>NC_044325.1:42924625-44174625 GCF_007399415.2 Gopherus evgoodei
GTGTTTATATGCACATGTGGAAGCATGAGGATGGGCATTGTGCATGCAAGGTTCAGTGTGTGTATGGGGTAAATTTGTAAACACCCCTGAGCATTTCAGTGGGGGACCTGTGGGCATATGCACTTACTCACATGGCTGTCTATATGGTGATGAGCATCAAAGGACTATGTAGGTATGCATGTTGGCAGATGAGTGTTGGTTTTTGAGGAGACAGATGTGTGTGTCGCTGTAGCTGTGCATCAGTGCGTAGGGTGGGCAGAGTGTGTGCGTAGGGGAGCTGTGTTTGGCTATGGATGTGCACAGATGGAGAGGGGTTCCGTATGTGCACTGGGTGAGGAGGGTATCTGTGTGCGGTGGGGGTGGATTGAGGGGGAAGTGTCCTTCCTCCCACTGCAATATGCATGGGCTCTCTCGCTCAACATACCTGCTCCCCCACCTCGACTTCATTAGTTACAGCCTAGCTTTTCTGTTTGAACTCCATTTCTAGCCCTTGCTTCAGAGGAAACCCATGAAAGGTGCCATCAGATGGCCCAGCAGCTAATGGCAAATTCACAATGCTCACGACAAGGCGAAGACCTGATGGAATCAATCTCCCTGGCCCAGGAGGGGACAATCTAACCCAGATGTGGGCAGGGCTGGATGGCTCAGAGACGATGAGTCACAGGGTACAGGGACTTTGATCCCCAAGTCCAAATTTTGAACCAGCCCAGAGTGGTAGTGACAGAAAGCTGTTACCATCTTCCAGGTGTTCAGTGGCTTGCAGCATGAAAATGAGTTGGAGAGTCTCAGCTCAGTTCCTACCCAGCCTCAGTGAGAAGCCCAGCATCGAATGGGCCATGGGGACTGAACTCCCCTCACTCCACCTGGTTCCTCCAGGTCACGGATGAGGCACATTGATGGGCCTGATCAGGACATCAGTCTCCAGCACTGGTGATCCAGCACTATCACCAGCATTACATTCACTTCAAAACAGAAGATTGTTGCTATACATCATTGTCCTCCCGCAGTGAGCTGATGTGCCATCCCTGACTCCTGCCTGCGCATGCACATACACACACACGTGTGACATGCACACGCTCTCCTACCTTCAGAAAGTCAAAGTCCTTGAGCATGTGGGACACCTTTTCTGCATTCCTCCCCTCATTGAGGAAGTCCAACTCCAGGGGCAAATTCTTCTTAGCTTCATCCACCAGCCACATGAACTCAAAGTCTGGGAAGATCTGCTTCACGGTCAGCAGGAGAATCTGAAATCAAGAAAGTGATGGATCAGCTGCACCACTGCTCCCGAGCTGCTCAGCAGGCAGCATTACAGGACCAGGCAGCAATACGCAGCCCCCTGCACCCAGAGCTGCGCCTAGCCTCTTTTCTCTACAGTCAGGAGCCCCTTGCTCTTAACTGAGGATGAGTGCAGTTCCCACCTTCAGTGCTCCAAACCTGGCAAGGGAGAGAATGAGTCACAGAAATGCACACGCATCTCTCTCACACACTAGCTGCAGGTGTATTCACTATGGAATGGCTCTCTCCTAGACAACCCTGTTGTCACAGGGCAAACCTGCTTTGTCCCACATTGCCTGAGGACCAAACAAACCAAACCTCTCCAAATACCTTTGGGGCTAATGCACTATCACGGTGCAACAGGGCGATGCAATTGGCTTCTCCTGGAAGACAAGGTCTGGTCTGTTGCACCCACACTAGCTGTGACCAACATGCCTGCTGAGCTGTTAAATGGTAGAAAAGCCACTCCAGGGAAGCCGTAGGAGCCCCACTGCATGGTGCATTTAAAACTAGACAAGGCAAAGCCCTGGAGGATAGACTGTATGGTGTGATCATCCTGGCCCCTGAAGGGGTCAGACTAAGTGACCCACAAGGTCTTTTTTAAATGTCTGATTCCTGTGATTTGATGAGTCACTGTTCAGTTTCATTTAATGGCCTTCAGTTAATGTGAAATAGGAACATCTAAAATAAGGCCTGTCACCTTTACGTTACTTACACCTTACGCTGCTAAGCAAGAACTTCGCTGACACAGGAAAATGCCACTGGGCACTTCAGAAATGAAGGCCAATTTTCTTTACAGATAGAAGGCTGCAGCCCTTGCAAAAACACTTCCTACAAGGGTCAGGGCCCACCCTCAGCTGTCCTGGGGTTTTGACTTCTTAACCTTTCAGACCAAAATTGGCAGTGCTGCCTAAGGGATCTGGGTACCCAGTTCCCATTAAAACGAATAGTTACTGGGCAGTCAGACTCCTTTGGTGACTTTGCAAATCTTAACTTAAATGTTTAATGGACATTTCTGTTTACAGAAATACTTAATAAAGTACAAGACCAGAAAGAAGAAATCTAGGGGGGCAAATGATGGATAGTCTTTCCCACAGGAAATAGAGGATGGCCCAGCAAGATGGTTCTTCAAACACAGGAGACTGCATTTGGTGGCATAATCCTAGTTATAAAATGTTCTAGCAAAAAATTCCTGTGATCAGTTAAGGGACACAGTCAGCATAAAACTCAAGTAAAGCTGTGTAAATTGCTGCAGCTCTACTGATTTCAGTGGCCAGCTGACAGCAGCTGAGGCTCTGGACCTATATCTTTAAAAAAAACACCATTCAGTTTGTTATTAAAGCCACCTGAGAGTCCTAAAACGGAAAGACTTTTTAAAAAGTAATTCACTTTGCATGGTTTATACCATCTGTTTTGTTCTTCACTAAGCCAGGAAAATGAAAATAGACCCGTCTGTGTGTGAATCGAGACTGTTTCAGTTCCTGGCTCAACACTGTGAGTTAGGGTTTCCTGCACTGCACTGGGAATGTTTGCAATGTACATAGAAAGGCAACTACCATTGAAATGTAAAACAAAAATAAATTCATGAACCACTTCTGCTCCTGTTCAGCTGTGTGAAACCATTCATCCACATCCCCATCCAACTTCTCTTATCTAAATGTCAGTCCTAAACTCAGTCCACAGTGTCCTTTTAAAAATGTAATCACTGGGTTTCAGATCTTATTGAATGATTTTTTCCCATTATGTCTGGGGGCATAAATCCTCTCAAATTTATGTTGCCCAAATGAAATGTAACCAGTGATCTCCATTTACGCATGCACAAAAATTTTCCAGGGCTGTAGGATTACTGCACTGATGCTTGTGATCAGAACATTTATATGTTGTTTTCTGCTTTTTAAAATAATGATTCAAGTCTATTTAACGACTTTAAAATTAACAGGGTCATACTTAATAGCAATTTGTCTGGCTCGTTTCAAGAGCTGTCTAGAATACAGTCCTGGAATAAGGGTGTATGATATTGCATTCCATATCATTTTATGAAAATATGCTAATGAGTATGAATATAATGTAACTGGAATAGGC
The DNA here is from genome assembly GCF_007399415.2 of Gopherus evgoodei. Taxonomy (NCBI): domain Eukaryota; kingdom Metazoa; phylum Chordata; order Testudines; family Testudinidae; genus Gopherus; species Gopherus evgoodei. The sequence continues at coordinate 42,927,983 of NC_044325.1, forward strand.
TTCATGCAAAAGGTCTCTTGTAAGGTATCATTACAAAGCTTATAATCTACTGCATGTGGTCATCCTATTTGTATGAACGTATCATTCTTGTATCTGAAACTAGGAATATAAAATATAACTCTGTTATAGTTATGTAAAGTGTGGGCCATTAATGGTGGTTTAGAATCTTGATGGCTCCCATCAGCTAGGACAACTGACTGTAGATGGCTGTTTACTTGCAGCCTTCCCATGAGTCAGGCCAGGAAGAATGAAGGCTTGGGGTCTCACAGGACACCATGTCACCTGGTACTGGAATCCATCTTAAAGCTGGTACTTTTCCATTTAGGAGAGGTGGGGACTCAACGAGACAAAAGATTCCTGCCTTGTGCCAAAGGTATATATAAGGGGGTGGAACAGAACAAAGAGGGGGCAGTCATGAGAAATCCCCTAGCCACACCTGAGCTGGAACAAGGACTTTACAAGGGGAAAGGATTGGGCCCAGATTAGAAAGGAGTCTAGGCTGTGAAAGATGCTTATTGGAACATCTCTGAGGGTGAGATTTACTTGTATTCAGTTTCCTACTGTATTAGGCTTAGACTTGCGTGTTTTTGTTTTATTGTGCTTGGTAATTTACTTTGTTCTGTCTGTTATTACTTGGAACCACTTCAATCCTACTTTTTATACTTAATAAAATCATTTTTGTTTATTAATTAACCCAGAACAAGTAATTATTATTTGGGGGAGCAAACAACTGGGCATATTTCTCTATCAATTAGTGTTACAGAGGGCAAACAACTTATGAATTTACTCTGTATAAGCTTTATAATGAGTAAAACGGATTCATTTGGGGCTTGGATCCCGTTGGGAGCTGGGTGTCTGAGAGCTAGAGACAGGAGCACTTTCTAAGCCGTTTTCAGTTATGTCTGCAGTTTTTGGGAGACATGGTTCAGACCTGAGTCTGTGTTTGCAGCAGGCTAGCGTGCCTGGCTCAACAAGACAGGGTACTGAAGTCCCAAGCTGCCAGGGAAAACGGGCTCAGACGTAGTCTCAGCACATCAGGTGGCAGTCCCAAGGGGATTTCTGTGACCCAACCCATCACAGGGTGGATGTAAGGCAGTGGTTCTCAAAATGGGGTGGCTGCTTGTGTAGGGAAAGCCCCCGGTGGGCCGGGGCAGGCCAGTTTATTTACTTGCCGGGTCCACAGGTTCAGCCGATCATGGCTCCCACTGGCCGCGGTTGACTGCTCCAGGCCTATGGGGGCTGCGGGAAGTGGCGCAGGACAAGGGATTTGCTGGCTGCCACTTCCCACAGCCCCCATTGGCCTAGAGCAGTGAACCAAAGCCAGTGGGAGCCACGATTGGCCAACCTGCAGACCTGACAGGTAAACAAACCGGCCTGGCCCACCAGGGACTTTCCCTACACAAGCGGTGGCCCCACTTTGAGAACCACTGATGTAGGGAGAGTTGAGTAGTATCTCCATCTGGATTTATCAGGTGCTGTCTTGATTTTTAAAGAGCCAGCAATGATGCTATGAAACCTGCAAAGAAAGACAGTGAAATTGTAACTTTTCTATCTCGCTTTTCTGATTCTCTCTGATCACTCTCTAGGAGACTGGATCAATCAGTATTTAAACAGTCCTAAATGCAACCTCCTATCTAGTTGCAAAGTCTGTGTAATTCTTAAATAGCCAGATCCTCAGATGATGTAAATCAGCATGGCTCTAAATACAGTCTGAAAAAACCCAGGGTGAAGGCCAGGCACACACAAAGGACCCCACAATAACAACAAGCTAACGTGTGCAGCTCAGCACTTACAAGAGATCTTTCAAAAACAAGACAATGTATGCAGGGAGCATTCATGAGCAACTGTACAGTAACAAGTGCATGCAGCCTAGCACTCACAAGTGACCCTGCAATAATGTAAGTGCATACATAGCAGATATTTGTTGGCATCCTTACTAGGACAAACCAGAATATGTGAACAGGAAGGAGAATAATAAATTTCAGGAAGAAAATAGATTTTTTAGTTTCAAGCTTCTCAAGGGGATTATTCTAAAAACAGAGAAGAATTGTTGTAAATGTATTTATTTAAATATCTCCTAACAGTACAACAAGCAAAAAGAAATCCAATCCAGCGCTTCACAGCTACACACTGGGGAATGTGCTGGTAACAGCCTATGGTAATAGAGAGAATGTGCCGCTGGGTATATCTACACAGCCCGCAGGCCCAGGCTTCAGAGCCCAAACCACAACTTTAAAGCACTGTCTACACAGCTATTTTTAGAGCCCTAGTGTGAGCCCCACTAACCCAAGTCTGTCAACCCAAGCTGGGAGACTCACTCCCATAGGTTGTGTAGACCTACATAAGGGTCTGGATCCTGGATCCTTCACACACAATTTCCTCTTGTCCCAATCTCACACTTTGTCATCTTTCTTTTTCTTCCTCCTGCCCTGACTCTACTCAGCCGATTCCATGTGGTCCTGGGCTTAAGCAAAGCATGTCATGATCATCCTGGTAGCCTCTATGCAACTTGCATGCAAAGTGCAGAAGAGATCTCAACCAGTGACTGATGCAATCAGAAACGTGCAATCAGTCACAGGGAATGATTTTTTCATTGTAACTTTTACAACCCTAACTGCAAGGAAACCTGCAGGTTGAGCAGGTCTGACCATGCCAGGGGCATTTACCTCCTCCTCTTCTCACCTTGGCTATTGCAACTCTCTGCTCCTCAGCCTGCCGAGGTCCTGCTCTCTGGACCCCTACGTGTGCAGATGCCACTGCCTACCTTTTCACATGCACAGGAGAACACAACCTCTTCAACCCCATGATCAGACAACTCTAGTTACTCCCCATGCATTTCAGAATCCAGTCAGAAAATGCCCTCTTTGGGCCAGATCCTGAAGTTAACTGGAGTTGGGCCAATGTAAGGATTTCAGGACTTGGCTTCTTGTTTCTGAAACCTCCATGGACTTATTCAGGTCTTTCTCACAGACTTCCTCACTCTCTTCCTTTTCCCCTCCCCCCAGCTCCCTTGCTCCCCTGTCTGCTCATCCAGCACTAGACTCCAATCCCGCCATCTCATCCCTGATAGTGTAGCCTTCATTGATTTTGTGTTTTATTTTTGTAAGCGTCTAACCACATCATTTATCTTTGTAGAGCATTTTGGGATACAGGGTCCAGGCCATTATACTCATACCCCCAGAGAGATCAGTGGTGGTCTGCCACCTGGGTGAATCTAGCCCAGCATGTTTGCACAGAAGGTGTTTTGGCTTACCTCCATCAACAAAATGTCCCTGGAGCTTTGAGCCTGAACCTTCGGGTGCTGGACTTTCACTGCCACTGTCCTCCCATCCTGCAGCACCGCCTTGTGGACCTGGGCCAGGGATGCTGCTCCCAGGGGAGTGTCTTCAAAACTCACAAAGAGCTCTTTGATCTGCCAGGAGAAGAGGAAGAGAAGTGAACACACTGACAAGGATTCACAGAGCCAGTCTCATAGGGAAACCTCCTAGAGACTGAAACCTTACATCCACAGACCAGGTACAGCACGGGTAGTGGCTCTGCACATTTATCCCTTCCATTCCAACTCTGTGCCTCATCCTTGACCTGGTGGGGTCCCTCTAGAGCCTAGTCAGTACTTGACACCGTTGTGGAGACCGCCAACAAGAAAGTGGGGGCTGCGATTCTGATGCTGACAATTCTGAGCTGAACACCTGTGTCACTAGGCACTGGACAGAGACCCAGCACGTCCTTCACACAAGACATTGAATAGCCAGCAGGTGGCAACAACTTTCAGCCACCCCAAGCTGCTTGTGTGCAGAGTGGGTAATTACAGAAGTTGGTTATGCTGGGTGAGGGGCCAAACTGCCTGTCCTACACAGAATTCTATATTTTTATTTAACATTACACTGCATGGCACATCATAAGATCCTGAATACCTTGGCAGCACATGTGCTATGGTGCTTACATTATAGACAGGATATCAGAAGACTATCAGGTGCTTTGTTAAAGCCAGCTATGTCACCATGCATTATTAATTTGTGGCTGGCCGCCAGCTTGGCTGTTGGGTTACTGAAGTACTGTTTGCACTTCCATAGATCTGGGTTTCAAATATTTTTAGCTCACAAGTAGCTCTCTAAGGGGCATTTTCTCAGTCACAAAATTCAGATGATTGACAGTCTCAGGAAAGGCCCAGGACAGGATAGCAGGGCATGTGGTGGGGCAGATGAGTGTCTCAGCAGCACTATGCATGAGGGGCCCAGCATTGGAATAGCCAGGTGAGCTGTGGGTCAGGAGTGAATTTGATCAAGTCTGTGTGTATAGGGAGCCCAGGTTTGGAACAGCACTGGGATGGTGTCTCAGTTTAGGACAGAGATGCATCAGCAGAGTTGGGTGTGGGATGCTGACCGAACCTCTTTTTCCATTGTGCTTGGCTTGCACTAACGTGAACACTGGAGGAGCACATAATTTGCGGGGTGGAGGGTGAAAACTGAGTGCTCATGCATTTTTATAATCTGCTTTTTAAAAGGTAATTAAACATGGGAAGTGCAGCAAGCTGGCAATTAAATATGAATAAAGCTCTTCTAAACAGGCCTTCGTGCAACATGTTAAACAGAAATTCTTTATGTTGATGGAGAAGGGGGGTATCCCAGGAGTGGCTTGTTCCCTGATGCAGCTGCTGAGAACAGCAACCCCCTCCCACTCCTCACGGCATCTTCCACTAAAACTATTGGTTTCAATTGGATTCAAAAGGGAGCTTCAGCTGCCTCACTGGGAAGGCACCTTTTTAAAATGTACTTTATTCCTTTTGGTCCTGGCAGCAAAGCCGATTAAGTAAAACAACTGCATTTAAAAATGAGTAGTTGTGTATTTTTTAATTACAGTGGGTCCACAATTCAGGCTTATCAAAATTCCTCTCTCCAGATGAAAATAACCAGGTTTTTCTTTCTTTTCCTTTCTTCCTTCCCAATAATTCACTGGATTTGGGGTTTCTGACTTCAGATTAATTTAAAGAACTAGCCCCTTGTGAGGGGGACCAGATAGCTCCTGGAAGCTCAGTGGTCCAGTATCATACTTCCAGCCACACCAGATAAGATCAGTGGTCCATCTGATTACTGAAGCAACATGGTCTAGTTGTTAAAATGCTGGACTGGGGGTCAAGTGGCCTGAATCTGGTGTTGAGGCACATTTGGGAGGACAGTTCGTGGGATAAATTTGTACTGGCCCTGCTTGGATGGTGCCTGCCCTGTGGTTTTAGAGGTCTTTAGTCCCCTGGGCTGTCACCAGCCACTTTTGCCAGAATTGAACACACTCTGAAAATAAAAATACCAGCATAGGCTCCTCCCAGCAGTAATGGCTGGTGTGAGGCACATATCCTCCGCTGAGCTTGTGGTTTCCCACTAAATATGGTGCACCGACAGCTGCTCACATGGACTCTCTGCCGACAGAAGGGTCTCTTTTTATAAATAGCCTGAATTGCTGTGACCACCCAGCACAGGAAGATCCAGGCTAGCCACAGTGGCCAGCTGAGCTTGTCCAGGCAGAAAACCACAAACGCACACACACACATGCATGCGTACACACTCCATGCTAGGGCAGCACAGGGAAGAACTCAGGCATAGCAAGAGGATTGATGGCCTCTCCAGGATCTGTGGGGAGGGGAGATGTACTCGCAGTGGGGGCATCATGTGAGCAGGTGTGAGAATGAGATAAAGCAGCAGCACAATTAGCTCTGGGCTACACGTCCCCTGCTCAACAAACTTCCCTCATTCATCATGAAAACGTCCTTTCCCAGTCCAGTGCTTTCACAGAGGGCAGCCGCTCTTGCCTCTGCTGCAGGCCACTCAGCTGCTGTATGTCCCAGAAGGTCCCAGGCAAGTGAGAGAACATGTGACCAGGTGCTGGCATTCCCTCTGACATCCCCCTCCCACTACAGCCAATGAGAGTCCACAGCGCTTTGCTGGCTCAGAGATAAAGCCAGTCATGCTCCCAGCACTGTCAGGTGGGAAACAGGAGGCCAATCCCTGCTTCCTCTCTCCCTCCAGCACAGAGTCTCAGCCACCCCACAAAGGCAGAAGTGTGTGGCTGCAGCTGTGGAGGCAGCATGCTCAGTAATATCCTCAGGGGATGGCAGGCGGGAGCACCTATGTCATGCACCCAGTCTCCACGTCCTGCCCAAGCCAGCAGAATAGTGAGGGAAGGTCCTGGGGCACTCTATCTCGTAGGATACCTAAAGGGCATCAGACAAGCTGGCTGATGCCATTTGTGACCCTGGCAGCAGGCGTGGAAACTGTGTAGAACGAGGTGGGAAAACAGTTTCTAAGCAGGTTTAACCTGAGGGGGGAACCTCAGGGCCACATCATCAAACAAGTCAGGTGCTCAACTGCATGCGTAGCTACTGCAGCCAGACAGGTGAATGGGATACCTGCACGTGCTGGGATCTCTAATTAGCCATCTGCATGTGCAGTTACCTATTCGGCACATGCTCTCCTGGCAACTGCACGTGCCATTGCACTTAACTGGCTTGAAAATGCAGCACTGAATGTTTAATCCTTAAAAACTAGGCTTGTTTAATTTTAAACATGCAAGATCTTTTCATGATTACTACATTAGTATTCAAGCTGCAGGGAGCTGCTATAAAGGCTCTTCCACTATTTATCTAGATACTTATTAATTGCTATTGATTATTATTATTTGTACTGTGGTAATGCCTAGAGGCCCCAATTAAGACTAGAGCCCCATTGTGCTAGGTGCTGTACAAACAGTAAAAAACAGTCCTGGTCCCAAAGAACTCATAATCAAAATAGACAGACAAGAAGTATCATTATCCCCATTTTACAGATGTGGAATAGAGGTAGAGAGAGATTAAAGGGAACATTTTCAAAAGTCTCAGTGATTCAGGAGCCTAAGTCCCCTTTCCAAAAGTGGCCTAAGCACTAAGGCATCTAATTCTCATTGAAATGAAAACAATTTCAAAGCCTCAATTTCCCAGTGCAGAGGGCCTTTGAACCTCCTGCCCCTAAGGATTTCTATGCACTCTTCTCCTTCAACGTTCATTAATTCTGTCTCACAACCCCTTTCGAAGTGAGGATTGGATATAAAGGATCACTTCACCAGACACTGGTCTGGGACACAGATGCTGCTTGGTAGGACAGGAAATAACAAATCCTGTCTTCACCTGAGAATGCAAAGGGAACGGAATGAAAACACAGAGCTGGGACTTGGCCAGGGCACCAGCGTGAGTAACCGAGTCATGCAAACAGGGTGACTGGAGCTTTATTGACCACTCATGGCTGGGACCAAAGAGTCGCTTTTGTTCCCCAAAAATGTGTAAATGCTTAAAAATAGGGGTTCAGAATGGAGGGGAAACTAGTGGAAGGCTCTGAGAGTGCCTAACATGGGACCTGGGGAACATTTCACCCCCTTGCAAGGTTTAGGGAGCAGCAAGGACTCAGCAGCATCAGCACATAGGGGCATGAGACTGTGCCATCTACTAACACTCTGCCATGTTCCAGAGCCTTGTTACTTCACAGGCGCTCAAAACTTTAATAAAAGGGGGAGAGAGGGTTCAGTATTATTCCCATTTTACAAATAGGAAAACCAAAACGCACAGAGAAGTGACTCACGCAGAGCCCAATGTCGAGACAGTGGCAGAGCCAGGAATAAAACCCTGGAGTCTCACAGAATTTAAGGCCAGAAGGCACCATCATGATCTTCTAGTCTGACCTCCTGCACATTGCACGCCATAGAACCTCAACCACCCACTCCTGTAATAGACCCATGACCTTTGGCTGAGTTACTGAAGTTCTTCAATAATGGTTTAAAGACTTCAAGCTACAGAGAATTCACCATTTACACTATGTAGTTTAAAGATGCAAGTGACTCATGCTGCAGAGGAAGGTGAAAAAAACCCAAGGTCTCTGCCAATCTGACCCAGGGGAAAATTCCTTCCAACCCCAAATATGGCGATCAGTTGGACCCTGAGCATTTCGGCAAGACCCAAACAGCCAGATACCTGGGAAAGAATTCTCTGTAGCAATTCAGAGTCCTCCCCATCTAGTGTCCCATCACCAGCCATTGGAGATATTTGCTACTAGCTGTTGCAGATAAGCTACATGCCATTGTGAGCAGTCTCATCAGACCATCCCCTCCATAAACTTATCAAGCTCAGTCTTGAGGCCTGTCACAACTACAAGGGGAAGAGTAACAACCCTCCTGTATACAGAGGCACCAAAATCCTTTTACTTGTAGAGGGTTAAGAAACTCTGGTAACCTGGCTGACACCTGACCCAAAGGACCAATAAGGGACAAGATACTTTCAAATTTGCAGGGAAGAGAAACTCCAAGTGGTCTTTCCCTGTTTCTTGTTAAATCACTTGGTGGTGGTAGCATATCAGGTTTTAACCTAAGCTGGTAGAAATAAGCTTAGGGGGCTTTCATGCGGGTCCCCACATCTGTACCCTAGAGTTCAGAGTGGCGAAGGAACCCTGACAAAACCAGTTAGGGTTTTTTGCCCCCAATACTCCCCTTGAAAGGCTGTTCCAGAATTTTACTCCTCTGGTAGTTAGAAATCTTTGCCTAATTTCAAGCCTAAACTTGTTGATGGACAGTTTATAGTCATTTATTCTTGTGTCAACACTGGTGCTTAACTTAAATAACTCCTCTCCCTTCAGGTATTTACCCCTCTGATGTATTTATAGAAAGCAATCATATCTCCGCTAACCCTTCGTTAGGTTAAGCCAAGCCCTTTAAGTCTCCTCATATAAGGTAGGTTCTCCATTCCTCTGTACATCCTAGTGGCCCTTCTCTGCACCTGTTCCAGTTTGAATTCATCTTTCTTAAACATGCAAGATCTGAATTGCACTCATTATTCCAGATGAGGTCTCACCAGTGCCTGGATAATGGTACTAACACTTCCCTGTCTCTACTGAAAATACCTCGCCTGGTGCATCCTAGGATTGCATTAGCCTTTTTCACTGCAGCATCACACTGGTGGCTCATAGTCATCCTTTGATCAAGCAATACATAGAGGTCTTTCTCCTCCACTGTCACTTCCAACTGATATGTCCCCAATTTATAGCAAAAATTCTTGCTGTTAATTCCTAAGTGCATGACCTTACTCTTTGCACTATTAAATGTCATTCCACTTCTATTACTCCAGTTTTCAAGGTCATCCAAATCTTCTTGTATCTATTCTGGTCCTCCTCCATACTGGAAATACCTCTCAACTTTGTGTGATTCACAAATTTTATTAGCACACACTCACTTTTTGAGCCAAGGTTATTAATTAAAATGTTAAATAAAATTGGTCCCAAGACTGATCCCTGAGGAACTCCTTTAGTAACTTTCCTTTAGCCTGACAGTTCACATTTCAGTATGACCCACTGTAGTCTCCCCTTTAACCAGTTATTTACCCATCTTCCAATTCTCTCATCAATCCCCATCTTCTCCAATTTAATTCATAATTTCCCATGTAGAACTGTATCAAATACCTCACTGGAATCCAGGTAGATTAGATCTACTGCATTTTCTTTGACTAAAAAATTAGTTATCTTCTCAAAGAAGGAGATCAGGTTGATCTGGCACAATCTACCTTTTGTACAACCGTGTTGTTGTATTTTATCCCAACTACCATTTACCTCTATGTCTTTAACTACTTTCTCTTTCAAAATTTGATCTAAAGCTTTGCATACAATTGAGGTGAAACTAACAGGTCTGTAGTTTCCCAGATCACTTCCTTTTCTGAAAAATAGCTACTATATTACCAATTCTCCAGTCATAGGGTATGACTCCTGAGTTTACAGATTCATTAAAAATCCTTGCTCCTGACTCCTATATATTGCAGATCTTGATTCATGCATTTCTGAAAACTGTGACCTGTGAAATGGCCTGGAATTCAAGAGGGGGCTGGCTGGGCAGCTTAGGATTCACTGGGAGCCTCGTGTCTTTGGCACAGTCATCACAGATGATGATGCACAGGATGACCAGCGGCTGCTACTTGTCTCCTTTTGGTCCCAGACAGTAGCATAGCCAAATGAGTCTGGGGAAGCTTGGGTAAAGTCATTCAAGAAGTGGGGGATCATGCAGTGAAGGGGATGACACAATGAGTGATCATGCGTTGAGAATGATGAGACCATGGAGGACCATACAACGAGAAAGTGATGGGGATTGGGGGGTTGGAATAAATTTACCTTCTGTTTGTATGAAAGCTATCTCCTGTGATTTGTTCCCCAGTACCAGGAGTTACCTTGATATTGTGGTTGTGCTGACACAGTGGCTGTGCTAATGTTTCACTCCTGAAACACAGAGCACTAACACTCCCACCTCAATCACAGCTCTGGGTGTGGCTATCTGGATTTCAGGGGGACACATGAAAGATCAGGTGTCAAACACCACTGTGCATCCATAATTGGGGGCAGGATTCAAGGCAGGTTACTAGTTGTACACCCAGCCCAGCCTTCATCCTCACTATAGCTGGGACCCTTACCCCTCTGCCCCCAGTCAGAATTCTGTTTTCACCAAAATCCACTGGAAAATCCTGATTTCCACTAAAATCAGACATTTCTGGTTTTCCAATTTTCACCATAATCAATAGGGTTCTGATCGTGAGGGAGGGGAAGGGACTGGGCTGAGGGGGAGCTGGCCAGAGTGGGGTGAGAGGCCCACTAACTCTAACCCAACCTGAACCCTACACCTGAACCCTGAGACTACTGCCTAACTCCTGTATCCAAACTCTGCTCTCCTCCTACTGGCCTCTGTGCGGACACCACTTCAGCCCTGTATACTAAGGGATGAACTGGTGATTTTAGTGGAAATCACACTTTGACAGATTTCCAATTTCCACAAAAATCAACAGCATTCTGCCAATTGCTGTCAAGAACATTCCCTGAAATTTGGGAATGGATTGGATGCAATTTTCACAAGTTATCGTGCCACAGACAGACAGACAGAGGACTGAAACTGAACTGAATGTTAGGGCTTCCCTTTACTCAGCAGATATAAAGTGTGTTAAAAGTAGGACATAGTTCTTGTGCCTGACGGGCACTTGGGAAATGCAGAAGCTCAGTACGTCACCTATCTTCAGTGGATCCACCTAGTACTGACACTGGTTTAGGGGAGGTGGTCAAGCATTCAAGTAGGCCCCATTCCTTCCTCTAGGGTGACAGATGACAAACGTGAAATATTGGGACGCGGGGGCAGAGCAAAAAATAAAAAAAAAAGCCGCCGGAGGCCCCCACCCGCACCATCTCGCCTCGTCTTCACCTCCCCCCATAGGGGAAGGTGCCCAGCTGGTGAATTCCTGCCCACTCAGACAGCAGCATTTCAGGCAGGCAGCAGCTCTGCCCTGCAGCACAGAGCACCCCGGGATTAGGAAGTGAGCGGCTGGGGCGTGCTCAGCCTGTGGCTGCTGTGACCCCACCAAGTTGCCCTGCACGTGGGGCAAATCTGTCCCACATAGAAGAACGGCCTCTAGTGCCAACCTGCCCATGGCTCGTCCCTGCGCTGCAGCCCCGAGGGCTTCGGGGCAGGGCACACGGCACACGCAGCAGCTGGGCAAAGGGACAGGGGGACACGGGAGCCCTCAAGGAGCATGGGCCGCCAGCCACCTCAGGGGAGGGGGCTGGTGGACAGCAGCTCTGCCCCTCAGGCATGGGGTCTGGGCGCGGCACTAGCAGCCCAGCCAGGCACCCCGTGGCCTCTCCCACCTTCACACGGCTCAGGATGTTGGACAAACAAGCAATTTTGTCCTCCCCAAATCCACGCCCTGGCCTTACCTTCTTCATGGCCGCGCCATGCACGCTGATGTCACCCCCTCCCTCCAGCGCTTGCGCCACCATACAACTGATCAGCGCAAGCCTGGGAGGGAGGAGGAATGCAGTGTGCTTGGGGAAGAGGCGGGGCCAGGGCAGGGATTTGGGGAGGGATCTAATGGGGCAGTGAGGGGGTGGGGATGGGTGGGGCCAGGGCAGGGATTTGGGGAGGGATCCAATGTGGGAAGGAGAGAGCGGAGTAAGGCGGGGGGAATGAGCCCCTCCAGGCTCCGCCTGTGCGCCGGAGTGGAGGGCAAAATTGCTTGTTTGTCCAGTGTTCCAACCGAACATCGGTCGGGACGCGGGACAAACAAGCAAATGTTGGGACAGTCCTGACAAAATCAGGACATCTAATCACCATACCTTCCTCCTTACTGAGACCGCCCCCACACTCAATGTTAATCCATCAAGCCTAGCAGAGGAAGGCACAACACCTCTCCTCCAACTTCTGCAGGTAGAGTGAAGGTCTGGAAGCGTTGGGGAACTCAGAGGAACATGGATTCTGTAAGTGCTTTAGACACATGCCATTAGTCTAAATACTAAGAGAGGTGAAGGTAAACACCAGGTATTAAATAAGGATATTGATATAATAGACATCACAGAAACTTGGTGGAACAATGATAATCAATGGTACACAGTAATACTAGGGAACAAATATATAAGAATGACAGTTTTTTCTGCTGATGGGAGACAAACACTGTATGTGAAAGAAAAAGAAAGAAAGAAACACTGTATGTGTGTAGTCAACTATACACCTCTACCTCGATATAACGCTGTCCTTGGGAGCCAAAAAATCTTACCAAGTTATAGGTGAAACTGTGTTATATTGAAATTGCTTTGATCCACCGGAGTGCACAGCCCCGCACCCCCAGAGCACAGCTTTACCGCGTTATATCCCAATTCATGTTATATTGAGTGGCGTTATATTGAGGTAGCAGTGTAGTAAAAATCTTAAATGACTCAAACTGTACCACTGAATTCCATGCTTGAATAATAAGAGTATACCACCTGATCAGCATGGTGAAATGCTTAGGAACAGTAGAGGGTCTACAAAAACAGAAAACCTAATGATAGGGGAGTACACCTATCCCCATATTGACTAGGAACATGTCATCTCAGGACAGGAGGCACAGATAAAATTTCTAAACACCATGAATGACTGTTTCTTGGAGCAGCTAGTCCTAGAATTCAAGGGGAGAGGAACCTAGGAGTACTGGGCACTAAACAGACTCAGAAACACTGTGTGGAATGAAAATGACATTTTACAGTCTTTTAGACCCAAGATATGAGGGTTTCTTTTTAAACAGGGATTTACAAACTGTAGAGAGCCAGATCCTGCTCATGCGAAGGCAAATTCCCACTGAAGTGAACAGAAGTTTTGCCTGAGCAAAGACTGAGTGAGGTTTATTAATATTAATAGCTCTCCACAATTTTTAACATTTTTATTGACAATAAGATTGTTGGTTGTTCCCATTTAAACTTCCCCTTTGCAATGTCACAAGCCCAAACTCAATAGCACCAACCAGTGACTAAGACACACAATGTGCAAATAACCAGATAGCTCCCTATTTCAAGCAGAGCAAAATGCAAAAAAGCTTCATAGCTTCAAGAGCATACAAGTAAATTGGTTTTTAAAGGGCAGCGGAGGTCAGTGAGCTCATGTTGCAGGAGCCCTCCAGGAGTAAAGGGAGTTCATAAACTGGTCAGTTCTTGGTCTCTCAGATGAGACAGTCACTGAGGGGGCCCAATTAGTAACAAATGTGAGAGTGGATTTTGTGAAGTGGATGCCTGCTCACTTGGAAGCAGACTGAGAGCCACCAACTCATGTCATTCTACAGACTGCGAGGATCTGCTACCGTATTTCTAAAGCCTCTTGGAGACAGGCACTTCTGGAGTTTTCATTTTTGAGGCTAGCATCTCCTCTGAACTCAAAACCTGACATTCCCATGCCGGAGGAGGTCCAGGACATGTCGATGCTCATTCTGCTCCTGCCACCTTTTCAAAAATACTTGGCCATCTGTGGCATGGCACTATGGGATATTCGCTCCCCCCAAGTCTACAGGACCAAGGCTGATGGGGCAAGAACTTGTCATTCCAGGGCAGAGACTCCCACTTCCCAGACTCCAAATCATTACTTTTATCTGTCGTGTCTGCTCTCTTCCATCCCAGTTAGTTGTGTTCCCTACCCAGAAACAAAATGTCTCAGCGTTACTCAAGGAGTTATTAAGACACCAAAAATGGAAAGATTAGATTTATTGCAGCAGACAGTGAATTATGAAGAATAATTTATCAAATGTCAGAGCAAACAGACCACAATTTATAGAAGGCCTGGTTGAGTCAGTGAAATCTGACTGTACTTCTCCCCCACTAATGAATACCAAGCCTAATTGATGGGACCCAAACTCAACTGTCAACAGGTGTGTATTTATTAACTCTATTTTTTTATAATATCTTATATATCCACAGTAGAGTGGCTTTCATCTCAACTGATCCTGAAGCACTCATATACTTTTCATCCCCCTTGGATGTATTCACTATGACAGTCTTTAATGACAATCACACAGAGTTTGTTCTACAGGACTTCTGTCTCACTAAGTGCACAGGATGACCAGTGAATGAGGAAGATTTCGAGAGGAGAAAGGATGATCTCTTGTGTTTAAGGCACTAGACTGGGATTCAAGAAAGATGGATTCTAATCTTGATTCTACTATAGATTTCCCATGTGACACTAGGCAAGTCTCTATCATAATTGCATACCCTCTAGGGAGCGGAATTAAGATTGCCTGGGCAGCCATAAATATAACATTTCTTAAATGTTGAGTGCTTGAGTTTGTATATACACAACATACAAAACGCTATGCTAAAAGAGTATTAAGACTACAAACATTCACACATGCATGTAACTTCACCCAATACTGAAATGCATCTACCTCTTGGGTATAACATGGCAATTGTTTAATAACATGCAGCAACATTACATAAAGGAAGTGAAGAAGAATAGTGTATCAGTTCAAATTACAGGGAGGCAGAATCTGGCCACTATACTGGGACCAATGCCCCAACTCTTGCACAAGGTGCAAAGAGATCTTTAATTACAATAAAGAATCAGTGCCTCCATTTTAAAATCTTTTCTGAAAGATGGCTCCTCCAGCACCACAGCATCCCTTAGCAACATGCTGGGGGGTGACGTAGTGACTTAAAGGGAATAGCACTGAAGCAGTAGAAGCATTTTCTGTAACATCTTAGTGCTTGTAACCGTGTGGACTCACCCCAACGGCACCTCTTCTGGTTGCTTCGGGAAATTAGCTCAATTGCAGCTACGGAGCGCCCTCTGCAGGCCAGTGATCCACCTGTCCTCTGCTGGCCCTGGGCCCCTCTCTGGACCTCGGTGCCCCTTTACCTGCGTCTCCCCTCTCCCAGGGGAACCCCACCCCACTATCCCCACTTTGCCTCAGTATTGGCTACTGCACAGTCATTGTCTAGCCCCCGTTCACTGGGGCAGACTGCAGTATCAGCCACTCATCATAGGCAAAGGGGGTTTGGCCTGGCTGCCTTTACCCACCCTCTGGCTGCCCCTCTGCAAGCCCAGTACCTTGCAGGCCTAGAATTAGGCCCTGCAGCCTGGGGAGTTGCTGGCCTAGGGCTTCTCAGCTCCTAAGGCTTTTCCCCCAGCCCTGCCTTCCTTTAGGTCCCCTGGGTGAGTCCCCGAGCAGCCAGGCCTGTCCCTCTCTCCCTGTCAGAGAGAGACTCTCTTGCTTCTGGCTCCCCTGGCCTTCTTATACAGCCTTGTGGCTCAGTTTGGGGTGTTGCCCCCAGCTGCAGCCACTCCCGCCATCAGCCCAGGCTTCTGGCTCCAGCTACGACCCCTTGCCAGGGCTGTTTTAACCCCTTCTCTCCCAGAGCAAGAGTCCACCTTGCTACAGTGCTCCAGAGAGGTCTCCCAGGCAAGGGACATGGATGACTTCATAGAATCATAGGACTGGAAGGGACCTCGAGAGGTCATCTAGTCCAGTCCCCTGCACTCATGGCAGGACTAAGTATTATTCATGGCAGAACTAAGTATTATTTGCAGTTCAATTTGCACGAGTGAGGATCTGCTACTAAATACTTATCAGGACAAACCCTCCTTAGTGCACGTAATCTGAGGTGATCACAGCACAAGATGAAATGGCTGCTGGTGCATAGCTGACCCAGGATGGCTTCTTAGCTTCCTTATCACTAAACTTGTTCACCACCCTGAAGATATTCCTTATCCTCCCCTACTTATGCTACAGCCATGTTCTGGACTTACCACCTTCGAATGTACATACATGTCCCAGTCCTATCTGCTTCTGAACACCAACAGGTGTAATTTCCACATCCTGTAAATCACTCCCAGATCCTTCTCCTTAGCTAAGATGGGGAACATCCTGTTTTCTCTCACCATCTGAGGAAATACAGGTGAACACCTTTTCCTTTGCCCAGCTCTTTCCACTAGACACTAACTGTTGCTAATCTAGATGGCTAGAAGTCTCATCTGTGCCCTCAGGCTCACATCTGTGCTACGGTGCCAATTCCCCAACCCTGACATATTACAAAAGACATCACCATCTTGGATGGTGTCTTCAAACAGGTAGCATGACTTGTCCTTCACCTCTTCCTCAGTGTCACCTACTGAAGCCAGGGTTACCATGAAGATACAAGGTTTGATTCACCCAAAGAGGCTAGTGCAGATCCTGGCGCAGGGCCCCAGGCAGCATGTCCTCCCACATGAGGATCACCATGGTGCTAGATGCTCATAATATTCCCATTCCATCGTGGAACCCATAACCAGCTGATGCAGCCCCAGAAGTGGGTGGTGATAACCAGAAGAAGGTGTGACCAGGGCACCTAGGAAATGTCCGTTCAACATATTGGGGTAGCAGATCCAGCCACAAGATAAGGCCACCTCACAACGGTAACCCTGGGGAGGGCAATAGTGCAAATGCCATGCATCCGACTCTGGGGGGACTCCTTACCTGCCTGCTCAGGGTTTGAGCAATGTGGACCCCTCTGCACCAATCAGTATGAATCAAGCCAATGGCTTCTTCCTTTCTCTCCTATGAGCCTGCTGGAGCTCTGCACCCCATTCCCTTGTACTTCTCTACCCACTTGGTGCTCTGCACAACTGAAGAAGACCATTTGGGATTCCATCAACGATGCTTCCTAATCACAAAGTCATTGTCACAAGAGAAGGAAAAACTGTACAAGGAGGTGCCCTCTAATCCACCTCCTGGAGACCAATGCAGGATTGTTCCCCTAGAGTCCATTGTCCAGGATTCTGTCTAGTCTCTGTTCAACTGCCCTTCCCTCTCCTGTCACCCTTTTCTTCTGGTCTCATCTTGCCAGAGAAAGCCTGGTGGGAAAGCCTGTGTGCAGCAAGTTCCCCTGACCCCTCTCAGTCTGCAGTTTGCTGAGCCATATGGCAATCAGAATCAGTTGTTATCCTGAGTCAGTAATTTCTACGGACCAATGCTTTGAGGGAAAGTACCTTTTATTCCATCCCTGTTTACTGCTGCTTAACATCTGTGCTCAGGCAAACACATAGCACCTTCATTTATTTCCCTGATTAAAGTCAGATGTTTAAGACAAGACAACACTACCTGAGAAAATTACTAATCCTGGATTAAAAACCAACATCCACATGTGGCATTTGCAAGGGCAAGAGGTGGGGACAGCAATGAGCAAACAGCACCAGTGCATGTTGCCTATAGCCCAGCCCCTCACTCCCCAAGAGGCTGACCTGAACCCCTAGCTGGCGTGCCATTCAAATCAGATAATCACACCCTACCCTGCATGCCTAGCTATAATCTATCTAGGTTCTTATGCTGGTGCCCATTCCCTTGACATCAATTACATTTAAGATTAAGAAAAATGATGTAGAATTAATTGAGGTTAAAAAAATTTAGATAAGTTTGTGGAGAATAGGCCCAAGGATGTTAGCCAAGACGGGCAGGGCCACAACCCCATGCTCCACGTGTCCCTAAACCTCTGGCAGAAGCTGGGACTGGACAATAGGGGATGGATCACTTGCTAATTGTCCTGATCTGTTCATTCTCTTTGAAGGATCTATCAGTGGCCACTGTTGGAAGACAGGACACTGGGCTAGATGGACCATTGTTCTGACCCGGTATGACCATTCTTATGACCTATCTTTTTTTCTTCCCTGATGGCAAATGGCAGATTGAGGGTTGCACTGTTCTTTATACTACTATTGTTGTTGTTAATGAATAACAGAGTATGAGAGTGTTGCGGAGTAAATGCACTATGGCCATAAAGCCTGGGCAGAGAGCTGGATTTGCATGTAGCTCTAAGAGGTTAGTGGTCATTCATCAGCAATGAGTTCCATGGTCTAGATCCAGTTCCCATGAAGGTTCTGTCTCTCACAGTCACGAGCCCATCTCCCTGTGTTGGTCGACAGTTCCTTTGCTCCTGTAGAAGGGAGCAGTCTTGGGAAGTTCCTAGGGTAGCAAGGGCTGATCCCATGCTTGGGGTGGAAATTAGGACAGCAACTGTGATAAATGAAGTAGGCGGGTAGCTCCCTTTTATGGACACCCAGCCAGGCAGTTAGTGATAAAATCCCTCTTGGTGTCTGTCCTCTGCTTGCTTTACATGTAAGGGTTAACAAGCCCGCAGGTAAAAGAAAAGGAGTGGGCACCTGACCAAAAGAGCCAATGGGAAGGCTAGAACTTTTTAAAATTGGACAAGAAGCTTTCCCTTTGTGTCTGTTGTCTCTCCCCAGGAAAGAGGAGAACAGAAGGCAGCAGGAATGCTGTGTAAAGCTTTAAGCCAGGTATGAGAAATCATCAAATCATACTTAGAATTACTTATGTGAAACCAACCAAATATGTAAGGAATGTTTAGATAAACACGATCAGGTTTGTTTCTTTATTTTGGCTTATGGACTCCTCTGTGCTAACCCCAGATACTTTTGTTTGCTTGTAACCTTTAAGCTGAACTCCCAAGAAAGCTATTTTGGATGCTTAATTTTTGGAATTGCTCTTTTAAAATCTAGCATAAGCCTAAATTCCAGATGTATTTTCTTTCTTTTGTTTTTAATAAAATTTACCTTTTTTTAAGAACAGCGTTGAATTTTTGGTGTCCTAAGAGGTTTGTGCATATGTTGTTTGATTAGCTGGTAGCAACAGCTAATGTCCTTTGTTTTCTTTCTCAGCTATTCCCCGGAGGGTGGGTGAAAGAGAGTAAAGGTACCCCACAAGGAGGAATTCCCAAGTGCTCCTTCCTGGGTCCAAGGGTTTTTTTTGCATTTGGATGGTGGCACCGTTTACTAAGCCAAGGTCAGAGAAAAACTGTAACCTTGGGAGTTTAATACAACCCTGGACTGACAAGTATAAATTTTTAAAATCCTTGTGAGCCCCCACCTTCTGCATTTGAAGTGCCAGAGTTCGGATTCAGCCGTGACAGCAACCTTGAACTGAACTGGGCTCAATGGGAAACCAATGCAGAGAGTGGCAAATTGGGTTGGTGAGATCCTAGCAACACACGTTGCTGAGCAGGTGGACCACTGCATTCTGAATTAGCTGGAGTTTTCACAGAGCATGGAGTTTTATTCCTAGATTATATGAGAGTGTGGATTGCCATAACCAGATCTAAGTCTGATAGGACCAGGCATCATATGGCCACTGCAGATGGAAGTGGATGTCCTTTGCCACCGTAGCTATTTGGGTGTCCAAGTGCAGTACAGAGTTGAAGACCTCTAAGACTACAGACCAGTTTAGCTATCTTAGGGGCAGGTGCTTTCAATGGATGGGATCATTATGGAGGAGGAGACTTCATTAAAACACATCCCTCTTCCAACTAGCATCACCTTGGTCTGGTCCAGCTTCAGCCAACTGCTCTTTGTCCCTGCCTGCACGTATATGGGATCTTGGGAGCAATTACCACAGAGCTGGGGTTCCAATTAATTTCTTTATTAAAGGAAAAAAAAGGAAGTGGTGGGAATTTAATAATGAAATACGATGGGATGGGGTGTATAGGGTGTTTACAATAGACAACGATGGGGGGGTTCTTCTTATTGAACAGTGTAGGGAGTTCTAATAGTGGGCTACAGCAAGTGGGGTTCAGCACAATGGGAAACAGTACAGTCAATAAGCAACTCTAGATACAGTGTGGAAATGCAAAGCGTACCCAAAAGAAATGCAAAATAAAATGGTAGCTTCTATATGAGTTAATAGCTAGATACACAATGTAACACAGTGGCATCAATGTAAATATAAAGTATATCAGAAAAGTGGAGGCAACCAATGGGGTGTTATAATTACAAGTAGAATGTGAGTTACAGTACAATACAATATCAATATAAAGGCTGGGTCAAGAAACAGGAAGAGGGGGTGAGTGATTAGTGGTATGCAGACGAGTGGCTGGAAGCAGCGAGAGACTCTGAAGCCCTGCAGGGTAAGGACAACGGAGCAGTGTGATGGTGATCTCCGGTAGGGGAGGGGCAGCGGAGAAGTGTAAAGAAGGGCTGGAGAGAGGTTTAAGCAACAAGCGGACACCAAAAACAAAGGTAAAAAAAACAGCAAAGGGTTTGGGAAGTTTCACAGGGGGAGAAGCAGCAAGGGGTTTGGGAAGTTCGGAGGGTGATGCAGACGCAGGGGGGGAAGCAGCAAGGAGTTGGGAAGTTCGGAGGGAGTGCAGATGCGGGGGGAAAAGCAGCAAAGGGTTATAACAGGGAGACACAGAGAAGCACACAGAGGGGGAGGTTGGAGCGGGGGAAAAACAGACACGGGAAAGTTCAGGGAGAGATCGGGACAGCAGGAAGGCGAATTTAAGCAGCAAAAACCTTATCTATCTTAACCAACGACTAGGCAAAACAACAAATATCACAATTCTAAGCAAAGCTATAACAAGCAACTATACGGAGCAACAAAACAGTAAACTATAACAAGGCAGTTGAAACTTACAAGCTCTACAATCTTAACAAACTATGACTTATTAAACTAAAAAAACAAGACCTATGGTGCACCTTATGCTATGCGAAGGTTACAGAGGGCAGAGTGGTATGTGTCCAGGACCCAGCTCCCAAGGAAGCCAAGGTATGGTGGATACAGCGGTGGATACAGCTGAAAGCAGAGAGCCCCAAGGCAAAGCCCACAGGAGCAGAGCTTAGCAGCGGCACAAACTTATTTTTAGCGGCAAAGAGCCCTGGAGTTTGAGAGAGGTATTAAGACACAGACCAAGGTTTAGCTTGAGTCTGTGTGCTGGGGAAACAGAGCCAGCAGCTAAAATAATAAAATAAAAGTATAGAAAGTTTTACAGAGGGATTCTTACCAGTCCCCAAGGCAGCAGCAAAGGCAGAAGCAGCAGCAACATCAGAAGAGGCAAGGAGGGCTCGGTACAGTCTCAATAATCAGGAGATCTCTCAGATAGCAATTCGTTCTTCGTGGGGGGGGGCCTTCAAAAAACGGGGGTATGCTCGAAAATAAAACGAGAGCAGAGAAAGGACCCCCCAGAACCCCTGGCTGATCAGACCAGGCAGCAATGCAGGAACCTTTCTGAGGTGTGTTTCAAAAATGTCTGGTTTTAAAGGCAAACTTGGGCAGTTTCCCGCCAGTAATCCTGATAGGCTCCCTCTGTCACAAGGGAGGGGGCACAGGGAAAAAACTGAAGGTAAGCCCAGAGACATGCCTGGACATAGCCCTGTGCAATAGGTGACTCAAGAGCACATGAGGCCTGTGACTCATGCCCAGGATCTTAAAAACACATTAGGTCTTGCAGCTCTGGACATTGCCTACCCTACACCAAGCCCGGCTCAACGAGGTGATAACAGGACTAACCCTTTGAACAGGGCAGTGGTCCCACTTAGCACGCAGCACAAGTGGCCATCCCTTTGAGAAGGGCAATGGCTCTTGTTAAACAACTTAAAGGGCCCTCCCTTTGAGAAGGGCAGTGGCCCTGGTAAACAACTTAACAGCCAGGGAAGGGCGGCCGCAGGAGAACAGAAAACAAAATGGAGTCTGGGGACAGCTGTAAAAAACAAAATGGAATAGGGGATAGCTGTAACAGACACTCTTCAATCAGATCCTTGTCTTCGCAAGGCATCACAAAAGCTGGGCAGTGGTACAGTGAACCTTTGACATAAAGCAAATGTGCAGCTGGGCAGTGGACACGAAAGAGTCTAGAAATTACTTTAGGTCCAGCACAACATATCCTGTAGCACAAACAATTAAAATAGGTGAGGGACAAGTAACAGCTGATCTGTGATGTTTCAGAACCAACCTCTGAACTGGACCCACAATTTTGTGCATGCAAAACTTCCACACTTGTGCTCACAAAGTCAGCTAGGTCAGTGCCCACTCTGCACATAAAAATGGGAGGCCTAGAGAGGAAATATGGTCATCAGTTCAGATCAAGTCAGTACCACTTAAAACATTATAGATGGTTTTCTTCAATGCAAGCACTCCAAGTTCAGGATTGAATTCAGAAATCCAGCTGGACTCTTTCTGCCTCGTGTGGAGACACCAATAAGAAATATTCTGTTGCTGGAACTTGGTTGATTGTTTTGCTGATGATGCCAAAACACGAAAAGAATCCAAGTGACTCTTCCATAGCTATGCTGGCTCTGCAGAGCTGGCAGAAGGGAAAACTTTGGGCCAGTGGAGTCAGCGGATATATCCTACCTATTGCTGCACCATAACAGACCAATGGTCCATCTCACCCGGTATCCCACAATCTGCCACACTAGATCAGGCCAATGGTTCATTAAGGTAGTTCCCCTACTTCCTGCCATACCAGATCAATGATCCACTTAGTTCAGGATCTCGCATCTTGCTACGACATAACAGATTTTTGGTCCCACCTGCTTCTGCACTGGATCAAGCCAATGATCCATCCTGTAACCCATCTCCAACAACAGTCATTATTAGATGCTCCTGAGGAGTGCTAGCCCTACAATAATTAAGCAATGGCTTGTGTGGGAGAAAAAATTCCTTCCTGACCACAGCCTGTAGTCAGCATATGCCTTGAAGCCTGAAGATCAATAACCCATATAAAGCATATTCAATGCTGTTTTGAGTCCTGTAAGCTTTTTACCCTATACAACATTCATGCAGGTCTAAAAACAAAATAAAAAAGGAGCCTCTTTATGCAACACCAGCGGGGTGAACATATCCCCACCACACCCATACCACAGGGCCAGCGACTTGTGAAGTGCCCTGTTCCTTTTAACACTGCCATCCCCAGCAAGCACAGACACAGACGCTCCAAGCTGCCATGGGCTCTCCCTCGGGCTCCCCAAACACACTTACCTTTTTTCTAATTTGCTCTTTTAGCTTGAGCTGTCTCCCACTTGAATTGAACGATGCTCATTAAACGTGCTGCCTTCACTTTCTTTTTGAAGAAATATTATCTTGCCTGCTTCTCCCAATCTCCGCCTGTCAGGACAGAGCTGTGTCTGTCAATCTCAGAGATGGATCGGAATTGTGGCCCTTTGAGAGAGCACAACTTCCCCAACTTCAGCCAATTCTTTTAATTTTTAATGTGAAGGACTCTCCCTGCTTTTAAATGCAGATCCCCACTCTTGTGTTTCGGGGGGCAAGCAGGACAGGGATCACACTCTCCCTCTGCTTCCTTCTGCCAACAGCCTCTTCCACCTCCAGCACAATTCTAGCATCTGCCCAGCTCTGCACTGGGCTTGCCCTGTTCCAGAACCCATGGGAGGGAGCAGACCACACAGTTCACATTGAGATTCTTCGGGTCTGGAGCTCCAGCAGGCTCCTTGCAGCACCACAGCTCTCATGCCCCACGGCTGAAGGCACGAGCATACCAGGAATGTCCCTGCAGTCTATCAGAAAGAGAGGACCTCCTACAAACTAGCTCATAATCCCTCAGGATCACACAGGGGCAACTGAGGGGAGGCACCACCCTGAGCAGCAGCGGAAGCCCTGGCTAGAAGCAGAAGGAGAGGAAGTCAGAGAGCCGAGCAGGCTCCTCAAGTGGCTCCCACACTGGGAAGAATCATAGGCACCACTCAGAGACTTCCCAGCTACAGAGTAACCTGACAAGTGTCCAGACCAGCAACGTTCTAGACAAAGGCCAGACTGATCAGGTCCCCAGGATCCACACAGGGGAAAGACAAAGAGACACGTACAAACAGAGCAAGAGAGAGAGAGAGAGACATACAGACACACACACACATGGAGTGCGTGAGCAATGAGGGACAAGAGCCAGAGACAGTCAAAGGGTCCCTGGTGGAAAATTAGGAGAGCTTGAGATTCTGCCTTGCTGATGGGGAATATGGAGAAGCCTTACATTCCAGCAATGTATGGGCCGTGTCTTAGGCCTGGTCTACATTTGGGGGCAGGAGGGGAAACGATCTAAGTTACGCAACTTCAGCTATGTGAACAACATAGCTGAAGTCAATGTATTTAAAATCGACTTACTGTGGTGTCTTCACCACGGTGAGTCGACTGCTGCCACTCCCCCTTCGACTCTACCTGAGCCTCTTGTTGAGCTGGAGTATAGGAGTCAATGGGAGAGCGCTCAGGGGTCAATTTACTGCATCTAGACTAGACATGATACACTGACCCCTACTGGATCGATCGCTGCCCTCCGATCTGGCAGGTAGTGTAGACACAGCCTTAGGAGCCTGAATGGCACTGGGCCTGTCACTGTCACCTGTTACCAGGCCAGACCCAAATCTCTCCACAGTTGTGATGTAAAAAACTGACAAAATGCAATATGACCTTGCCCATCCCCTCAGTTCACCTCCCCTCCCCTCCCAACCCTCTCCTCCTTCATCCCTGTCACGGATACAGAAGTTTCAACTCTGCTCTCCTCCTCTAACCCCTCCACTCGTCCCAGCGACCTCATACCATCTCCTGACCTCCCTTGCACCGCTCTCATCCCTTTCTTTACTCTTCTCCTTAACCTCTCACTCTTCTCTGGCTCTTTCCCCTCACAATATAAACATGCTTTTGTCTCTTCCATCATAAAAATCTCCACCCTTTACCCCACTTGCATCTCTGACTACTGTCCCATCTCCCTTTCATCTTCAAACTCACTGAGCCCACTGTTTACAATCACTATCTGGGGTTAATCTCCTCCAATTACATTCTAGACCCTCTCCAACCTGGCTTCTGGTCTTTGTACTCAACTGAAACTGCTCTTGCCAGCCTCTTCTTAGCCAAATCTCAGAACCAGTACTCCAGCCTCATCCTGCTGAACTGTCAGCCACCTTTGGGAATGTTGACCATGCTTCTCCTCTTGAAATGTTGTCCTCCCTTGACTTCCATGACTCTGTCCTCTCCTAGGGGTCCTCCTACCTCTCTAACTGCTCCTTCAGCGCATCCTCTGGAGGATGCACCTCATCCCCACTCCAACTTTCTGTGGTGGTTCCACTGGATTCTGTCCTTGGACCCCTTCTCTTGTCCCTCTACACCTTACCTCTGGGTAATCTCATCCACACAAATACAAATTCAACTACCTTCTCTATCCTATTGACTCATAGATCTACCTCTCTACTCCATACCAGTCTCCTTCTGTCCAAACTCAAATTTCAGCCTCTCTCTGATATCTCTCCATGGATGTCCAGCTGTCCACTCAAACTTAACATGACTAAAACAGAGCTCCTACTCCTCCCCACCAAGCCATCCCTCCATCTCTTTTCTCAAACACTGCAGATAACACCACTATCCCGACTCTCTCAGCAGTCATCACTGACTCAGACAGCTCTCTCAGTCCTCAAACCCAGGTTAAGCCTAAGTCTTGCAGATTCTTTCTGCATAACCTCTCTATGATAAGGCCTTTCCTACCCATCCACATAGCCAAAACTCTTGTCCATATCTCATATCTTGATTACTGCACCTATTCTTTGGCCTTGACAAATGCAATCTTGCCTTGCTCATAACCATTCAGAATGCTGCTGCTGCAAAGATAATTTCCTAGCCTGTCTCTTTCAAGTCATCCCTGCACTAGCTCCCTCTTCTCTACCACATCAAACATGAGCTACTTGTCTTCACTTTCAAAGTTATTGTAGCGAGGGGGCGGGGCCTCCCTCCCTGATGGAGACAGCTGAGACCATCCCCTGGTGGGCAGAGCCGGGACACCCGCAACCGCTCCGGCAGAAGCAGAGGGACAGGACCCAGAAGTATAAAAGGCAGGCCCTCCAGCTCAGCTGGAGGAGAGTTGCTGGAGGAGCAGAACATCTCTCATCTGCTGCTGGAGCTCAGACCCAGCTGAGGCTGCTACAGTGCCAGAGACCCAGAGAGACTGTCAGAGCTGCCAGACATTGGAGACACTGAGAAGCTGTTGGGGATGTCACTAGCCGTTTACCCCGGCGAGACAAATGACAACCCCGGAACACCAGGTACCACCCAATGGGAGTGTAGGAAGGAACCCATGCCGAATAGGTGTTGGCTGCATTAGGGACTTCCAGTCAGCGTGTTGCAGCCGGATTCCTTGCTGATCCAGTGGCAGAACATTCTGTCACTGTTACAGACCTGGGCTGGGATGTAGCGAAGTCAGGTGGGCCTGCATCCCCCTGCCACCCTGGCCTGGAGGTGGCAGCCTTCCCACCTTTAGGTCAAGAGGCCTATGTTGGTCCGTCATCCACCCAAGCTAAGATGCCAGATGGTTTTGCTGTCTGCCCCAAAAGAGAACTGATCCCTCTAGACCAGGGGTTCTCAACCTTTTTCTTTCTGAAACCGCCACCTGCAACATGCTATAAAAACTCCATGGACCAGTTGTGCCACAACAACTGGTTTTCTGCATATAAAAGCCAGGATCAGCATTAGGGGGTAGTAATCAGGACAATTGCTCAGGGCCCCATGCCACAGGAGCATCACCAAGCTAACTTGCTCAGGCTTTGACTTTACCCGCAGGTGGTGGGGCTTGGGGCCCTGGGTTGCAGTCATGCACAGTGGAGCTTTGGCTTTCTGCCCTGGGTCCTAGTGAGTCTAATACCAGCCATGCATGGCAGCCCCCTGAAACCTGCTTGTGGCCCCTGGTTGAGAACTACTGCCCTAGACTGCTATGTTGCTCTGCTATGACTGAAGGCCAGAGCCCCTTAGCTGTTGGTGCCCAACCCTGCTTGAGGGCCTGGGCCCCCTAGACTCACTACTGCTTTGCCTGACTGCAGGCCAGAGCCATTAACTGTTTGCTGCCCCACCTGCACTGAGGGCCCCAGGCCTATAGACTCACTAGGACTCTGCCTGACTTCAGGCCAACAGAGTCCTTAACTGTTTGCAGCCCAGCCCTGACTGAGGACCCAGGGCCTATACACACGCTGCTGCTGCTCTGCTGGATGGCAGGACAGAGCCCTTGACTGCTGGCTGCCCTGCCCTGTATGAGGGCTAGGGCTTACAGACTCAATTGCTGCCTGGCCTGGACTCCAGATTTGGGCCTAACAACTGTTGGCTAATTCCCCCCTCAACTGAGTCGCTATATAGGCATGGTAGCAAGGGGGTGTAGCCACCCTCCCTGATGGATGGGGTGGGGGACAGGTGCAATCTCCTTACAGCCATGCATGACCTGTGTTCTGCCTGTACAGTGCCCAGCACAATGGGGTCCTGTTCCATGAATAGGACTCTTAGTGCTACAATAATCATCATCCCCCCACCACAAACAGGGGGTCTCATTCCTGTTCAGCCACCCACAGTGGGCACCTGGGGATCTCACAGATACCCACAATCCTTTGAGCCAATTACTATGGAACACCTTTTGATGCATCGCTGCAAAGGATTTTGCTTGTGCACTGCAAAGAGATGGAAGAACCTTTGCGGGAAGGAAGTGACACAGACAAGGGGCTGGATGGCGCATTGAGAAGGAAGGTGAGGACTAGGGGAAGATGTGAGCCAAAAGCAATTAGGTACCTAACCCCATCTCCCCATGCGCACTATGCCCCATCCTGCAGGTGATTCCACAAACTCTGGAAGCTGGGAAAGGCTGATAAACAGTGGGGTGAGGGTAGGCACGGAGTTAATCTCAGCCGGGGAGAGAGAGGCTCTGTATCTGTCTGCAGAGCTGCCCGAGGGTCCCATCAGCAGTATGCTTCAGCAGCATCAACAGATGCTGCCCTGTGAGAAAGAACCAGATGCCAGCGCTTTGAGGATACTGGCACCGGGGGGATCAGAAATCACCTGAGCCTCCTCTGAAATCCTGCTTCAACTTCTAAAGATTGGGGGCTTTGGGAAGTGTAAGAGGGGGTGGGGCAGTGTGTGGGAGTGGGTTTATGTGGTGTGGGGCAGTAGTCATGGGTATCTGCGAGTTGGAGTGGATGTACCCATTTGGTGGGCAAGAAGGGGTGCGTGAACTGGTACTCTGTGCATTTGGGTTGCACAGGAGAGTTAGGTGGGTGTAATGGGCATGTACAGGTCAGGGGGTGCATCCATGTGTGGAATACATAGATGAATGCTGAGAGAGGTGTATCATGCTTGGGTGGAATGTATTGTCTAGAGGGACGGCACTATATGTGTTTGGGACCGCAGGGCAGGAGGAGCGGTGTGTGGGGTGAGATGTATTCGTGCCTGGCAAGATGGACGGTACATTTTTGGGAGCGCATGGGAAGGAGCGGTGGGGGGTGAGATCTAGTCATGGCTGGCGGGATGGTGCTGTATGCATTGGGAGTGCACGGGGAGGAGGGGTGAGTGCGGTGGGATGTATTCGTGGCTGGCGTGATGGTACTGTATGCATTTGGGAGCACAAGGGGAGGAGCGGAGTGCAGTGTCGGGTCTATTCATGGATGGTGGGATGGCGTTATCTACATTTGGGAGCGCATGGGGAGGAGCAGTGTGTAGTGTGGGATCTGTTCGTGGATGGTGGGATAGCGTTGTGTATATTTGGGAGCACATGGGGAGGAGTGGTGTGTTCAGTGGGATATATTCATGGCTGACGGGATGGTACTGTACGCATTTGGGAGTGCATGGGGAGGAGCAGTGTGTGGGGTGGGATGTATTTGTGTCTGGCGGGATAGCACTGTACCCATTTGGGTGTGCACAGGGTGAAGCGATGTATCAGGCGGGCTCTATTCATGGCTGGCAGAATGGTGCTGTACGTATTTTGGAGTGGACGGGCGAGGAGTGGTATGTCAGGTGGGATGTATTAGTGGCTGGCAGGATGGCGCTGTACATGTTTGGGAACATAGGGGGGAGGAGCGGTGTGTCAGGTGGGATATATTAGTGGCTAACGGGATGGTGCTGTATGTATTTGGGAGAGAAGTGGGGAGGAGCAATGTGTGGGGTGGGATTTATGTACGCCTGGTAGGATGGTGTAGTAAATGTTTGATTGTTCGCAGAGACTGAGACATAGAGGCACCTTTCAGTGTCCAATATACAAGGAAGTGTGTGAGAAAGATGTTTCTTCAAGTGATCAGGAATGTTTACAGGCCTCTCATCAGAAAGCAATGAGCCAAAAACATGCCTGACCCTGGGGAAAAAAGTAAAGGAACAGCAGAGACAGCTTCACACGATGCACCAGCCTACCATTGGATCGGGACCAGACACTTCTGACAAACAGACAGAAACCCAAAACAGAGTGTGAAGTCCTATCCCAAGCAGATTGTACCCACCTCTGTTCCTTCCTTATACTTTCACAATAATTATATGGATTATTACATTGACAAAGTCTTCTTGAAATGCTCGGGGTATAGGAGTATGGGTGTGGAGGTTCGTGATGTATATGGAGATGTACTGGGTCGTGCAGGTCATGTGGAGTGCATGAGTAGGCATCAATAGGATCTTGAAACCTCTGTTTATGGATGTGACAGAGCAAGCAATAGCTGCACAACTGTACAGTGCACTACACAACAGTTCAGGACAGGAAGTACAGAAGAATCAAATGGAATTTAGGGAGGCAGAATGGAATTTCTCACAATGAAATCTGGCCAAGACACTTGGGTTAATAACCCTTGTAACCTACTCATATGAAAAATTCTGTGAGACCTATAAATATTACAGAAGGGAAAGTGCCCTCAGTTGAATCACTTACCCCACTCCCTATAACACAGCTCTGGGGAATGGGGTCAGTAATGTATTGGCTCCCTACTAAGCCAACCACACCACTCCCTGAAGCACAGCACCTTCTAGCAGCATGCTGAGGTCAATACTGACTCAGAAGAGAAAGTCCCCTGTTGAGTCAGCCACTCCACTCCCAGGAGCACCTGTATTTTCTATGGTGATCTCCCTTTCAAGAACGGAGTTAATCCCCTCTCCCTTTTCTGTCTCTATTCCCTTTTCTCCCTCCAGAGCTCTCTTGATCTCTCTCCCTTCTCCCTCTTCCTTCCATTCTTTCCCTCCCCCCATCTCCCCGTCTCTTTGTTGAGCTGCCAGAGTTCTGGTTCAGTGGCGTAACTCAACTGATTTACTCGTCTTAAAGCAGTGTTTGCTCGCATGTAAATCACCCTCTGAGCCCGGCCTGTAAAATGGGCTTGTTCACTCAACTCTATGAATAGGAAAGTAGGCACAGCTGGCCTATTCATAATCAACATAAAAAATAGATTAGCACTTTACAGATTAAACATTATCGTTTCAACAGTTAACATAAATCAACTGCACTTATGGGCCCAGCACTGCTGCTGTGGTAGCAGAGCGACATACTCTGAAAGCGAAGGTCCCGGGCTGAGGGTCTGGTAGGGAATGGTGCATTTCTCTTACCCCTCAGACATGAGTTTCCCCTTGCAAGGTGTGCTGCTGGAATCGATTTCAAGGAGCAAAGCTAGGCTAAGAAGAAGGAGGTGGGAAATTAATCTCCAACTATCTACCTATATTTCTATTGTACCCAGCACTATCGTATCTAAAGACCAATATCCAATCCTCCTATTCTCCCATGGCTGATACAGCTTAAAAATATTTGCTGAGGGGAGCAGGGGAGGGACCTGCAGGCCACTGGCTGCAATCCAATCTGGGTCAGTACTGACCAGTCATTACCTTCTCATGGGTGACATGAACAGAGATGGTTGGGTCTCTGTCCAGTTCTTAGCAGGGCAGGTGTCTGCATCTCAAAAGCTGCATTGCAGCTGAACAATGCACCCTTGTGGGGTGTCTCAGCAGAGCGGCCAAGCACCGAAAGGGACCCAGAGATTGAGCTCCCCCTTGGAGGTCCCTCCTTGGTAAAGGCAGTAGGGGCCAGATAGAGTGGAGGAAGCTTGTGCTGCTGCTCACGCTACACCTGGTCTTTAGTCAGAAAAGGGGCATCAAGTCACCTGGGTTGTCAATTCAGCACCTTTCACCAGTGCTACACTCACACAGGAGATGTAAAGGAGACAGAACCAGCCCAAGCCAAGTGTGCTCCCTCCTTCGTCAGCTAAGCCATTTGAAATCACACATTAGTTAGCCTGTTCCCCTGAGGCAGTCACTTCACCCCAACTCAAGTCTCCCCTCTGATTACAGACAATGGCAAAGGGCCTTTGATCTGGGATCCATCTACAACAGGCCAGGCCTCTTTCAAAGTCAGAAACCGAAAGATGGCCACCAGGAAGCCACGCCATGTCTCCCGCACACAGCGACAGGCTGTGTTTCCAGAGGCCACTTGGAAGACACCAGCCATGCAGAGGCTTGCATATGGAGTTTTACTCTCTAGCAGGGACAAAGTCACAACACTGGGCAGCTCACAAGAGAAGAAGTGGACTGAGGGAAGCACAACAGTTACCTACAGCGGGATTTGCCCTCGTCAGCTCATCTTCATAAAAGGGCCCTAGGAATTTTAATCACTCTAGGCCTCTCTAGCCCACTGATAAATGGGAATAGCATTTAATAGACATGAGCCAGTAAGTCACATCCATTACTGTCTCTGAAGAGTGTGGCTTCTTTTCCCACTCACAGCTGATATTTCCTCAAAAATTATTCACTATCTGAAATTATCCAGTTCATTTTTTCTTTTAATTTTCTTGCTAATTATTTTAACCTTAGAGGGAAGGATGGTGAACAGCCCTTGGCAAGAATTCACTATTCGAGCACAGCTGGCTGGTTGTGATTGGTAAAATAAATCATGTGGTATTGTTCTGGTTCCCTGATTGGAGGTGCATGCACACACTCCCTCTGTGAACAGCAGCATGTATGAATTTATAATTCCACTTGCTTCAAATGCTCAGGTGTGACTCTGAAATGTGTGTCTGGTGAACCTTCCTGCCCGAAAAACGAGATGACTCCAAATGTTCACAAGATATGAATATAAAATCCAGATAATTAGCTTTAAAATGTGACCAAATATTGATGGATGATGTGGGGCACTCTTTCTCCCTCTCTAATTCTGAACTACATCCAGGGGGTTGGGAGGCTTCAATCACTGTCTGGAAAGTGCTTTGAAATCTTTGGGTAGCTCCTTACTATTCTCAACCACGAAAAGGTCATGTCCTCAGCTTTAGCTTTCATCTGAACAGTGCACCCAGACAAGGGTTTCTATCATTCCTACCCATAGCAGCCTGTAAGCAGTGAGGAGCAGCTGCTGGCAAGCTTCACGCGCTTTATAAGGTTCAGCATTCTCCTTCGGAACTAGGGTCTGCCTCTCAGGATGGGCCATACAGCAGCACCAATTAGACCACTGATTCACTTTATAAACTAATAAAAAACCTCGCTTCATCCATTTGGCTTCACAAGGAGACCTGGACATGCCAGGGCTGGAGCCCACAATTCCCTTATTTCATCTCAATGGCACAAGCATCCTTCTGTGGGAAGTCCTATCAGAAGACACACACACTCTGCAGATGGGTCAATGAATCCAATTGGGAGAGCTAGGTACACAGGTGGAGACTGCCATCTTGAAGGGAAGAATCCATGGGGGGCAAATGGGAGATCTGAGCATACAGGCAGGAGGAAATCAGGTCTGGGTCTAGCCAATCTCCAAGCTGGATAACCGGGTGAGACTCCTTTCAGAGTGTGCCTGCAGCATGCCTGGAAACACAACACCTCCAGTGTGGCAGTCTAAAGTACTGCTGTCCCTGCCCTGATCACAAACTCAGTCCCTTTGTGTGTTAAACAGATACCCAGGTTCCTGGACAGGTGAAATATATCCTTGTAAGCCTGATCAGATGAGAATAGCATGGTGCCACCACATGAGGAATGTTAGCCCCAACTGAACACAGCTAGTTCCTGTTAACATTGGGGACAGAAAGGGTTACCCATGTGCTGAGGCAGGTTTCACAATCGCCCTGTTAAAGACCCAGATTTAGCCATTAATCTACAGCACACGCCTTCCAATCAATGCCTGATCTGTCATTCCAGAGCCCCAAGGGACATGGATACCTGGAGAAGAGATTTAGCATGGCTGTAATGCATACAAGCAGACAAGATGTGGCACAATGATGACACATCATCAAAATCTTGAGCAATCACAAGTTAAGGAGACCTCTTTGGAAAACCCTCACGAGGGGACAGTGGCTGTCGAAGTCCATCAATATTATTATATGCTACAATGTGCACACCTAATACAATTGTAAATTAGAGAAGGAAAGGCCTAATGCATCCCCCAAGGAGCCAGGGCAGGATTATTCCCTATAGTATATTACCCAGGACTTTTTCTGATCTGATTCCAAATGTGCCAAGAGATGAGGCTTTCACCCTGCCCTTGGGAGACAAGAAGGCCAAACTCAGAAAAGCAACTGGCCGCTTCATCCATTACCAACATCCCAAGTGTTAAGCCAGGCAGGTAGAAGAAAGGAGATTTCTTCCCTCAGACAGTTCACCAAAGCCATCCTTAACTTGGGTAATGCGACTGGAATCTGCAGCAAGTGACTGACGTTAGCAGCACTCAGTAAGATCCTCACACGGTAGCCAAGAGCCAAAAGAACAAGTCTTCCCGGACAATGCTGCCAGAGCTTGTAACTAGGGGTGCTCTTGTTCAAAGGATAACAATGACAACCGGGATTGCATGGCTTTGAGGAGCAGTGCTTGTGGTGGTGTCAAGTACTATGTTGGAGGGAATGTCAGTAACAGTGGCTGCTACAAAGCGAGAAGAGAAGACATAAAGGAACAAATTTGTGGGTCCAACAAAAGCCAAAGTCCTGGCAGGCAGCATGGCTGTCCTCATATGCTCAGTGCCCTGCTGTAAGACACATGCCATACCCCTGTGCCACCAGAGAGGTTACTCATCTGCGTGAGGGCCCAGCCACTGCTCCAGGTGGCTTCTTTGAGGATTGCCATCAATGGGCATCACTCTCCTGACACGTGAGCAAACAGGCTGGTGAGAGCAGAGGTAGTTGCAGCACCAGCACAACCAGTCTCCGCTGCCTTTCAGTTGACTAATGCAGGCCCATTTGTTCTGGGTGACATTAATGCTTCTTGCCATCTATCTCAGACTCTTTAAATTACTGTTTTATGGCCAAAATCTTTTTTATAATTGATAAAAATCTTTTTATATGCTGGGTTATTGAAAAAAGTGAGGTTTTTTTATTCCTCATTATAGTTTTAATATAAATGTGTTTTTTATCGATAGCAGCTTGGAAGGCTTGTGCAGAGGGTGAGGGGGCCGCTGGGATGGGCACAATCTCCCTCCCATTTCCCCATCATCTTCATCACCTCCAGCCATCAAGGCAATAGCCCCAAGATCCCATCTTCAAGACAGATGAGTGATGGAGTCAGACTGTCATCCACAATGAGGAGGATCCTGTGATGGGGAGCAGGAGATGAAATGCTGACAGAACTCAGACTCATCAACCTTATTACATCTTCCAGTGCCAGTGAGTACCATGCATGGGGGGAGATCAGCAGCAGTTTTCTGGGTTCAGCCTCACCCCAGCATTTCCCTGAGGCGAGGGTCTCCCACCGTTAAGATGATGCTGATAGAGGGCCAGCAGAGCACTCAAGTTCTGAAACAGAACTAAAAAGAAACTGAGCTTTTTGCCAGGAGGTATTATGGTAATTGTAGCACAGAATACATAGCACAATCCCCAGGGTCACACAGCGATGCAGGGCATGCAACGATGCATCTCCTAGAAGCGTGTGAGTGATCAGGTATTCCCTCAGGCCACAATGACAGTACTGCAGGGTATGAGACTCACTGCCACAGAACTGTGCAATAGTATAGGAGCTGTGACAAATCCCCTGGGATTGCAGATGGCCCCCACTGCAGAATCAGCCGTACTCCCCCAGGGCTCTGCAACACTGCCAGACATGCAATGCACTCCTGGGGCCCACCCCAGAACTTGCAGCAGCCTGCCCTAGGGACCATGTGATCCAGCAGAGCATGAGGCTCCCTCCCTAAGGATAGCATTACAGGCAGCTGCAAAATGTGGAGCATAGACTCTCGTGGATAACATGAAGGCTCAATTGGTCTCCTAGGGGGATATACAGTTAGTCAGGACCTCTGTAGCTCAGGAGAAAGAAAAACCCCTCTAAAGCTTGAGATGACTCTGCTGATGGGCTTCAGAGGGAAGAGAGTCCTTCCTCCCATCTTTCTCAGCCACAGCAAAGGCTGCTGTGACGTGGAGCACAGAATGTGGTTTGTGGGAAAGGTAGGAAAGATGAGAAGAGCTGAATAGGAGCCCAGAAAGTCTACGTACTTTCTTCTCTGCTCCAGCCTGCATCAGTTTCTCTCTCTCTCTCTCTCTCACACACACACACACACACACACACACACACACACACACACACACACACACACACACACCCATGAGACTGTCTGACCCTTTCTGTAAACCGATTCTGCAAGAGTCACGCAAAGCCAGAGGAGAGACAAAAACAAGGTCCAGATCATGTAGGGTTATTAGAGATCTCATGGCAAAAACCAAGGTGTCATCCCGGATCATGGGTACATGCGACATTAACGGTCACATGGCAAGTGTCAGGGTGTTAGTCCCATTGTCCTGGCTCCATTCCAATTCTCCCTAGCTTCTGCCCCCAGCTCCCAGCAGCTTCAAATAGCTGTGGGATTCTTTGTCACTTCTTACCAAATGGCTCTGTGCAGTGTTCAACAGCAACTATGTTCCACCAGATATATGGATGCATTTCAGTGCTCGGTGAATGATTCTGGTACATATGATCCGGAAAGCACATTGGGGTCCTTAGGAGCAAAAGAAGCTACAGGAATGTAGTTCCCTGTTCTCCCAGGCCACATCTCCACCAGTAGGGAAGACAATCTATCTGGTGAGGAGTATTTCACTTCACATCACAGCCTCATGGCCATGACAGATACAAAACTGAGGAATATGACAAGAGCAGGGCCCTTGCCCAGGGCATGGAGACCCCTGAACTACAGCTGTCTCTACAAAGCCAGCCCACCTGAGCTACAGCACAAGATGTGCTTCTGTCATACCCTCTCCATTGGCAAAGACGGGGGCCTGGCACCCTTCCCCATGACCTGCTCTGCTCGGCACATGAACTGGCTCATTTCACAGCAAAGCAGTCCATAGGCGGCAGGGAGAAACTGCAAGTAATTGTAGGTGAAAATGATGGGCTCCCTGACAGCACTCATGCACCAGACAGTGAGACAGTTGTGTTGCCCCACCTATTCCCACAAGGTGGGACTGGTGGAGGCCCCTTTCAAAGCTGGGCCCTTTACCTATCAAGCTGGCTATGGTTTGGGTCTGGCTTCACAAGAGACAAGCCTTATTCCTCACACACTTCCCCATTAGCTGAGATCGGACACAGCACCTGAGACAATAGTCCCAAGGTTTAAACATCAGAGGCAGGAGTGTTCTCAGGGAAGAGGGGACAGACAGACAGACGCACACACACACACCATAGTTGTGCAAATCAACCCAGATGTGCGTATGCGCATAGAGCAGTGCGGGGGCTGAGGGCTGTCAATTTCACTGGGGTCCCACATTTAGTGACGATAGAGTGACCAGACATCTCAACATTGTCAGGACCATCCCAATATTAGGGGCTTTGTCTTAGATATGCAACTATATCACTCCTCCTGCCCCCCAAAAAGTGTCCTGATTTTTCACACTTGCTCTTTGGTCACCCCAAGTGAAGAGCACTGATCAGAAATCGTCCCAGCCCTGCCTGTCATATTCAGCCCTGCCAGCATTAAGAGTGTAAATTTCAATAGGAGCTTTACTTATTATTAATGTGAGGCTGGGCCTAGAGAAATGTATGATGAGACCACAGGGAAGGAGGAAGTGCCAGAATCCTCCTTCGCACACCCCAGTGCCAGACAAGGAGTTCCGCCCAAGTCCCTGTAAGGCCTTCAGCTGGGTCTTCTATAACAAAAGACGCTCTCCAGTAGGCCAGGGTTGGTCTGCCATCTACTGGTCATTGGGAGCAGAACTCTTAGAACAGCTGGCCAGGAGCAGGCCCGGTTCCTCGGAGAGGCAGCCTCCTCAGTCTGCACTTGGGTGGGTGGCAGGGTTTGGAAAGTCTCCAGCTTTGATTTCTAATAGGCCTGTTTGGTGGTTCTGTTTGGAGGATAAGTTAAACTCCATCTTGGCTCAGAACCCAGCTTTATTAGAGACCCTGGTCAGGCTCCAGGAACAGGGAATCAGAGGTCTGGGCTCACTGGAACCTACCAAAGGAGTTTGAGAGGGACTGACAGACACTTCTGCAGGGATCAGGACAGTCCAGAAAGACCTGGTTTGAAAACTGGGGGACATGATCTACATGAGGAAGCTGGGAGTAGAGCGGGCATTTGGGCACAATGACTCTCCACAAAGGGAAAAAAACATCTGGGATAAGCGAAGTGATCAGGGGAGGGGTCAGATGCTGTAGATATAAGTGAGCTGGACAGATGCCTAGATTTGTGTCTGTCAGAGGAAGGGACTGAGGGGTCCGCAGGAAAGGCTGGAAGGTGAGACTCAGACTGATTTAAAAGGGTCTGTGTGTGAGGAT
This sequence comes from Gopherus evgoodei, assembly GCF_007399415.2. NCBI lineage: Eukaryota > Metazoa > Chordata > Testudines > Testudinidae > Gopherus > Gopherus evgoodei. The sequence goes on from NC_044325.1 coordinate 42,965,505, forward strand.
GGGCTGGAGAGTTGACCAGAACTGAGCTGTGTGAGCATTTCAGTCTGGGCAGGATGGGGACCATTGTGGGGCTGGATGGGAGGGGGCAAGCTCAGGCTTGTTGGAGTGTGCAAGAGGGCCAGATATGCAGTTGCACTGGGAGGTGCATTGGGACCAGACAGAGGTAGGACAATGAGTCAGGACATGCAGGGTGGCCGGAAAGGAGAGATGTCAGGGAGTCTAAGCCACTTCCCAGTGCACTGGAAACTAGAGGACTGTTCCTGAGGTGTAGCCCATAGGTATAGATATTTGCTAGGAAAGGCATAGGTATAAGCTGAGGCAGTAATGCAACAAGCCTCAAGGCCTGTAAAACAATAGATTAGCTAAACTAATCCAGGCCTAAGGCCCCAAAAGCCTTAGCATAAGCAGCTAACCAGAAGTAACCCCCTATCATACAGGATAAAACGCTGTAATAAACAAGTATGACTAAACTGTTGACAGGTAACATAAGATGCTAATTTATACCAGCTCTAGATATTTTAAGTTAGGAATATCAGCTGATGTCCAACCACAAGAATGCGATGGTAACTAATTGACGTGTTTGTTAATGAGCTTGAGGTAAAAGGCCCAGTAAGCTATGGGGAAAGGGCACCCCAACATTAGAAGGGTGAGGAAATACAGATAAGGAAAAGGGATGGAAAACGATACTATACCGAATATGAATGAGGCACAGTGGGCACCAGCATAACACATTATAAAAGTTCTATCGCAGCCTGCGCGTCTCGGGAGATGCCAGGATGTTGACACCGCTGCTGCTGTGGCTGCTAAGGATGATCACTAACACTTCAGGTTTTTCTAAAAAAGAAGGGGTGAATATACTGATGCTCAGATGCAGGGTGTTTTGGCCATCTAGTATTATCTATTTTGCTGGGTTGGAGTCTTTGTGATTTTGCTAACTGTGCTAATAAAAATATTACTAACTTGTCTCAGTGCATACCGGGGTTCTTGTAATAACTATATTTCTGGGTCTGATCATGAGAACCCTGTCAAACCACAGAATGCTAACTGGGAATTATTATATAATCAACAGATCAGGCAATAGAGAGTCATATTTGGGGTTGGGATGAAAAGCATTGGAGCCAAACAGAGGAGACAGATATCAAGGACACATGGAGGAAAGGAGTTGTTGCACAGGCTGCTGAATTGGTCCCCATCCAGGTGAGGGACCTGGATACTGTGGTGAAAGATGCTCTGGAAATGCCTGCCAGTTCCTCCCCGTTTCTAAAGTACATTTTTTTTTAAAGAGCTAGTTTTAAAGTTCACTGATTTGATACTACCAGAAAAATATTTACTTTCCAGAGCACAGGTTCCACTGAAAGTAGTTTGTCTCCATTCCAAAAGTATATATAAAGAGAGGTGAAGGAGAGGAAAACTTTGGGGATGGGGCACATGCCTTGTCAAGTTAGGTTAAAAGAACAGATACAAATCAGAGTTGAATAAACTTTCCTTCCCTCTGGCACTGTCTAACTGCTCCCCCCTGTGTTCCCTGTAAGCTGCGTGGTTGGGTGGCTGCCCAGGAGAGACTGAAGTGCTGTGCAGTTGATTAGCAGAGCCACACATATCCAGCCGGCAGTGTGTGTTCAGGTGCCCCTTCCGCAGGCTGCTTTGCAGCCATGTTGCTTCTACAGCTGCTCCCAGGACCCTCCTGCTGGCTGTGCAGGGGACAGGAGGAGGAAGGTGGGTCCTGATGTCATGGTGTCCCCCTCCCTGTACCACATCTCCACAGAGCAAGGTAGAGGGGAAGGGACAAGGCTCAGGACTCACAGCAGCTCTGAGGTCTGAACAAGCCTTCGGGTGAGTGAGTGCCTTAAAGAGACAGCACACAGTCTCTCAGAGACTTCTCCAGCAGCCAGCACGCACAATCTCTGTCTCTGTCTGTCTGTCTGTCTCTCTCTCTCACACACACACTCTACCCCTCTTCCCTGCCCATGCACCCCATCTCCACAGAGCAAGGGAGGAGGGACATGGTTCAGGAGGAGGAGAGCTTTCAGTGAGTGCCTTAAAGAAACAGCAAACGGGCATCTTTCAGAAACTTCCCCAGCAATAGACTCATAGACTCATAGACTCTAGGACTGGAAGGGACCTCGAGAGGTCATCGAGTCCAGTCCCCTGCCCTCATGGCAGGACCAAATACTGTCTAGACCATCCCTGATAGACATTTATCTAACCTACTCTTAAATATCTCCAGCGATGGAGATTCCACAACTTCCCTAGGCAATCTATTCCAGTGTTTAACTACCCTGACAGTTAGGAACTTTTTCCTAATGTCCAACCTAAATCTCCCTTGCTGCAGTTTAAGCCCATTGCTTCTTGTTCTATCATTGGAGGCTAAGGTGAACAAGTTTTCTCCCTCCTCCTGATGACACCCTTTTAGATACCTGAAAACTGCTATCAGGTCCCCTCTCAGTCTTCTCTTTTCCAAACTAAACAAACCCAATTCCTTCAGCCTTCCTTCATAGGTCATGTTCTCAAGACCTTTAATCATTCTTGTTGCTCTTCTCTGGACCCTCTCCAATTTCTCCACATCTTTCTTGAAATGCGGTGCCCAGAACTGGACACAATACTCCAGTTGAGGCCTAACCAGAGCAAAGTAAAGCGGAAGAATGACTTCTCGTGTCTTGTTTACAACACACCTGTTAATGCATCCCAGAATCATGTTTGCTTTTTTTGCAACAGTATCACACTGTTCACTCATATTAAGCTTGTGGTCCACTATGACCCCTAGATCTCTTTCTGCCATACTCCTTCCTAGACAGTCTCTTCCCATTCTGTATGTGTAAAACTGATTGTTCCTTCCTAAGTGGAGCACTTTGCATTTATCTTTATTCAACTTCATCCTGTTTACCTCAGACCATTTCTCCAATTTGTCCAGATCATTTTGAATTTTGACCCTGTCCTCCAGAACAGTTGCAATCCCTCCCAGTTTGGTATCGTCCGCAAACTTAATAAGCATACTTTCTATGCCAACATCTAAATCGTTGATGAAGATATTGAACAGAACCGGTCCCAAAACAGACCCCTGCAGAACCCCACTTGTTATACCTTTCCAGCAGAATTGGGAGCCATTAACAACTACTCTCTGAGTAATCAGCACATAGAGTCTGTATGTGTGCGCACATCTCTCTCTCTCTCTCACACACACACACACACACACACACACACACACACACACACACACACACACACACACACACACACACACACACAGTCTGTGTCACACACCTCCCAACACTGTTGTTGTTGTTCTTGGTACTTCCTGCAATGCACATATATTCTCTGTAATTTTATTATTTCAAAGTGTTGTTATCTGAGTTTTTCTGACTGGTCTATGCATTTCATAATTTTTATTTCTCACTTAAATTTAATTCTTTGAGTAGTGAGTTCTAAAATGCCTAACTTGTCCAGGCTGGAGTAATTATCCCTACTGGTAACTTTTAAAAAGTATATATTATATCTAGGTGTTTTGCTTCCACTGGTGGCCTACATCCGCACATTATCTTGGTGCACATAACAACATTTATTCCGCACATGGGTGGAAAAAATCAGAGGGAACACTGGCTCCCACCCTTGAGTGTTTCCTGAAATTTAGTGAAATTTCCTTTGCTCAGTGTCATCCCATTGCTCCAATTCATACCCTCCTGGAAAGCCTCATCCCCAAAAAGTTTTCCTCTCCCCCACTCTCTTTACACAGTCCTTGACAGTTGTCACTTTTGACATGATCATTTAAGCAACCTACTATGGCTGACATTAAAAACACAGCATTTGCTGACAGTGCTCACAATGGGATATTGGCGATTATTTATTATCCAATAGCTCCTATCTAGCACTAGGCACTGTCCAAATACACACAGATCTGAGCTGCTGCAGTATTCCCATATATTTAGAACAGGAGAAGACAGTGTGATCCACTGATTGGCATGTATTATGCTTCTCCTTCTGTGTCTGATCAGCAGAAAACAGTCATCTTCTACTGCTCCAAGCTAACGGATTAGTCCTGTAGCTCCATGCTGCAGTGCTGAAAGTCCTGGGTTCCAACACAGCTTATTGGCCGGCCCATGATAGGAGTTCTTACATCCCCACAAACTCCCATAGCCCTGCTACAGGAAATGCTGTCCACTGTATGCATATTGAGCTCTTTTAATCATTGCTCATAAATCAGGCCCATCAGCCTCCTGATCATTTGTGCTGTTCTTTGAAAACATTGTTTATTTCTGTTTCTCAGGTGCATGGGGCTTTAAGAAACTATTCTAGGTGGGGTCACATTAAGGCCACCGAGAGAAGGACTACTCCCTTCCAGCACCATGACATGATGCGGCTGCACATTCAACTCAGTATTATTGGTTCTTTTCCCCTTCCCTACCACATCCCATTGCAAACTCCTGTCTAATTTGCTGGCCACTCTCACCCTTAGTCTCTTTAGCCTTTGCTGTTTGTCAGATTTCTCCCTGCAATATCACTATTTTTGGTGGGTTTTTCCTCCCAAACCTGTATTGATCCAGGTTGAACCTCATTTCATTACTTTCTGCCCCTGCTCCCACCCATGACAGTTCTGCAAATGAATTCTACAGCAGCAAGATTGGGCCCTAGGTCAGTTTAGATCATTTCTTTAAATCTCTCCAGAGTTCAGGTTCATTATCTGCTTCAAGTACATTTTAGCTGCAGGTTTCCAGGCATCATGCTGTTGTCTCTTGGTTCCTGACCCATCAAGGTAATATTTCAATATTCCATCTCCCACTCCCACCCTCTTACCAAAATCCCAATTTTTAATTCAACATTTTGTTTTTAAAATGTGGTGAACATATTTCTACGCATGGACTAGCTTCATCTGTGGTGTAAGTGCACGGCCTTCTACAGGCTCCAGCAAGGAGGCCTTCAGCAAATTAGGCTTCTCAAAATCCTTTTTGTTTTTAACTACCTCGACTCAGTTGCCTATAACTAATGGACTCAAGCAACTATCTCTGACCTCATTATGATCCACCCTTATCAGCACCTTTCTTTTTCTCCAAATTTCTTCCCTTATCTCTATCTGATTCCTTCTTCTCTGTCTCTTTTAATACCCTTTTCTCTCTCATTTTAGCATTCTTATTTGCTTCCTCTGTCTCTTTAAAATTAAAGATCACCCCGACACTGCCCATGTGAGTGAAATGAATACTAAGAGGAAAGGCTGCTGCTGAGAGGGGGATTCGAGTTGCCTCGCTGGAAATCAATGAGGCATGGAAAGCTCATCTAACTCCTGAAACGCTGAAAGAAACCAGGGCGGATCAGTGGCAGCTGAAAATGCATTTAAGAGAGAAGAAAAGGCCCCGTCACCGAGCGCCCATTCAGCTAGAGAGAGAAGCAGCGCGTGCCGAGCCAGAGGCGGCTGCTTTTGTGTTTTAATACTGTCTAATCCCAGCCCGGCTTCCCTCTCCACCCACCACGGGGAAAGGCTGGCTGAACCTCTACTCTAGGGAGAAGCTGGAGGATGGGTACTGCACGGAGTGGTTACACTGGCCTGTTTCTCTCCCTCCATGTATTTGGTGTGCTACAAATCCAGCTGGCACAAACCATGCAATGAAGCTGAGGGGTGTTGGTCTCACATACAGGCAATATGAAGGCTGGTCATAAGCTGACATTAACTCTGCAATTGAACTATGGGGAAATGCTCACTGTCATTCATGAATATCCAACCCCCTTATCCAATCCCTCATGTCACTGGTGAATAGTCACCCCTACAACTTACACAGAGCCAGACCCATCCCAATGCCCTACATATCCACCCAGAACACCCCCTATAGACTCCCAGGTACACACACCTAGCCATACTACCCACACGGCTAGGCGCACTCTCCCCAATACATTCCCATACACGCAGCCATAACATAAAGTACCTGACACACATCCCTTGCTCCCACACTACCCAACCCTCCCCCAGCACCCTGACCCATTTACCTCCACCAACATTCTCTACCATTACCCAGGCATAAAGCTGCCCCTCCTCCCCACATACCACTCCCATTCTCACTGCTCTGCTTCATACCCACACTCCCTATGGCCTACTCCCTACATGCGAGGCACTCCTCAGTCTAGAGGATAGAGCTGTCACCATGAGGGATGAGTTGAAAAGCCGCAGGATATCACACTTACTTCACTCCCAGGCCCCAAGGGTTAATGGTGCAGCCTCCTTTGCTAGTCTGTTGCCTTAGTATCAGCAGCAAAAGCGATTTATGCTGTTATTAAAGGGACTTATTTATTTTTTTCATCTGGGGTTAATTAGGGGCTTGTGAAAGTAAAGGGCTGTCAGAGCCAGGTACACATGGTAGAGAACAGCCAGGGGCAGTGCTATCTGCCCACACACAGATCTGCCAATGTATCTCGCTCCTCAACTGCAACACCCCCGCATTCCAATCCCGGGGAACCCCATAGCTCTGCTCATGGGCCTCAGTCCTGACCTCTTGCACCCCTGCTATTCTCAGACCAGGCCCTTGCACACACTGTTCTGCTGATGTCCCTCATTCCTGCCCAGCAACCCTCTCCTCCCCCGTAATTCTCACAAGACTTTGCCAGCCATGCCCAGCAATGTGTGGGAAATACCACACTTGCCCCAGAGCTAGGATAAGATGACTCCCAGTGCTGTCTCTCTTGTAATCTAAGTCTTCCAAAGCACAAGGCCAGTGTCGTGAACTTCCTTGTCATGTTTCCACCTATGAAGGAAAATCACCAAGCAGCTCATTGCTCCTGTTTCCCTCTGGCTCGCTGCCCAGAGCTGTCATGCTGCAGCTGGCTTGCCTGGCAGGCCAGTGAGGGCTACATTGTCTCATACCTCTTTGCCCAGGTCCTCACGGATCACTTGTTCAATCTCCTGCATGCTGCTCTGTGGGGCCTGGCTGTGTAGTATCTTCAGGGTGCGAGTGTATTCCTCAGGCAGAAGGTAGTCGAGTGCCCCCAAATGCTGCCCCACTTTGATGAAGGTGCCTCTGTTGGCGCAGCACAGGTCCCGGAGACGTTCCGCAGAGCGCAGATGCACCTACAGAGAGATCAAAACATCAGCCAAGCCCCTTTCTCCAACTCTTTGCTCCTTATTCCTCCCTTCACCTTTGCTTTCCCCCCCTGGGCCCCCACATGCATGCACACTTTTACTCCCTTAGGTTTCAAATGCAGCTGCTTTTCTTTTTTATTTTTATCCTTCCTTGGAGGTGCACCTGCATCACCTATTGTCAGCTAAACTGTGGGAATGTGTTTTGTTGATGAACAGGAACTGACACAGAGCCACAGGAGGCGTGCCACAGCATAAATTAAAAGTCAGGACCATTGCTCCAGTTTAAAACACACATGCGTGGCTCTGTTCTCAGTGTGAGTGCAGTGGACTAAAGTGGAGGAGGGAGGAGAGGGAAGACAGATGCCATCCTGAGGGTGTCAGCACAGAAGCTTTCTCGGGGGAAGACATCCTATTTAAAGACACAGCAAAACAAAAACAAAAACTATTTTCCGTCAATTTAGCAGGGGTAAATGGTGCTGATGGGCAGCTCCTTGGCAATCCGATCCTATTTACCAGCAGAATAGCTACAACCTGTGCAGGGGCCTATTCATGCCAGTTGAAGTGTGATGTCAGTGAAGTGGACACTAGGAATTAGGAGGCCTCTCAAATTCATTTCACATTGGCCAACAACCAGCCATCAAACAACAACTGTAGATGGCTACAACACTGCAAACAATTGTAAACACACACTAGCCAGGTCTGGATTTCAACCAGTGACCCTGAATCTGTATCACAAAAGTGTGCCAGTCACCTGACCCTTTAATAGCTATGATTTATTCTGCCTTACACTATTACTAGAAACGCTCCCTGGGGCACAAGCGCACTCGACATTCAGGAAGGTAACAAACTGTGACTGACTTTATCCGGCTACATTATTAGAATTCCAGAAAATTTACAAGTAAAAAGACCCATCCATTTCTATACTTTTCTGCTATCTGCATGCAAGTGGCTAATACTTCACAGCATCAGGTATCAGCAGTCAGTCAAATCCCAAACAGAAAAGCAATTCTGGAGTGAGCTCCCTTTTTCAGTGACATTGCCACAAACATCAGCTTCTAGCAGTTCACACCCAGTCACTCAGATATTCAGAATACCTGGAGAAATGACCAGCAAAAAACTAGCATTAGTGTAACTTTCAAAAGTTTAAAACAAAAAACAAAAACAAGCACTAAAAAGGTAGGAAATACAAAGCTCATGTTGCAAGCTCAGTCAGCCTTTACTCTGCTCACTATCCCACTGCTTATGTTTTAACATATAGGCTATGTCTGCACTGCAGCTGGGAAGTGTAATTCCCAACTTGGGTAGACTGACACATGCTAGCTGTGATCAAGTTTGTTTACCAAAAATAGCAGTGTGGCCATACTAGCAGAGGTAGTATCTTAGATCTATACCTAGGATCTCAGACAGGATTCCACTCAGGCAGCTAGTCCAAGCCACTGCCATTACCCCAAGAGCCACACTGCTATTGTTAGTCCACTAGCTAAATCAGAGCTAATATGTATATATCTACCTGAGCTGGGAATTACACCTTCCAGCTGCAGTGTAGACATACCCTATATATTAAAACATAAGCAATGGGGTAGTGGGCAGAGTTAAGGCTGAGCTTTCAACCTAAAACTCTGCATGTCCTAACTTTTACGTGCTTGGCTTGAATACTCTTCTTGTAGCATTATGAATTATTGATCAATGAAAACAACAATGTGGGATTTTAAATCCAGTCTCACAGCCAGTAAGTTGCAATACACGACATTCCGTCCTCAGACTTGGCTCTGTCTTCAACAGTTTTCAAGTACATAAAAGGTTGTTACAAAGAAGAGGGAGAAAAATTTTTCTCTTTAACCGCTGAGGATAGGACAAGAAGCAATGGGCTTAAATTGCAGCAAGGGTGGTTTAGGTTGGACATTAGGAAAAACTTCCTAATTATCAGGGTGGTTAAGCACTGGAATAAATTACCTAGGGAGGTTATTGAATCTCTGTTGTTGGAAATTTTTCAGAGCAAGTTAGACAAATACCTATTAGGGATGGTCTAGATAATCCTTAGTCCTGCCATGAGTGCAGGGGACTGGACTAGAAGACCTCTTGAGGTCCCTTCCAGTCCTATGATTCTATGATTCAAGGTGTTCCATGGCCCAGGCCCAACATATATAAAAGCTCACACAAAGCTCCAGAGTGAAGACCACTGCTCAACAACTCCACTCCTCTGGCACAGTGGAACTCTTGACCATAAAGCTTGTCTGTCAAAGCTTGGAGATGGAGTTTTCTCAGGGGCTGCTCAGAGGCTGTGGAACTACAGACTATCAAAAGCCTCATCACGTTCTGCTTCAAGTGCAAGACATATTTCTTTGACCAGCCTTCTCCGTATAAACACAAAGTAGCGTCTACATTAAAAAAAACCAAACTCTCACACTCAAACCCAAACCCTACATTGCAGACACAATTCTCCTCTTGCGAGGCTGAGTGAGAATGAACTATACATGACAGAGGTTAGTTATGTTGCTTAATGCACTACTGGAAAGCGCTCCGAAGCTATGGCAATTATTGTGGTATAAGAACCTGTGTAGAACAGAATAGTGGAACAGGGAGACCTCCCTGTGATCCCAGGAGCCCCTTAAAGCCAACTCCAAACAAGTCAAGCTTGAAAACTGGATTCCATGTCTCACTCAGGGAGAACAAATTTGGAGCCTAAACTCCTCAGTATCGTGAAAGAGCACTAGGGTCCCTTTAAACAAAGCAGGGCACATCCTCCAGCCCCTTGCCAGCAGGTGAGGAGACTCTGATAAAAGTATGCCTGGAGGGGGCTCAAGAAGTTAAACATCCTTGGGGGAAGTTGCAGTAGAGGACATCAAACATTTAACACCCCAGGACAGATCAGTGCAGGCAGCATTTTGGCAAAATGTGTTTCCACTCTCTGAAAATAACTAGCATGCACTCACACAGAGACACCCTCAACGGGGTGGACTGCTGTAAATGCTTTGTCCCGGAGCTCCAATCCCTCCACTGGTGTCCAGTTCACTTCCCGTACCAGTTCAACACTTGGTCCTGAGCTTCCCATCTCTCATGCAGCTACGTCAGTGATAGCATCTCTCCTTTGGGACAATACATCTCACCAAGGCCAGAGGCAGCATGCAGGAGTCAGAGACAAATCTCTCTCAATCAAGGAGATTCAGCTGTGAAACGAGCTGCTAGAGGAGGTCAAACCAATCCAGAGTCTGACCCCTTTCAGGGCACCCTACAAAAACCTCTTCTATGACAAAGCATTTCTCACTATAAACGACAATACCTTAAAAGAAGGGGAATGGAGCAGAGCAGAAAACTCAGGAGATACATGAGGGGTATTTGTCATAACCTAGTCCCAGATTTGGACCTTAGCGTCCAAAATATGGGGGTTAGCATGAAAACCTCCAAGCTTAGTTACCAGCTTGGACCTGGTAAAGCTGCCACCACCCAAAAAATTAGAGTGTTTTGGGGCACTCGGGTCCCCCCAAACCTTCCCTGGGGACCCCAAGACCCAAATCCCTTGAGTCTCACAACAAAGGGAAATAAACCTTTTCCCTTCCCCCCTCCAGGTGTTCCTGGAGAGATACACAGAAGCAAGTTCCGTGAATCTAAACAGAGGGATTCCACCCTCCCCGTTTCCAGCCTTGGAAAACAGAAGTACCGAGAGCTAATCTCTCTTCCCCCCTCACCCAGAGGGAATGCAAAGTCAGGCTAGTAAATCTAACACACACAGATTTCCCCCTGACTTCTTCCTCCCATCAATTCCCTGGTGAGCACAGACTCAATTCCCTGGAGTTCCCCACTAAAGAAAAACTCCAACAGGTCTTAAAAAGAAAGCTTTATGTAAAAAGAAAGAAAAATACATAAAAATGGTCTCTCTGTATTAAGGTGACAAATACAGGGTCAATTGCTTAAAAGAAATATGAATAAACAGCCTTATTCAAAAAGAATACAATTCAAAACACTCCAGCAACTACACACATGTAAAATACAAAAAAACATAAATCACTATCTGATCTTTTGTACTTACAACTGGGAAACAGAAGATTAGAAAGCAAGAGACAGAAATCCTCCCATAGCCGAGAGAGAGACAGGCCCAAGACAAAGAACTCAGACACAAAAACTTCCCTCTACCCAGACCTGAAAAAGTCTGGTTTCCTGATTGGTCCTCTGGTCAGGTGCTTCAGGTTACCTCGTTCTAGGTGTAAGAGACATTGACCCTTAGCTATCTGTTTATGACAGTATTGTATGCAGATCTCATTGACCTATGAATCACATAGATACTATGGTGCTGGACACTCCAGAAAACCCAAAATAGATCAGACAGGTAGATGGATGTGCCAATACACATACATAAGCTTACATGTGTGTGTGTGCACACACATACACATCCCTTTGCAAGAGTAACCCATACTACAAAAGTGCACACACCTGCCACAGCTCAAAAATGCACTCAGACTTACATATATAAAATGCTGCCTTCAGGTTGTCTGGGCTGCAGTCACAGGGAAGAGTGTGCTGCATTTTATTGGACTCCTTTGATTCTTTTGTTGTGGCAACTAGGTTCTTGACCTGGCTGTTCCCCCTGCCTCTGCCTTGTGTGTATGTGTATGGGGAGAGATGGGGGAAGATAGGTAGAGAAAGGGAGTGGGGAACGGAAGGAATGAAAGAGAAAGAAACAGCAAAAGAGGGAGAGAGGGAGTAATAGGGATGAAAGAGAAAGGGACCAGGAGGCAGCCAGAGCAGCTGGGCAGTTTGTCACAGTACAAGGAGTTCAACCCATTATAGGAAAACAGCTTTTATGCAGCTTGGATAATTGTCCTCAACACACTGTCTCCAGCAGAGGAGAAAAAATCCAGCCGCCAGTGAAGGCAGCGGGAGGCAATTGCTGTCTATAGCTCCCCAGAGTTTGCCTGTATTCCAGGGGAAAGGAAGGACAGGCTGGGGGCAGCCGGTTTGAATTAAACACATCCAGCCCCACTTGTGTTCTACGATCTCTGATGTGGGAAGAAGGTCAGGCCAAAGCCCTGTGAGCTCCCAGAGACAAAATGGGAACCAGGAATATGCTGCCCCCACACAGCTCGTAATCTCTGCCAGGCGTGAGAGCCAAACCAAAGTTTCCCGCATGGCTAACTGCAGAGCACTAAGCATCAGGAGGATCCAGGGACTGACACAAGACACTAGGCATCAAACCCAGGTCTCCTATGTGGCACTGCAAAGCATCATGTATCAGGCTGGCCTGGAAAGGGAGAGACTGGAGCTAGGGACTGAACCCCAGTCTCTTGTATAGCAGGGCGGGGCTCTCGTCTCTTCACCATCACCAAGCACTAGGCAGGCCGGGGGGGAGGGATTGGCGCTGGGAATGGAATCCAAGTCTTCTGTATAGCAGGATTGGGCACTAGCACTAGGATGGCACAGGAAGCACAGGACTGAGGCTTGGAGTCATTTACTCACAGAAAGCTCCCCAGCCTAGAGGCGAAAGAATGGGAGAATCAGTGAGGCACACCTGTTCCTGATCGATGTTCTAGCCCCGAAGCCCCCTCTCTTGCCCCATTGCCCACACAGATCACCAGGGTTATTGAGCGACCTCAGACAAAAAACAGTAGGAAGAAAAAAATTGAGCACTGGGGGCAGAAAATGCAGCCCAACCCAGACCCAAGGAATGTCTGCACACCTGTGCCCCTGCTGTGGAGGCAAAGACAGCCCACCTCTCCTCTGCCCCAGAGACAGCAAAGGCATGCCCTGCGGAACTCTGCCACTCCTTAGGAAACTCCAACTACCTCCAGCACAAACCACCTTGCACTGTGAGGAGTTATCCTACTGCTCAGAGAAAGGCACCCACATCTAGGAGGGGCTCTCAGGACACCAGAAGCAGCAGTAGAAAACCAAAACACAAATTTGGCCCATTTATGCTGGAAGTACCGATGGAAGCATTGTTGGCTCCCAGGGGCACCATATGGGTCTCTGGCCTTGCTTTTCCTGGGTGGTGAAAGAAATTAGAGTATGTCTGGGGCCCCCACTAACAGACTGATGATGAGGGGAATCTACCATTAGCCCTAAAACATAGGGCAATAATCCAATCAGTGCTAACGGGACCAGTTGGATGTAGAGACTTCACAAACCCACCGTCCAGTATCTAACTTCCCCTTTCTTACCTACCTAATCAAAAAGCTGGCAGAAAATGGGTCTCCAGTTCCCATTGTTAGCTGCCAGGATCCTGGATTTCTGCCAGTCCGGCTTCGAACCAGAGTATGAGACATAGAAGTAGCACTTGTTCCTCCAGTGAATGATCTCCTCCTGACTATAGACAAGGAAAGAGCACCACACATATTCTGCTAGACTCCTCTGCATCATCTGATACCACTGATCACAAGATACTTCTGCTTCACCTCTAAGAAGCTACAGGATTTAAATAGAAGTGTCCTGAAATGGCACAGGTACTTCCTCCAAGACTCAACCTAGAGGATTGTCATGGGCACTGCCCCTCCAAAGCCCTCACCTGCAGAGCCCCCTCGGCTCAATCCTCTCCCTTTCTAATATCAGTGAAGATCTACCTGTAGCCTTTGGGACAGCTGGTGAGACAAGGGCTGAAATGCCAGCAGAACGCAGACAACACTCAGCTGCACCTCTCCTTTACAACAAACACAAGCAGCACCGTCCGCCAGCTCTCTCAGTGCCTGCCCAAACTAGCACCTGATTGAAGCCAACTAAAGCTGATCCCAGGTAAGAATGAGATGTTGTTGGCAGGAACAGGGAAACTGCTAAGAATCTGCTTCCTGTACAACATCCCCACTATCAAGGGTACTTTTGGACTCCTCAATGCTATCTTATGTTCAAATAACCAAAGTGGCATAAAATGCCCACATATATCTGCCAGCAGCCAGAAGATTATTTCTGATCCTATCAGACATAGGCCAGGTCAACCTGACCCATGTGTTCAGGACCTCAGGCCTACTCAGAAACATAGGTTGCCACAAACATTAAAATAAGCTGGAGGTTCTGCACTGGCACCCAATTACACCCCTGCTCCTGCAACACTAAAGTTGATGGCAGCTTTTCCATTGACTTCAGGCCCTAAATGCAGAGTCCAGTTCAAAGCCTCTGTCCAATACTCAAAGACATCCATGGGACTGGCCATCACCACCTGAGAATTCTTCTGTCCTTCTGCAACGACCACCTGCTACAACAGCAACGTTCCACTAGAACAGTGATGCTGTCGACCAAGGGGGCAGGCCCGTGATTGCAGGAGACAGAATTTTCCCAGGAGCTGGGCCCAGACTATGGGACTCACTACCACAAGACATAAAAATGATCACCATCCTCATCATGATCAGAACTGAATGCGGAGCTCCTCACTTCAGACCGGCTTTCCCTCACTAAGCCAACCCACAACAACGTAGCTTGTGAGAGAAGATGATTTGAGAGATAACCCTTTTAGAGCAACAGGTGGCTAAAGTCCTCCAGAGGGGTCACCAAACCCATCAGCAACAGGACATTGGTGCCAGTCCTGCCTCTGAACCTATACTCAGTGCTCTGGGTGGGTTTGACAAAGCAGATAGCATTTTGCTGGCTGTAAGGGAGGAGGTGGTTGTGATGTGCTCTGCAGAGAACAGAGTTGGCCTAATATAGAAGGGCTTCCCAGTTGGGTTGGCAGGAGGGGTAAGATTTGCGAAAAGGGCAGGTGGCTAGACAGGGGTGTGTGCAGACACACAAACATACATTAGGCGGTTAGCAAGGAAATTATGCATTTCAAATGCTGAGAATTACCAAGATTAAACCCCATTTGGACAGTGCTTCAGTACAAGTGTGTGTGTTTCTCTCTCTGCACTCTCATCTCTGAGTCTCTATTTGTTTCTCCCTCCCTCAGATTCAGCAGGATGAGTTTTCCATGTTCCCCATAGTGCCCGCATCAGACACATATGCATTGGCCCTAAAGTGAACTGACTTGGATTTTCAAAGAGATTTTAATATGGCCCTTCATAAGAGGTTGAAAGAAAAGAAATAACCCCAGAGTGTTGAGAGGAAGCACCTCAGGGCTTAAGCACTACACTCAGCAAATGGAGAGAGAAGGTAACATTTTCAAAAGTACTTACGTGACCCACTGAGTTTCAGGGAGACTTATGCTCTTAAATCACTTAAGTTCTTTTGAAAAAAATTACCCAGAGAGTCTTAGTGAACAGCAGCTCCTCAGATCACACAAAAGCTAACAGTGAGATGTCTGAAATGGGACCAGTGCTAGATAACTTTTAAAGGCAAGGAATTGAGTAAGAAAGAACTAAAAGATCACATCAGGAAATTAAATACTTCAACACAAACTTGATTTCATGGTGTTTCTGGCCAGGGGGGACTATTAGATTATCTAGTCAGAATCCCAAGTCTGCATACCCCTGAACACAAAAGGAAGCAAGAAAAGACAAGAAAAAGGGGCAAGTTTAAGGGACATTCCTCAAATAAAACAAGGATTCTTTAAAAGGGGTAATCCAGCCCAAATAAAATCCTAGGAAGATGCATAAACCATAGCTGGCAAAATGAGTGATGGGGATTAGGAGAGCTATGGGGGGAATCTGAAGAACAAATAGCCAAAGACAAATACAAGTCACCAGAAATTCCTGATCCTGACTTGCACCTCTAGGCACTAGTATAGATACTAATGTTTAAATAACAGTATCAGAAACTGGACGCCTTTGAGCAAATTGGTGGGTCCTCTGGGCAACCAAAAGTGGAGGGAGGATGTTGGGGAGAGAACTATCCCGGAATGACTCTTTTCAGATAATAAAGATAAGGCACTGGCACACAGTGAGGTGCCAAAAGAGGAGGTTGCTGGAACAACTGCAGCATTTCCATTGTGTAAGGCACCAAGAACTGTGAAGGAATTTTAAAAGTGGATGAGCTGCTAACAAAATACACCAGCTCTCATTAAAATCAGCTCTTTTACTAAACAACTGGAGGGTAACAAATGTTGCACGTCTGTCTTTAAACAAGGATCCAAGAGTGATCCTGGAAATTTAAGCCCAGTTAACCTTACTTCTGTACCAGGTAAATTAGTTGAAACAATATTTACAGAGTGAGCTATATAAATCACCTAGCTGAATGTGATATGATTGAGACAAACCGGCATGGATTTGGGGAAGGAAAAAATCATTCCTCTCTAATCTCCACATACTAGAATTCTCTGAGCCTGTTAACACAAAAGTAAATAAAGAAGAAAGGGGAGATATCAATTTGAACTTTCAAACAGCCTTCCATGAAGTCCTTCACAAACAGCTATTATGAAAAACAAGTAGTTACTGGTAAGAAACAAAAAAAAAAATACCGTAATGGATCAGAAACTGACTATTATCTTGCCTGCATTCATCTATTCCCCATCCCCCCAAAAATTCTCAGCTTTTCTACACCCCAATTCAACTCTACCAATGATTACAAAAGTAGGATCTCTAGTTGAGACAAGGTTCCCGCAGCCATTAGTGTTTTTAACTATCTCATTTTAAACCTGCTCTGAGCAGAGACAGACAACATGGCAATGTAAATACCAATGACCATAGGAGTCCTGTCTACACTAGCACTTCCACTGTTGCTGCCCCACTGAAGCTGAATCAGTGGTAGCAACACTGGAAGATTAGGGGAAGAGAGACTAGCATAGACACAGCCTAACTGTATGTCTATATTGCAAAAAAGTGTTAGCACTAGCTCACTATAGTTAAAGGAGCAGCAAAGACACAGCAACTTGGCTTGTAACTCTGATTAACACTACAAGTTCAACACCAGGCTGGCCTAAAGGCTTACACACAAGCTGCTAACCTGAGTTGCTGTATCTTTACTGCTGTTTTAATCCAAATTAGCTAATGCTAAAATACCTCTTCTTTTTCCAGTGTAGACATACTAAGAGACAGAAAAAAAGCATAGAAATAAATGGTCAATGTACAGCATTGCCAAAGGTTAACAGTAGAGTACCTACCCCACTAAGTGCACACTAATGCTGGTGTTCACTGTATTTATCAATGAACTGGCAATGGGATGAACAGTGTGGTGGTAACATTTCTGGCTGACACGACATTACCGGGGTTATTCAAGAACAGAAAAAACTGTCAGGAATTCCAGAAGTACCTAACAAAGCCAGGTGAATGAGCAACATTGTGGCAGATGAAATTCGGTGTAGACAAGTGCAAGGCTATGCAAGTTGGAAGGAACAATTTGTACTACTCATATGCAGTGAGAGGTTCTAAATTAACTATAACCACTAATGACCTGTGCATCGTTCTGGCGAGCTCAATGAAAACATCTGCTCAATGCGCAGTGGCAGTTGAAAAAGCAAATGACTTGTTAGATTGTATTAAGAAAGGGATAGAGAATAATACTAAAAATATCATGCCCTTAGATACATCCTCACCTTGACTAATGTGTTCAGTGCTGGGCATCCCATTTCAAAAAAGATAGAGCAGAAAGAGAAAAAGGTCCAGAGAAGGGCAGCAAAAATTACTGAAGGCCTAGGAAAAACTTCTGTACAAAAACAGATTAGTTTAGAGAGGAGAGGAGACACATAAGAGTGGACAGGAAGGAGTTATATACAATAATGAATGGGATAGAGAAGGTAAATCCATTGCTTTTATTTATCCTCTCATGATATAACAAACAAAGGGGCATTCAATGAAATAGAAAGGCAAAAAAATTAAAGATTTTTTAAGGAAAGAAACCCACAATACATACTTAAACTATAGAATTCCCTGCCACAGGCTATCAACGCCAAGAGTTTGGCAAGATTAAGAAGACTTTATATATTTATTCAATTTGAAAATAAATAAATAAATAAAATAATAATAATAATACCTAGGTCTTATATAGTGTTTTTCATCTGCAGATCTCAAAGCACTTTACAAAGGCAGTTCACATCATTAGCCCTACAGTCACAAGAACATCTGCACTTATATTAGAGAGGATAAAAATGAATAAATTGCTTTAATCTTTATTTATCTGGGATAAGCCAACTTCTAACTGAATGGGATCAAGAAAAACTTCCCCGTATTGGCACATTATTGCATAATTATCCACGAAGGGGCTTTACAGCTTCCTCTGAAACATCTGGTACTGGCCACGGTTGTTGACAGGACAGCAGACTAAGCTGTGGCCTGATCCATTCTGGCAGCTCCCATGTTCCATTTCATGTGTTTCTGAATTATTTGGAAGAGGAGAATTAAGAGGACGAAGGAAGGTTTTATGGCTAAGACACTGAAGTGGGATTCAAGTTCTCAGTTCTGTTCCTGCCTCTGCTACAGACTTACTGTGCAACCTTGGGTAAGTGATTTATTGATCTCTCTAAGCCTCAGTTTGTGTGTATAAAATGGAGATAATACTGCTGACCTAGTTCACAGGGAGGTTGTGAAGCTTAAATTCATTAATTTTTGTGAAATGCTCTATATTAATGGAGGCCACTCATTAGATACAGAACTTTGGCACCCAGTTGGTGAAGTCTGATGATCATGCCAAATACCAGATCCCCGCTGCTAATATGCAGGGATGGGCAGGAGACAGCCTAGAAAGCCCTCCCACCTTTGCAGGGAGCAGACGGAATCCCCGCATCATGAGCCCAAGGTGTGGGGGAGTCAGTGACACTAGCAGCATTAGCCATTCCAAACGTGGTGTGTAAGTGATCTGGCCCTGATCCCTTTCTCTTCCTCACCTCTTAGAGTAAGGAAGCTGGTGATGGGGCTACACAATGCAGATGGCTGGTAAAGCCACACAACAGTCCTGTCTAGTCTGGGTCAGTATAAATTACAGAAGGTTGTGAGGAAGTTCAGGTGGATTCAAACACAAAGGGAGATTAGGCAGTGCAGCAGCAGGTGGAATTCAGATTAATAAAGATGTTTGCTTAAGATACAGCTGTGATAAGAGTAAAATAAGGTGTTTGGTTGCATTCAAAACAAGGGATAGAAAACACAGGACCTATTACAATGACACAACACTGAGCAATGAGACACCTGCATCTGGTGCTCTGTGTCCTGTTAGGACTGCATTAATTTAAAGAAGCCCTAGCAGAGATTAAAAAGATTCAGAGAATGGATGCTCACAAATTCGTTGAACTGCACCAGAATGACCTGTGAATTTAGGGCAAATTAAAGGACCTATTTTCTTCAGACAGCACATAATCACCCTGTGGAACTTACTGCCAGAACAGTCAAAAACTTGTGCCGGGGCTGGATCATTTTATCACCAATACAATACATAGCCCACATGAGGCTGAAACAAGGGCAAGCAATAATCTACTGATAGGATTTTTCCCACGTAGGCCCAAAGTCAAAGGCACATGCAGACACCCAAACTCACACACACACAAATGCACATGTCGACACTCAAACTCACATGCACTCAAACCAAGCCCTGAACTCACATGAACATGTAGACACTAGAACGGACACCTATGGTACATGCACTTAGCATCACGCCACGCTGACACCCAGATTCACACCACCTCAAACTCACAAATCTGTAACAACCAACACCACTGACTAGAGAGGGGCCTGACCTAACCCCCTCACAGTTCTGAATGACATTGGATTCTGGAGACATTTGCACTGGTCCTGGGAATCCCAACTTTGCGGGTCAGGCCCACCTCTCTAGCTAATCGAATCCTCTGCAGAGCCAGGAGAAGTGGGGGGAAGTGGCACTTGATGGTAACTGCAGCAAAGCTCTCTCATAACCACCAGCTACCTTGCTGGACTCCATCCCTTCCTTGCAGTTGGATGCATGTACAGCTGGTACCAATTCCCTGGCTCATGCTCCATCTTCATTTTGCTTCAAGCTTGGTCATTTGCGCTCTGATAATCTCTCATTACCAATGACCTTGTTGTAATGAGTTTTCATCTGCCTCATATTAATTAGAAACATTTTCATTAGCCAGCTCAATTTTGGATAAATAGCTAATACAAGTGGCTGCACTGCTATTAGTTATCAATTGGGCTGTTAAGGGGGAGGATCAAAGTGAGGGGAGCAGCTGTTTCCCCTTTAACCACCTACAAAATGCAATGGACTCTTCTGTTCTGGCCTCCTTAGAAAGGCTGGATACCAAAGCACAGTGAGGCAGTAGATTCAGTATTTACTCTCCCCTGATAATGATTCCAGATCAAACTGGCTCTGTTTCCAAATCAAAGAAGAACTTTTCAAATTCAAGCACCACAGATCGAATCTGGGACCTGAGAGTCAAGCTGGGTCCTTTCTGCATCACATCATCATCCCCAATAATAAGGATTCTGCAGTAGAAACTCATGGCCCAAATGAAATGAGTTTGGTGCTACAAACAGACACAACTACTTGATAATTCACATATTCCCTGAGGGATCTGAGACTAGAACCATGTTTGGTCATTTCCAGAAACTTAGGCCTCTACCACATGCAGTAAAGAAGAACTTCTTTAGCCAGCACTAGCAGAGAGTCCCTTATACGCTGCACAGCCCAGCTACTAGCAGGCTACATTAATCACTCACTCCTACACTGTCATAAACAGATAGCTAAGGGTTAATGTTCTTTTACCTGTAAAGGGGTAACAGCAGTAACCTGAAACACCTGACGAGAGGACCAATCAGGAAACAAGACTTTTTCAAATCTGGGTGGAGGGAAGTTTTGGATGTGAGTCCTTTGTTCTTGGTCTCTCTCTTCTCTCGGCTCTGAGAGTGATTTTTCTATCTCCAGGCTTTCTAATCTTCTGTTTCCAAGTCGTTAAGTACAAGGATAGTAAGACAATAGGTTTATATTGTTTTCTTTTGTATTTACATGTGTGTAGTTGCTGGAATGTGTTAAATTGTATTCTTTGTGGATAAGGCTGTTTATTCATTTTTCTTTTAAGCAATTGACCCTGTATATTGTCACCGTGATACAGAGCCTATTTTTAATGTCCTTTTTCTTTCTTTTTATATAAAGCTTTCTTTTTAAGACCTGTTGGAGTTTTTCTTTAGTGGGGACTCCAGGGAATTGAGTCTGCAGCTCACCAGGGAATTGGTGGGAGGAAGAAGTCAGGGGGAAAATCTCTTTGTGTTAGAGTTACTAAGCCTGACTTTGCATACCCTCTGGGTGAGGGGGAGAGATTAGATCTCTCGGTACTTGTGTTTCCAGGACTGGAAGCAGGGAATCTCCTAGGGTCGTCAGAGAGGGGAGCCTGGGAGGAAGTAACAAGGAAACAAGGGGAGGGGGTTATTTCCCTTTGTTGTAAGACTCAAGGCATCTGAGTCTGGGGGTCCCCCAGGGAAGGTTTTGGGGAGACCACAGTGAGCTAGACACTATAATTCCTAGCTGGTGGCAGCGATACCAGGTCCAAGCTGGTAACTAAGCTTGGAGGTTTTCATGCTAACACCCATATTTTGGACGCTAAGGTCCAGATCTGGGAAAAAATGTTATCGCCCTGTGAGACATGAGTTTATGTTCAGTGGTAGCTGTGGGCACTCAGCAGGATTGGTGCATTAGCTGCCGAAGAACTGACAACACATAAGGTAGAACAATAACCAGCTCACTAGCCCACAGCCACATTGGTTCCTACAAGGCTGATAGGAGTAAAAATACTGATCAATAGAGTTAGCAGATCTGACTCAGACATATACAGGGAAGCAATAAGGAGAGGAAGGAGATGCTAAACCTTCTGCACACACAGTCTCAAGCTCAAGGAAATCTTTAAATGAATGTTCATTCAACGCATAGGAAGCCACAAGATGCCAATTACCTCTCCTCCAAGTGTAGAGAGACCCCCCTGGGCTGCTACAGTCCATCAGTCCATCCATCTGTGGAGGAGACTTCCAAGAGAAGCAATGGAAGCCCCATCATTTGGGACATTTAGCAATAAAAATACTTAGCACTTCTATAGCATGTTTCATCTGTAGATCTCAAAGCACTATACGAAGAGGGGGTCCCTTCTCTTATTTTACTGAAGGGGAAACTAGAGTACTGAGGAGGGAAGACACTTGCACAAGGTCACACATAGTGAGAAAATGGCAGAACTGGGACTAGAACTCAAATCCCCCATTTCCTAGTCTGGTGCTTTATCTTCCAAATCCCCACCATCTCACTCTCACCTTGCTCACCTAAAGAAAAGACCAGGAATTGTAAAATAAAGGACCATCCTGCACCAGCCAGAATCATCTCATAGAAGATTTCTGTTTCTAACTTTTATGATTCTGTGGTTAAGTTGACCCTTGTTCTATATTCCACCACACGATTTATTGTCAATCATACAGTTTGACCCACCACAGCCTACATTAACTGAAGAAATTATAGATTTTGTTAAAGGGAGAGAAATTTACAAAACAGTACTGTGTTATTAAAATGTAAAGATTCTCCTGCAGCCTGGGGAACTCACACCCAACAGCCTTGAGCTACTACATAGGAACCTAGAAAGGAACTTGACTAGGAAAACAAAGTGAAATTGATCAGGATAGCTTCCATGCCCCAAGCGGAGACAGATGCAAAAAGTAACAGCAAATGAGATTTTTTATATTTCATTTAGTTTTTGAAACCCAAGGACTTATTTTAATACAGGGAAATAAACTGCCAAATTCTGCTCTCCCGTCAGTGTAACACACCAAAGTCGTTGGGAACAGAGTGATAGGAGAGCCCCGTTCTTCAAGCTGTTGGGTGCCATCTCCCAGGAAACAGAGCAGGCCTCAAGGGAGGGCAGAATTTGGCTCATCATCATCATCAACATTCCTTTCAGCTTCTTTTTCAGTTGAGGGGAGAGGGTACAGGCACACAGGTGAAAGGGCCAATCTGTTCCAATAACTGTCTTTTAAAAGGCACAGACACCAAGTTACTGCCTTTGCTCCCTAAAGCTGATTTCAGCCTCAAGGGGAGACCTCTAAGAAAAGAATGAGGGAGAAGGACATTTGACCACTTCAGTTCCTATGGTTGTGCACTGGGGTCCTTTACACTAGGCCCTGTGCATAAATGATTCAATTCCGCAAGCCAACATGTGAATGTTGGCTAATGATCCCATCCTGCAAGGTGCTAAGAGCCTCCACCTATCTCCGAAGATACATCAGAATCTCACAGGGCTGTACAAGGGCCGTATCCATGTGCATGGCTAGCAATGGGATTTCCACATTACGATCAGCTCAAACCAGACCAGCAGATGACAGTGCTGGGCAAATTGGTATAAGCACAAGCAAGTCTAGAGGCCTGGTGTAGCACAGCCATTTGCAACACTGATGTGCTTCCAATTGTGCTTCTAGTGCCCTTTAGCCATGGTGGGACTGGGGTGCCTGGAGATCTGTTTCATGATTCCCTGTGGACTATCCCTATAAGAAGTAACACAACAGCATGACTGTAGAGGACACAGGGGCATTCACAGAAGCTGCAATGAAATCAGACACGTGTTTCGATCCATTGATCGCAGCGCCTGTAGCTCATGTTCCAAGGCAGGTGAAATGAAAATGAATTTGACACAGCATCTCTCAAAATCTTCCTAGCAAAATTAATTCAACTTGGCTTGGATAAAAGCAGGAGGATGGGAATGGAAACAGGCGGAAAGACTGTAAACAAAGGGGCACAGGAAACAGCCCTGTATTGAGCGGGAGTCAGCTATCTGGAGGGGTTCCCCAGAGATCATTTATTTTCATTTGCCATCTTTAATAATAATATGAAAGAAAGAGGCTAATCAGAAAAATTAAATTCACAGATGCTCCTAACTTGGGAGGTGCTGCTAGTGTCTGCAGAAATAACAGTGAGACCTGGAAAGGTCAGAAAACAACAAGAGAACCTGGAAATAACAAACTGGACACATGTAGCAAATGGATCTGAGGGGAAATTGCCCCAAACATAGATATATAAAGGTGGGGGAGACACTGGGAAAGCAGAAGAATGCTAAAGGAGAGCTAGTGTTGGGTCATTACGGGGGAGACCATTAGACATGAGTTGCAGTGGGAGATGGCTGCCAAACCAGCCTATAGTTTGTGGCCTTATACATGGGGGCTTCACGTCATAGCGTAGAAAGTTGTTAGGGACATTCTTTCTAGTGGAAACAGCCCCTCAGTGCCAGGGAGATGTAGACAAGCTGGAGAGAACTGAGACAACAAAAAGAATGAAGGAGCTGGAGTAACATATAGGACAAAGGGTAAAAGCGCTAGCAGACAAATCAGAAGCCAGGGGGAGCACTGTGTGAGCCAGAATGGATTAAAAATTGAGGAAGGGCTTCAGGATTTACACTAAATATAAGATAGCTGACTCAGCTGAAGATTAGAGGACTTAATAACAGCCTCTAAATGCCTGAAGAGTCTAGACACCAAGGAGGGAGAGGGATTGTATAGGCTGGTATAGAGATCTAGGAAGGAGGCAGGGGAAGAAACTGAAGTACAGGAAACTTTAGGTTAAATATCAAGAAAATCTTCTCAGTGCCGAAGATTCCTGACCCTGGGAGCAATGGGAAGGAGGATGATAGTGGAGTCCAAGATGCAGGGTATGGAGTTTTTTCAGAGGATTTCACTCTTGAGAAGCCTACAACAACTGGAGATCCTAATGTAACTGGGAGCTAAAAGATTCAAGATAGGCAGACAAGTCAGTGTTAGGAGGGCTCACAGAATGAGTGGAAGAAGATTCAAACCCAGGTATCATATGAACAGAAGGGAAGAGCAAGGCTGAAGCTAATAACGAGACAACAGAATATAAAATAAGACATTCCATAGGGAAGAGAGCCAAGAGCTCACAAGCCACCACTGATCTGGAAACAGATGTTTCTTTACTCAATATGTTCATAGAATCAAGGAAATTAAGAGATGGAAAAAGTCCTATTAAGTCCCATCTAGTCCATCCCCCAGGGACCAAGATAGGATTGCTCCCTCCAATCTATTCTTCAAGGCTTTGGATTAATAACATCACTCAAGTGATCGGGTTTCCACCACTTGTCTGAGGAGACAATTCCACAGCTTGATCAAACCATACTGAGGTATTCCACTTGCATTTCCCCTTTCTCACTTTCATCCCATTGCTCCTAGTTAACACCCTAAATAGTTCCTTTCTCCTTGGTGTATACATCCTTCAGGAGTTGTATCAAAGTGACCATCAGCTCTTACTACTGTAACCCTCCCCCTTCCCTTTATTCCTCACCCCAGGATCTGTTATCTTCACACATTAAAATAGGTTATGTGTTAATTTAGGCTCAATCTCCAAAATCCTCACTCTGACAATATTCCCACTGAAGTCAATGGGAGAAAAGACTGAGTAAAAGATGAATAAGGAGCTCAAAATTAAGCCCGTTGACTGTAAGCTCTTCAGGGTAGAGGCATTGTATTCTGTCTGTCTGCTAAGCACCACGCACATTTATGATGATGTGTAAATAAATCATCATGTTCCCCACTTAATCACTGCTCAACTAGTTACACATGGTTTTTTAAATCCTCCTTGTAAACCAGTCCCTCCAGCCTTCTGATCAATTGGTTGCTCTTCTCTGAAACCCCTCCAATTTGTCAGTAGTTTTAAGTATCTTTTGATGGCACTGAATATGCTAATAAAGAAAGTGGTTAGAATGGGATGGATTACAGCACATCTAACAGCTGACAACTGGCTTCTTCTGGACCTTTGTAGGACTGCAATACCGCCACCTTGGAAGTTAAAGGGCTCAGAACACTCCTTTGCTGACATGCAACTTTGTTCCTGATCAACATGAGCTCACCTGATATGATGAAAGTGTGACCTTTGCACCTGCTCAACACTGTATCCACAGTCATACCAGATGCCCAAACTAGCAACGCTATGAAAACTGTACTTAAATGGTTTAATATGGACTCAGCTAAACCTGGACAGATATTCAATAGCAACCACTGTGTCTATTTAACATTAACTCCACCACTGGATATCTGTCTTGCAATGATATCTGAAACTGCCCTCCGACAGCACCTGTGACTGCGGGTAACATCTTCAAGAGTCTCTAATGAGTTAGGACCTTAAGTCCCATTTTCAAAAGTGACTTAGACATTTAGGAGCTCCGGTCCCATTGACTTTCCCTCAATCCAGCTAGCCAGTAATCTATATTGATATTCCTATATCTATATTGATCATGTATGCTGCTGAGGTGGGAGAGAACACAGTGGAGCTTTATACAATGCTTTTCATACTCCAGATGTCCCTAAGCACTTACCCCCTACACACTCTTCTTTTTGAGAGAGAGGGGTATTATGGGGGATTGTTAATTTCCACTTGGACAACCATACCCCTGAGATTCATAGAAAAGACTAATAAGTTTACCATCTCCTTTGCAGAATGGTTCCTTCCTAGCATTGCAAAGCAGTCAGCATCTGGGATGGGCACAAGCTCTGCCATGGGACACAAACCCATGACTTTCTAGAGTGTAGAAAACAATCTTACTACACAGGCAGACATACTAACATGGGGCAATAAGAATACACCAACTGTGAGCATTACAGGCTTGCTCCTGTTATCAATGAAGTCAATGGAAGTTTTGCCATAAAATGGGAGGATTCCCAACCTTCCACTGCACTAAGATTAGGTGAAAACCTTTCACCAAACACTTCTCCAGTGTGCTGTTTCTCTGTAGCCTTAAAAACACCACGGAAAAGGGTAGCAGCACTGTTGAAACATACATGCTCAAGGACACTACAGCTTGATGCACCAGTGTGAAGCCAGGACCTTTCTCCAACCATCCTTTAGGGGAGGAGACAAAAATGAATATTTGCTTGTGAGAAGAGGAGGATCTAAAGGTTCTTGCGATGTGGTGGGAGCAAAGTCTGGACCAAAGGTGGCCAATGTTCTGTCCCCATTAGTATGTGAGCATGGTGATCAGCAAAACTGCCTACTCAGGTGCTGCTGCTGGAGGGAAGGAACTGTCACACCAATTTCACCAGCACAGAAGAATCCAGGCTGACATCACCTTTCTAATCTTCCCATCTGTCTAATTCCACCCTACCAGCTATCTGTCATAAGAACAGTCATACTAGGTCAGATCAATGGTCCATCTAGCCCAGTATTCTGTCTTCCAACAGTGACTGGTGCCAGGTGCTTCAGAGGGAGTGAACAGAACAGGGCAATTTATCAAGCTATCCATCTCCTGCCATCCAGTCCCAGCTTCTAGCAATCAGAGGTTTAGGGACACCCAGAGTATAGGGTTGTGTCCCTGGCTGTCTCAGCTAACAGCCATTGATAGACCTAGCCTCTAGGAATTTATCTAATTCTTTCTTGAATCCAGTTGTACTTCTGGCCTCCACAACATCCCCAGCAACAAGGTCCACAGGTTAACTGTGCAAAGTACTTCCTTATGTTTGTTTTAAACCCACTGCCTATTAATTTTGTTGGGTGATTCCTGGTTTGTGTGTTACGTGAAGGTTTAAATAACATTTCTTTATTCACTTTTTCCACACCATTCATGATTTTATAGGCCTCAATCATATGCCCCCTCAGTCATCTCTTTTCCAAGCTGAACAGTCAGTCTTTTTAATCTCTACTCATATGGAAGCTTTTTCATATCCCTAATCATTTCTGTTGTGCTTCTCTGCACCTTTTCCAATTCCAATGTATCTTTTTTGAGTTGGAGAGACCAGAACACCACACAGTATTCAAGGTGTGGGTGTACCATGGATTTATATAGTGGCAGTAGGATATTTTACGTCTTATCATCTATCCCATTCCTAACGGTTCCTAACATTCTGTTAGCTTTTTGAATTGCTGCTGCACAGCGAGCAGATGTTTTCAGAGAACTATTCATGATGACTTCAACATCTCCTTCTTGAGTGGTAATGGCTAATTTAGTTCCCATCATTTTGTATGTACAGTTGGGATTATGTATTCCAATGCACATTACTTTGAATTTCATCTGTCATTTTCTTGTCCAGTCACCCAGTTTTGTGAGATCTCTTTGTAACTCTTCAGAGTCTGCTTTGGACTTAACTATCTTGAGTCAATTTCATATCATCTGCAACCTTTGCCACCCCGCTGTTTACTCCCACCCCTTTTTCCAGATCATTTATGAATAAGCTGAAGAGCCTAAGTCCCAGTACAGATCCTTGGGGATCCTCTCTCCACTCTGAAAACCAGCCATTTATTCCTATCCTTTGTTTCCTATCTTTTAACCAGTTACGAAGCCATGGGAGAACCTTCCCTCACGACTGACCTCCAATAAATCAGTCACTGTCAGACAATTAGGCCTTCAAAGGCAGCTCTCTCTTTTATGTAACATCCCCTCTCCCAGCGAGTAACTCCATCAGTGAGGCTAATGCAACAAACAGGCTCCAACAGCTACAGCCGCCCAGCCATGGTGATGGCATTCAGCATACCTGCCACAGCCTCAGGCCTGGTCTACACTACGCGTTTAAACTGATTTTAGCAGCGTTAAACCGATTTAACACCGCACCCGTCCACACTATGAGGCCCTTTATATCGCTATAAAGGGCTCTTTAAATCGGTTTCTGTACTCCTCCCCGACGGAGTAGAGCTAAAATTGGTATTACCATATCAGATTAGGGTTAGTGTGGCCACAAATCGATGGTACTAGCCTCCGGGCGGTATCCCACAGTGCACCACTGTGACCACTCTGGACAGCAATCTGAACTCGGATGCACTGGCCAGGTATACAGGAAAAGCCTTGCGAACTTTTGAATTTCATTTCCTGTTTGGCCAGCGTGGAGCTCTGATCAGCACAGGTGACCACGCAGAACTCATCAGCACAGGTAGCAATGCAGTCTCCTGAGAATAGAATAAGAGCTCCAGCATGGACCACACGGGAGGTACTTGATCTGATCGCTATATGGGGAGAAGATTCAGTGCTAACAGAACTCCGTTCCAAAAGATGAAATGAAAAAATATTTGAAAAAATTTCCAAGGCAATGATGGAAAAAGGCCACACCAGGGACTCAGTGCAGTGCAGAGTGAAAGTTAAGGGGCTCAGACAAGCCTACCAGAAAACCAAAGAAGCAAACGGAAGGTCCGGGTCAGGGCCGAAAACATGCCGCTTCTACACTGAGCTGCATGCAATTTTAGGGGGCTGCGCCACCACTACCCCACACCTGTCCGTTGATTCCGAGGTGGGAGTTGTAATCTCAACCATGGCTGAGGATTCTGCGGAGTGGGAAGATGAGGAGGAGGAGGAGGAGGAGGAGGAGGAGGAGGAAGAGGACGACGACCTTGCAGAGAGCACATGGCACTCTGTTAGCCCCAACAGCCAGGAGCTTTTTGTGACCCAGACGGAATTACCCTCCCAGCCCTCCCAAGCCACTAGCCCAGACTGTGAAGCCATGGAAGCGACCTCTGGTGAGTGTTCTTTTGTAAATATAAAACATAGTTTAAAAGCAAGCATTTTTTAATGATTGATTTGCCATGAGGGCTTGGGATGCATTCGCGGCAAATAAAGTTACTGGAAAAGTTTGTTAACATATCTGGGGATGGAGCGGAAATCCTCCAGGGACATCTCCAAGAAGCGCTCCTGGAGGTACTCCAAAAGCCTTTGCAGAAGGTTTCTGGGCAAGGCACCCTTGTTCCGTCCTCCATGGTAGGACACTTTACCACGCCATGCATCTAGCAAGTAATCGGGTATCATTGCATGACAAAGCATAGCTGCGTATGGTCCCGGTGACTGCTGGCATTCAAGAAACATCCGTTCTTTATCTCTCTCTGTTATCCTCACCAGAGTGATATTGTTCATGGTAACCTGGTTGAAATTCAGGAATTTAATTAAGGGGACAGAGATGGCCATTTTCCTACTGGGTTGTTGCTTAAAAGAAATCCTTCCTTGCACATAGCCAAGCAGGAGGACGGGAGGAAGGATAGCACTGAGCTTTTTTGTGTTTGGCTAGCAGGAATCTTCCCAGCTACCAGCCATGCGGTGGGGTAGGAAAGGGGGGTAATTAGCAGTGATCTTCCATGATACCAGCCATGCGGCGGGGGGAGGGGTAAAGCAATCATCCTAGAGAATTGGATGGGGGGGTTGGCTTCTGCTGCTGCATGTTAACAGGAAAGAAGCATCAGAGGGCACTGTGTATATGAAGGCTGGAGAAACCGAAAGACAATGGCTTACCATGGCTGCTTGCAAGCTGAATTCTGGTGCCCGGACCTGCGTTTGTGAGATCTGTAACACCAGAGCACGCAGGCACTCAATATTAAGATGCAAAATGCAACCTTGTAGTGAAATCACATGTGCTATGTAAGGTGAATAGTGTTATTCACTGTGAAAGAGTATAACCATTGTTCTGTAAAATGTATCTTTTTAAATACTTCTCTCCCTTTTTTCCCTCCCTCATGCAGCTGCAAATTTTTCAAGCCTCCTTACTCCATCCCGAAGGTTAGCTCAGATAAGGCGGAGGAAAAAGAAGATGCGAGACAAAATGTTCTTGGAAATCATGGAAGTAACCCGAAATGAAAGAGCTCATCTGAATGAATGGAAGGACGTGGTAGCAAGGTACAGGAAAGATGCCAGTGAACGTGAGGACAGGAGGGACCAACGTGAGGATAGGAGGGACGCTCGAGATGAGAGGTGGCGGCAGGAAGATCAGCAGTGGCGGGATGCAACGCTGGAGCTGCTGCGTGATCAAACTGATATCCTCCGACGTCTGGTGGAGCTTCAGGAAGAGCAGTGGGGTCACAGAGTGCCACCAAAGGCAATCTGCCTGCCGCTCCCGTGGCTTGCCGCCCCAGGCATGCGCTTAGAGCGCTGGTGCCTGGAGCCACCCCTCCTCAGCATCAGAGTTGCTGACTTTAATGACAAAAGTAAGTTTCCCCAGCTTCTTGCTTCTGCTAGCTCTGAAGAGCCAGTCCAGCAATAGGAAAGGAAGCTGGAGTCTATTAGCCCTGCAGAGGCCACACAGCTAAGGGAGAGGGAGTGATTTCTATTCTTAGCCCCATAGAGATGAGACAGCTACCGGAGAGTTAGCTGACATCTATTCTGACTTACACATCATCAACACAATCATTACATTGCAATTACAAGATGAGATTCCGCTCTCAGTTGCACCTTTGCATTCCCACTGAAGACATGAGGGTTGCACAGATGAAAATGAAAGCAGAATCTGGAGGCAGCAGGGTTACCCAGTGTCACTGACGGCAGCATTTCCCACGCAAAATCTTGATCAGTGATGGTGATGCAGAAGCCAGAGAGAACCCAGCATGATTTCAGATCTTAGATTGAGACAGAGATAGCAGCTATCGATAAATCATTTTACTTCCAAGAATATTTGACCTGGATGATTGAAGTAGCATCTTGGGTGACAGTAGTGGTCATGCTCCATGTTTAACAGTCACTTTGAAGAGTAGACCAACTGCTTCCATTGTGGTGCTATGTTTTCATTTCCCCCAACCAGCATCACATAGAAACAATCCACATAGCAATACTATGTGCCCACTGCCCTATCACTGCTGTGACCACAATGAACCAGATCAAGCGTACTTTCGCTGTGCTTTGACTTGGTTCAGCTGAACCATGAAGGGGATGGAATTTATATTCTTCTTGTATCTCTTTATGGATTAACCATTTTGCCCTTTCAATTGCCAAGTGTTGACTTTTTTCACCCACACCATGATCACGGTGAATGAACCTCCAAGATCTAGGCCTGCTGCATCTGTAAATGCCAAAAACGCTACAGGAGCCTCAAATTCACTAGTCAGTAAAGCTATCGGAAGTCTTGTCCAGTTCTGACCTCAAGAAGATTGGGTGTCTCTATACATGGCAGACCCATCACCATTACTTGTTCTGCTTCTGAGAAAACACCAATGTCTGGGGAACTGGGCAAGCTCACATGATTGGTAAGGGGATATGATGGGTCGGGTCACAGAAATCCCCTTGGGACTGCTACCTGATGTGCTGAGATTACCTCTGAGCCTGTTTTCCCTGGCAGCTTGGGACTTCAGTACCCTGTCTTGTTGAGCCAGACACGCTAGCCTGCTACAAACATAGACTCAGGTCTGAACCACGTCCCCCACAAGCTACAGGCTTAACTGAAAACGGCTTAAGAAGTGTTCCTGTCTCTAGCTACCAGACCCCCAGTTCCCAATGGGATCCCAACTCCAAATAAATCCATTTTACTCTGTATTAAGCTAATACAGGGTAAGCTCATAAATTGTTCACCCTCTATAACACTGATAGAGAGATATGCACAGCTGTTTACTCTCCCAGGTATTAATTATGTACTCTAGGTCAATAAGAAAAAAGTAATTTTATTCTCTCAAGAAGCTGACCAAATGCTTCACTGCAGCTACTTAGAATCAAACAAATACATAACTAATATTCATAACTTCAAATATAAAAATGATACATGCATACAAATAGGATGAATATATTCAGTAGATCATAACCTTTGCAAAAGATATGTTACATGGTATATCTAGCATAAAACATATTCCAGTTATGTCATATTTACACTCATAAGCATATTTCTATAAAGCATTATGGGGTGCAATGTCACGGGGGATATAAACCCTTCACCTTTAGATAGCCAATCAAGCCCAGGACAAAATGGGCCAAAAGCTGTTGCCATTTAATGGCTGCTCAGCAGCCTAGGAATTGATTTGGTGGGTTTTGACCTAATCTATGTGGTGAGATGCCTCCATCACAGACACATCACCATAATTGACCTTCTGGGGCATCTCAGAGCAAAGGTCAGGACTGAAGACCATGGAGATGGAACTTCCTTCTCACTACCAGAGGTGACTATCACTAGAAAGGGAACTGTGGTGGCATCTTGATGGTGCAAGTTAGGAGAAGCTTGCCCTACTTCTTCCCATGTTGCAACTGTTTATCCACTGAACTGAGGTTTTCAAAGCTGCAATCCAGCAGCATTCACCACAGCACTCCATAGCACCACTCTGGGACCTACGGTCAATAATGACTCAGAAAACATTGAATCATCTCTATGGTTTACTGCAGACCCTGGGATTTCTTTGGGTACTGCCCACCCATATGACACGACCAGACCTGAACTTGCTTAGCATATGAGATCTGAGAAGAACACAGCACAAAAAAGAAAAAACCAAAAATAACCCAAACAAAGAACTAATCAGTAAAAACAACCCTGGAAACGCATTACATTCGCTTTCATTTTTGTAAATCCTCATCTGCAACAACATTTTCTTGGCTCATACAGACAACACATGCTATTAACGGATATCTGGGAGCTGTTAGATTTTAGTATCCAGTTGCCCAAAAGAAGGAGGAAAGGAAAGAAATCTCCTCCATAGACCTATTAATCTGCCATAACGAGAGTCTTCATAATTAATTTGTCCCTGCCAGGTGCTTTGTAATGGTAGCGAGAGAATATATCAGGAATAGCAATTACCTCTGGTGTCAAAATGATGAGGAAAATAAATGTTCAACCATCAACAAAATACCAGCGCCTTCCCCACCCCTCCTGATGGTGGGTGACAGCACTGCACATTGGAATTACAGTGCAGTTAATTACTAGGCATGTTGTGACTGAGAATTCATTTTCCAACTTCAGATGCAATTTGTTGAGCAATGCAGGTGGCGGTGGGCACCTGTCATAAGAGTGGCGGTTGTGTGGGGAGTGGCCTAGTCTATGCACTGCTTCTTCTTTAATTATCTGCACATATGTCCCACAATTATAAGCAGTCAACAGTGTATTTATATATTTAAGGAACTTTCTTTCATTAACTGCACATATGTCCCACAATTGTATATTTAAATAAATGAAAAAGTCTCACCACAAAAGGAGAGCGTGTTGTGGTTTTTGTAAATAATTTCCTGCAAAAAAGCACTTGATTGTATTAGACTTAAATAATAATAATAGGAAATATAATGGGTTTCCAGGGTGGTTTAAAAAAATCAGTTTCTTGGGCCGTGATTTCATCAGATTTCACCGTGCTAAGCAAGCTAAGGTCAATCAGTTCTCAGATGAGAGACCCTAAGGAGAACCCAGGATGCTGCAGAGAGTGGTGCTGGTGATACAATAGGTAGCCAAACCAGGCAGTTTCTATGCAAAAGAATAAATGCACACAAATCTAACATCAGGAATCATAACATTCAAAAACCAGTAGGAGAACACTTCTACCTCTCTGGGCATCAGTAACAGACTTTAGGGGGCAATTTTGCAACAGAAAAGCTTCAAAATCAGACTCCAACGTGAAACTGCTGAACTTGAATTAATATGCAACCTAGATACCTTTAACTTGGGTTTGAATAGAGACTGGGAGTGGCTGGGTTATTATACATATTGAATCTATTTTCCCACGTTAAGTATCCTCACACTTTCTTGTCAACTGTCTAAAATGGGCCATCTTGATTATCACTACAAAAGTTTTTTTCTCCTGCTGATAATAGCTCATCTTAATCAATTAGCCTCTTATAGTTGGTATGGCTACTCCCACTTTTTCATGTTCTCTGTGTATATATCTTCTTAGTATATATTCCATTCTGTGCATCTGATGAAGTGGGCTGTAGCCCACGAAAGCTTATGCTCAAATAAATTTGTTAGTCTCTAAGGTGCTACAAGTAGTCCTGTTCTTTTTGCAGGTACAGATTAACACAGCTGCTACTCTGAAATCTTCCCTTAGGATTAGTACTGATACAGGCAATGCTAGGAATTCTGCTAAAGAAAAGGAGCTTTGATCCGTCAGCTTGGACGCATGCTGTGAGCATAATAAACTGTAGCCTGGGAGACTAACACTCAGTGAGGGAGAGTAGGAGGGCAGCTCCACATGAACAGGTGGTGAATTTACCTTTCACCTCAGGACACATGGGCTCAGATCCCAAGTGAAAATAAAGAATTTGGTGGGTCATAGCCTAGTTCCTAATGACCGCATCAGGAAAAATCATTGTACAATTGGCTGTCTCTGGGCTAGGAACACTGAAACTGCAGGGTGTTCTGCAGGTCCAGACTACGGTGCAGAGTTGGGGGACAGGGCTGGAATAGGATGGGTGTACATAGGGCATATCAGGATTGAGGGACATTAGCAGAGCTGGGGTCAGGTCTAAAATGGAAGGGGTGCAGGTCAGGATTCAGGGGCAGCAGCACTGAAATAGGATGGGGAGATGTATCAGCATAGCTGGGAAGCAGGCTGGGCTGGAATTAGAGGAGTGCAGGTCAAAACTGAGGGGCACCAACAGAGCTGTGTGCAGGAAGCTTGCATGGTGTTTGGGTCTAGCCAGTGTTGCCAGCTTCTTACCTTCCTAAGCACCAAATTAAAAAAAAATTAAAAATTAAAAAAAAAGCACACCTCACCCCACCTCCTGATCCAGACTAGTCCCCACTCAGAGAAGTCGTCAAAGAACAAAGAAAGCCATGGATTAATCTGATTGACACTGGTCTCAGACAGTACATCTACACAGCAATTCATCAATTACAGCTGACTCAAGCTGTAAAATTGCTGCGTAGACATTCGAGCTTGGGCTGGAGCCCGAGCTATGGGAACCCTGCAGTGTGCGAGGAGACAGCTCAGACCCCTTTCTCAGCTCCCCCAGTTCCAAAGCCAGGTTTCATTAGTGTTGTCCCTTGGTCAGGGATCACTGATTCCTACACTGACAGCACAAAACTCTTGAAGCAGACTGCCAAGCCGAAACCAAGGCCAATGCAAGAACCAGGAGTGAGGAGGCTGCACTGAACATGGGGAGGTGGGGAGACAAAGGAAAAGGGAGGGAGATGGGCTATGGGCACGCAAGTCACCTCTTGTTGGGCTGTGGAAATCCCTGTTGCCTTGCAGCGGGCACAGTGGACATAGCTCAGCAGTGAAATGACAGCTCCCAAACCTCTCCTCTCAGAGCAACCCACAATCACAAACCAGTTTGGATAGCCCAGTGCAACCCTACAATAAACAAACATCCAGCCTGCAGAGCACAGAGCTCAATGATAACATTGGGTACATGCCAGCAAACCTACAATAGAAACTGCATGTGGAGCCCAGCACCCTACAATAAACAAACCAGCCTGTGGAGCTTGATGCCCTTGAGCATACAACAACAAACCAGCACATACAGCTATTCCTGTGCAACCCCACAACAATAAATCAGCTTTCAAATTCAAGCCCCAGGGGCAATAATTATAAAGAGAAGTTCCTTAACCATTATTTTTTAAGCTCCCTTTGTCAGTGACCCCTTTCAATGCACTTTGAAATTCAGCAAAGCTGGCAAGACAGTAAATGGATCTGAGGTAAGGGGGATAATTCAGAAAGCTCTCTGGGTGTGCAAGTCCATCATTAAAATGTGGCTATGACCAGCGCAGAGCCTCTGTAGAGATGACCCTTGTTTCTGTGTTTATCTGATCCCCAGGGATCCTTTCCAAGTCACATCAGCTCAGCGTACTGACAAAAACAAGTTGTTACTGGTGTCAGCCCTGTCTGGGCGATAGAGCTGTGGAGGTGGGAGCTGGTGCAGCAGGCAGAGCAGCTTCCATCAGCAGAATCTGCAGCCACAGAGACAGGGCTGTCAAAGGGCTGTAGCAACATGAAGCCAAAGACAGGTTTTCCCAGGGTTCCAAGGAAGCTGGCTGCCATCTTGGATTCACTCCTACTGGGAAAGGGTCTCCCCATGGCTGCTTTGACAGCTGGGATTCTGGTTGTAAATGTCTATTTCAACAGGAACATATAGACCCGCGTATGAATACATACACAAATGCCCACAGAGATGTGTACAAAGGTACACAAGCATTTGTCCGGATGCTCACATGCACACATACTTACTTGCACCAACATCTTTCTAGACCGGTCACCCAAACAATTCCCTTATTAAAAGGGGCCACGACAGCTGGTCGTGAACGCTCCATTTTGTTTTGTCCCTGAACTAAGTCAGCAGCTGCTGTAACTCAGAGCAGCACAGATTCCCTCATCCCAGCCCCCGGACTCTCACTCTGCCTGGCACAGACAAAATCCCTCCCCACCCTGAGGTGCTCAATGGATGGAAATGAAGGAGATTTCCCTAGGGACAGGCCTTTCACTCAAGTGTGTAAACAACATGGCTCCCACATTAGCCCCCAGCGCCTGCCTAGGACTCACTAAGACACCTTCAACATTCATGCCAACCTCAGAGAAATGTCTGTAAGTCACTGCCCATTACAGCTATTCCCTAGGCACTAACATAACAGGCTAAATGAAGACACTGGTTTGACAGGTAAGATAATTGTGTGTTACCCTCCAGCACATTCCTTTATCATACGCACTTTGGGGAGAATCTGATAAGGTCACTGGTTTAGCACAGCAAGTCTACAGCATTTATCCCTGATATCCGACGCTAGCCTGGACCCTGGTACTCAGAATATCCCCAATATCCAATGTCAGCCTTTTCTCCAGCATTTATACATCTTCATTATCCAGGGCACATCATCTCAGTGCCAGATCCTCAGCACAGAGTGGTTTGCCTTTGTGTGCAACATCAGTCTCACAGAGCTCCTTCAATCACTTGGCTTAACCACGAGATCATGCATGATCTAAAAAATAAAAAGGAGTAAAAAGGATGAATATAGGCAAACAACACAGGAATGCAGGGGCAAGATTAGAACGGCAAAGGCACAAAATGAGCTCAAACTAGCTATGGGAATAAAGGGAAACAAGACGACTTTTTATCAATACATTAGAAGCAAGAGGAAGACCAAGGACAGGGTAGGCCCACTGCTCAGTGAGGAGGGAGAAACAGTAACAGGAAACTTGGAAATGGCAGAGATGCTTAATGACCTTTTTGTTTCAGTCTTCACCAAGAAGTCTGAAGGAATGCCTAACATAGTGAATGCTAATGGGAAGGGGGTAGATTTAGAAGATGAAATAAAAAAAGAACAAGTTAAAAATCACTTAGAAAAGTTAGATGCCTGCAAGTCACCAGGGCCTGATGAAATGCATCCTAGAATACTCAAGGAGCTAATAGAGGAGGTATCTGAGCCTCTAGCTATTATCTTTGGAAAATCATGGGAGACAGGAGAGATTCCAGAAGACTGGAAAAGGGCAAATATAGTGCCCATCTATAAAAAGGGAAGTAAAAACAACCCAGGAAACTACAGACCAGTTAGTTTAAATTCTGTGCCAGGGAAGATAATGGAGCAAGGAAATCATCTGCAAACACTTGGAAGATGGTAAAGTGATAGGGAATAGCCAGCATGGATTTGTAAAGAACAAATCGTATCATACCAGTCTGATAGCTTTCTTTGATAGGATAACGAGTCTTCTGGATAAGGGAGAAGCGATGGATGTGGTATACCTAGAATTTAGAAAGGCATTTGATACAGTCTTGCATGATATTCTTATCGATAAACTAGGTAAATACAATTTAGATGGGGCTACTATAGGGTGGGCGCATAACTGGCTGGATAACCGTACTCAGAGAGTAGTTATTAATGGTTCCCAATCCTGCTGGAAAGGTATAACAAGTGGGGTTCCACAGGGGTCTGTTTTGGGACCGGCTCTGTTCAATATCTTCATCAATGACTTAGATGTTGGCATAGAAAGTACGCTTATTAAATTTGCAGATGATACCAAACTGGGAGGGATTGCAACTGCTTTGGAGGACAGGGTCATAATTCAAAATGATCTGGACAAATTGGAGAAATGGTCTGAGGTAAACAGGATGAAGTTCAACAAAGACAAATGCAAAGTGCTCCACTTAGGAAGGAAAAAACAGATTCATACATACAGAATGGCAAGAGAATGTCTAGGAAGGAGTAAGGCAGAAAGGGATCTAGGGGTTATAGTGGACCACAAGTTAAATATGAGTCAACAGTGTGACGCTGTTGCAAAAAAAAAGCAAACGTGATTCTGGGATGCATTAACAGGTGTGTTGTGAGCAAGACACGAGAAGTCATTCTTCTGCTTTACTCTGCGCTGGTTAGGCCTCAACTGGAGTAGTGTGTCCAGTTCTAGGCATCGCATTTCAAGAAAGATGTGGAGAAACTGGAGAAGGTCCAGAGAAGAGCAACAAGAATGATTAAAGGTCTAGAGAACATGTCCTATGAAGGAAGGCTGAAAGAACTGGGTTTGTTTAGTTTGGAAAAGAGAAGACTGTGAGGGGACATGATAGCAGTTTTCAGGTATCTAAAAGGGTGTCATAAGGAGGAGGGAGAAAACTTGTTCACCTTAGCCTCTAAGGATAGAACAAGAAGCAATGGGCTTAAACTGCAGCAAGGGAGATTTAGGTTGGACATTAGGAAAAAGTTCCTAACTGTCAGGGTGGTTAAACGCTGGAATAAATTGCCTAGGGAGGTTGCAGAATCTCCATCTCTGGAGATATTTAAGAGTAGGTTAGATAAATGTCTATCAGGAATGGTCTAGACAGTATTTAGTCTTTCCAGGAGGGTAGGGAACTGGACTCGATGACCTCTCGAGGTCCCTTCCAGTCCTAGAATCTATGAATCATGCACTATATTCAAAAGGTAGCACTGCATGTTTGTAGGCCTCGTCCCTAGGATGGACAAAAACACCTCAGCACATCATGCTCTCAAACTCTTTGCAGTCACACAAAGGGGTACATACTCTGGCCTTATCTGGCATCACTCGAGGGTTGTCCTAGAGATTCTTGGATTTGCAGGATTGAACCAGATCTGGAAACCTCACTACATTGTTCCTTCCACGTCACCACCAACCGTAGTCACTCTGGCTGGCGCCACAACCCTCAGTAGACTATGTGCATTTGATGATAATCATTATCAAAAGCCTCTGACATCCAGCATAATGTACATCTCCTCCCTGTTTTTCTGGCCACTCCCACCTTCTTAGTGGCATTTGGGTAGTCAGTGCTTTTTCCTGGGAGCCCAATCTGTACACAAACAGCTTAACTGGAGCTTTCCAATGTGCACAACCTGTCTCTTATCTACAATGATTTTAATCTGGCATCAGGTTGATCAATTCCCCCATTGTCTTTAAGTCTTCACAGCCCTCCCTAGTCTTGACTAAGGTAAATCATTTTGTCACTTTGCCTCCTTTTCCAGATGGCTAATAAATACATTGAGCAGTGGCACATTTATCAAAAGCCTTTGGAAAATCTAAAGGAATTAGGGCTGTTGGTTCCCCTTTAACTCTTTCAAAGATGCTCACCGCTGGAGGAGATGCTGTGGGTAGGCAGAAGGGATGTCTGAGAAGGCTCACCCACCCGTGTTAATAAGTCACACAACCATAGGAGATTTTTTGCATCCTCTGCCGCTTCAGGACATCCTGAGGCTTTCCTTCATCCTCAGCTGACAATGAGACTGACTTTTGCTTTGCAACTCAAGGTTCTGGATGTAGCCGATGGAGTCTTTTAAGGTTTGGGCCCTGCACAGCTAAGAGACCCACCTTTCTCTTTGTGCTTCAGGTCAGCTGAAATATTCAAGGCAACAGTCTCTAGGTTTCAAAGACAGGAGCAGGTGGGTGCTCTCAATTCAGGACCCTTGAATCTGAAAGTTGTTTCCTCTATCACTCTGACAAATCTCAACTTTGCTAACCATCAGGGCATGTTCCAAGACTTACCTGTCTTCTCAAGCTTTTCTTTGGGTGGAGGGGTGTTGGAAGTGGAATCTGTAGATTTTAGTGGGGAGTTATTATTGCAAGCTGACATTGGTAGCTTTTGGAGCATATACTGAGTTCAGGACAGGTATATTTTTATGAACTCAAGATAAAAAAAGAAAACAGGTGTGAGAAGCATGACTTACTCTTACCAGCACTGATTTGCCCCAGCAATCTTTATGATTCTCTCAGCTATTGTTCCCAGCCTGAAATAAAACTCTTGGGTTTACAATTCTCAAGCCAACTTTGGTTTCTAGTTCTAATATGGTGTAAATGGGCCCTCACCTTCTGAGCAATGGCATGCAGTACCACAGTCCTTTTCTCCCCCTAGTGCTCCTGCAGGTTGCCAGGTGACTTCGGTGGGTCTTCAGTAGCTTGGCCCTCAGGCCAAGTCACAGAGGTCAAAGTGAACTCCTTGCAGGGTTCTAAAGAGTCCAATAAACAAACAGTCCCTTTGCCCTTGGTAGGGTTTTCAGCCTCAGGTCTGGGCCCCTTAAATTCAGCCCTTTGTTTGGGCTCCCAAATAAGGCCTGCTCCCTTTTCCAGTTTATGCCACTTTTCCTGTGGTGGTGGAGGAACCTAGACCCACTCACTACTCCAGGTTCCAACCCAGGGACCCTATAAACAGCAGCCACATGCTGCTCACCTCAATCCTTTGCTGCTAACTCACTGGGCCTCTTCCTGATGGGCCCTTTTGTCTCCAGCCCCTCCACAGACCAACCTCATCAGGCCCGTCTCCCTTTTCAATCTCAGTGTAAGTTCAGCTAGCCATAAACTCTGGCTACCTGCCAGGCTCCTTTGGCCTGAGAGTACCACCCATTTTCACTCCTCAGCTCCCAGGCAGGACCTGACCTGCTAAAGCCAGGCAGATCTTTTTACCTGAGCCAACAGGACCATGATTGACTGTTGCTAACGCCTCTAGCCCTCGGAGGACCAGGTCTCTGGTTTCCAAAATGGCTGCTCTGAAAAGTCCACTCTAGGTATGCTTGGAGGACCCATGTATGCTGCATTTTTCCTCAGAGCTTGCTGCTTCAAGGAGAAGGGTGTCATAGGACAGTGGAGGCCCTAGCAGGTAGCTGCAAAGGCCCAATACACCCACTGATGGATATACCACTGGCTACCATCTGGGTCTTTCGTTTTAATAGCTGCTTTCAAATAAGCCACACAAGCTCCAGGAGTTCAGCCATTTGGCTCCTCAGTTCCTTCAGAGAGATGCCATCTGTTCCTGGGGTCTGATCCAAAGCACACAGATGTCAGTGGAACAGGCCCTCAGTCACTGACTGCAATTTAATTTCTCAGGTAGTTCCATCATCTGTCTTGTTTTTTTGCCCCTATCTTTGACAGTCATTCCTTGACTAAACCAGAATATGTATTTGCACCCTCCTCCTCTGGGGTGAAAACCAAGGCAAAGAAACAAATCTCAATCATGGTCTTTTTC
Source organism: Gopherus evgoodei (assembly GCF_007399415.2). NCBI lineage: Eukaryota > Metazoa > Chordata > Testudines > Testudinidae > Gopherus > Gopherus evgoodei. The sequence goes on from NC_044325.1 coordinate 43,007,369, forward strand.
AGGGCAGGAACCATCTCTCAATGTGTGTACATCACCTAGTACAATGGGATCCTTATCTCAGATGGGGTCTCTAGGTGCTATCAAAATACTAAAACAACAATAATAATAAACACCTCTTTCTTCACTGATTGCTCCCTTGACATGCAGGAGTTACAAAAGGTTCATGGACTCACCTACAGGCTTTCAGCAGTTTGTGCTTTAAGAACGTCTTACTGCTTCCATTCCTACATTTGGCTAGATGTTCCTCAAATTTCCCTTGGCTATTATTTACCTTTAAGAAGCAAAGCTACCAACAGTCTGTGATTCAACTGTGAAGGAACAGCCCCACCTGGAGGCAAGAAGCAAGAACACATGTGAGACGCAGCCTTTCTGTTACCATGAGGGTATAGAGCAGGGGTAGGCAACCTATGGCATGTGTGCCAAAGGCAGCACGCGAGCTGATTTTCAGTGGCACTCACACTGCTCAGGTCCTGGCCACCGGTCTGGGGGGCTCTGCATTTTAATTTAATTTTAAATGAAGCTTCTTAAAACATTTTTAAAACCTTATTTACTTTACATACAACCATAGTTTAGTTATATATTATAGACTTATAGAAAGAGACCTTCTAAAAATGTTAAAATGTATTACTGGCATGCGAAACCTTAAATTAGAGTGAATAAATGAAGACTCAGCACACCCATTCTGAAAGGTTCCCGACCCCTGGTATAGAGAAAGAGAGAGACACAAATCACAACGGAGCCGGCAGATAATCAACGAATCAGACAGTTTCAGCTGGCTGAATGATCCAGTGTGAGTGACATGTTCACAACCTGCTACTACATTCCTACTGCTGGAATAGATGTCCAGTGACTATTTCAGACATGAAGGTGCAGGACCAGGAAGTCAAGCACAGATTAAATGAGGTGCCATTTACTGCCTCTCACCTTCCTCCTCTCCTCCCAGGAAGTGACAACGGAACAGACCTTTTCTCTGAACAAAACACCTTAAAGTGCATAACAATGTTCAGCTAAACCCACAACCTGATCGGCTTGATATCTCTAGCACTTGAGAGTTTAAGACCAAAGTAACAATCACATAATGGGCAGGTCCATTGATGGGACTGAAAGCAGGGGAGGAGTATCTTATTATAGGATTTATTTTAGCATCTGTTACATTTTCAGTGTAAAGTTCTAATGTTTCCCACGTTGGCAGGTGGTTCACTAGACTGTAGCACTCACACCCACACAGAGTTCCCAAACCACCAGCTGGCTGATATACATAGGAGCTGGCCATGCGACAGCACTCACTGATGATGAAGAAGAGACATAATGGGGAGCACATAATATGGCAACTGGCTGGCTTAGGATATTGGAGATGGGACATGATGCTTTTTGCCCTGTCACTGGTTACACGCCAGTTCACCATCTAAGGGCAGTTTGGTCTCATGGGAAATTAATTTGAGGTTCGCAGATCAGTTCACTACAAACAGGGTTCTTTTTGTAATGTTCTCACATGACCACATCAACTCTCTTCTCATCATCTGACATGGACCACAGAGACTCAGCTCATCTCACACCATAGAGAGGGTACCTTCAGTTCATAGAGGAGACACACCGTCAGGGGATATCTGTGGGAGGACCTTATGCTCATGAAGCTGCAAAGGGAGGTGTATCATGTATTCCCTAACAGAGCTGTTCTGGAGCAGCACCATGGAGAGCTCCTTGCACCATCCCTTAGCAGGTGCAGGCAAAGCTTCAGTCCTTAAACTTCAAACTGTTGTATACAGAATCTCAAGAAATTATCATAGACATGGGCTCCTTCTCCAGCCTGAACCATCTGCAAGTCTTAAGCCATCTTTACACACACTTCCCTCTTCTTTCCAGAGACAGGAGGCTCCAGATATCTGGCCACTACACCAAATGCCAATGTCCTCTTTATAAATACCCCCCTCATTCAAGAGATAAACACTACAGCTTCCAGAAATAGCCTCCCAAGAGCAAGAGCTCTGTATTTCATATAGCGACAGCAGAAGGTGGAAGCTTCCAACTAATTGCCCAGGTCCAATAACCAGCAGCTTGACTGAGGAGATCTTCCCAATTCTGCTCTCAAAGGTAATTAACCTCTTTGAATAATTTTTCCCTGACAAAGCAATTCTGAAGCCAACAAAGTTAATTCATGGACAGACTAAATATGTCCAGAGACTTTCTAAGTGCAGATTCCTTCCCTTCTCATCTCCCACTGCCTCCCTATTAACATATGATGACATCCATGTCTTCAGCATCTACATGTTACACTAAACTGATGCATCATGGGATCTTTGTCCTATTCAAGCCTGGCAGCTGTGGTGGGTTCCCGTTGGGGTGCCACTTGGAACTGGGGTACCACTGAGCCCTCTGACCCACCAGCCTGGGCTCCCTTTCACACTGTGCTGCTGTGACAAGCTGCAAAGCCCTCCAAGCTTGCACTTTCACCAGCATTCACACAGGTAGGAACACACTCAACTGCGGTTACGTGTAGGCTCTCTAACCACCAGCCTCCCGGTCTGGGATCCCAGAGAAGTACCATCCTGCCCTGGCCAAATCTGGTCAGTATATGGGTTTAATACCCAGTCTGCCTCCCCCTCAATGTGAAAAGGACATGCACACTTGTGATAACCAAGCTGAGATTTTCCCCAAACACCTTAGTTAAACGCGCGCTGGCTTGGATTAAAACATAAAATAAGTTTATTAACTACAAAAAGATAGATTTTAAGTTATTAAAGTGATTGCAAACAGATCAAAGCAGATTACCTAGAAAATAAACAAAAAACACAAACTGATCTTAACATACGAGATAGGTAAGATATGAATTAGCAAACTCTCACTCTGAGTGATAAGCAGGCTGGCAGATTCTTAAGACATAAGCTGCCTTTGCTTTGCACAAGCTGCCTTTGCTTTGCAGTTTCCCAGGTTTTCATACATAGGCTACAAATCCCTTTAGCCTGGGACCATCACTTCCCCCAGTTCAGTCTTTGTTCCTCGGGTGTTTCCAGATGTGTAGTTGTAGGGAGAGTGAGGTACCATCATGATGTCATTTCCCCCTTTTATATCTTCTTCCCACTTGCTGGAAAGCTCTTTTGTTGTGACCTGGGTCAAACAGTTCCCATTGTGCAGTGCTATCTCTGAGAGGTTTCTATTGTACACAGTTTCTGGGGTAACCCTTGTGCTTGTGTGCATTTCCTTAGTAAGCCATTAACATTGTTTGGCCTTTTTACTGTTGTACCTGAAAGGCTGCTTGTGGGTGTTTTCAACCTCACAACAGGTTCCAGTAACACATACACAGTCAAATTTTATAACTTCACATACAATAATAGTACATACACGTCAATGAGATATTAATGTCCAGCAGATCAAGACTTACAGAATGACACCTCCTCAAGGCACACTTTGTACAAAACATATCATAATTACATGACAGTGGTGAATAAGGAGGTGCCAGGGTGTCACATTGAGCATGCAGCATTTCTGTACCAATAGGCAAGATGGCACACACCTAATTGCTACTACCACTACACTTTGATGCCAGCCCTGAAACAAACTTTGTGCTTTGTGACACCTTCGGATCTGAAGGTGGGACCTGCAAAAAGACAACAACATCCATTTATGAAGTGTCAACAATGGCACCCAGATGCTATTGCGATGAGCATGTTCAAAATGCCCCGGGGTAGGTAAAAGAGAGATTAGAGAGCTAGAGACATTACGGAGAGTCTGTGTTTTCCCAGAAAGAGAGGGAACCTGAAGAAATGTCACAATCCAGAGAAGAAAGGAAGACATCAAGTAAGAAATCTCCAACCTGACAAAGGTGGCTGAGCTGACATCCCTCACCTCCCCTGTGATCTGAATTACACATGAGGGGATGAGCAGGCAACGCCCACTTTAGCATGTATCCCACCAACAACAAGTTAAGCCAACTAACAGGAATGATCAAGACCATATCATAAACCTGTGAAAGTACTGATCTCCTGGGGTGCTCCTGACACTGGACACACATATACATCCTACTAAGTATCCAGTGTCTCCAGAGCTAAATATGGCCAGAGACGATCACAAAATCACTGGATCAGCACTTACTGGCATTATCAGCAACTGAAGGGAAGTGCTAGGAGTGCCATGAGATTCCTCCCTGCAGACTGAAGTTTAGGATTACCGTGCTTGCCAAGCCACCAACATTGTTTGGAAAGGTTGTTCTGGCAGGTGTGAAACTTACATGGCTGACGCCAGTTTCACTCCTGATACTGACAGCTATAAGTATCAGCACAAGGAGTGGCAAGGACAGGGCTCTTATCTCACTTGGTTGCTGGGAAAGGGCACAGGGTACTAGCAGAGAAGTAGCTCCCCACACCTCCTGGCTGGAGCGAGGGAGAGGCAAAGAGAAGTGAGAGCATCAAGGTGAGGTTAACAGATCTCAGAGAGACATGGCTACATCCCAGCTCATACTGTTGTCTCATAGGAAGTTGTAAATACTCCCTCAATTTGCTGATCATAAAGAGGTGCTGAGAACTGCCTAGCTGAGAACATTAGCATCAAAATTGGCCCATGAGGGACAGAAAAAGAGAGTGAGATTGAAGAGGTTTCCTTGGAGCTAAGTGAGAACCTGGCTATGAGTCCCCAGGGAACCTGTTTCTTTCTTAATCTGCTTTGTATTTAATTGTTTCCTAATGACTATGTCCCTGTTTGGCCCCAACAGGCTCAGGAACTGGTGCTGCCACTGAGGTTTCCTACCTCTCAACTGAAACAGTGGGTTATTCAGGGTCTTCTCTTTAGCTGCTTAATAGAAATTATTATTACACAGCGAGCATGTGTTCTTTATATTCCAGTAGCACTCACAATGTGCTGCATACGGTCTACATTCACAAGCAGACACAGTCCCTGCCCCATGGAGTTGGCAGGCTAAGCGAATGAGCAGCATACAAAGGGCAGAAGACATTGGAGGAAACAGCCAGTCAGAATATATACACAACATTTTAAAATAAATGCCAGCTATCCCCAAGTTACTCTCTATTGGGCCATTGTCAGCTGGCTAGTTTCTTGTAGCTTTGTTAGCTGATGTGGGCCTTGATGAGGGATGGGAGGCAGAAGGTGGTAATGGCCGTTTGGATCAGTCCAGGCCTGGATGATGAAACACAAAAATAGTCACGGGAGCAGCACAGAAACAGGGGATTGAGGCTGATATTACTGCTGGAGTAAAAGGTGGGGGTGGGGAGGCTGACAAAATAGGAGATGTTGGTGCCAGATTGAGAGCCCTGAAGACTGAAGGCCTCTGTTTATCCACGGAACAGGTGCAGCATGGGCAACCACGGGGCTGGTGTCCCTCAAACACATACTGCCACCTGCCAGCGCACCATGCCCCTGACCTGGAGGGACTCACCCTCAGACTGAGAGGGCAATGCAGTCTCTCTTGGCCACTGCTGATGGTCAACAAGGGGCCAATTAGTGCTAGGTCTGATGGTGGATTTTCTGATGACTCATCCATGAGGCACCAGACAGAGACCCAACGAACAGTCCACAGAGACCACTGAATAGCTGTCAGGTAGTAAAGGCTTTCAGTTACTACCCACCTGGGGCTGGACTGGGACCAGTGCCCTAAAACCAAAGGGTTCTGTATGCAATTCCCCAGCCCCACTGCAGGGTCATTGTCTTCTGCATATCTGACACTTTGCTAGCCCAGTCATCCCAAGAGCGTTGCTAGAAGGCCACATTCCTAGTTATTTGTCAGCTAAAACGCTCCTCTCCACAATACTCCCCCAACAGCAAGACAAGCCAGGATAATACACTCACAGAAGGAATTTCACCTGCTCATGCTATGCCTGAATTTGCTTCACAGCCTCCATATCCCTGGCTTTCCCCTCTCAGAAGCCTAAGACTTGAAGAAAATGCAGGCCATGGTGCTAAGTCCTCTTGCATCGCACTGACTCGCTCTGCCAAGGCACAAGTGCTGACTCAGCTGCTCTTGGCTGCCAAGCGGGGAGAGCACAGCACAGCTCCAATGAACAGGGGCCCTTTTCTGATGTCCAGAGCACAAATCGGCAAACCATCAGAAGCAGCATGACAGAGGTTAATGAGGCCATGGAGAAACACGGCAAAAGGTCAGAGTTCTGCAAGGCCTGCTGGAAACAGCTGTCAAACTACAAGCAGTCTGCAGCACCGGCGACTCCACCACCTCAGCTTCTCTCACAGCAGCTACAACTCAGCCCTTCTGCAGACCCAGGGTTCAAAAATACAATCTTTTAAAAACACTTCTAATGCTGGGGAAGATGCCAGATTGACAAGCCTGGAATCTGGAGGCTTCTGAGCCAACAGCTACAACTTAGGCAGCGGCAGAGCAAGCTTCCTCCCATCACACTGCTCATAGGCCTGATCAACTCTAGGGGAGTTCAGTCTCCCACTCAGTCCTGGGCCACTACTCTAAAGTTGCCAGTTTGGGGGTCAGTTGATTATGACGGCAGGTCGTGTGCTGTGCACGCCTGTCCACTAGGAACTGGACTGAGAACCCACCACGTCTATTCACATAGACTAATGGACAGCTGTCAGAAGGTTGTGATTTTCACTCACTACCAACTAGTGCTGGATTGGATCCAGCATCCAAGAGAGAAAGCCATAGTCCTCAGGGCTACTGGAGAGTTATGGAGATGGCAGAGACACAGGAAGACGGAGAGAGAAAGCTCCAAACTCCCAAGTTTGTCAGTCTGGCATCTACCACCAGTTTCTTCAGTGACACCCGCCTGTGATTAGAAGAGCTACAAACGCTATTTCTTTTGTCAAGGGGAAGGTGAGAGCAACCCCAGGCAGGCTGCTCTGCAAGACACTTCTAAGCACTTTGAATTAGTTAAAGCCAAGAATATGTTACTAAATACTAAGAAGGGTTGTGTGGTGCACTGGTGGTGGCAGTAGGGGGGTGGGTGGCCCAATCCACTAGTTCTTCACCTCAGGACACCGGAGTCTAACTCCTAGGCGTGTTAGGTGAAAAAACAAAACAGGCTTGGTAGTCCTATTGCAAAATTACTGCCTAATTTGGCATAGAACAGCACAATCCATATTCTTTATTCTGAAGAGGCCCCAGGACTAGTACAGCAGAGGGGCTGCAGGGCAGGGACAGGACTGAAACACAAGGATCTGTGGGTCAGGATTGAAGGGCCCTGGCAGTGCAGGTGGGAAGGGCCTAGATCTGAAAAACAAGAGGGCAAGTTTGAAAGGCCTTGGCAGAGCAGTTGTAATTTATAATCTTTGTTCCTGTCACTACAGATGCTATTTTTATTCATATTAATTAGTTACATCAGAACACAGTGACAGAAAGCCTGGCAGTGAAGAGTCCCTTAGATTGCCCAATTACTTCTCAATTTCTTCAGGGATGCTCTGCAGCCCTGACTGATCCCAGAGGATTCACCACTCATCCACCATATCTGCCCCATTTCAATTCACTCAAACCTTATGTTACAGCCCCCACCAACTAACTGGCCAAGCAGGACAGAGACAAGACTCTCTTGCTGTTGCTAAGCAACACAAGGCCACCTGCCTTCCCACTCCCCCAGCAGCGCAGTGCACTACATCAGTAGCACTCCACTTCAGTCTAAGCAGCAAGGAGCCTGTAGTGGGAATCAAACCTGCTTTCATCCCACTGGCTGATTGACTAAGGCAGTAGCTCGGTGGATTGCATTGCCTTTAGTAGAGCTCTGTTTGCTTGCCAAGCCTCTGGGGGACAGAGCCCTGTGCTGTGGTCACATTACCTGTGATTTGAGGTAAGCATACTCCTGTGATCCATACGGGACACTCCGGAGAGAAGTGAGGTAGTCATAGGTGATAACAGCTGTCTGAAAACCAAGCCAGAAACAGTATAAAGACTCTGCAATAATCTCTGATCAAGCCAACTAAGTTTTTATTAAAGGGACTCCTTCTATTTAGCTTTAGGCTCTACATTTAAGTTTAGTTTAAAACAAAAGGGTCACAAGGAACAAAAAGTAATACAAATAAAAACAGTCACATCAATGAAAATCAGTGGTTTACACTTATGGAAAACTTCCCTGCAGGGCAGGAAATTCAGTAACATGGAGCTATTAAAAATAAGTAATACTCTGTACTTCTAGAGCACCTTCTATTCCAGACCATCAAAGCACTTTACAGGTATTAATTAATTAATTAAATATCCCAACCCCCCTGGGAGACAGGTCAGGATAATGTCCATTGTCCAGATGGGGAAAATCAAAAGGACAGGTAGGGAAGTGACTTTGCCAGTGTCACACAGTGAGACAAATGCAGAGCTGGGGGACAGAACTGAAAGAAGCCTTGATACTCAATCACATGCCTTATCCACAAACCAGGTCCCGCATATATGATGAGCAGGATGTGAAACTAACTAGAAACAGCCTGAGGCCTGCATATGAACAAGAGTCTTTCCCTTTCCCTCCTATCCAAACCCTGAAAGCAAATCCAGGACTGGCAATGCCAGAACAGCTGCCATGGTGTTAAATTGTGATGTTTAAGCTATTACTTGAGGGATGGTACAGGAGATATGTCAGACTAACACCCATACGCACCACAACTACTCCTGTGGTTTGGTAACCGATCAGCATTACAGACACCTTCACTGGTTACAAATCACACAATTCAGTTAGCATCCATGTAGCAGCTTTTCTACCATTGTACTCACACCTACTACACAGCCCATCTGTATTCATATCAGTGAGTGCTGGGAAAACCTGGGCAGCTAGCCCTTCCTCCTGGCCTCAGCTGGTGAGAGCGAGGCCAAAAGATATGCATGCAGAGCAGCGTAAGGGGCAGTGCTTTTTGGGATGTTCAGTGCACAGAGAGAACCGGACAACCTGGTTACAAAGATATAATATGGGGATCCAACTACACCTCTACTTCGATATAACGCTGTCCTTGAGATCCAAAAGAATCTTACCGCGTTATAGGTGAAACCGTGTTACATTGAACTTGCTTTGATCCACCAGAGTGTGCAGCCCCGCCCCGCCCCACCTCGGAGCACTGCTTTCCCGCCTTATATCCAAATTCATGTTATATCAGGTGGCATTATATCAAGGTAGCGCTGTACATGCAAAAGAACAATGTTAGACCTGGTTAAGGAAGACAACCATGTAGCCAAGCTACTGGCAAGGGTGAAACACTCTTAGCTACTCTACTTATTAACCCTGTTAACCATGTGAGTGGGTGGACACAAGCCATGTTTGGAGTTGACCAGGCAACTGGTTATAAACTAGGTTAAAAGTTGTAGACAAGGCAATGTAGACAAGGTAACCCTTTTCAAGTGCCTATGTGACAGATGGGCCTAAGTCCAAGAGAGACTTAGGCACTGAGGAGTGTAAGTTTCATTAAAACCAATGGGGAGTTAGACTCTGAAGATCCTAGATCACGTTTGGAAATGAGACTTAGGTGCTTTTGAAAATTTTATCCTAGGCCTAAAGTTTCTCTCTCTCTCTACAGTCAGGAACAGAGATAGAAATATTCAGAGCAATTTCACAAAGTTTTAACAGCACTGAGCATGGGTCACTTGCTGTTATGAACCAGTTAATAGCAGATTATCTGTAACTGGACATTTTTTAATCATGATTTGAGGACTTCAGTAACTCAGCCAGAGGTTGTATGTCCATTACAGAAGTGGGTACATGAGGTTCTGTGGCCTGTGATGTGCAGATCAGACTAGATGATCACCACGTTCCCTTCTGGTCTTAAAGTCTATGAGTCTAATTGTTGCATTTGTGATAAGAATTCCCATCTGGATTTCAATCCCCACCACCAACTCGGGGTTCAGTCCCTTTGTAATGACAGGAGCCATTTGCAAAATATAGATCTGGAATCAAATTCCCAAACATCTCAAAACGTACAGGGCATTTGATTCTGTGGTGGACTGAATGCCCAGCACCAGTGTAAAACTTGAAGGGCCACTTTACACAAAGCACAGCTAACGTCCACAAGCCCAGCTCTCTGGAGACAAAGGAGACGATGGCACTTCTGCGTTAGAAAGAGAGTCACTAGAAATGAGCAATGGGCAAACTGTGGAAGATTCAGACAAGCCTCTGTCCAAAGCATTTACCAACATCAAAAAATAGCTTTGGAACAGGGGGACCTTTGGATCAGCTTTGGGTGAAGGTTTGGGTTGGTTCGTATGTTATCTCTTGTCCATGATGGTAATTATCACTTCCAACTTGAAAAGAACCAGCTAACAGATTGCCCTGCATTACAGAGGAAGAGGAAATTTAATTAAGCAGTTACTAATTACATCATAATCTTGAACAACAAATTAGTATTACGATGATTCTGATAGGCAACTCTGACATTCCTAAATCCCCAAACTGTCTGAGATGCACTTCAGCTAAGACATAGGATGTTAACTTGATGCTTTCTGAAAAGGCAGAGCCAGTGTTAGACCCTGGAAGGGGCAGAGGGCAAACAAAGCAGCTCCGTCAGATTTCTAATGCTATCCAGAATGCAGAGGTTTTCTTTGACTTGTTGCTCTCCAGGCCCCAAAGAGCACTTCACTTTCATCTAAGACTAGTTCTTTGCGCTCCATGCTCCAGAGGAACTGATCTTCATAGATATAAGACGACCTATGAGATCATCCAGTCCCTCTTGATGGCAATGCAGCATTGGTGCCCATAGTGCATTTCCCAGCCTTTTGTCAAGTCTAGTTTTAACATTCTCAGAGGATGAAGCTTCCACTTTGAGTCATCCAGCTGCTGGCTTCCCACTCCCCTCAAGTTATCACCTGATCTCCCCTTCTCCTGGGGGAGTCCCCACTCAGCGTCCTTGCCTCTCTGGGTTTTCTCTCTGCTAGGCTCTCAAAGACTGACCAAGCATGAGCAAAATTCGATTCCCCAAACCTGAACTCAGGCAAGAGTTTTCCCCCAAGCCACATAAGAAAGGAAGTTTAACAAGGACAGATGAATACACATGGACAAATTAAGAACTGATGCAAACCTTCTAGCAAAACTCAAACTCGCCAAAAGTTTGAGAATATAGTGGCAGGTCAGATTTGTTGTCTTCCCTCTCCACATCTTTGTTTCATGTTTACAGCTGTTGCTGCTGAATTTGGCCTGCACACGCCCTGAAGACAGTGCCACTAGCTGCAGCCTGATTTTGCCCCAAGAGGTTGAGTTAAGCATCCAGACTTTTGGGTACTTCTCTGAATATAACTTTTGAACATTTTGACTAACATGACTGAAGTCCTTCTCCCCCCTCTCAAATCACAAACAATTATGGGAGCCTACTGACCTGGTAAATAGGGGTCTGCCCAGGCTGGATTAAGGGACAGGCATTATAGGTCCACGTCGAGGTCCCCAGCTCCCAGAGGCACATGTTTGCAATAGAATCTAAGCCCTCATTTTAAAGAAGTCTCCATCCCTCTTTTCGGGGAGAAACACTTGAAAACAAAGGAGTTAACACCTTCTGACCCTGATAAAGAGCAGATCGCTAGGGCTGAGAAGGCAGAGGTCATTAGTGCGGCAGCATGGGAGAAGCTCACACTGGAGCAACCTGACATATGTGGCCTTACGTATGTTAGAAGAAATAAACCATTTAAAAAAGTATTCCCCATCTTTTCTTTTTTTTTTCTCTCTCTTTTTTTTTTTTTTAAAAGAGCACTCCAGTACTCACAGGGGCTAGAGACCACAAGATTTTTTTGTGGGATATTGTTTGCGGCTGCTGCTGTAAAACCCTGTAATATATGGCAGCAATATAGTCTAGTAGCAGACTGAGCCTGAGAGCAATGGACTGCTGAATTCTAACAGCTCTGCCACTGACACCCTCTGTGGCCACGGGCAAGTCACTTCACCTCTCTATACCTCAGTTTCCCCTGGGGTATACAGCTGGTCAGTGGTGTTTGTACAGTGAACATAAGAAAGGCCATATTGGGTCAGACCAATAGCCCATCTAACCCAGTATCCTGTCTTCCCACAGTGGCCAATAACAGGTGATTTGAAGGGAATGAACAAAACAGGCAATCATGGAGTGATCCACTCCCAGCTTCCAGCAATCAGAGGCTACAGACACCCAGCACATGGGGTTGCATGCCAGAGCATCTTAACTAATAGCCATCGATAGACCTAGCCTTCATTAACTTATCTAATTCTTTTTTTAACTCAGCTATACTTTCGACCTTCACAACATCCCCTAGCAACAAGTTCCACGAGTTGACTGTGCACTGTGTAAGGAAGAACTTCCTTTTGTTTGTTTTAAATTTGCTGCCTATTGATTTCATTGAGTGCCCCCTAGTTCTTGTGTTATGTGAAGGAGTAACAACATTCACTTTCTTATTCACTTTCTCCACACCGTTCATGATTTTTTAGACCTCTGTCATATCCCCCCTTAGCCATCTCTTTTCCAAGCTGAAAAGTCCCAGTCTTTTAAATCTCTCTTAACAAAGAAGCTGTTCCGTACCCTTAATCATTTTGTTGCCCTTCTCTATACCTTTTCCATTTCTAAGATACCTCTTTAGAGATGAGGTGGCCAAAACTGCATGCAGTATTCAAGGTGTGGGCATACCATGGATTTATATAGTGGCATTATGATATTTTCTGTCTTGTTATCTAACCTTTTCCCAATGGTTCCTAATATCCTGTTAGTTTTTTTGACTGGTGCTGCACAATGAGCAGATGTTTTCAGAGAATGACTCCAAGATCACTTTCTTGAATAGTAACAGCTAATTTAGACCCCATCATTTTGTATGTGTAGCTGGGATTATGTTTTCCAATGCACATTACTCAGCATTTATCAACACTGAATTTCATCTGCCATTTTCTTGCCCAGTCATCCAATTTTGTGAGATCCCAACTCTTCACAGTCTGCTTTGGACTTAATTATCATGGTTAATTTTGTATCATCTGCAGATTTTGCAACCTCCCTTTTTTTCAAGTCATTTATGACTAAGTTGAACAACACTGATGCTAGTACATATCCCTGGGAGACACAACATTTACCTCTCTACATTCTGAAAACTTATCATTTATTTCTACCCTTTGTTTCCTATCTTTTAATCAGTTACTGATCCACGAGAAGACCTTCCCTCTTATCCCATGACTGCTTACTTTGCTTAAGAGCCTCTGGAGACGGACCTTGTCAAAGGCTTTCTAAACTCCAAGTATTCTGTATCCACAGGATCACCCTTGTACACACATTGTTTCCCTTTATAAAAATCATGTTGACTCTTCACTAACAAACCATGTTCATCTATACGTCTGCTAACTATAGTAAAGAACAGAATTTCAACCAATTTGCCTGGTACTGAAGTTAGGCTTACCAGCCTGTAATTGACAGGTCACCTCTGGAGCCTTTTTTAAAAAATTAGCATCACATTAGCTATCCTCCACTCACCTGGTACAGAACCTGATTTAAGTGCTAGGTTACATACCACCTTTAGTAGTTCTGCAATTTCATATCTGAGTTCATTCAGAACTCTTGGTGAATACCATCTGGCCCTGGTGACTTATTACTGTTTAATGGATCAGTTTGTTGCAAAGCCCCCTCTACTGACTCCTTAGTCTGGGACACTGAAATGATAAAGTGCCAAGTACTATACTTTGCATTATTTTTAATAAGGTGGTGGCAGTTGATGTTTCTGCCATAAACTTTCAAAACAAACACCCTCTCAGGTCCCAGACATTCCTCACATTACTTTCTGCTCTGGCCTACACATCTTTCCAGCCTGCGTGTGTAAAAGGTAATGGATTCTGAGATCAGCTACAGAAACTGCTCCTTGCCGTCCTGCACTCAGGAGGCGCTCCTTGTAATTCTCACTAATGAAGCATTTAAAAAGTGCAAAAGATGCAGGCTGACAGCTGCTTAGCACCAGGGGCTTGTAAGTGATGGAGCTCCTGGCCTGAAGCGACAAACCTATGGCACAACAGAGGTGCAGAGCAGACTGATCTCCTACACAGTTTCTGCTCTACCTTGTTTCTGGCTGCCAATGCATTCTCCAGAGAAGGCTCTCATGGAGAGGGTTACAACCTGTCTAGCTGTCAGCTGCCATGCTCATGTTTTTGGATGCTGTGATCAACATCTGTGGTGAAATGAAGATAACACTCATCCAGGACTAGTGGAGCTCTTTGGCATTTATTTTAGAAACAGTGTGTGTGCTGCCCCTACGTGCATCTCCTGCCTCACCTCTCCCACTTTACCCTTTCCCTGACAATAATCCCCCCAAAACACATCCAGACACCTTCCCCTACCCAAATTCCTCCCACTAAGGACCCCAAGACAAAGTTTACAGGCAGGGTCCCAACATAGTATTCATTCAGCAACATGGTCCTTTCAGTGAGCTGTTACTGTAGATTGGCAGAGGCCCTGCGGGTTTTTCGCCTTCCTCTGCAGATGGGGCACGGGTCACTTGCTGGAGGATTCTCTGCACCTTGAAGTCTTTAAACCACAAGCTGAGGACTTCAATAGCTCAGACATAGGTCAGGAGTTTGTTACAGGAGTGGGTGGGTGAGATTCTGTGGCCTGCATTGTTCAGGAGGTCAGACCAGAAGATCATAATGGTCCCTTCTGACCTTAAAGTCTGTGAGTCTATGAGAAAGAGGAGCCACCATCAAGGATGCAGTAAGCAGCTTCAAAGCAAAATGACTGGAAAAAGCAGTGGGATGATGCCCAGGACTGAGTTCTGGATAAGAAGTGGATGAAGGGGATGTGGGGTAAAGAGACATAGCAAAGTGGCTGTAGGCCCCACAGGGCTCTCCAGATAGATTCCTCAATAAGCTATACTTTCACTCATTGTCACAGTCTCTTTCTGTCTCTCTTCCTCTTCACTGTAAATTACCCTCCAGCCCTTCTACATGTTTAACCTTTTTACCCCACACAAATAACAAAACATAGAAAAACCCAAATTCCTGAAGCTCAGAGCCAACTGTGCACTTGAAACATATCAATACAGTAAACTCAGCGCCAGGACTGAGTTCCAGTTCCCTCTTGAGGATCCTTCTAACCCAGCCAGTAAATCTCTCACCCTACCCTCACACAACCTGCCAGGGTGAAACTTACTGTGGCAACGGCTCTGCCCACCCGAACAGCTCCAAAATCATTGGGATCCAGGTACTTGCTGCTGTACAGGTAGAAACCAGAGCTGGCTGCTGCCAGAGAGACAAGTTTCAAGGCCCTTCTGGCCATGCTGGCGACCACTGCAGAGATACAAAACAGGAACCATCACCACTTGAGTGGAAGAAGGGAGTACATGAGGATCAATTCAGGCCAGACTTGGCCATAAATCCAAAGTCATCCAAGTGCTTCCTTCCAGAACTTATTTTTCAGGTTGTATCAGCTGTCAAGTGAGCATGTGAAGGTTTGTTAGAGCAGAAGACTCTATTAGAACAGGCCTCATCGTTTCTACCTCTTGCTATAAGAGGAGAGTGTGGTCTAACGCTTAGAGCAGGGGCCATGGGAAACAAGTCTTCCAAGCTTTAATCCCCGCTCTGCCACTGATTCAACTCTAATGCTTCTCTGTACCTTAGTTTCATAGTGATCAGTAAGCAGGTGCACAAGGAGCTCTGTTCCAAGCTCGTTAGTATACTACAATAGTTGTCTAGTGCCTAGAGGCCACAAATCAAAGATCAGGGCTCCACTGTGCTAGACACTGTACATACACATAACAAAAAGATCATCCCTAGCCCTAAAGGGTTTACAATCTAAGTATAAAACAAGAGACAACGGAAGCATAAAACAAACAGCAGGCGCACAAGGTAACAGTGAGTCAGTTATGATTAGTGTAATAAGCAGTAGTCACAGCACAACAGCTGCCTAACCATTATCATGAGTTTTGTAGGCTTTAGTAGGTTTTAAAGGGGGATTTAAAGGAGGATAGTTACAGATTTTTACAGGGAGCTCCTCCCATGGGTAGGAAGCACAAAAGTGCCTGTGGGAAAATGTTCCAAATGGATAGGCAAGGCTGTCATTATTGATTGAGTGGAGGGGTGGGGGTCAATGTCTCAGTAGATGGTAGGATAGAGACATGCCATGAAGTGCCTTAAAAAGTCAAAACAAGTAGTTTGTACTTCATGCCGTGGAAAGGGGAGCCAGGGGAAGGAGGCAAAGAAGCGGGTGACCTGGTCAAAGCGACAAGCCAGGAAGGTACCTGCCTTCTCATTATCATGGGAGAAGAGGCAAAAAATGAATAATCATTTATGATCCTGCCTGAGGCAGTATGGTCCAATAGCTAGAATATGAGGCTGGTAGTCATGATACCAGAGTCCTCGTCCTGGTTTTGCCTTTAGCTCAACGTATGATCTTGGGCAAACCTCTAAACTTCTCACTCTCGGTTTCCTTATAAAATAGGGAAAACAATAATATACCTGTTCCCCTACTTTAAAGGGTTGAATTAACTATTTATGTTTGTAAAGTGCTTTGAACGTGTATTGTATAAGCGCTATTATTATTGATTGAGACATTTCAGGGTTGGGCAGTTCTGTTTTAGTGCTAGGCTCTAACTAGATTTCCCCCCTCCCCAAAGCATGTCATGATGTGTCAGAAACTCTTTAACATTCTCTCTTCTCTCTAACATCGTCCTTCCCTGCTTTATTAAATGGCACTTTTGATTATTCAAACCTGGAAAGTGTTTACAAATCCACTTCACTTTTTTCCCCCTCATTCCATTGATGTAGTTCTTCTTTTTAAATTTCATTTATCTT
The DNA here is from genome assembly GCF_007399415.2 of Gopherus evgoodei. Taxonomy (NCBI): domain Eukaryota; kingdom Metazoa; phylum Chordata; order Testudines; family Testudinidae; genus Gopherus; species Gopherus evgoodei. The sequence continues at coordinate 43,024,012 of NC_044325.1, forward strand.
TGGCAATGGAATTAGGAGGGTCAGTTTCATTTTCCATTTCTAATCAATTTCACTCCAGTTAAGAAAGCCTAAGGCTGCTGGTTTAGATACTCAGCAATTAAATGAAAAAAATTATCCACATTTCTTTTTTACTTCTGTCACAGATCACAGACCCTTGCACCTAGTTACAACCGCTTGTGAGTGCACTCTTCCTAATGGCAGGTCTTGGGGCTCTACTTCACTCAAAGGGGAGTCCTATGACTCTATCACTCTTAGACTGGATCCCAGACTTCAGCATCCCTGTTTCACAGAGGAGCTCCTTCAGAAGAGTCAGTTTGACTCAGTTCCCGCAGGAATCAGGAACTTGGAAACTTTGGCCTGGATCCACAAAGCAATCTAGGAGTCGCAATGTTGAACATCACACAGTCTAACTTTCAGGTACCTAGAAAAAAGTCACAGAACAACCCTGCAATCCACAAAGGCATGTAGGCTTCCTATATAATGAATGGGAAGAGTTAGATGCCTTAGGGTACATCTATACTACCCGTCAGATCAGCAGGTAGTAATCAATCTATCGGAGATCGACGCCCGTTCTCCACCTAGGCAGGAGGAACAGCAGCGTCAACGGGGGAGCCGCAGCAGTCAACTCACTGCCGTGAGGACAGCCATGTAAGTCTAACTAAGACACTTCGACTTCAGCTACACGAATAGACCACCCTTAGAATTAAATTGATAAAAGCAAGCATGCTAGGCAGGGAACCATCTGAATTAGCCAACGGGAGATGCTGACAATGGAGGTGTGTGCTAAGCCCTGTCCCTGTCCCTCTCCCTCTCACACAGTTAGGCACCTATCTCTGATCCATGAACCTGGAGACAGGTGGCTTAGCCACCTAAATAGTTTCTTGAGGGATGAGTTAGGCACCTTCCTTGCTCCACACAGAACAGCCAGAGGAGATGGCAGGGGAAGAAAGAGAGAAAAGGAGGCGGGGAATCAAATCCCAGCTGAGTGCTTGGTAAATTGTTCCATTGGTTAATTACTCTCACTGTTCAAGATTTATGCCCTGTCTCCAAACTGAATTTTCCTAGTTTCAATTTCCAGCCATTGGATCATGTGACATCTTTCTCGGCTCATTATTAAATATTTCTTCCCCATGCAGGAACTTACAGACTGTAATCAAGGTGTCCCCTTAATCTTCTCTTTGTTCCACTAAACAGACTGAGCTCCTTGAGTCATTCACTACAAGGCAACACAGGCCATAGAACTTCCCCCAAATAATTATCAGAGCATTTTAGAAAGCATCCAGTCTTGATTTAAAAATTGCCAGTGACGGAGAATCTAGCATGATCCTTGGTAAATTGCTCCAATGGTTAATTACCCTCACTGTCAAAAATGTGCATCTTATTTCTGGTCTGAATTTGTCTAGATTCAGCTTTCAGCCATTGGATCCAGTTATTCCTTTCTCTGCTAGATTGAAGAGCCAATTACTAAATATTTGCTCCCCATGTAGGTACTTACAGCCTGTAATCAAGTCATCCCCTTAACCTTCTCTTTGTTAAGCTAAATAGATTGAGCTCTTTGAGCCTATCCCTGTAAAGCAGGTTTTCTAATCCTTTCGTCATCCTGGTGGTTCATCTCTGAACCATCACCAGTTTATCAACAGTCTTCTTCAATTGTGGACACCAGAACTGGACACATCCAGCAGCAGCCACGCCTCACATAGAGAGGTAAAATAACTCTGCACTCCTACTCAAGCTTCCCCTGTTTATGCATGCACGGACTGCATCAGCCCTTTTGGCCACAGCATAGCACTGGGACCTCATGTTCAGCTGATTATCCACCATCACACCCAAATCTTTTTCAGAGTCACTGTTTCTCAGGATGAAGTCCCCCATCCTGTATGTATGGCCTACATTCTTCATTCCCAGATGCGTGTATCTATATATATATATATATATAGATAGATATATAGATATATATACACACATACACACACACACACACACACATACATTTAGCTATATTAAAATGCATATTGTTTGTTTGCAATCAGCATACCAAGCAATCCAAATCACTCTGTATTAGTGACTTGTCCTCACCAAACACCTGTATGCAATTGTGGTCACCAGGCACAAACAATGGAGCACATATCTAAGTATCCCCTTTGTCCTTTCGCTGGGGGCTGAAGGACATTCACCAGGGCAATGCGCTGGCTATCAAATTTAGATATAAATTTGTAGTTGTTGCTACCTACCCAAGCCATACAAAAGAAGACAACCACCTGTCCTCTTCATTATTTACCACTCCCTCAATTTTTGCATCATCTGCAAACTTTACCAATGATGATTTCATGCTTTCTTCCAGGTAAAAATGTTAAATAGTACAAGGCCAAGAACAGATCTCTGCAGGATCACCCACTCAATGATGGTTCCCCATTTACAATTAGATTTTGAGACATATCAGCTAGCCCAGAGGTTCTCAGACTGGGGGTCGGGATCCCGCAAGGGGCCAGGAGTTATTACATGGGGGGTTGTGAGCTGTCAGCCTCCACCTCAAACCTCACTTTGCCTCCAGCATTTATAATGGTGTTAAAATATATGAAAAAGTGTTTTTAATGTATAAGGGGGGGGTCACACTCAGAGGTTTGCTGTGTGAAAGGGGTCACCAGTACAAAAGTCTGAGAACCCCTGAGCTAGCCGGTTTTTAATCCATTTAATGTGTGTCACGTTAATTTTACATTGTTCTAGTTTTTTAACCAAAATGCTGCATGGCACCATATCAAACAACTTATGGAAGTCTTAAGTGTTGATGTAATATACTATGACATGCATCCGACGAAGTGGGTATTCACCCACGAAAGCTCATGCTCCAATACGTCTGTTAGTCTATAAGGTGCCACATGACTCTTTGCTGCTTTTACAGATCCAGACTAACACGGCTACCCCTCTGATACTATACTATTACCTTTATCAACCAAATTTATAACACCCTCAAAAAAAAAATATCAAGTTAGTTTAACAGGATCTATTTTCCATAAATGCATGTTGCTTGGCATTCATTACACTATCCTCCTTTAATTCTGTATTAATCAAATTCCATAGCGGCCACTTCATTATCTTGCCCAGGACCTCGACCAAGGGCCAGATTTTGCATGGGACCAGATCTGATAGGCTACCTTTAAGCATGCCTCCTAGATCAAGCCCCGCACATGAGTTAGGCATTCATCCGCCTATCTTCCCCCAATTTGTGGACCATTCTGGGGCTTAGGCAGGAGACAGGCATCAGGCTGCCTAGAGGGAGGCAGCAGTGTACATGCTCAGAGGCAGCAACTTAGGTGCCTGGGGAACTTTCACTTTGAAAACTTAGGTGCCAACACCTACAGCATTTCGCAGGAGTTTTTGTGGATTGCAGTGGAGCCTAAACTGGGATTTAAATATCTAAATCTGGGGTGTAGGTTCCTAAATCCCTTTGTATATCAGGGTCTTTGTAAATAGCAGGAAACAATTCATCCTTTTCAATATAAAGCATTATCGGTCAACAGAAATGTGTCAAAACAATAAAGGCCTACACGGCATGAATCTTACTTAACCTTTATTCCAGGGGTCAGCAACCTCTGGCATGCAGCTCGCCAGTTTGTTTACCTGGCAGGCCAGGCCAGTTTGTTTACCTGCCACGTTCGCAGGTTCGGCCAATCGTGGCTCCCACTGGCTGCAGTTCGCCGTTCCAGGCCAATGGGGGCTGCAGGAAGCAGCGCAGGCCGAGGGATGTGCTGGCCATCCTTCCCACAGTCCCCATTGGCCTGGAAAAGCAAACCGCAGCCAGTGGGAGCCGCGATCAGCCAAACCTGTGGATACAGCAGGTAAACAAACTGGCCCAGCCCACCAGGGTGCTTACCCTGGTGAGCCGCATGCCAGAGGTTGCCGACCCCTGCTTTATTCCTTCTTTGCAAGTTTTAGGTAACTGCAACCATTCTCTCAGCATCTCCTTGTCAAAGCCTATCCCCCCTTCCTCTCCACACAGGTGTCTCTAAGAGTTTAATGTGACTTTGATCATAGGTTCAGGCCAGGTCAAAATAAACTTGCAAGCCTGGTTGGAGCCAAGCAGGTAGGCATTTCTCAATTAATGATTCCCCCAGGGTTCCCTTAAGGACCCTTGGTATTCTCTCTAGAAGCATCTTATCTCTGTCATAGTTTCATCACCTGTTTGCTTCTCCCTAACAATCTCTTTTGATTTAACTTATTGCAGTCAAGCAGAATAATATCAAACAGGTAAACTGAGACACACGCATTTTTCATAGAAATATTACAGAAATGCCCCATGCTCTCCACAACTTCCAAAATATTTTATGAAATAGTTTTAATTAATAACATTTCTAGTCCTATTTTGGGGTAAATTTGAGGCCTAAATTACTTGGTAGTGTCTCCCTTTAACAAAGAAAAACACACTTCTGTCTTTTTTGGTTGTTTTCTTCCCTTCTTTATTATTAAGACCATTTGTCTGAAGACAGGATGTAGGTCCATCTGTTCCCACATCTTATTCTCACTTGAAGCCATATTCTGCAGTTTGTGACATCACTGCTATTTCCATACCACTAACTGGAATGTCACAAGCAGAGGATGGCAACTTTAGGTGGGAAATAAACAGCAGGAGCAGCTGAGCTCTTAAACAACAAAGATCCTGTTTTCAAGCGAATATCTCTTAGTAGTAAGAGGGGGGGCTAAAATAACTCCAATATAAGATATAGAAATAGAATTGGCAGAATCAATTGTATATCAAGGTTTTCCATAAGGTGTCAGTGAGTTTTTACCATGTAAATGAGCTATTCCAAAATCCCTAGGGGTATCTTAAAGACACCGTCAGCTGTGACATATGCCTCTCAATGTAACTGCATTTTATTATTAAGAACTTTGCTAATGAATCACCTGCTGCTCTTCCTCTGTAGACATGAACTGGCTTCTTTGACTTTCACTTGACTTAGTCCATGATGCAGCTTAAGTACTATGTGTGTCACTTACAACCAGACTGACCCGAGCTCCCATATTCAATCATTTGACTTGTGTACTATAGATCCTGCATTGTATGTGTGGAATAACTGTGAGCCTGCTTGCAATAATAAATAAATAATAATTATAATAAAATATTTAGCATCTTCACATTTTGTTTTGTGTTCGTTTTCTTTTCATTGAATTTCATACTAGTGAAAGTTGCTGGATTGACTTGGAGACTAACAGCCTCCAATTAGTCAACTCACAGATACTGCACAGGCAGCAAAGGCATGTTTATTCACCAAAGTGTCTGAGCCTTGCCCTGGAGAGACATCACTGCTGCACATGAAGAGGGAATTAAGTCTCTGACCACTGCAATTCTTGGTCTCTCATCTGAGATGGGCAACAATGACACTGCTGAGTTTTGTTTTGTGGAAACCCCTCAGAATTAGACAGACACCCATCATCCCATGACACCTGTATAACTTTTCATATGGGCCATTGAACAACCACCAGATGACAAAAAGTCACTACATACCTCAACAAGATGCAGACTGGGGACCTACTGCTTATTCACACCATTTCAATGTTTGTAATAATATGAGCGAAAGGACTAAATGTTAAACTTATATATGGTTTAAGTTGTTTATTTGTGACTGGACTTTCAAGAGGTTCTGAGCACCTGCAGCTGCCTATTAAGCCATTGGGCCTTGAGGTGCTGATCACTTCTGAAAATCCAGCCACTGATTTTTAATCTCAATTAAATTCTATGGGAGGGTGAAGCTTTTCGATAAACAACATACAGAAATGAAAGCCAGAAGCTGGCACTTTATGAGGAACCCTAGATCTTCCAGCCACAATCACAGCTCCAGCAGTTACCCTACCAGTGAAAAAGAAAAATTCCAGAGAATTATAAACTTCTCCAGCGCCCTACACTACCAGGGAAGGAGAACTCAGGCAACCCGGCAGGAATTAGAATGGTAAGTGCCGTGACTACCAGCCTGCTGCAGGGGTCAGGGTCTCTGTGCCACCTTTGCTTCTCGTCTGGCTTTTAGCAGGACGGCCAAAGACGAGATTTTTTCCAGCGAGTGACACGGTGGGCGTCCCAGTGAAACACACGAGAAGAGGCCCTGAGACCGACCCTACACCAAGGGTGCCTGCTTCCAAACGAGTGCCAGGGCGGGCAGGGCTGGCGCTATCATTTAGGCAGCCTAGGCAATTGCCTAGGGCGCCAGGATTATTAGGGGGGCGGCATTTTGCCCGGGGAGGGGGGCAGGCCGCTCCAGTTGACCTGAGCCACGGACCAAAGGACCCTTCGCAGGAATGACTGCGGGATCAGCGCGGGGGCCGGCGAAATGGCCGTGCGCCTAGGGCGCGACAAACCCTAGCGCCGGTCCTGAGGGCGGGGGCGAACACTGATCGAGGGGCGGGGGGAGAGCAGGAGTTGGTAGACGTGGGGACCTTTCCTAATGCGGTGGGGCTGGGGGCGGAGAGAAGGCGGCCGCTCAGGGGGCGCTGCTCGGGGAAGTTGGCCATGCCGAGAGGGGCACGCGGAGTGTGAGTGGCGGACAGAAGCGGAGATGACCGGGAGAATGAGGCTGTACGGGGGGGCAGGCGGCTGGGCCAGGAGCACTGGGGAGATGGAGGCAGAAGCTGGGCCGGGGGACTGAGAAGCGAGGGCTGAAGTCAGGGCCGGACCCGCGCCGCCCGGCGACTGTGTTAGCCCCAGTCCCGCACCTCCGAACCGGCCGGCTCCCGATTAGTTACACAACGCTCTAAATTCCACGAGGCGCAGCCCCTCCCCTCCCTTCTCCGGGTGACAGGGGGCCTCCCCACCACTCTCTCCAGGGACCACCCTCCCCGCAGCAGCTCCACGTACTTACCGGCTTCCCGGCACCTCGATGCTTTTACCCGGAGAAAACACAGACCTCCTCCCAGCATATGGTACGGTCTCGCCCCCGCACGGCATGCTGGAACTTGTAGTCCTGTGGGTCACAACCCCGTAGGCCCAGGAGAGGAGGGCTCTAGAGAACTACAGGCGCTGGGCACTGGGCGAGTTCACTGAAGGGATGGGGGGGGTCGTCACGTGGGCACTGTGGCTGAGCGACGCCGTTTCGAGCAGCTGCCTCATCAGCCTGGATTCTGTATGGCCCAGATCCTGAATGTGTTCAGGAGCACTAAACTATGAGCAGTGGATATTTATGGGCAGGAGCAGGATATTCCATCCTCTGGATTTGCTGCCAGTTTATATCAAACAAAGCAATAAGACAGCTGCCCAATCAGTCTTTCCCAATCAAGTGTCCAGTGAAATACAGGTACCTGGAGTTGAAGTTTTGTTGCCTTAAACAACATCATGGACTTTCTGATGTTTTGGTAGATTTATTAAATCATTCAAAGTCCTGAAGCAAGTAAACAGCATGAAAATATAACAGAAGCTACTGGAATAACCAGGGGACAGAGACCTTGAGAATACCATAGATCAGGGATCAGCAACCTTTGGCACTCTGTCTGAGACGGTTTGTTTACCTGCTGCGTACGCAGATTCGACAGATCGCAGCTCCCACTGGCCACAGATCACTGTTCTAGGCCAATGGGAGCTGTGGGTAGCAGCAGCCAGCACATCCCTCGGCCCACTCATGTCAAAGGTTGCTGATCTCTGCCATAGATGGGAATAATCCTCAGTCTCAGTGCTAGTATTTATCTGCAATGTACATGGGCACCATTTACTTCTTGGGGAATTCTGCACCAAAAAAATTATATATCCATGTACAATATTTAAAAATTCTGCATATTTTATCTGTCAAAATAGCACAATATAATTATGCTGGTTTCAGTTATTTTGGTAATTTATTTTAAATTGCTTGTCAGCAAGTATGTCTGTAACAACACAAAAAAAAGAATCAGGAAATGTTTTGGGGGGGTTGTTTTTGTTTTTTTGTTTTGTTTACATGGATTCCTTACTAGGCATATTAATACAGAACTTTGAGTACCAGTAATTCATTTAAACTACAATATAGAAACATATTTCCCCAACCCCTGAGAAGCAGTCCAAAGGCTTAGGGGAGTCAGTGATTACGGAGGAGCTGAGGGAGGGGGAAGGAGCCTAGGAATGAACCTAGAGGGTTGCTGAGTGTGCGTGGGAGAAGTATGGAAGAGGGTTTGAGGGGGGATTGTTAGGGAGTTGGGAAGCCTCCCTCATGCAGACCCTGTCTGACACCTAGCTTCTCCCATTCAGTCAGGCACATCTACCCCTGTCCCCATGTGGTCCTGCAACCCCATTCCCATTCAGCCCCGGCTCAATGCTGTCACTCCATTAGCTCCTGAGACTGTGCCCCCACAAGCCCTTCTGAACCTTACTCTGTGACACCCCTCCCCAACAGCCCTGTGTGCTCTGCTCTGTCCATCCCATGCCTCCTCACATGGCCCCACTCTGAAGAACAGTCTCATCCCCTTCCCTCTCCACCAGCTGATTGCCCTCTCTTCTGATGCCATATCAGCCCCTTGTGGACGAAAGGTGTAATTTCAGTGCCTCTCCACCAGAACCTATATTCTGCAGACAGAAAAAATATGTGGGGGATATGAATTCTGCGTATGTGCAGTGGCACGGAATTCCATCGGGGAAAACTGTGCTCATCAGTAACAATGAAACTGTTAACAAGAAGGGAAAGATTATCAGGAGTGAGGGGGAAAGCTTTCTCCGCAGCTGGCCTTCAACTAGCAATTTCCTTATTGTGAGAAATAAGAATGATGACAAATCTTAACATATTCAAGAGTAAATGTAAAACTAAGCTCTTCACCAAAGCCTTCCCAGAATAATGATGATGATGATGATGATAAACAGCAAAACAACAAAGCCTAAATACATGCTTGGGAACAGAGTACCAAAGAAGAGAATGTTAAAATCTTGATGAGCTAGCGTAATTACTGTGATGCATTCAGATGCTGTAGTATAAATACCTAGATAGATAACCACCCACTGAAACATTTAATAGATATCATTCTCCAATGAAATATTTTTTAATTGGAAACCAGTGACAATCAATTCCATTTTCCAACCAGTGTCCCTGTAATGAAGATAAGATGAACTTCAATAACAGCTGTGTAATCTGTAGTGGGAAATAAAAGTATTCAGGATGAAGTTGAGGAGACAGCATTTAGAACTGATCCTACCAAAAACAAAGGTGACAAATCAACGATAGCTAAGCAAGGATGTAAAAAAGCAAAATGAGACAAAAGAGGCCTTAATAATACAGTCTACATCTCTCAGGGATATTATTTCAGGCTGTGTGCAGATTCAGGCAAACATCAGTGCATTAGCTGTATTCTGTTCATATTTTCAAGGTTTCTTTTGCAGCTAAAAGAAGTAGAAACTTTTTCTTACATGAAATCTTAGATTCTGAAGCACAAAGTCTCAGCCTCCCGAAAAACCATACTGAAGCAAACTAGCCAATTCAACTCCTGTACCCAAGTAAGATTCCCACTGGCCATTTTCTTTCCTAGATATATTAGTCTCAGGATGAATGTCATTTTCTCTAAGCTTCTGTGAGCAACTGTCAAGCAGGTGGCTCAGAAAACCTTCCTCTTGGGATCCCTGGTGGACAACAGACAATATACTGTTCATTTTCCTTGATGTTCAAAATATTATCAAGATTATCTTGGACTCCTGCTACTCTCAGTCTCAATCTCTTTCTCAGTGTCCATGTCTAACCCTCCACACACATGCACACGCACACACACACACACACACACTCAAATAAATACATGAATGCAGTGAGGATTAATGGTGAAACATTGTCCATGAGAAATTAAACGCCACAGTCAGGAATGGCAGAGTTAAGGTTGATTGCTCTGATTGGTGTAAGTACAGAGGGCAGTTTTTGAGCTGAAAGGGGAGTGAGTGGGGCATCCCAGCATAGTGTTACCCTAGCCTCTCTCTTCATTGGCAAGTGGTGTTAATATGGGACACAGAGCAAACAATGAGAAGAGAGATTTGGATCATGTAGGTAAAATAGGAGGGAAATTAGTGCAGACCAAATGTAAAATAATTAGTCAGGGTCACAATAGGAAACAATCTAGCGAATATGAGCTAAAGGTCTGCTCCTGCTGCTATTAGAGTCACTGGGAGTTTTGCTATTGGTTTTAGTGCAAACAAGATCATGACCTCAGCTGAGCTCATTCCAGATCATTCATCAGGAACAGATTTTGGGGGTGACAACTGGGAAATCATTGATCCTATCAGCCTAGTGCTGCAGTACATAAGAACATAAGAACAGCAGTACCAGGTCAGACCAAAGGTCCATCTAGCACAGTATCTGTCTACCGACAATGGCCAATGCCAGGTGCCCCAGAGGGAGTGAAGCTAACAGGCAATGATCAAGTGATCTCTCTCCTGCCATCCATCTCCATCCTCTGATGAACAGAGGCTAGGGACACCATTCTTTACCCTTCCTGGCTAATAGCCATTTATGGACTTAGTCACCATGAATTTATCCAGTTCCCTTTTAAACATTGTTATAGTCCCAGCCTTCACAACCTCCTCAGGTAAGGAGTTCCACAAGTTGACGGTGTGCTGTGTGAAGAAGAACTTCCTTTTATTTGTTTTAAACCTGCTATCTATTAATTTCATTTGGTGACCCCTAGTTCTTGTATTATGGGAATAAGTAAATAACTTTTCCTTATCCACTTTCTCAAAATCACTCATGATTTTATATACCTCTATCATATCCCCCCTTAGTCTCCTCTTTTCCAAGCTGAAGAGGCCTAGCCTCTTTAATCTTTCCTCATATGGGACCCTCTCCAAACCCCTAATCATTTTAGTTGCTCTTTTCTGAACCTTTTCTAGTGCTAAAATATCTTTTTTGAGGTGAGGAGACCACATCTGTACACAGTATTTGAGATGTGGGCGTACCATGGATTTATATAAGGGCAATAATATATTCTTAGCCTTATTCTCTATCCCCTTTTTAATGATTCCTAACATCTTGTTTGCTTTTTTGATCGCCTTTGCACACTGCGTGGACATCTTCAGAGAACTATCCATGATGACGCCAAGATCTTTTTCCTGACTCATTGTAGCTAAATTAGCCCCCATCATATTGTATGTATAGTTGGGGTTATTTTTTCCAATGTGCATCACTTTACATTTATCCACATTAAATTTCATTTGCCATTTTGTTGCCCAATCACTTAGTTTTGTGAGATCTTTTTGAAGTTCTTCACAATCTGCTTTGGTCTTAACTATCTTGAGTAGTTTAGTATCATCTGCAAACTTTGCCACCTCACTGTTTACCCCTTTCTCCAGATCATTTATGAATAAATTGAATAGGATTGGTCCTAGGACTGACCCTTGGGGAACACCACTAGTTACCCCTCTCCTTTCTGAGAATTTACCATTAATTCCTACCCTTTGTTCCCTGTCTTTTAGCCAGTTCTCAATCCATGAAAGGACCTTCCCTTTTATCCCATGACAGCTTAATTTACGTTAAGAGCCTTTGGTGAGGGACCTTGTCAAAGGCTTTCTGGAAATCTAAGTACGCTATGTCCACTGGATCCCCCTTGTCCACATGTTTGTTGACCCCTTCAAAGAACTCTAATAAATTAGTAAGACACGATTTCCCCTTACAGAAACCATGTCGACTATTGCTCAACAGTTTATATTTTTCTATGTGTCTGACAATTTTATTCTTAACTATTATTTCAACTAATTTGCCCAGTACCAAGGTTAGACTTATCAGTCTGTAATTGCTGGGATCACCTCTAGAGCCCTTTTTAAATATTGCCATTACATTAGCTAACTTCCAGTCATTGGGTACAGAAGCTGATTTAAAGGACAGGTTACAAACCTTAGTTAATAGTTCCACAACTTCATATTTGAGTTCTTTCAGAACTCTTGGGTGAATGCCATCTGGTCCCAGTGACTTGTTAATGTTAAGTTTATCAATTAATTCCAAAACCTCCTCTAGTGACACTTCAGTCTGTGACAGTTCCTCAGATTTGTCACCAACAAAAGCCAATTCAGGTTTGGGAATCTCCCTAACATCCTCAGTCGTGAAGACTGAAGCAAAGAATCCATTTAGTTTCTCCGCAATGACTTTATCGTCTTTAAGCGCACCTTTTGTATTTTGATAGTCAAGGGACCCCACTGGTTGTTTAGCAGGCTTCCTGCTTCTGATGTACTTAAAAAACATTTTGTTATTACCTTTTGAGTTTTTGGCTAGCCTTTCTTCAAACTCCTCTTTGGCTTTTCTTATTACACTCTTGCACTTAAGCTGTCAGTGTTTGTGCTCCTTTCTATTTGCCTCACTAGGATTTGACTTTCACTTTTTAAAGGAAGTCTTTTTATCTCTCATTGCTTCTTTTACATGGTTGTTAAGCCACGGTGGCTCTTTTTTAGTTCTTTTACTGTGTTTCTTAATTTGGGGTATACATTGAAGTTGGGCCTCTATTATGGTGTCTTTAAAAAGGGCCCATGCAACTTGCAGGGATTTCACTTTAGTCACTGTACCTTTTAACTTTTGTTTAACTAACCCCTCATTTTTGTATAGTTCCCCCTTTTGAAATGAAATGCCACAGTGTTGGGCTGTTGAGGTATTCTTCCCACCACAGGGATGTTGAATGTTATTGTATTATAGTCACTATTTCCAAGTGGTCCTGCTATAGTTACCTCTTGGACCAGCTCCTGCGCTCCACTCGGGATTAAATCTAGAGTTGCCTCTCCCCTTGTGGGTTCCCGTACCAGCTGCTCCATAAAGCAGTCATTTGAAGTATTGAGAAATTTCATCTCTGCATTTCGTCCTGAAGTGAAATGTTCCCAGTCAATATGGGGATAATTGAAATCCCCCACTATTACTGGGTTCTTAATTTTGATAGCCTCTCTAATTTCCCTTAGCATTTCATCATCACTATTACTGTCCTGGTCAGGTGGTTGATAATAGATCCCTAATGTTATGTTTTTGTTAGAGCATGAAATTTCTATCCATAGCGATTCTATGGAACATATGGATTTGCTTAAGATTTTTACTTCATTTGAATTTACATTTTCTTTCACATATAGTGCCACTCCTCCCCCTGCACAACCTGTTCTGTCCTTCCGATATATTTTGTACCTCGGAATGACTGTGTCCCATTAATTGCTCTCAGTCCACCAGGTTTCTGTGGTGCCTATTATATCAATATCCTCCTTTATCACAAGGCACTCTAGTTCACCCATCTTATTATTTAGACTTCTAGCATTTGAGTACAAGCACTTTAAAAACTTGTCCTTGTTTATTTGTCTGCCCTTTTCTGATGTGCCAGATTCTTTTTTATGTGACTGTTTATCATCTGATCTGGCCCTTACATTATCCTCTTCCGTCCTTAGTTCCTGACTATAACCTGGAGATTCTCTATCATCAGACTCTCCCCTAAGAGAAGTCTGCATCCGATCCACATGCTCCTCTGCAGCAGTCGGCTTTCCCTCATCTTCTAGTTTAAAAACTGCTCCACAACCTTTTTAATATTTAGTGCCAGCAGCCTGGTTCCACTTTGGTTTAGGTGGAGCCCATCTCTCCTGTACAGGCTCCTCCCCAGGCTCCTCCCCAAAAGTTTCCCCAGTTCCTAATGAACGTAAACCCCTCCTCTCTACACCATCGTCTCATCCACGCATTGAGACTCTGAAGCTCTGCCTGCCTACCTGGCCCTGCGCGTGGAACTGGGAGCATTTCTGAGAATGCCACCATAGAGGTCCTGGATTTCAGTCTCTTCCCTAGCAGCTTAAATTTGGCTTCCAGGACATCTCTCCTACCCTTCCCTATGTCATTGGTACCTACATGTACCACGACCACCGGCTCCTCCCCAGCACTGCACATAAGTCTGTCTAGATGCCTTGAGAGATCCGCAGCTTTCACACCAGGCAGGCAAGTCACAATATGGTTCTCCCGATCATCACAAACCCAGCTATCTACGTTTCTAATGATCGAATCTCCCATTACTAACACCTGCCTTTTCCTAGCAACTGGAGTTCCCTCCCCTGGAGAGGTAACCTCAGTGCGAGAGGCAACCCCAGCACCATCTGGAAGGTTTCCCTCTGCTCCCATTGACTGCTCTGCTTCCCTGGGCCTTTCTTCCTCCTCAACAGCACACAGACTGTCTGAGCGGAGGAGGGACAATTCTACAGTGTCCCGGAAAGCCTCATCAACATACCTCTCTGCCTGTCTTAGCTCCTCCAGTTCCGACACCCTGGCCTCCAAAGTCCATATGTGGTCTCTGAGGGCCAGGAGTTCCTTGCACTGACTGCACACATACACCACCCAGCCACAAGGCAGGTAATCATACATGCTACACTCAGTGCAATAAACTGGATAGCCCCCACTCTGCTGCTGGGTTTCTGCCTGCATTGTCTCCTAGTTAATGAAAGGGTGGGTTTAAAGAAAGGGGTTTTGGAATATGGTTTGGAGTATAGGTTTTAAGGGGCCTACAGGGGAACAGGTATTACCGACAAGGGACCCCCACTCCCCTCCCACTCCCCTTCCAAACTCCCTTGCGAAACTCCCTACCCTCAGTCACAACTCTCTACCCTCAGTTACAACTCCCTGCTGCTAAACAAGATGCTAAACAGTAACAGCCCTGACTACCAATCTTTAGCTTTAATCATTAGATCAGTAGCCTTGGCACTGTTCTCATCAGAAGGGGTGGGGCATGTCAGCTTCTGATTTCTATTAGTCTTCCTTCCAGAAACTAGGTGATATTGCTTCAGAATAGTCCTATTCTTACAGCATCCAGTTAAACAGCCTGAAGCTGGGGCTGTGAGGGAGAAAGAACAAGACTTTTGTACCATAATGTCACGTGCCCAAGTGCACTAGGTAATTATGTAACCAAAGCTAAACCATTCTATATTTAGAATAAGCATCTAGTTAGAGTGGTCAGAACTCTTTTGTGTGAGCCTACGCTGGTGTACACAAGAAAGAGCTTGGCATAGAATAAAGACGCTATCTTTGATTCCATTTTCCTTTCAACTAGTGAACAAAATAAATCTCAGAGTATCCCAAATGGCCAAGAAATAGGAAAAAAGCATTTCCTTTGATTTTTGTAAATATGCATCCCTAGTGTGAATAAAGCAACAAGTCTGAGACGTTGAAACACACCCACAGTGCTCACAGCTTTGCTGCCCCAGAGCCACAGTGGAAAGAGTTCAGTCAGATTGTTTGAAGAGAGGATGGCAGGGCATTTTGCCCTTCCCTGCAATGAATCAGCCTTATCCACTTTTTTCTCTCTCTCTCTCTCATAAATTCCTTTTGATTAAAGAGATATCTAAAGAAATCTGAAAAGTCTCTCTGGTACCAGCCCTCCCTGGAGTACAGGGAGAGGAGAGATCAAAACGAACTCACAGAACAGGTGATCCTGTGACCCGGGTGTCCTGGAGGAATAGTCTGTACTCTAAACAGAGAGCATTCTGGGGTAGATGATGGCTTTGCAAATAGCACAGTGGGAAGGATTGGATGATTCAGGCAGCCCTTCCTAATGTCTGTGATCTGTCATTGTCATAAACAGATAGTTAAGGGTTAATGTCTCTTTTACCTGTAAAGAGTTACAAGCAGTGAACCTGGACCACCTGGCCAGAGGACCAATCAGAAGACAAGATACTTTCAAATCTTGGTGGAGGGAAGTCTTTGTTTTGTGTTGTTTGTTTGTCTGTTGTTCTCTCTGGGTTCTGAGAGTGACCAGACATACCTACAGGCTCTCTAATTTTCTGTTCAAATAGTAAGTACAAGTAGGAAAGCGGTTTAGTCTTTTTGATTGTTTTCTCTATTTGCAAATGTGTATTTTGCTGGAAGGATTTTAATTTGTATTTGTGCTGGGGGGAAGGCTTCTCTCTAGTGTCTATAAGCTGAAAGACCCTGTAACCTTTACCATCTTAATTACAGAGACAACTTTTACTTTTTTTCTTTCTTTTATTAAAAACTTTTCTTTTTTAAGACCTGATTGATTTTTTCACCTTGTTGAGGCTCAAGGGAAATGAGTCTATTCTCACCAGGGAATTGGTGGGAGACAGGGAGAGAAAAGAGGAGGGGGGAAGGTGCATTTCCCTATGTTTTAAGATTCAAGGAGTTTGAATCACAGTGATCTTCCAGGGTAACCCAAGGAGGGAAAGCCTGGGAGAGGCAATGGTGGGGGAAAGGGTTTACTTTCCTTGTGTAAGATCCAGGGGGTCTGGGTCTTGGGGTCCTCTGGGAAGGTTTTGGGAGGACCAGAGTGTACCAGGCACTGCAAGTCCTGGTTGGTGGCAGCATTACAAGATCTAGGCTGGTAATTAAGCTTAGGGGGATTCATGCTGGTACCCCATCTTTTGGACGCTAAGGTTCAGAGTGGGGGTTATACCATGACAGTCATGATCTGCTGTGAGTGGCAAGTGAGATAAATATTGAGCCAGATCCTCTGCTGGTATAAATGATTGTAGCTCTGTTGAAGTCAGTTGACACCTATGCTAGTTGACACCAGCTGACTATCTGGCCCCTCGAGCCCAGGATTACTAGAAACTTGTTTCAGAAATATTTTCAGGCTCTGTCAATTCAGGTCACCAGACAAAATTATATTACATCTATAATATTATAGCATTGCATGGCTGCAAGACTGATGAGTGGACACACCAAGGTAGGTAACACGGAACAAGACCATCTGGATATTGTTCCATTGTACAGGTTAACATGCATTCAGAGGGCTTTCACTTGGTCAAACCCATGCAAATTGTGGGGCAAAGACACAAAAGGAGATACTAGGTTCATCTGGTCCAACTTTAAATAAAAGACTCAAATGTGTCATCTTTACACAGCTAATGGAAAGCACATAGCTGTCTGTGTAATGGCAGCCATGCCATCTCCACCGGTATTTTGTCACAACTAGGGCTAGACTACATCAATACTGGAGGGTGTACCACCAAAGAAAACCTACCTGCTGCATTTGGTAATTCAGTTGGAGCTGATCTTCCCACTGAGTTAGTAGTGACCCAATACCTGAGTGTTGCACTAGAGCTGCTGTGCTCCTTGAGTTGCTATGTTTTCAATGAGATGTAAAAGCAATCTTGTGGTCTTTGAATAGCCTCTGGCACTTTTCATAACAATCAACAAGTTTGACCCTATGTCCTAGCTAAATTCCAGCTTGGGTAATTATGGTCCACCTCCATAAATTCCCTGATAATTTCAATTGGTTAAGGGATTCTCCTTCACTTCCTGTTCTAGGCATTATGTTGTAATCTTCATTTGTTACAAGATATTTAATGAGACACTCACATTCTGCATTTGCAAGACGTGAAGAGTACTGAAGCAGAGACTAAGGGTACGT
This sequence comes from Gopherus evgoodei, assembly GCF_007399415.2. Classification (NCBI taxonomy): domain Eukaryota; kingdom Metazoa; phylum Chordata; order Testudines; family Testudinidae; genus Gopherus; species Gopherus evgoodei. The sequence goes on from NC_044325.1 coordinate 43,041,289, forward strand.
CTATACTACCCGTCAGATCGGCAGGTAGTGTTCGATGTATCAGGGATCGATTTATCATATCTCGTCTAGGGTGTCTGTAATTTAACAGCTCTGATCTACCCCCAAAGGACTCCATACAACTGTTCTGTGAGTCAGAAAGTTGTCTACCAAGGAATAGGTGTATCACAATCCTGTTCTGGTGTCTGCACCACAGAAACCACCAGAATAATTGGTACTGATTGTCCTTTTATGGCAGCCATGACAAAGCAGCCAGGGACAGTCTACAAAAATCGAACAGCCTAGCGAGGGTTACTTTGGAATATAGGTGAAGCTTGTGGTGCTGCTATTCTATTATGTCAAAAAAATCAGGTCATGGGCAAGGTGACACTGTGGATTCCACCTTTTATCTTGATGGAGGTAGGTTTACCTATGTTTCAATTTGCAAGGGAAAACTTATAACTCATGTCTGACTAAAGCATATCTTCCAGCACGGCATCCAGTCTGTATTTGAAAATATCACAAGATGCGGAAACTACCACTTCTGTTTGTGGTCTGTTCCAATGATTAGCCACCCTCATGGTTAAAATCGTGTGCCTAATTTCTAATTTGAATTTGTCTGGCTTCAGCTTCCAGCTATTGGTTGATATTATGCCTTTCACTGCTAGATTAAACAGCTCTTTAGAACCTGCTATTTTCTCCCGTTGAGGGTTACTTATATACTGTAAAAAATTCACCTCTGAATCTTCTTTTTGGTAAACTGAACAGACTGAGCTCTTTAAGTCTCTCACTGTGAAGTGTTTTTTCCAGCCTTCAAATGATTTTTTGACTCTTTTTTACACCCTCTTCAATTTTTCAATATCCTTTTTAAAATGTGGCCACCAGAACAATACACAGTGTTCCAGGATCAGTCTCACCAATGCCATATACAGAGGTAAAATCACCCCCGTCTACTCACTAGTCTCCTGTTTATACATCAAGAACCACCGTATCCCTTTTTACCATGGCTTTGCACGGGAGCTCATGTTGAGCTGCTTGTCCTCTACGACGCCCTACATTATTTTCAGAGTTGCTGCTTTCCCCCATTCTGTAGGTATGGCCTGCATTCCTTGTTCCTAGATGTATAACTTTGCATTTGGCTGTATTAAAGTGCCTTTTGTTTAAATGGGTCCTGCTTACCATGTGAGCTAGATCATTCTATATCACTGCCTGTGTCATAAACAGATAGCTAAGGGTTAATGTCTCTTTCACCTGAAACACCTGACCAGAGAACCAATCAGGAAACCGGATTTTTTCAACTTTGGGTGGAGGGAATTGTGTGTCTGAGTCTTTTTTTTCTGTCTGCCTGCTGTCTCTGAGCTTTGGAGAAGTAGTTCTATTTTCTAATCTTCTGTTTCTAAGTGTAAGGACAAAGAGATCAGATAGTAAGTTATATGGTTTCTTTTCTTTGGTATTTGTATGAATATAAGTGCTGGAGTGCTTTGATTTGTATTCTTTTTGAATAAGGCTGTTTATTCAATATTCTTTTAAGAAATTGCCCTGTATTGTGTTATCTTAATACAGAGAGAACATTTGTATGTATTTTTCTTTCTTTTTTATATAAAGCTTTCTTTTAAGACCTGTTGGAGTTTTCTTTACTTCAGGGAAATTAAGTCTGTACTCACAAGGGAATTGGTGGGAGGAAGAAATCAAGGGGAGATCTGTGTGTTGGATTGCTAGCCTGATTTTGCATTTCCTCTGGGTGAAGAGGAAAGTGCTTTTGTTCCAGGATTGGAAACGGAGAGGGCAAGTCCCTCGGTTTGGAATCACAGAGCTTGTGTCTGTGTATCTCTCCAGGAGCATCTGGAGGGGGGAAGGGAAAAAGGATTATTTCCCTTGGTTGTGAGACTCAAGGGATTTGGGTCTTGGGGTCCCCAGGGAAGGTTTTTCAGGGGGACCAGAGTGCCCCAAAACACTCTAATTTTTTGGGTGGTGGCAGCAAGTACCAGGTCCAAGCTGGTAACTAAGCTTGGAGGTTTTCATGCTAACCCCCATATTTTGGACGCTAAGGTCCAAATCTGGGACTAAGGTTATGACATGGTGTAGCAGCGGTGGGATCTAGACAGAATCCAGAAGCCAGTAGGAATATTATATTTTTCTTTTCTCTGCTAAGGGCTTTTTAGCAGAGAGAAACAGTTTGGTTTTAAAAGGGAACCAGAGAGAATTTTTTTTTCTGCTCTCTCTAGCAGTTTGTGGTTTGCATGTTAAGCGAGAAGCCATTAAGAGATTGTTGAGGGTCTTTTGTCATGCAATAGCCCTCCCATTAGGAGGCAAGTACCAGCACTTATATGCATGCAAATAAAGTGGTTTTTCAGGTTTACTTAACATAGAAGATTAGCTAAAGGCACTGTTGCTAGGCAGACTTCAGGAGGCAACAGAGCCTGCAGTTCAAAAGAGAAACACCGGAGGGCACCCCAACACAAGAAAACAGGAACCATGTCTACCAGGACAAAAATGGAGGCCGAAGACCAATTCAAAGAAGCTGAACACAGGCGACAGATGGAAAAACACAAACAGGAACTAGAAATAAAACAAAAAGAAATGGAGATAAAAGAAAAGGAAGAAAACATGAAACTGGCAGCCTTCCAAAGAGAACAGGCAGCCCAAGAGGCAGCACACAAAAGAAAACTAGAAGAAGAAGAGGTGGCCTACCGAAGGAAACAAGCAGAAGATGAGGCGGCCCACCGCCGAGACATGGAAAAACACCCAAAAGAAATGGAAAAACAACAAAAACAAATGGAAAAAGAAAATGAAGAGAAGGAAAAACAGAGAAAACATGAACTGGAGTTGGCAAAAGCTGGGCTGCATGTGCCAACCACCCCTAACAACCCGGCGCCAATTATTGCTCCACAGCACAGAAAATTTCCCACCTACAAGGCAGGTGATGACACCGAGGCCTTCTTGGAAAATTTTGAAAGAGCCTGTCTTGGGTACAGCATCCCCGAAGACCAGTACATGGTAGAATTAAGGCCACACCTCAGTGGTCCTTTAGCAGACGTGGCAGCTGAAATGCCTAAGCGGCAAATGAATGACTATAAACTTTTTCAAACCAAGGCCAGATACAGAATGGGGATAACCCCAGATCATGCCCGTCGGCGTTTCAGAACCCAAAAATGGAAACCAGAGGTGTCATTTCCCAAACACGCCTACTACATTGCAAAAAACTATGAGGACTGGCTAACAGGAAACAACATTCAAACCTTGGAAGAACTGAACCTCCTCATACAAATGGAGCAGTTCTTGGATGGTGTTCCTGAAGACATCACACGGTACATACAAGATAGAAATCCCAAAGATATCGCTGAGGCGGGGGAGATTGGAGCCAAATGGATGGAACTGGCAGAAAGCAAGAAAGCTACTGTCAAGGGGAACGATTACCACAGGGGGCACACAGATCATAAACCCTACAACCGAGGACAGCCAAAGACCCCACATTCCACCCAAGTAAAGCCACACATACCCTACCCTTCAACCTCACCAGTCTCCAGTAACTCACCTCGGCCCAGTGACCCATCAGATGGAAGATGCTTTAAGTGTAATGAACCGGGACATATCAAGGCCAACTGTCCCAAGAACACCATGCGAGTGCAATTCATTACACCACCATCACACCAAAGATCCCCAGGCCCGGATGCCTCTCAAATACCCTTGGAGCGAAGGGAAAATTTGAGAGTGGGCGGAAAGAAGGTTACTGCGTGGAGAGACACGGGGGCACAAGTGTCAGCTATCCACCAATCCTTCGTTGACCCCAAATTCATCAACCCAAAGGCCAAAGTGACAATTTACCCCTTCATGTCACAAGCTGTAGACTTGCCTACAGCTCAACTGCCTGTCCAGTACAAAGGCTGGTCAGGAATGTGGACTTTTGCAGTCTATGACAATTATCCTATCCCCATGCTACTGGGGGAAGACTTGGCCAACCAGGTGAGGCGGGCCAAGAGAGTGGGAATGGTTACACGTAGCCAAACCAGGCAAGCTTCCAGACCCATTCCTGTTCCTGAGCCGTCCACAGAGGCCCCGTCTGTGTTACCAGAGACCCAGACAGAGGTAGTGCACCCGGATTCCATGTCTACCACTGAAACAGCCACAGCATCTCCAGTCCCAGGCCCGGAACTGGAACAGCAACCAGCACCAGCAAGTGCAACCACATCTTCAAACTCAACGCCAGAGGGCTCCAGCGAGCCAGAACTGGCAGAAGCAACAGACAGCCATACCCAAAAGGCTCAGCCAGAGCCTGAAATACCCTCAGGTGCACCAGCGGAGAGCGGTTCACCAGCAACGGAAACAACCCCATCACCTACATCGCTTCCAGAGGGACCAAGCCCAAGTCCACAGTCTGAGGAAGAACTGGTGACCCCAGCCTCAAGGGAACAGTTCCAGGCTGAGCAGGAAGCAGATGACAGCCTTCAGAAAGCGTGGGCGGCGGCACGGAGCACCCCACCGCCTCTCAGCTCTTCTAATCGATCCCGGTTTGTTATAGACCAAGGACTTTTATACAAGGAAATTCTTTCTGGTGGACACCGGGAAGAATGGCAGCCGCAAAAACAGTTGGTGGTTCCAACTAAGTACCGGGGGAAGCTCTTAAGCTTAGCCCATGATCATCCCAGTGGCCATGCTGGGGTAAACAGAACCAAGGACCGGTTGGGGAAGTCCTTCCACTGGGAGGGGATGGGCAAGGATGTTGCCAAGTATGTCGGATTTTTTCAACTTTGGGTGGAGGGAATTGTGTGTCTAAGTCTTTTGTCTGTCTGCCTGCTGTCTCTGAGCTTTGGAGAAGTAGTTCTGTTTTCTAATCTTCTGTTTCTAAGTGTAAGGACAAAGAGATCAGATAGTAAGTTATATGGTTTCTTTTCTTTGGTATTTGCATGAATATAAGTGCTGGAGTGCTTTGATTTGTATTCTTTTTGAATAAGGCTGTTTATTCAAAATTCTTTTAAGAAATTGCCCTGTATTGTGTTATCTTAATACAGAGAGATCATTTGTATTTTTTCTTTCTTTTTATATAAAGCTTTCTTTTAAGACCTGTTGGAGTTTTCTTTACTTCAGGGAAATTAAGTCTGTACTCACCAGGGAATTGGTGGGAGGAAGAAATCAAGGGGAGATCTGTGTGTTGGATTGCTAGCCTGATTTTGCATTTCCTCTGGGTGAAGAGGAAAGTGCTTTTGTTCCAGGATTGGAAACGGAGAGGGCAAGTCCCTCTGGTTGGATTCACAGAGCTTGTGTCTGTGTATCTCTCCAGGAGCACCTGGAGGGGGGAAGGGAAAAAGGATTATTTCCCTTTGTTGTGAGACTCAAGGGATTTGGGTCTTGGGGTCCCCAGGGAAGGTTTTTCAGGGGGACCAGAGTGCCCCAAAACACTCTAATTTTTTGGGTGGTGGCAGCAGGTACCAGGTCCAAGCTGGTGACTAAGCTTGGAGGTTTTCATGCTAACCCCCATATTTTGGACGCTAAGGTCCAGATCTGGGACTAAGGTTATGACATGGTGGCAGCGGTGGGATCTAGACAGAATCCAGAAGCCAGTAGGAATATTATATTTTTCTTTTCTCTGCTAAGGGCTTTTTAGCAGAGAGAAACAGTTTGGTTTTAAAAGGGAACCAGAGAGAATTAGTATTTACCACTGTCATAAACAGATAAGTAAGAGTTAATAGAACAAAAATGCTTCATATCTCTTTTGCCTGGAAAGGGTTAACAAGATCAGTGAGCCTGGCTGTCACCTGACCAGAGGACCAATCAGAGGACAGGATACTTTCAAATCTTGAGGGAGGGAAGTTTTTGTGTGTGCTGTTAGTTTTTGGTGGTTGTTCACTCTGGGGGCTCAGAGGGATCAGACGTGCAACCAGGTTTCTCTCCAATCTCTCCAATATAGACTCTTATAAGTTCGGAATAGTGAGTACTAGGCAGATAAAGCGAGTTAGGCTTATGGTTGTTTTCTTTATTTGCAAATGTGTATTTGGCTGGAAGGAGTTCAAATTTGTATTTTGCTGAAAGGATTTTAATTTGTACTTGTATACTTAGGCTGGGAGGGTATTCCCAGTGTCTATAGCTAAAAGACCCTGTACCTATTCCATTTTAAATTTATGAAGATAATTTTTACTGTTTTTTTTCTTTCTTTAATTAAAAGCTTTTCTTGTTTAAGAACCTGATTGTTTTTTTATTCTGGTGAGACCCCAGGGGACTGGGTCTGGATCCACCAGGGAATTGGTGGGGAGAAAGGAGGGAAGGGGGAGAGAAAGGTTAATTTCTCTCTGTGTTAGGATTACTTTCTCTCTCAGGGAGAGTCTGGGAGGGGGAGAGAGGAGGGGGGAAGGTGGATTTTCCTCTCTGTTTTAAGATTCAAGGAGTTCGGATCACAGTAATCTTCCAAGGTAACCCAGGAGGGGAAGCCTGGGAGAGGCAACGGTGAGGGAAAGGGTTTACTTTCCTTGTGTTAAGATCCAGAGAGACTGGGTCTTGGGGGTCCCCGGGCAAGGTTTTGGGGGGACCAGAGTGTACCAGGCACTGGAATTCCTGGTTGGTGGCAGCACTACAAGTACTAAGCTGGTAATTGAGCTTAGAGGAATTCATGCTGGTACCCCATCTTTTGGACGCTAAGGTTCAGAGTGGGGAATTATACCATGACAACCACTCTGACAATCTTTCTGTCATCTGAAAATGTTATCAGCAGTGATTTTACATTTACTTCCAGAGCATTGATTAAAATGTTGAACTGCATCAGGTGTAGACCTGATCCCTGCAGGACCCCAGTAGAAATACCCACATTTGATGAAGGCTGCCCTTTAACAACTATATTTCTGAAATCTTTCAGTTAGTCAGTCATTAATCCATCTCATGTTTACTTTATTGATATTGTGCTGATTTTTTAAATCAGAATGTCATGGGGAGCCCAGGACCAAAATAATAGGGGTTTAGGAGGTCTGGTTTGAACTACATGGTAGAACTTGGTGGGGGAAGAAGCCCAGGATTGGAATTGTAGCAGGCTAAAGACCATGTTAAAGATGCATCTTCAGTGCAATATAGGCTTGAGAAAACATGCACAGCCCTTGCTTGCCATATGCTAGGTTCCTGTGAGTTAGTACCTGGTAGTAGGTATTAACCCTTTTTTCTTGTATATTAAATTAATTTGCATGTTAACTACATCCCCCCCCCCCGAGTCTTTTACAATATTAGCAAAAAGTGTGTCTGAATTCTAAGGTCCAGGATGTTAAGAACCAATGACCTGTACCTACGAATGACCTGTACTTAGGAACTTCCTGTGATCGAGTACTGGACTATATTTCTTTATTGCTGATACCTCCCAGTCTGTGGGAATAGGGGTGTATAGGGAAAACACCCCTCCAGCTGCTAAATAGTGTCTATAAAAATCAGGACTGTCAATTAATCGCAGTTAACTCACGCGATTAACTAACAAAAATTAACCATGATTAATCGCACTGTTAAACAATAGAATACCAGTTGAAATGTGTTAAATATTTTGGATGTTTTTCTACATTTTCAAATATATTGATTTCTATTACAACATAGAATACAAAGTGTACAGTGCTCACTTTATATTATTTTTATTACAAATATTTGCAACTGTAAAAATGATAAAATAGTATTTTTCAATTCACCTCATACAAGTACTGTAGTGCAATCTCTTTATTTTGAAAGTGTAATTTACAAAAGTAGATTTTTTTTTTGTTACATAACTTACTCAAAAACAAAACAATGTAAAACTTTAGAGCAGGGATAGGCAACCTATGACACGGGTGCCGATGGTGGCACGAGCTGATTTTCAGTGGCACTCACACTGCCTGGGTCCTGGCCACAGGTCCGGGGTGGCTCTGCATTTTAATTTAGTTTTAAATGAAGTTTCTTAAACATTTTTAAAACCCTGTTTACTTTACATACAACAATAATTTAGTTATATATTATAGACATAGAAAAAGACCTTCTAAAAACGTTAAAATGAATTACTGGCATGCAAAACCTTAGAGTGAATAAATGAAAACTTGGCACACCACTTCTGAAAGGTTGTCGACCCCTGCTTTAGAGCCTACAAATCCGCACAGTCCTACTTCTTGTGCAGATATTTCTAATAAAATATAAATATAAAGTGAGCACTTTGTGTTCTGTTGTAATTGAAATCAATATAGTTGGAAATATGGAAAAAATCAAAAAATATTTACATAGATAGTATTCTATTATTGTTTAACAGCACAATTTGTTGTGATTAATTTTTTTAATCACTTGACAGACCTAATAGAAACATGATATAAACAAGACTGGGTAATTGGTAAAGGTTTCCTATGATTTAATTACATTCTATGATTGATAAGTGGTACTTGTTATTGCAGAAGTTTTCTGTAATGGGTGAAATAAGGATCTATTGAAAAATGTTTTTAACTCAGTAAGAACTGCCGGTTTTCACAGCTGTCAATAGCAATGACCGAATTAGAATTCCTTTTAGCTTATCAATCATGTAACCTAAAGATTTCCAGAAATTCCATAAGTAATTAGGAAAAACTAAAATGTCAGATCAGAACACATAGTGAAATTAATCATGGGAAAACAATTTTCCCTCTGAAAAGGAGTTTCCTTTGTCTCACCCCCATAAAAGGAAAAGGGTTGGAAAGTTATGTTGGGAATGAACAGTCTCAGCATTCCACCAGGTACTGAGGAAGGGACCAAACTGCCTTCTCTTCACTATCTACAGGGGGGTGGTAAAATATGCTTTCCTTCTATATAGTGCTCTGCTAATCTCTGATTGTTAATCTTTCATTAAATAATTCCATTTGAGCCCATTATGAGAATCTTGAATCGTTATTAACTTCAATCATGCAACACCAGTGTAAATAACTATTTACTTTCACAGACACTACATTAGCCAAACTCACACCTCACAATTAAACTGTAACAAGATGCAAGTTTTGGGGGGAAAGAAAATGAAGGATTCAAATGAACTGGGTTGCTGCTTATACCCAGAAAGCTATAATAAACACCTACTAACAAAAGTGGCTTATTGTCTGCAAAGAGGAAAGATTGATCAGGGCTTCCCTACACTTGAAATGCTACTGCACCTCTGCAGTGTGTCAATTTAGACACTACCTACACGGACAGGAGTGGTTCTCCTGTTGACAAAGGATGGTAATTCACCTCCCCCAAAAGCTGGTAGCTAGGTCAACAGAAGAATTCTTCCGTTGACCCAACACTGTCTACACTGGGAGTTAGGTTAGCTTAACTATGTCACTCAGGGCGTCAACCTAATTTTTTAGTGTAGACCTGGCCTCAGCTGCAAAAGGAATAAACAGGGAGAGAAGGAAACAAGTGGAGTATTTCCCAAGTATTCAAGTTGAGGCAGATTGCTCAGCTCCAATTTTACACAACAGCTTTCATGCAAACTGGATCTCAAAACACTTGACAAAGTTGCATACACCTCTACCTTGATATAACGTGGGTTCGCATACAACGCGGTAAAGCTCTGACACGCTGCTCTGAGCAGCGTGTTAATGGTGCCGGGCCAGGCCGGGGCTGAGGGGTTCGATAAGGGGTAGAGAGTATCGGAGGTGGTCAGGGGCTCCCTCCCCCAGGATCTGGGGGGCAAGAGCTGTGAGATGGCACTTTGGGGGGGGCGCAGTCCCAGAGAGGTCTGGGGACTTAGCAGGGTGCCAGGAGCAGCCTACTCTGCTTCCCTCCCCCCGGCTCCAGCCATGTCACTTGGGGGAGGGGGCTTGGGCGAAGGGATCCCCCGCACTCACCAGCAGCGGCGGAAGCGGAGCAGCCCAGCCTCATCAGCCCGCTCCACTCCGCCAGCTCCCAGCTGCAGCGCTCCGCTTCCCGCCGCAGGTGAGTGCGGGGGGCTTCCTTTCCCCAACCTCCCCGCACTCACCTGTGGCGGGAAGCGGAGCGCCGCCGCTGGGAGGTGGCAGAGTGGAGCGGGCTGAGGCCACGTCTCTCCGCTTCCCGTCACCGGTGAGTGCGGAGGGTGTCCTTTCCCCAACCTCCCCGCACTCACCAGCATTGTGCTGGTGAGTGCATAGCATTGGGAAGCAGAGCAGGCCAGCCCCAGCCCACTCCACTCTGCCAGCTCCCAGCCGTGACGCTCCGCTTCCCGCCGCAGGTGAGTGTGGGGGGACATCCTTTCCCCACCTCCCCGCACTCACCGATGGCGGGAAGCGGAATGCTGTAGCTGGTAGCTGGAAGAGTGAAGTGGACTGGGGTCGGGCTGCTCCGCTTCCCGCAGCTGCGCGTGAGTGCCTGTCAGGGGGCGGGTAGGGGGATGTGGATAGGGGTCGGAGCAGTCAGGGGACAGGGGGGTTGGGTAGGGTTGTGGGGGTGATTAGGGATGGGGGTCTCTGGACGGGGTGGTCAGGGAACAAGGAACAGGGAGGAGCAAAGCAAGTTTGATATAATGTGGTCTCACCTGTAAGGTGGTGAGATTTTTTTGTCTCCTGAGGACAGCGTTTTATCGCGGTAGAGGTGTAATCTACTTACCACACACCATTAAATAATATATCAAAGCAGAGGGAGAGGATGAGAGCCAGAAGCAAGGAGAAAAAAGTTGTTTTTTTCAACTGAGTTGTATAAGAGGGTTTGGAGAGACAGAGACATAGGCCTTGGCTACAGTTGTGAGTTACAGCGCAATAAAACAGCCCTGGGCACCCTAGCTCACTCCTTGTCCACACTGGCAAGGCACATAGAGCACTCTGACTCCGCAGCCATAGCGCCGCTGGTACTCCACCTCGGCAAGTGGAATAACATGTGCTGTGCCCCTGCTGGAGCACTGCATTGCCAGTGTGATCAAGGTGTTGCATTACTGCACTATGATCAGCCTCTGGAAATGTCCCATAATCTCCTTAAGTCAAGTGGCCACTCTTGTCATTGTTATGAAATCGGCTGCAGGAATGTGGAAATGCCCTTTCAAATCTTCATTTTGGAGAAGCTGGCTGCTTATCAGCTCCAAGGAAAAGTGAGAGAGTGAGAGAGAGACGGGGATGGCAGGGGGGTCTGAACTTACAAGACAGCATGCTGACACACTCTCAGTACCCCAAAACCCCACTTTCTCCCCCCACATACGCACAACACACTCCCTGTCACATTCCACCCCCACCCCTCTGATTTGAAAGCAAGTTGCAGTCACTTGCATGCTGGGATAGCTGCCCATAATGCACCACTCCCAATGCCGTTGCAAGTGCTGCAAATGTGGCAATGCCAGTGTGCTTGAAGCTGTCAGTGTGGACAGATTGCAGCGCTTTCCCTATTGCACTCTATGAAGGTGGGTTTAACTCACAGCGCTCTACATCTGCAAGTGTAGCCATGCCCACAAGAAGCTGCCTGTTTCAAATGTCAGGAGCTACAAAGGAGAAAGTTCTTGAACCTGCAGTGGCAATATTATGTGAACCGACAAATATATACTTGTTGCTAGAGGACTGAAGGAAGCAGGGAGGGGAGAAGAGACAGATGAGGACTGAGAAGATGATTTCCTGTTAACTCTTGATAAACTATATGTGTAAAAGTTTTGTATCTTTGGCTGAAGGTCCGTGATGGAGAAGGAGAGAAGAACACCTGACATATACATGTATCTGGTGAATTGTAATTCTGCTAAGAGAGATTGAGCCTGAGGCAAAGATCCCACTGAAGTCAACAGGAATTTTGCCAGAACAAAGACTTGAGGACTGCCCTATCCTTCCCCTCACCCCACAAATGCACCACCCAGTGAAAGTTTAGAAGGTAAATTTGGGTTGCAGTTCTCTCATCTGTTTCCCTAATCCATTTGTCTATCTAATCAGAAGCTATAAACCACGTGTCACAGGAGCATTGGGAAGAATCCTACATTCGTTAATTTCTGGTAATTTCTATCCCTTTCCTCTACTCTGTATCTGTTTTGTGTACTACATTGTAAGCTCTTCAGGGCAGGACCACCTACTACTCTGTGTTTGTTCAGTTCTCTGTTGATCCCTAGGCAGTAGCATAATAGCAATTACTACATTCAATGTCTTATTTTTATTTTATATAAGGTCAGAGTCTGCTACCCCTACTCACATTACATAGCGCCCCACTCCATGATTAGTTCCATTTAGTCCAGTCCACATTTCACAAGCTAGCAGAGCTCACTGGAGAATTTTTTCCCCAGTATCATTTTCTCTGGCTTCTTTTTTTCTTTAATTTTAAAAAGCTACTTTAGTGGTATTTGAACACATGCCCACCACACAAATTCAGCCCAATAGCTCACACTTAATGTAATATATGAGTTACTTTCTTTAAATCTAATTAAGGATATTTTACCTGTGACAGAGTTTCATAATAATGCTTATAATATTTACCACTTTTTTCATCATCATCTTAACCAGCCTACCTACCTATTTCTAATGCAGCAAGCTATGGTTCCTAGGCACTATGTACCAGAATTAGTAGAAGTTTCATTGCAATCACACTTGTTTTGTATTTTTCTGTCCCTCCCTAGGACAATTTTATTTTAGATAATTAGTGTTAACTTGCTGGGCTCAGCAGCCATCTTTGTGGAAGGCAGGTCTGAGAAAAGTAGGTTGACCAGATGTCCTGATTTTATAGGCACAGTCCTGATTTTGGAGGCTTTTTCTTATATAGGCTCCTATTATTCCCCACCCCCTGTCTCAATTTTTCACACTTGCTGTCTGGTCACCCTAGAGAAAGATGCAAATATTTTATTGAGCTCCTTTCCTTCAGAATTGCCACTTTAAGCAATTTTCCTGGGATTATCCAGGTTTTGTTGGATTTGTGACATTCGTCTGTTAGCAGTGGTTTGGAAATGTCAGCAATATCCGAGGGTGGGTGCGAGGACTGTTGTTTTGCTTCATCGTACTGACTCATTTTGACATTGTAATGGTTAGTCGCAAGTTAACAATATCGCCTCATGACACCAATGTTGTGTCATCAGAGTGCAACACACCACACCACACCCTGATGCAAGATCACCGTGACTGAGTATGGGCATGGACAGGGCTGGCGCTACCATTTAGGCAGCCTAGGCAATTGCCTAGGGCGCCAGGATTATTGAGGGGGCGGGATTTTGCTGGGGCGTGGCAGGCAGCTCCGGTTGACCTGCCGCAGGCATACCTGGGGAGGGTCCGTTGGTCCGCGGCTCCGGTGGAGCTGCCTCAGTCATGCCTGCGGATGGTCGGCTGCTCCCACGGCTCCGGTGGACCTCCCGCAGGCATGTCTGCAGCAGCTCCACCAAAGCCACAGACCAACAGACCCTCCGCAGGAATGACTGCAGCAGCTCCACCGGAGCTGCGGGATCAGCGCGGGGGGCGGCGAAATGACCGTGCGCCTAGGGTGCGAGGAACCCCGGCGCCAGTCCTGGGCATGGAGCTTCAACCCCGAACATGGAAGAAAGCTCTGGCATTTGTCCAATTGGATCAGACATCCCAAGGGAAAACTCCACAACTGTGCTACATAAGAGTGTTTGCACAGTGCCTGTAGGTTTGAAAAGTCAGCAGTTTCCATCGTTGCTTCAGTAGCTATGAGCATCCGCATGAAAAGGGAGGGGTCAGTTCCCTAATCAGTGCTCAGACTCCTTTGGAACACGGAAAGCTCCCAGCCCTGCAAGACGCTATGGACTGGAGACGAGAGAGACTACAATTCCCACAAGTCTTCAACCTGCGCATGCGCCTTAGAAACATGTATGCAGCATCTGAAGAAGTGAGATTTTTTTACCCACGAAAGCTTATGCTCAAATAAAGCTGTTAGTCTTTAAAGTGCCACCTGACTCCTCGTTGTTCATCAAGTCTAGAGGCAGGCTTGTGAGGAAGACTACAACTCCCATAAGACATTTCGCCCATACGTCTCGCAGTGTAGCATGTGACCTTCCCGCTGAGAAAAAATATGAGAGAGAGAGAGACTACAACTCCCAGATGCTTTTGATGTCTGCGCCTGCGCACTTGCGATCTCCCGCCGTGCGGCCACTGGCCAGGGCCCCCGAGGCTCGATCCGAGCGAGAAGAGGAAGATGGCGCTCACCAGGTTGGCGGGGCAGGTCTCCGCTTGGGGTCGGGTTCCCTCCGTCCTGCTCACGGTGCAGTCCGCATACACTTACACCCCGCAGGGTCCGGGCCCGGGCGGGCCCTGTTCCGGGTGCGAGGTGGCTCCCGCCCCCACCCAGGGACAAACCGCGCTGGCGGCGCCTAGGCCGCCCCGAGCCGGGGACTTTCCCGAAGACCCAGCTGCGGGCCCTGCCGCCAGGGGGACAGGGGCGGGTTGGGGCTCGGGGACCGGACACCTCTCACCGGCCTGCGTCCCAGTTCGGCCAGCGGCTGAGCACTGGGGCTGGGGAAGTGTGGGAGCTGCCAGCTCCCAGGGCGGCGCTGCGGGAGGTACCCCAGGTCCGGAGGTCTGCGGCGATCCTTCGGGCCTGTACCACGGGGGCCTCGTACAGAGGGTCTGGAGAGGGAGTTAGGGACGGGAACCTTCTTCCAGAATGTGCAGCGAGCTCTCTGGAGCTGAAAGGGTTAATTTCCCTTCCTCACCCCCTGTGTGGGGATCCCTAGGGTGTGATGCCTTCTCCGAGGGGCTACGCAGCCATTCCTGCTTGGAGACAGGGGCACAGGAAGCCTGGGGTCTGATGCAGCGTTGTCCAGGACATCCCTGTGCTCGGGGATTGCATATAACGCTCTAGATATGAGCAGACACCCGTGGGCTGGGATGATAGATCCCATGGTGTTGCACAGCTCCATGTAGGTCCTAGGGGAGTCTACTAAGAGAAGTTGAAAGATAAATGTCATTGCTCTGTCTAGCTTAAGGCATATCTCTTTTTGTGTTTACTCTGACAAACGTTTGGCAACCAAACGTTTCCTTAAGGACATGTAAAGAGGGGCAGCCTGGTACTCAGATGGGGGTGCAGGGTGAGCTGAAATGGGGAAACTAAATGTTTGGAATTTTAGCTGAGTCCTTTGTTCTTGGCCAATGGGAACAAGAGGTGCACTGGAGAAAGAGTGCACCACCCCAGAGAAAGGAATATCTTGTATAACTTGGGTGCTTTGTCCAAATCTTAGTGAGAATGAGGTATATCATTGTGTCTATTTGTGGCCATTTACATGAGAGAGTCATTAAGAATTGGAGGATATTTTCTTATTCACTTTGACAGAATGGTAGAAAACATACTTACATGGAAAGATCTGTTATGTTCTTCTGCTCTGTTGCTAAAGAAAAGGCAGACATGGCTCCTGGTGGGCATTGGTTCAAACAGGGGTTGGAAATATGTATTAATTAATTATGTTAAGTCTAGAGAGGTTGAGAAAGAGTGCCACCTTCAACATTTCAACTCAGTAGTAGCTGTGGCCCAGCTGAAAAGTCCTGCACTCAACTGTTAAATGTTAGATATTATTTCTGATCCAACACAAATCAGTGGCAAAGCTTACATTCCCTTGAAATACTCTAACAGACTCAAATATTGCATTCCATCTCAATTGTGTTGAGTGGGTGAGGCTGTCAAAGTTAACATCCTTTTCTTTTTGTTTGTGCAGTTTTTTGCCAGCCCCAACGCAGCTGTCTCAGGACCAGCTAGAGTTAGAAGAAAGGGCAAGATCTCAGAGGTCAAGACAGACTGCATTGGTGTCATCACGCAGGGAACCTCCCCCATATGGTTATCGGAAAGGATGGATACCACGAATGCTAGAGGTAAATATTTGAATTCACGCTCTGGTGATAGCTCTCATTTATTATTGATGTGTTGTTTCTTTTTATTTTAAAAAGGATAGATTAAATCCAAGCACTTGGATATAGCACAGAAAATTGTGTAGCGCCCCACCATATGAGAAATTGACTGGTTATGTCCACCAGTCCAGGTGGAAATATTCTGGGTTTGGCTTGGTTTTACAGTATTACTACTTACCGTAGAAACTTTCTAGCTATATTGTACATTACCTTCCCTGTGGAGAATATTATAAAATGAAAGCAAGCAGCCCTTGAGATCATGGCCTTCTGAACACATGCCTGTTTTCATTTTCCTGATTTGTTAAGTACACCGTTCAGATTAAAGTTTTCCATGCATGATTACAGTTGGACAGCTAAAAAGAGTTGCATCAGAGAACAAACTCATGGTTACAGTGTTTTAATTAGTAACAGATTATCTTACTCTCCTTTGGTTGTAGAAAGCATTGGCATTTGTCAGACATCAGTGTTAAATATATAATTGCCAGAAGCAACCTGAGATAATGATATGTGTTCTTAGTCTTGACCCTGAACTTGGTTAATCTCCTTTCAACTGCAAATGCTGACAAATTGGGAGTGAGAACAGGTGTTTTTGAGAAATTGCACCAAGACACTTTGTATTTTGACCCAGAAATTCCTTGCAGTGATTTAAAATCACATTTGACATGAGGTCTGAGACCTGGTGTGGTTAGTCCTGAACCAGTGTTAACAACAACAACACTTCTGGGACAACGGACCAGTGACACTACTGAAGTGTTAATACTTTGCAAACCACCAGGACTAGAAAAGGATATCTCACATAGCAATTGCGGCTTTCCACTAATATAGAATATTCTTTTTTAGTTTCAATGTCTGATGAGAGATCAGATCTTAAAATTTCCACATTTTCATTAATTCTTTTCCCTACTGCATTTTAATTAGCAAAATTAATAGAGCTGCTAAAGATATCTTTTTAAAATTGGGTGTCATGGCTTTCAAATAGCATCCAGCCTCACTTCCAAACACGAGCAGTACATGAGCTGATAAGTATGTGGGAAGGACTGTTACAAGTATCTGTCCAGTTGATAGATCAGTACAAATGTCTTTAAGAGCAGTAAACTGTTCCAAGCATGATTTTGGCCCAGAGAATAAAAACAAAGTTTAAAAATCTCATTTGGGTTTACTGACCAATGACTATCTTTTGGTCTGGTTAGCGTATGAAGACTATTTAATTCTGTAACTGGGATCTTGGAATGTGACACTTGAATGAAAGAGCCTTGGTAACTCAACTCAGATTGTTCTTAGCGTGTATGGAGCACTAATCCTAGATGTATCTCAACTTTTACGGATTCAGAATGGTCTGGTTTGAGAGGCCTGTCTCCTTCAGCTCATTAAGCACAGAGTGGAAGGGCAAGTAGGAACTCTTGAAGCATGGGGCTTGGAATTCTTACCCAAGTGCCAATGTATTGGAGTCTAGCATATCTACCATTTTGAATGTGTGAGCTACAGGTTTTGTGAAAAGAGTGTTTAATTGTTAAAGCAACAAATTAGCTGCTAAAAATGTTCACTGCTAATTTTGCTGTGAAAAGTGACAAATAACAAATATAGGTTAGCAGCAGAAAACTGTCACTCGTGTAACATTAGTAGTTTGCAGTTGCTTTATTGTAATAGTAAAATACTTAAAGTTCAAACTCCTTGATTCATGTCTGAATCTAATTCTGTGATTATTATTTGTATTGTGGTAGTGTCTGACATATGCCAGTCAGGGATAGGAGCCCTTGTTTGGTGCAACAAATAATTCTGGACATTGCCCAAAGGAAAATGAATGCATCTCTCTTCTATTTTAAGAATTCTGAATTCTGCTGCCCACTGAAAGAATACACTGTTGTATAGTCTGGTTGTTGCACTCTGGGAACAAGGCCATTGTGCTGGAACCAAAGCACTCCCTGCTCCCATTCCTTGCTGAAAAATACTGGCAAATCTCATGCTTGGTTTCATGCCACATGTTTCATCTATTGCTCACTTCTGTTTCCTTTCTGTGCAGGATTTTGGAGATGGAGGTGCTTTCCCAGAAATCCATGTGGCCCAATACCCATTGGATATGGGCCGAAAGAAGAAAATGTCCAATGCTTTGGCTGTTCAAGTGGATGCAGAAGGAAAAATAAAATACGACGCTATAGCTCGACAGGGACAGTCAAAGGACAAGGTAATACATTCTTACAACAGGCATACATGTGTCTGGAAGCCTTAAACAAATTGGGTTAAACATGTTTGTTCTAACAAACTGTCACCATTTTGACATTGGAAATCTAGATGGTCACTTTTAAGCATTGATGTGTTTTGTTAAAAGTTTAGGAGGTGAAGTAAGATTACTCAGATATGAGTGGCACTATTGGGAGGATATGGTGACCCAGACCTACTTGAGTCTTTCTATTTTGTAACTGTGATAATAACTTAGTGATCTTACAGAGGTTAGGTAATGGGGGTGAAAGTGCCTACTCAAAAGTTGTGTGTTGTTGGCGAGTATTATACTGGAATTGGACCATCATGGGGCATTCTACAGAAAGCAAGGCACGAGGGTCGGTTTGTCAGAGTCAGACTTCAATCAGACTTCTGTAATTCGGGACCAAATTAGGGGTCTCTTTCTGGCTATGAAATGCAGGCAGTAAAATAGCACAAGCACAGCTTCCAGAAAAGTGGACCCTATGTGCTTTTAGTGTAACTGTCATACTATCTTGTCAAAAATAGGACAGACACCTCAAACTGGTGGAATGTTCTGTAATTAGATTTCACCAATCAGTATCAGATGTGAACTCCTGTATCACTATACAGTCTTTCTGTGAGTCATAGACTGTCCCCTTAGGCTCTCCAGTCTATCTTGCCACCCAGGCAAGCTGGACTTAGTGATAAATGGTCACTTACACCAAAATAAAAAAATATTCAGGTTGAGACTAGTCACTTACCCCAGATCAATTTGTACTGTATATCTTTCACCAATGACAATGCCTATAGCCAATTCTGTAATAAACTAACTAAAGATTTATTAACTTGAGGTGGGGGGGGAAGTAAGGGTTTTTTACAGGTTAAAGCAAGCAAGCATATAACACAAATGAGTTGCAATCTAAATCCTAAGAGTGACAGAGTTGTAGTGATCTTTTAATTCAAAATATCTTTCAGGGCAAACCCAGGGATAACCCTGGTGGATCTCTTGCTTCATTTTGGAGTCTCTGGCCCTGTGAGAGTTCAGACAGCAAAGAGATTATTGTTTTTTCTTGAGGCATTTTTATATCATCTTCCCTCAGAAATCAAGCTGATAGTCAGAGTTCCCACAGAAGTCCCTTCCTCATGGGGAGAGGGGTGAAGAGGAGGAGGAATGCACTTAACAGAGTCTTTGATCCTTGATATTATACAATGGCTCATTTGACTTTAATTAACAGGATTTAACATCATCTTGTTAGAGACCATCAACACATACAACAAATGTACTGCACAAGTCTCTTCATCTTTCCTGTTTTGTTGAGTTACATAGAGGTTTATAATGCAACTTTATAACATGGGGTACAGTTGCATGAGAACAATACATGCAACAGGCATTGTATAAAACACTAAACACAACTTAACATCTAATATTTATTTTGCTAATGCTAACGCACAAGTAACCAAGAGTGGTTTCCAGCTATGCATTTGTAAATGTTCAGTGAGGCCTGGGGCCTTGGCATGAGTTGGCACCTGGTCTGCCAGTGTCACAGTAACATTTACTACTTTTTTTTTGATAGTCTTCATGTTTTAACTCTTTTGCATTGGAGTCTTATTTTGTTATTTCAACTTCCATTGCATTGCAATATGGGGTGGGTAATGTTGCTGACTTAAAATTGCCATACTGTCAGATGCTCTGGGCCTGGACCTGCCCTCACTGAAGTCAGTGACAAAACTCCCATTGACTTCAATGGGAACAGATTTGGCTTCTATATCTGTAGTGGTGATTTCTAAAAGGAAATGGTTAAATTGGTTATTGTGGTGTCTTAATTGACATTTAGAAGACAATTATGCAAACTCCCAAGCCCACTATGAGGAGCTCATATTTCAGAGAGGGTGGATTGGATCATAGACTACATCAAAGCTTTCATTTTCTTTAAACAGGTGTGGGGACAGGAGAATAAGTGAGGTTTGACTAGATCAGATGTTTGACCATTTCCTTGCTACAGTAACTATTATCCATCTCTCTCCAGAGTAACCTAAAAGAAATCTGAAAAAAAAGCTGAACACAGAGGGCTCTTTAATTTTAAAATAATTGAGATGTTGGTATGTATAATTGTTCAGGAACTCAAGATTCTTCCTGGATTGATGGATAGCCCCATGAAAATTTAAGCACTAGGAGGAGCACTTACTTTTTACAAGGATGAGTGCTGTTCAAAACCTCAAGGTAGACGGGGAAGGGGTGTAGCTTTCTAAAAGGATCAAGTGCCCAATGAATGCGACGGTGACTCAGACTTTGAGGGGTGAAAATTTCCTTGATCAGAACACACTGATGGCTATGGTATGAGAACATGAATAGAATAGACCTAATAATTTGTAAAATGGTTCATTACTCATATCGGAGTAGTATCCATCTCTTTTGATAGAGCTTTCCTTGAGAAGTGGGGTTAATCCTGGGTCTTTGTGGAGTGACCTGAATTCCAGTTTGAATAAATAGATGGTGCCTTCTCCAGTTGAAGTGCAGGGGAGAATTTTGAAGTTAGTCACTTTTGCCATAGACCAAAATGGAAAAATCTGTTTTGTAGTGTTCGGGGTTACCACATTCCATCCTGTAGATGGCTGCATTTCAGGCAGGCAAGTGATCCTTACTTTACATATGTAGTTGATATAGCTCTGTTTTGAGCCACTTTGAATATAAATATTTTTTCAGCAATATGTTTGATTATGTAAACAGTTACAATGTGACAAGTTTCAGGCAAGAAGGTTTTCCATATAAGCCTGTTCTTATAGAATTCTAAGCATGTATGATTAGATTCTACTGCTAGGTGAAGTGCCTTCAGATATAGGAATGTCAGAGAGCAATCTCTTCCGATGGCACCAAAGCACACAGACATTTAGTCTTTGCCTGTTACGACTGCCCCAGCCTGCAAAAGGAATCTTTCAGTGGGACCAATAAGTTGATTTCTGATCACTCCACATTGGAATAATTTCAAAATGAAATGCTAAAGCCCAATAGCAATGAATCTCTCTTACCTGACTTTCCTTTGTCCTCATCATCAAAAAAGTGGTCTAATTAACATTTATAAGATATTGGTTATCGCCACTAATGCCAGACTACTCTCCACATTGCATCTACTTTACTGTCACTTTGCACACAAGTAGAATGTCTGTTTAGTGGGTAATGAGTTGTGGATTTAGTTCAAAAAGCTCATTTGTGCCCCAATCACCTGACAGAGGTATATTGTAATTTTGAGATAACTCCTTTAGCCTTCTCTTGGCTCTGAGAATATTCTGAGCTCCTTCGATTGCTTGGTCCTTCGTGCAGTGAGGCCCTTGGGTTTTATAGTTAATTACCATAGAGGAATACTGTTCTTCAGATGTCCTTCACTTGGCTTTGTGAGATGCTGGAATAGTGATGCTCATTTAAGGGATTATTAATTTTGGAGTATGTGGATAAGAAGCAGTAAATGGCTCTTGTGTGCTAATTTGGCACTGAGGCTACAGGTCAGTTTTATAGTTAGGCATACACTATTAGCAGTTTATTCCACCTTTCTACTTGCAAGAAAAGCTATTGAGAGATTTTAACCCTTTGAGCCAGGATTTTCTGATGTTACTCATTGAGACAGATGTAAAATCCTAATTCTAGGTGCAATTTTTTTTTCCTGTATGAACCTTTCAGTAACACTCTTTCCTTATGTTGTTGTTGTTGGGGATTAAGATTTAATAATTGTGTGTTGGAGGACTGAATTATTCATGCTAGGAAAAACATGAGATCTCTCAAATATTTAGCAAT
Organism: Gopherus evgoodei; assembly: GCF_007399415.2. Lineage (NCBI taxonomy): Eukaryota > Metazoa > Chordata > Testudines > Testudinidae > Gopherus > Gopherus evgoodei. Next base: position 43,062,937 of record NC_044325.1, read on the forward strand.
TTCAAGGAGGTAGGGAAGATGATGATGCAAGGTATAAAAGCAGAATAGCCATTTGAATTAAGTTTCCCTAGTTCTTGAAAACTGATATATAAATCTGGGTTTTCTAGCTTTGCTGGCGGATACCAAAAAAAGAGAGGGACTGGGTCAGGGACTGGGAGCCAGGAATTCATTAATTCTAATCCCAGCTGTAATGGCAGTTTGCTATGTCACTTGGGGCAGGTCACTTCTTTGCCTCCAATTTTTTCATTTGTAAAATGGGGGTGATACTACTTCCCTATTTCACAGACGTTTTTTGAGAAATCCTGATTTCTGTGGTGCACCTGGAAGCTGAATGATTGCTATATAAATGCTAAATATTATCAAAAGGATAATCTATCTTCTGAAATATCTCCTTGTGGAATGGTGCATTTCCATGTATTCCTGTTCCACAGCATTGATCAATTATAATGTGTTTCAGGTAATTTACAGCAAATATACAGATCTGGTACCTAAAGAAGTTATGAATGTGGATGACCCTGACCTGCAAAGACCTGATGAGGAAGCAGTGAAAGAGGTACTGTATGCATTGATGCATATAGCTATTAAAGCTACATTTTATTTTTTGCATCTTTGTTATGGCACTCAACATTATATTCCTAATTACAGCTAACTGAAAAGACGAGAGCAGCCCTGGAGAAATCTGTCTCCCAGAAAGTTGCGGCAGCCATGCCAGTCCGAGCAGCCGACAAACTAGCTCCTGCTCAGTACATCCGGTATGGACCGAATTGAAGTATATAATCCTTTTGTGTAGAATTGGTTAGTAAGAGCGTGCCTTGATTTTTGAGAGGAGGGTCCTCTCTTTTGAATCTTACTCCTTTGCAGGAGGCTGCAGTATGAAACTTAATAAATATAGACTCATTATTAATGAGGAGTTAATTTGAAGCATGTTGATTGTCTTCACACCAGAAGTTAAAACATTTTAAAAAGATTATTGCTTGTTAATGAAATGTGATTATTAGTCCCATTACAGAGGGCACAGTGTGCTGGGAAAACTGACCATGATGTGTGCGTTTCCACTCATAATGAGGTCTTTATAAGCAGGCTTTCCCTGTACATCATATGACCAACTCTAAAGCAATTCTGAACTACAAGATTAGTCTTTAGTTAGAAGGAGTCTCAGCTGTGGCCACAAGAAACTTCTGAACCAGAGTTTGGGTCACTTCAGAGCGTACTTCTGCAAGTATATTAAGGGCTTGTCCGGGCCATAGCCAGTGCGTAGTCCAACAATGTCTATGAACATGTACTATGGCATCTGACTAGATAAGACTATTCTCGTCCTTCTGGTTTGTAATTTAAATATTATACTCTGTCTTGTTGCAGAAACAGGGCACTATAGCCTGAAAAGGGGCAGTTCAAATGCTGAATGAATGTCTAGTTACATCTGTGCATTCTGGTGTTGAAGAGCATTTAAAAAAAATTGGTGTAAACAAAACTGAAATGCAGAGCAGTTGAATGAGGAAGGATGAGGCTGGCAGTGTATAGAGAACTGAATGTATCTCAACTGCTTTCTTCAGATACACACCGTCTCAGCAGGGTGTGGCCTTCAACTCTGGAGCAAAACAGAGGGTTATTCGAATGGTAGAGATGCAGAAGGACCCCATGGAACCTCCAAGATTCAAGTGAGTACCTGGAATTTTTCATAGCAAGTAGAGGATTTTGATAAGCACATTTTCTTACTGCCTATTGATCACACTATGCTTTATCCTTCAGGATTAACAAGAAAATTCCTCGTGGGCCACCTTCTCCTCCTGCTCCTGTAATGCACTCCCCTAGCAGAAAGGTATTGAATGTAGCTGCTATTTTCTGATCTCGCTTCTAGCGTGTGTTCTCAAACCCCACTCCATTGCGATCTAGCTGGTACTTGTGGTGCTTTTTCTCCTGTCCTCTGCTTTATGGTGTGTTGCTAGGTGATTAATTTAGTGTGAAATGTAAAATTCTGTGTCTGGGCAGTGTTGAAGGTATATTTTCCTATATACCTTCCCACTTGTTTTACAAAGGCTCACATTGCTGTGACTCTTCTTAGCTTGGAGGGTTGGTGAGGCTTTAGACTTAGCATATCAGTACTGCTCAGCCTCCTGTATGTGTTTCTTGCAGTATGCAGGACTAACAGGGCATTATTTTAAGTAATTAAAATATAATATGGGCTCAGGACTGATTACCAATTTTACCTTTTTCATATACAGGTTACTTAGTCTGTGCTGAGGTTTTGAGAAATAAACCAGTTCAATGTATCTCTTATACTTTTATTAAAAGATTAAGCAAGCAGTTACAAAGAAACAAGTTCAAGTGAAATATGTCACCAGCTAACTTATAATTTTTATAAAGGTATAATACAATGGTCAAATTGAGGGTACTAGTCAATGGTTCAATTTATCTGGCTAGTCAGTTGCTACATTTAGTAATTTAATTATGAGCAAGTTAAGGAAAACAAGCTTCTTAACCTTCCTGTAAAACTTTAAGGGGAGACATTCCTTTTGACTTGAACAGTTTAGCTCAGTGTCTGCTAAGAGGTAAAAGCTATTGCCTGTCTGGGTTCTAGGGAAATATAGCTCTTAAAATAATTTCCCATAGCACCCTTTTGGCTTTTTCTCCCATTAACCTTCACTGTTTGAAAATTTTTGTTAAGCTTGGTTTGTTTGATACATTCCCCTCCTCACTTTAACACAATGCCTGCATCTTTCTGGCAGTCTGGCACAGACACAGAATGATTTATAAAATCCTAGACTTATAGGAACTTTGGAACACTATTGGTTTAACCCAGAGGTCTTTTATTGTTTCAATAACCCTTAGAGGTTTAGTGTCTACTTTTGAGAACAGTTAGTAATTCACAGAGAGACATGCATACACAAACTAGTGAGCATTAGAGTAATTTGAGCATCCTCAAATTGCTTTAGAGAAGGATTTTCACGCCTTCCTAAAACTTTTAGCTCACAATTATCTTAGTTTGGATCTAAACTGATATTAACCAGTGTCTTTGATGATGATGCAATGTAATTTAAGCACATTCACATGTGAGGAAGAGGGTTGGTCTCTTCTCTCTTAGTTGTACTGCATGGTTGGCTCAGCTGGTGTTGTCTTTTACCACCCTTCTTTTGGATAGCCAGTCCAGAGAGAAAGAGAGTAGGATACAACTTGGGGTGTTGTGTTGATGGTTGGCATCTTTTATAGGGCTCAGTGACTTCTCTGCTCCTCCCCGAGGGACTCTCGTGTCCAGTCATGGATTCCAGGATGTTGGCTACAGCTCATCATGGAACTGTGTCCTGGCATCTTGCTATTTTTTTTACAAAGAACCTTGCTTTCTGACTTGTCCCAATACTTCCCTAGCTGTCTTTTTGAGAGAGAGGAAGTGCAGAATTTTCCGTACTGGTATAAATTTTAAAAAAGTCTTTTTTCTCTTCTTCCCCCCAACCCCTCTCCCTTGTTCTTTCTCTCAATTCAGATGACCGTGAAAGAGCAACAAGAGTGGAAAATTCCTCCATGCATTTCAAACTGGAAAAATGCAAAGGTAATTAAGTTGTCATAAACTCAGCCTTTAATATTGCATCCTGCTGGGAGACTTCTGTGAATGATCTGCAGCCTGAATAATACTGGCTTTAAACCTCTAGAGCTCAGTAAACTGTCTGCTTTCAGAATGGAGAACAGTTGCAGAGCTCGTTTTTTCTATCTCCTATTTATTAGGAGTGTCAAGATAACAGGAGCACAGAGCTGATGGGGAATATATTACTTCATGGAAGAGATTGTATGTGTTGAGAGAAGAAATGGTATTTAATAAAATCCCCATAATATTGCAGTATGTGGAGCTTGAAACCAAAACCTCTGGGTTCTCTGAAAGTCAATTAAACTGATAAAAGGGGAAAGTGGCATCAGAGGACAGACTCCCTAGATAGTTATCAATTATGCCTTCTAAAACTAGTGCATTTTCCATCTCCAATTTAACTAAATTATTCCCTGGCAGGGGACATATGTGTTGTGCCATTCAGCAAGAACTATAGGGGGTCCTACTGCTTTTGTCAGTAGATCAGTGTTTGCAGGCGATATTAGTAATAAAATTTCAGTGACTGTTCTGACCATTCTCTCAAAGTTGCTGCTGTGCAGAAATTCCAAATGAAGGAGGCAGGAAAAGCAACATGCTGTGGTACTTTTTCCTACTGAAATGCAACTGTTTAACTGTGCTTGACAGTGATTAGAGGCTCGAGTTTTAGGTTAAAACTGCTTAAACCCTAGCTAAGCAAAAACATCATAGAAACCTGTCTTAAATATCTCCCAAAATACCTGCAATATTAATAGATTTGCATTTTTGAGGTGGAGGCAGACCCTAACTATCTCCTAACCTCACTGGAAGTCTTGTCTCCTGGGGACACAGAGTCCTGAAGTGACTAATGTTTTACATGTATTAAAAACAATTCAGAGAAATCAGCTTTTAAACACAGATTTTAAAACTGGCTACCACCAGAAACAGTGGGTCCCTAGTTTTTAACACAAAGTCAAGAGCTGAGATGTATCAATTGCAGGTGATCACTCGCATCCCAATAAAGATGCTAATTAAAAAAACAGACGATCCTTGTGGAAAAAAGGGAGGCTGGAGACGAGACTTGTATTCTCCAGCATAATTATGCAAATACGTGAAAAGCTAGTCCACTGAAGCATATTCACGACGGGTAAAGATTTTGAGTTCCTTGTTTAGTATTCCACATTTCTTTCTCGTGATGAAGTGTCTGTCTGTCTTCACTCTAGGGTTACACTATTCCATTAGACAAGCGTCTGGCTGCAGATGGCAGAGGACTGCAGACTGTTCATATTAATGAAAACTTTGCCAAGCTGGCTGAGGCTCTCTACATTGCTGACAGAAAGGTCAGGCTGTTGTTTAATCTCAGTGTTTTTGTGGTTGGTTTAATTATTTTCTTCTGTGTATTTTTATTTCCTTGGAAAAAATCAACTGAGTGACGTTATAGCTTTCTACTCTATCTTCCTCTTGGGCTGACATGAGACATATAAGTCGTATCGTCAAAATATTTGAATCAACAGCGCAGCATGGACTGGTCTCCAGGGAGCTTGTTGCTCTTTTCTTACCCCTGCTCTACACTTTGGGGGGGTGGGGAGGAAAGCTGAGTCAGTCTAAGTTACGTAACTTCAGCTATGAAAATAGTGTAGCTGAAGTTGACGCACTTAGAGCTACTCACCACCGTGTCTTCACTGTGATAGGTTGACTGCTAACATTCCTCTGTCAACTCTGCGTACGCTTCTCACTCCAGTGGAGTACTGGAGTCGACAGAAGAGCACTTGGTGGTCGAGTTAATCGCGTCTTCAGTAGACTTGATAAATCAACCCCTGCTGGATCGATTGCTCCGGAGCTAAGTGTAGACATGCCCTTAGTCTTAGCTGCTAGGCTATATGGCTACCTGGTTTTGTTTCATGTTTACGATCTGATTCCTATTGAAAACAAAGCCTGTTTAGTGCGCAGCTTCATAGCTGTTGCTCTCCTTGCATCCCTTGCCCTACCAGCATATTAACAAGTGTTCTTAATCTCATACAGGCTCGTGAGGCTGTGGAGATGCGTGCCCAGGTGGAGAGAAAGATGGCACAGAAAGAAAAGGAAAAGCATGAGGAAAAGCTCAGAGAAATGGCCCAGAAAGCCCGAGAGAGGAGAGCTGGAATCAAAACCCATGCTGAGAAAGGTACATCCCTCCTCTCCTTCCCCACAAGAAATCTTGTCAGGATATTAAAGTTGCTTTCATGTTAGTTTGAACCCTTTAAACTAGTTGGAAGAATATGAGAGCCTGTATTAACTAAACCTAGACTGCAGTTACTAAGCACAGCAAATGCTTCTTGTGTCTTGAGTGACCTGGCATCAACTCAGCTAGTTACTGGGAGTGCAGTGTCAGGTGAATGCTGTGGAGGAGATTCTTCAGTAAACTAGAGATGCACTCTGACCACAACAAGGAGCAGCTTTTATGGATTGGTACAGGGAACCCTTGACTTAAAGGAGGGCCTGGGGCAGCGAGAGATTTGGGGGAACCAACTAATTCACTTCTGTTGTCTAGAGCGTGCTGATATTTCCATTCTGATTCTTTTCACGGGACTGTAACTGAATTACATATTTTATGCCAACCTACAATAAGACAGTCACAGACCAAGAACAAATCTGACTTTACAAAACATAAATGAGCTTTTTTAAGTCTTAGGATGTCAGGCAGGAATTTTTTTTGCATCCCTGTAACTGGGCTTATTTTAAACAAAACTCTGCAGGCTTTAGTTCACACTCAACACTAGACCTGTTAGTTACTAAACTGTGAATCCCAAGTACTGGAACAGCTGTATGCTCTGGTTTGAAATATTATGTCAAAGATCCAGGTACCAGTTACAAAGAGCAAACATACTGTCTGGTGATAAATCCAATCAGTTGTTGCATGCACTTCCAGCTGTAGGGAAGAACATCCATGCCAGGGCTTGTTCTTTGGCTACTAAAACCTAATTTTAATAACACTTCGAAGCATAACTCTTCTGCAGTACATGGGGACCTATCCCTGTGACACCCTTTTACTTCCATGAGAGTTGCCAAGTGTTAATCCCTAGGCATTTGAGAAAAGTATCCCTTGAAGATTTAACTTAAACCCCTGAAAGCCAAGAAAATGTGGTTCAGACAGACTGCATCCTCCATCTGTCTTGTTAAGCCAGGTGTTAGAGAAATACTCTCAATGTCATTAGAAAGGAATGTTTCGATTCTGCTTTTTCACTTTGTTAAACATCTGATTTAAAAAGTGATAGAGCCCCTTCATCCTCTGTAAATCAACACTGACTTCAGTTACTGCAGTGATGACTGGTTTAACTCTATCAAATAACAAGTAGCTGTCTATAATCAACAATCTTAAATGTGTTTGTACAGAGGATGGAGAAGCTAGAGAGAGGGATGAAATCAGACATGACCGTCGCAAAGAGAGACAGCATGACAGGAATCTTTCCAGAGCAGCCCCTGACAAAAGGTGAGTCAGGAAGAGCAGTTTATCTCAGTGCTGTATTCATGCAACTCCCTTCCTAGGCAATGGAAATAACAGTAAAGAAGTTTCTACCCATGGGCCAAGTTTGGGTGACCTGTATTGGTGAGAGGGCTTCACTGGTATTCCTCCCTCACTTTCTGTTACAAGATTTTAAAAGCTTTATCAGCATTGCCAGTAGTGTTTGTAAGAAAATGTTTAGATCACACAACTTAAGTTCCACAGGATGTCTGCAAAGCATTTAACTTCATGGAAACTGAGTTTACAGGATGTACACCTTGATCTTAAGGAACTAACAGTAAAAACCCGCATTTGGCTCGTACCAGCTGATTTGGGGTTAGGGGCTATTTAATTGCAGTGTAGAGGTCTAGTCTTGAGCTGGAGCCCAGGCTCTAGGACCCTGAGATGTGGGGGGGTCTGAGTGCTCAGGCTGTAGCCTGAACCCAGAAATCTACGGTCATGCAGCCATGGGAGCCTGAGTCAGCTGGGATGGACCAGCTGTGGGCTTTTAATTGTAGTGTAGACATACCTGCAATTAGTGAAAAATTTGTAGCAGTTAGTATGGCACTTAGCTCCTGGAAGCTAGTTTTCTTGATCAGAAGCTATTTAACTCAAAGAGCTCTCAAACTTATGTATATACCCTGAACCAGAACCATTTGGCTGAAGGCATTTTTAAATCCTGCAAGCATGCTGAGGAATTTAGTTGTGAACCAAAGTTTTGGTGATACAGAGCCTAGGAACCACAAAGTCTCAGTTGAGATGAAATTCTGACCCGAGATCAATTGGAAACCTGCTGTTGACTTCAGTAGGGCCAGGATTTCACCCCTGGTATGTGGTTCCAGTTCATTAAACTTATTTAATTCAAGCAAAATGGTTCAAATGAAGCCTGTGTTTGCGCCCAGACCAACTTTTAAGTTCCCAAAGACTTCAGAACTTGCACTTTTGAAACTTTTGTGGTGATCAGCTCTGAAATTAACCACCCAACCTCCTAAGATTGTCTTCTGTACTGATTCTTATTGAAAGCAAATATAGAAGTTTCTAAACCCAAACCAGTTTGATGTGATGTTAAACAGTGAAAAAGCAAACTCAAAGGCCTTCCCCAAAATGTCTCCTGTGCTAAGAGACCATGTTAACCTTCAGCCTTAAAATGGAAGTTTCAGGGTCAAAATCCAGATTCTGATGGAAATTTAGTCATTGGTCCAGCAGCAGGTCATGATTTTTAATCTTAATCAAAGTTATTAAAGTTATCTTCCAAATGAACAATGTTAATTTTGTTACATTTTTAACTCAGGTCAAAGCTGCAGAGAAATGAGAACAGAGATATCAGCGAAGTTATTGCCCTGGGTGTTCCCAACCCTCGGACGTCCAATGAGGTCCAGTATGACCAGAGGCTTTTCAACCAGAGCAAGGTAAAGAAATGAGGCCCTTTCACACTTGTGTTTATTTCTAAAAGGTGAATGTCGGGCCAACTCATCCCTTTGTAGGGACAGTCCAGTGCAGAGAATTAGTGACCCCTTTCTACTGGATGTGCAGAGAAAAGCTTTGAAGGCAGACAGACAAGTTGCAAGACAGAGCAGGACCACTTCAGCTAGTTGTTCTGAGTCCCTTTCATTTAGTGCGGAGATACTAAAGTGATTGGATAATCTCTAAACTTAGATGGATGATGACCCTCTGTCAGGGGAATGAAGGAACTTCATTTGAAACACTTTTCGCAAAATGCATAAAGAAATGGGCTACTGAGACAAGGAGGCATATGGTAAAGACAGATATTCAGAACAGGAAGTTAACAGTAGCCTGAAAGTGGCAGATTGCAACTCCGTGTTTTACTGCTCATACTGAAAATGCTTCTCAAACAATTGTCACTTGCAGTAAGTTTTATTTAACCAGGTCCCAACTGTACTTTGAAATCAACACTATCAGGGAAGTCTAGTTAATTGAAAGAACTGCATGTGCCCTTTTGTCCTCCTGCCCAGTGACTTTACAGTCATTTTTCTTATTTGTTCTCACTTCTTGTGAAGACCTCCAGGAAGAAAAACTGACTCTGTAGGGAAAGTGTAACACATGCAAAAAGCTGAAAAAGCAAGCTTTTCCTCTTTACTTCAGTTCTAGGACTCCTGGGTATTTTTTTTTTAAAGCTGGCTTGTTACTTTTATTACAGCATTAAAAGTATTTTCAGTTGCTTTAGCTGTAGTCTAAAACTGTTACGTTAAACAGCTTCTCTGTAGGGCAGGTTGAAATAATACCTGTATATTAAAATGCAGGTGCTCTTTCCTGTTGCTTGCTGGGAGGACAGAAATGTCCTTTACACAGCAGATGTTTGTAGCACCCAGAATTCATGATCAGTAGACATTATATATTGTACTTCCCTGTAATTCATCAGCTTAATGTTACCTCACTGAGCTTTTGAAAACTCTTGTATCCTACTCTGATTAGTACCTCAGACATTATCCATTCTCTTCTCTTTTTTTTTAGGGTATGGACAGTGGATTTGCTGGAGGAGAGGATGAAATTTACAATGTCTATGACCAGCCTTGGAGAAGTGGTAAAGACATGGCCCAGAACATCTACAGACCTAGTAAAAATGTGGACAAAGACATGTATGGAGATGACTTAGAGGCTCGAATAAAGACTAACAGGTAAGAAAACAAGAGAAACTCAGCCTCTTCTTGTGTTATTTAAAACAATCTGGACTGAACATTATCTCTCTTCTGCTGCAGGTTTGTTCCAGATAAGGAATTTTCCGGCTCAGACCGTAGACAGAGGGGCAGAGAGGGACCTGTTCAATTTGAGGAAGATCCTTTCGGTCTGGACAAGTTCTTGGAGGAAGCCAAACAGCATGGGGGTTCTAAGAGGCCCTCTGATAGTAGCCGCCCTAAAGAACATGAGCATGAGGGCAAGAAGAGGAGGAAGGAGTGAATAAACTGACCTCATTAACTACCAAGAATGGACTATAAACTGAAACTTCATGCTCATGATATTTTTAATCTATCGGCAGGAGTGTACAGTGGATGGTTACACATGAAGCAGTTTAGCAGGTCTGGGCAGTGTAGACAGATGTGCATAATGATTCTTTTAAGTTCTAACTAGGACAACCACCCATGAAGAACAGGGGAGGGGGAAGATTGTTTTGAACCATTCAGGGGCATGTTGTCTTTATGTAGGGCTTTAGCTATGCTACTCCCTTGTGCCCTATCAGCACTCACAAGAACTCTGTCCCAGCATCTCAGGGTAAGATACTCTTGCCTGGAGCTTCAGGTTTTTTTTTTAAACTAGCAAAGCTTTTACTTAATATGATAGTTCTCCTTGTGTATATAGCTAACCCCCTGCTTATGCTGTAATAAGTGGAATTTGAGGGAGCTTGTAGGATAGAGTTCTTATGATTCACTGTTCCCCTCCCAGCTCAAATATAAACTATACAGCCACAGCAAGGGGAAACAGCTGGATTCTGTTTTAAAGTCAAAGACTCTCACACTTCCCCTCAGTAATCTTTATTTTAGACTTTCTTTACATGTTGGTGAAATAAAGTCTCCTGCTGCTAACTCATGTCAGTTTCTCCTTCATTTGTGTACTGGCTTCGAAAACTTCTGGGTTTCTGCTGTCGAACCTGGAGCTGAAATAGTGAAAGCAGCTATTTAAACCACAATTGAAACTTTAACAAGAGACAACTGACTTAATATCCTCCATCCCCACTGATCTCACTCAGGACAGATGCTCTCAGAAGGTATTTTGCTCTGCTACACTTGCAGTTTCAGGAGCCATAAGTTATAGATACTAGGTTCCCAACAAGAAAGTTAAAAATAGTGCTGCCTTGTGGGAGAAAAATCCTAACAGCTTCCCCAGAACTACACCTAAAACTAATGGAAAGTAACTGTCTAGGATTAAATGGGATAAACTGCCTATGCATAGTCTTCTACAGGGAGGAAAAATGGTCATAGTAGGGAAAGACCTAGTTCTGTAAGGAAATGAGTCCGCCTGAGAGGATGGAATAGTTTGGGGCAATCGCTGACTTCAGGAGCCAGTGTCTTGTTATTCCTATGAGTGAGGCCGCTAAAGGAGACAGCACATGGTTAGGCTCTACTGTCACTTTTCTGATACTTCGCTCTAAAGTTGTTGCATCAAACCTGGACAACTCAGTTGTCTGACTCTAGCATTACTCACACAAGTTTTGGGGCATTGAGCCAATACATTCAATGTGGACATAAGAGGCAATATACTGAATTGCACAAGCAAGAAATGAAAAATTCAGGTGAGGGAGTATATCTGCCCTTTAACACAAAATCTAAGGCTTCTTCTGAAGCCTCATGTGGTGCTGGATTTCCAGATAGCCTTAGTGGCCCAAACCACCACCTTCTAGCCCTTCTGTACTGGGCTGGAAAGGCCTTGATTGATGAGTGTCATCCAGATCTTTGACCTTCAGTATGAATGTGTGCAATATGCTTTACAGGAGACTACTTCAGCTATGTCTACACTGCAATTAAACACCTGCAGCTTGGGCTCTGTCTACACAGCTGTTTAACAGCAGTGTAAACATTTGTACTGGATCTTGGGTTCTAGGACCCTACCACAGGAACCAATCCCAGACGCTGAACACCAGTCCAAGCATCTACACAGCCATTAAACAGCTACGTAGCCCAAGCCCTGCATGCCCAAAGTCAGCTGGCATGGGCCAGCAGAATACACCTACCTTTTTAATTGTGGTTATATGAATGACACCTGTACTCTACAGACTACACTGACTCCCATGTAATTTCCACTGCAATTTAAAGTGTTGGTTCTAATTTCAATCCCTTTACAATTCAGGTCTTGCATATATTTCTCTGTTCCTATTCTACCTCAAATACTTGACTTCAAGTGATATGTGCATATAGACCAAAGGTCCCCAAACTGAGGAGCACACTGAGGAACCTTCAGCAGGGCCAGGGCTAGGCCCCATGACTGACCCCAGCCTGGCCCTGTTCCCAACCCAGGGCTGGGAGTGGGGCCAGAGCCACACCTGGCCACAGGCCCAGCTGTGGCTCAGCTCTGCTCCCGGCTGCATCCCCAACCCTTTTACCCCTGTCCACATCTCTCTTCCCACCACCCCTGAGGAACAGCCTGGCTCCCAGCCAGGCACAGACAGGGTAAAGGGGGGCAACAACCATCAAAAGTTTGGGGACCACTGATATAGACTGTCTAAGTTTATATAGCTGTTGACTGCATTCAAGGCTGTCTTGGATAGCCCTCTACTCTTGAATTTGTTTTCTTCCTTTTAGTCCAACATGAAGGAAGTTTGACTTTCAAGAGACACTACAAAATCTACTTAGTCACACTATCTGGAAAAGAGGTTTGGGATAACTTCAGAGAACGTTCTCAGTTATAGGTTGGGGAGTGTTACAGTTGTCAATTTTACATTACTTCTATTGTAGTGTTTAGATGGTTCATCCAACTTGTGTTGGGCGAGGCACACGGAAGACACCTCAGCACCCGTGGGCTATGCAAAAGAAGGTAAGAGTGCAGTTTGTTTTAAATTAACATTTTATTTTATAAAAAACTGTTACCTTGATGCCATCGAGGATGTGAGATTCCTTCTGTAATGCATTGCGAAGGCCTTCTTCTGAAGAGAATCCAACCCAGCAATAGCCTTTGTGAAATCCTGTTTCTTTATCCTAGCCACCAAACACAAAATAAAACGTAGTTCCAACTGAAAGTACTACATATATATTGTTACAGCACCCTCTTACAAAGTTTTTCATGGTAAAGATCTTTAGTTCACTAGAGAAAATTAAATACTTTCAGGAGCCCATCATACCCTTTCCAGAACACTTGTGCCCAACTGCCTTGTGAACTTGATTAACTGGATACTGCTCTCCTCCCCTCCAACAACTTGAGTCCAGCAGCGAAAAACATTGTCTTTTCAACATTAGTTTGAAAGGCTGGATAGCATAGGGTGGTTATTTGTTCAAGACTGAAGGCATTATCTATTGTCTACCACAAGTGGCAGCATTTAAATGGAGGTTGATCTAAATCACCTTGGAAAGTAAGGGAGCAGGATTACAGCAGTAGTCTAAGATACTAGGAAAGCAGATTGCAATAGTAAGACAAGCAAGACACATAGGAAAAAAAACAACCATGACTTCCTAAATTCCTTTTAATGGACTTGCCACTTTAAAAATGCATTGCTATCCGCAAAGAGCAAAGCCAGCTACAGTAGCCAAATCTGCCAAAGTACCTCAGGCCTGGCTGCAGCTAGTTAGGCCTGGGTCTGCTACACAGTTCTGCCACTGAATTTTAATCATAACCACCACCACCACTTCCAATTTATGCTGAATCTCCTGTCTAGACATTAGCCTTGTCACAGTATGACATCTGTAGTGTCCTGTAAAGAGTGGTGATAAAGACATCAATTTTATTTTTGGAAATAAGATGATTCCCTGCAGTGCCCAATAATTTCACCCACTTCCCAAGTGGTCTCCAATTCTTATTAAACCTACTCTTAAGTAAAATGATCAGTTCACAACAAGAAATTTAGGGGGGTTGCTTGTTTTGTTGTCCAGCTGTAGCTCACAAACATTGGTGTTATTAGTGAGGGGACAAGATACTTTTATCCTGTTGAAATATTAATTTTTGAGAAACTGGACTGGTAAGCAGTGTCCTACCAGTTATGACAGCTTTAGTGAAATATTTTAAAGTCACAGAGAATTAAATGAAAGGCAAAGATGCATCTGGTATACCTTCCGAATGGAATTTATTCACCACCATTCAGTCAGAATATTTTTACAGAAGACAATTGAGAAAAGTGAGGCAACAGAAGCATTGTTTAGATGAACGACCATGCATCAGCCAGCTCCCATTTTCCCTAAAAATGGGTGTCTTCCCATATCTGTGAAGCATCCACAACCATCTTCCCAGCTAAGTGGAATGAAGGAATTATTATTATTTTTTTTTTTACAGCCACCCCATTTGGCCCCTTCGTTGCCTACCAAAGGGCTGCTGTTAAGCAGCAAAATCAAATACTCTATATCCAGTTAAGCCAAGTTAACACCAACTAAGGCACCTAATAACTTTGCACTTGTATAACATCTTGCATCACAGGAGTTCAACAAATATAGGAGATTATGATGCCCACTTTGCAGATGGGTAAAGTAAGGCTCCAAAAGGTTATGTGGACAAGCTCACTAAGTACATCAGCAGGCACACTGGTAATAGTAACCAAAAGTCCAGACTCCCACTTCTAACATTCTGAAGTGTTTTCCAAATATTAGCTATAATTGCTTATAAGTATCTGAAAGCATGAACCACAAGAGATGAGTTATTTAGGGTGACCCAAGGAAATATAGAAAGGAGATGGAATTAAGGAAAATTTGATCAGAATACAAGAAAAGGCTTCCTAACAGTGATATCGACAAAGCCATGGAAAAAATTCTGGAGGAGTAGTGGAAGTCCCACTGGGGACTAAACTAATTAAGCATTTATTCATAGGGAACAACCCCAAGTTAGTGGGGAAAGTTGGACAATATGAACTAATGGACACTTTTCAGCTCCTGTTGATTACATGATGAATAGCAGCGTTAATTTACTTTGCATAAAGGGGGAATTAGCTAAAGAAAGGCAGATACTCACAAATGGCAACATGCATCTTCTTACAGTCCCAAACTGAGCAAAATAGTCTCTGAGTTCCTCTGTGGGAGAAAAAAGTACAGTCACAATGAAGTCCACGACTATGGGCCGGTGCCTAAGGCCCTACCGCTGTGAGACGTGCCCATCCCTCATCACACCCACCCCCTCAAGGGCAGCACAGGCTGCCCCGCGATACACGCCCCGCTCCACCCGAGATTGGCCCCTGTGCTGGAGCAGACAATGGCGGGGCGGGGGGAAGCTATGGAACCGGTCGCCCCGCTGGAGTCCCGAACAGGAGAAAGCTCCTGCGGCGCGGGGACCGGCTCCAGCTCCCCTTTGCGGGGCGGAGAGGGGGCTCTGCGGCCCTGGGGATCGGGCGCGCTGTTCACACCGCCCCGTGACTGGAGACCCGGGCCCGCCCGGAGGGCCCGGCACGGTGGAGGGGCAGCCTTGCCACCCGGACTCACTGGTGGCCAGAGTCCAGTGGATCCGGGACACGAAGAGCTCGAACACCCGCCGGGAGGAGGCGCGCGTCGCCGCCATCTTGAAAGCAGACGAGTGAATTCTGACCTCCGACCTCTTCCCGCTCAGCCAATCAGATCCGAGCCGTCCGTCGGCTTTTACTCCCTCGGGTCGGGGGAGGGGGGTGAGAGGTTGTCATGGCCAAGATGGCGGTGGCCGCGGCCCTGGTGAGGGAGGGTCGGGAAGACGCCTTCCGCCGGCTCTTCCGTTTCTACCGGCAGCGGGACGTGCGGGGCGGGCCCGACTTGCGGGGCGTAATTGATTTCTCCGCCGCAGGGGACCAGGTAACTGCGGGGAGTGGGGAGATCTCCGCTCCCGGGCACTGGCCGCCGCTCTCGCCCTCAAGCCCCCGCCGCGTTCTCCAGCCTGGCTGAGCCGCAGGTTTCCTACTCGGGCATTAAGTGCCCTGGGGGGGGACAGGAGTGTCAACTCGGCCCGGGCTATTCCCTGCGCTGCCCACTGCCGCCTGTAAGGAAATCGTCAGTTTGGTTCCTCTCAAAATCATGAGATGGGCTCAGAACCGTGAGGTGCTAAAACCCTGGGGCTTTGTCTTGGCTTCCTGGTTTGTGAGCCGTCATCGCGTTATTAACTTTTCCCTGCTGCAGGTACGCGGGCTAGAAACGCGTGTGCTCAAGGAAGGTGGAAATTCTCCTGTGAGGGCCTGACTCTAGGAGCTGGGCGCCAGGGAAATCGTAGGGTGCCATGTGACTTGCGCTACACTCTGAGAATTACTTGTGGCACCTTGGAGACTAACAAATGTATTTGAGCATAAGCTTTAGTGGGCTAGATATGCTCATATATGTTAGTCTCTAAGGTGCCACAAGTACTCCTTTTTCTTTTTGCTGATACAAAGTAACACGGCTACCACTCACAACTCTGAGAATTGCCATCTCTAGAGGTTGTCATGAAAGCCTCTTAGAAGAGCCCATCAAGTTTGCTTACAGAGTATTCAGAGAGGCTGGAGTTTCCTCCTTTCCGTATGTATGTATGTTAATATTCCTATTTGCCTTGCTGCAAATGCTTGTCTTGAATATTTATAGTACAGACAATGATACAGTTAATGTGGCTGCCTCCTCTGTAAATAACACTGGCTTCTCACCTTCATACAATCTTTCACCAACAGTAGTTGATCACAGTGTCTGTGACTAGCATTTTTCCCATCTGCAAGAGCAGATTTATGGGTATTTATTCTTCACATGAAAGTTGTGTTCAGTGCGGTGGGCTGGAACCTCATGGAAAACTGTGAAATGCACCCAGCTAGAAATCCTTTTCCATGACCTGTTAATCTGTCTGCATTTCTAAAGCACCATACTGGCTATACCTAATCTGTTAATATGATCGTATTCCTCTTGCTTTTTTTAATTGTATATTATTAGGACTGTTTCAGAAAGGAAGCTGTTTCCTTAAGAGTCAATCTGTCTGCTGCTTATTTCCTACCTAAACCCAGCATCTTCTATCTGTGGTAGCACAATTAGCTGATGTAGAGAAAACACATTAAGAATAGAGGTTAACAACTTCAGGGGAATAATAAATAGAAGAGGCAAATAAGCGCTCTCTCTAAAATAACACATAGGTTTAGTGGTCCTCCAATAACATTGTGATGAGCACATCCTGATCATAGGAGGCAACAGTAATGACCTCCAAATTTAGATTGCCTAACACTTTCTACTATAAAAGATTCTTGCAACCCTTTTTCTTTTTTCTTCTTTTTTTTAAAGCTCTTAACACCGACTTTGGAGGATAGGATTAAAATTCAAAATGATCTGGACCAACTGGGAAAATGGTCAGAAGTAAATAGGATGAAATTCAATAAGGGCAAATGCAAAGTACTCCACTTAGCAAGGAACAATCAGTTGCACACATACAAAATGAGAAATGACTGCCTAGGAAGGAGTACTGCAGAAAGGGATCTGGGGGTTATAGTGAATCAAAAGCTAAATATGAGTCAACAATGTAATAGTGTTGCAAAAAAAGCAAACATTCTGGGATGTATAGCAGGAGTATTGTAAGCAAGACACAAAAAGTAATTCTTGCGCTCTACTCTGCTGCTTAGGCCTCAACTGGAGTATTATGTCCAGTTCTGGGCGCCACATTTCAGGAAAGATGTTAACAAATTGGAGAAAGTCCAGAGAAGAGCAACAAAAATGATTACAGGTCTAGAAAACATGACCTGTGAGGGAAGATTGAAAAAATTGGGTTTGTTCAGTCTGGAGCAGAGAAGACTGAGAGGGTCTGTTCCAGTGCTACGATTGTATGATTGATTGTTGTAGTCCAGGAGTAGTCAACATGTGGACCATGGGGCAAATCCAGACTGCCAGACTCTTTTGAACAGACCGTGAAATTTATTTTTATCATCATCATCACTGGATTTTTTTTTAGTTATTTTCTCTGGAGTCTGGACCTTGACTGTACTTTGACCAAGAAATTTGGATCTTGACAAAAAATAATCAACTACCCCTGCTGTAGTCCTTTGAAATTCAGCAGGAATGAAACCCTCAGGCTACAGAAGTGTCTTTTCTTTTCTCCATGAAACACTGTTGGAAGTTTCAGAGAGAAACTGTTAAAAAAAATACCATTTAACCACTGTGACTTTCACTGCACAGGAGAATGTTGGCAGAATGCCAAAACGTCTAAACATGAATTTTTAAGGCCAGGCTCATACATTGGCTAAAGCAGCAGCATGCATTTATGTGGGAACAGGATCTTCTGGAGCAGCCTTCAGGGGTCAAAGAGCCCAGCCTCACTCTCTACCACCACCACAATACCCCTCCTGAGAGGAGACACATTACCCCAGCAACTTATCCCCTTTTTGGTGATGGTGGTGGTTCTGCTTCCCCCAACTTCCTGGGTAGGAAGGAGAAGAGAGTCCCACTATGACACTCCCTGACTGTTCTTCAATCTATCACAAAGCCCCAGTTATCCCTGCCTTGCTTTGGGGACATAACATGGGGAACAAAATCCATCTGTCTCTCAGGGGACCAAGAGAAAAAGCCAGGCTGGGCTCCCAGACCCAGCATGTGGCACCAGCAGCCCATCCACCCTTCTTGGATAGCATTCTTCTAATGTAGTTAGTGCTGTTTAAGTCAGGGGTTCTCAAACGGGGTTGGGACCCCTCAGGGGGTCATGAGGTTATTACTTGGGGGGTTGTGAGCTGTCAGCCTCCACCCCAAACCCCACTTTGCCTCCAGCATTTATAATGGTGTTAAATATACAAAAAAGTTTTTTAATTTATAAGGGGGAGGGGTCGCACTCAGAGGCTTGCTGTGTGAAAGGGGTCACCAGTACAAAAGTTTGAGAAACACTGTTTTAAGTGTTAGAAGTATATGTTGAAGCTGCAAGGTTCAAGCTCTGCTAATGAGTCATGTGGGGATTGTTGCAGTTTTACTTATTATATATTTATATTTAGGTTGCAAAGTCAAGCAATTTAAGCTAGAAAATGCCAGATATAAAATTGCCTGGGCCATCCATCAAACCAGGAGAAGAAAGCTGGATGCGGGGGAGTGAGGGGGAGGTTATTCCACAACCACGGGGCCTATTTCTGTTCCTTCATCCAGTCATGTCTCTAGGCAGAGTTCCTCTGGGCAGCGTCCACTGACTTCTTAGATGCCTTTGAGGAGAAGTGGGGTCTATTGGAAGTTCTCTGCTTGGTGTTCCCCCCAGGATCCCTGCTTCTTTATCTCTGACCTCATCTTTGCTCCTGTTTTTTTTCATTTATTGTGCCCTATAAGCAAATGATGCTTGGGTCCAGTGGTTCCTCCCTCTTAATTGAGGGGGAGGGCCTTTAGTTTTGGGCAGGCCTACAGCCATTCATCCCTAGTACTTCAGATATTGCACTCCTTCCAATTTCAGCAATAAATGCGGTTGGGGCACTGCAGACAACAGCCTCTTCCACTTACTACCTTGATTCACTCCTAGAAGGGAGGGGTCTGTACTGTGCACTGAATGAGGCAGGGGTCCTGTGGAAAAAATAGTGTGTGATTAGGTAATTAAAGACAGTTTTGTAATGCATTCACACAGACGGACCAAATTAAAGTTGCACAGGCAACCTTCTGGCATTTCCTAACTTTTGAGAGCTTGCTTATGCAACCTTAATAATACTCTTAATATGGTTTGTGTTTGTGTGTAATGTCTATATAGAAGTCTAGTCAAGGTGTTTCTACACCTGGTAGGCTGTAAGACAACTGGTCATAAAATCAAATCATTTTTATTGCTCTCTTACTTCCCCCAGCATAATTTCCAATGAAGTCCTAAGATTGCATGACCTGCTAGTTAGAGATTAATGCTTTATACCATTTGAAAACTCTGATTCCAGTCTGTCACATACTATAAAACTTTGTGGTTTCTAGCTCTAGTAGCTCTTGTAGAGTGGCCATTACATCTTAATTACTGTATTATTGTATGGACAAAACCAAGTTATTGCTTAGAATGAAGTGATTTTTTTTTTGTAAGATCCATTATCTTACAACCTTCCATCTCTAGAAACAAATGTGTCCAAAAGCACTGCTAGACCAAGGCAGCCCTAGTGGTTTTAATGTGCGATATCAAAATCCATCAGAGCTAGAAACAAATGCACTATGCCTTTTAAAAGAAGCTGAGATTCCACATACATTATATGTTCATAAGCCTGGGATTTTTCAAGATAGCAGACTTTAAAAACATAAGTGGTTTTTGGCCTAGCAGTTCTTTTTAGGCAATGGTCCAGTGCTTTTTCCTGAGGGCATTCTGCACCAAAAAAATAAAAATTCTGTGCACAATATATTTATTTGTCAAATAAATGTGGAGGATCCAGCATGGCATTAGGGAGCACACGCCACTGGCAGCGCAGAAGTGGGAGATTACTGTGCAGCTGTCACACCCCAGCCGCCTACCCGGGACATGGACTTAAGCAGTGAGGCTGTACCAACCCTGACACAGTGCAAGGACCGAGCCTGCCTCAGAAATACCCCAGTGACTTGTCCCTCTGTGCCAGGTGTACCATGTGTGGGCGGGCAGGCAGGCAGGCAGGATCCAAGTGTGGAGGGACTTAGTAGTGTAGGGGTGGGATCAAGGTGTGGGTTGAGAGGGTTCTGTGTGGGACAGTCTGGGTGCAGATGGCTCAGTGGGGGATCTGGGTGTCAGGGGGCTCTGGATGCACAGGGGCTTGTTGGGGGGTTCTGGGTGCAATAGTAATGGACCCTGCAAGGGGACTAGGTAAAGGGGCTCAGGTCTGGGAGGGAGGTGGTTGGGGCTCAGTGTAGGGAGTCTGGATGTGGGGGCTCCGTGGGGTTCCCAGTTCTGGGGGAGTGTAGCTCAGTGGCATGGGGATCTAGGTGCAGGTGACTTGTAGTAGTCCAGATTGGGGGTGGGAGCGGGGTGAGGCTCGGACTAGCAGCTGAGCCCAGCGCAGGGAGGAGACACCAGCCAGGTCTTTCTCAGTCCTGCTTCCTGCCCCAGAGTGATTTATCTCTCTTCCGGCTGCCCTGGGCACCCAAAACATACTGCTAGGGAGGGTTGCATGACCACTCTTGTGGCTTCCCATTGCTTCTCTGTAAGAAAGTCATTTTTCTGTGAGGAAGCAAAGAAATCTGCATGAGGGACATGAATTCTGCACATGTGCAGTGGCACAGAATTTCCTCAGGAGTAAATGCTGAATGTGACAAGTCTTAGATTTTGGACCAATAAAACTTGAATTCTCTGGAAGCAAATACTTCAATTTAGTTGAAATCTCTTTGGTACTAAAAAATGAGAGAAGAGAAGCAGAATTGTTTCTTCATTTAATCCCCCCCCCCCCCCCCCCGAAAAGTCATGGCGGTATCTCTGACTTTTAGGGATTATGGATGGGTGTAGATTTGCCTGTTGTGACATTGTTCAAGTAGCTGAGGGCAGGAGTCTTAGATGTTCTGATGGTGCGCAATAATTATCGATAGCCCCCAGATTCTGTCCTGTAATTCCTAAGCAGCAGGGATACACTCTCCCATTCCTGATATGCACAGTGCCTCAGAGGGGTCCAGGCAAACACACATCATCAGATTGGGTGACTTGATAGTAGCATCACTTCAATTCTTACTCTCTCTGGTGTTTTTGCCTTTAATTCTACACTTTCTTGGTATTTTATACCCTTCATGAGGTCTGCAGAGTAGAGAATCTCTACAGCTGATGTGTGGCTGAATTTGGCTGCATAGGAACAAAAAGGATGCTGGCCATGATTGGAAAAATAAAGGGATGGGCCAGGAGTTATTGTGCAACACTCTCTACTCTTAAGTTGATCAAGGTAACAAAAGTCCAACTCAGCTTGTTACATAAAATTGTTTATGAAAGTAGGCGGAAATTGGAGACAAGTAGACTGCTACAAATTGGTTTAAGTTAAAAGAACTGTGATAAGAGGTCTTCAAGGCTCCTGGTAAAGTCACAGATCACTAAATGGGAGGAGTGGGATGGGTGGACCAGAAGGAGCCACGCTTTACCTTCATGACTTCCACCTCCACTATCTCCTGGGACATGGATCCACCATATCACCATCATTGTCCTGGTCCTGGCCCAGTCAGGATCAGATAACACTGTCATCTCCACTAGCTTTGACTGAGGCTGTGTCTACACTACAGACCTTATAGTGGCATAGTTGTACCGCTGCAGCTGTGCCCCTATAAGATCTCCCAGGTAGCCCTCTATGCCAACATAGATCATGTAGATCATAGAATATCAGGGTTGGAAGGGACCTCAGGAAGTCATCTAGTCCAATCCCCTGCTCAAAGCAGGACCAATCCCCAGACAGAATTTTGCCCCAGATCCCTAAATGGCCACCTCAAGGATTGAATTCTCAGCCTTGTGTTTAACAGGCCAATACTCAAACCACTGAGCTCTCCCGTGAGCATGATTAAACCATCCCCAATGAGTGGTGGTAGGTGGGAGAGCGTCTCCTGCTGACATAGCACTGTGCACACAGGACTTCTGTTGGTGAAGCTTATATCTGTCAGGAGTGTGTGTTTTTTCACACCCCTGACCAACAAAAGTTTTACCAATGAGTGCTAGTGTAGACATAACCTTAGTCCTGAACAACACCTGGAATATGAGATTTGGGTAATCCCTCTTCTCATGTTTCATTTTCTCCCTTGCATTCCTACCATACTTCTTCTCTTTCCTATTTCTCTTTGCCTTCTGTCTAATAGTGAGTCTTGCTTAGCTGCCAAGACAACTCTATGCTTTGCAACAGTGCTGTGAGGCTATGACCAGAAGAGCATCTAAAAGCAATGCCTTCAACAGCCCACTCCTGGTACAAGTTTGACAGATCTTGATTGGCTGATGAGATCATGTGCTGAGCCTGTGTTTCTCCTGCAGTGAGGTTCTAAATCACACCACAGACAGAATCTGCATTTTCTGTTTGTCATATTCTTTTCTCTTTCCTCCCCTCAAAAATAACAGATAATACCATCTAAAACAGTGGTTTTCAAACTGAGGGTTGGTTTTGGGCTCTGGGATAAGGCTGGGGATGAGGGGTTTGGGGTACATGAGTGGGCTCAGAACTGGGCAGAGGGAACTTAGCTGCAGCCCCTTTGGGAAATTTTAAACACTTCTAAGTATTGAAAACATCAACAGTATCTGATCCATTTAAATGTCTCTGTTCTGTCCCTACCACCATCGGAGGTGACTCGATATTTGGCAATGGATGTATTTCATTTCCCCCCATGGGCAAAAAACGTGTGGATCTTCTCTTCAGTGAGGAGTGAGTGTAAAGCAGTTGAGTTCTCTGATGATGTGAGATGTCTCCAAGCTGTCTTGCTCTGAGGTTTATTTACCTGTTTCAGAGCATGTAGATCTTTGGCACAGAAGCAGTTTCCATTATTCTGAAGAAAGGGCCGCAGCTGGTGTATTAGTAGCTTGTAAAGGCAGGAGCTGGGAAGTTTGTGGTGACATCCTTGGCTGAGGAAAGAATCTTCTCAGGCACATTCCACAGACAGGAGTCTCTGAGCTAATAATTATTCATGGTTTTCAGTAATAAAGTTCTTTTTTGTTAAGAGATGAGCAAACCAGTAAAAATGGTTAGATGCAGGAAACTCCTAAATGCCAAGGATTTAGCGTCACCTGACACATTTCATTCAGATCTAGCTGTTTTCTATAGAATTTAAGATGTCACTAAAACAAAATGTTTATCTATAAATATAGATAGATATTTGTCCTTTGATTCAGAAGACTGTAAACCAGGGGTCAGCAACCTGCGGCACATGTGCCAAAGACGGCATGCGAGCCACTTTTTAATGGCATGCTGCTACCTGCCAGATCCCGCCCCACTCAGCCCGTCCGGCCACCGCTCTCTCCTGCGGGGGCAGGAGGCAGAAGCTTGGTCCTGCCAACAGCCAAGCTCCCCCTTCCCCCAGCATGCTGCTTTCCTACCCCTTGTCCTCTCCTTCCCTGCGCCGATCAGCTGGTCATCCTTGCGAGGGGGATGGGGAGCAGAGCTTCAGCGTGCTCGCTGCTCCGGGGAGGAGGCAGAGAAGAGGGGGACAGACGGGGCCCTGAGGAAAGGGGTGGAATCGGGCATATCCCCTCCAGTCCCCTGTCATGAGCCGCTCATGGCAGGGTGCTCGGAGCACCCCCACGAGCCGAGCAACCCAGCCCTCTGCCCTGACCCCTGAAACCCCCCACACACACCCAGCCCTCTGCCTTGACCCCTGAAACCCCCCCCACACACCCAACCCTCTGCCCTGACCCCTGCACACCCCACAACCCCAGCCCTGACTTCTGCACCCCCTCACACACCTCCAGCCCCTATTCTGACTCCTGCACCTCCCACACATATCCAGCCTCTCACACCCCATGCCCTGACTCTTGCACCCCCCCACATACCCACCCCCATCCTGAGCACCAAACGGGAACTCCTGCACCGATGCCCCCCCCTGCACATTCCCACCTGCATTCCCACCCTGGGGTCCCAGCCACCGGCCCTACTCAGTCCGTTGCCGGTCTGGGGTCCCAGCTGTCAGCCCCTTACCAGCCGGGGTCCTGCAGGCCCTGCTCAGCCTGCTGCCAAACTAGGTGAACGGAACCCCAGGCCGGCAGCAGGCTGAGTGGGCCAATGGCATAAGATCAGCATTTTAATTTAATTTTAAATTAAGCTTCTTAAACATTTTGAAAACCTTGTTTACTTTACATACAACAATCAATTTACAAACAATTTAGTTACTAAACAATCATTTAGTAATATAGACTTAGAGAGAGAGACCTTCTAAAAATGTTAAAATGTATTACTGGCACGCAAAACCTTAAAATACAGTGAATAAATGAAGACTGGGCACACCACTTCTGAAAAGTTGCCGATCCCTGCTGTAAACTGAGGCCCTGTCAGCTTTGAGTGTGCAGAGAGACAAGCTCTGCCTAGGCACTTATACTGCATTGTGGAGTCTGAGTAGTTGAACTAAGGCTATGTCTACTCTACCGCGGTAACTCGACTTACCACAAGGTCCACACTATGCTGGGTCGATGGGAAATATTCTCCTGTCGACTTACCTTTCTCTTCTCATTTAGGGTAAAGTACCAGGGTTGAGTGAAGAGTGATCTGCTGTTGATTTGGCCAGTCTTCACTAGATCCACTAAATCAACCCCGGTGCATTGATCCTCAGAACGTTGATCTTGGGGGGGTAGTGCAGACATAGGCTGAAAGAGAACATGATCACTGAAACAATCCAAATGAGGTGCAAAGAATAACACTTAATCCTGTAGCTGCTGATTCAGATACAAGAAAAAGAGAACTGTGTGGTCTGAGCACAAGATAGGGAACAATTCTGCTACCAGTTCTGGCTCTGACTCATTGTGTAGCCTTGGCCAAGTCATTTTATATATCTGAGTTTCCCTTTCTGTAGAACACAGATAATCCTCACATACCTCCAAAGGGATTGTGATGAGTGACAAATGTTTGGAAAGTGCTCTGAAGGTGGAAAGTGCGTTGATGATGGGAAGTGTTATATAAGTGCTACGCATTTACGATCTAGTGCAGCTTGATGGATCTGTCAACACCAGCATGAGGTTGCAATCTGTGAATAGGTGAATACATTATTTCTGGCCACATGTAATTTTTCCTGCTGCCCCTACTCCTTTAAGAATGAGGGGTTTTCCTTCTGACCTATGATGAATGATAAAGGCTCTAGCTTCTGTTTGATTTGTCATATATTCATTCCAGTTTAACAATTTGATTTTGCTCCTGCAAGTTCACTAAGGGAATAGTTCTCTGGGAGCATTCCTATCACTAGAGTCCCGGAGACGCTGATACACTACAGCATAGCCCCATTCCTTCCTGGCTTACACGCATAGCAGGAAAGACTCCCGTGCTCCTATTTTAACGTAGTTGAATATAAATCAGATAAGCTTCATCTGTCTGTATTTGAAGGGATGTCAAATTTTTGCCATGTTCAGTTGCCTGACTTCTGCTTTTCTCCTGCCAGGTGGTCAGCTCTGACCTAAGCATTTCTTCAGTCAGCGATCAAGATGCTTACAGAGCAGGACTGCGGCCAGTTAGCCAGTGGAAAGCCTATTGCCTGGATGGCTACCCAGGTAAGTGCATCTGACTTCAAGCAAGACAAAACATGGCTTTGCCACCTCTGATTTAGTTGTCTCCCTCTCTTCTTCTCCCCATCCTGTACTCTGTGGCATTACACTGCCCTGGCTGAGGAATTGATATAGGTTTGTCTGTGCATGATATAAGTTGTAGCCCAAGTGCAGCAGGAAGAGGAACCAGTTTAGAGCTTTGAAGCTTGGTATGCATGAAGAGGGAAA
The DNA here is from genome assembly GCF_007399415.2 of Gopherus evgoodei. Taxonomy (NCBI): domain Eukaryota; kingdom Metazoa; phylum Chordata; order Testudines; family Testudinidae; genus Gopherus; species Gopherus evgoodei. The sequence continues at coordinate 43,088,829 of NC_044325.1, forward strand.
CAGAAGAATAAACAGTTTTTTGAGCTGTACCAACTCTACCTTCCATCTTGAGAATGGAAATCCATTGACGCACCCTGTGACAACTATCTTACATTTCCATAGCACCTTTCATCTCAAATTTCAAATGCTACAGGAATAATTTCACCCACCACTGAAATGCAGTCACCTCTGAGATGAAATGGCACTAATGTTCAACCATGCACAGCAACAGTGCACAGCAGTTGAGCAGAGTAAGAGAAAGGGAATCCCATATCCAGTTGAAGCTGTCAGGGGAATTTAGGGAGACAGACTTATCCAGGAGTTAAATGGAGACTAAGAGATTGCAGATCCCAGTAACAAAAGGTTTCTTCTGGTATTTCTGTTGTGTGTATGTTACCTGTGACGTGCTCTATAAGCCACCCTTTGAATGTAACTTCAGTTGCTGTTCTTGAAAACTAGAATTCCAGGCTTACTGACTTCTCTGCTCTGGAGCCAGCCTGCCATTTTTGAAATTGAGATTGCCCCAGGAACTATCTGGCTTAGGTACCCTACTGGAAATTTAATATTCGTAGGCGAGACCCCTTCACCTCTCTATCCTATTAACTTCAGTTCAGTTTACCAACCACACATTCAGTCACTGCCTGCAGGTGTGCCTGCTGTCATGGCCACCCCATAGCACCCCCTGTCAGTCTACTGTTGCACTGCAGTGCTCCCTGTCTGTTTTCCTTCCCAAAGTGGGTCTCCTTTGCTCTCCACACACCAGTTAGTTCTGGAGAAGTGTTTGAACCCTCCAGCCAAGTCACAAAACACGAAGTCCAACTGAAAAGTCCAGACAAACAGAAGGTTCTTCTATCATCTGGGGTGTCTCTTCAACATGCTTCTGGGCCTTATTCCCAGCCACTTTCTGGGCTACCTTTTAGAGTCTCTTTCTCTGCTCTGGGCTTTGGCAGTGGCCCCAGGCTGCTTCCCTTGGAATACCATTTCCTGTGCAAACTAGCTCAGAGCCTTCTGTAGGAGCTTACTGCCTGTGGTTCCAGCTGCCAGACTGAGTTCTCTCTGCCCTCTTACAAAGCCCAGTTGTCTGTTAAGCTAATTAACTGCCACCCAAGCATCTACGTAATGAACTACTCACAGGTGGATCTGGGTTTGCTCATTCTCCTTGCCTCTTGTGGGTACTGGGATGGGTGGGCTTAGAACCACTCAGAACTGAAAGTCTGCCATGTCAGTTGTGGGGGAGGAACCACTGAACCCAGATCACAGATGAATTATGGGGACAACAAATGACAAAACAGGAACAGGAGGGTCAAAGGTGTAAATCAAAAGGGGACACTGAACAGGGACCCCCAACAGCGACCACTGCTCCTCAAAGGTGTCTAAGGAGTTAGTGGACACTGCCCATAGGAATTCTGCTCAGAGGTGCAATTTAACAAGGGACTGGAAATAGGCCTCAGAGTCGCAGAGCATGTTTCTCCCTCCCTCCCCATACTAAGCTTCCTCCTCCTAGTTTGATGGATGGCCGTCTTAGCCAGCACCATAAGGATGTTGATGAGGAGGTCTTGTGACTTTGTAGGGCTATGGATGGGGTGTGAGGAGATGTGGGGAAAAGTGCAGCCAGAACCTCAGTAAGAGGTTTTGGAGGAGCCAGAAGAGGGGCTGCAACTTGACACAGTCTATGTAGATGTGCACCAGGCTCCCATTTCAGAAGGGACAGGCGTTGGCAGATTCCATGAACTGTACCAAATACATGTGTAGGTTCACGGCTCCATGGAAATACCACTATCTAATGTCACTGGCAGGCCATGAAACCAGAATGAAATACAGACTGGCCCTCTGCAGGTGGCAACAAGTCCTGCTCATTCTCTAGCCGTGCCTGTCACAAGTAGACTAGTCCTGACTCCCCTGAAAGGGCCAGCCCCCATGACATGTGGGTTCTATTCCAAGCTTTGCTGTGTGACCTAGGATAATCCCCATCTAGTGCAGTGTAATTCATGTATTTTGTAGAGCGCTTTGAGAACACCAGGTATAAATCTATCAAAGGGCAAAGCAGTATTATTATTATTCTGTTCCATACAGATGCCAAGAGAGTAAATGTAATACCCCTGGTGAGGGAATGTCTTGTAAGCAAAGCTGTCAGAAGGCAGCGCCATGATCTGGAGGGTGTAGGGGATCGAGTGGAATGAGCAATGGTATCCTAATAACTTGAGAGCACCTTTTCTAAGATAGTTAATTTACTGTTGAAAGGCCTATAAGATTTGCTGGCAGGAGGTTTTTTCTGCTTGTTACCTCTTTCATAAAGCTTCAGCGTAAATTTGTATCCCACTGAGACTTTCAGCCTTGCTGCTTGTCTTCATCTGTTTCTGATTTTGTCCCTGTTTAACCTTAAATATCTTCAGAGTTCAAAAGAATCCAGCTGAACAAATCCTGGAAACTTATTTTGCTTTCTTTTTGCCTCTATACATCTCTCTCTTTTTTTTTTTAATGTGAATTAAAAGAGTTGGTGTTGGTGAAATTTACCATATTGATAGTCCTGGAGAGAGAGATTCTAGATCCACATGACAGATATAACATGGACTAGTGGAAGGGAAAGCATTCCCTGTGCACTTTGCACCCCCAGGTTTGCCTCAACTCTAACCTGGCAGGGACTCCTTCTCTGCTTTCAGGGATGAATTATGAGGGAACATTCCAAGAACTAAATCTTAATCAACCCAGAGAAAAGGAGGATGTGAGGAATATTTACCTGCCCACTCCAGCCAATAGTTAGTGGTTAGACTGGAACACTGTTTCTTCTCCTGTCATCAGTTTTTCCTCACACTGAAGCTAATCACTGTCTCCACTGCTAGCTCTTTCTCCCTGAAGCCTTATTGCTGACAATCCTCTACTTTGGGCAGAATAAACCCAGTGAGTATGGGATTAGTTTGTCTCTCTGGTACTTTGGTAACAGACTTCACCTGCCCATGCGTAGAGTCAGTGCTGGAGCACATAAGAGAGTTTCTCAGTGTCCCTCCAATGCTAAGGGTTTAGAAAAATGGATGGACACCTAACTATATTCTTTCTTTTTTCTTTTCGACTGCATGGCCAGGGTTTATTTTCATCTCAAACCCCTTTCTTCCGGGCTGCCAGCGGCACTGGGTGAAGCAGTGTCTCAAGCTGTACCCCCGAAAACCCAGTGTGTGCAATCTGGATATGCACATGGCTGCTGAGGAGACCACTGATCTGTGGGGGCAGAGCCAGGAGCACCTGAGGTGAGTCCTGACTGTCAGAATAACCTCAGATTATCAAATAAAACCAGAAGGATTTGGCACCTAGCTAGTAGAATTTTCCCACAGGTCAGATAGGCAGAGACTGTGGCAGGGGTTTGCCTTCCTTTGCAGCATGGGTCATTTGCAGGTTTAAACTAGAGTAAATAGTGGATTCTATGCAACATGAAATCTTGAAATTGTGATTTGAGGACTTCAGCCAGAGGATAGAAGTCCATTACAGGAATGGGTGGGGAAGGTTCTGTGGCCTGCAATGTGCAGGAAGTCAGACTAGATCAGAGGTAGGCAACCTATGGCATGTGTGCTGAAGGCGGCATGCAAGCTGATTTTCAGTGGCACTCACACTGCCCAGGTCCTGGTCACCGGTCCGGGGGGCTCTGCATTTTAATTTAATTTTAAATGAAGCTTCTTAAACATTTAAAAATCTTATTTACTTTACATACACCAATAGTTTAGTTATGTATTATAGACTTATAGAAAGAGACCTTCTAAAAATGTTAAAATGTATTACTGGCACGCGAATCCTTAAATCAGAGTGAATACTCGGTGCACCATTTCTGAAAGATTGCCAACCCCTGGATTAGATGATCATGTTTGTCCCTTCTGGCCTTGAAGTCTGAGTCTAGTATATTAGCAGGGGATGGAACTGGCAGAATATTGTGCAGGAAGAAGGGTTTCACACAGTATTATGGACTTAAGCATCTTAAATTCAAGTTAGGTCTTTGCACTGCTTGGTGTCATTGCTGATGGAGTTAATCCTAAGGATCTTGGTCTTGTCCTTGTGAATGTTGAGGCCAACGTGTGATGACGTGGCTGCCGCTACGTTGGTCTTCTCTTGCATCTGCTGTTTACTGTGCGAAAGGAGCGCAGTGTGAAATCAGTCCTACTGTATGGAGCTGAAACCTGGAGGACAACCAAAACAACCATCAGGAAGATCCAGACCTTCAGTAATAGCTGCCTCAGAAGGATTCTCCAGATCGGCTGGCCAGACACCATCAGTAACATCCACCTCTTGGAGAGGACCTGTCAACTCCCAGCAGAGGAAGAAATCAGAAGGAGAAGGTGGGGTTGGATAGGACATACACTACGTAAGCAGCCAACTAACATCACCAGACAGGCACTGCGGTGGAACCCCCAAGGCAAGTGGAAAAGAGACCGTCCAAGAAACACCTGGCGACGCGACCTTCAGGCTGATAGCAAAAAAAATGGGCTATACCTGGAACCAGCTAGAGCGAATGGCCCAGGATAGAGGGCTCTGGAGATCTGTGGTTGGCGGCCCATACCCCGATTGGGGTGACGGGCATGAGTGAGTGAGTGAGTGACTGCTTGGTGTGCACCTTTGCTAAGCCTCCTTCTTCCAGCCGAGGGAGCAGGACCCTCCAGTTGCTATGAGTCCATTAGACGGTGACAAGATCACAAGTAGGATAACCATTGCCTCTCTGCATTCTCACCCTAGAGATCAGGGACTGTGCCATAGTGAGCCCAGGCAGCAGGAATTGTGAGGTCTTTCTAAGCCTTAGATTGGAGCCAGTGCTCTAGAGGTGAAAAGCCTCTTTCCAAACTCTCTCAGCCTGCCAGGCAGCCCGCCTCACACTTCCAACCTGGCAATGGGTGTCCTGTAGGTGAAAGGCTCCACAGCCCATTCCCAGAACCGCTTGAGCCAGCCAGTCTTGTCTCATCTTCTAATCATGTTTTGATTCCAAAGGCTCTGTAACCATGAGACACTTCCTGTAACCAGTTTCCTTTTGCATTCCTCCTTGCCCGCAAACCTGCCCATTTCCTCTCCCTTCCAGAAGATGCACTTAACATTTTATCAAGGGAGCAAAAATGCCCTGCTGTACTGAAAAGGTGGAGAGCCACTGTAGCCCCACTATGAAAGCAAAATGCTTTCCTCTCATTCCTTCAAAACTGCCTTGGGAAATTGCTTTCTCTCTTCTGGGTTCAGCAGGAGGAAGGCACTGCAATCTAGAACTTTTCTATTGTAATGCAATTCCCATTTTGCCCTGAGAGGTGAGCCCTCTTAAGGCACATTTGCAGAGTGCTATAAATGGAAACTTGTCTTGCTGCTACCCGCGCTGCTGTTGATCTGAGGGTAAGTGAAGTATTCCAGGCTTTTTGTTTCTGAAGTCTTGGCTTTTACATTTCTATGTTCAATCTAGTATGAATGTTGCTTTTTAAAATCTGGTCAGTAGTGCCCCCCAACGCATCAGGTGAGAGAACTGGGGTGCCACTGTGACTTGGCAGGACTTTCCTAGGAGCATCCTCTGCGTGCACAGAGGGCAATCACATGGAGGTTAATTTTCAGCTAGTGCTGATTCAGCTGAAATCAGCGCTGCATGAGTGTGATGGCTGGGAGAAACTTTAGCACTTTTAGTAAGCACTCACTTGAGAGAATGAGCAAGCAAACTGATGTGTGGGCACTTTCACTAGGGGAGAGCGAGTGACCCAGCCAGCTCATCTGTTGTCTTGAGGCAAGGGCTTTTTGGGGTGCAGAGAGAGTTGCTGGGGCTCCATGGTCCAGAGGAATCTTGGAGTTCCCACTCCCTGAAGGCACCTATCAAACACTCATCGCTGGTAGAGGGGAAGTTGGGTTTCTTCCTAAATATTGGGAATTGCTAGCAGTTCCAAAGGGCTTAGTGCATTCCTCCGCCATCTTGCTGAGGGAGAAAAGGTGTTATAGTGGCAATTGCTACCAGGGGATTGAGGAGGAAGCTGATACCAGCAGAAAGACTTGGGCTTTGGAGCATAATACATTATATAAGAGTAAATAAACCAAAAACCTTGAAACTTCATTGCCTCCCCAGAAGAGCCATCAAAAGACTTTTAGCACATGCAACAGTGAGGCTTTTAAAATGTGAGTGAACTTAGTGCTATTGAAAGAGAAGAATTAGAGCCCTGTTTATTCCAAGCAGGTTCTGTTCATGCCTTCTTGCATCTTTGCCAGTGCATCTCATTCCTGATCCACAGCCCTCTCCTTTTCCAGTCCTGAGCTGCTCCCGCTCCCAGAGCTCTGCTCTGATGCATCTCATGCATGCTCTGCAGTTCCCCCTGCTATTAATTAATTGGGCACCCTGCATAGTTCTGCTAATGCATTTCAGTTTTAACCTGTAGGCTCCCTGCTATTTCAATTTTGTTCCCCTTCCCCCCACACAGCTCTGCTCTACTGATACCTATCAATACCTGCAGCACCCCTGGCTATTCCAGTCCTAGGAATTTATCATTTCCAAGAGTATGAAACATCATCTTCCTTCACAGCAACCACTTTTGAAATTACACATAAAGTGTTAAGGCCTCAGGGCAAATAAGCTGTTGAACATGTAAGAAGTGGAGATCCTGTGTCACAGAAACACCTCTAGCATTGTAACAAAAACCAGGTGAAGAGAAACATTGAAAATGGAGGTAGTGGTAGAATTCTTTTTTAATTGCACACATTAAGTTCTCCTTGAAGTGCATGGGAATCATAGGTTCTCCATCCTTTAAGTGCAGTGCCATGTGCTTCTGGGCACCACGGGTTACTCAATCCAACAGATATTTGAAAGTTACTGTATTGCTACATTACAGTAACTGCAGTTCCCTGTATTGTACCTTGAAGAGGGAAACTGGAATGGGAGCTGTGGAAGTTGGCCTTTAAAGGCCTGTCCATGGTGTAGGTTAGAAGCTGTGCTACTATCTACAGACCTGTCATTTAGAGGGCAAAAAAAGTGGAAAGGCAACAGCCAAACATTGAAGTTTGGATCAGACTTGGCAGCGGCAGCAGAAACAGCATGCTTCTTGTTTGCTGAGAGAGAAGGTGTGTAATTGGGTTAACAAGCCTTGTAGCTGAAAGCCAACCTCCCTGGCACTATTATTTATCAAAATGCTCGGATACAGATCCTCTTTCACAGAAGAGCAAACAGTAATAAAATAAAGAAAGAGGAGCTGCAGATGCCGGGATAAATGATTGGGAGGTGTTTCACCTGCATACAGCCCGCTCCATATTTGCCAGTAACATGTTGTCATATGACTGTCTTCCTTAAAAATACTTTGCGGAACTCTCTTTTTGTCCTGCATGCCAGTCTGGATGGTTGTCAGCAGTATTCTAGAATAATAGATATTACAAGATGGAGCAGACTTGTTAGTTCATCCATCACATATCCCACAGCCAGTGCAGCATTACTCCTTCCATGATGTCTTCTGGTCAGTCTGTCATCAACACTTTTTGTAAATGCACCAAACAGAGAATCTGTCCCTTCTCTTTGGTGACCGTTACACAGCCTGACCCATCTAACTCACTGTCCTCTAGTTCAGCCCAAATATTCCCTTTCTTAATTTCATCCCTTTTTTCTAGTTATACACCATGTGTTGCCCTACATAATTCTTCCTCCTTTTTTTTTATTTACACTCTTCAGATGTTCATAGGCTGAGATGTTCCCTCCCCACATTAGCTGTTTAGCCAAGCTCTACAAATTTAGTTTTTTTCCATACCTTTTAAAGCTACTCCTTCAGTCCACTGATCACCTCTGTTGCTCCCATGATAACTCCAGTAGCTCCTATATTAAAAGTGAAGTGATGGCCGTTTGTTCCAGGCCCCTAGATTTTGTACAAATGTCATAAACTGAACTTCCAGAGGAGCTGCGCCCAGGAAACGATTTGGGCACTGTAAGTGAAAGATCCACTGTGAGATGTTTAATGTGCTATTGTACAGGTGAATGTCTCTCATTTCTACATGCAGCAATGTCAGAGAATGTCAAGGAAAGAAATAAATGTCCATTCTATTATCTGTTTAAATTTTGTCTTTTAGGAGCAAAGGTTCCAGCAAACGGGAGCCCAGAAGTTTACTGGAGAAGCTGCGCTGGGTGACCTTAGGTTACCATTATAACTGGGACACCAAGGTATTTGAGGAGAATCACTCCTTTGTCTCTCTTTTTTCCTGCATGCTTCTAATGGAGGGTGAAGTTCTGTCAGAAAGGGAGGAGAGAAGGACATCCCAGAATGCAATGGCAGGGAAATTCGTATGGCCCCACAAGGCTCTGTCTCAAGAAGGGCCTTGAGCCAAAGCTTGATTTCATGGGAGTTTAAATCCTATGCTTGGATGTTGGGGGTTTAATGGCAGATGTGTGTTGCCATGTGTCATTTCCTTTGGGAGGTAGTGCAGTGAGGCACATCTGGCCTGCAGGCCTGAGCCTCTATTCAGAGTATCTCTTCCTCACTGAAAGGAGGTGGCCCTTGAAACATTGTAACTTGGTAATTGCACATAAGAGTGGGGCATATCTTCTGATCTTGGGTATGTGAAGGTGAGCTATTTCTGAGGGCAGTTCTACACTACAGCTTAAGTCAATATAATTTACGTTGCTTAGGGGTGTGAAAAAGCCACCCCCAGAGCGATGCAAGTTACAGTGACCTCAGCAGTGTCCATACCAGCGCTATGTCAGTGTGGGAGACGCTCTCCCGCTGATGTAGCTTCTGCCTCTCACAGAGGTGGAGTAATTATCCCAATGGGAGAGCTCTCTCCTGTTGATGTAGAGCATCTTCATGCTGTGCAGATGTAGCACTTGTAGTGTAGACTATCTGTAAAAAAAAAAAAAATAAATAAAACATTACCTCTTGGTAAAAGGTAGAGGAGATTGTTGCTGGAGTGGCTGTAAACTTCAAGCCTGAAGCAATAGCAAAGCCTCGCCAGCCAGCAGGAATCATGTGGCTGTTGAAGATCTCGGAGACAAAAATGGCCTTTCTAATCAGACTCTTGATCTGAGGGAGGCTGGGAGAGGAATGCAGAGCAAGAGCACAGTCTATCAGCGCGCTGCAGACACACTTAGCCAAATTACCTGCAGCCTTATCTGTACAGAGTGAGCCTATTACTCAACAGCCTTAATGAAAATGCAGCTGCTCCCTCCCGGTCTCCCCAGTCGGAGATATTCAGTGGGGAATGGAAAAGTGGAAGTTGCGGAGTTGCAGTTCTATGTTTGATTTTTTTTTTTTTGTTCAGATTGGAGGCAAAGCTAGTTGGCTTTGGGCTTTGGTGATGGGATAGACAGAGCCTTTCACCTCTAGTTTTGTCAGCTTTAAGTAATGACTAAGTAATGACAACTGCTCAGTAGCCCATGTAAAATGGTCTCAGGTCTACCACCCAAACCACCATATCACGTAGCACTATTTAGCATGCATGTCTAGTGGCAGTCTCAGCACAGACCCAGAATTGAATGGGCCACTGAGCCTAAATTTATTTTGTTCCCTCCAAAAGTGTTCATCCAGAGCAGGGTGTGAGGGACATTTGCCTTGCTCCTGCCCATGTGTGATCATTCTGGGGTAATATAAGATGTCATTCTCCAGCTGTCAACTTGACATTAGCATGCAATAAACTATAAAACAAGCCCTTGAGTTCTCACTAAATGTTTTTTAAAATTGATTTTATTGCTCTTGGGTTCTGTTTTTCCTGAGCATTTCTTTTCTCTATGCCCTCCCTTCTCCAGAAGTACTCAGCAGATCACTACACTCCTTTCCCCTCAGACCTTGCTTTTTTGTCAGAGCAAGTAGCTGCTGCTTGTGGGTTCCAGGGCTTCCAAGCTGAAGCAGGGATCCTGAACTACTATCACTTCGATTCTTCGCTGGGAATTCACGTGGATGAGTCCGAGCTGGACCATTCTCAGCCTCTCTTATCATTCAGGTGAGCCAGGGGAAAGGCTTGTGTACTGTGGAGGGGCGGCACATCCATTTACCTTCTATTGAATGCATGTTTTTGTAAACTAATGTAAGGTTACAGGAGATCCATGAAACTTAGTGGTAAATTGTCTGTTTGTAACCTTTCACCTCTGGAGACTTGAAGAGCAGGGATGCTGTAGATCAGGAGTGAGGTGCATAAGCAGAGCTGTGTATGAAAAGGGCATAGGATTTGAATTACAGTGGATGCTGCTCCTCAGGATTGAGGGGCACATCAGCAGAGTTGGAGCCCCAAGACTGGAATAGCTGAATGGCAGGGGAGTGCTAAAGGGCAGGAATGAAATCCATCAGCAGAGCTCCTGCCCAACTTAAACCAATGCATAGTTAGTCTGTTTTATGTGCACTAAACTTAAAGTGGTAACAGAGAGTCCATCTGGCCTATAAAGAGGAATTTACCTGATTAAAATCCTTCTGTTTCTGCACATAATTATTATTTCACTAACTGAGCTTTCCCTTCTGTGTGTGTTTTCTCTCTCTCCTCTCACTCCCACCCGCAACCTTTCGTGCTTCCCAGTTTTGGACAATCCTCTATATTTTTGTTGGGGGGCCTAAAGCGTGATGAAGCCCCAACAGCCATGTTCATGCACAGTGGGGACATCATGGTAATGTCCGGCTTCAGCCGCCTGCTGTACCATGCTGTCCCACGAATCCTCCCCAACCCTGAGGGGACAGCTTTGCCCTCGTGCCTGAAGCAGGCATTCCCCTCAGACTTTCCTGACCGCTCAGTCATTGAGCACTGCTCTGAAGAGGACTGGCAGATCTGTACCAAGTATTTGCAGACTTCCCGCATTAACATGACCATCAGACAGGTGCTGGCCGTGGGTCAGAGCTTTCCAGATGAGTCCAGGAGAGAGAGAGAATGGGATGCAACCTCTGAAACTTGTTACCACCCGGAGGATGGTGAAGTCAAGTGGCACAAACTGAATACAGACAGCTGAGATCTGGAGACCACTCTTGGGCCTTTGGCTTGGACTGGGCCGGTAACCTCCCAGGTGGGGCAGATGGTTCAGGTGACCACATGGAGCCCCATCCAGTTGTGGAGGGAATAGGGGACTCCAGCAGAATAGTTGTGATCATTAGTGGTGTGGTGGTGCTGGTGGGGACGAGAGGAGGGTCTGTGAAGGGGAGGAAGGATGCTCATGTGGCCAAAGGATATGGCTGGGACTCGCCTCTGTTTCCAGCTTTGTTATGAAATTACTGTGTGACACTGAGCAAATAACTTCCTCTCTGTACCTTAATTTCCCCATCTGTAAAATACCCCCATCACAGGGATTTTGAGGCTCAATTCATTAAAGCTTGCTAAAACACTTCGAGATTCTTGGATAGAAGGTGCTAGCAAAGGGAAGGATGTGGTTGCTCTTATGGTAAAGTAAATTATTTGATTTACAAAGCCCAGTTTAAGTGCACTGCTGATCATGCACAAGTTTAAATGGCAACGTGTCTGAATGGGCATCTGCTTACAGCGCTTTTAATGTGGGGCCACATCTGCCCCTCATACTGACTCAGCTCTCAGAATCCAGAGGCTACCCTAACCATGCTCTGCAAAAGGCTTGCTGTATTAGCTGGAGTCCTGCCCTCTGGCTGGCTGTTTACACCCCACAACCTGCAGCAGAGATTCCTCTCATGAGTAGGACTGGGCTCTTTTAAATACCTCAGGTTTTAGAGCACAATAATTAAGGCCAGGCTTCCCTGGAATACCTACTGATTTCTGTTCAGGCCTCCTCCCTGTGCCCCGTGTGTAACTGAGCCCTAAACCCCATTCTTCAGAATCGATCCTTCTAGTTGTCTGCAGAATGCAGTCTCTGCAGTCCCTGCTTGGCTCCTTTAAGGAGCAGCATGAGGAGAATGGCTTCCAAGCAGGAACAATGAAGTTCTAAATTAAGTACCAAAAGAAGAAATTAATCAGTGACTATCGCTAGTGCCCAAAAGGTAATTGTATTTAAACAAAATAAGGAAAACACTGGCTTCTGTGCCCATCTTCTTTAGGACTCAGACCTTCCTATCTGCTTTTTAATGCAATTTTAATTGTTTAAGGGCAACGCTCTATCCCAGGGGTATTTTGTCATGCTTTCCCCATGAATACACTTACTCTGTTTTTAAATTAAAGATTTCTATCTCTCTTGGAGAGGTGTTTTTTTTTTCTTTTCTCCCATTTAGTTATTTTTCTGTATTGTTAATGCTGCTGCATCCCTTTTGCTGTTTCCTTCAGGGTTCTCTTGGATATGCTAACTGTGCCATCCACCAGCTGTGTAAAAGGAACCTTGCATAGGGCTTTAGGGCCACTGGGTTTATACAGTGCTTGGTTTTATGTTGGGCTGTATGAGAGAGGTGCTACCTTCAATGCCTCTTGGCTAAGTTCAACTCCAGCATGGACTTGGTATCTCTTCCTGTAGGGGAACAATGTCTGATGTATTTATTACTTACAGAACAAACTCTTCAGACCAGGGACTGTCTTTCTTTGTGTGTGGACAGTACCTTGCACAATACCAATACATAATATTGGTGGGCTCCTGCAAATGGATGGATAAGGGGATTGGATGGGGCTTTCCATCTCTGACCTTTGTGGTTCTGCACTAAAAATGTTCCCCAAATATCTTAGTCCCTACTCTACTTAACATTTTCCTCATAGGTAAGTCTTGGGGAAGCAAAAACTATCACGAATAAATGCCCTAGTGTGGCTGCATGAAAACTGGTATTTGAATAAGCCCCAGAAAATATCAGAGCACATTAGCAGCATCTAAAGGGCAAAATTCTTGCTCTGTTTTGTAAAGGGCTTAGTCAGAGATCATTTTGAGGGCTGACAATTCATAGTGAATTCACTACTTGCTTTGAACTGCATTATTCCAGATCTTTGCTTCAGTCTTGAGCATTCCAGTCATAATATCCCCATTAGCAACTGGAAAAGTGTCTAAAATCAGCTCTATCCAAGTTTAGAAAGTGAATGTTACCACTGATTTTTTTTTTTTTTTTTTAAGGGACTACGCCCAGGTCGATAGGCTCAAGATGCAGATAATAACCCCTGTCCCCTCTGGGTGGAAGGGAAGACATTCTATTTTTAAACATCCCCAGCATAGGTTTAAATCCAAGATATCTGCAAGGAGAGCAGCAAAGGCCCATCTGCTCAGCAAACATTGAAAACTAGATAGGACAAAGCTCTAATGGTTAGACAACAGTGAACCAACCTGCTCTGGCCCCTTCCACGGGATGGACAGTATGGGAGTTAAGTCGGCCTTTTGCATCTCTGATTTCTGTGATTCCCTAGAAACCAAGGGCCAAGTGATGAATAAGGGATTGTAATGAAACAAGATTCAGCTCTCCCTGAGCTTCAGAAACTGGAAGACTTTTTGAATTTTAAACCCTTGCAGAAAGCTTGAGATGTCTGCAGTTGCAATCAATGTAAGCAGGCTGATGGTCATTAGAGATGGGGAGCTCATTGAAGCCATGTGCTTCTATTGCTTGACAGACAAGCTAGGAATTTGTTGGTTATGGTTGGAAGGGGTAACAGTTTGTAATCAGTAATTACAGTGTGTGCTGACTGTGATGACATCCAGTGACTAAAGATTCATAATTATATTAGCTACCTGCTGGGCCATCCAATAGGTGAGAGATCCATAGCCACCTCTGTATCTAGATGTCAGAAACTGGAAAACAGGAAAACAGAAGCACAAATAAATATGCGCATATGAGGGGCAGCAAATGGAATGAGAATGTCCTGAACTAAGGCCCATCCACACTACAAGAGTACCTGGATGTGAAACTTTTATTTGACCTGATTACAACAAAGAGGGTTATGTCCACACAGCAGTTCTTTCATAGTATAAACCAAGTTTGTGCATCCGTACCTACCACACTATCTAACCATGTTTATTGGTGCATTCTGGGAAAATCTGGACAGCTATTCCATAGTGCCTCAGAGGACAACATCCAGGGTTCATGAATACAAAGTGGCAACAGCAGCATAGGAAGCAAAGCTCTCTGGGTTGTCCCATTACACAGAGTGGGAGGAAGGATTGGTCAGACTTAGAGGGTCCATCTATGCTGCAAACTTAGTGTTATGAGCAGGTTACAGGAAGACAACTATGTGCCAACTCTAGGCCACTGGTAAGTGAAACGCGCTGGTTACCAACATGCTATGCCAGGGGTGACCAAACCATGGCTAGTGCGCTGCATGCGTAGGGTGACCAGATGTCCCGATTTTATAGGAACAGTCCCGATTTTTGGGTCTTTTTCTTATATAGGCTCCTATTACCCCCCACCCGTCACGATTTTTCACATTTGCTGTCTGGTCACCCTATGCATGCGGCTCTTTTACAGTTAAAGTGCAGCTCATGGAAACCCGACATACCTCCATTCTTTGCCTATCACATTGCAGAGGGAGCTCTGGGCTTCTGCCCTGCAGCAGAGTGGTAGGGCTGGGGGCTTCTGCCAGAGATGACTGCTGCCTGCTGAGTGAGGGGCAAAATTTAAAGGTTCACCCCACACACACCACTTGAGTCACCTCCCCCCGGCATGTCCTCCCTTTTACCTTCAGTAGCCCCTCCCTGCACCTCCCAGATGTTGGTTCCCCATGGAGAGACAGGAGAAAACAGCTGACACCTGCAGGGAGGAGCTGTTGCTTTAGCTCCTGGGAGAGAGGCAGTAGCAAAAGCAATAGCTCTCCCTGCAACTCCCAGCTGTTTTCCGCTGCCGCTTCCCATGGCCTCAGCTCCCAGCTTGCTGGCTCCAGCAGCTGCTGTACAATGAGGGGGCCTGATGGCAACTCTGGCAAAAACGGGGGGGTAATGTAACCCCCCCATCCATCACCTCTGATTTCTGTCCAGCAGGGAGGGGAGTCTTGGGGCTTCAGTCCTGCAGAGTGTTCCTGCTGGGGCTCGGGGTTTAGCAGGAGTGGGGCTGAAGCCCCAAGCCCCTGCAGAGCTGAAGCTCTGAGACTCCCTCCCCACAATACTGAAGCCCTGACAGTTGCCTTCCATGGGGCTGAAGGTCCAAGCCCTGGCAGGCACACCCCGTCTCTTGAACTTCTAAAGATTGTCATATGCGGCTTGTAGGGCCAGCAAGTTTGGCCACCCCTGCCCTATGCCTCTACTATGTGTGTGATAATGGATGCAAATCAGCTGTACAACGGATGGGTTGAAAGTTCCAGACATCATGTAAAATGAAATCTGCAAGTCCCCTAAATAGTGATCAAGCTACAGCACCGGCCATATAATTAGAATAGGGGATTTGAACTGGAGGGAGAAGAGGGAATTGCAATCTCAGAAGTCAGCCTCCAAGGACTCCAAGCAGGTGCATGCAATATTTCCTTTCTGGTGGAGCAGACCTCATTCTTGACTTCTCCTAGCACAATGCCTTCTGGAGAAGTCTGGCAGCCAGTGCCTCTGGGAAACTTTGCTGAAGACATGTTTCTTGCTAGTCTGATCAGTAGTGTACTGGAAGAACTGGCTCCAGAATTGTGTGTGCTCACGCTCCCCTCAAGTCGCTCTGGTCTTGATCAGTTTCCCTCTGTTGGGGAAATTAGTTGAAATTCTCATTCCTGTATTCTATATAGGATGTATTCTTGCAGTGGAAGTCTTAGATGAGTCTGCTTTAGCAAAGTGACATGTTGCTACCAGGGACTCCTTCCCATGACTTTCCTTTAACTAGGATTGAAAACAGTTTAGTTGCTTGTACAGAGAGGACCAAGACCCTGTTATGGAAAGCACACTGTATATACCGTAGTCCACTGGAGGGAGAGCATCCTATGCTCTATTTCTGATCACGTGCTATCTCAAAAAGATACAGCAGAAACAGAAGGGCTCCAGAGATAGATGGCAAAAAATTATGGGAGATCTGGAAAGACCTCTATATGAGGAGAGCTTGAAAAGACTGGGACTGTTTAGAGAGAAGCAAATCAGAAGGGAACATGATAGGAATACTGAAAATAATGAATGGTCTAGAGAAGGTAAACCAGATGCTTGTATTTTTGCTTTCTCATAATACATAAACAATGAGATATTCAATGAAAGGCAATACATTTAAAGCCCCTGATGGAAAATGATTTTAACATAATGGTAGTTTAATCTGTGAAACTCATTGCCCCATTATATTCTTGATGCTGAGTTCAGGATTCAAAATAGGATCAGAAACTTATATGGATAATGAGAACAGCCACAGTTACATTAGATAATATCAACAAAAATTATTAGAAGGGCTACAAACCTTTCTGTTTCAGGGTACAAACCAACCACTAACTAATAGGGATTAAGTGAAACTTTCCTTTGGGCAGATATCTTCATATATTCATGGTATTTTCTTGCACTTTCCTCTGATAGATCTGGTACTGGCTATTGTCAAAGACAGAACACTGGACTAGAGGGCCCATTGGTCTGATCTGGTGTGGTAGGTCCTAGGATTTTTCTAGGCAGAAATTTTTTGAAAGAACCCTTCTGCTCCCCTATATACAGTTTACCATAATAAAACCAAACACAGAATCTCCTTCACACCTTTAATGCATATTAGGCCAGGGCCTCCCAGCAGCAAGTTTACTCAGAGTGCATTGCTCCTGGGGTCCCAGTGGGGGAAGAGGAACTTCTGGAGCATCATGGGTAAATTTAGTATAAGCAAGCTCTCTTCCCCTTTTCCTGGTTCCTACTATTTTAAAGGTACATCCTGACCCAAGAGGATTTGAATGTGAGCACACCACTCTGAACAGATTAATCGGCTAAATTCTTATCTCCTGAGATAAGTATGTACTTGTGGGTTGTCAGGGAGCCGGATTTTATATTCTCATTGAAATCCAGAGCCTGTGCACAGAGAGACATTGGAAATAGTAGTTGCTACCTCCACCGCTTGCTAGAAGAAGGAGAATGTTTAATGTCTGCAGTAGCTTTTTCATTCTTCCAAATAAAGAAGCATTGCCTTGTCTCTGAACAGGTCACAGCAAATGCAGACATTCCCAATCTCTTTTTGCTTCTCAAAGCAGATTCACTAAGGTTGGCTGGCCCAACATATCCCCTTAGCTTGAATCCAGCCTTTTCTTTTGTTGCTTATGTTAAATATCTTCCCTCCTGTGAAATGAGTTTGGCTTCAGACTTGTTCCCACTGAGTAAGTATTCACATTCTAAACTCCAACAGCTTCATTGTCACTTGTGTTGAATGGGCCAGGTGGAGACTGAGCTCAGCCATTAAGCTGATTCCTTGAGATCAGGACTGAACACTGCTGATGGGATAGCACAGGGAAGTTCTCCCACCTGCTGCCTATGCTGTACATGTTCCTATGCAATAGCTTATAAGGCTTTTCTGAGATGTCTTTCAGGCAGGAAATCTCAAAGTACATCACAAAGGTGGATCAGTATCATTATCCCCTTGCTACAGATAGGAAAAATGAGACACAGATGAAGTGAGGCATAAAGAACCATTGTCCAAAACTTTAAATTTAACTCAGATCTCCTGACTCCCAATCATCTGCTCTAACCAGTAGAGACACTGCTTCTCTACAGTGACTTCATTCACCAGTATTGTCAAGTCAGCACCTTATACTAGCATTTAAATTTACCTAAAAAGAACCTGGAACTCCTTCCCAACCTGCATTTACTAGAGAAGGCTGGAGGGTTGCTGCCCTGGACAGAGAATCAATAAAGGCCTTGGCTTTCCAGAGCTGATCATCATACCAATCATTTGTCTGTTTTTCTTTCTAGTGGCTGAGATAAGAAACTTTTTTTCTTCTTAATGGAAAGTCCCATTGATTAAGGTGGGGGGAAATGGGGAGTGCAATTCTGCTGTGGCAATTTAGAACTATAATGAGGGAGAGAGAAGCTGAAGGGGGAGAATTGGAGATGGCTATTGATTTTTAAAGGGTGGAGGAGCTGCAGCAGAGCACAGACCATAGAAGGAAGACTCATCTTTCATGTCATGCTTCTTGTTTACAGATAATCAGTCCTGGGGAAGGGGTCATTTGGTGGCGGTATTTGGGTGTTTACTTTTGAGGGGAAGATTTAAGCTTGGATAGACTCATCAGAATTCAGGCATTTGGGCAGATCTCAAAGATATGGAACTAGGACTCATGGGGCTGGACCTGAACAAATCTAGGGCTGAATATCAGGAAACACTAACAGTGACATTGGTGAGAATGGATCAGACTGTGGAAAAGATCCACCAAAGAAAGGGGTGGGAGCTCCATTGCCCAAAGCCCAGCAGAATAGACAAGAGGGAATAACCCTGCACTGCTATGGGAATGGATTATTTTAGTGCTAATCAGACTTCTCATCTCCAGTTTCTGTGTTCTGGGACCCATCATTTCTATGACTGAAAATTCTAACCAGGCTCTGACTTACCCTGCTCCCATAGCTGAGAGCAGTCCTAGGTGTGGGTTTCTCTGATCCCTTGTCAGCACCCTTGGCCATAAATAGGCCCTGCCTTCCGCTTGTCTATCTGGAATTTCTACAAGACTTAAGTTGCCCTTTAGTCTGACCCAAGTAGCATCTGCACAGCACATCAAGAGTCTGAGAAAATTCCAGGTCAGCTGTGTTGATCAGTGATCAGTTTGAGTTTGTCTTAACTCCCTTATGGACATCACAGACCTGGATTCATAAAAGGGGGAGGATGGTGATGGGAGGTCATGATGGCCCTGCCACAGCAAGTAAATAACTTGTGGCAACCTTATGCCCTGGCTGACTGCTGCAATAGACCCAATTCCTGTTCTGTAGTCTGCTTGCTCACTCCACAGACCAGGAAGAGGGCTTGCTGCAGGCTCCATCCCCATGGCAATATAAGCAGTGTGGTCTTCTCCCATCCAAGAGGCCTGGCTTCTATTCTTGACATTGATCTTGCTCTCTGGAGTCATGACACTGGGAATGACGTTACCTCTGTGTCTCTTCTGTCTCCTGTGGGGCTAGCAGTTTGTAAAAGGTTTTAATGCTTCTTTGATCCGGGTTCACTTTCCTTGCTCAGTATTTATTACTCTTTCCCCAGCTGTTGTCATGCTTTCAGGTTTCTAATTTCTCTGCAGACACCTCCCTATCAGCAGCTAAAATGCTGCCATGCACCCTGCTATAGTGAAATCCCTTGGTGAATCCCAAGAGAGCCTCTGTCTCTTGCAGCACAGGTCCTTGCAAGAAGGGAGAGGACTACTTTCCCCATCTTTTTCCACTAGCAGCAGAACTGCACTCACAACAGACTGTGGTGTGTCACGGTGTCTGTCTCTTCCTGCAGCTGACAACCAGAGATGCTTATCAAATGCAGCTATAGATAACGTACTGTCTGATGCTCATCAGACCAATAGTACTGTACCAAGTCAAACTGCTACAGCCTTTGCTGTGCTAGCAGCTTCTCTTCCTCCGTGGGTGCTACATTGATGGAGTCTCTGGCTTTCCAGTTTCTCTCATGCACATACCACTCAGAAGAGAAACAAAGGCTCAGTGTGCTTCTTTCTTCTTGCCTTTCTCTGTCTTGGGGCCTGAGAAGGAGAAAGTGTGGCAAAGACAGCAGCAGGAGATGTGATTCCCCAAGACCTATCTATCTTCTTCAGCATTATGGAAAATCATGCTGAGATTGTACCACGCAACATTCTCTTCCCAACTACTATGGTCTGATACTATAGCATTAATTTGAGACAGAGCTGGAACCAAAATTGTGTATGTGATGATCATCATCATAGTCTACAGTGACACCTTGGCCTCATAAGACAGCCCTGTTGTGGGACCAGCATGTCAGTTGCTCAGCTTATTATTTATTATTATTATTATTTATTATTTCTGACCTTTGAGCATGGATCTTGAGTGCAGGATGTGAGTGGAGAGTGCAATGAAGTAAGTGCTCTTTGGAGAGCATGACATGACCACATTGGCCCCAAGAAAGTGCAGCCTCTGAGGGTATATCTGCACTGCAATTAAAAACCTGGCTGGCCTGTGCCAGCTGACTCGGGTGTAGGAACTATTTAATTGTGGTTGACACACTTGGGCTGCAGCCTGGGCTCTAGGATCCCATGAGGTTGCAAGGTCCCAGAGCTTGGGCTCCAGCCCAAGCTTGGAACTCTACACTGCAGTTAAACAGCTCCTAAGCTCAAGCCCTCTGAGCCTGAGTTATCTGGCATTAGGGTTGCCAGGTGTCCAGTTTTTGACTGGAATGCCTGGTTGAAAAGGGACCCTGGTGGCTCCAGTCAGCACCACCAGCCAGGCTGTTGAAAGTCTGATCAGCAGTTCTGCAGGTCTAAGTCAGGCTAGTCCCTACCTGTCCTGGCACCGCGGTGTGCCCCAGAAGCGGCCAGCTGGTCTGGCTCCTGCAGGGGGCGATCCATGGGGCTCTGTGTGTTGTCCCCTCTGTGAGCACTGGCTCCACTCTCCCATTGGCTGGTAACTGCCCCCCCCACCTAGGAACTGGACCTGCTGGCTGCTTCCGGGGTGCAGCGCGGTGCCAGGACAGGTAGGGACTAATCCACCATAGCCCCTCTGCCCTGCTGATCAGGAGCCGCCTGAGGTAAGCTCACGCACCAACCCAGAGGCCCTGCCCCAGCTCTGAGCCCCCCCCCAAACCTGGAGCCCCCTCCTGCACCCCAAACCCCTCATCAGCCCCACCCCACAGCCTGTACCTCCAGCTGGACCCCTCACCCCCCTCTGCATCCCAACCCACTGCCCCAGCCCAGAGCCCTCTCCCACACCCTGAACCCCTCATCCCTGGCCACACCCCAGAGCCTGCATCCACAGTCAAAGCCCTCACCCTCTCCCATAGCCCAACTCCCTGTGCCATCCCAGAGCGCCCTCCTGCATCCTGAACCCCTCATTTCTGTCCCCACCCTGAAACCCACACCCCCATTCAGAACCTTCATCCCCCCCCCCACACCTCAACTGCCTGCCCCAGCCCAGTGAAAGTGAGTAAGGGTGAGGGAGAGCGAACCACCAAGAAGGGGGAGTGTAGTGAGCAGGGGCGGGGTCTCAGGGAAGGGGTGGAGCTAGGGCATTCGGTTTTGTGTGATTAGAAAATTGGCAACCCTATCTGGCATGGGCCAGCCACAGGTGTCTAACTGCAGTGTAGACATACCCTGAGAGAGCTGGCCCTCCACCCCATAGAACACAGCATGGGACTTCCAGGTCCAGAGAACACACCGTGTGGGCCTCACTCCCACTAAGAGCATGGATTGTGGGGAGTCCCTGCCCCCCACCCCATGGCCTGGAGTACAGCATGCCCCCTGCAGCCTGGAGACTGCATGGCAGCCCAGGCCCCTTTGAAGATGTGAGGTGAGTTTGGGGCTTTCAGACACACAAACATCCTTTAGCAGCCTGGCATCTGGAAAGGAGAGTGCAGTTGCCATGGTGATGATTCGCCTCATGTAACCACAAAATAGCCTCTTGTTTTGTTACGTACAGCCATTTCCAGCACATATGCCCCATGTCCAATGTATACAGCATGCCACACACAACACAATGCACAACAAACACTATGCACAAAACACTCCCCAGGTACAACACATGCAACACACAACATACACTGTGCACACAATACATATGCACAACACACCCGCTTCCCCAACATACTATACATTCCTAAAACCCCCATACCATGCTTACAGCACACATCTGCAACACATACATGTATCTCCATCACAAAGATTTCACACAAGCGATGCACACTACACACGTCTCCAACAGGATCTTTCAACACAGATGTTTAAATCTTAAGGTGATGGGGCCCATATAAGTATCTAAATTAAGAGATGTGTAATCACACATGTTCCAGGCACACACACACATCAAATACATGTACCCCAACACAAACCCCTGTGAGACATACATTGTCTTTCACAGACACACAACCCCCCACACTCAGTCCACATCCCAATTCTGTCTGTTTCTTAATCCTTCTCTCTCTGACAATGGGGCATGGAGCCAAGATTGGAACAAACCCAACTCCATCTTGCTGGCCTACATCATGCGTTTGAAGGAAACTGTCCCTCACAAGCAAGACCCTGGAAGGAAAAGCAGTGCTGCACATAACCCCATTTCTCTGGCCCTTCCTGCAGCATGTTCACCTTACACTGCTGATTAGCAGAGCCTAGCCTTTTGTGGCCAGTTTGTGCTGCAGCTGTGACCCAGCGCACCCTCGCCATTCTCATTTCCTTGGTGATGGCTATGGGGAAGAATATCAGTCACATTTCTCTGCAAAGGACTGTATATGCACCAACAGATTAACCCTTACAATCCCTAGAGGAGGATAGTCAGTGCCATGATCCTGCTAGGACAGTGGGGTCAGACTGAGGCAGGGAAAGGACTTGTCCAAGGTCACACAGTGAGTCCATGACAAGGCTGACACTAGAATCCAGGAGTCCTAACTGTCTGACCCCTAAGCTAAGCACCAGACCAAGCATTTGCCAACTAAGAAACAGACCAAGACCAACAATTGCTTTTTACATAAGCTGCCAAACAGCCATCTCTTTATAGTGGCTAGCTCTGCTGAGCTTTTAATTTACAGTCTCCCACCATCACCCCATCTCTGGTGTAGCCCCACCAGTGGGTGCCACAGTGCAGGCAGGGCTGAGGTGTTCTTACCAGTGCATCAAGTAGGCCTGCTCAGAGCAGGACTAGCTGACCCAAGAGTGAGAACATCTGAGCCCTCCCTGTGCTACAGGTCCCACTGGTGGAGGTGCATTGGCTCTAGTGTGATGATAGGAGACTTCCAAAATCTCAGTAAAGACAAGGGCCTTGGCTACACTTGAGAAATTCAGCCAGGTAGGGATCCCCCTCAATCAGCTGAAATGTACCTTCATGTCACACATGAAACTGCTTCAGTACATTGTTGGAGGAGGCTTCTCTGATGATGGTGGCACTTATCTGTGGGTGTTCTAGGGGTAAGTGAGGACTGAGTCCCATTTATTGCAGGCAGAATCGGTTGTGGCAGTGGTGATGTGTCCCATAAAACATTGGTGTAATCTCTAACAGCTGGCTCAGCCAATAAATCTCATTTAATTACCTGGTTGTGAGTTTCCTCTATCTAAGCCCTTCTCAGTTCTCCCCCATAAATGTTCCCTCAGCCATTTCCTTCCCCCCTCCAAAAAAATACCTCCCTCTCTAATTAATAACCCCAGGCTTTGGCCCTGAACAAAGTAAGCTGGGTTTTCAGCTATGGCACGCAAGCTGCAAGTAGCAATTTGATGATACACATGCAGGTTAGCACTGCCTGAGAGCAGGACAGGGAGCTAGTGGAGGAAGTGATGGAGCTTTTATAGGGAGCCACAACTAGGGGAGGCAGTGAAGCTATCTTAGCCTCCCTCACCTTTGCTTCCCTGGAAATTTGCCATCAGTGCTGTCATCTTACACTCACTGCACCAGAGCATTTATGAGGATGAGTGAGTGGGAATCTGGTTTGTTACCCCAGGAGTTACTGTATGCTCACTAGCTTTCTGACTTTTCTAGTCTTTATAATCTAGTACTTTTCTCATCACCCCAGAATGTCAGCATGGTCTCCTTGTGAGTGACAGCCATGCTACATCTGACACCATGTCAGAGCATCATCTGGGTCTCCCCACACATCCCCCACACACATACATCCCAGTTATCATTTAATGGTCACAACAGGCTTTTGAACGGGGGTTCCCAATACTAGCAAAGTCAGGGGGAAACAAAGCTCCACTCTGTCGCATCGGAGCCAGCTGAGTCGAAGAGGAGTGAGCTCAACTTGTCTCACTGCCAGGATCAAAGTGAATCCAGCTCAGACACAACAGTGATTTTAGTGGGGAAAGGCTTAAAAGAGCCAAATCATCATATTTAATTGGATTTAAAAAACTCTGTGTCACAAAGAAGCAGCAGAGATTTTTCCGTTCTGAGAATCGTTTATATAATACAGTCCCCACTAGCTCAGCCCTTATGCCACTACCCTCAGCCCATCCATAACCACCATTCCAATTGCCCTGGATGTGCAGAGAGAGAAGGAGACAGAATGAATTCCTTTTGTGGCAGTCCTTCACTCTCAGGTATGCAGCTGAAAAGGATAGTTTATATTCTTCTGCTGCTATTTCTGTTCTCCACATAGTGTTTTTTAATATGGCAATTTTGTCACCTCACACCTGCAGTGCTTGAATATGAGTTTCTCTTTCCTCATTGCTTCTGGTAGTTTCTATTGCACTCAACTCCTGAATGTAGCAGTTTCTGTTTTCCCCACCCTTCACAGTGCTTCTGCAAGAGGCTGTTTGATTCCCTTAGTGGTTGTGAATGTGGCAGTATCTATCCCCAAGGTACTCCTAAATGTGGCAATTTGGATTCTCAATCCTTGCCTCTACTGCTTCGAAAAGTGGCAGTCTCTCTCCTCCCCCTACCCTGAATGCCTGACTGTGGTACAAGGCCATGGCCAGTTCCAAGTAGCAGAGAATCAAGGACGCTGCCCTCTCTGTGGTTCTCAAACATTTTTACTGGTGACCCCTTTTGCATAACAAGCCTCTGAGTGTGACCTCCCCTTATAAAATAAAACCACTTTTTTATATATTTAACACGATTATAAATGCTGGAAGCAAAGTGGGGCTTGGAGCGGCAGTTGACAGCTCGTGACCCCCCAAGTAATAACCTTGTGACCCCCAATTTGAGAAACCCTGGTATACATGTAGCATGTGTGCAGTTGTGTTACTGTTGCTAATGGCTCTGGATCACACAGACTTGATCTGTGAGCTCCTCAGGGCTGCTGGAGCCTACAGGAAAGCATATTGATGAGCACATATCGTCCTCTTGTGACCAGTACTGGCACAGCAGCCAGACATCTTGCTGGTTTCAGTAGGCAAGAGCCTTTGTTCAGGCTATGGATTTCAGGGGAATAGTAACACGTTTTCTACAGGAGGGTCCCAAAAATTCCAGACACAAAGGTCCTTCTCCACCACTTGGATATATGTGTCACTTCCTGTTGCATGCAAGGAGTGAGCCATCCCATTTAGTTCAGTTCAGTAATGCTTTAGATGCAAGAAAAGCTTCATGAGTGTTGTCCAAGTGTGTAGGTCGCAGACTCCTGTATCTGTCAGAGTTGAGTTTGACCTGCCCAACATGGGGCTTCACACTGTGTCGGGGGTCTGATCCCATGTGTCTATTCCTGGCCTGGTGATAGATTACTCTATAGCACGGTGCTGTCTCTGACACCTCTCTCCTCACCCCAAGCCTTTGGTATGATTTTTTTACTCACTGATTCTGAGTGGAAAATCTTTGTTTCTGATGACTTGATAAAAACTCTTCTTTGCACTTCCTTATATCTCACACATTGCAGGAGAAAGTCTGTCCAGCTCAGATACAATGATTACGCAGTTGCTCTTCTTTGGATTTGCACTATGTTTTGATCCTCTCATTTTCTGCCTCTAGTTTATGGTCTCTTTTTCTGTAGCTGATGAGAATTTTTCTAGTATTGTATGTTTCCCTGTAGTGAAGTTTCTGTTACAGTGATAGTTATCCAGAGCAATTATGCTTGGTCACACAGACCCAGACCCAAAAGTGGTAGCATGAGCCTGCCTTTGTTCTCTATATTTATAGTTCAAAATACACTTTGTCCTTTTCTGGTGACTTTGTCCTTTTCTGGTGACTGGGGGAGCTATCATCTTTCTTAGGAGACTATTTCACATTCTAATGGACCTTATGCCAAGGACATCCTGTGACCCAGGAACCTCTGAATGACAACCAGCAGAGGGCACAGGAGTACATAGGGGCTCACAGATCCCCTAGGTTTACCAAAAGAATGTCATGATGTAGGTTGTTTAATGAATGCTGTCACACTGGTCTTCATAATCATTGCAAAACATACATACAGATGGTGAGTAAGGAGTTATGTATATATACCAAAATCATGTTCTTCAGGTCTGTGAGTAGGCACTGGTTACCAGAAAGGTGAAAAGCAGGTTTTCTTTCAGGCAAGGAATGTTTATCTATCTGTCTGTTTACATGTAAATTAAGTATCCTGTGGTTCACAGTGAACATCCATTTAGAATCTGAGCTGACTGCTAATTTTGAAATCTTCAAAGAGGGGAAATTTACAGGAAGAAGTGAACCAGCAGAAGAGAGCTCTGTTTACAGGTAAGGACAATAAACTTTTAGGGGTATAACTAAGGGGTACAGAGGTATACCCTCATTCCTTCCATTTGTGAAAACAAGCCACCACTGAGCTTGATCTTATGAGATTTCAGCCAGACTGGGTGAAAAAGCTGCAAAAAGTACTTGGGTCAAGCTATCCTGCAGGAGATGGGCATACCTTGTTAATTAAATTTAGGCTCTAGAAAGCATATTATGTTTCCAATATTCTTACTTGCTATCACTTGAATCTATGTTTTCATTATAAGTGCAGCATGTTAAATAGAGATCTTCACAAGCTGCTGTGTACTATTCCTTTAGAAATAGTGGATTTAGGACAGTGGTTCTCCAACTTATTTGATCATGTCCCCCTTCTTTGTGACTGTAGTAGTTTACACACACACACACACACACACACACACACACACACACACACACACACACACACACACACACACACACACACACACACACACACTCTCTCTCTCTCTCTCTCTCTCTCTCTCTCTCTCTCTCAGGCTAGGTCTACACTGGGGGGGGGGAGGTCGACCTAAAATACACAGCTTCAGCTACGTTAATAGCTATTTGCGTAGCTCAAGTTGCATATCTTAGGTCAATTTACCTGGCCGTGAGGACGGCGGCGAGTCGACCACTACCGCTCCCCCGTCGACTCTGATTCCACCTCTCTCAGCGGTGGAGTTCTGGAGTCAACGGCAGAGTGATCAGGGATCGATTTTATTGCGTTTACACTAGACGCAATAAATTGATCCCTGATAGATTGATCACTACCCACCAATCCAGCAGGTAGTGTAGACATATCCATAGGAGCCACCGCTCTCCAGCCACCCAGCTCTGAAGGCAGAGCGGAGAGCAGTAGGTGCTGGCCAGGCATTCAGCTCTGAAGGCAGTGCTGCGGTGAGCAGCAGCATAGAAGTAAGGAAACCATTCCACCCTTACTTCTCTGCTGCTGCTGGCAGTGGCATTTCCTTCAGCGCTGTATGCCCAGCCAGCAGCTGCTGCTCTCTGGCTGGCCAGCTCTGAATGCATGCTGTAAGTTTTTTTTTCTTTAAATCTTTACATGCCTCCCCCCAAAATACATTCCGCACCCCCGTTTGAGAACCTCTGATCCAGGAGTTTGTGAGCATTCAGTGGAACAGAGGCTGAGCACTCCAGAGGGGTGTTTGGAGGACTTGGGAGCTGGTGTGCACCATACCGCTAACCTAAACAGAGAGAGTGAGACCTGCAGAGGCTTGAAGGCCGTTCTTGTGTTGCCAGAGGCTGGTGGTTTGAGAGAGCTGAACCACAGCAGGCACAGATAAGATTTTGTCACACTAAGGGTGAGTGGTGGCAAGGTGCCTCACAATCCTGGAAAGCATTTGACATCCAGGCTCTGGCCATCCTATGATTGCTGGTTACATTTCCATGAACCACCTAGAAAAATTCCTCTCCCTTCCTCAATGATTGCAGACGTGCATCTTATTTTTTTTTAATTATTTGTATTACAGTAGTTCCTAGGAGCCCCCATCATTGATCAGGAGCCCATTGTGCTAAGCTGTAATGCCCAGGAGTCAAGCAGGTCAAAGGACAGTCCAGATCAGTGGTCAAAGTTCACACAAGGGGTCCAGTCGCTAGGAGATCCAACCTAAGGGGAAAAGTACAGCAAGACAGCTAAGAAGGGTCAAGCAGGTCCAAGCGACAACTATCAGGTACTGGTGTGTTTCTCAGACAAGGCCAGAAAGGAAACAGGAAATTTATATGTATAGCCACAAGTCAATAAGGGTCAAGACCATGTGGCCAATCAGGAAGCAGTTTGTGGAACCCTGGAAGCTGCAGGCCCATCCACATTTGTGAATTTCCTAGTGCTCTACTGCATGTATGGTACAACAGGTAAGGCTGCTTCCTAAAAACCTAGTGGGCCTGAGTTTGAGATTGGTGCTTGAGACCAGCATCCTGACAGGGCACTGTATGAACACAGAACAGAAAGTGTCCCTGCCCCAACAGTGTACAATCTAAGTATAAGACGGATACAGACAGATTGATGTGGCAGTGTAAGAAGATAGTCATGGTCAGCATGATAGATTGTGGTCTCAGCACACCAGGTACTTAACAGTTGTCATGTTATTTGTAGTGATCACAGCAAGGTAGAGTTTTAAGGAGGGATGTGGAGGTGGATAATGAGTTAGTTTTGTGGGCATTTACAGGGAGCTTCTCCCAAGTGTAAGGGGCAGTGTGATCAGGGTCCCAATGGGGGCCATTTATGATCACTCGATTAGGGTGACTGCAAAGAATAGGGCAGACAATCCCCATAAAGCTGGTGGATATTCCACTACTTAGATTTACCAAGCCAGCATAAAACAGCTTCTTTATTACCTTACTGGTTACTCAGAAGTCCAAACAACACAGTTCCCTTAAAGTGATCCATCCTCAGGCCTCCATCCAGGATTTTTATCCTATTTAAAATTGTTAATGGCCCCCATCCTCTTAGTGACTGAGAACATGATAGCCCCTTGCCCTTTTCTAGAACTATCTAGAATAGGAAAAGAGGTGAGATGGAGGGGTAAAACATGTTAGCTAACCTGTTTTTAATTAAGTAGCATTTAGGTATCACTGTCAGGAGCAGAACCAAGGAATCTTTTCTCCTAGTGCTTCCTTGATCCATCCAGTGCCCTTGATGGTGGGCTGTATTGGAGCTCGTGTCCTAGAGATGAAAGTCTCCGTATCCCATTCCCAGATGCCTCTGAACCAGGTCACATTCCCAGATCTATGGCTGGCTGGGAACTGGTGATCTAGAAGTGAAAGTGTCCATATTCTATTAACCAGCACACACCCAGTTGAGAAATCATAATCCCAACTGCAGCCTGGGGACACATAATTAGCATATTGAAAGCCGCTTAAGTCATGCCTCTTCACTTACTCTCCTAATAGCCTCATAGATGTGTTGAACAGGACTGGAAACAAAATGGAACCCTGCAGAATGCCACATGACAGTGCCCTTTAGGAGGCAGATCAATTGCCCCACAGCTTTCCTTTGGAGTGCTCGTCAAGGCAAGAATGGTGCCACCCAGGTTCTGTACCATCTCCTCCTTTTGCCAGCTGCTCCTCAGGGTCAATGGTATCATAAAAGGCTGCTGACTGATGAAGCAATATCAGCTTCTGTCTCATACCCAGGTCTATGTGCAGATGAGCAAGGAGATCTGACACAACTAGGTAGTCAGAGAGTTGTCTTACCATAATCTTATCCAGAAATGGAATGAACCAAAATGTTAGACTCAAGTGTTGGTTTGCTGAGTGAAATCCACACAACAGTTTCCATAAGAGAAACTGGCACCCTCCTTGGAACTGACAGTCTCCACCAGTAACAACCCAGTACTTACCCAGTGGCTTTCACCAGACAGGAATGGAAAATTCAATGTGTCTGATTTTTTTTTCATTCTGTGGCCACAAGAGTGAACATGCTTCAGCCTGCATCCTCCTTTCCCCCAGTTAGATGCTTCAGCTTCCCAGGTACTTGGGCTACTAAGATGCTACTGTATGTTCCATTTCTGGGCATCTGTTCTCTGCAGAGTGCTAGGCACCCATGTGTCAGATGTCTCTAGTGGCTTGAGGAGTTGTATGAAAAAGGGAGTACCCAAGCAAATTGTTTAACCTGTGTGGTATCAAGGCTATGCACATCACGTCCCTCCATGCTGAAAACAGGATGCCCACACCTCAGCTCCCACCCTAGAAGTCACTAGGTTGGCTAGTGCTTGTTGTCACCCTAGTTTGTTATGCAAATGAGATCCAAAAAGCAGATTAAGCTCCCTGCCAGAATGTCTAATTAAACTGGAAGCCGCATGACAGCTGATAATCCTGCCAGCCTCTGATCGTTCTCCTTATCGACTGCAATTAGTCTGGCAGCCATTGAACTCAATGGGCTGGATGAAGAGTCTGAATTTATTTCCCCAAATGTAGGGCATGGAAATGAATGTCAAGAGGTCGGCCACTTCCAGGTGCCTTTTCTAGCATGCTGAAGGTTACCCGTTGTTTCCTTGAATGCCAAGAGACACACTATAGTCCCAGGGCTGTCCATGCTGAAAAGAGCTACATAATGCCAGTCTTAATAAGAGAGACTTTTGTGGATTAGGGAAGCCCACAGAGGTCGAACAAGGGCCCTGTTTAGGGACCCAGGCCATGAAAATACATAAGACCCCAAAAAGAGGGACAATGACTCTCCCCAACTCCCATGCACACAAGAGGTGGAGGAGCTATGGCATGTAGAGAGGTGACTGCCATTTGGTAATGGCCCTACAGAGCCGGTATAGTTGGCAAAGTGACTATAAAATAGCCCCTTCCTCCCCTTGCATGCTTCTGAGTCACACCTGCAAGTTTTTCTGACACCCAGGAGTTTTACTCATGCAGGAAATGGCAAGTAAGCAGGAGATTGTGCTGTCTCATGTATCACTAACAAAGGCAGAAAGGACCCAACTGGACTCACTGCTCCTAGTGGAAGTTGGTGGCACCAGCAATAAGAAAAAAACATCTTCTGACTTGTGAACTGAGCACATTAAGAACCTTCTGCCAGTCTCCAGTCCCTTCCATCAGAGGAGATCAAAGCAGACATTAATGAAGTTAGGTCAGTTCTACCCTAGAAACTTTTGCCTATATAGCAACATCATTTGGTTGGGGAGGAGGGGGTAGATTTTCTGCAACATTTCTATACTGGCTAAAGCCCTAGTGTAGATGCAGTTAGGCTGACATAAAAATGATTTTGCCAGTATAACCTGTGTCTTCGCTAGGAGAGTTTTGCCAGTATAGCTATACTAGCATAGATTTCTCAGCGAAAGTTTTAAACGTAGATGTGATGAGGTGTGTTCTATCCAGTAAATGTAGGCCAAAAGCGTGAAGTCTCTTTCTGCTCTGTAGCTGTTGTTTGTCCATTTCTTGTATCCTGTTATGGTTGTTTGCAAATTAAGACGTAGGGATTTGTCATCACTGATATAGTAGGCTGTGGGGAAGGCCTGACTTTACTCCCATGGAATGGAATGGGTAGCTTTATGCTGTCAAATAGTTTTAGTGGTAGTTTCGTGACAGGCTTGTACCTATTTAGTGGTTTTCTTATTATCATGTGGACCGCTCACAGAGCTACATCTTATAATGCTTCTCTAGCCAGAGTAGAGGTACACACAAAGACCCTGTCTCTCACAGAGTCTGTCACCACTTCAGTGAAATGAAACACCTGTGGCTGGCCCATGTCAGCTGACTCTGGCTCAGGGGTGTCTTACTGCAGAGCAGACATGCCCTCAATCACACACACTGTGAGTGACTCTCCTTACTCTCTTCTTCATTCAACTTCCCATTCGTTTCCTTTTTAGCTCCGCAGTCATTGGTTGGACACTCCCTCTCTGGAGAGTGGCTGGGAAGGAGGCTGTATTTTCTCCCCTCCCTGCATTCTGAGCAACTTTCCAGGTCCTTATCCAAACAAAGCCTCCAGGTGGGGGCCAGTTGCTGAGCAAATTTGTAACTGATCTTCTTCCTTGCCATATCACTAATCTCCTTGTTTGGCTTTCTGCCAAGGTAAAGGGAGGGAGGCGAGTCACAGCAATCCACCCCACCTTAGCCTAAGGCACATTCTCACTGCGTACAGAAACTAGGTGTGGTCAGAGCCTTTCCCAGGCTGCTTCATACAGGCTTTAGCAGTAGACAGTCAGGGTTTGGGAGGGTGCTCAACAGCGAGCTGGGCTCTACACAGCAAGGATTTTTAGCTGTTCATGAGCCTGCAGTTACACCAACCATTTACCAAACAGTATAGGGTAGCGGGAACACTTTATAGTTAGGGAGTATGGAGAAGTCACACTTGCAATGCCTGCATGTTTTATTTAATGCACAGAACATACAGTTTGTAACTATAAACATCAGGGAGGGCGTGGGTAATTGAAGAATACATTAGGGTGCCACTATGGTAATGATTCACAGAAGGCTCCACCCTGCAAAGAGTGACAGAATCACAAAGACCATGTTTAAGCTAACTTGCCATTTTGCAGATCACATATTGGTAAATGCCTACCCATCCTGTTCACACTGGAGCCACTTTGAAGCAGCTGGAACAACACTACTAGACTAATGTAAACTGGTTCAAGGACCCGAATGTTTTTTTTTGTTTTTTTTTTTTAAAACAGCAAAAGGTGTCTGACCCAGAAATATCCAGTCCAAAGGCCCTAGTTCCCTATCTGCTTAGGATACACACTGGAGAAATGGTATGGGATTGCAACATCACAAATAGGTTAAAACTAGGCCTGTAGCTTTCCCAGTCCACCCTTGAGGGCTGAAAATGTTGCATCTTTCACAGAGGGAGTTCCCCCTGCCCCATTTGTCAGGAGCTTGAATTAAACTTTTGCTCTGTGGTATTGCAAATAAATACATGAATTAAATGAATTAATGTCACTGTGTGGTGCCTCTTAAGGAGAGATGGACCTCAGTCCAACTACAACAGGCATCAGTCACCTCGCCAGTGGAGAAAATGAAGGTTATGTCACTAGTGGGTCAGGTGACCTAATCAACCTTCTTATAAGTGAAGGACCTACAGAGTAAAGAAACTATGACCTCGCTGTGAGAAGGCAGGCTGGGGACACTTTACTTAGGAGGAGAGAGACACTGACCTGGGTTAGGACCTGGAGGGCCAAACTCCTGACTAAAAAGAGACGAAGACTGAACAATGACTCAGCTCTAGGAAGAGACAGACTGCACTAGGTGGGGGGCTGGAGGGCCA
The DNA here is from genome assembly GCF_007399415.2 of Gopherus evgoodei. Classification (NCBI taxonomy): domain Eukaryota; kingdom Metazoa; phylum Chordata; order Testudines; family Testudinidae; genus Gopherus; species Gopherus evgoodei. Next base: position 43,121,507 of record NC_044325.1, read on the forward strand.
ATGTGTGAAAGGACTAAATAAAGTGGGCCCCATAAGGGCAGTGTTTTAATTATCTTTTGGATTATGATGTGGAGTGATGAGTCCAACAAGAGAAGCTAAGGCAGAGTAACCTCTGGCTACAGGACCAACAACTTAAAGAAAATACCAAGGAGATGTATTTGAGCACAGAATCTATTTGTGTAAACTTGGAATAGCTTGATTGTCTTCCATGGAGTTACTCTAGATTAACACTACTGTGACTGAGAGCAGACTCTAGCCTAAACATTTTTAAACAGTATGTCCCTTTCCCTCTCAACTAAGACCATGGAAGTCACAGCTCAGGTTTTAGCCTGTTAAGATATCCTTTTCCCCACTGGGTGAATACCCACTGATGAAGCGGGTATTCACCCACGAAAGCTCATGCTCCAAAACATCTATTAGTCTATAAGGTGTCGCAGGACTCTTTGCTGCTTTTCCCCACACATTCTCCAGTGTGTCCTCAGCAAAAACTGAAAAGTCAAACCCTAATGTAAAATCAAACAAATTAAAAAAAAATCATGACACTCCCCAAACTTTGGACACTCCTTTTCAGGTTTTAATTATGCATCAAGCAGTAAAAGGTGAACACAAATGCTTGACTTTTTGCAGATCACCTTTTCTATGCAGTAATTCCTTTGTTAGGCTTGGTGATTCAACTTCTAATTGGATGATTAGATTTGTTCCCAGAATAAATACTGTATTTCCTGTACTCTTTAATTATATATCTTACCTTCAACCACAAGGTCTTGTTTATGCTAGAGATTGTAGAGCTGAAACTATTTTCACAATCTATAGCCAGGTTTCAACAAGTTATCATCCATGCCTGATATGGGCACCACTTCAGCAAAGAATTTAAACACATGCATAACTTTCCTGTACAGCTTTAAATCCCACTGACTTAATTTCTGCTGGGTGGTTGTTGTTGTTTGCAAGGGTTCTCACACACTGAGTCCTTCCTCCAGCTGGGTGGGGGCTGAGTTACACCGCCTGCAAAATAAGGCCCCAGCCCCCTTAAAGAATTAACAGATTTTAAGGTCAGAAGGGACCATTAGGCTCATCTTACTCTGACCCCTACACAACACAGGCCAGAGAATTTTACCCAGTAATTTCTCCATCAAGCCCATATAGGAGCCAACTGAGCAGTCACATGGAGCCGCAGACAGGAACACAGCAGAGGCGCAGGCACCACCAGCTCCAGGGCTCTACTCGACCAGCTCTTTTATCCTGTCATTGGCCAGGGCCTACTTTTAGATCCCGCCCACCCCCGCTCTCTTTCCTGCGATTGGGTAGCTCATGCTCTTCCCTTCGTCCGTTGTGGATCTATGCCGGGAAATTGATCGGCTCGACTCCTGCGCCGCGCCGCGCCTGGATTTTGTTGCCCTGTGATAGGGTCTGGCCTTTCGGTGGCCCTGCCCCTGATTCCCCCCATTGGTACGCGGGCCTGTGGTTGGGTCGTGCTCCCTTTGGCCACGCCCTCTCGCCCTTGGCCCTCGCCCCGCGTCTCACGGAAGCGCAGATGTATTTGCGCGCGGCCCCGCCCCCGGGTGACGCGGACACGTGTGATTGGCAGTCGGGTCGGGCTGGGTTTCCGCTGCCAGGCGGGGGTGGCGGCGGACCCTAAGCGGCCGGAGGGAGCCGGCAGGATGGAGCGGCCGGAGCAGTGTCCCGGGGAACCAGACTCCCAGCCCCGCGCCAACGGCTGCAGCCTGACGGGATACGGGGCGCTGCGGAACGGATACGTGCGGGGCCTGCCCGAGGCCGAGACCCAGGTGTGGGGCCGGGGAAGCCGGGCGCGGAGCGGAGCAGCAGCCCTGCTCCTTGGCCTGAGCGAGACTCGGCCTTGCGGAGATGCTGGGGCCGGGTGTGGCGGCGCAGATGGGAGCTGGCCTGGGGCGCTGGGTGCCCCCGGGGCCCCTGGCACGAGCGGAGGGGCTGCCAGGCTCCGGCGGGGGGCGGCGCGCAGATCCTCACTGCGGCTCTGGGGAGCCACCTGGTTCCCCTGTCCCGCTCCTGTGGGCCATGTGCGTGAGGCTGCCCAGCCCTGACAGCAGGAGGGGGCTGTGCTGCGGAGTGTCTGCTTTCCTAGGGCTGGCTGGGGAGGGGAGAGGAGAGCTAGCAGAGCTCAGGGCCATCTAGCCCAGTGTCCTGACTTACCAGTGACAGGTGCTTCAGAGGGAATGAACAGAACAGGGCAATTATCGGGTGAGCCACCGCCCTGCCCTCCAGTCCTAGCTTCAGGCAGTCAGAGGTTTAAGGAGAGAGAGCCCTTCATGGGGTTGTGTCCTTGACCATCTTGGCTAAAACCCATTGAGGGAGGTAGTCTCCAGGAATTTACCTATTTCTTTTTTTGAACCCAGTTGTACTTCTGGCTTTCACACCAACCCCTGGCAGTGAGTTCCTGAAGTTGACTGTGCTTTGTGTGAAGAAATACTTCCTTTTCTTTGTTTTAAAACTGCTGCATATATATTTAATTGGGTGATCCCTGGCTTATGTGTTACATGTCCTTATTCTCTTTCTCTACACCATTCTTGATTTTGTAGACTTCTGTCATAGTCTCCCTTAGTTGTCTTTTCTAAGCTGAACAGTCCGTAATCACTTTTGTTTCCCTTCTGTGTAATTTTTCCAATTCAAATATATATTTTCAGATGATGAGACCAGAATTGCGCTCAGTATTCAAGGTGTGGATGTACTATGGATTTATATAGTGGTGTTATATTTTGTCTTAGTATCTTTCCCTTTCCTAATGATTCCTAACACCATTAGCTTTTTTTTTTGACCGCTGCTGCACATCGAGCAGATCTTTTCACACTATCCATGATGATTGAGTGGTAACAACTAATTTATACCACATAATTTTGTATGTATAGTTGGGATTATGCTTTCCAATGGATGTTACTTTGCATTTATCAGCATTGAATTTCATCTGCCATTTTCTTGGCCAGTCACCCAGTTGTGAGATCCCTTTGTAACTCTTCAGTCTGCTTTGGAGTACTTCTGTATCATCTGCAGACTTTGCCATTTCAGTTTTTACTCCTATTTCTAGCTCATTTATGAATCTGAACGTCACTAGTTCTAGTCCAAATCCTTGAGGGACAGGGCCGGCGCTACCATTTAGGCAGCCTAGGCAATCGCCTAGGGCACCAGAATATTTGGTGGGTGCCATTTTGCCGGAGGGAGCGGCAGGTGGCTCCGGTGGAGCTGCCGCAGTGGTGCCTGCGGAGGGTCTGGTGCTCTGCGGCTACGGTGGAACTGACGCTGTCGTGCCTGTGGACCGTCGGCTGCTCGCGCGGCTCCGGTGGACCGCCCGCAGGCATAACTGCGGCAGCTCCACCGGAGCCACGGAGCACCGGACCCTCTGCAGGCACCACTGTGGCAGCTCCAGCGGAGCCGCGGGACCAGCGCACGGGGCGGCGAAATTGCCATCCGCCTAGGGCACTCAAGTCCCTAGCGCCGGTCCTGTTGAGGGACCTTGCTATCTACCTCTCTCCGTTGTGAAAATCGAATGTTTATTTCTGTCCCTTGTTTCCTATCTTTTAATTAGTTACCAATCCATAAGAGGGAAGGTCCTCTCATCCCATGACTGCCTGTTTTGCTTAGGAGCCTTTGCGGGCGGATCTTGTTAAAGGCTTTCTGAAAATCCAGGTACACTGTATCCACTGGATCACCCTTGTCCATGTTTATTGACCCCCTCAAAGAATTCTAAAAGATTGGTGTGGTGTGATTTCTCTTTTTTTAAAAGCCCTGTTGACTCTTTCCCCAACATATGTTCATCTATGTATCTGATAATTTTGTGCTTTACTGTAGTTTCAACCAACTTGCCTGGGACTGAAGTTAGGCTTACTGGCCTGTAATTGCCAAGATCACCTCTGGAGCCTTTTTAAAAATCAGCATTACATTATCTACTCTCCAGTCATCTAGTACAGAGGCTGATTTAAGCGATAGGCTACATATCACAGTTTCATATTTGAGTTCCTTCAGGGCTCTTGGGTGAATACCATCTGGTCCTGGTGACTTATTTAATGTCATTTTATCAGTCTTCCCTCAAACCTCTATTTAGATCTCAGGCCTTGGCTACACTCACACTTTACAGCGCTGCAACTGGGGTGTGAAAAAACACCTCCCTGAGCGCTGCAAGATACAGTGCTGTAATGCATCAGTGTAATCAGGGCAGCAGCGCTGGGAGCGCGGCTCCCAGCGCTGCACGCTACACCCGTAAGGGATGTGGTTTACATGCAGCGCTGGGAGAGCTCTCTCCCAGCGCTGCCGCTCTGACTACACTCACACTTCAAAGCGCTGCCGAGCGCTCTGAAATTCCAAATGTAGCCATACCCTCAGTGTGGGACAGTTCCTCAGATATATCTAAAAATTAAGGCTCACAAGTGGGAATCTTCCTCTTCAGTGAAGACTGATGCAAAGAATTCTTTTAGCTTCTCCCGAATGGCTTTGTCTTTCTTGAGTGTGCCATTAGCACTTTGATTGTCCAGTGACGACCCCCCCCCCCAGCACTGATTGTTTGACAGGCTTCCTGCTTTGATGTACCTAAAAAAATTATTTTGCTAGTTGATCTTCAATTATTTTTTGGCCTGCCGAATTATACTTACACACTTGTCACAATTTATGTTCCTTTCTATTTTCTTCAGTAGGATTTGACTTCCAGTTTTTAAAAGATGTTTTTTGTCTGTAACTGCCTCTTCTGCTCTGTTTAGCCATGGTGGCGTTATTTTGGTCCTCATGCTGGTTTTTTTTATTTTTTTTAATTTTAAGTGTATCTATAGTTTGAGCCTCTATTATGGTGTTTTTTAAGTTTCTATTCAGCTTGCAAGCATTTCACGCTTGTGACTGTGCCTTTTAATGTTTTTTGTGCAGTTCCCCTTTTTGAAGTTAAATGCTAGAGTGGAGGGTTTCTTTGGTATTTTTTCCCAACAAGAATGTTAAATTTAGTTTAAAAAAAAAAAAGTTTAACTGGATGTATCTAAGGTAGTGGTGTTGGGGTGTGGGAAGATTTTTGGGGTGCACTGAGGATGGTTTCTGTCCTTGTTACTGAAGAAGTTTGTCTGCTTTCTGTCCTAGAGGTTTCTGTTTTGGGAGAATTGGTGCTTTTCATTAATCCCTGTCTGCTTCTGGCATCTTTGGTAGCATTAGCATTTAAAAGTGCATCTTTCCATTGGTCGTTGGCTAGATGTTTGTGGCTCTTTCTCTGAGGCCTTGGCTACACTGGCGCTTTACAGCGCTGCAACTTTCTCGATCAGGGGTGTGAAAAAACACCCCCTGAGCGCTGCAAGATACAGCGCTGTAAAGCATCAGTGTAAACAGTGCCACAGCGTGCTCCCAGCGCTGCTAGCTACACCCGATGAGGAGGTGGTTTACGTGCAGCGCTGCCGTGGCTTTGAAATTTCAAGTGTAGCCATACCCTCAGGTCTTCTAGGCCTTACTACTCTGCTTTTGTGACCTCCAGACTTTGTTACTGCAGTTGACTTTGCACAGGGTTACAGTTGAAAATCACTCCAAATTTTCCAATGGTGCAGCATACAGGCAAGTTGGCAAGCTGACAACATTACCTGAAAGGAACATACACAATTTTTTTGGTCATCTGTACTTGCTTCAGGGGGCTATTCAAGGCACTGACTTTGATCCCTAAGGTCTGATGACCTGAGTCCTGGCTATTAGTATGATGCTTCTATTGCTGTATTCCTCGGTGACAGTTGAGCTCTGGAGCTAAATCTGCAGATCAATATATTGGGTTTGTATAGATATTCTCAGTGAAGGGGCCCCAGATTCTGGAATGTACTTCTGTATTGATTTGTCAGGACTGGAATTTGTTGATCTTTCAGGTGTACAGTAAAACCCATCTGTTCTTCCTGTATTTAGGTGGATGGATGTGGAATTGGAAGTATCTTATAAATTAAAACAGAAAAATCAGAATTAGCAAATATCACATATAACTGTTCCGCTGTTGGGCCAACTCCTGCTCATTATTTACCTAGTCTGGCTTTAGACCAGTGAGATGGAAAGGAAAAGCTCTGTATCCATTAATATATTCCCTGTGCTGTCTGTTTACTTAATTACATGGACCTAAGATGGGACCTAAAAGTTCTACATAGCCAGTACCACCTACTTAGCCTGGGTTATTCTGTAAAATCAGTGGTTCTGTGGGCTGCCCTCTATACAGGGCCTTGTGGCAGTCTTATAACAAACTACATACTCAGTATTTGGCTGGAATGAGATTTTCAATTTTTGGAAACTTTTAACTTTGGTGAAAACTTCAAGCTAGTATATAACTATGCTTGGAGTTTTGATGCTTAATGTGACAAGATGAGTAGACAGAGAATAGGACTAATATGTGATGAGAATAAAAGGAGAGCTGTTTTTTTTTTTTTCCAGCCAGTTTGAGGTTGCTGTTGTCTACACGGAAGAAATGAGAGGATAGACCCGGGTGCTTTGTGTGACAGATCTGGTGCTTTTTGCCATCTGGTAATAAGGTTACCAACTTTATCCTCGCACAAAACGGAGCACCTTTGCCCCGCCCCTGCTCACTCATTTTCACCAGGCTGGCTCAGGGGGTTGGAGTGCAGAAAGGGATGCAGGCTCTGGGGTGGGGCTATGGATGAGGGGGTTGGGGTGCAGAAGGGGGCTCTGGGCTGGGGCTGAGGGATTTGGGGTGCAGGAGTGGGCTCCAGGCTAGGGCAGGGGGTTGATGCGGGAAGGGGTGAGGGCTCAGGCTGAGACTGCAGTCTCTGGGGTAGGGCTAGGGGTGAGGGGTTTGAAGTGTAGGAAGGTGCTTCGGTCTGGCACTGAGGGGTTCAGAGGGTGGGAGGGAGATCAGGGTTGGGGCATGGGGGTGTATGGGCTCTGGGGTAGAGCCAAGGATGAGGATTTTGGGGTGTAGGGGAGGACTTCGGTCAGGGGTTGGGGTGCAGGGGGAGGTGAGTGCTCCAGCTGGGCTTGCGGTCTCTGGGGTGGGGCTGGGGATGAGGGGTTAGGGATGCAGGAACGTGCTTTGGGTTGGGATCGAAGGGTTTGGAGGGCAAGAGAGGGATCAGAGCTGGGGCATGGGAGGGGGTCAGGGGTGCAGGCTCTGGGTGGCCCTTACCTCAAGCAGCTCCTGGAAGCAGCGCCATGTCCCTCTCTCCGATTCCTAAGCGGAGGCGCAGCCAGGTGGCTCTGCATGCTGTGCCATCTGCAGGCACCAATTCTACAGCTTCCATTGGCCATGGTTCCCAGCCAATGGGAGCTGGTGCTTGAGGTGGGGGCAGTGCACAGAGCCCCCTGGCTGCCCCTATGCCTAGGAGCCAGAGGGAGAACATGCTGCTGTTTCCGGGAGCCGTGCAGAGCCAAGGCCAGCACGGAGCCTACCTTAGTCCTGTTGCACTGCCAACTGGATTTTTAACAACCCGGGCTGCCAGGGTCCCTTTTCTTCCGGGCATTCCTGTCAAAAACCGGACACCTGGCAACCCTATCTGGTAAGGAAGGAAGGTAATGTAAAGGAAATTGGTGGATGTTACATTGACAGGTAGCAACCAGGATGAGAACTATGGGTATGGCTACACTTGAAATTTCAAAGTGCTGCCGCAGCAGCGCTTTGAAGTGTGAGTGTGGTCGGAGCGCCAGCGCTGGGAGAGAGCTCTCCCAGCGCAGCACGTAAACCACATCCCCAGCGCTGCGGCACTGATTACGCTGAGGCTTTACAGCGCTGTATCTTGCAGCGCTCAGGGGGGTGTTTTTTCACACCCCTGAGCGCGAAAGTTGAAGTGCTGTAAAGTGCCAGTGGAACCATGGCCTATGATTACTTTAGCATCTTTTATCTTAAAGTATTCAGCATCTTTTATCTTAAAACTCTTGTTCAGCTATACACACAGCAGCTACTTCATTGCCAAAAATATAGCCATATCTGAGGTGGTAGGGGGATTGGGGTGAACAACACAGTAGTTGTTTAACAGTGAACAATATGCAGCAATTCAAAGCAGCAAATAAGGAGTACCTTAGCTAACTGAAGTTGCTGATTTAAAGAGTTTTATTGGTGGAGTTGGCTTGTGATTACTGTGCCTTCTCTCTCTCATAATAAAAAGTAGATGATAGGACAAACTAGATAAAATGGCTAAAAATAGTTCAGTTTATCTTTGTGGTGTGCCAGCTGTAGAAACTGAAGTATAGTTTGTGTGTAGAGGCTTCCTTGAGGATAAAGTGTAAGCAAAATTTTTAGTACTGTCTATGAATGTGTGTGCTTGGGTGAATAACTACATTTTCCTTATAAGTGTGTGTGAGGGGAGAGAGGGATTGTGGAGCTAACATGATAATTCATCGTGGTGATGGCAGGCATTTTGCCTAAACCGGGGGTTCTCAGACTTTTGTACTGTGACCCCTTTCACACAGCAAGCCTCCGAGTGCACACCCCACCTATACATTAAAAGCACTTTTTTATATATTTAACATCATTATAAATGCTGGACGCAAAGGGGAGTTAGTGTGGAGGCTGACAGCTCGTGCCTCCCCCGTGTAATAATCTCGTGACCCCCCGAGGGGTCCCGACCCTCAGTTTGAGAACTCCTGGCCTGTAGCTTTCCTGTCCCATACTTCCTCTATCTGGTTTTTGTCCTTTAGATTATAAATTTTTATAAATACAGCACCAGTACAGTAGCGCCCCCGTCTCTGATGTTCTGTGGCCTGTAGATGGTACCTCAGTACGAATAGTAGACATTATGTGAAGTTAAAATTACTATTAATGTTTATAATGCTTATTGATCCCATTCAATCACTTCACTTTTTGCTGTTTTTTCAAAGGCTTTTTGGTGATGAGACAGGTTTTATTTTTGGCTAGTGCGTTTGGAAGGGAATTCATGGCCTGAAGTTAGTGTGATGGGGCAGAGAGAGACATTTTAACTTTTAGTTCAGTTAAATAGATTATAGCAGAAGCTGCTGCCCAAGGCATACTCAGAAATTGACTGTGCTGGAGGAAGTATAACATTTCAGCTTTTCATTTCCAAACTGTTTTAACCCATGAAAAATCTTAATGCAATATCAGAATTGCATAAGTTTCATTGCGTAAGGGTGACTCTAGACATCTGTTAATAGCAAGAGACAAAGAAGCACAGCAGCTGAACAATAAGGCCCTGTGATTCCTTCTGGTGTTTGCCAAAGGCATGCAGCCCTGTTGACTTAACATGCCATCGCTGGATATTATGCTGAAACAGGAAAAATGTTAAGTTACTTGGTATAATCAGTTTATTCATTATGACCACTGAAATTATTACAGGTTGGAATGAAATAATTAAGAGGCTGAGTAATCATTGTTGGAATACTTGAGTTATTCAGTGGTGCTCTGTTTTTTTTTTTTGTTTGTTTTTAAATCAGTTTAGGGTTTCCTTGTAAAATTTGCCAACCTAAGCACAAAATCTGCTTGCTTACTGTTTACCATGACTGGAAAAAGCCCCACAGATCTTGCTCACCTTTTCTCTCCACCCCCTCCAGCCTTCCTCCCCTCCCCCACCCCAAAAAAAAAAAATAAAAAAGAAAAAAGGCAAAAGCAAAAGTCTCCTGCCTTATGTGGGTGGCTGGCCTAGTATTTTGCAAGGCTGTGAAATTTCTGAAACCACTGGGCTTTAGCTGAATCTGAAACCATTACTTTTTTCCTAGGCTTTTAATTGAGTTGGTGATGAAAGCTTGAAATTTAAACCTCATAGTATGTTGTACTTTTGCTACTAAAATTTTTTTACAGAAGAGAAGTGAAGTGGCAGTGAATTTTATTTTTATTTTCAAAGCTTTCGTTTTGTGGTCAGGAAATTGTAATGTTTCATATGATTAATTCATCCTTTCATCCCCTTCTGGTTATCCTGTTGTATGTAATTTACTATGGCTGGAGTTGTACACAGCTCCTACTAAGGCCTTGTCTACACTACAAAGTTGCAGCGCTGGTGAGGGGGTTACAGCGCTGCAACTTAGGATGTGTACACACCTGCAGGGCATTACCAACGCTGCAACTCCCTGTTTGCAGCGCTGGCCGTACACCCGGTCGTGCCTCGGGTGTAGAGGATCCAGCGCTGGATCACCAGCGCTGGTCATCAGGCGTAGACACTCACCAGCATTTTTGTTGACCTCCGTGGAATAAGCAGGTATCCCAGCATACCTGAGGAAGCCTCTCTGGTAATTAAGCAAACTCCACTGCCCTCCAAGCAGGTCTCCTTCCCCGCGGTGTGCTCTGGCGTTCCCCGACCCCCCCTCCAAGCAGGTCTCCTTCCCCGCGGTGTGCTCTGGCGTTCCCCGACCCCCCCCTCCAAGCAGGTCTCCTTCCCCGCGGTGTGCTCTGGCGTTCCCCGACCCCCCCTCCAAGCAGGTCTCCTTCCCCGCGGTGTGCTCTGGCGTTCACCGACCCCCCCTCCAAGCAGGTCTCCTTCCCCGCGGTGTGCTCTGGCGTTCCCCGACCCCCCCTCCAAGCAGGTCTCCAGCCCCGCGGTGTGCTCTGGCGTTCCCCGACCCCCCCCTCCAAGCAGGTCTCCTTCCCCGCGGTGTGCTCTGGCGTTCCCCGACCCCCCTCCAAGCAGGTCTCCTTCCCCGCAGTGTGCTCAGGCGTTCCCCGACCCCCCCTCCAAGCAGGTCTCCTTCCCCGCGGTGTGCAACAGTGCTGCAGCGTGGCCACATCTAACACCACTTGCAGCGCTGGTTGCTGTAAGTGTGGCCACTCTGCAGCGCTGGCCCTATACAGCTGTACTAATACAGCTGTAACAACCAGCGCTCCAAAATTGTAGATGTAGACATACCCTAAAAGGACTTTGAGGCTGATACAGCATTTGGCATCTTTCTTCATTAACAATTCACAATGCAAGTGTGTTATAGCTGTTCTTTGAAAACTCTCTATTTGCATTAAAACAGGATTCAAAATCTTTGTCCAAGGCACTTAATAGACTGGAAACTAGCTAAGTCAGAGACCTTTTTACCTTCGGTCCTTCAAGATGGCTATACTTCACAGGAATGATGCAACTTGATAGGCCCAGGTTATGTCGATCAGAAACTAAAAATGGCATTCTACGCAGTAGAACCCTGACAGTAAAACTCCTTCAATGAAGATCAGACTCAGACCAAGCATGATGGTGTGCTGCTCTCCACAACTCCGTATTCAATAAAGCACATCATTGCTGTTAAGGAAAGGTCCTACGCAATCACACTCCTTTGCCTAGAAAGAACAGAAGAGGGAAGAACCTTTTTGCTCTGGGATTTTATGCTGCGTAACTCTGTACAGTGTGCATGGCATAATGATAGGTGTAGCATGAAATCTAAGATAAATACTACCCTTACATTGACCTTATTTAATAACTTATTGAATTCTCAAGACATTATCTTCCTGCAATCAAATTGTGTGTTGTAAATCCAGGACTTGTTTGGTGATTCCCCCAGGGTATTTGGCTGTGTTGGGCATAGCTACTCGTAGAAGGGAAAGGAGACTGATGTTGCAGGGCTTCTCTGGGTATGGCTACACTTACAGTTTTGCAGCGCTGGTAGTTCAGCTGTGTTCGTACAGCTGTTTAGGGCCAGCGCTGCAGTGTGGCCACACTGCCAGCTGCCAGTGCTGCAGTGTGGCCACACTGCCAGCACTTGCAGCGCTGTTGGGAGTGGTGCATTGTGGGCAGCTATCCCACAGAGCACCTCGTCCCATTTTGGCGCTGTGGCTTGTGGGAAAGGGAAGGAAGTGTGCGGGTCTTTCCGCTTCCTGTTCCAACGCCCCGTGGTGCTTTGCTACACATTCTGAGCAGTTTGGCGGCATTGTGATTCTGCAGCGCGATTTCTGAGATTTTTGTTACAAATGGAGCCTGAGCTGCTGAGGACCTTGCTGATGAATGTTGCCAGCACATCACGCATGGCAGTGGAGCTATTCCTTCAGCTGCAAAGTGACAGTGAGGAGTCAGACGATAATATTGAAACGCCTGACGCTGAAGACACTCAATTGCTTGTGGCAGTAACAGACGTGCTCAGCACGTGGAACGGCGCCTTTGGGCTTGGGAAACCAGCACTCAGTGGTGGGATCACATCGTCCTGCAAGCCTGGGATGACGAGCAGTGGCTGCAGAACTTTCGGATGAGAAAAGCCACTTTCATGTCACTGTGTGCTGAGCTCGCCCCTACCCTGCGGCGCAGGGACATGAGATTGAGAGCTGCCCTGCCAGTGGAGAAGCGGGTGGCTATTGCAATCTGGAAGCTGGCAACTCCAGACAGCTACCGATTGGTGGCGAACCAGTTTGGTGTGGGAAAGTCCACCGTTGGAATGGTGCTGATGCAAGTTTGCACAGCCATTAATCGCACCCTGTTAAGAAGAACTGTGACTCTGGGAAATGTGCAGGACATTGTGGATGGCTTTGCAGAAATGGGTTTCCCTAACTGTGGAGGGGCAATAGATGGGACGCATATTCCTATTCTGTCACCACCCCACTTGGCATCAGAGTACGTTAATCGCAAGGGGTATTTCTCCGTGGTTCTGCAAGTGCTTGTGGATCACTGTGTGCGTTTCACTGACATTTACTCAGGATGGCCTGGAAAGGTGCACGATGCACGCATCTTTTGGAACAGTTCCCTGTTCAGGAGGCTGAGGGCCGGGACTTTTTTCCCAGACTGCAAGATCACAGTAGGGGACGTCGAAATGCCCACTGTGATCCTTGGAGACCCCGCTTACTCCTTAATACCATGGCTCATGAAACTGTATACAGGGAAGCTTGACAGGAGCAAGGACTGGTTCAACTACAGGCTGAGCCGGTGCAGAATGACTGTGGAGTGTGCTTTTGGCCGTTTGAAAGCCCGCTGGAGGTGTCTTTATGGGAAGCTAGATTTTGGGGAAAGCAGCATCTCCGCTGTTATATCCGTGTGCTGTACCCTCCATAATATTTGTGAAGGGAAGGGTGAAAGATTCAGTGAGGAATGGACCTCCGAGGTTCGATGCCTAGAGGATGAATTTGCACAGCCAGAGAGCAGGGCTACCAGGGAGGCCCAGGAAAGGGCTTCAAGGATTAGGGATGTTTTAAGGGAGCAATTTGATGCTGAGAGCCAACAGTAATGTTTGGTGCCTTTGCTGTGCTTTGTTCTACCTTGGGGTACAATATTTACCACTTCCTGCAATAATAAAACGTATTGTAAAAGCCATAAAATCCTTTATTCAAAGTACAGTACATAAAAGGCCAGGGGGGTTAGGGTGGTGGACTGTACGTTCAGAAGTTTGAATATGTCCTGTTTGGATTACTGTTCAATGTGTGCTGCACTTCAGGATTACTATGCTTCAGGGTAATGGGGGTGGAGTGCACAGGGTAAGAATTATAGTTATCAGGACTGGTAGGTGATCGTACAGGTGTTGGGGGCAGCTGGGGGTAATAAGAAACTGGCTGCTGGAGAAAGGTGTTTTGTGCAAATACTGGGGAACAAGAAAGAGGGCTTTGGGAGAGGTGTGGGTTACCACGGTACATATCTGCCTGCATGGCTACGAGAGACTCGAAAGACTCAGTTTGGCGAGCCAGGAGGCTTATCATCTGCTTTGAGGTTTTTTTGATAGCCAGTTCCTTTCTCCTGCTTTCTGTTTGCCTCCAGTCATACATTTTCTCTCTCCATTCATACATTTTCTCTCTCCATTCCTGCGTCTTCCTACTTTCTCCATTGTAGTGAATCATAACTGCTTTGATCAATTCTTCTTTTGATTTTCTGGGATTTCTTCTCAAGTTCTGCAAGCGACGTGAGGCCGGTGATCCGGCTGCATTAGTCAAGGTCACTAAAAAAAACATAGATAGAAACATGTAATACACAGAGGCTACATTGTTTATTATCACACAGTGAAGGAGTTTTTAGACTTTTTGTAGCATCCTTCCCACATACCTCACATAACACAGAGAGGCCAGGGAAGCTAAGTCATGGCGAGCAATGGGGTGAGTGTTTCTGCCCCGAGTGCACCTGGGAGGGGGAATTGACCGATGGGTCACTGGGGTTTATCTGCACTGGGTACAGGAGGTAGCTGGTGTCCTGCACAGGGGACAGTAGTGAACAGGAAGGTGGCGAGCTGCTGGCGGGGGGGGGGGTCCGCGTAACTGCCGGCCTGCTGGTGAGGGGGGAGAAATGCACAGCTGTGCTGGCTGCCTGCTGGGAAGGGTGGGGGAACACCGGAGCGCACCGCGGGGCTGGATGCCTGCTGGGAGGGGGGTGGGGGAAGACCGGAGCGCACCACAGGGCTGGATGCCTGCTGGGACGGGGGAGGGGAGACTGGAGCGCACTGCGGGGCTGGATGCCTGCTGGGAGGGGGTGGGGGAAGACCGGAGTGCTCCGCGGGGCTAGCTACGTGCTGGGAAGGGGGAGGGGAGACCGGAGCGCTCCGCGGGGCTAGCTACGTGCTGGGAAGGGGGGGGGGAGAGACCGGAGCGCTCCGCGGGGCTAGCTACGTGCTGGGAAGGGGGGGGAGAGAGACCGGAGCGCACCGCGGGGCTAGCTACGTGCTGGGAAGGGGGAGGAGAGACCGGAGCGCACCGCGGGGCTAGCTACGTGCTGGGAAGAGTGTGGGGGGGGAGACCAGAGCGCACCGCGGGGCTGGATGCCTGCTGGGGGGGGGGGGGAGCCGGAGCGCTCCGTGGGGCTGGCTGCCTGCTGGGAAGGGGGTGTGGAGACCAGAACGCACCGCAGGGCTGGGGGAGGAATGTGAACCTGGCGCCCTGCACTCAAGTATCCCTAAATTCTCAACTGGGTTTCCTACTGCCAGATATATCACTGCTGCGTGTTACCTGGGAAGAAAGGGAGGGTCTTCTACAGCAATGTGGATTCCGCCCTGGCCCCTATGCAGCTTGCCTGTGTGCAGCCATGGTCCCCCCACCCCTCGCTGCACAGTGGATCGGACGAGTTAGCCTGACCGGGACAAGGACCATGGTGGCTCTCCCGATAAACTTGAGAAAGCACGTTGCCCACGCTCTGGCTGCAACTTTTCAAGAGATTACCGAGGCAGATTACAGAGACGTGATAGAGCAAATCAATGGGCTATTCCACGTTTAGGCATGCATGCAGGCAGCCATAACCCAAACCCTCCTCTCCCAAAACATAAAAATCTGCTTACCCCGAGCACGCTCCTCAGTTTCTTCCTCACCAGCAACTTCCAGCTGCTGCGACTGGCTAGCCTCCTCCTGGCTTGAGAAGAGCTCTTGGCTGCATGCCTCCTGGGACTCCGGGGTGTCTCCCTCCACACCAGTAGCCTCACTGTCGGCTTCCTCTACACCCTCCCCCACTTCTCCCTGCTCTGAACTCTCCATCGTGCTCCTCGGATTGGCAGTGGGGTCACACCCAAGTATGGCATCCAGCTCCTTGTAAAAACGGCAGGTTGTGGGGGCAGCTCCTGAGCGGCGATTTCCCTCACGGGCTTTGCAGTAAGCACTCCTCAGCTCTTTTATTTTGACCCTGCACTGCAACGTGTCCCGTTCATGGCCCTTCTCAGCAAGGACTGCGATATCTGCCCATAGGTATCATAATTTCTCCTTCTGGAGCGCAGCTGTGCTTGCACAGCTTCCTCACCCCAAACACTGATGAGGTCCTGCAGCTTGGAATTGTTCCATGCTGGGGCTCGTTTGGGGTGTGGAGGCATGGTCGCTGATTGATTGAATGATTGATTGCACTCCACACCTGGCTGAGCAAACAGGAAGGGGATTTTTAAAATTCCCTGGGCATTTAAAGGAGGGGTCAGCTGAGCCCAGGGCAGTGGAGTGTGCATGATTACCAGAGAGGCTTCTAAGGTATGCTGGGATACCTCCTTATACCCTGGAGGTCAATAAAAGCGCTGGTGGGTGTCCACACTTGCTGACCAGCGCTGGATCACCAGCGCTGGAATCCCTACACCCGAGGCTCGACCGGGTGTACAGCCAGCGCTGCAACCAGGGAGTTGCAGCGCTGGCCAGGCTTTGCAAGTGTGGCCACATCCTAAGTTGCAGTGCTGTAACCCCCTCACCAGCGCTGCAACTCTCTAGTGTAGCCAAGCCCTCTTCTTAGCATATGTGCAACCTGCCTCAGGTGGCAGTGGCCAGGATTCATCATCGAATTTGATCCTCTGGTTTGGATCATTAGCATCACTGGTGGATACTGACTGGGAGTGCAATGTGACAGGAATCAAAAGCCAAACCTAGTATTGGCAGAGAATGTTAAGGGGACAAGGCAAAGATTCTGGGCAGCTGTCTTAATACAGTGAGCCACATGGGCTTTGGAATTGGGAAACTTGCCCAAAATCAGGAGAGAAGATGGGAACAGAAGGCAAGTAACTAACTTAAACTTGAATGCTTGAAAGTTAGGTACAGAACATTCTCATTTAGGCACCTCAATAAGAGGGCTGATTTTCTGAGGTGCTGAGAATCGACAGCTTGCATTGACTTCAGTTGCAGCTGTGGGTGCTTAGTAGCTCTGGAAATCAAGTAACTTTAAAGTGTCTGAATATGGATTTAAGGTGTTCAGGTTTGAGTACTCATTTGTAAGTGTTGGCCTTCACCTCTCTGAGCTCTGGATTCATTGTCTTTAAAGTGGGAGTGGTCATGCTTTACTCATCCATGAATAGCACTTTGAAATCTACTGATGAAAAGCCCTTTGGGCGTTCTGAGCACAGTGAAGCCCCGTTTATCTGATCTGATTAGGATTGGGGGATAATCAACAAATTTGGGTAGTCAGGAGAATGGGCTGGGCGGTTCAGTTAAGATGGATAATGGAGACTCAGATAAATAGGATTCTACTGTACTGATGATGTACTTCAGAAGGAAGTGAATTAAAAGTGTAATGGGCTACTTAATATGGAAAGAGCAAAAAGCAGATAAAGGTTGAAAAATGTGAACTACCCTGCTTCCCTTTTACAAGAGAGTACTCAATAGCAACATGTCTAGAGAAATCAAGGAGTGCAGGAGCAGGACCTAGCTAATCTCAGCGTATTCACACTGGCAAAGCCCAGAGAAACCCACAGAGTGCTGAAGGGCTGGCAGAAGTTTTGCGATCTCTGAAAACTTGACAAATGCTTGAAAAGCAGGCATGGTTCCTGTAGAGTCTTGTGAAAGGGCTTGTCTCAAGCCTGTATGCTGTTGTAGACAGGGGCTGTGGCTACACTTGAAACTTCAAAGTGCTGCCCCGGCAGCGCTTTGAAGTGCAAGTGTGGTCGCAGCGCCAGCGCTGGGAGAGAGCTCTCCCAGCGCTGAACGTAAACCACCTCCTCATCGGGTGTAGCGTGCAGCGCTGGGAGCCGCGCTCCCAGCGCTGTGGCACTGTTTACACCGATGCTTTACAGCGCTGTATCTTGCAGCGCTCGGGGGTGTTTTTTCACACCCCTGAGCGAGAAAGTTGCAGCGCTGTAAAGCGCCAGTGTAGCCAAGGCCAGAGACTCCCTTCAG
This sequence comes from Gopherus evgoodei, assembly GCF_007399415.2. Classification (NCBI taxonomy): domain Eukaryota; kingdom Metazoa; phylum Chordata; order Testudines; family Testudinidae; genus Gopherus; species Gopherus evgoodei. The sequence goes on from NC_044325.1 coordinate 43,138,878, forward strand.
CACTGTTTACGGCATCATTGAATAAAGATGCAGGTCCCTACTTGCAGGAGGTGGGGAGCTCAGGGAATTATATTTATAAGTGCAATTGGTTAATTGTTAGGATGAAGATTTTCTTTAGAGTATAGTGAGGGGGCAACCCTTGAGGCCAAACAGATGAACTCAAATTATTCTCCCAAATTCCTTCCAAGAGGGAGGGATAGACAGTTTAAAAAAATGCCACGCAGACTCTTTTTGGTGTTACTCCAAGGTGAGTTAAAGATGGAAGTGTTCATCTTAGAACAAACTACTTAAAAATCACTTCTTCCCCTCAAGGGCTGAACTCCCCATTTTGTATCCTCTCACAACAATGGATTCCATCGCTGCTCACAATGGCTGGGCATGGAGCCGACCTCATACTGCCTTGGGGATTAATGAGAGCATAAGGAGTTACTAGAGAAATAACAATCTTAAATAGGGTCTTGGAAGGTAGAAAAGCCTTTTTAATCACATCTAACACTATCTGAATAACAGTTCCTCTCATCCTTTGCATCTCTGCCAAGTTCTGTGTTCAGGTTTATGTGTCCCTGGTAACAGTTAAATCTCCTCATAGATCCCTAGTTGTGTGTGTGTCTGTGGGGGGGAGAGATCTCAGGAGAGGCGTGTTTCTGAAAATGAGTTGAAGGACCATATTGCAATTAAGGAATTCCGATGGGTGGAAGAAAAATGAATGAATTAAAAAATTGAATATTTCTGATTCTTAAGGGAGAGTGTATGGAGGATATGATCAGATTCATGCTTATTGCAGATTACTCTATTTAGTATCTGAGTATATAGCATCATAGTGTTAGAGAAAATAAAGGCCTGCATTTTTCAGAACTAAAGGAGTTTGTTCCGAAAGTATGCATATGGCACAGCAGGTAGGCAGATAATCACCCCCAAGGAAAAGTGGCGGAGTCTCAGTGAACTGTGCATCGTACTGCTATTCTTTTTTCAGATATCTGGTGTGAGCATGGGTTGCTGTTGGAGGGATTATTAAAAGTGGGTTTTGAAGGAAGTGTTAGGCGAGAGGGAGGGTGGTTGTGCGACATAGGGAATCAAGGGGGATGTTCCCAGGTCTAGAGTCAGCATGGGAAATTGCCTTTCCAACGGCAAAATGGCCTAAACTGAAGCATATTTTGCCTTTGCAATTTGTTCATTGTCACTGTACTTTTCTCTAAATGGTAAAGAGAGAAGCTAGTGCTGCTCTGGGAACCTATTCAAACAGTCATCCTGCCGTTGCTCAAAATATGAGAAAAATGGGTTGGCAATGACAGTACATCTTAATAGGCTAAGATGCCTTTACTCAACCTTCCATGGTAACTTGTTGGAATCTTTTATAGTTTCTTCACTGAAGTGAGATTATTCTTATGAACAAATATTTTCAGCAATGCTGCAACTCTGAGTGCGTGCGTGCAGCCTTTCACTTTAGACCTGCCTCTGTTGCCATGTTTTTGATGATATGTTAAGGAGTGATTGTATAAGCTAAGCAAAGATGGGCCTGATCAGAATATGGATTTGGGGCCTCCAAGGAAAGTGCAAGATTCTGCAAGAAGTGGTGTTACTAATTCATAGGGCATGCTCTTCCCTTTGAATAGTACTAAGCAATGGTTATAGGAGAGGGTACTATATAAAAAGGTTCAGATAACTTCAGGTCCTTAAAGATAGCATTTCTGGCAAGAGGGGGCTAGCACACCCTTCACAGTCAGTAGTGACTCTTAGCCAACCTTGTAAAGCAGAAGGATTTATTAGTTGTTTGGAACAGTCCCTATTAGCACAGGAAGTAGGAACATTCACTAAAGTCCATCTTAGGGAGAATCTAGGGCCCTAGGCTCTCCCCCTTCCAAGTCCCAAACCAGGAGACTGACTAGCTTTCAGTGGCCCACCCTTTCACGCCCAGTTTCCCTCCTCTGTCCTGGACAAAAAGGATACCTATGCCTCCTTCTTTTTCTTCAACTCAGTTGTAGCCTCCTGGCTCTTGCAAAGGGTTCCAGCCATCAGTTGGCATGATACCGAGTGTCTGGCTGCAGGCAGCTATAGGCACTCACACCTGCCCTCTAGGGGTCTCAGCAGTGATCACACACCCATGTCCCACCACCTAGATATTTGTGCAATAGTGGGGAAACCAAGGCACGCACAGTATTCATACAAAACCATTAAGAAATTTCCCACTTGGTCACAGCCTGTTCCACCACTGAGCATGTTTGACACTATTGTTGTATTCTTGTTTTTACTAAAACCATGCTAATACTGCCAATATAACAATGCCGGTACTAAGGCCAAAAATAGTTGAATCAAGTGTTGCCAAAAGCTTTTTTTAGCTTTAAAAAGTAATTATTTTAATAATACACACGGACCAAGATTTTCGGAGATGACTAATGATTTAGGTAACCAGCCTGAGCTGCCTGACTTTTCAGAAGTGTCCCAAGTTGGGCACCTAAGATATTGAGTCACCTCTCAAATGTTGGTGATCTATCCATAGCGTCCTGCTGAGGTTGACACAAGGGACTTGAGAGATTCCACGGCAGCAATCTCCATACACTTTTTATTACATATATCCCTAACGAAGCAGAACTCATCATTTATTCCCTTAGCAAGAAAGTGCATAGTTGTAGGGAAAGCTGTACAAAAACCATGGAGCTTGCTTTTGTCTATAAGGAGTTTGACCTTTTATATCTTCTTTTATATATCTATAGATATGGGCTGTCGATTAATCGCAGTTTTAATCACGCTGTTAAACAATAGAATACCAATTGAAATTTATTAAATATTTTGGATGTTTTTCTACATTTTCATATGTTGTAATTGAATCAAAGTGTATATTTTTATTACAAATATTTGCACTGTAAAATGATAAAATAAATAGTATTTTTCAGTGTACCTCATACAAGTACTGTAGTGCAATCTTTGTCTTGAAAGTGCAATTTACAAATGTAGACTTTTTTGTTACATAACTGCACTCCTGAACAAAACAATGTAAAACTTCAGAGCCTAAAAGTCTACTTATCCTACTTCTTATTCAGCCAATCACTAGGACAGACAAGTTTGTTTACATTTATGGGAAATAATATTGCTCTCTTATTTACAGTGTGACCAGAAAGCGAGAACAGGCATTTGCATGGCACTTTTGTAGCCAGTCTTGCAAGATATTTACGTGTCAGAGACGCTAAACACTCATATTCCCCTTCATACTTCGACCACCATTCCAGAGGACATGCTTCCATGCTGATGATGCTCGTTTAAAAAAAAAAAAAGAGTGAATTAAATTTGTGACTGAACTCCTGGGGGAGAATTGTATGTCCCCAGCTCTGTTTTACCTGCATTCTGCTGTATATTTCATGTTATAGCAGTCTCGGATGATGACCTAGTACATGTTCTTCATTTTAAGAACACTTTCACTGCAGATTTGACAAAACGCAAAGAAGGTACGAATGTGAGATTTCTAAAGATAGCTATAGTACTCAACCCAAGGCTTAAGAATCTGAAGTGCCTTCCAAAATCTGAGAGGGACGAGGTGTGGAGTATGCTTTCAGAAGTCTTAAAAGAGCAACACTTGAATGTGGAAACTACTGAACCTGAACCACCAAAAGAGAAAATCAACCTTCTGCTGGTGGCATCTGACTCAAATAATGAAAATGAGCATGCGTCAGTCTGCACTGCTTTGGATTGTTATAGAGCAGAACCTGTTATCAGCATGGACATGTGCCCTGGAAGGGTGGTTGAAGCACGATGGGACATATGGATCTTTAGTGCATCTGGCATGTAAATATCTTTCAATGCTACCTACAGGAGTGCCATGAGAGTGCCTGTTCTCATTTTCCGGTGACATTGTAAACAAGAAGCAGGCAGCATTATCTTCTGCAAATGTAAATAAACTTGTTTGTCTGAGTGATCGGCTGAACAAGAAGTAGGACTGAGTGGGCTTGCAGGCTCTAAAATTTTACGTTTAATTTTTGAATGCAATTATTTAATACATAATTCTACATTTTAAGTTCAACTTTCATGATAGAGATTGCACTACAGTACTTGAATTAGGTGAATTGAAAAATACTATTTTTTGTTTTCTACAGTGCAAATACTTATAATCAAAAATACATATAAAGTGAGCACTGTACACTTTGTATTCTGGCTTGCAGTTGAAATCAGTATATCTGAAAATGTAGAAAACATCCAAAAACATAATAAATGGTATTTTATTATTGTTTAACAGTGTGATTAATCGTGATTAATTTTTTTAATTGCTCAATTAATCACATTTAATTTTTTGACTCACTTGACAGCCCTAATATATATATATAGCTGCTGAAACTGGGCAGAGCAGTATTTCTGAATGTTAGGGTGTCAGCATTTTAAAAATTTGCCTGCAGGTCTTACTACTATGTAGTGTGTTCTGTGGGGTGGGTGTTTGTGTTTTTGCAGGAAAGCTTTCACTTAATTGCTGTTTCAGACTCTCATAACCTAGTCCCAGATTTGGACCTTAGCGTCCAAAATATGGGGGTTAGCATGAAAAACCTCCAAGCTTAGTTACCAGCTTGGACCTGGTACTGCTGCCACCACCCAAAAAATTAGTGTTTTGGGGCACTCTGGTCCCCCCGAAACCCTTCCCTGGGGACCCCAAGACCCAAACCCTTTAGTCTCACAACAAAGGGAAATAAATCTTTTCCCTTCCCCCCTCCAGGTGCTCCTGGAGAGATACACAGAAGCAACCTCCGTGAATCTAAGCAGAGGGAGTCCACCCTCTGTAATTCCAGTCCTGGAAACAAAAGCACTTTCCTCTTCACCCAGAGGGAGTGCAAAATCAGGCTAGTAAATCTAACACACACAGACCTCCCCCTGACTTCTTCCTCCCACCAATTCCCTGGTGAGCTGCAGACCCAATTCCCTGAAGTTGCCCACTTAAGAAAAACTCCAACAGGTCTTAAAAGAAAGCTTTATAGAAAAAGAAAGAAAAATACATACAAATGGTCTCTTTGTATTAAGGTGACAAATACAGGGTCAATTGCTTAAAAGAATATTGAATAAACAGCCTTATTCAAAAAGAATACAATTCAAAGCACTCCAGCAACTATAGACATGTAAATACCAAAAAAACATATAAATCCTATCTGATCTTTTTGTACTTACAACTGGAAACAGAAGATTAGAAAGCAGGAAATAGAAAAATCCTTCCCATAGCTGAGAAAGAGTCAGGCAGAAGACAAAGAACTCAGACACACAATTCCCTCCACCCAGAGTTGAAAAAAATCCTGTTTTCTGATTGGTCCTCTGGTCAGGTGGTTCAGATTATTTCTTTCCAGGTGAAAGAGACGTTAACCCTTAGCTATCTGTTTATGACACAGACAGCAATGAATATGCTGATTTTGTTTCTGCAGAGACATCTCCTAAAAGGAGTTTGCTAAGAAATGATTCTTTGGGAGCAACATCTTCCTGAAAATTGAACAGTAAAGCTGGCAATGGAAATCTTTTTCAGGGTACCAAGTTAACCATAGCAGTTGTGTAAAGCAGACTTATTTGGGATAAAAACCTAAATCTAAGACATAGCAATTAAAAACAAATTGATTATAAAAACAGCCTTTCCACAGCCTATTGGTCTGTAAAGAAGGCTTTGAAGACACAATCACAGTTTGTCAAATTTGTGTAGAGGTGCAAAATGCAAATGCAGCTGGAAGTTTAAAAAAAAAAAAAAAGAACCCCCCTCCCAAACTCATTGCATAAGGAGGGCTTTGAGATTAGCTCATTTCTTACATTGACTTCAATGGACTTTTGCCCAGATACCAACTTCAGGGTCTGGCCCTTACCGAGTATCTTTGGCAGAGTGTCCAAAGTTTGTAGCACGTGCATTATAGTCTGATGTGTACATGGCACATGGATTATTGGAACAATTCCTTTCTAGCTCTTGTCGAATTGTGACATCTTGATACTGAAGCAAAAAACATACTCATACTAAGACAAGTCAGAGAAGGTTGGTTTGACATATTGCAGGCTACAGTGTCCTTTGAGCATACTATTTTAATTGACAAGCTATATTTCAAGAAGTCTCACTGAGATCATTATTGCTTAGTGTGTGACTTCCTTGCAAAAAAGACCAGCTCTCTTTGAGGGGGGAATTGCTTATTTGAAGACAAGTGTCTTGGCGAAGTTTTATGCCAATTTAATTAAAATGGTGTTGTCTTTTTTAAAAAATACATAATTAAATTGATAATCCTGGAGAACAGTTTTATTGCTGAAAGTGTTTTTAGTCTGCACATTAAAGTTTACAAAAACCAGCTAAGACTACATCCTAGATTTAAACAGATGTGAGTGTCCACAAAGTGGTACAGATAGAACTGAATTGGGATAAAAATAACACCATCAGTTATATCAGTACAACTCTGTGCAGGCAGGCCTGGACATGGTTCAGTTTGGTTTTGTGCAAATGAGGAGAAAACATTTTGGTGACAAATATATTGTGGGGTTGTTTTTTTATTTGTGTTTTTTTTTCTTTATTTAATTCTTTTGTATTTGACGTCTCGCTGAATAGATTGGGGCAGGAGCTAGGAATGGAGTTTACTGATGAAGTAAACACAAAATACTGCAGGAGGTATTGGCTTTGGGGAGCTGCTCAGTGAGAATTGCCATTTAATATTGCAATCCCTCTTGGGCTGGCTCACTTGGCTGGCTTTTTAGCAAGTGATTGCCTTGTAGACCTGGAGTGCGCCCTCCCCAATGCACTCCTCTGAGTTCTACATGCCAGGAACTCTTCTGTCTATAAAAATATTTTGAATGCAGAAAACCCTTCATATAATGCAGCTAAAAAGAAAATTGCCAGGCGCTTAGTGAGATCTCTGCAGTATGTGTGGTAGTGAGAAGCTAATACATTTTAATGAGAATCAAAGAAAGACTGTTTCAGCAGAAATGATCCTGTGAGTGGTGGGTATTTAAATAGAATCTGCCATTTTCAGCCTATTCCTATTCCTGCCAACAGAAAGGAGTGAAACCATCTCTTTAATGCAAAAAGTGATTGCGTGGTGTGTCTTGGGCAGCAGTAGTTAGTATAACTGCAGCCCTTTATTGTGCATTGCTTTGAGGGCAGGGGAGGGGAAAGCCCAGCCCTGCCACAAGATTAAGTTCAGTGCTGAATTGTTCTACATCTTTTGTGTCCTCAAAAACCTTTATTTAAATCTCCTGATACGCTTCCCTTTCAACACCTCTATGTGACATCTTGGCTCTAAATACTCCTGGCTACTGACCTCCATTGCCCTCTCTTGTTGTTTGGCCTCTTCCGCTCCAAATACAAACATGCAGTAGTTTTCCGCACACCATTTAAACCTTTTCAAAAGCTTGCTTGTTGTGTCACCAGCCACTATCTGTTCCCTTCTTCTTCCATACCTCTTGCTCAAAGAGCTTAAAACTGGTGCTTTGGGTGATTCTCCTCAGTTCCATCCTGGATCCACTCCAGTCTGGCTTCTAGACTCTCTAGCAACAGCAGATTCAGTAAACTAAAGTCTTGAAAGTCATCCTGGCCTGGTTTGTATTCCAATCCCATGATCTACAGTCTCTCTGATGCTTCTGATACTGTGGATCACTCCCGCCTCAACATCCTGTTCAACTTCCTTACGTTTAGTGGCATTGTCGCCTACTTCAAACTGCTCCTTCAGCACCTCTTCCTTTCTTTGATGGTCCCACATGATTCAGTTCTTGGTTCCTTCCTCTTTTCCTTCTATACTTCATCCTTGGCAGGGCTTATCCTCGTACAGATCCAACAGTCATTTCTCTGCTAACACCTCTCTGTTCTTCTGTTTCTGTCCTGTTCCCTTTGGTCCAGTTTCAGCCTGTTTCTGTAGCTTCCTCCAGTATGTCTCACTGACACCTCAAGTTTTAGATGGTTCAATCACAGCTTGTTGCCTCCTAAACTAAAGCCTCTTCTCTTCACTTCTCCATGGCAGTTGACACCATTGACATCCCAGTCAGTCTGGGATTGTTTGACTTCTCCCTGCCCTTCCTTTGCATGTTGGCTGTACCCAAAACCTACCATTTTTCTCAGATTAAGCTCCTGCCCATCTTCCATGCTGTCGAGTGCAAGGAAAGACCTTCCTATCCAAGCCGAATATTAGCATCTCATTCAAATCCTTATATATCCTATTTCTTTCACAATGCCCTCAAGAAGTAGTGTTCTGATTAAGAAAACTAGCCAAGACAGTGGTTCTCAAACTTTTGTACTAGTGACCTCTTTTACATAACAAGCCTCTGAGTGTGACCTTCCCCCTCCCAAATTAAGACCAATTAATGTATTTAACCCCATTATAAATGCTTGAGGCAAAGTGGGGTTTGGGGTGGAGGCTGACCGCTCATGCCGCCTTGTGGGGTCCCAACTCCCAGTTTCAGAACCCCTACTCTAAGGGCTTGGCTACACTTGCAAGTTACAGTGCAAGAAAGGAGCCCCAGGCACAATAGCTCACTACCCGTCCACACTGGCAAGGCATGTAGAGCATTCTGACTCCACGGCTACAGCGCTGCTGGTACTCCACCTCGGCAAGAGGAATAATGTTTTCTGTGCCTTGGCTACAATGCCCAGGCATCAGTGTGAATGAGGTGTTGCGTTACTGTGCTCTGATCGGCCTCCAGAAATGTCTCATAATCCCTTTAAGGAAGTGGCACTCTTGTCATTGTTTTGAACTCCTGTAGGAATGCAGAGATTCATAGATTCACAGACTCTAGGACTGGAAGGGACCTCGAGAGCTCATTGAGTCCAGTCCCCTGCCCTCATGGCAGGACCAAATACTGTCTAGACCATCCCTGATAGACATTTATCTAACCTACTCTTAAATATCTCCAGAGATGGAGATTCCACAACCTCCCTAGGCAATTTATTTCAGTGTTTAACTACCCTGACAGTTAGGAACGTTTTCCTAATGTCCAACCTAAATCGCCCTTGCTGCAGTTTAAGCCCATTGCTTCTTGTTCTATCATTAGAGGCTAAGGTGAACAAGTTTTCTCCCTCCTCCTTATGACACCCTTTTAGATACCTGAAAACTGCTGTCCTGTCCCCTCAATCTTCTCTTTTCCAAACTAAACAAACCCAATTCTTTCAGCCTTCCTTCACAGGTCATGTTCTCTAGACCTTTAATCATTCTTGTTGCTCTTCTCTGGACCCTCTCCAATTTCTCCACATCTTTCTTGAAATGCGTTGCCCAGAACTGGACACAATACTCCAGTTGAGGCCTAACCAGCGCAGAGTAGAGCGGAAGAATGACTTCTCGTGTCTTGCTTACAACACACCTGTTAATGCATCCCAGAATCATGGTTCAGATGCCCTTTCAAAGCTCTGTTTCTGACAGCCGTCATGCAAGCTGTTACTGTGGAATTGTGGGGAGGGGGGGAGAGGGAGGTCTACTGCTGTCTGAACTTATAAGACAGCATTCTGACATGCTCTCAGTCCCCCCCCACCCAAAACTCACGCTCTCCCCCCCATATATACACAACACACTCCCTGTCACACCCCACCACTCCCATTTTAAAAGCATGTTGCAGTCACTTGCATGCTGGGATAGCTGCCTATAATGCACCACTCCCAATGCCACTGCAAATGTGGCCACACCAGTGCACTTGAAGCTGTCAGTGTGGACAGATAAGAGCAGAGACCATTTCTTTTTGGTTAAGAATCTCTCATACAGACTATACAAGATCCCTACAGTTTTATGAAGTAACTGAAAATAATTGCAGATGGGGCAGGGTCTGGGGTATAAGTGAGAGCAGGAAGGATTTGAGCATCTCAAGTTAGGAGGAATTAACTTTCTGCCTTTGTAGATCTCTGAGGTCTTAGACCTGCTAGCAGCTGACTGATTTTTATTTTTAAGCATTATAAATTCACAAGTAAAACCTGACATTATTTGAAAGAGTGTTCTTTAAAACACTAATATTGTGTTCAGCAATATTGTGAGAACCTCAGGCTACGTATGTGCAAGACCCAACCTAAATTACAAATGCAACCACATCAGGGAGTCTGGTGAGTTTGTGGTATGGACTAAGGCTTTAACCATGTTTTGTAAAGGTCTAGACTGCTCCCAACTATCCTACAAACTGCCGTTGTGTTTGGAACCAGGTTAGAGAACAACAAAGTTGTAATTAGGTTCCCTGTATTTGTGGTGTAAGCAGGACCTAACTTCCAGTTGTTTGTAACTAGCTAGTGAAAGTATTGGCTCTAAATGTGGCTTGACTGTACACCATGAGGTTATTATCATAGTTGCTAATGTTCCACACTTGCTCACAGTGTAGGCCAGCATGTAGTTGCGTTCCTGTAAGCAGCTTGTAATGCTGTTATTTTTGTTGTATTGATGGAACTCCAACCACGGTTTGTAATCAAGTTGGCTGATCATCCCTCCTCCCATCTCTCTGAGCAGTAGGACTTCTCTGGACAGTGTTAGTAGGTCACACTTCCCCTGAATGCAGTGACGCAGACATGGCTAGGTGAAGTGGAGGGAGTGGACACAGACTTGGGTGGCGCACAGTTTTCCTGAATGGACACCACATAGCCGTATATAATAGGACCAGATGAGCATATCCTGGTTACAAAAACATGGTTTTCATTGCGTTGTGTATAGGGCCTATGGTTTCAACAGATCAGGTCCCAGTCCTACTCACTCTAAAGTTAGTGGCAACATTCTCATTGATTTCAGTATGGCAAATTAGGCCCTCGACCACATGTCAACCTTTCTCTCTTAGGCTCTCAAAAGGAATATGCTGCTCGTGTGTAGTTGGCTTAGAGCTGAAGACACACATTTTTATTTGGAGGTTGGCTGTGCAGATGCAGAGTCCCATTTGTTTTTCATGAATGCTTTGTTTCTAAACTTAAACCACAAACTTCTTTCCTAAGGGCAATTTTAAATTGTATTTATTTACATGCATTCATTATATGCTTGTTGACATGTGTATGGGATATTTTTAATCGGTCTCTTTCTAGTCTTACAACATTCAAACATGGCTTGCCAACTACAAAACCAGTTTCTCCTCCCTTGGTTTTCACACCTCAACTGCTAGAACAGGGCCACATCCTCCCTGACTGAACTCGCCTCGTTATCTCTAGCTTGCCGGCTTATATATACCTGCCCCTGGAAATTTCCACTACATGCATCTGACGAAGTGGGTTTTCACCCACGAAAGCTCATGCTCCAAAACGTCTGTTAGTCTGTAAAGTGCCACAGGATTCTTTTCTGCTTGAACATTCAAACATGCTAATATGGAGGGGAAAAAAACTAGTTTTCCCTCTAAACTGACATATAAGTACGGTCTGCATGGACTTCCAAGCTGTGCTCTTGGCTTGGGTGAGTCTCCAACTGATGCAAATATCCCCAAAGATGATCCACCCACTGCATTCCTAAGTGAAACTTCAGTGTTCTGGAAGTACAGACAGCGGTACTGTGATTTCTCTGGTTCTTGTTCCAATATGGCAGTTCTCAGAAAGAACAGGCCTCTTTAAAGCTTTACAGATTGTGATTATTGCAGCCTTGTTGATGTGACACTTATTTAAAATTTTATGTCGAGATTTTTGTTTTTACAAACAGATAAAACTTTGGCGCTGGCCAGAATTTTGTACTCGTTTTGTGTAGCCTTTCATCTTTTTCCCAAGTTAGTGCTGCCTCAACTGGCAAAGATTAAAGGCTTGTTTGTGATAGAGTAATTCTTAAGACATCAGTATGAAGTTACACTGATCCTTCTGCAGCTGTGGCTGACAGAAGCATCAGCCATTAAATAGTTAAGTATGTACATTATAGGCATGCATATGTATTTTCTGTCCTGTCTGACTAAACGTTAGACAACGGTACATTTCAGATTTCCTGACCTACCTGTCTGTCTTTAGACAATAGTGGTGACCTGTCAGTAGAAGTCTGCCTATTGTGCTTTTTTCCCCAATGGGTCCTGCTCACTGCAACCTTTTCTTGATGGGTGGGTGTGTCTGAGATTCACTTCTTGTCTGGGTGTTGTAGCTGTATCTCCATTATTGGCAACTATCAAATATCTGTCCAAAAATACATGCCTCATACTTGGCTGGAGGCTGCAATTCAGATGCAATCCAGAGAGATTTCAGCCCCTTCCTCCACTCCTTCAGTGTCCTTATATTGGTCATGTTGTCAAGGTGGTGGTACTGTGAATACAGGCACTTACTGGTAGCAAATGTCTTTTCTGTATCCCACCTTCTTGCTAGTTTTCCAGCTGCTCCCACATATACCCAGAGACATCTGTCATATCACACTAAGCACTTTTCAGAATTATATTCCAATATGTAGCCTAAACCTGGACGTTCCTCCTAGTTCTGTCCCTTTCCCAACACAGAGAAGGAGGTAGTGGTGTGGAAACTATGGCAAAGAGGTGGATCTTAGTTTGTCTGAAAGCAATAAGGTTTGTGGTCATTTTTATCCCATGCCCTGGCTCTGGGCCCAGCCCCTTGAGAAGGTTCTATCTTTCACACTCACAAATATCTTTCCTGGACTCTTTGGAGTACTGATATCAAGTTAGGTGTGGTGGCCCAGGCTTTCTACTATCTGACTGGTCTATTGTCTTTGAAGATCCAGACCTGGATGTTAGACTTAGTCCAAAATTCTTTCCGGGATCAGTGTAGTAGTTAAAACTTCAGTACTGTGCTCACAACATTCCGTGTTGCTGAGCAGGTTGCCTGCTCTGATTTGTACCAGCTGAAGCTTGTTTGTTTGGTCCAGTCTTATTTGCAGGCATTGTGCATTGCGGTAATCAGCCCTGGAGAGGATGAATCAGTGGATCACTATAGCTAAGTTCTAGTTTTTTGCGATGAGATGGAGTCTCTTGGTCAACCTTTGTTACCCCCTTTGGTGCTAATGGGGGATACGTACTCATGAGGAAGCACAATATTTGTGATCCAGTTAGAGGTTGTCAAGATAGGGAATCAGCAGTTGTTCCCTGTGTTACAAAATTTATCTTTCAGCATTTATGCTGCTGATGCATTGCGGGTCACCTAGTATGGGGACAGTGAAACTAGAGTTCAGTTTCGTTTCTTGCATTTCCTGACCTAGACTGGGAAGGTTCGTCTTACACTGGGTTTGCTGAGCTTTTAGGTCAAATGGGTCTTTTAAAGTGGCTGGAAGGAGAATGGGGTCTGGAGTGGGTGAAAAGTAGAAAGTAGAAAATTTAGGGTAGAATACAGGGATACATGGATGGGGTGTTGTAAATAGCTCAGATGTAAGTGCTTTTAAAGTGAAGATAAGGAGCCCTCATTTCTTGAAATGGATGTGACATGGTCCTTTACCCTTTTTATAGCATCTTCATCCAAGAATCTTAAAGTGCTTTACAGAATTAAATCTCAAAGCTGTTCTCGGGGGTAGCTCTGTGGTATCCCCACTGTGCAGATTGGGAAACAGTCATAGAGGAAGTGTCTTGCTAGAGAAACGCACCAAATCAATGGCAGAGTTGGGAATAGAACCCTGGTGTCCTGACTCCCATTCCTATGCTCTAGCCAAAAGGCCATTACTTGCCTGGTATAGGATGGGAAGCCAGATGTGCTCTTGGAAGAAGAGGAAGATCTGTACTGGCACCAGAGTTTTGCAGTTCTGCCAAGTGTCCTGTATCTTCCTGCCTATAGATCAGGTAAAAATCTTGTGCCAAAAGAGTATTGCATTCCAAATACTCTTGCTCCTAGAAGGGGGAGCACTGGCTAGGGACACTGAAAATTATGGGTTCTGGTTTTCTCTCTCTTACGGACTAGTGGAGTATCTGTGCAGTTCATAACCATATTGCTGATTAGGGCCTCATATCCCTAATCTGGGGCCCGGTTTTGTTTGCCTATTTTAAAATGGGTAACATTGCACAAGCTCATTTTGGCAGATCTGGGAATAGAATCCTGTTCTCTAGTATGACAGACCCAGGTCTCATCCACCTCATCACAATGGCATTCTGAACAAATATGCCAAATGTTTATGCTAGGCTAGATCTGTAACCACTTCTCTAATTCCTAGACAACTCTGCTCCCAGAGTCAGGAGTAAAACCTGAAAATGTCATGTATCAGGATTCCTATCTTGTCTCACAAGTAGTTGTACAGCGTATTGGCAAAAGTGTCTCTGGTCTCCCCCAAGGGGGGCTGGCTCATATAGAGTATACTAGCCTATTCCTGCAATTGGTTACTACTCCAGTTCAAACAGAAGTCTGTGCTGTATGTCTAAAGGCACAGGGTTTAAACTTTGCTCATAGCCATGTGGGGAAAAATAGTTTGTAATTAAAGACCGTGTACCCAGAAAGGGACCAAATTAAGAGAGCATGGGTAACATCAGTGCTGGCATTTGCTAATGTGTGTGGTATCTGTCTTTTTTTTATGCTTACTTTTGCAACTGCAAGTCTAACACAGGTTTTTATATGCGAAAGACCTAAGTAGCACTTACTAATGGACAAGTGTCTTAAAAATATTGCAAGAGAGCTACAGAGCCTTTTACCTGTAAGTCACCAGTCTGAACCCAGTCCCCTTCAGCAGGGACAGAAAGCTGTTCCCACCTAATATGGATGTTGGCTGATTCCTACATTGAGATGAGCCTGGTCTTGGTTCCACCTCCGACATTGCAAGTTCACCACCATTACTTGTACTAGTGGACAGACTTGTCAAAGAATTGTTTAAGTCGTAAGGACTGAACTAACATTATTTCTTTCATCAGCAGAAGTCGTCATTCTCCTCCTTCAGCCTCATCAAGGCTGAACTATGCTGGCAGGGTAGTGTGTGTGGGAAGCTTGCCCTGGTGCTGCCCTATATGTAGATAGACGTCATTCACCAGGGCTTTCAATCTGGCAGTCACCCTTTCAACTGGGACTAAATCAACACATCTGAGATGACATTGATGATTGTATGCAAACATTTATTTGCTAATTTACATAACTTGTATAAAATGTCACACTGAGTTGCACAAAACTTGGCAGCGATAACTTTGGACGTGCTGGAAGCAAGAGAGATGATGAAGCTGAGACTAATAGTTGGGGATAGTGCCTTTTTATCAAGAGTGGTTGTCAGTAATGCTTGAGCCAGGCTGAAAATGGTTGGTTCTTTGAACTGAGTAAAAATCTTGCCCCAGTACCATTGGACATCTGTAATTTAGCAGCACTCTCTAAAAACAGATTTTTTTTCCCCATTCTAGTAACTTCTAATTCCAGTTTTAACCTTCTATTCTAGATTCATCACATTGCCCACAATGGAGGATTATATAAAAGACCTTTTAATGAAGCTTTTGAGGAAACACCAATGCTGGTTGCTGTGCTGACGTACGTGGGTTACGGTGTCCTCACCCTCTTTGGGTATCTGCGAGACTTTCTGCGACAGTGGAAGATTGAGAAGTGTCAACATGCATCAGAGAGAGAGGAACAAAAGGTAGTTGCTGGACAGGCAGGAGTGGGATTGAGCTGGTGCGCAGTGGCATGTCAGCCAGCAGTACCAGTTTAAAACATTTCTATTTCTAGGCCAAATATGAGCCTTTGCACAGCTGGTTGGAGTAATCTGTAGACAGTTTGAAACAATAGCATTGAGGTGCTAATTAATTACCTCATAATCTTAATGAAGTGTTAACTCTGAGGCTCACTGATGACCATTTTAATGTCCACACTGGTAATTGTTTCATTGTCAGCCATGTTAACAGAAATGTCCAGTTCCTCTGAGATTGAAGATAGAGCTTGAGTATCCTCACTTTCCTTTTCTGTCCCCAAACGTGACCTCTGAAATGTGGAAATAAATGTTGGGATCCTTGAACACTTTTGCTGCCCAAATAAGATTATAAAATATACCCTCAGCTGGTGTAAACTGG
Organism: Gopherus evgoodei; assembly: GCF_007399415.2. Lineage (NCBI taxonomy): Eukaryota > Metazoa > Chordata > Testudines > Testudinidae > Gopherus > Gopherus evgoodei. The sequence continues at coordinate 43,154,676 of NC_044325.1, forward strand.
CACAGCTTCATTGACTTCAGTGAAGTCGCACTGATTTATGCCACTGAGGATCTGGCCTGGTATTTGTGTCTGTAGTAAACAAAAAGCAATACAGAGAGAAAGCACAGGAATAACTGTCAAATTACTGAGGAAATAATTTTTTTCCAAGAAAAGGCTCTAGAATTAGGGAGTCAAATATTTCTTTTGAGTTAGTGTTCAGTATGATTTATTTTCTTCAAGTGAGGATTAGAGTAGGTAGCTAAAGTGCATGGGCAAATGTGGCCCATAGCTGCTCTAACATTCGGTTTAGATTTATTGGTCATGAATCATACTCTGTATTCGTCACTGGATGTTCTCATCAACGTGCTTCATTGCATGCTGGGTTCTGTAGTCTCCCTGTGACTCGTCTCTCGTAAAATGGGGGCTGCTGCAAGCTCCTTTGTTCTGTGCAACAGCAAAGTTTAAGATGCTTTTCTGTGGAGTAACATTACATAAACTCAGTATGGTTCCTGCCAGGAAGGAAGAATAACAGGCCTGTCTCCTCTTCTCTCTCCTCTCCCCCCCCCCCAGTTTAAATGTACTTTATTAAGTTACTATCCCCCCCAACCACAAAAGTGTGTGCACCTGACAGTGCCCATGAAATATGGTGGTTGTCCAGCAGAATGTGGAACGCAGTGTCAGGCACTAAATAAAGGGGATACCCAATCTGTAGGTAGGAGCTGAAATGGGAAGGATTGGGGTTACAACATTGAGGTTGGTTACTCAGTGAATGCTAGTGCACAGCACAGGAGGATTATCCTGAATATCTATTAGCTAAAGAGTTACTGAATTAGGATTCCCTTACTTCAGACATAATGTATATTTAGAATTTCTGTCCTGAGTAGTCCTTCAGCCTAAATTCTTAATGTTTCCCTGAAATGCATTGTTTTGGGAGATAACTGGTGATTTGAAGCCTTTGGGAGCATATATGTGGACAATGGCCTTGGGAGCCATTCCTCAGCATGGTGGATATGGATCTTCTGTTGAGTCATGAGTTGCAAATAAGAGATGCCCCTTTTCTATCCACTTTTATACTGTTCATGGCATCGTTATGTAAGCTGCAAGTACTAGACTGTGCATCAGGATCCCTCGATTTGCCTAGAAGTTTGAGAGACCAAGCTGTAATGAACCTGATGTAGAAACCAGTTTCACTTTTTGTGGGTTAAGGTAGTTTTTTAAAGTTATTGAGCACCATTTTGAACCAGTGTCCCTTTAAGAAGTTTCAAATATTTAATCTTTCAGGATCCTGACTAGTTGCCCAGTTGACCCACAGTGGCAAAGAATGGACTTCCTTGTGTAGAGAGAAAGTGACTTTTATTTTATAATTGAAACTTGTATCATATTGCAAGTAAATCAGTGCTTGATGGAGACAGTTGGCCTGAAAATAGTCTCTCTCAGCCTTGTTGACTCTAACTGTATGGAAATCTTTTTATTCTCCTCATGCACATACAAGAGACTGGCAGGTTAAACAAAAGCACTGCATTTAGATTTCTGAAGTAATACTTTGTTAATGTTTGTAAGTTACTTGGGAGATGAACAGCACAACATAGGGGGATAGGAAGTGTTTGGAAGATCCTGCTGTCTAGGTAACCAGTGTGCAATGAGTTTATTATATGTAGTTATTAGTCATACATATTTGCCATGCTTTTTACAGTAAACCCTATTTTAAGCAACCATCCAAGGGGTGAGCAAAAGAAGGTTGCTTAGTACAGTTGGCCATTTAATAGAAGATTGAACAAACTTGTACTGGAAATCATGGGTTTACTTCAAAGTGGCTGTGTAATAGGGTATTTCCTAGTTCATTGTAGTTTATAGGGGCATGATCTAGAATTAGGTCCAAAATGTAATAGTTTTGAAAAAATAAACTAGTAGTAATAGAAATAACTTTTCACCTGGAAAAAAATCAGTTTAATCCCCAAAGAAAATATGTCCTCTTTGCCACCTAACATTTCAGCTTTGTGATAGTGCACAGAACCAGAAAGTGAAAGTAACTAGATTAATTTGGATTTTCAAACATGTTTTTTAGTTTGACAGTATCCTTTGGCTTGCCTACAGTATCCTTGGACTTATTGCAGGGGGAATTAATAACATTCCAGATAAGCCTGATATCCTCTCACAGCTGCTTATATACAGCTCACAAAAGGAGGAAGTGGGACAGATTGTGCTTGTACTGATTCCTAGAAAAAGTTTGTTTCTAGCTTCCTTTAAAATATATCCAACTGACATTTCCCTGGTAAGTGCTGTTATGAAACACATCCTCTGAGGACAATTAGCAGCTTGTTCTAGGGCATTTAAACTATTGAGACTTTTTGTTAGCCTTTATCAGCTTGAAGGAAACCTGTCCATGTCGAACATGCAATAAGCACATATCTTTGGAGCTTACAGCAAACCTTTCCGGTAACTGTGTAAGTTAAATCTGAAAAACCCATATTGCACTTGATAGGTAGGATTGAATGTTACTCCCATTTAAAAGTGAGCCGTATGTGACTGACTACTCTATCCTTGGGAATGGGAAGACCTATGGTGGTGGCTGGTGCAAAGCTAAACAGGTAAATGGTATTAATTTCCTTTTAAGCTCCAAGAGAAGGGTGATGATAGAAACCAGCTGCAGAGTATGCACTGCGAGGTTGGTCTGTCCTTCCCTTGGAGCTAATAGGTTTTCCTTGGGGGAGCTGTACTGGAGATAGAGTTCTCCTAGAGGTGAGGGAAGTGGCAATGTATGTTGTTAGTTGGGAGACTCCATTTTGAGTCAGACCGACAGGGCTAACTTGTGTAGACAAGCCCTTTGTCTAACCTAAACAAGAGATTTTTCCAGTTTTTCTGTCTAGTTAAATTACTATGGATGTACTAGTGCAACCTCCCCAGGTGGAGACATTTATTTCAGAAGAGTGGCTTTTGGGGCTTAGCTTAAACTATTTTCACAGCAACATAAGCTAATGTGGAAAAAGGCACTCTGATATTGAAATGTAGATATCCTCACGGGAAGTTATGCTGGTATAACTAACAGTTTAAATTCATACACTACTTTGTATTGGTATAATTTTTCCCATGTAAATCAGACCAAGGATTTGTTCTGACTCTGGGTTTTTTACTTTGGGAGCTATATTCTTATGAAATTGCTATGGGAATTTGGTAAGTTAAGTAACTTCCCTTCCAATGGAACCTAAAACTAAAAACTAAAACTAAAAATAAAATTCTCTTATTTTTAATGTTCCTTTGTGTGTCTCTGCTTCTCTGCCCTTCACAACATCTGAGGGCATGTCCTTATAATTGGAAAAATCTCTTGTGTAATCAAGTCCTGAGTTTATAGCCCTCAATTCACATTCATTAGACTCTAAGGCACCTAGAGAAAATGACACTTGTGCCTTTTTACAGCTTTATGATGACCCATAAAGACCTGAAGTTCTCTGAAAAGTTGTTTGGGTTTTTGTACAGTAGAGATTCATGTCTTAGCTACACAGTCTTTCAGGGAAGAGTATGTGGCAGACTTGTCGGTTCAAATCATGACATTAAATACAAAGCAAGCAGAAGCTAAATAGTTTAGGAGGAAAGTGACTCTTATTCAAACTGTTTTAAATTGTGCTTTTATTATTATTTAACTCAACTCCAGACAGTTGGGAAGAAATGTCGCTTTGTTAAAGACCCAGCACTCCTGTCCTTTCATTTAAAGTCTGACAGCTTCCAGTTTACTTTTCTGGGTCCTCCCAAGGTGATCTCCAGCAAAAACAGGGAGGACACAACTTGATATTCCTATGGCTCCAAAAAAAAAACAACCCCCCAACAAACCGAGAGAACAGTTTTTTTTGTTTTTTTTCTAAAAAAGTGTTCTCTCGTTCAGATATTCAGATCCCACAAACAGCTTTTTTTTCTTCTCCTGTTTACCTTTAGGGAGCAGCTGTTGCTTTAATCATTCAGGCAAAGAACAAAAAGCTGTAATAGATGCAGTAAATTTTGTGTGGATGGACATGTCCATATAGCATACAACATATATACATAGTGCCCCAGGTGTGCTCGGCTCCTGAATGTGTACATAAGTCCTAAACTGTGTGTATGTGCCTGCCCTGGAAGTGCTGTAGTGCTTTACAGTAGAGCGGTGTCACTGGGCCAGAGTTTATAATCTAAGGCCCTGATCCTACAAAGGGGTTGGCAAGTGCAGCATGTTGCTCCTTATTTAAGAATTATGAGACTACAGCTTTGGGCGATGTTATAGAAGGATAGGACTCTGTGTGCACTTGGGAAGCTATTGCACATGATTAGAGGCTTACGAAGTTTTCTGGCTGAATAGAACTAAGTTATGCTAAGCCTCCTTGACAAGATGAGTTTCTTGAGAAAGGGCTGGGCACGCAGATGCATAGAGATCAATGCCAGGCTATCGTTAAGGTTTAATTGTCACTATGAATTATGTGGTCAGATTTAAAATACTGTGGTGGAAGAAGCAATGGCTGAATCTGAGCTCATGGAAATCCTTGTTCCTTCTGTCACAGTTCAGGGCAACTGGGCCTGTATTCCCCCTCTGTGGTCTACAAGGGCACCAACTCTTGCGCTTCTGGATTCTAAGCCATTGGTTTTCTTAGGTGGAGACCTGCATCTCTTTCCCTTCTGACTAGGTATTTACATGTAAACCAGTTCCCTGTCTTCTCTGCCTTAATCCTAGCAACAGACAATCCGCTTAAGGAGACATGCTTTGCTTCTCTCCTCTAAGACAAGTACACTGTCTGTAATTGATACAGTTACAAGCTACCACAACCTTCATTCTAAGCAAACATATTTCATTCTTAAGGTCAAAGCAATACAGAGGAAATAATTTTAAAATAATAAAAACCTCCATGCATGCTAATAAGCTTACTAGAGATCACTCCAGCTGCAAAATGGGCTCTGGAAGAGGCACCCTTCAGACTCTACCAGGGCCTTTACTGTGGTTTTGAGTTGATCCCACCCTTTGCTCTGAACAAGAAAAATCCATGACTCTGAGTCACTCATTTATCCAGTCTGCCTTTTTGAAGAGACCTTATATAGGTAATCCACCAGACAATGGATCTCTTCTCGAAGTGCAGCTTCAAAAGGATGGATTTGAAGTAGTGCTGTCAAGCAATTTAAAAACAATAAGAATACCATTTTTTAAAATATTTGTGGATGTTTTCTACATTTTCAAATATAGTGAATTACAATGCAGAATGCGAAGTGTACAGTGCTCACTTTATTTTTTTATTACAAATATTTGCACTGTAAAAAACAAAAGAAATTGCATTTTTCAATTTATCTCATAAGTACTGTAATGCAATCTGTATATCATGAAAGTTGAACTTAGAAATGCAGAATTAAGTAAAAAAACTGTTCAAAAATAACAGTGTAAAACTTCAGAGTCTGCAAACCCACTCAGTCCTACTTCTTGTTCAGCCAATAGTTCAGACAAACAAGTTTGTTTATATTTGCAGGAGATAATGCTGCCCGCTTCTTGTTCACAGCATTACCTGGTATTCTCATGGCACTTTTATAGCCAGTGTTGCAAGATATTTACTTGCCAGATGCACTAAAGATTCATATATTCCTTCATGCTTCAACCTCCATTCCAGGAGACATGTGTCCATGCTGATGACGAGTTCTGCTCGATAACAATCCAGAGCAGTGCGGACTGACGTATATTCATTTTCATTATCCAAGTCAGATGCCACCTGCAGAAGGTTGATTTTTCTCTTTTGGTGGTTTGGGTTCTGTAGTTTCCGCATCAGTGTTTTGCTCTTTTAAGACTTCTGAAATCATGCTCCACACCTCGTACCTCTCAGATTTTGGAAGGCACTTCAGATTCTTAAACCTTGGATTGAGTGCTGCAGCTATCTTTAGAAATCTCACATTGGTATCTTCTTTGTGTTTTGTCAAATTTGCTGTGAAAGTGTTCTTAAAATGAACAACCTGCTGGGTCATCTGAGATGGCTATAACATGAAATATATGGCAGAATGTGGGTAAAACAGAGACAGGGACATACAATTCTCTCCCAAGGAGTTCAGTCACAGATTTCATTAACGCATTATTTTTTTAATGAGCGCTGTCAGTATGGAAGCATGAAGGGGCATATGAATGTTTAGCGTATCTGGCATGTAAATACCTTGCAATGCTGTCTGCAAAAGTGCCATGCAAATACCTGTTCTCACTTTCTGGTCACATTGTAAATAAGAGGAGCACAGCATTATCTCCTGTAAATGTAAACAAACCTGTTTCTCTTAGTGATTGGCTGAATAAGAAGTAGGACTGAGTGCACTTGTAGGCTCTGAAGTTTTACCTTGTTTTGTTCATGAGTGCAGTTATGTAACAAAAAAAATTTACAGTTGTAAGTTGCACTTTCATGACAGATTGCTCTACAGTAGTATGAGGTGAATTGTAAAATACTATTTCTTTTGTTTATAATTTTTACAGTGCTAATATTTGTAATGTATACACTTTGATTTCAGTTACAACACAGAATACAATATATGTGACAGTTTGCGATTTAAAACTGCAATTAAGCATGATAAATTTTTTGAGTTAATCACAAGTTAACTGTGATTTAATCGACAGACCTAATTTGAAGTAGGTCATTTGCATTCTCTACACTCCCAAGTATTTCCTAGGAAATCCACTCCACACATATTGTCCCCCAAAGTCCTTTGAAGTTCCTAAACCAGCAGTGGGCAAACTTTTAGGCCCAAGGGCCAAATCTGGGTATGGAAATTGTATGGTGGACCATGAATGCTCACAAAGTGGGGTGCAGGAGGGGGTGATGGTTCTGGCTGGGGGTGCAGGCTCTGGCGTGGGACCAGATATGAGGAGTTGAGGGTGTGGGAAGGGGTCTCCAGGCAAGGGGTTGCAGTGCAGGGTGGGTGAGAGCCCCAGCTAGAGGTGTGGACTCTGGCGTGTGGATGGCGATGAGGGGTTTGGGGTGTAGGAGCGTGTTCTAGGCTGGAACTGAGGGGGTCGGAGTGTGGGAGGGGGCTCTGGGCTGGGGCAGGGGATTGGGATATGGGGGAGGTGAAGGCTCTGGCTGGGGGTGCAGGATCTGGGATGGGGCTGGAGGTGAAGGGTTTTGGGTGCAGGAGGGGGCTCTGGGCTGGGATCAAGGGTTTTAGAGGGCGGGAGGGGGATCAGGGCTCGGGCAGGGGGTTGGGGGCAGGAGGGGCTCTGTTGCAGGCTCCAGGTGGCGCTTTACCTCCAGCAGCTTCCGGAAGCAGCGGCCTGTCCTGCCTCTGGCTCCTACCTGGAGGCGCAGCCAGTTGGGTCTGCATGCTGCCCTGTCCGTAGGCGCCACCCCTGAAGCTCCAATTGGCCGCAGTTCCCGGCCAGTGGGAGCCGCAGGAGTGGCACTTGGGGCAGGAGCAGTGTGTGGAGCCCCCTGGCTGCCCCTGCGCTTAAGAGCTGGTGGCGAGACATACCACTGCTTCTGGGAGCTGTGCGGAGCCATGGCATGCATGCATGGAGCTCCCTGGCTGGAGTGTGGGAGCGAGGCAAGCCCGAGATCCCTATCCCCAGCAGGAGCTTGAGGGCCGGATTAAATCAGCTGGCAGGCTGGATGTGGCCCATGGGCTGTAGTTTTCCCACCCCCATCCTAAATGTCTTCCTCCTAAAGAAGCTCTATAGATAGTACCTAAACTACTCCCAAAATACTTAAACTTAATTCAGGAAGGTTTAACTTTATTCCATAAGGTTTGTCTAGGATATTGTTATCTGTCAAATTCACTTCACCTTGAAGTTCTAAAAACTTTAATTCTCCTTAGGCAGGAAAGGTCACATCTGAGATCCTCGGTCTACCTGGGAGGTCCATTCTGTGGCTGGATTTGGTTTACCCTTATGTAATTTAAATTACTTGTAGATGAATAAATAGTTGTTTGGGTTTTTTTGCTGCTCTGCTGCATAAAGGTGGCTCAGAAGGGCTTTTAAAAAACAATGCTACTTGCTCTCTTTTAGAAATATCAGGACCACAGAATCTTGTGACGCTTTGGGTTTCCCTCAGATCTGCAGGGCATTCAGTCACTGCCTGCCTTGTAATCCTGGATACTTTTGTGCTGTGAGCATGCTGCTAATGTCAGGGCTCTGAGCCACAGCTGTACAACACTTGTCTTTTTACTCTTTCTGTTTGTGGTTTTCCTTGGGGATCCAGAGCAGTGGATGAGAGACAGTGCTAACTAAAGGAGAGAGATGGTTAAATTATTAACAAAAATGTTTTTCTCCCAGATGTGTAACATGAGTTGGAGTTATTTGGTCTGTCAGTACCTAATTAAAAGCTTTGAAAGAAGTCTGAATAAATATTACTTTCCTCTCAGTCGAGATTTACTTTCATGGTACAGTAGAACCTCGGAGTTATGAACACCTTGGGAATGGAGGTTGTTTGTAATTCTGAAATGTTCGGAACTCTGAACTAAATATTTTGGTGGTCCTTTCAAAAGTTTACCACTGAACATTGACTTAATATAGCTTTGAAAATTTACTATGCAGAATAAGTGCTGCTTTTAACCGTATTAATTTAAATGAAACAAGCACAGAAACAGTTACCTTACCTTGTGGAATCTTTTTTTTAAAACTTTCCCTATATTTTTTAGTAGTTTACATTTAACACGTATTATACTGTATTTTCTTTTTTTTGTCTCTGCTGCTGCCTGATGAGTACCAAATGAGGTGCGTGGTTGAGTGGTCAGTTTGGAACTCTGGTGCTTGTAACTCTGAGGCTCTACTTATATTTAATGTCAAAACATTAATTCTTCACTCATTCATAAGAGCTCCACAACAGAACAGGCCAGGCAAGCCCTGAATTTCTAATATGAAAAACAGCTTGCATGGATTTTCTTCCTGTCTGTCTTCCTCTATCATAGACTCTAGTTTTTTGCCCTGTGTAGGTCACTTTTAATGAAAGGTGCTTTTCTTGCACCAGTACATCAGGTGAATAGTGTATTCTCCACAGTCTCACTGCTCTTCTGATGTCTAACTTCCTTTTAATTGAACAGTAAATAAAGAAATTTCGTTATCCTTTCAAGCATTCGAAGTGGACTACGGGAGTACATTACCTTGTGCTCAGAGGTGTCAGTGTTGTCAGTCAGCTTGAAGTTCTTCCGTGTTATCCATTCAAGACATACATTTTGGTTTTCCTGAGAGATACGTTGGAAGGGAAGCTGGAGTTCAGGAAACATTTGTGCAAACAAACTTTGTGGGATATAAGTGATAATGCAAACTATAGAGAAGTATTTGTCAGAATGCAACTTTATAGATGGGATTCTGAACACAAGTTTGGGAAATTTTAGAAATTAATTTTCACAGTTATTCTAATGGTGCTGTATTAATTGCATTAAAGTATGTTGTTTTTCTGAAAATGAACTGTAAAAAGGGTACTTTCATACGTAAGATTTCCTTGCTCTCAGTTGCAGCTGAACACACACTGAACAGGACATGCTGCACTGGGAGTGAAGGAGGTGGGAAAGTAGGCCCCAGCTGGGGCCCCCCCTTCTCCATCTCCTCTCTACAGTGCAATGTAAACTACTGAGGAAACTTTACTCATCTCCTGGGATTGATATATGATCTAGTAAATAAGGGCATTGTCCTAGGAATTGGGAGGTTTAGGTTCTGTTCCTTGTTCTGCTGCTATGTGGAGTTGGGCAAGTGGCTTTCCCTGTGCCTTAGCTTCCCAGCAGCGATCTATATGTAGGGATTGACCCCTCAGTGAAGTTATTTAAAATCAGTGGCTGAAAAGTGTTCAGTGTCATCATATATTGCATTTTTCTTGAGTGCACTTAAAAATGCATCCCAAACTGATGCAGAAAACTGTCTCTCCTTGTACCACAACAGACTAGACATATGATCTCTTCTCTTGCTTGAATGGCCTTAATGTATCTTTTGCAGGACTTTGTCCCATTGTATCAGGACTTTGAAAACTTCTACACAAGGAACCTCTACATGCGCATCCGAGACAGCTGGAACAGACCAATCTGCAGTGTGCCTGGGGCCAAAATGGACATGCTGGAGAGATTTTCCCATGACTACAATTGGACATTTACGTGAGTTAAAGTGTGAGGAAAGATTCCCAATAATTAGTCTTGAGTGGCTATGAATGCCTGAGGGCTGTGAAACTGTCTTTGAAGGAGCAGCAGGTCCTGCACAGACTAGTGGATAAGAAGGAAGGTCTTCTCAAGGATCAGTAATTGGTTAAAACATAGGAAACAAAGGGTAGGAATCAACTGAGTTTTCACAGTGGAGAAAGGTAAATTAGCAGTGTCCTCAAGGGGTCTGTACTGGGACCAGTGCTGTTTAACATAGTTGTAAATGATCTGGAAAAATGGTAAACAGTCTGGTGGCAGAACATACAAAATTACTCAGGATAGTAAAGTCCAAAGCAGACTGTGAAGAGTCAGTGTCTGCGTGTGTGTCTCTCTCTCTCTCAAAACGGGATGACTGGACAACAAAATGGCAGATGAAACTTAGTGTTGGTAAATGCAGATTTCAGAGCAGCAGCTGTGTTAGTCTGTATCCGCAGAAAGAACAGGAGTACTTGTGGCACCTTAGAGACATGAAGTGGGCTGTAGCCCACAAAAACTTATGCTCCGATACATTTGTTAGTCTCTAAGATGCCACAAGTACTCCTGTTCTTTTTGATAAATGCAGAGTAATGCATAATGGAAAACGAATCCCAACTATTATGAAAAATGATGGGATCTAAATTAGCTGTTATGCAAGAAAAAGATTGTGGAGTCATTGTGAATAGTGCACTGAAAACATCTGACCGATGTGCAGTAGCAGTCTAAAAGTAACAGAATGTTAGGACCAATAGGAAAGGGATAGATACTATGACAGAAAGTATCAGTGCCCCTAGATAAATCCATAGTACATCCACACCGTGAATACTGCATGCAGTTCTGATCTCCTCATTTCAAAAAAGACATTTGAATTGGAACAAGTAGAGAGAAGAGCACCAAAAATGATTAGGGTATAGAGTAGCTTCCATATGAGGAGAGATTAAGAAGACTATGATTGTTCCGCTTGGAAAAGAGGTGACCGGGGAGCGGGAGGAAATATGGTGGCAGTCTATAAAATCATGAACGTTGTGGAGAAAGTGAATGAGGAAGTGCTATTTACCCCTTCACATAACACAAGAATCGGGGGTCACCTAATGAAATTAATAGGCGACAGGTTTAAAACAAACATAAGGAAATACTATTTTGCACAACTCACAATCAACCAGTGGAACTTGTTGCCAGAGGAAGGCCAAAACTATACCTGGGTTCAAAAAAGTATCAGATAAGTTCCTGGAGGGGGTAGATCCATCAATGGCCATTAGCCAAGATGGTCAGGGACCAACCCCATAATGGGCTCTGAGACTCTTTAAACCTGTAATTCCTAGAAGCTGGGACTGGAGGGCAGGGGATGGATCACTCGCAAATTGCCCTGTTCTGTTCATTCCCTTTGAAGCACCTGGCATTGGCCACTGTCGAAGACAAGATACTGGGCTAGATGTATCATTGATCTGACCCAGTTTGGCCATTCTGATGTTCTTAGAAGTGCCACAAATTTGAACCAAGGAACTTGAGAGTTTGAGATGCCAATTCCTCTTCGCTGGGGTTATGATTTGTGTAATAGTTTATACCTGTATCTGTAAACAGTGATTAGAAGTGTTTTATATCTTTGTATGGAACGGTTCACATAGTAGTGGGAAGCCAGTGGTAAAATCAGGCCAGTACCTTTGTGAGAGCATTTACTGCATTTGCTGCTTAACCTGTCTCACTTCTGGTGACTTTATTCTGACATGGATTAGAATCCAAGTGAGAGTTTGGTATTTTGGCTCCTGGGGTGTACTGTTGTGTTAATTGAGATTGAATATGTAGGTCAAAGTATTAACTCCATCCTGTCCGACATTGAATAGTTTTAAACAAGGTTTGGGGTTTGGTATTCAGAGACCTCGGCCTGCTTAGAATTGTGGCAAAGTATACTATAAAATTTATGCAAAAGATTAGTAGTTTGACTGAAACCCACAAAAGGAAAAGACTCAAAATGAGGAAGAGAGCATTGAAATTGATTAACTTTGTTTTGGATAATCAAAGTCCCTTTTTAGAAACACTGAATATTAGTAAATCTTTTATTCAGCCAAACAGTCTTTGGTGGGGAAGTAATGGGTGAGTTCTGTTGTTCAGTTCTGATTTGGGACTGAGTCACTTTCCTGCTTTAGACAAGACAGATATAGAAAAGATAGTAAAGATAGGGGAAACACAGCTTTTGTTGATGTTCTCAGGATAAAGAGAGGCTGGTCAAGTATGGATGGATGCTTTGGACTGACGGGTGGGCCATGACAGCTGTTCTGGACTCCAACTGACCATGGATATCATCTGGTTGGTCTGAGCAGGTCCCTCTGTTTCACTAGTCCTTCTCAGGCTGAACAGAGCTGGATGGGCTGTCTCATTTCATTGTGCTGGTGCCATGTAATATGGTTGACTTCAGGATCATATGAAAAGCTGAGAGGGAGAGAGCAAGAGGAAGATATAAGGGACAGAAAGAAGCACATGAGGGAGGGGAATACAGCAGGATCTCACATTTATCAAGTTTGGGTCCTTGCTGGTTTAGTGATAATAGTCCCATGCTACCACTGGAGTATCAAAGTCTAGTGTCATGGCACCAATCCTTCCACTACTCCTGTAGTGATGATAAAAAGATTTTTGTTCTTCCCCAAAGTCTTTTAGAACCCCAAAAAGGAGTGATGAGATGGGATATTCCACTCATTACTTTGTCCATCAATTAGACCAAACTTCCTACGTGCCAATTGTGGTTCACTGATTTCTGATCCCACGCTGTTTTTATTTAACCAGGCATGATCTTAACACATTCCTTGAATTATATCAGTAGGCCTCTTTATACTAATTCAGTCTTTGTCTTGCTTTTATATCTTTTCTCATCAACATTTGTTACAGGATAGTGTGACATTCCATTAACTTTCACTTATTTCTCACAGCTGAGCAAGCAATTAGGGTAAATTTGTGGGCTCGATTATCACAACAGTACACTTCACACAAACACCACATGATTGTCTAAGGCTGAGTTTAGCAGGAGTGCTCTGGGTCAAGACTGAAATAAACTGGCAGAGCTGTGGGGTGGAGACCAGAAGTGGAATAGCAAGGGTTGCTACAGATCAAATCTGAGGTACAGAGGTTGTATGTGTGAAACCTGTACAGCCCAACACACAGTGTAACTTATGATGCCTGTCCTTGACTTTCAAGAGTATTATAGTCAATGCGACTTTTTTCCACTACAGTTTGTTCTTGCCCCGTACTGCAACACACCAGTGCTGATTTCCAGATGCATTTCCTTTGTGTGCTGGGGCATATCCTGTTGGGCATAATGCCAACCTAATTGGTCTAAAGAATTCATTTTTAAAATGGAAAGAAAAGGCTTGAAATTTGGGGGTGGGAGTCTGGAGGGGAAGGAAGGACACAGCTAACAAATGATTTGAAAAACCTTCAACATTCTTTAAAAAATATAAGACAGTATTTCAAAGAACATCTACTAGCTTCTAGCCTTCATTTAATTTTTTTAATTATATAAGCATAAAGATGAGAAATCAGATATTTGTTAAAAATGGCTTAATACCTTTAATACATGTAACTTGAATTAGAGACCCCAGCAATGAAAGAGAATCCTTGTTCAGCTAATTATTTCAGTTTTGAAAATGAGGACCGTATCCACATAAACTTTCTGGCCGCTAACTGTTGGTCTCTCTTAGTTCCATGCATTTCCTAGCAGGCTAATGGTAGCTAGTGTATTCTTGTGTAGTTGGATCTTGGGTTTGTTTGTCAGTGTCTTAACATGTGATGTTATTGAAATACAGGTACACAGGGAGAGTGATAAAAGACGTTATTAACATGGGTTCCTACAACTATCTTGGATTTGCTCAGAACACTGGAATTTGCAAAGAAGCAGCAGCTAAAGTACTGACACAGTATGGAGCTGGGGTATGCAGCACTAGGCAGGAAATGGGTAAGTTTAGGTGGGGGGCAGGTGTTTTCGAAGTATATACTTAAATCATAATCTGTTCATTAGTCTCTACAAAACACTGTATGGTTCTAGCTTTTGAACCTCAGATAAAGCAGTAAAGAAATAACTACAGAGTGAAGATAAACTCTGTTTCCTTTTCTGTTCTGGCATGCTTAGTTTACACAGTCACAACCGTCTTCATTGATATGTTGTCAGATTTTCCACTGACAACCCCCTCCCTCCCCTCCTTTCTGGATCATACCAAAAAAAATCTAGTTGTTGAAAAACCGCTTGCGGCACAGATTTGGCCCCCGATTCATCTGGTCTATTTTGGACTTCTCTTTTGCTATTTTACGTGCAGGAAATCTGGACAAGCATGAGGAGCTGGAAAAACTAGTGGCCAGGTTCCTGGGTGTGGAGGCTGCAATGACATATGGGATGGGATTTTCAACCAACTCAATGAACATTCCTGCTTTAGTTGGCAAGGTATGGCTTCAGAGAGAATGGGTAACGGTGTCTGGCATGAAATTTCTGCTAATGGACTCTTTAGGGGTTGCTCACTCTTTTTTCAAAGAAGTCACTGCAAATGTTCTTTGCAGAAACAGGTCCTAGTATGTCATTTATACTGTATCTCAACCCAAGGGTCTTTTGGGGACACTGTTAGGACCTGTAATGGTCCAGAATAGCTCTTGTGTTGGGAGAGAGCACAACCTTGTGGGACTTTGTTTCTGCAGGCCACACCTTGATATTAAAGATTGTGATTACTTCAGTAAACTGCCTAACCACAGACTGTTCTGACAGCTTGCTGGGAGACTGAATGCTCCTCCAAACTGGCATAAAATTGAGCCAAGTTGGGCATCCCAGTCATAAGCTTGGAAACCTATAATCCCTCATAAAGACAGTAGTAACTAGGGCAGAAAAATTTCCTTTGATGTAATAAACCCATAAAAGAAAAACATTTTGTTCGCCAAATAGTGCTGCGTTAATGAATACAATGATCATTCAGGCCTGCAAAATATTTCTGCTGCCTGACAGCACAGAACTCAGCCTGAATCTCTTGCATCACTAAATGGTGTTATCTGATCATAGGAGATTAAGGGATGGAGAAGACCTGTTAAACTCCATTTAATCCATCTGCTTCTGCTGGTATAGCACCAAGTATGTTCTATTGCTGTCTCCTGTTCAGATTTAAATATAATCTGATGGGACTTCTCCTTCCCTTGGGAGATGATTCTAGAGCCCTGCACATCTTTCTATCAGGATTTTTTCTTGGTATAATTTAAATTTTCCCATTTTTAATTGCATCCTGTTATTACTAATTGTTCCCCCTTGAACCCCTCTGAATTCCTCCTATGGTGTCTGAACCTTTTAAATTTCTGTTGCTTCATCTCATCTCCTGCCTTTTTCTGGGTAGTCCTTTTCTTGAATACCTTCAGTATCTGCCTCTGACACTACTTACAATTTTCCCAAGCAGCAGAAGTGAAATTGACATGATTCTGGGTGGTTTCACTGAAGCTATTCAGAATCTTGTGGGCAGCAGCGAAACTGAAAGCTTTGCTCACTTTCACTATGTTAACACCTGGCAAGCTCTGATCAGCATCCAGGGTTGCAGTAGCTGTCTGAAGATTGAAGAGGATCACTTTGTTTGTATTGTAAAGTTATTTCCACAACTAGAGAAACTGGTACTTATGTTAAATGATAGCAATATCTGAAAAATTTAAGCTGACTTAGCTGCTGCCATATCTTTCTTTCTCTATGTGTGAACATTTACCATGGTAAAGTCTTTAAAGTCCTAGGTTTCCTGTTTTTCTTAAGACGCCTTGTTTTTTTATTTAAGACAAACTGAAGTAATGAGTAAGATTTTGTGACAAATTATTAAATACTTCATAAAAATTCAGTTACTTACCATTTATATAGTTATTCTCATCCAAGGAGATTAATTGTTTTACATTTGTGCTTTGAGATGATTTCTAGGGGTTTTGGTGAAGGGTCTTCAGAAGGTATTTCGACTCAATCCAGTAATAGAAATTAAAATTTAACAGATTTGGGATAGTCCACCACTCCACCAAAATTTGAAGTGCTCATGTTTTCTCCAGGAATTCTAGAAACCTGTTATATATCATTAATAACAATAATGGAATAGATGCTAGAAACATAGCAGGTTTGGGAGAAAGGTTCAAGAGCTCGTAGAGACTGTGGAGAGGGAATGAAAATTCAAAAAAAGCTAGTGTCAGCTGCAAGGATAATTTCGCTTGCTGACTAGAGAATGCATATCTCTGATGCAGCAATGGAAATTTAGATTTATTTTTAAACATTCTTTCTTAAGTTAGACACGTTGCATTGATTGCATCTGATAAAGTTTGAAGATTAAAGTTAATAGGGTTAGTCTTTTGTTTGTCAATTGTATGCATAAGAGAAATTAGTAATTTTCACCTATTTTCATTCCTTTTAGTAATAAGCCTGCTTTCTTTCTAATTTTGCCTGATAACTATAAAGTCCCCATTCATAATTGTCCAAGATTAGAAAATTCTGCTTTTTTGGACGTCCTTGTCGTTCCTCTACAAGTCTCACCTTACCCTCTGTTGTTGTGTGGTTGCGTCCCATCTCCTCTTCTAAAACTCTGGAGCATGTTCCTGGTGAAGCAACTACTTCATGCTCTTTGCATTTTGTTTTGGAGGATACATAGTCTCTTTAGCCTTAATTGTTTGTTCTTAGAGTTTACCAGCTGTTTTCCACACTGATAGATATTAATACTTTCTCCGATTGCATCTTATGTAAAAGTATTAAATGCTCAAAATCTAACTTTCCCGAAATCTAATATCTTTGAAATGCCATGTTGTGTGAATCTCACAGCTTTTACTATGGGTGATTTAAGTAGCCAGTGACAGCTTTTCCACAGGGTTTTTTCACTACTTTCTGTCCCTCAGTGAAATGGTGTTGATCCAGGTTTCTCTGCAAACTTCCTGGATCCTTAAGTTGTCTTCTGTGTGGCATAGGCACTTTTGTGTATACTTGATTCTGGTTGTCCATTACCCAACAGATACTTATTGTAGGTAACTGAAATCCTCCATGAGTACAGTGTAACAAGTGAATATTTATTTCATCAATATAGATCCAATATAGATTTATTTAATATACCATCAGCATCTCTACAGAAGAAGCCTCAGAGGTGGTGAGTGAGGTTAACCAGCATTTCTGGATCTTCTGAAGGAACATAAATGCTAAAATGTCAAGGCCCAAGACTTTTCCTTTTTTTCCCCAATCTGCAGATGATTGGGTTTTTTAAAACATAATTAGGTGATACTCGGCTATTATGGTGATGAAGGCCATGTAAATATACTTAGATAGGAAGAACACATTGAGAGATGCTGGGTGACATGTGTTTGCGCTGCAATAAAAAAACAAAAACAAACCCTGGCATGAAATCTGAGCTGGGTCAATCGACACAGGCTCACAGAGCTAAAAATGGCAGTGAAGATGTTTGGCCTTGGGCTGGACTCTGGTTCTGAGATCCTGTGAGGCGGGAGGTTCTCAGAGCCCAGGGTCCAGCCCAAGCCCGAATAGCTACACTCCTGTTTTTAGTCCTGCAGGCTGAGCCCAAGTCAGCTGATGCACAGTGGCTGTGCTGTGGGTGTTTTTATTGAAGTATAGATGTACCCTAATAGATGATATTCTTGCCTCTTGTTGATTGTATCAAATTAAGAGTTGTAATATTTTCTGTCTCTTGCAGTAATAGGCATGTTATGGAATATGCATGATAATTAATCATCATGGTTGTTGCTGTGTTCAGTAATTATTAAACACAAGAAGATAGCCTCTTTCCTTTGGAGCTCCACTGTCAAACTGTTCTGAACATTTCATAAGGTCTCTTCTGGCTGTCAAACATGTATTTATTTCTTCATGGAGTGATTGCTCATGTGTATTCCACAATTGGTGTGTGTGCTTGCTGCATGCAGTGGTGCTGAAAGTTTTTCCCCAGCAGTACCAGTAGGCGAGCGCCCTAGTGACCACTGGGGTGGCGCCTCCATGGTGCAGTATAAGGGCTGCTGCATGCTCTTCCTACCGTCAGTTCTGTCTTGCTGCCAGTGAAGGTGCTTCAGAACTGCTCTGCTCCAGCATTGCTGTAGCTTGTTGCCAAAACTGCTTTTTCATTGAGTGTATGGTACCTGTAGTTGTTTAGTTTAGCTAGAGCCCCTGGGCCGGGGCATACCCCGTGCCCTGGGCTTTAAGTCATGTGACACTTGTAGGCGATCTATGCCAGTGAGTGATCTGCACACGGGCTGTTTATACTTTTTGGGGGAAACCCATCTCAGTGATCGCTGCAAGATTTGCAAGTCATTTAAGCCTCGGACCGAGAGAGAAAGGGACATTAGGCTCCGGGCTATTCTGATGGAGTCGGCGCTGACCCAGCTCCAGCATGCCGCTCTGAGTCTGCACCGGGCACCACAGTGTCAGTGCATGGCGACCCTTCGGCGCCATCGACTTGTCGGCACCGCTCCCCATCCACAGGACACACTAAGAAGGCTAGGAAGAGACCTTGTTTGTCCCGGCACCAGAGTAAACCTGGGACAGAGGCTAGACCCATGTTGGCAGTCCTCGATTCCCACTGGCCTCTAGGCCTCTAACTCCAAGTTGAGTGGAGTAGCCTGGCCCATTCAGAGCAGGCCTCCCTGGCTGTCCAGATACCCTCCACGCCGGAGGCCCTGCAGAGGGCCCAGGATGATATGTCCATGCAGGTACCAGGAGCATCGTCGGTGTCAGCCCCACGCTCCAGAGCCAAGCTTCCTCTGGAATCTCCACAGTCGCCCCCGGCTCGGTACTGGTCTCAGTCAAGGGAACATTCCTGATGTGGTTCACCGCCCAGCGTCTGTTCAGGGTAAAGTCCACGTGGATCACCCTTGATGCCCACCGGGCTGTCTGGTTGGATTATGTCTGATCGACACTCTCGCACTGCTCTGCCTCAAGGAGTGAACACCAATGGGACTGAGGCAGACAACACCAAAGGTCCTCATTGTTGAGGGCAGCCGGTCCCAGCACGAACATCGGCTTTGTTCCCGTTTGTCATCCTTCTCCAGGACCCCACCACAGCACCGCCTCCACAGCCCCGGGCGTCAATCGCTGTCGTCTCGCCATTGTGGGTCTGCCCGCCGGAGCCGATCGCGGAGCAGCTGTTACCGACAGTACCAGTCCTCCACATCGGTGGTGGTCCTCCCCGAGAAACATGCTCCAATGGGTCTGTGGTCTGCTCAGGATCTGACCCTCCACATAAACATCAAGGAGCTCAGGGTGGTATGGCTGGCGTGCATGGCCTTCCACTCGCACCTGGAGGGCAGGGTGGTCAGGGTCTTCACAGACAACGGCCTCAATGTTCTACATCAGCAGGTGAGGCGGAGCCCGATCCTCTGCCCTCTGTTGCAAAACTCTCAGGTTGTGGGACTTTTGTATAGCCCACAACATCTGCCTACAGGCCCTCTGTCTGCCGGGCGCCCAGAACGTGCGGGCGGATTGCTTCAGCAGACTCTTCTCGTCTCAGCACGAGTGGCCTCTCCACCCAGAGGTGGTGCACAGACTTTTCCAAGTGTGGGGAACTCCCCACGTGGACCTGTTCGTGACTCGGCAGAACTGTCGCTGTCCCCCATTCTGTTCGGGGCGGGGGCTGGGATGGGGCACTATCTCTGATGCCTTTCTCCTGTCCTGGTCAAGCCAGTTTCTCTATGCCTTTCCCCCATTTCTGCTGATCGGCAAGGTCCTGGAAAAGATAAATATGGACAAGGCCCGGGTCCTTTTGATTGCCCTGGCATGCCCCAGAAAACTGCATAACTGTAATGCAGATAGGACATAGTCAGTTTTTCAACACTGGCAAAACATGATTGAGAACAGCTGTGCACTTTACAGTTTTCAGCACCACGTTCTGGAGGAGACAGGCTCACTGCTGACAATTGTTAGCAGCAGTCCTTCAGTTTCCTAGTAGACAGAGCCAAAGATAGGCTGGGGATGGTGTGAAATCCATAAGGGTTGTGCGGTCAGAAATATGCAGACCTCCTGAGGGTGAGTCAGGCTGCATTGAAAACTTCCTGTTTTGTGTTAGATTTCCTGTTCTCTGTTTCGTGTGAACACTGATTTTAACAAACATCATTTATAATTGCTTAATAGCAATACCCGTGCCTTCTTTTAATATAAGGCTGATCGCAGGACTAGTAGGTGCTAGTTCAACGACATTAGGAAATCTTATCTTCTCCCTGAGATAATTGATTAAATTGTTTTCACATACTCGGCTTTCACAAACTGACACTATGACCAGCTGTGTGTAGATGCCCTGTATAGCGCACAGCACTTCCTAGTAAAGTATGGCTTTCACTTATTCCCCACAGGATTCATATGGTGAATCACTGATCTTGACTTGATGGCAGGATACTGGGATCTGCACACGTGCATTACTGGTGATAATCAAAGGCAGAGCTGTCTCATCTACTACAAACACAGCCGTTTGAAGAGTGCGAGGGATAGCTCAGTGGTTTGAGCATTGGCCTGCTAAAACCCAGGGTTGTGAGTTCAGTACTAGAGGGGGCCATTTAAGAATCTGAGGCAAAATCAGTACTTGGTCCTGCTAGTGAAGGCAGGGGGCTAGACTTGATGATCTTTCAAGGTCTCTTCCAGTCCTAGGAGATAGGATATCTCTAAAAATTTTTTAAAAATTAATGAAGGCAAATAAGAATAGTCTTATCACACTGATTTGCTGTTAGCCTCAGTCTATTCAGTCTTTTTGCCTCATTTTCCCCCCTTGTGCAGGGCTGTCTGATACTGAGCGATGAGCTGAATCATGCATCACTAGTGCTTGGAGCAAGATTGTCAGGAGCAACTATTCGAGTCTTCAAGCACAACAGTGAGTATCTGTTGGGGGGGGTACTTCCTCTCAGACATGTCAAACGCTCTTTTTTGAGATTTCTGCCTCTTGTTGTTGTAAATCTGAATTTCCAACTGGGAACCCCATTTCCAAGAATTGAAGGCTCTTAGGGGCTGCTAGCACCTTAGAGTTAATAGTGTTGCAAACCCTGGATTGGAAGCTCTGTTCTCTGCAAATTGACCGTTAAATACAGGGGTTTTTTTGAGGTTGTTGAGAGAGACACTTATGGAAGAGATTTCTTAAACTGGGTGAGTGAATTTAGTGCTTTATGTAAATGTGGGTGTCTGATTAATTAAATCTAGATATTGGAGGCAGGTGTCATGTAGGCTTTCTCTTCCCAGCTCTGCCAGTACTCCTCCACTCCAATCAGTAGCACTTTATGGTGTTGCATTTCTGGCTCCCCTTATAGCTTTTCGTATGTAAAGTAGGGATGTAAAATATTAAATGGTTAACCAGCAGTAAGTATTAATCTTACCGTTAGCCCCCAGCCCTGGGGCCAGCTGGAGTGGAGCGCCCGGGCCCTCTCCCTTTAATCGGTTAAACAATATAATTTTAATAGTTTAAACTATTAACTTTTTAAACAATATTTACATCCCTAATATGCCAGACAGCCATGCACTGGCTTTATATGCAGGTGAACTGCTGGTGTTCAGACCTTTCAGTTTCTATCATGTATGGGTCAGCACACGTACAGAATCTTATTACAATCCATGTCAGATACTAAAGTGGTGAAAGTCCATGTAAGAACCTAGATAGATGATCTAGGTGGTTGTATGGTTTCTTAGGTCATCGCTTAGTTTCCTAGGTCAGGATCTTGTCTGCAATAAGGTTCTCTAACATGGTTCTGTAATCATTGTCTATCGTATGGACAAAAAGCATTAAAATTAAGTACCCCTACCCATGCCTGGCAACCATGCTTTGGCACAGTCTCCTGGACTCTGAAACCAGAAAGAAAAGGTTCTTTTGGCTCCTCCCACTGCCACTTTTCAAAATCACACTCTTTCCTCTTATTTTGTGATTGTCTGTGCTTCCTGCCAGCCTCCTCATAACTTGTTTTCCATGCCTAGCTCTCTCCTCCTCCTCCATCTTCATCCTGTGTCACTTAAACTTCCATGTTGATCACTCTATCTGTAATGTCTTTCTTTCCTTTGGGCTCTTAGTCTGGACTGACTCCTCCATGATTTATTCACAGTAACCATTCCATTAACTGGATCTCCAAGTGCTATGTGGTGTGCTCTTCTCATCACTCAAGCGCACTCTGGTCTTGTTATTCAACATCAATCTCTCCCTCGCTCCTCCCTGCATAATTTAATCTGCACTGTCACTCAATTCAGGCTACTGATGTCTTGGAGTATGCTGCTGCTCACAGCCCTCCACTTTATTGTTATGGTGTGGTATGAATTCTGCTCTCTCCTGTGCATTCATCTTGCCTCTGGTCTCTGCTCCCCAAGTGCAGTGTTTCTAGAGGGCAGAGGCCTGTAACTGCCCCAACTTCCTTCACTCACTGTCCTTTGCTTACTTTACTCTGCTTTGTTCCTTGTGTATTAGCTTTCTCTTTCCACACCTCCAACCCCATCAGGTCTCATCAGATTTTCTTCCTTATTAGCTCTTGTGTCTCTTTTCTCCACCCACCATCTCTTTCAGTTTATTTAAAGACAGAAATGACATTAGGGGAGAACTTGCTTCCTCATCTGTCCTCCTTTGCCCATTCCCCAGCTGTCTGCCTCCAGCCCATCATCCTTGAACTCATTCTCTCCTCTCTGGCGCCTTTGTTCCAACCACTAAGCCTGCTCTTGTTTTTCCCAAACACCAATGCCTTCACTCATCTCTACCTGCCATTTACCAACCCATTTCTCTCTTCCCTTTTATTTCCAAGTCTGTCTCTTTCTGATCTCTGTACTGTTGTACCCTTAACCAGGGATGACCAAATCCTGGCCCATAGTGGAAATCATGCGTCAGTGCTATACCACACAGCCACAGTCACCTTTAACATGAGATGTGGCTTGCAGGAGATGTGGCTTCAAATGCAATGTGGCCAAACTTGGATCATGATAGAGTATAGATTCCACAGGTATTAGTCTCTGTGAGTCACTCTTCATATCAGGGGGTGGCTGTGACTTGTAGCTGTGACCTCATTTGTGTGCTCCTGCATTTAGTTACTTCGTACTAATGCTTTTTTTTCCTGTGCAGACATGCAGAGCCTGGAGAAACTGCTCAGAGATGCCATTGTGCATGGGCAACCTCGCACCCGCAGGCCCTGGAAAAAAATCCTCATCCTGGTGGAGGGAATTTACAGGTACAAGTTATTCTCTACCTTGCCTACACTCTCTTAGCAGGATCCAGCTGTCAGGGTTTGGGTTCCATTGCTGGACCAAGCTGTAGAGTTGATTAATGTAGCATGCCTCTTAGCTGTTGCTCTTGATGAGAGACCATTTGTTTTAGACCTAGATTGATCTGTAAGCTCCTCCCACATGGCCTACTGTAATAACAACTGATGCTGATGGAAAGCTTCCCATCTCCTAAATACAGCACAAATTCTAACTAATCTAAACAAATTATTTACATCAAACATGCTAAGCTCTGGAGCTGAGGTTTTAGATTGTGTTTATTACCCTCTAGTCCAGTTCCCTTCTCTGGTGATCTGTTATTGATCATGCTAATGGGAATAGATGGAAATATGTGCAGCTCTCATGACTTCTCTGAGTGTGTGGGAGATATAAATGGGAGATCAGTTGCCCTTGCACCTAGTTCATGACTTAAGGATCAGGTGGTCTGGAGCTGCTTGTTGGAAGGCATGGCTCAGCCTGGCTGGTCTCATCTAGGAGACCAACAATGACAAGTGAACTGGTGGCAGCATAGGACACTGAGGTTTGTGAGGCAAAGAAGCAGAATCTGTTTTAGATGGAAACACATTACAGAATGCATTGGATTGGTCTGTCATCCTTGCTGCAACTTAATCTGTTTAACTTGTGATACTGACTTTCAGAATAAGGAAATTTGGACACAGAATGCAACAAATCTTGTTTTTAAACATAAACACTTGTAAAAGAAATTTTTCCATAGAGGTGTTATGGCCTCTAGATAATGCTTCCATGATAATTACGTAACTGCTAAAAGGAAGTAAAGAGAAGGAGGATAGGAAGCCAGTTTAGAATCTCCAAACAGAACCCCAGCTATCAAAACCCCTTAAAGCTGAATCTAACCTGATTTGATCTGTTTTTCTTCAACAGCATGGAGGGTTCCATAGTCCGCCTGCCTGAAGTGATTGCCCTCAAGAAGAAGTACAAGTCATACCTGTACCTGGACGAGGCTCACAGTATAGGTGCCCTGGGTCTCACTGGCCGGGGTGTGGTGGAGTATTTTGGACTTAACCCTGAGGATGTGGATGTTATGATGGGAACGTTCACCAAGAGCTTTGGAGCTGCTGGAGGGTACATTGGAGGCAAGAAGGTAAAGAAGTGGTGGGGAGACATGGTAGGAAGCAAGCTATTCATTTGGGCTTCTGAAGATTAAAAAGAGGAAACTACTAGTTGGTTAACAGATAGTTAGGGCCCTACCAGTTCTGTACCAGGATACGTCCCTAGAGGTCTTGCTAATTTCAGAGTTAACTTGTTTCTTGAGTTCACCTGGTACACTGGGAACTAAACATTGTGCAGTTCAGTTATGTGGAATTCTGTCCAATGTGGATGAGTTGAATCCAGGAAAAAGTTCCCTAAGAACTCCTAATTCCCCTGAAGGAGTGATAAGTTAAAGCTGCTGAGATTGGGTGAGGAGAGGTTGTGCAATTCTTCTACTAATAGCTACTCAGTGCTTTAAGGTAGGGATTTTTTAATTGCTACCTGTTAATGAAGCTAGCAGTGAGAACTCTGAAGACAAGGGTTTCCTAGCTCCTAATTAAGCTCTATGGAGCAACACTGTATGCTATTTCATCTGCTCTCAGGCATCTTTTTTAATTTCCATAGTCCTTTCTCTCTTTGCTATATGCCCGATAGTCCTCCCGGGGGAGGTCAAACACCTCTTGGGAAGCCCTGCTCTAGAGCAGTGGTTCTCAACCTTTTTTCATTTGTGGACCCCTTAAAAAATGTAGAATGGAGGTGCCAGGCCCTTTGCAGATCTTAAACGTTATGTGCAGACTCCCAAGAGCCCTGTGTGGATACAAAATTTGTATCTGCATCCGATCCTCAAAATATTGGTCCATATCTATAAAGCAGATATCCCCAGATTTGCAGGGCTGTAACCACAGGTTGAAAACCACTGTTCTATGGGAATGACAGCCTTTCGCAGACCCCATAGACATAGTCTGCTGACCCACAGGCGTTCATAGACCTCTGGTTGAGAACCACTGCTCTAAAGCCCTCTGTTTCTTGGAGGGGACAAAAACAGCATCATGCTAATAGAACTTGAGTAATATATGTTGAGATAAATTTCTGCCCCTGGTTACCGTTGTGCAGTCCCATAGCTTTTTTCATAGCGGAGGCCAGAATTTGTCCCACCATGTGCTGTGATGTTTTACTGTAGTGGTTCTCATTTCTGGGGGTTGTGGAATAGTTTTATAATACAATGACTGATAAGTAACCGTTCCAGGGAGTGGTGCCCTATGTCTTCCACATGGCTTGCTTCCATCTTGTGGCAAAAGCTATATTTGAGTGCAGAAGGGAGGAGTGGGTAATAGAAAGGGAGTGGCTCTCTGAAGTTCTTGCTAATACCTGCTGCCTTTATCTATAGTGCACTTAGGAGAAATCCCTTGTGACTTTTATATGCCTTGTTCGGTGACGTGCTTAGCAATGATTTGTATCAAACATGATACATAGCCATCTGCAGAGCCTACTCACCACCACATAGGAATGAGAGGATTGATTGCATCTTCCCATGACAGAATGATTGCTCTCAAAACACAACCTGTGCACAGCTTGAGTAATTCCAGACATCTTGTTGCAAAACCCAATTCTGTGACCATCGGCAGAATGAGTCTACATATGAGTTAGTAATTTTTTTTTTTAATTTTTTTTATCAACCATCATCCTGCTTTGGGATACAAACTATAGTGCACAGGGATGTTTCACCCCTACTGTTAACACTTTAGTTGTAGTAGATGGTAGTTACAAATGGCCTAAGCAGCTTTTTATGAGCTTCCCAGCCTTTTCTAGGTGACTTGTAGAGTATGTGTGTGAAACGTGTGGTGCTGCCCATTTGTAGGGTGGTCATGGTGCCACTGGAGCCTATTTCTTTAAGCTCTGACTGAGGGTGGTATCTAAAGGCCTCCTGTGTTCATTTTGTCAGGAGCTGATTGACTACCTCCGTACGCACTCTCATAGTGCAGTGTATGCCATGTCACTGTCAGCACCTGTTGTGGAGCAAATCCTCACCTCCATGAAGTGCATTATGGGTGAAGATGGCACAACTTTTGGTAAGTTTTTTTTTTTCTATTTGGTAAATGTTCCAATCCTGGAATGGGGGTCTGTGACTGCTGGAAACTGAACCTTTTTATAACAGTGGCACTGGTAACTGTGCTTGCTGCCAGACACGTTAGCATGCATTTTTGTTAAACCTAATTCCTGAAGCAATAAGTTAGTTAGTTAGTTATTCACTGATTAGAAAGTAGGGATGTTACAACTAGTGCTGCTCTGCTAGTAATCTAGCAAGGTAATTCCAGCAAAAGGTAGGACAGGTTAATCTTACCTAAAAGGCAAACTGACATTTTGTACAATACTGAATTTTCTTTTCTGTAATTGATTTACCTCTGTCTCTCAAAAAAATGCAAACTTAAACACATCATATCTCCCTACTCTGAGTGATCTGCTAGGATCACTCAGAGAAAGGTGTAGTGGTTGAGTTTTTTAGAGTAACTGGAAATATTTAGCAGCAAAACTACAGTATTTAGAATTTGTATAATTCCAAATTGAGACCTTGTTTTGAAACGAAGTTGAGGCTTGGTCTAGCAGTTTTTTGTTTATAATATAGCATGCTCATTGTGCATCAGCCTTTTCTAAAAGTTGATGGGTGTCACTATTTCATTCAGAATACATATCATTTGCAGTCCAAACACCTTTTTTTGAATTCTAAAACTAATACAAATATATTGGATTCATAGTGTTCTGTGCTTTTGGCCACAAGGTGGTAGTATGCACTGAAGAATTGTATTTGCTCTGTAACAGTGAGAGAAAAGGTGGGTGAGATGATATCTTTAATGAACCAACTTCTGTTGGTGAAAGAGACAAGATGAGCTTGAAAGCTTGTCTTTCACCAACAGAAGTTAGTCCAATAAATGATATTACTGCACCCATCTTGTCTGTCTCAAATCATGGGACCAACAAGGCCACAACGACACCGCAAACACTGACATTAAGGCCATCAGACTAGTTGACTTGACAGAACTCCTGTGGTAAAAGAATATTGAACACAACTCAAGGTAACTTTTTTCTCCTTGTCTTAGATTAGGAATAATCTTAACTTGTTTATACTATATTAAAGTAAAATTAATGCTATTGATTATTGCTGTGGTGGTAGCTCTGGAAGCAAAAGTAGCTGATCACCAAGGCAATGATATCTGCGGTCACCTCTGAGTGCTTTTAAGGGTACACGGCAAAGAAAAGCCTGCAGTTCAAAGTCCTCTGAGGTCTGGGTCAATTGACTCATGTTACTGAGGCTTGAGCCGCAGGCTAAAAACAGCAGAGTAGATGGTTCGGGCTCGACTGCAGCCCATGCTTTGAGTACTGGTATCCTGCACTAGAATCCTTCTCTCTAGCTCTCCAAGAACAAGCATTACCACATGGTTGGTTATTGATGGATACAACTATGGCAAAGAGATGAGTCGTGCATCCTTTCCTAAAGGTGACACTGTCAGAGCTACTTTAGCTGATCATTGGTCTGGGGATTGGTCCTGCTTTGAGCAGGGGATTGGACTAGATGACCTCCTGAGGTCCCTTCCAACCCTAATATTCTATGATTTGCAAATATTTCAAACTGGTCACCTCAGGCACTGCTTCTGTTGGGTCACTTCCAGTGTCTGCTGTGTTTAAGCAAGTGAGGACTGAAGAATGTGTAACTAATTGGAAGTTCCACATAAATGGTTAAGGCGAGCACGTTACCAGTTTTTGAAGGTGGATTTTAGGAGCACTGGCATTTTTAGTAACTTTTCTGTATTGCCAGAGAGAAGTTTTAAGCCTTTGAGAGCTGGTATGTGGTATCAAAGAAACTTCATATTGTGGCAGACTTTCATGTGAATTTTAGTGCTATTCAAAGGTGCTGGATTTGACAGCTTGGAAAGAGGAGTTTTCTTTTTATCCACACTCAGGTAAATGGATCACTGCAGGCTCATCTCTCCTGGAAGAATATCGTTAAGTTGTTAAAAAAATTCCATTTGACTTCATCAGGGTGATTCTTGCTGAGATGATTACTACAGTACTTGAAATGGTCCTTTTTCAATTCATTTTCAGTGCAGTACCAATTGCCAATCCCTCTGTAGTTCAAGATCATATCAACATTTCTGTATATATTGTTTTAAAGTCACTGCTGCTTTGCAGTCCTGTTTCATGGAGAAAGCTGGTTAAAACTCCTTTGTGCAGACCTAGCTGCTGCTTAGTGTGAGCTTAAGGAACTCGTGTTCCAGTGATAGTCAAAAACAAGACAAAAGGACTAAGGACAGGAGGTGTTTGGAAAGTAAAATTATGTAAGATACAGGGATAGTGGCCCTAATGAGTGGTAACTGTGGAAGGGAAACAGGTAGATAGCTTAAGGGCTGTACTGGGGTGCTATTGAACATCTCTGAAACCAAGTGGATACATCATGCTATTTGAACATTCTCTGGCCATTCCGTAGGCAGCTAATTAAGATTTATTTACCGATGGGCAAAACTGAGGCAGGCAATGGCCTTGCCAAAGCCATATAAGGAACTGATAGTTGGATTTCCTTGTTCTTGGCTCTGGGCTCTGAGCAATATAAAGTCTGTAATTTTTATGTAGTATTCCCTGCTGGATAGAATGAGAGGAGATAGTTAAGAAAGAAGCAGAACTTTCTTCACAAAAGTGTTTCTCAGTTTCGTGAGGCATCAGCCCGAGGAGGAAAGGCAGAGGTCTCCAAACTTGCAACACAATATATTGCTGCTACAATCTAAAGTCAATTGTGCAGTTGGAGGAAATGTTCCCTTTGAGATCTTTCCAGCAGGCTGTCACTAGCTAACAGGATGCTAGTAAACAGGCAGCCTAGATAAAATACACATGGAAACCAGCATGGCCATTTGCAAAGCTCAGGCAGGAGGCGAATGCAGGCTGAATAGATTTAGTTAGGTGACAGCACATGAATATGCAGCCTAGATTGGGATAGCAACTTTACTTTTTACTTCATTGTCTGTTTAAACTAATCTGTCAGTGCTGGCTATTACCTGCTGACATTCATAATAGGTGCCCCCATGGTGCTCTCCAAACCAGCCCCTATGGCTTTAAAAACATCATGTGTCAGTGGAAGTGACTGTATCCTGGAGGAGTAGGCTAGAAAACATGGCCATTCCAGCTGTCTAAGTCAGCAGTTCTCAAATGGGGGTCCACAGCTCCCTGGGGGTCTGCAAACCCTTTCAAGGGGGTTGTGGGGCCCTGCAACTGAAACCCAGAGCCTGAGCTCTAGCACCCCCATGGAACTGAAGCCAGACGGCATGGGGCTGAATCCCTGAGCCCTGGTGCTTCCTGTGGGGCAGAAGCCCTGAGCCCATGGGCAGAGTTGAGTACATGGAGGGCATTCCTTTTCCCCACTGCCACCAAACTGCAGCACAAGAGCACAGCAGTCCTGGGGCCAGCTCCACACCTCTCTCCCTGCCCCCAGGCCAGACTGGAGGTGGGAAGCCAGAGCCAGGCCGGGCAGTGCTGGGTAGCTGCTGCTCTGGCTGGTGCCATGGAGCAGGCAGCCACAGCATTTCCGCCTCTCCGGGTTGAAGCTGCTCCTCGGCTCCCAACCACCTCTACACCAGTAGAGGTAACCGGTTAGAGCCATCCGGTTGGGGAGACCTGGCTCTTTGATTGGCAGAGCCTTCCCAGCACACAGCCCCTAGCCACCCTCCTTCCCACGCACAGCCCCAGCTAATCCCCTTCTTGCACTTGAGCTACCCTCCTGCCTGCACACAGTCCCTAGCCACCGCCACCCTCCCTGCACCCTAAGCTGTTTTCAGACTTTTTGAGCTAAGCCCCCCACATCTGAGTTACAGGTTTTGGTTATGCACCCCCTGCCACACACACACACACAGAGGCTGGGTGGCTTGCTGAAGTGAGTCAGGGGGTGGAGGTCGCACTCCCTTCTTGGACCCTGCCATGCAGAGGTAACTCGAGCCCTGCTGACCCCTTCCCACCACCCAAAACAGAAGTCAAAGTGCACCTATGCCCAAGTCCCCTCCTCTGAGGGTGTGCCCCCCTCCCTGGGCTGGGACCTGGAGTTTTTATAGCATGTCGAGGAAGGCCTCAGAGGAAAAAAAGGTTGAGAACCCCTGGTCTAAGTGATGGCTGAGCTCAAACTAGCTATGGGAATAAAGGGAAACAAGAAGACTTTTTATCAATACATTAGAAACAAGAGGAAGACCAAGGACAGAGTAGGCCCACTGCTCAGTGAGGAGGGGGAAACAGTAACGGGAGACTTGGAAATGGCAGAGATGCTTAATGACTTCTTTGTTTCGGTCTTCACTGAGAAGTCTGAAGGAATGTCTAATATAGTGAATGCTTACGGGAAGAGGGTAGGTTTAGAAGATAAAATAAAAAAAGAGCAAGTAAAAAATCACTTAGAAAAGTTAGATGCCTGCAAGTCACCAGGGCCTGATGAAATGCATCCTAGAATACTCAAGGAGTTAATAGAGGAGGTATCTGAGCCTCTAGCTATTATCTTTGGGAAATCATGGGAGATGGGGGAGATTCCAGAAGACTGGAAAAGGGCAAATATAGTGCCCATCTATAAAAAGGGAAATAAAAACAACCCAGGAAACTACAGACCAGTTAGTTTAACTTCTGTGCCAGGGAAGATAATGGAGCAGGTAATTAAAGAAATCATCTGCAAACACTTGGAAGGTGGTAAGGTGATAGCGAATAGCCAGCATGGATTTGTAAAGAACAAATCATGTCAAACTAATCTGATAGCATTCTTTGATAGGATAACGAGCCTTGTGGATAAGGGAGAAGCGGTGGATGTGATATACCTAGACTTTAGTAAGGCATTTGGTACGGTCTCGCATGATATTCTTATAGATAAACTAGGAAAGTACAATTTAGATGGGGCTACTATAAGGTGGGTGCATAACTGGTTGGATAACCGTACTCAGAGAGTAGTTATTAATGGCTCCCAATCCTGCTGGAAAGGTATAACAAGTGGGGTTCTACAGGGGTCGGTTTTGGGACCAGCTCTGTTCAATATCTTCATCAACGACTTAGATGTTGGCATAGAAAGTACGCTTATTACGTTTGCGGACTATACCTAACTGGGAGGGATTGCAACTGCTTTGGAGGACAGGGTCAAAATTCAAAATGATCTGGACAAATTGGAGAAATGGTCTGAGGTAAACAGGATGAAGTTCAATAAAGATAAATGCAAAGTGCTCCACTTAGGAAGGAACAATCAGTTTCACACATACAGAATGGGAAGAGACTGTCTAGGAAGGAATATGGCAGAAAGAGGTCTAGGGGTCATAGTGGACCACAAGCTTAATATGAGTCAACAGTTTGATACTGTTGCAAAAAAAGCAAACCTAATTCTGGGATGCATTAACAGGTATGTTGTAAACAAGACATGAGAAGTCATTCTTCCGCTTTACTCTGCGCTGGTTACGCCTCAACTGGAGTATTGTGTCCAGTTCTGGGCAACGCATTTCAAGAAAGATGTGGAGAAATTGGAGAGGGTCCAGAGAAGAGCAACAAGAATGATTAAAGGTCTTGAGAACATGACCTATGAAGGAAGGCTGAAGGAATTGGGTTTGTTTAGTTTGGAAAAGAGAAGACTGAGAGGGGACATGATAGCAGTTTTCAGGTATCTAAAAGGGTGTCATAAGGAGGAGGGAGAAAACTTGTTCACCTTAGCCTCCAATGATAGAACAAGAAGCAATGGGCTTAAACTGCAGCAAGGGAGATTTAGGTTGGACATTAGGAAAAAGTTCCTAACTGTCAGGGTAGTTAAACACTGGAATAGATTGCCTAGGGAAGTTGTGGAATCTCCATCTCTGGAGATATTTAAGAGTAGGTTAGATAAATGTCTATTAGGGATGGTCTAGACAGTATTTGATCCTGCCGTGAGGGCAGGGGACTGGACTCGATGACCTCTCGAGGTCCCTTCCAGTCCTAGAGTCTATGAGTCTGTTTGTCCTTGGGCAGCTGCTGCCATTTCTTTTGCTGCTCTTAGTAGGGGCTCCTCAAAGTCCTTCTCTGTAGCAATGCAGTTTTGGGTCCCTATCCTGCAAACCCGGGGGTCCTCCACTTCTATTTACTACTTTACTTATAACTAACTAAAGTGACAGTCTTGTAGTCTTGAAATGAATCGTATGAGTTTGCTTTCTGGCGCCTTTGAATGTTTCCACAAAAGTAGCAGGAGCTAAGAAGGGAACATCTGAAATATGTGGGACATGCCATCTCCTAGGAACAGAGCCTCTAACTTAGCTTGTATGGGCCTCCATTCTTTTGTTGCATTCGGCTGTATGATTATAAAAAAGTGAATCGGGAATGAGATGGTTTCTAGATTGAGTCCCCATCAGAGGAAGCATAAATGGCGAGTGCTGCAGATGTGAGCATGTTTTAACAGTTCAACATCCTCCTGTCTTTCCCCCTCTTTGAAGGCCCCTCCCCAAAAGAAAAAGGGACATATTTCTAGCCGTGTCTCTGCATGGTTTTGAAGACTTCCAATAAAAGAAATTAAACATTTTTGCATTTGAACTTTAATTTCTATAAAACGTGAACTTCCTCATATTTTTAAGGAGCATCCTTGTTACGCAAGATGATAAAATGCTTTCTGAAGAGCTGATCTGAGGTTTGCGAAGGCAGGCTTTAGGGTAGGACAGAGGGGAAGCAGTTGAGTGCCTTTGGGGTAGGACAGAGGAAGCAGTTGAGTGGCTTCAGGGGATGGGAGTTAATAATTATTGCCCTGGACAAGTAGAATTTTCAGTATACACCTCTAGCTTTTGTCATCCTTCATCACCATGGTAGGAATGGGAGAGCAGATAATGTGCCTAGGGTGACAAACTTTGCAAGGCTGACAAGTTGTTGCTGCATAAATGAAAACAGCTAACTTCAGAGAACTGGAAGGAGGCCAGCCTTACAGGAGTGAATGGAGGTAGGGTGGAACAAGTAGTTGTGAAATCCAGGAAGGGAGATTTTGAAAGTGATTGGAGGGTGTGTTGTGTGATAGTTTCTATAGTAAAAATTGTCCAGTTGCAGCAAGCTGCCTTATCCCACCAAAAAAACATGTGACATGTAGATTAAGGATTCTCAGTTTACTTATGTTAATCAGTAAAGCAATCAACTGGTTCGCTTTCATGCGGACTCTAATAGTGTCTGATCTTGGTGCTCAGCAATGTTGTGAATGCTCACTAATTGGATGTGGCAGCTTCCAGGAAAACCTAGCTACTGTAGAAAGTAGTGTGGATAACTCATTAGAGGTGCTCTTCCTTCATTACTGACCCTAGTGCTGTAGTGTGGTGCTAGGGACGCTCTTCACCCTGAGTCAGTAAGTATTCCAGTGCCTGTGCTAGAGGGCATTGTGTTGCCAGAAGTGTCCTTCAGATTAGACATAAAACAGACCCTTGGCCCTTACGCATCCAGTGGCATCTTTGCAATAGTAAGGAGGCTAATCCTGTCTAGATTCCTGCAGGATAGCTGTGTGTACTACCTTCTTCCATTGCTCTTGCAGTCTCCACTGAATGTTAGTATTCTAAAACAGAAAATTCATAACATTCAGTGTCATTAGTGTAGAATGTCTGTTGAATTCACAACTCGTAAGAGCCTGCCTTTCTGTGTAGGGTGAAATGGTCCCTATAAATGAAGTATGGTACAAACTGTGATTTTTTTCAGTCTTTGGGGCTGAACAACGCGTGAATCTTTGTTTTTCCAGATAATAAGGCTCCAATATATGAAATAATTCACTGAGCCTTGTTAAATTCAAGTCTGCTGAAACTAGTTGTGAATGACTGCCTAGATGGTAACCATAACCTAGCAAAGCAAAGAGCAATGAAATGAAACTATGGGAGGAGAAGTTTAAGGTAGATATTAAGGGAAAACATCTTCTCACAGATATTTAGGAAACAGAAAAGGCTTTGTGGGAGGAAATTGAGGTTCTGCCCTTTTCAAATTGCAAATACAGGATATTCATGGCAATGGTATAGTGCAGGGTCCTGTGTGATATTCATGCTAAGATGAATGACTGAGTGGGCAATTCCTGGATCTTGTGTTTCTGCAGTGAAGAGCTTTACAAACAGATCTCTCAACCAAATGGTGATAGAATCAAAGTATAAGGAAAACCAGCGAGAATTTCCGTTAGCAAAAGAGCTAGTTTACAAACTGAGTGTGTGTATTAAATGGCCATGAAGCAAGTCTGCCGAAATACTTGTCATATATAAATACAAAATATTACTGGAAATGGAAATCCCAGAGAGAGACCCTGCCTCTCTCTTAAAAAAAACCCAGAAACTTTTAATAATAAAATTTAAAAAATCCTTTGCAAAAGCTCTGACTGTTGCTATTTAACTGCTGATATTTTTCTTTTACTCAGTCAAGTGAGAGTGGAGAGTCAAGAAGAGAAATTAGTAAGATGGTCACTTCAGGATTTGATTTCCTCCCAGTTGGCATGCTTGAGTAGTTCCAAACTCGGATGCATCTGCCTGACTTGGTGATGCCCTCTCTAGACTTGATGGCTGTTGTTCTTTCCTGTGCTCTTTGCTCAGAAATAGTAAATGCTTTCTTTTCAAAGACTAGATCAAGGTTGAAAATAACATGGTGAGTTCTGTACTAAGGGTGAGGAGTGGGATTTGGGATATGCATTAACTCTGGTGTCCTGTTCTGACTACTGGCAGCAGTAGCGCCATTCAGAAGGCTGGACCCTTAAAGATCCTCCCACTCAGCCACAATGAGATGGGGATTGAGTAGGGATGGACTGTCATGATATGGGACTGGGGATTGTGTGGGACTGGTTAATTCTGGTTTGTGCTGTGATTGGGTTCTTTGAATTGATCTAGGGATTTGATGTTTCAGTTTAGGGTGTTTGTTATTGTCAAGGGCTACCAAAGTATTGAATGGGTGCTCTTTTGTTGTCCATGATGATAATCTAATAAATTAATAAGTATTTACCCTCTGTGACTTTTGCAGAACCAGTTGGCTCAGTTTCAGAGTCGAAAGTTTGTCGGTGCTACAAATTCACTCTGGGATCTGAGAATCCAGCTGGATCTCTTCTGCCTCTTGCATAAGAGCCAGCAATATAGATCATGCATTTGGAATTGGACTGATGATGCACAGGCAGAGTAGAATTCAGCTTGTTCACCCTAGCAGTGTTGTCTTCACAGGGCTGACAGAAGTGAAGGGAGTGGTTGTCAGTAAGCAGGACTGACTTGAGGCATGGAGGAAGCAATCTATGAAATAAGAAGGGGCTGAGTGAAAAGTATAACTATCTTTGCGGACAGTGTTAAGGAGGGGTTGAATCAGGACAGTTTGAACTAAACCTTCTGTTGTCAGCGCTCTCATTGAGCAGAATGTTAGTTTAGTCTTTTCAAAAAAGAACCAAGTTTCTTTCCTGGTGATTTGTGAGGAATGTCTTGAATATGAATCAAGAGTAAATTGGTACAATAGTAACCCTCCGAGTGTGAACTGGTCCCTTACATCTCAGTGGGTGTTAACTGTGCAATCTAACCATGCCAGTGTAACATCAGGACTGGTAACTGTTTCATTACTGTTCAAAGCATGCAGATGATATTCTGAAGATTGACACAATCTAAATGGCTGCATGCTTTGGGTGGAGCTTAGACTGTGGAGTAAGCTTGTTCAAGGCTGCCACTTATTTTCCTTTCTGAGTTCATGTTTGTATTATGGTAGCATCCTGACATTTCATTTAAGGATGGTTTCCATTGTGCTGTGCACTGTACAAATGTATAGTACGACTCTCCCTCTTCAAGAGCTCATGATCTAAATAAAGAGATTGCAAAAGCTGATGTGGTGGACAAGTCCCATCTCAAGAGCCATCTTAACTAGAAAGTTCAACCACTATTAGACCCTGAATTAAGATCAATCATAAATAGAAATCTGTGTAAACAGTTTTAATTTAATCCTTCCTCTGCTCCTGAGCCCAAACACAGTACTCTTGAGCTAGTTGCATTAGAACAGGAAAATGAAACTCAGAAACGAACTTCAGGAGTCTGACCTCTAAAAATTCTAATGAAGGCAGGGCACAGATAGCCTTTATCCCAGTGTACCTAGTCAAGGTCAAACCTATATGCCTACCTTAAGTTGACCTCACCTACCTACATCACTGTAGAAGCCACAGTGCCTTGTTTCCATCAGCATTTTACATGACACAGCTATCTTGAGT
Source organism: Gopherus evgoodei (assembly GCF_007399415.2). Taxonomy (NCBI): domain Eukaryota; kingdom Metazoa; phylum Chordata; order Testudines; family Testudinidae; genus Gopherus; species Gopherus evgoodei. The sequence continues at coordinate 43,191,095 of NC_044325.1, forward strand.
GAACTATCTCGCCGTAAAATTGTGCCTTGTTTTGCAATGATGAAGCAGCCTCAGATTAGCTAAATCAAGATAAAACTACCCTATACCTGGTCTCCATTAGGTTTTTACAAGATAGCTGTCTCTTTAATTTAAAAAAGAGCAAATTTTTCTTAGCAGAGGTGAGACCTACATGTGCGCACACTGGTGTAATAATGCAGAGCACAACCTAAGGAGCAGCCCCAAAAGCTTGGCACTGAATGTAAGTGGCTTCCAGCCAAATGTTTGTAATCTGCTCTTTGTACCTTGTTTGCAACCTCGAGACTTGGGCAATTTCTATATAGTTCAAACAGAAGCAGTGGCTGCTATTGCAGTTGAAAGGGGAATAAAAAGTCCTTGTGCAGGCTGAATTTGAAAACATTCAATTAGCATTAAATTCAGCTTATTTGAATTTCCCCTAATAATGGACTTGTTAATGAGGTGTTAAGTTATCACCTCAGGAACCAGGGGCCAGTCAAAACTAATACGAGCAAAGTGAAACATTTTTTGTTGCGGCCCTTGAGAATCCCAAGCTGGTCTGGGGAACTGATTGAGAAACAAATACTGTGGGGGTCATAAAGAGTTTCCTGCTTCTCCCCAGGGGACTGACAGCTATAAACATCACTCACTGTGTTTGTGCCTCCAGCAGGGGGTCTTTTAAATCCATTGAGCTGCTGCATCCCTATCTCCCTCCCATGGAGCATGGTCAGACTCCAGGAAAACCGTTAGGAAACCCCCCACCACCACCACCACCGAGGTTAATTCTGGTTTTGGTCCTGTGTGGAATGTTTATTTACAAATGCTGACAGAACTTGTATTGTTATCTTCTTTGATGCTGTGTTTATTGGGTTGGGGTGTCAGCACTCTCCGGTATGTTTCTCTCACCTTTTGGACTTTTAATCAACAATGTGGTGTTTGCCTAGCAGCTGTTAAAAACTTTCTAATGCACCACTTCAGGTTTCAGGTGAGACCTGTGTGTACACTCTCCTTGTTCCTATAGCATAGCAACTCCTGCTATTTCTATGTTTTCTTAGGTCTACATAGCTACAAAAGCTGAATTGTCGTACAGGGACAGCAGCTAGGAAATCTGAATCTTAAACTAGCTTTGTTTAAATGGCTTATTTGTCTGTCTTCATCAATTTAGAGATCAAATAAAATTATTAGATCCTTTTTTTCTCTCAATAAATAGCACATGTATAGCATTCTCTATCCAGAGTGCTTCTAGAACACTAATCCTCAAACTTGGGATGGAGGTAATACTCCTGTTGTGAAACAGCACGTCTTACTAATGCCAATTTTTTTTAATACTGATTATTTGATTTGGGGTTTGTGAGGTGAAACATTTGAACAGGAATGACTGGCTGCTAGCTAATGAGACGGCAGAGAAGAGAGGTTCTAGGCCAGGGGTGGGGCAGTGTGGAACTTGGAAGTTCTTAGCTTAAGCACCGGAGTAGAAGTTACTAGGTCAGAGGGCCTCAAACTTCTCATTTAATCTTATTTGTATTATTGTAGAGGCTAGGAATCTGTTCTGGACCAGGACCCCATTGTGCTAGGTGCTGTACAAATACAGAACAAAAGGAAGGTTCCTGCCCCAATTTGTTTACAATCAGAGTACAAGAGAAGCAACAGATCGTTTCCTTGTACTTCCCCATATCTCTGTAACCATGAGACAATTTAATTAGTGGGTGATAAAGGCTGGCATGATGGGTTTGTTGGAGGTGAGGCATGTATAGTCTCATGGACATGATCTCTTTTTCCATCAAGCAGTATCCCTGTGGCAACTACAGCATTTATTTACACTCAAATAGTATCAAGTACTGTTGCCATATAAGTAGTTAATACTTTCCTAAATGGTACAGGCACATAGCAAAGGGTGCTCCCGGCCTCAGAGTGCTTACAATCTAAATAGTAATTCTAGCTGCCCTTGGCAGCTGGAAACAAGGAAGGCCCTCCATGTAACCAAATACTAACCTTTGCACTAAGATTTTTGTACTTGTTCTGACAAAACTAATGTAAAGGGTGAAAGGCACTAATGTAAACCACCCTAGTGCAAGTCACTCTTTACATTGGTACAGCTACACCTGTGTGAAACTCCCCAGTGTGGCAAGGCTGAAAATCTCTCATGACTGGTACCTGAATGTTTAAAGACATTTTTTTTTAAAGAAAACACTGTTCCTTAAATCATGCGTGTGCTTAGGAGAGGCAGAGAGCTTTTTCTAAGCATGCACAGCAGCTACTCTTTCTGTCTTTTAAAGCTGTAATATTTAGAAAGTGAGCTTGTGCATAATTGCCATCTCACGTTGGAAAAATACACTGTTAATAGAACCAAGCAGTTTTCTAATCTTGCCAACGTATCTTAATTTTTTTTTTTTACTACCATAAAAGTAGTGCCTGTGGAACACACAGTTAAAATAATTTATTCTGAAACCAGCTATGGCTGTTTCTCTTGCCCTTACCATCTCATTCCTGTTTTTTATACCAAGTGTCTGACTAGAAGGGGTTTGCTGGTATAGCTATAGTGACTAATCCTCCTAGTAGGGATGTAGTGTATGCAAGCAAAAGTGCTTTTGCCATCATAGTTTATCCCAGCTCCCCAAATGAAATAAGGCAATGTCTACATTACCGTGGCATAGCTGCTGTGCTTGTAGCGTAGACATTCCTAAATTGATGGAATTGTTTTTTTGTTGATGTAGTTAATCCACCCTCTGAGTCGGGAGCTAGGTTGACAGAAAAATTCTTCCGTTAGCTGCATCTGCAGTGAGGGATTAGGTCAACCTAACTATAACATTCAGGATGCAAATTTTTTCACAGCCCTGATTGACATAGCTTCGTTGATCTAATTTTGAAGTGCAGACCAAGACCTAAATTATGCTGACAAGTTTGGTCATAATTCAAAATGACCTGGACAAATTGGAGAAATGGTCTGAGGTAAACAGGATGAAGTTCAATAAAGACAAATGCAAAGTGCTCCACTTAGGAAGGAACAATCAGTTTCACACATACAGAATGGGAATAGACTGTCTAGGAAGGAGTACGGCAGAAAGGGATCTAGGGGTTATAGTGGACCACAAGCTAAATATGAGTCAACAGTGTGATGCTGTTGCAAAAAAAAAAAAAAAAAGCAAACGTGATTCTGGGATGCATTAACAGGTGTGTTGTAAACAAGACACGAGAAGTCATTCTTCAGCTCTACTCTGCACTGGTTAGGCCTCAACTGGAGTATTGTGTCCAGTTCTGGGCACCGCATTTCAAGAAAGATGTGGAGAAATTGGAGAGGGTCCAGAGAAGAGCAACAAGAATGATTAAAGGTCTTGAGAACATGACCTATGAAGGAAAGCTGAAAGAATTGGGTTTGTTTAGTTTGGAAAAGAGAAGACTGAGAGGGGACATGATAGCAGTTTTCAGGTATCTAAAGGGTGTCATAAGGAGGAGGGAGAAAACTTGTTCACCTTAGCCTCTAATGATAGAACAAGAAGCAATGGGCTTAAACTGCAGCAAGGGAGGTTTAGGTTGGACATTAGGAAAAAGTTTCTAACTGTCAGGGTGGTTAAACACTGGAATAAATTGCCTAGGGAGGTTGTGGAATCTCCATCTCTGGAGATATTTAAGAGTAGGTTAGATAAATGTCTATCAGGGATGGTCTAGACAGTATTTGGTCCTGCCATGAGGGCAGGGGACTGGACTCAATGACCTCTCGAGGTCCCTTTCAGTCCTAGAATCTATGAATCTATGAAAGTTAAATCTTGCTGGTATAACAGCATCTACACTAGGGCTTTTGTCACCATAGCTCTGGTTGGGGTGTGATTTTTTTTTCCCCCCCATGCGCTTAAGAAACTTGTATATGCTACCAACCTACTTAACCAAGGGGTACTGGCAAGTACCGCTGGATGAACCTGCCAAGGAGAGGTCAGCATTCGTCACCCATGCGGGGGTGTATGAATTCAATGTCCTTCCTTTCGGCCTTCGAAATGCACCCACCACCTTCCAGAGGCTGGTAGATGGTCTACTAGCTGGACTGGGAGAATTTGCAGTTGCCTACCTCGATGATGTGGCCATTTTTTCAGACTCCTGGCCCGAACACCTACTACACCTGAAAAAGGTCTTTGAGCGCATCAGGCAGGCAGGACTAACTGTTAAAGCCCAAAAGTGTCAAATAGGCCAAAACAGAGTGATTTACCTGGGGCACCAGGTGGGTCGAGGAACCATAAACCCCCTACAGGCCAAAGTGGATGCTATCCAAAAGTGGCCTGTCCCAAGGTCAAAAAAACAGGTCCAATCCTTCTTAGGCTTGGCCGAATACTACAGGCGATTTGTACCACACTACAGCCAAATCACTGCCCCACTGACCGACCTGACCAAAAAGACCCAGCCAAATGCAGTTAAGTGGACTAATGAGTGTCAAAAGGCCTTTACCCAACTTAAGGCAACGCTCATGTCTGACCCTGTGCTCAGGGCCCCGGACTTTGACAAGCCATTCCTAGTAACCACGGATGCGTGGTATAGGAGCAGTGCTCATGCAGAAAGCAACAGATCACAACTTCCATCCTGTCGTGTTTCTCAGCAAGAAACTGTCTGAGAGGGAAAGTCACTGGTCAGTCCTTGGTTCTGTTCACCCCAGCATGGCCACTGGGATGATCATGGGCTAAGCTTAAGAGCTTCCCCCGGTACTTAGTTGGAACCACCAACTGTTTTTGCGGCTGCCATTCTTCCCGGTGTCCACCAGAAAGAATTTCCTTGTATAAAAGTCCTTGGTCTATAACAAACCGGGATCGATTAGAAGAGCTGAGAGGCGGTGGGGTGCTCCGTGCCGTGCCGCCGCCCAAGCTTTCTGAAGGCTGTCATCCGCTTCCTGCTCAGCCTGGAACTGTTCCCTTGAGGCTGGGGTCACCAGTTCTTCCTCAGACTGGGGACTTGGGCTTGGTCCCTCTGGAAGCGATGTAGGTGATGGGGTTGTTTCCGTTGCTGGTGAATCGCTCTCCACTGGTGCACCTGAGGTTATTTCAGGCTCTGGCTGAGCCTTTTGGGTATGGCTGTCTGTTGCTTCTGCCAGTTTTGGCTCGCTGGCGCCCACTGGCGTTGAGTTTGAAGATGGGGTTGCAATCGCTGGTGCTGGGTGCTGTTCCAGTTCCGGGCCTGGGACTGGAGATGCTGTGGCTGTTTCAGTGGTAGGCATGGAATCCGGGTCCACTACCTCTGTCTGGGTCTCTGGTAACACAGACGGGGCCTCTGTGGACGGCTCAGGAACAGGAATGGGTCTGGAAGCTTGCCTGGTTTGGCTACGGGTAACCATTCCCACTCTCTTGGCCCGCCTCACCTGGTTGGCCAAGTCTTCCCCCAGTAGCATGGGGATAGGATAATTGTCATAGACTGCAAAAGTCCACATTCCTGACCAGCCTTTGTACTGGACAGGCAGTTGAGCTGTAGGCAAGTCTACAGCTTGTGACATGAAGGGGTAAATTGTAACTTTGGCCTTTGGGTTGATGAATTTGGGGTCAACGAAGGATTGGTGGATAGCTGACACTTGTGCCCCCGTGTCTCTCCACGCAGTAACCTTCTTTCCGCCCATTCTCAAATTTTCCCTTCGCTCCAAGGGTATTTGAGAGGCATCCGGGCCTGGGGATCTTTGGTGTGATGGTGGTGTAATGAATTGCACGCGCATGGTGTTCTTGGGACAGTTGGCCTTGATATGTCCCAGTTCATTACACTTAAAGCATCTTCCATCTGATGGGTCACTGGGCCGAGGTGAGTTACTGGAGACTGGTGAGGTGGAAGAGAAGGGTGTCTGTGGCTTTACTTGGGGGGGTATGTGGGGTCTTTGGCTGTCCTCGGTTGTAGGGTTTATGGTCTGTGTGCCCCCTGGGGTATTCGTTCCCCTTGACCGTAGCTTTCTTGCTTTCTGCCAGTTCCATCCATTTGGCTCCAATCTCCCCCGCCTCAGCGAGATCTTTGGGTTTTCCATCTTGTATGTACCGTGTGATGTCTTCAGGAACACCATCCAAGAACTGCTCCATTTGTATGAGGAGGTGCAGTTCTTCCAAGGTTTGAACGTTGTTTCCTGTTATCCAGGCCTCATAGTTTTTTGCAATGTAGTAGGCGTGTTTGGGAAATGACACCTCTGGTTTCCACTTTTGGGTTCTGAAGCGCCGACGGGCATGATCTGGGGTTATCCCCATTCTGTATCTGGCCTTGGTTTGAAAAAGTTTATACTCATTCATTTGCTGCTTAGGCATTTCAGCTGCCACCTCTGCTAAAGGTCCACTGAGCTGTGACCTTAATTCTACCATGTACTGGTCTTCGAGGATGCTGTACCCAAGACAGGCTCTTTCAAAATTTTCCAAGAAGGCCTCGGTGTCATCCCCTGCCTTGTAGGTGGGAAATTTCCTGTGCTGTGGAGCAATAATTGGCGCCGGGTTGTTAGGGTTGGCTGGCACATGCAGCCCAGCTTTTGCCAAGTCCAGTTCATGTTTTCTCTGTTTTTCCTTCTCTTCATTTTCTTTTTGTTGTTTTTCCATTTCTTTTTGTTGTTTTTCCATGTCTCGGCGGTGGTCCGCCTCTTTGGCTGCCTGTTCTCTTTGGTAGGCTGCCTCTCTTTCTCTCTCTCTCTCTCTCTCTATTTCCATCTCTGTTTGTTTTATTTCCAGTTGTCGCCTGTGTTCAGCTTCTTTGATTTGTTCTTCGGCCTCCATTTTTGTCTTGGTAGACATGGTTCCTGTTTTTTTGTGTTGGGGTGCCCTCCGGTGTTTATCTTCTGAACTGCAGGTTCTCTGTTGCCTCCTGAATTCTTCCTAGCAACAGTGCCTTTAGCTAATCTTCAGTGTTAAGTAATCCTGAAAAACCACTTTATTTGCATGTATATAGTGCTGGTAATGACTCCTAATGGGAGTGCTATTGCATGACAAAAGACCTGTAACAGCTCCTTAATGGCTTCTTGCTTAACATGCAAGCCACAAACTGCCAGAGAGAGCTAAAAAGCCCTTAGCCGAGAAAAGAAAAATATAATATTCCTACTAGCTTCTGGATTCTGTCTATCTCCCAACCGCTGCCACTCATATCATAACCTTAGTCCCAGATATGGGGGTTAGCATGAAAACCTCCAAGCTTAGTTACCAGCTTGGACCTGGTACTTGCTGCCACCACCCAAAAAATTAGAGTGTTTTGGGGCACTCTGGTCCCCCTGAAAACCCTTCCCTGGGGACCCCAAGACCCAAATCCCTTGAGCCTCACAACAAAGGGAAATAATCCTTTTTCCCTTCCCCCCTCCAGGTGCTCCTGGAGAGATACACAGACACAAGCTCTGTGAAACTACACAGAGTGACTCCCCCTCTCTGTTCCCAGTCCTGGAAACAAAAAGTACTTTCCTCTTCACCCAGAGGGAATGCAAAATCAGGCTAGCAAATCCAACACACACAGATCTCCCCCCCGATTTCTTCCTCCCACCAATTCCCTGGTGAGTACAGACTCAATTTCCCTGAAGTAAAGAAAAACTCCAACAGGTCTTAAAAGAAAGCTTTATATAAAAAGAAAGAAAAATACATACAAATGGTCTCTCTGTATTAAGGTGACGAAATACAGGGTCAATTGCTTAAAAGAATATTGAATAAACAGCCTTATTCAAAAAGAATACAATTCAAAGCACTCCAGCACTTATATTCATGCAAATACCAAAGAAAAGAAACCATATAACTTACTATCTGATCTCTTTGTCCTTACACTTAGAAACAGAAGATTTAAAAAGTAGAAACTACTTCTCCAAAGCTCAGAGAAAGCAGGCAGACAGAAAACAAAGACTCAGACACAAACTTCCCTCCACCCAAAGTTGAAAAAATCCGGTTTCCTGATTGGTCCTCTGGTCAGGTGCTTCAGGTGAAAGAGACATTAACCCTTAGCTATCTGTTTATGACAACTGGAGACATGGCAAGGGGTTTGACAGGGACTGGCTGTGGGCACGGGGTGCAGAGCTGGCTGTAGGTAGTGGGAGCGGGGCTGGTGTGGGCAAGGCAGGGGGTGCAGCAGAGGCAGCTGGAGCCCCAGCCCTTTAAATAGCCCCCGAGCTCCCTGCTATCCTAGGGCTTTGGGGGCTATTTAAAGGGCCCTGGGCTCCCCAGCTTCTACCCCGCCACGGACCTTCTAAATAGCCCCAGGAGCCCTGGGGAATGCATGGGGGTGGTGGGGCTCTGGCAGCTATTTAAAGGACCGGGGTGGCAGAGGCAGCTGGAGCCCTGGCCCTTTAAATAGCCCCCGGAGCCCCTCACTACCCCAGGGCTCTGGAGGCTATTTAAAGGCCCGGAGCTCCAGCCGGGAGAGCGGGGCCACGGGGCTTGCTGCGCTCCGGCCGGGGCTCCAGCCGGGAGAGCGGGGCTTGCCGCGCTCCCACCTGCGCTTTGCTCAAGGGAACGGGACCACGGAAGACCCCTGAGCAGATCGCAGCCAGGGACCCGGGGTAAGATTTTAAAAAAAAATAAAAAATGTCTAAGGCGCGGGACCCTATTAGGCGTGGGACTCGATTCCTGGGAATCGGGCGAATTGGTCTAAAGCCGGCCCTGATAATGCTTGTAGTCAAATGCCAGGAGAAAGTATTCAGAGGTCTGACTGAGAGAGTGCCTAACACTAGCACTTCTTCAGTCTCATCAGCTTTTAAAGACTGGTACTTAAGATTATTTGAATCCTTGTGGGTGCAAGAAAATATTTCTACTGCTTAGAGTATTCCGGTGTGGATCCCACTGTAGATGAATGAAGTGTGGTCTATTTTAAGTGCAGTAAGTAGTCTGTGGTATCAAGACCTGGATAGGGTCTAGATTGTCCATGGCTGCCAAGACAGAGAACCTCTGTAGAATACATTTTCATGGTAGACACCTTGTTCTGTACCAGGATTTCCTGGACCTGTAAGGAGCCATCCCTGTCCGTGGTACGCAACAAGCCAGCAGCCACATGTCTGGTGCGGACATTTTGGCTCTCAATAGAGTATCTGAGAGATCAGGTCCAAGAGAACTGGATCAGCAGCTAAATGACTATCTGTAATGGGTCTGTCAATCAGAACTGTCTTAGCCTTGGAGCTATGAGAATGATCATGGCTCTGGGATTCAGTGGAAAGACATAAAACAGGCTTCTGTTCCCCTGCAGGAGGATGGTGTCCAGCAGTGTTCCTGCACTCAAACCCCCTCCGGAGCAAAAAGTTCCAACCTTTAGCATTGTCCCATGTGGCAGTCTAGCTGCAATCTCCACTTGCTATCTGAGTGTGTGGTCATGGTCAGTCTTTTCTCATCCTAGTAATGAAGTTTTTCAAAAGGCTGCATACTTGTTGCATAATTTGTAAGGCAGCAACATGGAGTTAACCCACTGACCACTGTTACACTATGCATTGGGTCACAGTTCAGGGCAACTGCACTTGTATTCCCCCTTTAGGGTCCTCCAAGGGCACCCACTCTAGGCTTTTCCCTCCCTTATGATCAGGGTATTTCAAGGCCGAACAGTTCCCTCACTACATGGCCCCAGAAAAAGGCATGCTATTTAAGCAGCCTTCTCTTGCTTTCTTTTCAGAGACGGCTAACAGTTAATAACCACAGTTAATCTACCAACAGCTGTTTCTAAGCAAGAATGTTTTATTCTTAAGGTAAAAGCAATACAGAGAAGCAGTAAAAGAACCTACACACATGCTAATAAGCTTACCAGAGATCACCAAGATTCCACCATAGGCTTTGGCAGGTGAGCAGTCCTTCAAATCCCACCCAGGGGTTTCCCTGTGGTTTCAAGTTCATAACACCCTTTGCTCAGAACAAGAAGCTCCTGAATCTGAGTGAGTCCTTTATCCAGTCTGGGATCTTCGAAGAGACTGACTAGGTAGCCAGCCAGACAAGGAATCGGTTCTCCAGCGTAAAGTTTCATGTGACTGAGGTGTTGCCTAACCGGAGAGGTTATGTTGGCATACCCCTTCCTAGAGACTTCCTGGGAAACCCGTTTAATTTTAAATAGTTTAACTTTTAATGGTTTCGAAAAGTCCTTTGAAGTTCCTAATACTTCCCAACATTTACATTAGTCATATCTCCTAAAGTAGGTTACACACAATTCTACAATAATACTTTGGACCATTGCATTTTTAATACCATAGCCCCAAAGGTATTTAAACTTACTTCAGTAAGGCTTATCCAGGAGATTGTCGTATTTGTCACAATGTGGCTTTTGCTGCTAGGTCAGATCCCAACTCTGGGGGAGGAATGCTACAGTCCTGTTCAGCTGATACAGTTGAAACGCCTCGTTCCCACCATCTTGAGGGAATGCTGCTAGCCAGTGACCCATAATGGGATCCATACTGACATGCAATTGAAAAGAGAACTATTACCCTACAGTAACTGTGATAGTCTTTGAGATGTTCTCCATGTGAATCCCCTGACTGGCCCAACATCCTTGACTTTTGGAGTCCCTCAGTAACACAGGCTTTAGCTTGCAAGGGAACTGAGGAAGGGCTGTAGCCACTCCACTGTTCGTGCTCTCGCATGGGAGCACAAGAAAGAACAGGGTGCAGGAATGGCCTCAATGGACACTACTATTAAAAATATTCCTGTCTTGCTTGCATGAGATTCATGCACACATACGCCGACTACAACATCTGTGACAGCTACAGTAGGGTAAGTGAGTGTTTTATATGTGACCAGACTTGATATATTTCAGTCTCTGCAGATATCATAGCATGCTAATTTTGAGATGTAAATTCTCTAAGCTTAATGAGAATTCGTCAGTATTATAAATGGACAGTAGTCTGTCCATAGTTAAGGTTGCAACCAGGGCTCCATTATGAGCTTGACATTCTCACAAACCTCACCCTGCGAAAGGCAAGACAGGAGAAAATTGCCTCAAAATATTATTCCTCTTAGAATGGAGCACAACATCCTCCCCCCTTCTATCTAAAGTAATTTCATGAAGTATTTTTTGAAGTTACCACTTGTCAAAAATTAGCCCTTTTGCCCAGTTGAAAACTCTCTAATATTTCTTGGCCCTCTCTCGTTTACAAAGATTTCCAAACTAGCATGTGGATAGCTGTGGAGAGACCTTCCATGCACAGGATAGTTATTAAAGAATCACAGAAAAAATTAATCTCAATCATAGTCATGTGTCTTTTTTGCTGTCACTGAAGTCAGCATGGAAAAGTTTCAAATACAGTACTCCAGTGTGGAAAACTTTCCTTGGCAGCTTGTTTGTGAAGGGGACAGTTTTTGTGACTTGAATCCTATAGACATAACACTTCAGCACAGAAATATGCAGGCATTTGGACAGTTAAAACTCTTCCTTCAGTTCTTTCTATTCTCCCTCTGTGGGATTCTTCTCAGACCCACAACAGTTACAGCACTAAGCTCAGCAGAAGCAGTCTGAGGTATTCCCAAGCTCAGTGTCAGTCTGAGATGCTTACAAGCAATAAATGAACTATAGCAGCTGGGAGGCAATGTGTACCTGTGACCTCATATGTTTTGATGGGAGGCCTATGCCAGCTTGTGAGTGAGAGGGGGCCAGGACAATTCATCTTAAGAAATTCGTAATAACTTATGGGTTGTATTTATTTCATCACAATCAGGGTTATTTGTATAAATCGTTGTGCTGAAAATAATTTGGCATATAATAAGTTTTAATCACCTTATACTGTAAAGATGTGCCCCAAATAGCTAAATAAATTCAAAAGCTGAATAATGTCCAGCGTTCTTTCTCACTTGCCACTGACTTTTCCAGCTGAAATCAAGTTTCTGGTGTTTGTTCCACAGCTCACAAGGACTGGATCTGATGAGCTACCACGCTCTGTCCCTTTGCAGACTAGGACCATCACTTGGACAGGGTTTGCTGAGAGGGAGTGTAGACAAAACTGTGGCTGAGAACCTCGAGGGAGGGGAGAACTTGAACTCTTAAACAGTTCTGTGTGCTGCAGCTCAACATTAACGGGTGTCTGGAGATCTTGCCAATCATACAGGAGCCTAATTTATGCTCAAATTATACCTTCTCTAGAAATATGAAGGAAATTTCCAGTCAAAAAACTCTGTTAATAAAGTTAAGGCTGCTACAGTAAGTAAGCTAAGCATTAGAAAAATTCCAGTTAAAAGTCAAAACCCTAACCTTAAATTATTTTATCCAGTACATCCAGCTGCTCTTGCATGGCTGGCAGAGATTCTTTTAGAGTTTCTGTATTCTTTCCGCCACATGGCCTCCTGAAGGCCTTTGCTGTATCCATTTTCTAAACACACATTTCTTATCCAGATGCTGGTCCTGTAATCTTTTAAAAGATATATTGTCATACATTGGTATATGCCCAGCAGAAGAGTTAGCCTTACCCGTCACTGTTTCCCAAGTATCCTTGAAGAAGATCCAGCTATCCTGCCCCACAAATAAAATCAGTCAGTACAGCAGTTTTATGTCCTTTCTTTCCTCCCACTGCCCACTCTGATACAGGTTCGTCACATCTTTAGGTGCATTTAATGTGTGCAATTTCAGCTTTACGCGGTTGGCAAAAACAAGAGGGAAAAAAAGAGAGAGAAATAACAATTTAAATACTGTTTCTGTAGTGCGGGCGATTCCGCCCACCATTACACTCAATGTAATTTTGAAAATATAGGATTTTCGCTTTACGCTCTGACTGCGGAACGTAACCCCAGCATAAGATGAGACAGACTTGTATAGATGCTAATAGAATTTCTTGAGTTGTCTCTCCTCAAGAACATAACATAAAAATGGCCATACTGGGTCAGATCAATGGTCCATCTAGCACAGTATCCTGTCTTTGTTTGAGTGATCTATCCTGTCATCCAGTCCTTCTGGTAGTCACAGGTTTAGGGCACTCAGAGCATGGGGTTTGCATCCCTGATCATCTTGGTTAATAGACACTGATAGACCCTATCCTCCATGAACTTATCTAATTTTTTTTAACCCAGTTATAGTTTTGCCCTTCACAACGTCCCCTGGCAATGAGTTCCACAGATTGACTGTGTTTTGTGTGAAGTAGTACTTCTTTTTGTTGGTTTTTTAAACCTGCTACCTGTTAATTTCATTGAGACACCCCGGTTCGTATGTTATATGAGGGGGTAAATAGCACTTCCTTACTCACTATCTCCACACCATTCATAATTCTATAGACCTCTGTCGTATCACCCCTCAGTTATCTCTTTTCCAAGCTGAACAATGCCAGTCTTCTTAATCTCTCTTCATATGGAAGCTGTTCTATACCTCTCTAATAATTTTTGTTGCCCTTCTCTCTATTTTTTTCCTATTCTAATGTCTTTTTGAGATGGGGTGACTAGAACTGCACACAGTATTGAAGGTATGGGCATATTACATTACATTTTGTCTTAGCTATCCCTTTCCTAGTGGTTCCTAACATCCTGCAAGCTTTTTTAATTACCTCTGCACATTGAGCAGATGTTTTCAGAGAACTATCCACAATGACTCCAAGATCTTTTTTGAGTGGTAACACTAATTTAGACCCCATAATTTTGTATGTATTGTTGGGATTATGTTTTCCAATGTGCATTCATTTGCATTCATCAACTTTGAATTTCATCTGCCATTTTGTTGTCTAGTCACCCAGTTTGTAACTCTTTGCAGTCTGCTCTGGACTTAACTGTCTTGAGTAATTTTATATCATCTGCAAACTTTTCCATCTCACTGTTTACTCCCTTTTCCAGATCATTTATGAATGTTGAACAGCACTGGTCCCAGTACAGATACTTGGGGGACCCTGCTAATTTACCTTTCTCCACTGTGAAAATTTGCAGTTAATTCCTACACTTGGTTTTCTATTTTTAACCAGTTACTGATCCATGAGAGGACCTTCCCTCTCATCCCATGACTGCTTACTTTGCTTAAGAGCCTTTGGTGAGGAACCTCGTCAAAAGCTTTCTGAAGTCCAGGTACACTACATCAACTGGATCACACTTGTCCATGGGTTTGACACCATTCAAAGAATTCTAATATATTGGTGAGGCATGATTTCTCTTTACAAAAGCAATGTTGGCTGTTCCCCAATATATCATTCATTTATGTATCTGATAATTCTGTTCTTTTCTATAGTTTCAAGCAGTATACCCTTGTTCTCATTTGAAGCAGGCTATTGGGATGCATTTCCTGCAGTATCACTTTTGAACAGAAGTTATCTGTTTAAGCAACGTTCGGTGTTTCTTAGTGCAATGCATAAACAGAACATTGGGTTTGTTCCTTTGGGGAAAGGAAGAAACAGCGAGCTCTGTTTACCTTCTTTTTAGGGAACATACTTTCCTACAAGGAAAATTCTCTTTATGCAATTCACCACTTTTAATTAAATAGCCATTTGTCTCATCTCAGAATTACTTAACTGGGTGAATTCATGTGCGTTCATTTCACATCTTGATCCAAATCATCTGCATACAAAAAATATCAAAACAATATGCACTGAATCTGTTCCCAGTCAGGAACCTGTGGCTAGCTCGGTTTGGATACTTCACTCAGCTTCCAGATCTTGTGTTTTGGCTCCAATTCTCATCTTTTCCCACTCACCCAAAACAGTAAGCCAACAGTCTTGTGTTCTGCTCTCACTCCTGCTACAAGATGCAAAGGCATCTTGAGTTCTTCTCCTATCCCTTTCCTGCAGCTTTATTTGCCACTTTCTACCTTCTTTAAAAACAAACTGAAGGCTTCTTCATCCCCGTTTCTTGTCTGTCAGTCTGTACTAGCTGCTCTCAGCATCTCTCCAGAACTGTTTCTGATCATTATTAAGAATCTTACCACAGTTGATACTGCCATACTTCTAGCCAGAAGTCATCTTGTTGTTGTTGTTGTCCTTATCATGAAGTTTGAACAAAACTGCTCCAAATACTTGGCTCTCAAATAGCACTTGCACTGTAAATTGCTTTGAGATATGATGAAAAGATTGTCTGCTGCTAAGGGTCCTGTGCCACAAACTTGGTCCCTGTAACACACAGCACATTCTCAGCTGAATACTTAAAAGCCAGATCAAGCCATGCATCAGTTTTGTTTCTCTTTGTTGGAGTCCTAATGTAACACTTGCACATCCACTTAAAATGTTCAGTGAAAAGTTGCCTTAGTTCTTGGGGGCGTAAACTGCTGTATCCAACAGTTTTTTTTTCAGCCCACTTGGAGTCTCTCGTAGTCTTGATGATGTGTATGTAGACCAGGGCTGGCTCTAGGGGTTTTGCCCACCCCAAGCAGCCCTAAAAAAAAGCCGCAGTTGTGATCTGCAGCAATTCAGCAGGTGGTCCTTTGCTCCAAGCAGGAGTGAGGGACTTGCCGCTGAATACCTGAAAGTGCTGCCCCACTCCGGAGTTGCCACCCTAAGCACCTGCTTGATAAGCTAGTACCTGGAGCCAGCCCTGATGTAGACAGAACTGATGTCTACGCAATCTTTAAATGAAATCTGTAAATATGAGATTCAGTACCCAGTCACTAGAATATTCTGGGTACCTTCTGTCCAGTTATCAACAGTCCTGCATTTCTAAGAGGGTATGGCCCAGGTTACTAAAATACTGTTCATACTGTATAACAAATTGACCTAATTCATAACTAATACCCTCCTGCAGTTCCATATGGGATCTTTGAGCACAGACTGCCAGTTGGACCAAAAATTACACAGTATGAAGAGAAGCCATATGGACAATGATAAAACCACTAGTCAGGGTTGCAAACCAATACTTCACAGGATGTGAGTAGTACCTTACCCTGTCCTCACCAAAACAGGGGGGATAAATGAAGTGAAAGCTTATGCTCAAATGAATATAAAGGTCTGATTACCATAGAGCATGGAACAGTTGTTTTGGTGAGGTCAGGGTAAGGTACTACTCACATCCTGTGAAGTATTAGTTTGCAACCTTGACTAGTGGTTTTATCATTGTCCATATGGCTTCTCTTCATACTATGTAATTTTTGGTCCAACTGGCAGTCTGTGCTCAAAGATCCCATATGGAACTGCAAGAGGGTATTAGTTATGAATTAGGTCAGTTTGTTATACCGTCTGAACAGTATTTTAGTAACCTGGGCCATACCCTCTTAGAAATGCAGGATTGTTGATAACTGGACAGAAGGTACCCAGAATATTCTAGTGACTGGGTACTGAATGTGATCAATAATGATCCATACTGATAGGGATTTTTAAAAAGTGTTTAAACCTCTGTGGGGATTGGGAATGGCTTGATGCCTTTCCTTTTCCAAATCTTTTACTTCAGTTGTTACTGACATCTGGCTGTTCAGTGGTGTGAAATTGTTTGATGGGTTTTTTCTTGTGGGCATTTATCCCCATCATACAAAGTATTAACCACAGTGGATCCTCTCTCTCTCCACAGAGGACAACATGTAGAGGAAGCTTACACTGCTACTGTACCCATTCTTTGTGGGTAGTCTGCAGGACTGCCATTCTAGCACTTTTCATCACTTACATTTGATATTGATTTTAACCAATTTTAAACATCCGCCCCCCCACCCCTTTTTCCCCCCTCTAGGATGCTGTTGTAGAAACTGCAGACAACCTGCAGCTTCCTTAAAGTTTATAGGTGCTGACTTTATGCCAGTTTGTCTGAAGGTGATAGTCCCTCTCTAGTATTGGAGAACATTTCTTAAATATTTTAATGCATCTTACAGTACATACATGCCTTAATTTGCCTTTCTATCAGCTTTTGTATGTGTATCAACAGCCATGTTTGTCAGCAGTGCCTACTGGTGAAACCAAGATACCAATAAGTTACTCACAATACTGTCTGATTTTAAGAATTAATAAAAGGTTTTATCTCCTCAGTCATCTGTTTTGTAATATAAGCAAGCACCATGGCTTTGCTTTGATGTTTTGCAATTTGAAATCCAAGTAAGTAGTTTGCTTTGACATTGGCCTCCAGTATAGGAAAATTAGGCTTACACAAGGCAGATGGTAAATATAGTTCACACTCATTGCTCCTATGTCACAAAAGCTACTGAACTGTCTCCATCCAAGTCCATTATAAACATCCCTTTTATAACATGTTTTGCTGAAGCCCACAAATTCTTTGGCTTATAAAGAAATGTTATGTTTGTACGTGTTCCTGATGTTCCTGCTCCCTGTGACTTTATCAAGAGTCAGCCACAAAGGCACACCAGCCTGTTTTATATGTATACAACAAAGGCTTAAGGAGAGCCAGTTTCCTACTATTTCCTTCTTGCTTATCACAGCTACATTTTGCGAGAGAACACTGCATTTAAGATTTTATTTTTCTAAAGATGTCCTTTTAGCTTTCAAAAAAAGAACAGGAGTACTTGTGGCACCTTAGAGGCTAGCTAACAAATTTATTTGAGCATAAGCTTTCAGCCTCTGAAGTATCTTTTTAATGCAAAACAGATTAAAGCTTCAGTATGGATTTGGAAGGATTTTAGATAACTTTCCCCTTTCTCTTGCTCACACTGTCACCAACGTGCTTTGAGATCTGGGTTTAACTCTTTTTTTCATTTGTCTATTACTGATAGATATTCAGGAGGCACCCAGGACTAATTAAAAGAATAGTCTGGCCAATGCTTCCTCCTTCTGCACCTCTTCTTAGCACAGCATAAGATTTGCTGTCAGCCCAGTTGTCTACAGCTTCCTGTGTAATGAGCTGATAAATGTGCCATCTCTGTGGCTAGGCACTTGCGATAATATGCAATTCACTGATAACTAAATACTGCCAGTTCCCTCCTACGAATCCTACCTGCAAATGCAGTGTAAAGTAATAGGCAGTGAGAGGAACATGGGCAGCACATAACTTAATTTCTCTGTTCCAGAATTAAATCTTTAAAAGTGGATTTAAGTTTAATGCCTCAGTCAAGCCAGTGGCTTTTTACATTCAACCTTGCAATGCAAATTACTGCAAAAATAGACACATGCGTTCAGTACAGTACTATTCTAGCCATATGACAAGAATATCTGGTACCAGCAAACAGGAAGTAACTAAGCAGTTAATCACCTTTAAAAAAATATTAACTGTTCATATAAATTGTACTTCAGAAGTGGTATAAAACTCTCTGGGCCCATCTATTGCAGGAAACTTTTAGTTGCCGATGATAATGGCTGTCCACAGCAGGTCCCTCAGCCAAGAGTGGAAAAACGTTTAACTGCTAGTGTAGACCTTGATCACGCTTCCTTTAATGGTGCAGAAAACTGTTTAGGTCCCGTCTTCACTAGCAATAGAGTGGGACAAAAATTGTCTTTTTTCTTCAGAAAACTTGAATTTTTTTCCCAACAAAAATTCGATCATTGGAATCTCAGCTGAAAACCCAAAAGCATTCAATTTGGTAATACAGCTCCAATGTCTCTTGAGAGTTGTAGTTAAGATGCCGCATTCTCCCATAGGCCGGCTCCCTGATTGGATGTTTCCCATGATGCACCATGCTCTTCCTTCTTGGAGAGGAGAGATGGTGTTGCATTATAGGAGTCCTTGGTTGTGGCGCAGCTGAAGAATTTCATTTAAATGAAAACACAATTTTCTGTCAATTGTTCTGATGGGGGAATTTTTGACTAGCCTTAACAAACATCAGACAAGACATTGTTTTTAATTCCAGTTGAGGGAGATTGATGGCTGTATGTGGGTGACAGCCATTTCTTGTGTTAGACCAGGACTTAGTCCTCTAATAAAATCAAGATGTTGTTAAAATCTACCAGGTTGTCAGAGTATGCTTGGCCACGGACATTCACCCAAAGAGCAATTTGTGAACACAGGAGTTATGGGCATGGTTTTGTCCGTTGTAAGATCTTTGAGGCAGGGACTGTGACTTTGTATAATGTCTAGTAGAGTGGGTCTCTGACCAGGTAGAGAACTGTGATACAAGTGGTGTGGACTGCGTCTTCAAAAGGAATTTTTTATACAGACTGGATTGCCTAGTGCAGTGGTCCCCAGCCTTTTTGTGACCAGTAGCACATTCATGCTTTCAGAAGAGTGTGGCGGGCACCAACAATTACTCACATACAGGGCCGGCTCCAGGCACCAGTGGAGCAAGCATGTGCCTGGGGCAGCACATGCTACGGGGCAGCATTCTGTCTGTTCTGCAGAGTCAGAACGTTTTGGGGGTTTTTTGGTGCCAGTTCTGGGCAGTGCAGAGAGAAGCCAGGAGGACTGAGAACACTGGCGCCTGCAGCCCCGGAGTACTCTGTCCCCAGCAGGTGTGGTGCCCTGGCTTCTCTACCCTGCTGGGCACTGGGCAGGTGCACATAAATGCCATGGTGCCCGCAGTCACCGTGTTGGGGACCACTGGTCTAGTGTACTCATGTCCCCGGCATGCTCTTCCATATTAATGCTGGTGTCTGACCTCTTGGAACAGATTGCAAGGTTTTGGTACTGCTTGTGGATGCATAGACGTCTTTTCTACAGTGTGCATCAATCTATTATAATTAGATTAACTCTGTACTCCCCGTTCTCCCTTGTTTAATTCTGGGTTATCTATGCAGAATTAGATCTACCGCTTGGCAGTCTGTATCTTGAAAGCAGTTGATCAATGAGAGTAAAGAAGGATGTGACCAATTTATTTTAGATTATGTACTTTTTGGCCCACGCTGAAAGTCTGTTTTCGTCTGAGCAAGAATTCTGATGTAGATTTTTACAAGGAATAACAACTATCAACTTTCCTAAATCCATCTGTTTGTAATTCTCTCTTGGAAGCCTGAAAATGTTCTGTGACAGACTCATTCATTCTGAAAGTATTTTTATTACAGAAACTAAAATAGCTACGTTTTGTCAGATTTTTTGCTAAAAAAGTAGGAGTACTTTGCAAACATTAAACCTTCAAGGTTAGTGTTTAGTCAGAACTGTGCATCTTGACAGATACATTCACCAGGATTTGATGGAAGAATCAGTCCAACAGAGCTTCTGTACTGCAGAAGGAAACCTGTTGAGGAGGCAGGCCTAGCGGAAGTTGGCTGTTAATAACTTGGAAGAGCTAGCCCAGCAGACTTCACAGTCTGCCCCAAGTAGACTTCTGAGCCTACGTGTAGTCTGCAAATGGCCTCCCCTTACTATTGAAAGGTTTGTGGGATGTCTCCCAAGAAACTAAGTGTTGTGTTGTATCCCCAGTGTAGGAATGGGAAACTGAGGCACAGAGGTAGTGACTTGCCAAGCAGTCAATACCACTTTGTGCATTAGCATTAAGAGAATCCAGGAACATGCTAGTTAACTGCTGTCTTTTCGTACACTTTCTGTAGTAAAGTGTAGCTTAAAAGGCTGCAGAAGAACTGAAGCAGCACATGCAGTATATCTTGGGTCAGTCTACAAAAAATGGCTTAATTTTTTTTCTATAGGACTTAAGCACTTGGTAGGCACTCTCGATCAAACTGTGCACTTTCAGTTAAATTAGACTTTGGGCTAGAATAGGCTGTCCATGTCTCCCTAACTGTGGACTTGGGGGGAAATATGGCCCTTTGGTAGAGCAAGGAGGTGATCTGAGAAAATGTTTAAAAGCTGCTAGTCTCGAAGTGCCAGGAATCTATCGTGTAGTTTCAGAGCAAATGTGGGGATGGGGAGGATTATGTTTATGAACAGAGCATCAACTGTTGAACTCAACATAAAAGGGGAAGCAACAATGCACAATCTCTAGTGATAAATACATGACATGTCTCAAATGCCAGATTCTTTTAGCAATCATCATGATGTTATGACAGCTGAGATATTCTCATATTAAATTACAGATAATCCAATCTGCTGTACGGGAGGATCACACATGGCCCGGCATTGGTAGCTGTAATTTAAACAAAAAGGAGATTTGAAGGGATGTTTTTGCTAATTTTATTGATCGGTTTTATTGGTTTATACATGAAATACTTTCCAACATCACGATGCATGTTTTTTTAAAGGAGCCATTTTGTGCACCCCTCTATTTGAAGTTTCCATGTATAAAGCACAGCAAAGTGAATAGCTAGTGACTTCATTTGGTTAGCTCGATTTAACTTGATCCGTTTAATGAGACCCAGACCTTGGGTACCAAATCACTAGTATTGTAAAAGGGTACAAATCATATTTTTATTGCTTTTTGAGCTGGTATTAATGGTTACTGGCTGTACAAAGTTGAGGATTATTTGGGAAATTAAAAATTCAGAATGAACGCGCACAAGGATGAGCCATGTTAAAATCTACAGTGAACTTATCCAGACACTTTCATTAGCACAGTCATATGCTGTAAGTTGAAATGAATTTCTGGTTTAAATGGATCATCTATTGCTTGCTTCAAATACAGCAGGAATAGCTTTCTCAAACCAACAGGATGGCATTGTATATGCAACGGGTTTTGATTCTGACCTGAAGTGTTGTATGCCCATAAAAGATTGGCTCAGTTATGTCATTTTGCAGACTGTAGAATTGGTAGTTCTTACCTGGAATTGCCTAGTCACGGTTCTGCCTGGGATCACTTTCTTTGCATGAGGGCAAGAGATATCATGGATGTGTTTGTCAGTCCCAAATAGACTCTTATGACTTTTCCGGCTTCATACAATACAGTATTTAGTTTAGCTTGTCACCCAGACATGCTCATGACAGATCTTCCACTGATCTCTAATCTGGATACTGTAATCCATTTAATGGTAAGGCAGGAAGGAAATAGCTACTTATTTGTCACTAGGTGCATTTTCGTTTCGCACATGCATGCAGTTGTACTGCACTAGAGGGCAATGTAATTGAGAGAGCCTTTGCTTTATCTTTTGCCCTCTTTTGTTAGGGTACAGTCTTCTCATAGGCTTGCTGTGTGGGTGGCTAGGAAGGTATTGCGAGCAGGCAAATTGGAGCCAGCAAGCAGAAACGTGATTTTATTCACAAATCTCAACAAATGACTGAGTTTTTAATTTCTCTGTTACACTACAAGCAGATCACATACTTTTCAGGCAACTTTTATTCTTATACCATCTTAATTCAAATTAATTTAAATTTACAGCTTTAAATAGCACTTGAGTATCATGTCTGTCAAATATTCCATGTGTGGAAACTATACCTCTTTATTTTGGGTAGAGAGTCACTCCACAGTGAGTTGCACTAAGCCATCCCTAACAAGCACTTGCAGTTGATTGAGTGCATTACTCCACCTATAGTTAAGACTGCCTGAGTGTTTCTATTCTAACCCCATTTTCAGTGATGTATAACTTTCAGAAACATTCACCTTGAAATCCAGGCTTGATCTTTGCCCAAGGGTGAGTTATGTTAGAAAGCTTGAGCAAAAGTGACTGGGGGGAGGTGTGTGATTTACCACTTGATAAAATTTTGGAACCTTTTTTGTACATAGTCTTCATTCTGAAATGAATGGGAGCTGAGTGTTAAAATTTGTCCTGGAAATAGCCTTCCCTAGGAAACACCTTTGAATGTTCAAGTGATGATTGCTTTTTATTTGACCAAGCTATGAATCTCTGAAAACTATATAGTATGTGCAGTACAATTGGTCATGTTTTTAGCATCATTCAGAGTGAAGGTACCAGTTGGTTGCACTATGCATGCTTACAGAATGTCCTTAACTGTACTGCAAGCTCTGCTTCCTTGAATTATTCCATCCTAGCCAAGATCCATTTCCAAATGTGTCAGAGGAATGTCAGGCTAATGCCCATTTCACTAAGAGGAATCAGAGCCACGAGGCATTCAGTTCTTTTCACACCTCTTCCACTTGCTGGCCTTTAATTCCGTGCACTTTGCAACCCTTACTTAGAGAAGCCTTACATCCACTCTCGCTAAGAACAAATATAATGACTCCCATTTTCCAGATGCAGTAACTGAGACCCAGGTGAAATCAATTGCCACAGTGTCGTGTAGAGCTCCTCTGAACTGAGGTAGATGGCATGGTTAAATTCCACTAGCTTTCTAGAGCTTTTGCTACACTAGAACCACCTTCAGTGTGAAATTTTTATTAAAAAAGGTTAGTGTAGAGACTGCTTTTAAAGAACAAATTCTCCTAGTATTATTACTGTAATTAATTGTATTATTATTGATCATAAAGATAAATGACATAGCTTATATAAGTTACCAAGTCCTGCATGTTTCACAGAATACCGAATAAAATTGTGCAATTATAGAACTTTACAACTTGTCTGATTTTTGAATTATCTCATCTTGCAGTTTGACAGTATTACACAGATGTAAGTGTTAAGATGGGTATAGCAATAAAAAGAAAAGACTTGCACAAATAGACCAAAAAAGGGAAGGAGGGGGCGGGAAGAGGAAGGGGTGGGGGAAGTGAAGAGGTTAGGTGGAAGTCTGGCATTATTTGCGCAATCTCAGCATTCTTTATCCAAATGTATCAAGAAACTGGGTCGAAATTTCTTTGAATTCATATATTTGCTCTCTGCGTTGATGAACTATTTTTTTTTCTTTCACTGCAAACTCAAGACAGTTCCAGTTACCACAGCATACTCCTACATTTTTGTATTGAATTAGTGATAGGACGACTGGAATAGTGGTTTGTGATTTGGTTATGTACAAAAGGGCATTGTCTGCATAAACATCAATTTATACTCCATGGACCCAAGTTGTTTGCCCTCTGGTATCTGCACACGTCCATATGTCTGTTGCCAGTGGTTCAAGAGCTAAATCAAGAAGTAATGGACAGTGAGCATTCTTGCCTAGTAGTCCCAGAAGAGTCTAAAAGTGTCCAAGGTAACATTGCTGGTTGTGATGTGAGAGTTTGGGTGAGAATAGAACAGTTGGATCCACGAATTTAAGTACAGGTCCAAATCCAGATTTTTGTAGGATATAAAACATGTACTTCCAGCCCACTCTGTCAAAAGCCTTTTCTGCATTTAAAGTTACTATAGCTTGTGGTTCAGGATTATCATATTTCACTGCTAGAATATCAGTAAGTTCCCCTGTCGGCTTTTGATAAACTAGTCTTGATTTGCATGCATGATAGACCCCAAAACCTTCTCCAATTTCCTCACCAGAACACGTGCCAATACTTTGACATCACTATTAACAAGTGAAATTGGCCTATAATTAGAACATAGTGGAGTGGCTCTTTGTGGTTTAAGAATAATTGATGTTAAGGCTTCCCTCACATACCGGGAAGGGTGCCTTTATAAACATTTTAACCATCTTGTCAGACGGATGGTCAAAGAAATATCTGTAGAGTTCAGCAGGGAAGCCATCTGACTCATGGTCTTTCCCCACTTTCATATTCTTAATTGCCTCAATTATCTCCATTAGGGACGTGTCAGGATTTCTAGATTCCCAGCACTTTTATTCCTGAAATCACATATCCATTGTCTGTTCCCTTTACAAGAAACCTTTGCTATCTCTTAACAAATGGCCTCCTTCACTCTGGAGAGCACTGGTTGACCAGTATCTACACAGTAGGAGCCTGACACATAGGAAGCTGCATTAGGCAGCTCCAGCAGTTTATTGAAAACATTGTTCCCAGTTCAAAGGGGAAGGTAGTTATTCTGTCTTGGAATGATAGCTGCCCCCTTATTGACAGTGCGCCATCTGGTTGTGATAAATCATCTAGCCCGGGCAAGGTGGCAGCTTTCTGATAGCAATGGGTGACTAATAGATGCTTTTATGTCCTGACTGTATATTCTCTTTGATATCCACATGGTTCCCTATCCTTGTGTTCACAAATAGCTATTTGTCTCCTTTTACAGCTGTGCAGAGTAGCTCTAAATGAAATCTTCATATAAAGAGGAGTGATGCATGGGACTCATGAGTAACCAGCTTGCATTGCAGGTTTATTTCTTGTGATCTACTTAAAGGATGGTTGAGGAAGACACTACATAGTTCTCAATTAATCTTGTGTATTTCAGGTATAAGGGCTGGTGTTTTGTTTGGGTTTATTGTATTTTGTTCTTACCAATTTAGGGCCCACTCCTGCAGCAATTCAACCCAAACTGCCTGAAAACGTTTCACCCCCTGTTAGTACAAGACACGCCACAGGTTCCTAGAACCAGACAAGATTAAGTCATTCTTTCTTCAGTGTTTGCTTTGTGTGCATATCAGCACTTGTGTGCCCTCAATTTTTCACTGTCCCTTGTTTGCATGTTTTTTTCATAGAAACAAGGAAGAGGAAAAAAAATCACATTTAGGGACACTATGACTGTAAAACTACAAAAATTGGCAGGAGACTTGAGGGCACGTGTAATATGTAAAGCTACTTGTAACTCAGTTCTAAAATGGCTAGCTTTCAAGTTGCTTTGTGCCTTTAAGTCTTTTGAAGTAGACTAGCCTGTGAGTGAGACTGTACTGAACACAAGACTCTAGCTGCATTCTGGTGATTCATAGACTCTAGGACTGGAAGGGACCTCGAGAGGTCATTGAGTCCAGTCCCCTGCCCTCATGGCAGGACCAAATACTGTCTAGACCATCCCTGATAGACATTTATCTAACCTACTCTTAAATATCTCCAGAGATGGAGATTCCACAACCTCCCTAGGCAATTTATTCCAGTGTTTAACTACCCTGACAGTTAGAAACTTTTTCCTAATGTCCAACCTAAACCTCCCTTGCTGCAGTTTAAGCCCATTGCTTCTTGTTCTATCATTGGAGGCTAAGGTGAACAAGTTTTCTCCCTCCTCCTTATGACACCCTTTTAGATACCTGAAAACTGCTATCATGTCCCCTCTCGGTCTTCTCTTTTCCAAACTAAACAAACCCAATTCTTTCAGCCTTCCTTCATAGGTCATGTTCTCAAGACCCTTAATCATTCTTGTTGCTCTTCTCTGGACCCTCTCCAATTTCTCCACATCTTTCTTGAAATGCAGTGCCCAGAACTGGACACAATACTCCAGTTGAGGCCTAACCAGCGCAGAGTAGAGCGGAAGAATGACTTCTCCTGTCTTGTTTACAGCACACCTGTTAATGCATCCCAGAATCATGTTTGCTTTTTTTGCAACAGTATCACACTGTTGACTCATATTTAGCTTGTGGTCCACTATAACCCCTAGATCTCTTTCTGCCATGCTCCTTCCTAGACAGTCTCTTCCTATTCTGTATGTGTGAAACTGATTGTTCTTTCCTAAGTGGAGCACTTTGCATTTGTCTTTATTGAACTTTGACCGGTTTACCTCAGACCATTTCTTCAATTTGTCCAGATCATTTTGAATTTTGACCCTGTCCTCCAAAGCAGTTGCAATCCCTCCCAGTTTGGTGTCGTCCGCAAACTTAATAAGCGTACTTTCTATGCCAACATCTAAGTCGTTGATGAAGATATTGAACAGAGCTGGTCCAAAAACAGACCCCTGTGGAACCCCACTTGTTATACCTTTCCAGCAGGATTGGGAGCCATTAATAACTGCTCTCTGAGTACGGTTATCCAGCCAGTTATGCACCCACCTTATAGTAGCCCCATCTAAATTGTATTTGCCTAGTTTATCGATAAGGCTATCATGCGAGACCGTATCAAATGCCTTACTAAAGTCTAGGTATACCACATCCACCGCTTCTCCCTTATCCACATGACTCATTATCCTATCAAAGAAAGCTATCAGATTGGTTTGACACGATTTGTTCTTTACAAATCCATGCTCGCTATTCCCTATCACCTTACCACCTTCCAAGTGTTTGCAGATGATTGTTCCATCTGATCTGTTTACAGTATTGGCTGAATTCCACTTCCTGATTTTTCTGATTTCAGAACATTGTTCTAACACTGCTTCTTGTTGTGCAGTGTTTCCCTCCAGGTTTCAGAAGCTATTTTTCTACATCTGATACTTGCATATTTTTACCAATGGAAATTTTTTTCTTTAGCAGTGAGACTCTGGAAAATGACCAGTTATCCCCACTGAAAAATCTAGTATGTCCTCTTTTGTGTGACTCTCTGGGACTGGTGCACCCATTGAAGGAGGAAAATACTGCCCAGTTAACTGCCCAAACCATCTGGGTGCCTCATACACATAGAAAGGAAACTACAGACTCCCTCACTTCCCCTAGTCCTTACCAGTTCTGTTTTTGGAACTGGAGACCCCACTGTCTGTGACTTTTGCACAGTGTGGTATGAATAACATACAGTTTAGTTTATAAATCTCAAGTATAAAGAGAAATGACTTTGAACTTGGCTTGGCTCTGCTTGTTATTTCTGTGGGTAAGCAGTTTGGATGTACATCTGGGGATTGGCCACAGGTTAAAATAATTCTGACACTGTGTTGAGTTGTTACTGAAATTCAGCAGATCATTTTATGTATAATGAGAAGGGTTGCCCAGGCAAGTTTGACTCACTCTTTCTTTGGCTGCCAGGGCACACAGTGGAAGTGAATGTATATTGTTTTGGGGTTTGGCAGCTGTTTCTTCACTTTTCATGTGGGCAAAACAACTCAGCAGCTTGGGCCAGACACATCACATCTTGTGTGCAAGACGTTTCAGTGAGCAAACTACCCTAAAAAATAACTAACTTAAACCTTGAAATTCTACTCTCACTTGAGGGAGCACAGTGGAGAGAAACTGTGCTGTAATACAGGGCACTTGGCTGCTCTCCATTTCCTTATCCAGTAGGTAAAGGTTTTAGATAATGGTTTGAGAGATTATCCTTAATAAAGGATAAAGTGGATAAGAAATTGTCCATCTAAATAAGTGGGAAATTCTGAAAGCTGAAAAAGTAACACTTGGCAAACTCGCAGCACCTTTCATCGGAGCATCTCGAAGTACTTTACAATTTGAGTTTATTTTAATTTAGATGGAAACAGTGGAATGACAGCATCCTGCCAATACTCCCAGTGCCCTTGGGAAAAATTTAAAAAATATTCTAAAATGAACAGACCCATTGATTCTGCCAATCATCTCAAACAGCAAGAACATAAATGACTGAAATTAATAAATTATATGGTCCCCAGAGTTGTACAGCCAGCCTTAACGAATACCATCCATTTTCTTATCAGCCAGGGAGAAAAGCAATAAGCAATTGCTTAGCATCAGTAAGTCTCACAATACACCTTGTAGCAGCAGTAAGTGTAAGATCTATTTCACAGATAGGTTAAGTAGGGCTCAACAAGTCAGTGGAAGAGTTGTGAAAATAATCCAAGAGTCCTGATCATCCTCTTGATTTAATGATTAAGCCACAGTAGTTAAACTAACCTGCTAGTGTCCTCTAAAGAAGTGGACTGCATTGGGAAAACTATGTTCTGTAGGTGGAGAGAGGATTCTCTGTTTTATCAGAACCTCTAATGTGATGGTAGAGCCACCTGTGATGGTGGAGCCACTATGAAAAAGTGTCAGATTGAATTGGGACTCTTTTTACTATTATGTTGCTTGAGTTGAACAGTTAACAATATGCATACAGCATGCTTAGTGGAAACGCCTCCATATACTGGAAGTTAAGGGAATAAACCATTCTCCAGAGGGATGACTGGTTTTCTAACTCATGCAATAATATCTCCAACCAACGTACAACGTAGATTGGAAGATAATTTACTATCCTCTGGTAGCTGAGAGAAATAAATATACTTCAGGTTCAAGCATGCAAATACTCCTGGAAGATCTGGGGACAATCTCCCTAAATCCTGCAATCTAGAATGTTGCAATTCAAAGTTAAGGTCAAATGGATCTGAAAGGAATCAATACATTTACTAATGACACGGGTATCCTACCTGATAAATTGGTCCAGTTGGAGACTAGGCATTTGGGAAGTTAACCTAGTCCAGAGCTGGCCAGCCTCTGGCTCCAGAGCCGCATGAGGCTCTTCAGAAGTTAATATGTGGCTCATTGCATAGGCACCAACTCCAGGGCTGAAGCTAGAGGCACTAACTTTCCAGTGTGCCAGGGGGTGCTCACTGCTCAATCCCTGACTCTGCCATAGGCCCTGCCCCTACTTCATCCCTTCCCCCAAAGCCCCCACTTCTTCCTGTCTCGGTTCCCTGAGCCTGCCATGCCCTCGCTCCCCCTCCTCCTCCCAGAGCCTCCTACATACCGCAGGAGGCATGGGAAAGGAGGGGGAGGCGCTGATCAGCAGGGCTGCTGGGGGCGGGGGGAGCGCGCTGCTGATGTATTACTGTGGCTCTTTGGCAATTTAAATAGGTAAATTTTGGCTCCTTCTCAGGCACAGGTTGGCCACCCCAGACCTAGTCTCTCTGCCAAATGAGGAAAATGGGGGCTAGCTTTGAAAGGTGACTTAACAAAAAAGAAAAGGTTTGCAATATCAACTTAATGTTTTCCACAACCTTAAATGTACTCTAGCTTCTTCTAGTACTGTGGACTGCAGCATCTGCTAATCCACAACTCATTAATTTATATGGAAAGCACCGAGGAAACCACATAATAAAAAATAAGTATACGACCGTTATAGTGAAAATGTCGTGGCATATGTAGACCATCTATGTTTGCAGCTTGTTTAACTTTCTCATCTCTTGAACTGCACTTAGAGAACTGAGCTGCTGGCTGAAAAGGAACTATAATGATGTACATGCTGACAAAACTATTGAAGTATCTGGTGAGGAAAAAAGTGGAGATTAGACCATTAGGGCAATTACATAAATGAGTTTAAGGATGAACAAAATTATTACGAAGTGCTGCATTGTGCAGAAGAATCTGCTGTATATTGTATTTGAGCAATAGTATGTGATCCTATAATTCGACTGTATTGTAAGGAAGTGTGTACACACAAGGACAGAGTTAACATTAATATTTGTCACTGAGTGCTCAACTGTGCAAGTTCAATTTTCTTAATTTTGTCTTCTGTATGGAATTGTTTACTTCTAATCTATCCATGGGTAACAAAACCAAATTCATTCAAAATACTCAAAACAGGTTTGTATGCCTCTGGCACTGGGATCATGGCTATCTGTGTGAATTTCTTCTATTCCTGTTATTTCCTTTTACATTTCTTAAAATTGTATCCAGTTGTTGGGGTTTACATACTTCTCACTTAAAGCAGAGTTGAATTGAGTCCACAGAAAGTTCGGTGTTCCAACATTGAAGCAGGATCAGTGGCAAAGAGCAGGAGTGGGGGTTTCTAACCTGAGATTGTCAGTGTAACAAATGATCATGACCCTGAATTGGCTTTACTATTAGATTTTCATCCGTATTTAACCTTTAGTTTGGTCTTAACTAAACTGTATGGAAAGGCTACTATCCTTGAGGCATTGTCTGTATTAGAGAATATCCTACAATGAGAACCATTGTAACCTCCTTTGTGATGGCCACCATCTTGGTCAACACCATGGAATGAACTGGAAACCTCGAGAGCTGAGTGCATCAGTCTTTACAGCTTGAGCTAAAGAGCTAGGCTCTGTAGCTGGAGGGCTGTAGCACACAGATCCTCTGTAGATCGGGGGAAATACAGCATATGCTCACCAGTGAGCTATTCTGGCATGTTTTTGTTATGTGCTCTGCATCTGCACATGCATGCTCCAACTGGCTTAACATAGCATTGTTAGCCATTCTGTGTAGACTCTTTCACCCCCTTCTGGGGCTAAATATCAGTTTTGTCCTAAAAATTTCAGCCTGAATGGCTTAGTCCCTGTGTGGACACAGACTTGCTGAAATGGTTCAACTAGTCTCTGCCCCAATGGCCCTGTGAAATCTACCAGTTTCCGAGAAGCAGTACATTCTGGAAGAACAGCGAAAAGCATTGTAGATGGAAACATTTCCCCTTACTGCCTTTCTATCACTGGGTCTCCACTTTCAGATGTTTCTTTGTTAGATATCCATTTGTACACACATGCCATTTTGAGGCTGGGCAAAAAGTGCAAAATTTGTAATCCCATTTTAATGAAGAATGGCATAGGCTAAATATCACCTTACATAACAAGAAACTTTTCAAAATATTATTTCCAAGCTTTATATTTATGTATTTGCAAATTTGCTTTTGCATGATGTGCTTATGCAAGAATTTAGCAAAATGCTGGATTTTGGAGTTAACAATCTTTCAGCCCGCACAGATAGTTAACTGTCATTGAGCTATAGGTTAATCTTACTTTAATTTAGTTTTTTATGGTTTAATTATCATGTCACCCAGTAGCTTTGTTGTAGCCAAGTCTACCAGAAGTTCTGTTTGAAACTCATATTTTCATGGGGTTTATAACATGAATTTGGCTCTAAAAGCTCTCTTCATTCTTCAGCTTGAAAACCATGGGCTCAGCCTAGAGCAGTTTTTTAAATATTGATTTTGTTAGTTTTTAAAAGCTACAAGAATTTATTTGCAGTATTTTTGGCGCTCCTAATACAATTGAAAAATAATTCTTGTTTAAAACTGTTTCTTGTTCTCTCTCACACAGTAAGCTACACTGTTTTCTGGTTGGTTACTTTCCTCAAAATAACTGTCCTACTGTAAGCTACTATGGATGGGCAATAGCCCTTTCTCCTGACTGTTGTGTATCTGTAAAGGTAGAGCAATAAAAACTGCAGTGGGTGTGTTACTTGGGGGTATTTCAAACAACATGTACTCAAATCATTGCAAAATATGGTAGGCAGAGGTTCCTATATATGCATGCAGGTAGATTTCTTTTAAAACTTTAGCTTTTGTTTTGTAAAGTGCTCTTTGATGGAAATCATATAGTCTTTTCAGCCACATCCAGAAGGTTTTTTGCTAATGACTGACTTGGATGGAGTTTTCAAACTGCAGCTGGTATAGTAACAAAAAAACAGAAAACGCAAACATAAATATATTCCCCTGGGCTTCAGAACAAGCCCCAGGCTGCAGTTTCACCATTGTGTATAAACTCAGTAAATACAGTCTACACTCACCCAGCTGTTCCTTGGTCTGGCTTTAGACTCGAGTGCAGCTGATTTAGTTTAATGATATCTAATGGCCAGGATGGATACTTAAGAGTATTAGTGTAAATTCTGTTTATTGGGGCCAGTTGTCAGTCCCAGGAACATCTGCCATAATTCTCCCCTTCACCCTACTCTAGTCCTAAGTCCCTCCATTCGCTCACTCTTACCAACTGTGTCAAATTTAAGTTTCGTCCTCACCTTGAAGGTCCTGCACAGCTCTGCTCCAATCTACATCTTGGATGCCTTCTCTTACACCACTTCACCAAGGATATAGTGTATTCCTTGCTTCCTTTGTCTCATTCCCCTACAGCCTGTCTTGTTTTTCTGCAGCCCATAGATACAGGTCCCTCTCTCCTAAATTAAATCGTTGCTTACACTTCTTCCAAGTGGCCTACGAATGCCCACTCTCTTCAATCCATTGCTCTCTTAACCTGCTTTGTGTATGTGTGTAAGGAGCACGTTCCTCTTGGTTTCCTAGTGCCCCGTCATTTGCTGTGTGTCTTCTGGACTATGAGCTCTGACGCAGGAACTGTCCATGTGTATTTTGGACACTGCAAAGAGTAAATTAACGTAGGGGCAGGCTTTGCAACCAAACCAGCAGTTCAAAAATGATTCATTCCTCCTGTGGCTGAACAGGGTCCTAGCATGGCCTACGTTGTGGCAGAGTGTGGACAGTCAAGCCATCATAACCAGGTTGAAAAATAAGTGAAGACCAGGGCTAAAGAATGGTTATAACTGTTTGATTCAGTCAATACAAGCCAGACAAGTTTAGAAGCCAGTTTAGTCACAAATCAAACATAGATTTGCACTGTGCTCTAGCTGAAGAAATGGGAGTTGTGTGCAGGTGAGGAGAGTGCCTGGTCCTCACCACCTTTACTGTCCCTGTTCCTACTGCTGCCCTTCCCCCCTGGATAGTCCTCGCCTGCTGGTGTTGGCTGGCAGCTTTAGTCCTGCTGCTGACTCCGGTTCCTGAGCATGGTTCCAGTTTCCACTTCTTATGTAGCAGTGGCCCCTAGTGGAAGTAGCTGTGTTTATTTCTCCTCCTGAAGGCCCATAGAAGCAGCTAGAAACAAGGAGGAGGAAGCAGCATCTTGTGCCCTTGCCAGCTCTCCACAGATCGCTAGCAAGTTTTCCACAGGCCTCAAATTGCTGCTATGAAAAAGCACAAGTGTTCAGATAACTTTCCAGGTCTGTTTTAAACCGACAGCTGGGGAAGCTGTTAATTCCAACTAGTTGCTTCCTTACCCTGACTAATTTGCTTAAGCAGTAGATTTTTTTGGATGAGGCAGTTAAGTAGCTGGCAGCATCAAAAGAATTTGACGTTGAACATTAAGGAACAGTTTTAACTCTAATTACATTTTTAGGTTTTCCTTGTGACAGAACTTCTTGGAGCATGTGTGTGCACATGAGAATTGATTCTTCCTGATGGGAAGTTGTTGGAATGCAGCATTTAATCTATGTGTTTATAAATACATACACCTAACTATTAATAGCATACCAGATTATATTATGGCCTGTCATAAAATGCAGTTCTCGAGATCCAGAATGAAAATCTGCAGACAGGCAACTTCTAAAATTGAGGTTGTAAAATGTTCACTTTTAAATATTAAGACCTGTTATTGAACTGTTTAAATACGAATGCAGATTTGGTGCTTAATGAGTCTCCTTGTCCTCAATGTTTAGAATCTATAAGTAATAAAGACTAACACCATATGTTGGTTTCATACCTTCAGAATGCCTGCACCTTTGAATTCTTTTACAATATACTTAGTCTCCATTAAAATGCCTTGAAATTTTTGTTTTAAAATAAATCCAAACCTTTTTTGTGAGATAGTATAAATCACTTAAACTAGTTGCAGTTTGAAAAACTCAACAGATTTCTCTAAGAAATGACCGTGCAGCTCTGCATAAGCACATAAACATGTGCATTTCTTTAGCAGCAGCATCCATGTAGACCACTTTTGAATTTCTTCCATTTTGCCCACTGTCTTGAGTCTGGCTATGGAGTTGGTAAATGTACCATCTAAAATTACCTTTAAGTATGTGTCTGTATGGATCCCCGTGTAAGTACTCATGCACCTCATGTGCTTAGAAACCAGAGTTTGACTAGCTGTGACTGTTGAGGCTGTGGATGTGTCCTGTGCCACTTCATGCTCCTGTATGAGAGCACAAAGGGTTGGAAGACTGCCATCCTCCATCAGTTTCCTCTGACTGCCCATGGTAGCAAGATAGAACCTGGGAAGCATCAGATCTGCTAGTTCATTAGCTCTGGCTAAACTTCTCAAATATTCTCCAAATCTTCAGAACCACTTCTGATCTTCTGTTTCAACTGCTGTGAACTGATCACCTTTCTTCTCAATTGAACTTTGTTAGACCCCAACTATAAAGACTCCCCTCTACAGGGGATTTTAAATAAAGCCCACAGGTTTCAAATCCATCAAGCCCTGTCCATCCTGCAATGGATTAATCCTGCTGAAGGGTGGGCATGGTCTTCTGCCTTGGGGAATTGTATGTTCCAAGCAGATTCTCAGTATGCTTATCCTTCTCCACGAGAACTTGCGTGTTGAGATTCAGGGCTAAAACTCCACCTTCTGCAACAGTTCACGAAGATGTTGTCAGACCCAGAGAAAATGCGCTCCAGAATCCAGGAAGCTGATGGAGGGTCATTGCTGCCCTGCCATTTACACCAGCACATGGAGACACGCACTGCTTGCGTGACCCTCACAGACCCGACTAGTTTAGAAAAACATCCAAAGTGCAGGGGCACCTACACTAGGATCCTAACTGGCTACAACATCTCTAAGTAACCAACTCACTATCTCTCTTTCCAACTCCTGTGTAACTGCCTCAGAAGACTCAATCCCCAAAAACACTGGATGCTAAATACTTTGGAATCTGACTTCTTGAATCAAGGGAGAAATCTTTTGTGTAGCTGTGTGGTATTGAAAATTGGTTCCTTATGTTTGAAAACATGCTGCTGAGATAATGCTGATCATTCTTGCCATGTTGGGCCTTTGTAGGGGTGGTAAGTTTCTGGCTGCAGTTTCCCCTAAATCTCCACAATGCTCACTAATTTAAAATCCTGAATCACAACTCTTTCTCTGGTCTGTCTGCCCATGTTCTGAGGAGTCCTTTTTTACATGGATTTAACAATTTTCTCCCCAGTCCTTATGGCTTTACATTTACCTAGAAATAGGTATTGATCTAAACAGGAGGGAAACACTACAGAATAATACTTAGCAGTAGCATACCAATATTTTCAAAGTGGAATTTTGCTGTTCCTTATTCCAGACCTTTCTATGTTTAACAGTTTTATATTTGTATTAAAATGACTCCTATTGCTTTGAATAGAAGTGGCTCTGAAACTGAATCCTCAGGGTTCAATTTCAGAGCATTAAAATGCCTCCACTAAGTTTAGCCTCAATTACCAGTTTTTATTCAAGGGCAGCTTCAAATAAAAACTGTCTTGTCTAATTTTTAGTGTCCATACTTTTTATTTGCAGTCAGATATCCTTAATCATACTCAGACTTGCTGCCTCTTAACCAACCTAAAACTGCCTTAAACTGCAGAGTAGAGGTTATTGCTGGCTTCCATTCTGTGGAGGAGAGGCATGGAAGAGATAATTTGCTATATCCTGTGTGAAGAAACTTTACATTGGCAATGAAAACTGGCCTGTCACCCTTCTATCTAATTAAAAGGTGAAGGAATTGGCTAGTGAGATCTTCTGGAAAGATGAAATGGTTAAGT
The DNA here is from genome assembly GCF_007399415.2 of Gopherus evgoodei. Classification (NCBI taxonomy): domain Eukaryota; kingdom Metazoa; phylum Chordata; order Testudines; family Testudinidae; genus Gopherus; species Gopherus evgoodei. The sequence continues at coordinate 43,226,468 of NC_044325.1, forward strand.
GCTATAAACTTGCAGAGCTTGTCCATAAAGTGACTAATTATTCTACTAACATTGCAGATAGTTTTGTAAGAAACCTTAAGGAGATCATCAAATCTCTAAAAGTTCAGTGGAGACTTTACTGTTTGCAAAGGCAGAGGAATACTGGGGTCCCTTTTTAGATCTTAAAATGTTTCTTTCCAGAGCAAACTGCACACTTTATCTCTTATAGGCACAGCCAACCAAAAAGACAAAATGTTAGAAATAATAAACAAAATGGTGGTTTAAACCCTTGCAGAAAAAACAAACCAAAAAACAGTATTTTATGTGGAAAAGCTTATATGCTTGGCTATATTACAGCATCAGTCAGACTTGGAGAAAGTTTGTGGGGAATGATTTTATACAGCCAAGATTTCATTGCCAGTTTAGTTTCTGAAATAGAAAGAATGCTTTTAAATGTCCGAAGATACTCTTGAAGTAACTAGAAAATCAAGTACAGATCATAACACGCTGTTTTTTTCCCTATTTTATTCATTAGCAGCAGCACTGTGGAGATTGAAGTCAGACAACAGAACCATGCTGGCCCAAACTAACAGAAAAGCAGTATTTTTATCTCCACCTTCTGGAAAAGATAGCTTGAGCTGTTGTGGTCCATTAAGAGTCTTCCAAACTTTTTTGGTGACATTAGGATCTCTCAAATCACAAATGGCATAAGTTATGATGGCACAACTTTTTTTATTAAAAAGAACTAAGAATTTCAGGATTAGTAATCCAAATGGGAGCGTGGAGAGGAGAGGAGAGATGAGGGAGGGGCCCAGGGCAGAAGCATTTCAATGGATAATCAAGATAAGGAGCAACTTCATCATTCCTAGCTAAAATAGGAATTTGTTTAACAAATACCTCATAGAAAAATGTTTTCCCTTTGACTAATATTTGTTTATTCACATGACCTCCACTGCAACCCCAGCACACAGTTCTGTCTGTACTGTGCAAGGGATTTTAATAAAGTTCTATCCTGAAATGTCACTTTGAAATCTCTTGAAGAATTAACCAAAAATATAAAGGATCTTAGGGGTATTTGTGTTGCACAGAAAGTCTTTCATTTAGATCCAGGCAGAAATGGTCGCTAGTGTAGCCTGAAAATAAATCTCTGCTGTGTTCCTTTCCCCAGCTACAGTTGGTTTACCCCCCTCCTCGAGTGCAGCATTTGTCAATGATCTGTTTGTATACAACACAACATGCCTCTGATTCCTCCAGAAGCCTGGATGATGAAGTGTCACATTGTTTAGAAGGGCAGAATTTGTGATTATTACCAAATAACAGTGCTGAAACTGCAAGAGGCAAAAACAAATATGTCTGGATTGAACTAAAGGTCGTGGGTTTGGTAACACCCCTCACAATTAGTTCATCAGACGTTATAGCAGCTGGTTGGTATATTCCAAATGAGACCCCTTGTAGCAGAGAGCGCCTTCTGCAATAAAATCTGGTTCTTTGGATTTATAGGGATGACTTTTTATAATAGAATGGGAAGAAGTAAAACTCAAATTCCTGACGTCATTAAAAAGCGTCTGCTTTTTCCCTTGTCAGTTGCAAAAGTACCTGGAGTGGTGTCTGTTCTAGCCTTAGGATCAACATCCTGCTCTAACAATATGCCCATCTTGGACAGGCAGGATTTACTTAAAAACCACCTTGTGGCAAATAGAGGGGAAGGCTATCTTAGGCCTTGTCTACACTATACAGTTTTGTCAGCAAAAATGGAGATGTACAATCTACAATGCTCCTCCCGCTGATGTAACTCCCCTGCTATGAGGACATAAAACCACCTCAGCAAGAGGCCTGGGGCTTGTATTGGTGTAATTAGGGCAACACAGTGTGTGTAGACACTGTGTTCCTTACATTGGTGGAGCTGGTGACAAGAAAGCCAGCTCTTGGACTGCTGCCCAGTCTCTGCTTCCAAGCAGAGCTGCCACCTAGGCTTCGAGCTTGGGCTGCTGCCCAGGCTCCCCAGTGGGAGTCCTGCTGCCCTCAGGAGTCCTTGCTCCCCACCCAGAGCATGGCAGCCAACTGGACTTTGGAGGTGAGGAGCCCCAGAAAGCTGCACCCAGCTGGGAGTGTGGAAGCAAGAAGCCGGGGGGTGGATAGCTGGACTCCCGGGGGGGAAATGGGTGGAGCTGAGAGCCCTGGCTCTCCGTCCCCCACACTACCCCTCTTCAGTTGGTGGAAGTGCTCCTCGTGAGGATGCGCCCCAGCAACAGAAGGAGGGTAGTGGGGACATCTGCCACTGCGGTAATTAATGCAGTGGCTGTTAAGTTGACTTAACATAGGTCAACTGATCTTTGTAGTGTAGCCATAGCCTTAGGCTCCTGGCAATGCTACACACGAAGTTTAGACTATTAGTTTAAGCAAGAGCTTTGGTGTTTTGAAGCGCAATGACAGCTAAATAGATGGAAGCTCTTTTGTATACTCGTTTCATTGATCAACCTCATCATGATCACTCTCAGCCTGTTTAGTGCTGCCCATCTCTGTGCATCCTTTATTTGTCCTCTCACTTTAGGAATGAGAGCTTCTGAGGGGTAGGTGGGTACTTGAAAGTTATTCTGTGACATATCCTTATTTCTCAGCCCAGGAGAAGCTGGCCATCAAATAATTCTGATTTACTGTGCCAGCAGTGCTGAAGATGTATAATGCTGCTTCAGACGTTGTATTCAAGATACTAAATGGATTCTCATGGGAAGGCTTTGAGGTGTTCAGGATTTCAGAGGGGTGTTGAGCTCACTGTTTCAAGGTTGCTGCTTCCTGTTTGTTTACATGATCTTTCTTATCCAGACATCATCTGTGTCTTCATAGGTCTTAAAATATCAGAAGAGTAAAAGCCCATTCTCCCTCCCCGCTGGTACAAGTCGTCTTTTGAGGCTTAAATAGAAGTTTGTAACTTTAGCATTAAAAGTGAAATATAAGCACTAAGTACTGGAAGAGGTGCATTGGAGCAAAAAATGTCTTGTCCTGATCCCTACCATCATTTCATCTATGGCATCTAGTAGCACTCTAGTACAAGTGCAAAGCTGTGCAGGCCTAAAGCAAGATCAGATCCAGTGCACAATGTAGAGTTATTTTGCTCACCACAGTGCTTATAAATGTCAGAACACTTATCTAGCATTCCCAGGCCTGACACGTTCCTGTAGGGTGGATAGAAGCTACCTTATACTGACAGTTCCATAAAGAATGGGTTTGAGAGAGGCTCTTAACTGCTCAGCCACTGAAGCTGCTGTTATGGTGGTAGCCTGGGGCAGGAGAGCTGCTACTTAATGCTTGAGTACCACTTCTGCACTAAAGGTGTCATGTGGCATCTGTCAACCAGAGTGATGGCAATTTAAAGTGATGTACCTTGTCATCCAGGGCTCATGAAAGGTTATTACAATCAAGGACATGGGTGTTTTCCCCTCTAACTGCTATCTAGACACACTTAGCACATCTTAGCTCTCCAAACATGCATTTATTTTTGTTCTCTTACAGTTTTTTTCTTGTTTCTTATCTCTTCTGGATCTCCAAAACCAATAAATACCACCCCAGCTCTGTAAGAGTTGAAGGCTGGATATAAAGGGAACATGCCCTTTAAATAGCATGTGACCTTTACTTATGAGATACCTTGGCAGCCCAGCCCTTTGAAGATAGATGTGAACTTTACCCTACATGATAATATTCAGATTGTTGATAGCATGAGCTAGTTTCACTGAATTGTGAAGGAATTTCTTTGGGTGAAATGAGTTATAGAAGGTAACAGAGGCACAAGAGGAGTTGGTTGTTAACTTCAGGACACCGCAGAGACAAGCTGGTTGTGACTTGAATCCCAAAGTAGATCTGTCAGTAGCTAATTTAATCTGTTTACAATCCCCATGTGGTTTCCTATCAGATGCCCTGATAAGGGGCACCTGGTTGTCTTTTCTAGTCCTTTGAAGAATTCAGTTACATTGCCCTCTGAAAGTCACTGCATTCCACTTCACCAGATTAAAGGATGTTAACATAACTGTTACACAACTCCTGTGAGTGTGCAGACAGTTGGCAGGGCAGCAGCTCTGATTTGAGCTGTCTGAAAAAATGAAGTTAACCTTCGCCAAGAATTACAGCTGCTGGAGAGTTGCTGCCATACCAGCATCTTCCTAGACCTGTAGTTGGGCAGAAACAGACAGAAGTCTGAGCTCCACAAGTTATTGTCAGACTAGAAAGGCATGTCTGACTGTTATGTACATAGTAGAGTAACGCTTGGTATGTCTACACTGCAGGGGGAGTAGAATTTGAGTTAGCAGGCCCTGGGTTTTTTAACCTAGGGCTTGAGCAGCTACACTCCTTTGTAACCACAGGTTAGGAATTGTTGAACCCTAGGTCTCAACCTGCAGATCTAGCATCTACACTGCATTATGTGGGCCCTAGTCCCACCACACACATCTCGGATTCCCTAGCCCCTACCCAAAACATGGCCATTCTAGCCCTGTGTTCAGGTGCAGTGTGGGAAACTTGAGTCTTTGGAGGACAAAGAAAGTCAACCCATGGGATTGTGGGATACATTTGGTAGACTGAGAGCATAAGTCCAAGGGGGCTGTGTCTACTCTGCAAAGTAATAGGACTTGAATCTTGAATCCCAGCTTCAGTTAGGCTCAGCCCCCCCACTCGTGGGATCCTGGGACCCTGGGTTCGAGTCCTAGGTTAGCATGACTTGTGTGTAGACAGAAGCGCAGTTAGGCTTGAGCCTGAATTTGAATGCTGAGCTTACATTGCAGTGTACGCCTAGGATCTAGGGCCTTGCATGTACCATTGTTTTTGCTGGTTTGGTTCCACTGAAGTTAGCAGAATTGGGAGCACTAGCGGCGAGAAATGTGCTGGCTGCTGCCAGTCATCAGCACTATGTTAATTTACACCTGCTCAGAGCATGGTTAAAGGACTCCATAATTAAAATGGTGGTAGCAGCTGGCAGCCCAACCGCTAGTGCTCCCAATGTTGCTAATGCCAGTGTAGTTAAACCAGCATTTAATGTTGACAAAGCCAGAGTTGGGTGTGTTTTTTCTTAACCTTGTACATAATACTCCAGTAATGCACCTCCATTGCCCTTGAAAGCGATGCAGTATTTTAAGATAGAGCCAGGATACCAAATATCTTATGCTGGGGGAGGTAGAAAAGCCCTGGCTGGAATGATTTAGTTGGGGTTGGTCCTGCTTTGAGCAGGGGATTTGGACTAGATGCTCCTGAGGTCTCTTCCAACCCTAATATTCTGTGATTGTGTGATACATGGAACTTTGGATGTAAAAGGACTAGGGAGACAGGAGCTCCAGGGTTTTAATCCGTGTTTGTCTGATGACTAATCTTGGATTAGACATTTAATGTCACTCTTCCTCCCTCCATTTTCTTCATCTATAAAATGGCAAAGAATTGCTCCACAGCAGTGGTGGGAAGAGACTACTTGGTATCGGTAAAACGCTTTGAGGCTTGAAAGCGTAGTATAAGCATTAACTTTTAGCATCATGAGATCTTTGAAAGAGTCCAGAGAAGAAAATAGCAAAGCAGCTATGGACTATAAATTAGGACTGAGATTTCAGGTTAAGCTTTAGCCCGTGAGGCCTCCAGTGATTAGAGAGGTGGTGTGGGCATAAGCTATCTTGTTTCTTATTCATAGTAGTGAGAGTTGACATTTGAGTGTTTTTAGTATATATACTAAATATTTTGCCTAGAAGTGTGTCACGGCTGTGCAATATTATATAGAGACAGGGACCACTGCAGCTTTCTCTGAGAAGGTCCCAGCATAGCCTTCCTTTTCACCATAACTTGCTCTTTCAGCCTGTCCCTAGAGAACCTTAACTTTTATTGCATACAGTGGTATTAGAAATATGTGGATTAGCTCTCACCCTCTGTCAGGAACACTAACCTTCCACTGTTGTAGTAAATCTGCTCAGTCAGACCTTACTGTGCAGTCAGTGTTAACTGAAGTAATCAGGTTTTTAGCATTCAGGGTTGAGAAAGCTTAGAGATCCTGTGTTTAGGAGATCTGATTGGACTTGAGATGTAATTGCATGATAGGTTCTGAGTGTGAAGTTCTGTCCTTGTTCTACAGGAGATGAGTGGGGAAGGGTGGAGGGAGCTATACACTTACACAGCAGAAATTCTGGAGGATGTGTGTCTTGAAAAGAAATGTTTTTGTGGAAAAGAGGTGAAGACATTTTCCTTAGCAGGTGGTGATGATTGTAGTTAAAAACTCTGAAGCTCGCCTTTCATCGAAGGAGGAGTTGGGATGTAAAACACACTGATATTTCATCCTTTATTTTTATGCTTGGTTTTTGAGTGTGTGATTGTGGATGGAGTATTTGGCCTATTTTGGGCTTTGAACTACATAGGGTCTTAAACCCATGGCACTCCAGGTCACATCAAATGAAATTTTTTCTCTTCTTGGCCTGAGATGCTCCCTTTGGATGCCTCCTCTTTCATCTACTACAGAACACTGGTTACTAGAAAAGTAAGCAGTGCCCAGCCAGTCAACCCCTCAACGTGGTATACAGTGGATACTACTGCTGCTACACTTGCTGTTTCAGCAGATGAAATGTCCACCCGGTAGAGACAGATATGGGATCACTTCTCGAATAACTTTAAAAGACCATGATCTGCAATTTATCCAGGATAGACCACAGTAAATCTTACTATCCCAGTGTTACCACTGCCTTGGTACCTTCTCATGCTAAACAGGCCAGGGCAACTGTCTTGTTAGGTGAGTGAGTGAAACTTTCTGTAGGCAAACTTAACAATTATAGCGTATAATATATAGTTAGTACTTTAATTTCAAATAGGTATCCTTATGTGTTGCTGTTGACTAGCCAGATGTTTAGTCTAGACTACCTATACAGACATGTTTTCTGCATACACTGGTTGTACCTTATGCAGCAAATGCCTCAGCACAGATTTCGTTGTATATATGGTAACTTGTAAGGCGTGATTGACGCCAGATACATATGTGAGTAAGAGTTTGCCTTCACATTTCCAAGTTATACCTGGAGACTATAAGCTCTGGGCTCCAGTGGCTTGGTAGGGACAAGAGCTGTCGTGTAACCTTTAAGGCACAGTCATGGCTGGTTGGGGAAAAATTGGACCTACCAAAATGAGGTAGAGGGCAGGTACGCGCTAGGATTGCCATTTTTGGTTGGACGTATTCCTGGAGGTTTCATCACATGACATAATCTTTAATTAAAAATTTTTAATTCCCGGAGACTCTAGGGCAATCCTGGAGGGTTGGCAACCTTGATACCAGAAGAAATGTAGTGTGTGCCCCTCTATTGAACCTTTCTGCCCTATTCTCATGGGCAGGCAGTGTGCTAAAATTTACCAGAATGCTGTTTTGAGTACCACTAATAACATAAATATTGTAAATTACATTCCCTATATACAAATTTTTCTCCTACAAGTGGTGGTGAATGAAGAAAAAATATATAGGATTGTAAGTAAGTGAAGTCCATTTAGTCATATCTGAGTACTGGTGACAGCAGAGTTTTCCGAAGCCTTCTCAGTCCATTATTACCTTTGTATGCTCAGTAGCCAACCTCCCAGTGATCTGCTGCACACTATCGATCACACTGTTGTCCCCTATAATGATGACCCATTCCTTCCATTATAACTTCCTCAGGTTATTCCATCTCTGTGCCTGATGTAACCAAGATGTGTACGTTTTTGTGCTTGTTGATTTCTGAGAGCAGGGGTCCACTCCTGTCCAATATTTTTATATTTCTATAAAATACATTCATCTTTTCTATCCAAGAGATATGCAAGAGTCTTCTTCAAACACCACATCTCAAATGCTTTGATTTTCTTCTTGTTAGCAGCATTAGCTTCCCAGGATTCACATCCATAAGTTACTATGGGAAAAAATTAAGCTTTTCTCCAGTCTAGCCTTCATACGTTTCAGGATGCCACAGATTCATAAAGGAGGCCATGGCTGTGGGAGTCATCTCTAGTGCTCGGATTTCTTTAAAGCAGCCTTCTTGGCTGGATGTGTGTGAGCCCAGATAACTAAATTCATCTACTGCCTCTAGAGCTTGACTGTGTTAATCGTGATGTCCACTTGCCTCCTTTTATTGATTATGTCAATGAATGTGCATTTCATATTCCCTAAATTCAGGAATAGTTCATATTCCTTGATAACTGTTTTTACAGACTCCCAACATTTATTGCATTGCATAAGTGGTTGCAGTAAGAGTGTCGTATCAGCATATCAGAGGTCAGTTTTAAGAAGTGTCCACCAATGGAAATCTGAGCTCCTTCCACTTTATCAAAACCTTCCAGGGCTCGTCTCGTAATAAATTTTCTGTACATATTGAAGGACAGAATTCACAGGGACAGAAATACACCCTTGTCTCACAGCCTGCCCAGTGGAAAACCACTTGCTGTTGCTCAGTGTTTGTACCATGGTCTGTTGTTGACCGATGCGACTGGTGATGACTTCAATGAGATGCTTTTGAATCCACCTGTCTGCCAGTAACCTCCAGAGACTGTCATGTCAGACAGTATCAAATGCTTTGGAGTAGTCAATGAAACACATTATCAGTGGGTTGTTATGCTCCCTGCATCTTTCAATGTTAAAAACAATATTTGTTGTTTTATTACATAGACCTTGTGCCTCTCTGAAATCAACTTGTTGTGATGGTAGATCTGCTTCTACCATTCACTTTGTGATCCTGAATTATGTAGAGCAGCGCTTAATTCACATGTGATATCAGGAAGATGGTACTGAAGAGACTAGAACAGCATGCAGTAACTTCCTTTGGTAAGGGCAGAAAGATTCCATTCATCTAGTCATCTGGCCATTTTCTAGTCATCTATACATTAATGCAAATTTTCCACATGAGATCAATACTATGATCACCAACTACCTTTCAGCAATTGTGCTGGTACATTATCTAGCCATGGTGCTTTCCCAGCCTTCATTTCTATAATAGCTGGCACCACTGCCTCTCATAGGGTTGATGGCTCCAGCTCTGTACTCTTTCCTAGTGTCCTGTATTGTAAGTGGTTCTGAGGCATACATATTGGCACAGTAATCTCTCTACCTGCATTTGATGATATCACTTTCAATAAGAACTCTGCCATCATGATCTTTTATTATATTCTCTTGCAGGAAAACCTTAAGTAAGAAGTCTGACCAGTATACTGTTGGTAGGCCCTACCAAATTCATGGCCATGGAAAAACACATCATGAACCGTGAAATCTGTTTCCCACCACCACCCCCGGGTGAAATCTGGTCTTTTGTGTGCTTTTACCCTATACTATACAGATTTCATAGAGGAGAGCGTTTCTCAAATTGGGGATCCTAACCCAAAAGGGAGTTGCAGGGTGGTCACAAAGTTATTTTAGGGGGGTTGCGGTATTGCCACCCTTACTTCGGGGCTGCCTTCAGATCTGAGTGGCGGCTGTTGGCCAGGCACCCAGCTGTGAAGGCAGCACCCTACCAGAAGCAGTGCAGAAGTAAGGGTGGCAATACCATACCCTGCCACCCTTTACTTCTGCACTGCTGCCTTCAGAGCTGGGTGGCCAGAGTAGCAGCTGCTGACTAAGGGCTCAGCTTGGCAGGCAGCAGTGCAGTAGTAAGGGTGGCAATAGCATACCATGCCATCCTTACTTCTGTGCTGCTGCTGGTGGCTCTGCCTTCAGAGCGGGGCTCTTGACCAGCAGCCGCCCAACTCTGTAAGCAGTGCAGAAGTAAGGGTAGCAGTACCGCAACCCCCCCCAATAACCTTGTGACCCCCCTCAACTCCTTTTTGGGTCAGGACCCCTATAATTACAACACTGTGAAATTTCAGATTTTAAATAGCTGAAATCATGAAATTTATGATTTTTTAAATCCTATGACCATGCAATTGACCAAAATGGACCATGAATTTGGTATAGCCCTACCTATTGGGGAGAAGGTAGTTGCCCTGGCTTCGTGATTTTTTTGGAAGGGGCTCTAGGAATATAATTCCAAATTCCAATTTTAAATTGATACCCTCATTTGGGATTGTTGGTGGAGAACATTTCAGGAACCAGAAAGATAGTACGCAGTCTTAGGTGACTTTATGATATCAATATGAAATAGGGGTATTATTTAGACCATGGCATTCTGAAGACATTGATCCTTTTAAAGGGATTGTGTAGCAGAGAAATTTCATGTATTTTTTTTGTGTAGGATACTTGTGATACGTGGGAAGAGCTTCGGAGTAAAAGGTCTGATCATTTCAATATGTAGGCATGCATATGTATCTGAGAGACCAGGATATGTGCAGATGGAACTGGAGAATACAGGAGTTGGACTAATGTAACAGCATGCTCACAATGTGCAGCAAGAATGGAGGAAAAAAATATATGAAACTGTCTTCAAAAGCCTTGTCCGGTTTCAAGAGCTGAACTTGCTCATGCTATTGATACATCTGACAGGAGCTTGAAAGTATTCATCTGTAAGCATAGCTTTGAATTTTCAAATCTCAATCCATCTGCAGCTCTGCATTTCAAGTCAGAGGTTGAACTTCTGTTTGTTCTGCTGTAATGGTGTGTTCAGAAAATAGAAACCTTAAACAAGCTTTAATCTTGGTTTGTGTGCTTACCTTATAGCTGTCTTTTTATCTTGTGCCACTTTGATTTCAGCATATTGGCAAAGGTAGCAATATCTTCTCAGTTGATCAGTTTCTTTACTAAATAGTCTTTCACAAGTTCACTAACTGTGCTTTGCCATTATGGCTTTGCCAGTGAGCTGTGGTCTACTGGCATTAATCTTTTCTAGGAGCGTGTGATTGCCCATCTTCTAGACAATCTCAGTACAAACCTAATTATTATGAAAGAATTAAGGAATCATTTAAACTCATGAGGATCATGAAAGGGTCATCTGTTGTAGTCCATTCTGTAGCAGTGTGGCCAGAAAATGAAGAGTAATCTTGGCTGTGTTAAAGGAAATTCTGACGAAGGAGATACTGCAAACGATTGCCAGTTGCAATTCAAATTTCAAATAACTTTGCAGTTTAGTTAATATTTTTATATACAAAACTGGTCCAGCTATGTTCATAATACAGATGATACAAGACTAACTACAGTTGTATGATACATGTGATCTATGGTGGTCATTTTGCTCATGGTTTTTCCTTCATTTATTTCTCAAGGCAAGGAATGTGTGCAGCAGTTGGCGGAGAACACCAGGTATTTCAGGAGGCAGCTGAAGAAGATGGGCTTTATTATCTATGGAAACGAAGATTCCCCAGTTGTGCCTTTATTGCTGTACATGCCAGCAAAAGTTAGGTAGGTTCAGTGGGGAGAATTCCTCATCCATCCACTTGACCCAGACTTGTTAGGAAGCTGGCTTTTTTTCCTGGTGTCTGTGCCTACTGCATGTAGAAGACTGTCATGTTTTACAAGTGCTCAGATGAAGAGAGCTTCCTGGCTTTAAACTTGGAAAGAAGCATTTGAGAGAGTGATGTTTAAAGGGTTTTTTTGGAGTTTACTCCTGTCCCTTTTGCTGAAAGGCCAAATTTTAGGCAAGAATTGGTCTTGTTTTGCTCTTGGGATTCAGATATGGGACTGAGGGGTACATGCAGCTAAGAGATGAGGTGAATTCTGGTAGAAATGGAAGCCGCTACTGGGGGTGATGTGATGGCCACAGAACCACATGGGAGGTACCAGGTTCTGAAATTCTTTTGGTCTCAAACTGATGGTCCTTTGATTTATAGCTGTCTAGGTCGTACTTCTTTATTTTTTCAGTGCCTTGTGCTGGGAATGTTTACATTAGAGAGGATATGAATAAGAGGGTATCAGAGATGTACACAGAATAACAAATGGTACGAAGAAGGTGAGTGAGTAAATAGGAAAATCCCCATTCTCCTAATTCAAGAACAAAGGGGAATTCCATTAAATTGAAGGGCAGCAAATTTAAAACCACTTAAAAGGAAGTACATTTTACACAGTGCACGATAAGTCCATGAAACTCATGGCAAGTTGCTAAGGCCAAGAGCTTAGAACAGTACAAAGAAGGGTTAGATATTTTATATGGATTGTGGAAACTTTATTCATTAGGATTCTAAACCCTCATGCCTCCTGGGGTATAAAACAGGCACTAACTGACAAGGATTAGAAAAGCACTTTCCTTACAGGACAGTATTCCCTGGCTGTCCGTTATGGAGATTCTTGCTCCTTCCTCTGAAGAATCTAGTTCTGAACACTCTCTGGCATACTGTCAATGGTCCATCTAGTCTGCTACCTAGTCAAGAATGGCAATTGCTAGGTTCTTATGAGAACTTTTGAGTAGATTCCACAATGTACCTTAATTGCATTACATTGGTGAAAACAATCCTTTTTGAAACTGCAGAGGCTTCTGCTTTGGGGGTAGGCAGCAGGGGGGAATTCCTCTTATAGTCAGACTCTGGAGTGTAAGTCCCTGTTTTCCATCAGAAAGATTTTCAAGCTTAGGTTACAAATCCATTTAGAAGCAGCCCACTAAAAGACCAGCTCCTGCCAAATATAATCTTTCAGCTTTGTTAGAACTTAATACAGTGAAACCTTTCTAGGAAGACCACCTCTGGACTGAACAAAAGAAGCCTTTGTGAGCAGGCATTCTACCTGTAAGAGAAGGCAGTGGAAAGTCAGAACTGCAGCCTCGCAGGCACGCTTCACCAAAGGCCTGTGTGGCTTAGTGTACTGAGACCTTTATGCTGCTGCTCTGTCTCTGCTTCTTCAGTATCACTCTAAACATTCCTCATTGCTTTCTCTTGCAGTGCATTTGGGCGAGAGATGCTGAAGCGAAACATAGGAGTCGTGGTTGTGGGTTTCCCTGCCACCCCAATCATCGAATCCAGAGCCAGATTCTGTGTGTCTGCATCTCATACCAAAGAGATACTTGATACTGTAAGTGTCTGATCTTGTCTTCCCCTCATCCATGTCTGCGCCTCCTCTAAACAGAGATAGCATTTGGCTGTTGGTTTTGCAGCACACAAGCCAAACAAGTATTCATAGCATCATAGACACTAGAGATGGAAAAAGATTCCCCTCTGGACAATACATGGTTGTCTATGGTACATAATCTGGGGATTTTCTCAGTACATTTTTAAATGAGCCAGCTAACAGTCTGTCCATCACTCCCCTTCCACTCTGAAAAGGCTGTAATTTGTGTGTTATGGATAGTTAAGAACACAAACCTTTCTGAAGGGCAAGTGCTAGTTCTTGCTAACCTTAGACTTGGAAGTTAGAGCTGGAAAAGGCAGACTAGCTAATCGGGACCCAGGAGCCAGTGCAATGTTGTTGACCTCAGGACATTACTTACCATTAGATACTCCTGGAGGGAATTCTGCACCACTGTGCGAACACAGAATTCATGTCCCTCAGGAGACTTCTTTGCTTCCCTGCAGAAAAAAAAAAATTCTGACAGGGAAGTTAAAGGTAAGCCACAAAAGCAGTCATGCACCCCTTCCCAACAGCGCGGGCACATCATTTCAGGTGCCTGGAGCAGCTGATGAAGAGGTAAATCACTACAGGGGGACAGGGCTGGGGACACCTCAGCTGGTGGCTCCTCTCCTGTGCCAGGCTTAGCTGCTAGTCCCAGATGGGATGGGGCTAGGGGAGGACAGGACTTGCTCTTCCCCTGCAAGCAGCAGCTGAGGCTGGGTCAGACCCACCCCCTAGAAACCTCCCCCAGCTGCAGGAAGTCTGTCTATCCATCCCCGTTCCCCCCCAGTTTCCTGCCCCCATCATTCTTCAACTGTCGGGGAAGGGGTCATTGTATTAGGAGCTGCTCCCCCATCCTCCATGCATCCAGACCTCCCACATCCAGATCCTCCTACCAAGCCCCCTCCCTGCCCGAACGTCCACCCCACTGAGCCTCACCCCCTGCATCTGGAGCCCCACCTCTCCTGCACCTGGACCCCCCTGCCAACCCTTACACCACCCCAGTGAGTCCCCCACACCTGGACCCCCCTGCCAACCCTTACACCACCCCAATGAGTCTCCCACACCTGGACCCCCCCTCACTGAGCCCCAACTAGCTGTACCCAAATCCCCACACCACCAAGCCCCACTCCTCCAGCACCTGGACTCTACCCCCGCTGAGCCTCCCGCACCCAGACCCCCCCAACCCCATCCCTCCACACTGCCCCCCCAGCCGCAAACACTTTCACCTTGACCCCTCTGCAGAGTCCCATTGCCTCTGCACTGAGAACACCCCGCAGTGAGCCCTGTGCATCCAGAGCTCCCAACGCGTGCGCACATGCACGCACATGCACACACACACTGAGCCACCTGCACCCAGATTGCCCAACACAGAACTCTCTCACACCACAGCTGGATCCCCCCACACTAAGCTCCTCCACACTTAGAGTCTGCCAGGCTGTACCTGGCACAGAGGGACAGGGCCCCGGGGTGTTTCTGGGGTAGGCCAGACCCGGCCCTTGCGCAGTGTCAGGGTCGGGTGCAGCCTCACTGCTGAGTCTGTTTCCCCGGGGGCTGCAGGGTGATCTCCCACCTCCATGCTTGTACTCCCCACTGCCATGCTGGAGACTTCACATTTATTTATTGACAAATAAAATTTTCAGAGTTTTTGCAGGATTTTAAAATACTGCAGAATTCCCTGACGACTAAGTGGAGTTGAAACTGTCACCCTTGCTAAAGCCTCAGAGGTGAAAGATTGAACCATGTCCTCAGAACACTGTCCACCTGCACGTTGGCAGGTGATGGAGGACTGCTCCGTTGCACCTATTCTGGTGACTAAATTCATTTCAAAAGATAGTTGTTCAAGCTTGTTGTCTTTGAAGGACAGGCATACTGTATGTAACCCAGTCGGAGGCCATGTCAAAGCTCCCCATGTTTGCAGACTCCCTGCTTCATGGTGTGGTTCCATTAAAGCTTTCTAGGGGCTTCATAAAGTGATGATGCTTTTCCTGTGGTACTGAACCGAGTACCTCAGCATGGCTCTAGGAGGCGCTGTGCTGCTGAAGTTACATGAATCTGCCAGGAAACTCTTTTGGGAGCTCCTCCCAAGCACTATCTCTTATTTTCTTTGGGAGAGAAGGGGAACTGGTGGGGAAGGCACTTGAGATCACATCTCTATGGCTAGAGACCTGCGAAGTCAGAAAACAGGAGATTATTTAAACACACATGGTTTAGACAGCTTACTTAGGTCACTAGCATATACCCCGTAATTGTATTGAGTGGAATACAGCCAACTGCATTGTCTCAGAAGTGCCCAAACATGAGTAGGTGGTAACAGTTCTATATAGTGTAATAGACAGGAGTTGGCATGTGAGCTGACAGTTTCCAATGTGTTGTCAAAAACCAAGAGCCATCCTCCTCACACTACTACCACAGCACCTTTAGGTCAGCAGCTGAGAATTCCACTTGTTGTTTTGTCTTTGCTAGGAAATAAATAAAACAGAATGGTATAAGTCAGGTACGTGTATACACAATACATAAATGCATGTGCAATTTTATAGCAAGCTTAGATGCAGTTATCTTCTTTCCTCACCACAGTTACTTACTCAATAAAGGATTTACTGAACTATGCCTCACTGCCCCTTACAACTATTTAATCAACTAAGCAAACAGGATGACATGCATACAAGTCACCCAAGTAACCACAGAATCCTAAGCCTTATCTACACTGCAGGGGAAATTCAATCTAAGCTACACAATTTGAGTTAAATGAATAGCGTAACTCAATTTGATGTAGCTTAGATCTACTTACCATGGGGTCCACACTACACAGTGTCAATGGGAGAGCGATCTGTGGTTGATCCCCCGGTAAGTGTAGACAAGCCCTTATAGCTGGTCTATACTAGGAACTTATATTGGCATAGCTACGTCACTTAAAGGTGTGCAAAAATCCACATCCCTGAGCATCGTAGTTAAGCCAACCTAACCCTCGGTGTACACAGCGTTAGGTTGACAGAAGAATTCTTCCATTGCCCTGTCTATCACCTCTCAGGAAGTTGGATTACCTAGGCCAGTGGTTTTCAACCTTTTTTCATTTGTGGACCTCTAAAAATTTTCCAGTGGTGGTGTGGACCCCTTTAGAAATCTTAGACAGTCTGTGGAACCCAGGTTGAAAACCTTTGTAAGTCGACAGAAGAACTCCTCCTGTTGACATAGATGGCATCTGTACTGAAGCAGTGAAGCGTTTCAAGTGTAGACAAGCCCTTACTGTCTCTCTCAACTCTACACTGTCTGTTGTCTTAATTTAGAGTAAGCACTTTGGGATGAGGTCCATCTACTTGTTTTATCAAGTATGCTTGTGATGATATTATAAATGAATGAATAGTACTGACCCCTTCCATTAAAAATAAAACCATGCTCCTCTGTAGTAAGCATACTTTCTTCTACCATCCTGTTCACTAGTAGCAATTTCAACTGCCCAAAGAGTGTTTCAAATCTTATTTTCTCATGTTTATTTTTAACTACAATATAGCCAATAACAGTAATAACACTTTATGTAGAACTTCTTCAAAAATAACCACGTGCTTCAATTTAAATGAAATTTAGTCTTCTGATGTAGCAGGGGAGTTTGGCTGCAAACAGCCATCAGTGGTTAAGCACTGGCCACCCAGTCTGATCCCTCTCTAACTGATTGCAAAAATACCAGAGAAATATTGAAGCTGTGATAGAACAGGGGAGGGCTAGCAGAGGGCTTGTCAGAGCAGAGGCTGGAGAGGGAAATTGGGTAAGTCTACACTTATGTGCCTGGAGCTAACAAGTTCTATTATCCTGACACTTTCCTAAACAAATTTCACTTAATGTTGGAAGCATGGAGGAGGGAGGCTTTACTTATAAATGATTATATTTGTAATGCTTCCCTTTTCTTATTTAATAAACCCACACAATGGGCAGCAGTTCTCTGTTACAATCTGTAATTGTTTTATGTAAATAAAATTTCCTTGCCTGAAAATATTTGGCTCTGGATTAGAGCGAAGTCCTTCCTAACTTGCATCCCCATGGGCTGGTGCTTTCTTTTCAGTGATGAAAAATATATTGCATTTTCCTGAAGTCAGAGTTCACCAGTGCTGTTTCCTTTGTAGTCTTTGCTAGTCACATGATTCTTTTTGTTTAAAATTAATAAAATCCTAAATCTGAGTTCAAGAATAACAGTTAACAGTTCTTTCAACAGAAATTCAACCTTAAATTGTTTCCACATGGGGTCTTTCGTTAAAGCTCTGGTAAAACATGCCCACTATTATACTGAAATCCAGCTTATTCCAGCTTGTCATTCCCCCAAATTTTGGAGCGGGTAGTCTCTTGCTGCCAGATATAACAAGCATGAGGGGCCATTGTTTAAAGAAACAAAAACTTGAAATATTGATCCAGGAAGGTAAATCATGTAGAAAAAGGTTTGTTTTTTCTTCTAACTTTTGAACTCTTTGCCCATCCCCCAGAACATATGAGAAAATTTACATTGCTTACTCTTGAAAACCTACAATAAGGTGACTTTGGTTCCTGCTACAGAAGTTCTTGGTAGAGGACCCCACAGAGATCAGGGCCCCATTGTGCAAGGCAGTGTAAAAATGTGTAGAAAGGCAGTCCCTCTCCCAAAGAGATCAGTCTAATACAAAGAATGATGGTGAGTTTGTGACATGAGATCTGGAATTGGGACTCATCAAACTCCTCTGATATAGGGGCTGTCAAACATCCATTAGATGGGAACAACTTCAATCCCTGCTGAGCTGGCCAGGGTTCAATAGTGACCTGCAGGTGAAAAGCTAGGTAGCTTATTTCCAGTGCCCTAAGGTGTCCAGTCCCCCATAGCACTAATATTACATCTTGGAGAATGAGGCTTGCTTTCTGGAAAGATATGTTTATTAAATCAAGTTTTGATCACTTTGGATCTTACACAAGCAGTGTTGTCTGTTCAGAGGACACAAGCAAAATCTGCCACACTGTGCTCTTAAAGGGGCAGCTCATTGCTAACTTGCCTGTCTCAATCTTCTGGTTCTTTTGATACTTCGGTTGTAAGGTCTTTGGGACATGGATTGTCTTTTTGTTCTGTTTGTACAGCACCTAACACAATGGGGTCCATGACTGGGGCTCATGTGCAGTATGATAATATAAATAAGAATGCATCAATAAAACATTAGCACAACATGCAAATTCACTTCTAAATATTTTTTTGAATATAAAAGAATTCCAGTAACTATTCTAGTGTCCATACACTTAAATATTTATACTTGTGTATTTTTCACCTCCTCATGGGGCACTAACAGAGCTTGAATCTACAGACCCTCTACACAGACCTCTTCCACATCAGCTGTAGCAATAACTGGTGGAGGGAAGCATACTCCTCTCTGTGGATCAGCCCATGCAGGATTACACAACTATATGTGAAACAGTAGTGGAACATTGGGCATCAGGATTCCTAGGTTCTGTTCCTGCTCTGGAAGTAGACTATAGTCTAGGACAATGGTTCTTAACCTTTACTGCAGCCTGCACCCATTTGGTTCTCAAAATATTTTCTTGCACCCCTTATCAAAAATCATTGAAGTAGATCAGTTCTTTAAACCTAGATATAGAATAACTATAGAATGAAAGAGAGAGAATTATATATTTACTTTTAATTTCACAGTAAAATTAAGAATACATGAAAAATTACACGCTTTTTTAAAGTTTGCCGGCTCAGTGACTCTTCTGCTGTTGCTTTTGTATAATGTTGTTAAATACATAGGTTTGATGAAACAAAGTAGTTGTACTTACGTGCCTGTGCTTAATTTGTGTTTTAGATGATTTACCTTCTAAAAAAATCTGGCACATCTCGCCCCCCCAGAAAGGGCATCTCACACCCCCAGGGGATGCATGCTCCCCAAGTTAAGAACCACTGGTCTAGGGGTTACAAAGCATAGCCAAATGTAACAACACTACTGCTTGGGTTGGCTGGAGATTGGACATAGACCTCTTGATATAAAAAGCAGGAGCCTGTGCCCTCGAGCACCAGGTCTCGAAGCACGAAAGCCGTAGCAGAGGCATAACACTCTTCATGTGGTCTGACCACCCGTGGGTAACACTGAGCCCTGGTTAGTGTGGGTTGCATAAGTGCCTCATTCCTTCTGAAAGGCAGTGTAGCAGCGTCAGTGAGAGTTAGGTGGGCATGCATGCACACACTTCTTCCCCAAAATATTCTGAAGGCAGGACCTCTTCCTGGGGCCAAAAATCACATTACTCGCAAGCGCTGGTGGCATTGTGTAACCTTGAAGGCATAGGTGCGATCTGAGACAGTATTGCAAATCTGTAGGGGAAATTACCCTTCCAATGATGAAGCCACGACCTGAGGACTTAGTTGTTTATTTGGGAACCGTTCAAGTTCAACCATTCATGCATTCCAAATGGCCCAATTATATGCAAGATGCCAGCACCCAGCCTTGACTCTTGCTGTTAGACTAGCATGGCTTTCCAAGGAATATTTCAGGTGAGGTCCACTTTGTCATCTTTCACTGGCAGAAGCATGATCTGGGGCATGTGGCTGCTAATCATTCCTCTAATGAGCCACACGCTCCTCTCATGCTGCTCAAATAATAAAAATAAACTTGAATGTAAAGCCTGAAGTAAATATCTATTTTTTCTTGAGAGCTTCAGTCTGTCATAGCAGCAGAGCTGAGCTGTTATGTCTGCTATGAAAAGGCTGTCCTATTTGGCTGCCTGAGCAAGTTAACGTAGATGTGCTTTGATTTAGTCTTTAGACTCCAGGTGCTGTCCGTTTCAGTTAGTCTTGTAAAGATTCTGTGCTGCAGAGTTGTACGTTGTAATGCCATGTTAAGTCTTTGAACCAAAAAAAAAAAAAAATCTTAGTCCAGTTCTAAAATTTGAGACTGATTTTTTGATTCTCCTTCCCCCGACTGACATTTTTATCCTTAATTCAAAGTCTTTGGAACCATTGGCTTGATTGGCCAGCAACACGTCTTCATCACTTATCCTGATTCTGTCCATGTCACCTGGGAAAAATCTGTCCCTTGCTAATTTGCTTCATTTATGTAAACTGGTGCAAATTAAAATATAGATAAGACCTGATGGCGTTCTATAGTGCACATGACACTAGTGACAAGTATTGTGGGGGAAAGTCTTCAGTATAATAGATTCTCTTCTTAGGGGAGGGTCTGTTTTGATGACTCTAAGGTAGGGTTGCATGTGATGCTAAAAAATTCACTCCAGTCAGTGGTGACCAAAAATCATAGCTGTTTGGTGGCCTGTGTGAAATGATCTTAGACCGGTTTGTAGTAAAGTGTCCATTGCAAAAGAGATACCATTGCAGTGGGCTTCCCATGTTAGAAATTTCTGTAAAACGAGAATGAGCAGCTCATCCTAAGATCCAAATGTGGGACAGACCCAACATGACTTAACTTGCAATAGAGGCTGATGATAAGCTTAGTTCCTGTAAGGAACTTTACACTTTTGAAAGTGCAGTGCTAGTACTGAAGAAATATGTACGGTGTTTGTGTAAAGTTTTGTGTCACTTAGTTTGCATATCTGATGTCAGTTTACAGGGCTAAAATGAGTACAGTTGTGTATTTGTGACTATGGGGTATATGGGTCTAAATGGAGTGGATGTGCCTTGTAATGAGGTACAGGATGAGGATGTGGAGACTGAGAATTGCCTTTTGGGGTAGCCCTTTCGGGGTTTGCATTAAGACACACTCTGTGAGCCAGGGAAGTATGAAGGAAGCTTGCTTGCCATGCTGCTGTCTTTCACACCTGTTCTGTGCATAAATACAATATTTCATACTGTAGGCACAGTCAATTGTCAGCTTTACACTAAAACCACAATCAAATGATTAGGGAGAAGCTTTGTATTGTCTTTAATTTGTGATAAGGGGCAACGTGGCAAAACCTTGCTCAGTTATAGGGTCGCTTTCAATGTAGCCTGTGCACTTAGTGTATGTCAGGGATGCAGAGGTAGCTGTACTCTGAGGTGTTTCATATCCTGATTCTCTCTGCTGATGTGTCGTGGTCTTTCACTCTCCCAGGTTTTAAAGGAATTAGATGAAGTTGGGGACCTCTTGCAACTGAAGTATTCTCGTCACCGGTTGGTGCCTCTCTTGGATCGGCCTTTCGATGAGACTACGTATGAAGAAACAGAAGACTGAACTCCCTCCACATGCCTTGGGGCACTCCCACGGGAGACTCTGTGGCACACAGGCCACGCGGTCCTTGAACCACACACTTCTGACTGCTTAGCATAAAAAGGACATTTTTTCACAATGCTGAAGTAGCCACATCATCTCTAAATGGCATTTTGTAAATAGTAAAACAGCTTTGATTCTTGTCTCTTGAGGGTATGGCCCTAGAGAGATGCTTGACTTTATTTTTTTTCTTGTTGCTTTTTTAATTATTTATTTGTCACCATGAAATCAGTGACCCTAGTTGGCACAGATGCCCCATGTACACTACTAGTCTCAGGAGTGCCAGCTGAAATGTCGTGTCTGCAGCATGGCATTGTTGTGGCAGCACTTCCAATTCACTGCCAGGCATTTAACTTTGCCAGGGAGTGATGGGCTGGCCAGTTTGTTCAATGGAGACCTCCTAGAGAAACTGTTGATGACTTGTTTAATCTTTTAACAAGATGGATAATCAACCAAAGCTTTTTTCCCTTTTGCATTTACTTATGTCTAAAACTTGAGTTGTCTTTTTTTAAATAATAAACATGTTGCTGACATGTCACTGACAGAAACACTGTTCCAAAATGTTGGCTAGTTCCACCAGCCACAAACAAGAGACCTCCCTGGACTTCATCCTTTTCCCTCAGTCTGGCTACCCCATTGTTTCCTGGTTTGATGCCAAGTATTGTCTCGTTAAAGGGAGTGATGGAGAGCCTTTCTGAATAGGAAAGATCTTGCCACTGTTATTTTCCTCATAGTGCTAACTCATGGCATAGTCAGGCCTCCACTTCCAAAAATGAGTTTAGTGTCTCACTTCCTCATGTACAAATGACTTTCCTTTGCTCAAGCTTCAGAACTGTCCAGGTCTGTAAAAAGATGATCAGATGACTGATAGGTTATAAAAAATTATATTCAGAATTATAACTAAAACCCACAAACCTTTCTCTTCTACTGGAGAAAGCTCCCATTTGCTATCAGAACCAGAATTGCGTGGTAAGAAGGGTATAATGAGCAACTACATTTGGGGCAGTTCTGCAAAAGAAATCTTTGTGCACAGCATGCAGTTAACTCCAATGTAGCGTGTTCTGATTTGTTTGTCTGAGACTCTCAGTGTATTTTGTGAAATTGCTTTTGCAAAGATTAATGTCTTAAACAAAGCACTGAATGAGACTGCAAAGCCAAGATCTACCATTTGGTGTGGGGGTCGCTCTTAAAGTTGGTTTGGTCATGATGCTCTGTGCAGGTGGCAGTGACATTTAGAAAGAGAATCTCAGTTTTCAAATGGAAGCAGAGTGTGGATCAAGTCCATCTGTCTGGTGTAGCAAAGATAACTTTTTAAGTGTCATTGTAGTTCTGTAACTTTCATTCTGTGCCACTGACAGAAGTGGCACTCTTTGATCACTAAAGCCAAGCACATCTGCAGATACTACGTGGTGGATTAAAGCAGTATCACCTTCTGTTTTATAGAAACTCCATTTTATTATCTAGGCTATGTTTACACTAGCACTTATGTCGGTCACGGGTGTGGAAAAAAACACCGCATGTGGGGGATGGTTTTAATTATACTCACGGTAGAGCTCTCTCCTGTCGGCATAGAGCAGCTACTCGGGAGACCTTAGAGCGGTGCAGCTGCAGTGTGCTGCTGTAAGTTCTGTAGTGTAAACACAGACCTAGACTTGTGCATCTTGCCCCATGCTGTATAATTAACCCTCAGAAGCAGATTGTCTTATGTCTAAAAACAATCATTTTTATTGATTTGAAGTGCAGGAGTACAAAATCAGAAGTTATAAAAATGTAAATTGAAATTATGAATTGAAACAGCCATGGATAAGTTCTCCAGTGTATCCAATCCACTGGAGATGTTTTGTTTGATGGAATTGATCATCTATCCATACAATATGTCCAAACCTCACATGTGGTCATAACCATAGAATAGTTTCCTTTATTTCTTCAGTCATGGAATAAACTGCAAAGTCCTGGAATGATCTGAGTTTATTTTGCCCCTTTGACCCTCTTCACCTGCACTCTGCCCATTAAGTCTTCTCAGCTAGGACTGCTTGTAACATTCCAAACCTATGAGTAGCTCAGATAGCTGCTGCTTTTTAAAAGGTCCTATCATAAAAATAGCTGCTGGGGTTTTTTTTTCCCTCTGCTAAATGCGGCAGGAACCTGGATAAGATCATCCCAAGAATTCATGATCAAAGCTCCAGGCCTGAAGACACTCCAGGCCTGGTCAAGTGATAGCTTCTATGAAATCAGTCCTTAAAGCTATCAGAGCCAGAAATACAGGCTGTAGGTCAGTGGGAACCTGGAATTTTGAGGCTTCTCAGGGCTGTACAGGGCACTTGTGTCTGACCCCATGTGATCAGCCTAATGGACCTTTAAAATTGTAACATGCTAACTCCCAGAAAACTTACTTTAGATTCTAAAAATGTTGGTCCTAATTTCTTTCCCTCTTTCTTTGAATTTAATCTCTCGATGCTAAGGCAGTCTGGCTTTGTAGACAGAGGGCAATGAAAAATATTAATACATTACTTTATTAAACTCCGTTAAAGTATTTCTAAAATAGGTTTGCTGTTTTTTAAAAAAAATCTCAAAATAGTTAATATGCAATTGGGTTCTATGACAGTTGTTTGGGATGACCTGTGGCAATAACCATTACATCATGGTACACCATCATATTAAATACTGTATCCATTCCTAAGACTTGGCTCCAGCACACTCTGCCCAGCTAACATTGGGAAACCACTTGATTAAATTTCAGTCTTGGATCGCCCTGGGGTCTATGCTGCATCCTGTATGGGAAGTGGGATATTTTTTTTCTGGTTCAGGAGGCCTATGTTCAGGAGGACATGTTTGGCCAAAATCTGATAACTAGGTAAATTGCTTCTAAAAACATGTTTAGAGCTTGAGCTTTGGCACACTGTGTTCAGTTAGTCATGTCTTAAAAACTAGGGAAATCTTTCAAGAGCCTCTGAAAATTTCATCCCCAGAAATGAAAGAGCAGGTTCCTGCTGCATCAGACTATGCTTGCCTTCATGTGCAAATGGGATGGCATTGTACTGGGGGTAGGGGGGACTGCTGACTCAGCAGTTGCAAAGCTTTCACCAGAAGTAAATTCATAACCTTTTTGTCCCTGCAGAAATAGTAAATGAAAGTCGCTCTTAGAGTGAAATGAAGAGGAGAGAGGCTGCTTAGGATGCAGACCTCAGGCTCTGCCAACTTTTATGAGCAACTTCAATTGAAAATTATTGGTTTTTTCCCCCCTGTTATATAAAGAGATGCATAGCTCCAAGACAGAATTAAGACTGGCCTTGTGCAGAGGGTTTCTCTTTGAACTGAATTTTGACCCTTGTTGTGCAACAGCATATCTGGAAAAGGGAGTTAAGGAGGAGAGGGGAAAGCTTATCTTCCCGAGCTGGAGAGGACTTTAAAACACACAGTGCAAGTGCTGATGTCTGTTTTATTAAACCTAAAGGGTTGTCCACAGTCTTACACTCTGCTTTAGTAAAGGGAGGCCACTGTGAACTAGTGAAAGATTTGGTCCTTGCATCCTGCTGGGGACTAGCCTTCCCCCCGGGAGACCTTTTTCTAGAGTTAAGGAAGCACATGAAGTTCTCATGATTTGTAGTCACAATTCTATTTCTTTTACTTCCTGTGGGGGGAAGAGACTGTTTATTTTATTTTTGGTATCAAAATATCTAGGATTTGGTTTGTACCATAGGGGACAAGCATTTGCACAATGTCTCTGCATGCACACTATTTTTTTAACACTGATTTCTGTATCTCTGATGTGCACGTGTCTTTTTACTTCTGAGGAGCAACCTGAGAGGTTTTTTGCACTCGGGGTCCCTGTGGTTACTGGTAAAGCACACTTTACTCTAATCCAGAGCTCCCAGGCATGAGCTGGTCCAATTCCTTGTGTGGGTGAAAGCACTTTCTGCACCCTCCCTTATTGCCTGTTGCAGTCAGTTATCAGGGATAGGTAGAATCTTTCAGTGAGGGAATTACAGCATTTTCCTCTTATGCACCTACAAAACAGAAATGCCCCCCACCCTCTGTCATAATTGCACCTTCCTGCTGAAAGCAGGCACGGGAAGTGTTCCAGTGAAACTAAGGCAGCCCAGTGCCATTCATGTGAGGGAAATCTGACTTCCTGATCCAACAGTGGACAATGAACAAAGAAAAGGTTTTAGTATTACTATCGCTTTCTCCTCTCTGCTATATGGAAGGCTTTTCCACATGCTTTAGAGCAGCGATCCTGAAAGTAGAAGTGCATCTCCCACTGGTTGAAGGGTTTGAGCCTTGCCTGCTCCAGACCTCCTGAAGCACCATATAAATGGAAATGCTCCTTCCCATCTGCCTGTCACCTTTATCTCCCTTCCCCGTTTGGAAAAGTGTTTGGCTTATATCCTAAATGGGGCAAGAATAGAGGTTTTTTGGCCTCCAGGTATTTCCAGTCTAGGACTCGTACCATCTATTAGTGAGGTTAGTTAACAGACCATTCAAGTGAAGCGGAGGAGAGGGTGGGAGAACAGACATGGGGAATCTGATCACACATAAGAGAGTGTCCTGCAGAGTTCTAAACTGCTACCATGGCCACTTTTCTCTCTGTACAGACAATATGGCCTGTGGAGACATGTCCCAGAATGCAGTGCTCCATCTCAACCACTATAGTTATGCTCAGCTTTTGAGAACATTGCATGCTGGAACCTACAATCTCTATCAGTTGCACCTGTGTATTGAAGAGTAAGGCAGCTGCAGACTGTACCATTTGAACATAAGTTCAGCCTCAGGGTACCAGTAAATCACCTATGCGACTGTCCCAGGACTAGAGCTGGAACTGAAGTGGACCACCATCAGGTGACAGAAGCAGTCAGGTGTGGTCCATTTAACTTGAAACCATTTTTTAAACTAAGTGTAATTGTGGTGACTTGTACTCCTGCAAAGGTTCCCAGTCTTGCAACTTGTATTCCTGTTCAAAGGTTTTGTGTGTTGGGCTTGCACACATGGGCAGTGTGTCTGCCCTAGGGGAAGTACTTTGGGGTTTATCTCCTGTTAAAGTGCTTTGTACTGAGCTTGGAGCTCTTCTGTTCCGTCTGTGTCCCAAAAAAGGGTTGGGTGGCGGGGGGGAGGGATGACTGGACTGTACAGTGCATATTATTAAAAGGCCTTAAACTGTGATTTCTTTTTAATACAAAGAATTAATAAACTGACTCGAAAGAATACAATGGATCTTAACCCGCAGATATTCTGTGCTCATAATTAAGCAATATAGAATGTAGTTCCTTGGGGGTGGGAGGGTTAAGTTTGCTTTGTGTTCAGCCCTGCCTATCAGCAAGGTTTGTTTAATAAGCAGAAGAGGTATCCGTACACAAGGGTCAAGTGCAGTCATTACAGCTCTGCATCCATGCTACTGCTTGGCAAGGTTTGGTGATCTGCCCCTGGGCTGCTGGAAGAGAGGAAGGATTAGCAGGAGGCTGGGGGAGAGAGGTTTTAGGATGCAGGAAGCTGTGGCAGCTAGCAACTTAATTATTTCTTCATCTGTAGACAGGCATGTGTGTCAGTGGAGCAGCAGGAATGGGCCAGGGGTTGATGCAGATAGAGAGATTGCTGACCAAATGAAGCGTGCTGTAAACCATACAGACACTGTATGCATCCACTATTTGCCAAATCACACCCTGTTCAGCCAGTATTCCTGCAGTCCCCTAACAGAGTGTATTAAGCTAAAGGCATTTCCAGTTTTTCAATGTCACTCCAGAAAGGGGCTAATAAAGGTTTGCAAGAGAGCAAAATAGCTACCATGGAGCCTGAGGCTTTAGGCTAGCTGCCCCAAAGCCAATGGTGACCCATATCTTCATAGCCTCAGGGTTGAATCACCATCCAGTCATAGCTTTTGAAGTCTTACATTGCACTGTGTTCCTTTGCCTCTGCATTGCTATAATGTACATGTATATTGGATCTTTTGTAGATATGAAACATTTTAAATGACATTTTTAATGGGCTTCCCCAGAATATTTTATGCCAGATATCTAATTTTTTTTACACTGTTGAGAATTAACATGAAGCTGGGTTCTGTGTGGGCAGGGAGGGAGAAGAGAAGCAGATGGTACATGGACTATAAAAAGGATAACAATGCATGTTAAAAACACTGGAGAAAAACAACTGCTTGGAAAAAAATTGTTCAAATATAATCTGTTATACATAATAAAGAATTCAGAAAAGGCCTTGGGGGTGTGTTTGCTTTTTACAAATGTTGACAAGATTTCTGCCCTGTAAGTGGGTCAAGAAGCACAAGCTGTTGGGCTCACTGTCGGAATTGCTGGGTATGATTCTAAGGGCCTGTGTTATGCAGGATGTACATGGGCTGCTTTAAAAGGAGTTGTGGAGTTACCCCTTAGCTCTGGTCTAGTCCCTACTCACAACATGTTTGCAGCACTGTCCTGATGGCAGTGAAGCCTCCGGGAGAGTCTCTTAGGGTACGTCTACACTACGGGATTATTCCGATTTTACATAAACCGGTTTTGTAAAATAGATTGTATAAAGTCGAGTGCACGTGGCCACACTAAGCACATTAATTCAGTGGTGTGCGTCCATGTACCGAGGCCAGTGCCTATTTCCAGAGCGTTGCACTGTGGGTAGCTATCCTGTAGCTATCCCATAGTTCCCGCAGTCTCCCCCACCCCTTGGAATTCTGGAGTGAGATCCCAGTGCCTGATGTGGCAAAAAACATTGTCGCGGGTGGTTCTGGGTACAGCCTCACCCCTCCCTCCATGAAAGCAGCAGACAACCATTTCGCGCCTTTCTTCCTGGGTGAACTGTGCAAATGCCATAGCACAGCAAGCATGGACCCTGCTCAGATCAAGACTGCAATCATGGATGTTGTAAACACCTCACGCATTCTCTTGCAGTCTACGCTGAACCGGGACCTGCAAAGTCAGGCGAGGAAGAGGCGGCTACGGCAGAGCGGTGATCAGAGTGATGAGGACATGGACACAGAATTCTCTCAAACCACGGGCCCTTGCACTTTGGAGATCCTGCTGGTAATGGGGCAGGTTCTAGCCATTGAACGCCGATTTTGGGCCCGGGAAACAAGCACAGACTGGTGGGACCACATAGTTTTGCAGGTGTGGGACGATTCGCAGTGGGTGTGAAACTTTCGCATGCATAAGGGCACTTTCGTGGAACTTTGTGACTTGTCTTCCCCTGCCCTGAAACGCCATAATACCAAGATGAGAGCAGCCCTCACAGTTGAGAAGTGAGTGGCAATAGCCCTCTGGAAGCTTGCAACGCCAGCCGCTACCGGTCAATCGGGAATCAATTTGGAGTGGGAAAATCTACTGTGGGGGCTGCTGTGATGCAAGTAGCCAAAGCAATCATTAAGCTGCTGCTATGAAAGGTCATGACTCTGGGAAACATGCAGGTCATAGTGGATGGCTTTGCTGCAATAGGATTCCCTAACTGTGGGGAGGGCGATAGATGGAACCCATATCCCCATCTTGGCACCGGAGCACCAGGGCACCCAGTACGTAAACCGCAAGGGATACTTTTCAATGATGGTGCAAGCACTGGTGGATCACAAGGGACATTTCACCAACATCCATGTGGGATGGCCAGGAAGGGTTCATGACGCTCGCGTCTTCAGGAACACCACTCTCTTTAAACGGCTGCAGCAAGGGAATTATTTCCCAGACCAGAAAATAACAGTTGGGGATGTTGAAATGCCTGTAGTTATCCTGGGGGACCCAGCCTACCCCTTGATGCCATGGCTCATGAAGCCATACACAGGCAGCCTGGACAGTGGTCAGGAGCTGCTCAACTACAGGCTGAGCAAGTGCAGAATGGTCGTAGAATGTGCATTTGGCCGTCAAGGTGCGCTGGCGCACATTACTGACTCGCTCAGACCTCAGCCAAACCAATGTCCCCATTGTTATTGCTGCTTGCTGTGTGCTCCACAATCTCTGTGAGAGTAAGGGGGAAACCTTTATGGCGGGCTGGGAGGCTGAGGCAAATCACCTGGCCGCTGATTACGCGCAGCCAGACACCAGGGCGATTAGAAGAGCACACCAGGAAGCGGTGCGCATCAGAGAAGCTTTGAAAACGAGTTTCATCACAGGCCAGGGTACAGTGTGACTGTTGTCTTTGTTTCCTCTTGATGAACTCCCCCTTGATTGACTCGTTCCCTGTAAGCAACCCACCCTCCCCCTTCGATTACAGCTTGCTTAAGGAAATAAAGTCACTATCGTTTAAAAATCATGTATTCTTTATTAAAAAGTCATTATAAAAAGAGGGAGAGAACTGACAAGGTATCCCGGGTGTGGTTTGGGAGGAGCATAGGAGGGAAGGAAAAGGCCATTAAACACATTTCAATGTAATGACAGCCTTTTGGTTGGACTGTCCACGGGGGTGGAGTGGGCGGGTGCACGAAGCCTTCTCCCATGCATTCTTACACGTCTGGGTGAGGAAGATATGGAACATGGTGAGTGGTGAGGGTGGTTACACAGGGGCTGCAGCGGCACTCTGTGACCCTGCTGCTGTTCCTGAAGCTCCACCAGACAATGGACAATCGGAGGATGTCAGTTTGATCACGCAGCAGCCCCAGCGTTGCATCCTGCCACCGCTGATCTTCCTGCCTACACCTCTGATCTTCCTGCCGCCACCTCTCATCTCGAGCGTCCCTCCTCTCCTCACATTGGTCCTTTCTGTCCTCACATTCACTGGCACCTTTCCTGTAATTTGATACCACGTCCTTCTACTCATTCAGATGAGCTCTTTCATTGCAGGTTACTTCCATAATTTCCTAGAACATTTCATCTCGCATCTTTTTTTTCCTCTGCCTTATCTGAGATAGCCTTTGGGATGGAGTAGGGAGGCTTGAAAAATTTGCAGCTGCATGAGGGAGGTAAAAAAAGGAGAGAAGTATTTAAAAAGATACATTTTATAGAACAATGGTTATACTCTTTCACAGTGAACAACACTATTCACCTTACATAGCACATGTGATTTCACTACAAGGTTACATTTTGCATATTAATATTGAATGCCTGCGGCTCTGTTGTTACAGATCTCACAGACGCGGGTCCAGGCAGCAGAATTCAGCTTGCGTGCAGCCATGGTAAGCCATTGTCTTTCGGCTTCTGCAGCCTTCATATATACAGTGCCCTCCTTTCCCAAATACCAAGCAAAGCCCGTTCAGTGCTGCTTCTTTTCTGTTAACATGCAGCAGCAGAAACCACCCCCCATCCAATTCTCTGGGATGATCACTTTACCCCTCCCCCCACTGCATGGCTGGTATCATGGAAGATCACTGCTAATCACCCCTCTTCCTCCCCCAACAGCGTGGCTGATAGCAGGGAAGATCCCTGCTAGCCAAACGCGAAAAAGCACCATTATCCCCCCTCCTCTCCCCCCACTTGGCTACCTGCAAGGAAGGATTTCTTTTAAGCAACAGGCAAACAGGCCAGCAGGAATGGCCATCTGTTCCCTTAATTAAATTCCTGAATTTCAACCAGGTTACCATGAACAATATCACTCTCCTGAGGATAACACAGCGAGATAAAGAACGGATGTTGCTTGAATGCCAGCAATCACCAGGACCATACGCAGCTAGGCTTTGTCATGCAATGATACCAGATTACTTGCTACATGCATGGCGTGGTCAAGTGTTCTACCAGGGTGGACGGAATAAGACTGCCTTGCCCAGAAACCTTCTGCAAAGGCTTTTGGAGTACCTCCAGGAGAGCTTCATGGAGATGTCTCTGGAGGATTTCCGCTCCATCCCCAGACATGTTAACAAACTTTTCCAATAACTGTACTGGCCACGAATGCATCCCAAGTCCTCAGGGCAAATTAATCATTAAAAAACGCTTGCTTTTAAACCATGTTTTATATTTACAAAGGTACACTCGCCTGAGGTTGCTTCCATGGCTTCATTGTCTGGGCTGCTGGCTTGGGAGGGCTGGGAGGGTAATTCCGTCTGAGTGAGAAAAAGCTCCTGGCTGTTGGGGCTAACGGAATGCTGTGTGCTCTCTGCAAGCTCTTCCTCCTCCTCATCTTCCCCGTCCGCAGAATCCTCAGCCATGGTTGAGTTTACCACCCCCACCTCGGAATCCACAGACAAGGGTGGGGTAGTGGTGGCGGATCCCCCTAGAATTGCATGCAGCTCAGCGTAGAAGCGGCATGTTTTTGGCCCTGACCTGGACCTTCCGTTTGCTGCTTTGGTTTTCTGGTAGGCTTGTCTGAGTTCCTTAACTTTCACTCTGCACTGTACTGAGTCCTTGGTGTGGCCTTTCTCCATCATAGCCTTGGAAATTTTTTCAAATGTTTTTTCATTTCGTCTTTTGGAACGGAGTTCTCTTAGCACAGAATCCTCTCCCCATATAGAGATCAGATCTAGTATCTCTCGTGCGGTCCATGCTGGAGCTCTTTTTCGATTCTCAGGAGACTACATTGTTACCTGTGCTGATGAGCTGTGTGTGGTCACCTGTGCTGGTGAGCTCTCCGCGCTGGCCAAACAGGAAATGAAATTCAAAAGTTCACGGGGCTTTTCCTGTCTACCTGGCCAGTGCATCCTAGTTCAGATTGCTGTCCAGAGCAGTCACAGTGGTGCACTGTGGGATACCGCCCGGAGGCCAATACTGTTGATTTGCAGCCACACTAAGCCTAATCCGATATGGTAATACCGATTTTAGAGCTACTCCTCTTGTCGGGGAGGAGTACAGAAACCGGTTTAAAGAGCCCTTTATATCGATATAAAGGGCCTCGTTGTGTGGATGGGTGCAGCGTTAAATTGGTTTAACGCTGCTAAAATCGGTATAAACGCATAGTGTAGACCAGGCCTTAGTCTGTTCCAGCTTTGAGACTCAACTTGCATCTCTGCCTGGAAATGTATGGCTCATTTCAGATCTACATTCAGCCATCTGTAAATCAGAGATGTCAAGTCTTTGAAATTGAGAACAGCCAGTTCTTCTTCGAGAGATGTCCCTATGGGTGCTCCACTCTAGGTGTCGGTGCGCCCCGGCGCCTTTGATCGGAGATTTCTGCAGCAGTACTCATAGCGGCCACGCATGCTCAGAGCCTGCCCCCCCCCCGCTCTGAGTATACCTCTAATGAGCATGTGCGGCCGGTTCCCTCTGTTCCTTCTCTACTGTCCCCGGCTTGAGATGGAACTCAGCAGACTCGTTAAAGAATTATTTTTCTCATCTTAAAATTACTTGTAGTTAGCTGGTTTCTTGTTAATTAGTTGTTAGTTAGTGTTATTTCCCTGGCTCCACAGGCTTTAGCGCTGCTCCTCCTGTAAGGACACTGTCCCTCTCTCCAATGGGGGAGACCCACATTCCCCAAAAATGTGCTCACTGCACTAAACTAAGCTCCAGAGCACTAAAAGACAGGGAGCTGAAACTTAAACTTGTTCTACTTCAAAAACCCTTAGGGTCAGCCTCAGACCCTGGCACGGACTCTGCCTCCGCTCACCGCCACAGCTCTCCTGCTTCTAAAAAGCAGAAGCAAGCAGCAAAACGAGGGCACCATCTGTCAAATTTAAAAGAAGCCCTCAGACACAAACCTTCTCTGGTCAGATCCACGGTCTCCTTACCGGTGCTCTCCCGCCTGACCACTGTCGACGAGCCGGGCTCCTGTGGCACCGTGCTAAACCCACCTGTGTTTGCGGCGGCAGCGCGAAGCTCTGGTGCCGAGGCGACAGGCTTTCAGTTGCCTGCCTCGATTATGGCACCTATCAGCACCACGACGAACGCGGTGCCGACATTTCAGGACCCCCCTGAGGCACCGCAGCCCGCTATTAATAGCACAGCACCAGCTCCAGGACCGGCATTAACAGCGCTACTTGGCACTGAGCCAAGACTTAGAACTCCAGTGCAAGCCTGGGTTCCCTCACAGCAATTCTATCAGCCTTCACCTTCAGCTGCCTCAGCGCTGCCGTTTACCCAGTCAAGTGACCTCTTAGTGTCACCTATGCTGCAGTCACCCTTACAGGAGACTGCTTCTTCCTTACAAATGATTCCGAGTCCGAGCAGCCTTCATCTAGTGAAGAGGAGTCTGAACTACAGGGTGATGTTTCAATGCAATCAGAATGCCATCCTCGGAGTCCTGTCACCCGCGGGCACAGGACAATTGTCTCAGACTATCCTCGAGACCCTGCCAGGGCTTTCAGCCTGCCGAGACCCTGCCTATGCCCTGCCTATGCCTTTTCCACCACCATGGCTGTATTGGGCCCCATGGGCATCTTTCCCTCGGCAGCACACCCGCTATTCCAATTCGACGAGATGCGAACGTCCAAGTGATATGACACACTTGGCGGCACCCTCCTATTCTCAGGATCAATTAAATCCTGCTCCTAACCCAGTACCAACTGAAGTACCAACTGAAGAAGACTTACTTCCCTCCCCTCTAACGTCCTCAGACCATTTTTCGAAATTCCAGGATCTCTTTAAAAGGATTGCCAGCTAGCTTAGAATCAATCTAGAGGAAGTATCGGACCAACAACAGGAGTTAACGGACATCCTGCAACCCTCTTCTTCATCCAGACTGGCATTACCAATCAATGCAGCCCTTCTGGAACCCGCTAAGTCCATCTGGCAGGCTCCAGCCACACGCCAACCTACCTGCAAACAAGCGGACCGTAAATACTTCATTCCCTCTAAGGGCTCTGAAATCCTTTTCTCACATCCTGCGCCAAACTCACTGGTAGTGGACGCAGCCAACCAAAGGAATAAACAACAATATTTCCGCCATACCCCAACCAACAAGGAAAGCAAACGCTTAGACCTGCTGGGTCGCAAAGTG
Organism: Gopherus evgoodei; assembly: GCF_007399415.2. NCBI lineage: Eukaryota > Metazoa > Chordata > Testudines > Testudinidae > Gopherus > Gopherus evgoodei. Next base: position 43,260,350 of record NC_044325.1, read on the forward strand.
TATGCCTCTTCAACCTTACAATTTCGAATTGCCAATTATACTGCAGTTCTGGCAAAGTACGACCATAGAAACTATAACAAGTTCATGGACTTTATTGAACCTATTCCAGACCAGAAGAAACAACAGTTTACAGCTTTAGTTTCCGAGGGCCAAATCATATCACGCACAGCTCTTCAAGCAGCTCCAGATGCAGCCAATACCGCAGCAAGATCCACCGCTACGGCTCTCCTCTTCCCTTTTTCCTTATGAGGTTCAGAGTACCATAGAGGATCTCCCTTTCGATGGTGATAAACTCTTTGCTTCCACCACGAATGAGGTGCTTCACTCAATGAAGGAGTCAAGGGAAACTCCGCAGTCCTTAGGAATCCAAACCCCTATGACCAGAAGGCAACAGTATAGATATCAACCTAACCACTGTCTACGCTACCCCCCATATACTCAGCATTTCACAAGATCTCAGGATCAACAACAGCAACAGCAACACCAGAGATCCAGATATCAGCGGCGGCACTCCAATACTTCCGGGGCTCCCCAACTTCCTCCAACTAATAAGCAGATTTGAACCTTTGGTTGAGGGTCTCATAAACATTGTCTCAACTTCAGCGTATGCACCGCCTACAACTATCTTTGGACACCGCCTACGGCCATTTTTGCACCAATGGCAGAATGTTACCACCGACAAGTGGGTTCTAGAGGTCATCACAACTGGGTATTCTATCCCCATCCTCTCCTTACCTCCCTCCCACCCACTCTCCCCGTCCCTCTTCAGGGACCCCTCTCATGAGCGACACCTCCAGCAAGAAGTACAACATCTCCATCAACTGCGGGCTATCGAACTCGTGCCCGAATGCCACAAGGGGAAAGGGTTCTACTCCCATTATTTTTTAACAGAAAAGAAAACTGGAGGATGACGTCCGATCCTCGATCTCAGGCGGCTCAACACATTTATCAAAAAGCAAAAGCTCAAGATGGTTACTCTCACCACCATAATTCCAGCCCTGGAGCAAGGTGATTGGTTTTCAGCCATCGACCTACAAGATGCCTATTTTCACGTCACTATCCACCCGGCCCACAGACGTTTCCTTCATTTTACCCTTGGCTCAACGCATTTCCAATACAGAGTTCTACCCTTCAGCCTTTCCACTGCCCCCCGAGTTTTCTCCAAGCTCCTAGCGGTAGTCACTGCCTACCTCAGGAAAAAAGGGGTCATAATATTCCCTTACCTCGACGATTGCCTTCTCAAGACCTCCACGTTCGACAAAGCCCTCCGCTTCACACAACTCACCATCGATTGCTTCCAATCTCTGGGCCTGCAAATAAACAGAAGCAAATCCATATTAAGTCCTACCCAGCACCTGGCGTTTTTAGGCGTGAGCCTCGACTCCACAACCGGGCTGGCATCTCTCCAACCTGACCGATTCAATACCATAAAACTGCTGGCTGTGAGACTTTGCGACAGCCCCCGGGTCACCGCCCAAGACTGCCTCCAACTACTAGGGTACATAGCCTCGTGTACCTTTGTGGTCCAGAATGCCCATCTCTACATGAGGTGCTTCCAAGCTTGGCTGGCCACGGTTTACAAACCAAACGTGCACTCGCTATACAACCCCCTGGCCATACCCTACCGAGTCAAAGACTCTCTCCTATAGTGGACAGTCCCCTCCAACCTCTGCTCTGGAGTCTCCTTCCTCCAGACCTCCCCAACTCTGATAATGGCGACTGATGCATCTCTCACTGGCTGGGGGGCCCACATCTCTCATCAAACAGTCCATGGGCTATGGTCTCCCTCTGATACCTCCTTGCACATAAACGTTCTAGAACTTCGAGCTATACGAAATGCCTGCCGCCACTTCCTGCCACTAATCAAGAATCAGCATGTACGCATAATGACAGACAACATTGCCTGCATGTTCTACGTAAAGAGGCAAGGAGGGGCTTGCTCCCACTCTCTTTGCTCAGAAGCCATAAAACTCTGGAATTGGTGCCTTGCGAACCATATCCGCATATCAGCTGCTTATCTCTCCGGGGTGATGAATACCACTGCCGACGAGTTAAGCAGACGTTTCCCTTTGGAACACGAATGGGAGATATAAATGATTCCGTCATCTAACATATTTCGCACTTGGGGTCACCCAACCATAGATCTCTTTTGCAACTGTTAAAAACAAGAAATGCCTCAATTTTTGCTCCAGGGCAAGACTGGGCAAACACTCCCTCGGAGACGCATTCATGATCCCATTGCACTGGGACTTACTCTATGCATTTCCCCCAATACCACTTCTCAACAAGGTCCTCATAAAGATACGAACGGACCTTGCCACAGTGATCTTGATTGCACCTTCATGGCCGAGACAACCGTGGTTCCTTTTCCTCACCAGAATGTCAATTTGACCACCGATCTCACTGCCTCTTATCCCGAACCTTTTATCACAGCAACACGGCAGGCTTCTTCACCCCAGTCTCTCCATACTTCGTCTCAAAGCCTGGTACCTGCATGATTCTCCCAAGGAGAACTAGACTGTTCTGCTGTGTAGAAGCACCCTCTGAACTTGGTCAGAACACAATCTGCCCGTACCACCTATCTCCGAAAGTGGAAGCGATTCACGGAATGGTGTTCAACTAAACTGTCTCCTACCTCTGCACCCCTCCCCCACATACTCGACTACTTATTGGACATTAAGCAATCTGGCCTTTCCTTCAGCTCCATCAGAGTCCACTTAGCTGCCATCACAACCTTTCATGATACAGTTGACAATACCTTGGTCTTCACTCATCCCATCACCAAGCATTTCCTTAAGGGACTCCAAACCTTATATCCAGACAATAAGCCACCTACGCCTCCATGGGATCTTCACCTAGTATTGTCCTGTCTAACTCATCAACCCTTTGAGCCCTTAGCCACCTGCTCCCTATTACACCTCTCGATGAAAACAGCCTTTTTGGTGGTGATTACCTCCACCAGACGGGCAGGAGAGATAGCAGCCCTTATGGCAGATCCACCATATACGCTCTTCTTCAAGGACAAGTTTACCCTACGCTTACACCCGAAATTCCTTCCAAAAGTTCACGCTTCATTTCACATCAATGAACCAATACATCTACCAACTTTCTTCCCGAAATCACATGCAAACTCCTTTTAAGTCACAATGCACACACTTGATGTGCGCAGGGCCTTGTCCTTCTATTTGGACAGAACCAAACCCTTCAGAAACTCTCCTAGACTCTTTGTCTCCATCGCGGAGTGCTCCAAAGGCATGCCTATCTCTACCCAGAGACTTTCAAACTGGATCTCCGATTGCATACGACTCTATCAGATAAAAAACGTTACACCTCCAGCATCGATCAGAACACATTACACTAGATCTGCATCTACCTCTGTAGCCATCTTACGTAAAGTACCATTGACTGACATTTGTAGAGCAGCCACTTGGTCCTCCGAGCACACATTTGTCAAACACTACGCCCTTACTCAGGGCCCTCTCTGACACTCGATTAGGCAGGGCAGTATTATCTACTGCATTCCTACCAGATCCAAAGTCCCTACCTCCTTGAGATACACTGCTTCAAAGTCACCTAGAGTGGAGCACCCACAGGGACATCTCTCAAAGAAGAGGAGGTTACTCACCTTGTGTAGTAACTGACATTCTTCGAGATGAGTGTCCCTGTGGGTGCTCCACTACCCACTCTCCTCCCCTTTACTTCGGAGTTGGGGTAGCCTCCATTGTAGAGAAGGAACTGAGGGAACCGGCCACGCATGCTCACTAGAGGTATACTCGGGGCGGGGGGGAGGCTCTGAGCATGCGTGGTCGGTATGAGTACTGCTGCAGAAATCTCCGATCAAAGGTGCTGGGGCACACCGACACCTAGGGTGGAGCACCCACAAGGACACTCATCTCGAAGAACGTCAGTTACTGCACAAGGTGAGTAACCTTTTCCTCTGGTATTCCAACACAGGTGCTCAAACTGGCCTGTAGGTGACTGAATACTGATTTGAGCACGCAAATGAGGCTTCCTGTTAGCTTCTTCTCATTCGGAAAATGTATTTCTGTTGTCTGAAGGAGACCCAAACATTTCTGTACTTGATCTGCAAGGAGGCTACATCCCTTGGGATATGCTATGATAACACTGGTCTACAATTTTTGAGAAGTCGCCTGCTTCAGAGATAAAATGTGATATTTATTATGTATTTTGATGTGCTGAATTCAAATATGACAATTAAAACAACTGATTGGCTACTGTTTCTAAGATATTTAAGTTTTTTTACATTTTATGTCTAGGTATATTGTATAGATAGTAGAGTTTTAATCATAAATTGTAAACCTAGGTCTTTTCATGTGTTTATGGTTGCTTTATATGATATTTCACCTGTCCTGTTTATGTAACACTTGAAAAATCAGCAAAAGGGTTATATAAATAAAATTTATTATGAAACAAAAGGCAAAAAACTATTATGTACATAGTTTAGTCCTATTCAGTGTCTACTCGGCGCTCCTTGGCTTGTCTCTTGTATTCATTAAATGGAGCATCTCTTGTCACTGTCCAGCAATAGTCTGCAAGCATTGATGAGCTCCATTTGCCCTGATAGCCCGCTAGGAGATTCCACTGCTGTAGTCTGGAGCCCAACAGCTCTGCCTTACTCTTGGGTAGTTCCAAATCCCTGACAAGGTGAACTGAATGACCTTGTGTTATGAGGCGTGGTTCAGAGAAGGAGGATGGGAGAAAATGTGGGTCCTGTGACATTGATGGTTCAGGACCAGAAGTTCTTCTTCGAGTGATTGCTCATATCCATTCCAGTTAGGTGTACGCGCCGCGCGTGCACATTCGTCGGAAAACTTTTACCCTAGCAACTCAGTGGGCCGGCAGGTCGCCCCCTAGAGTGGCGCCACCATGGCGCTCCATATATACTCCTGCCGGCCCACCCGCTCCTCAGTTCCTTCTTACCGCCCGTGTCGGTCGTTGGAACAGTGGAGCGCGGCTTAGCTGACCTCCACTTCCCTAGCTACTCGTTTTCTCGTATATGATTATGCAGTTATAACACTTTTATATATATATTTGTATGGTTATACGTGTTTTCTTTGCTAACATGGTTAGTTTAGTTAGCGGGGTTCAGGAAGTAGCCCCTTCCATGAGCCCAGTGCCGGAGCCATGCATGGCTCACCGGGTTTTAAAAGGGGCCCGGCTTGCCAGAAGCCGCGGCCGAAGAGAGATCTACATGACTCCTGTTTGAAGTGCCTCAGGGAATCACACTTGACAGATAAGTGCCCCATTTGCAAGGCTTTTAAGCCGAGAACAAAAGGTGCGGGACTTTCACTTACCCCTCCACCTTGGGCGCCGAGCGATGTTCAAGCGGCGGGCAGAAGCGCCTCCTCGGCACCGGACCCCGCCGGTACCACCAAGGCCTTTCGGCACCGTCGCCGGCACCGATGTCGACTCGGCACCGCTCCCTTCTTCCGAGGTCGAGAGAGTCTACGATTCCTGCTGGTGCCTGGCGGCTCCCCGGCACGCGCCGTGGTTGAGCCCCCTGCTCCCGCTGCTTCCGTGCCACCTGCATCGCAGCCAGAGAGCTCGCCTAAGTTGCGTTATCCGGCACCGTCACCTGCAGAGGCACCGATGACTTCGGCTCCGTCGATTCCAGTCCCCCAGGACCATGGAATCCGGTGCCTGGCAGCTCCCCGGCTCGCGCCGTGGTAGAGCTTACTGCTCCTGCTGCTTCTGTGCCAGCTGCACCACAGCTAGACAGCTCGTCTAAGATGGCTCGCCCGGCACCGACAACGTCGGCACCGTCGATCCCGGTCCCATGAGGGCCGTAGAATCCGGTGCCTGACGGCTCCCCGGCACGCGCCGTGGTTGAGCGTATTGCTCCTGCTGCTTCCGTGCCAGCGGCACCGCAGCCAGAGAGCTCGTCTAAGTCGGATCGCCCGGCGCCGACACCTGCTACGGCACCGATGACGTCGGCACCGTCGATCCCCGGTCCCACAAGGGCCGTAGAATCCGGTGCCTGACAGCTCCCCGGCACGCGCCGTGGTTGAGCGTATTGCTCCTGCTGCTCCGTGCCAGCGGCACCGCAGCCAGAGGCCTCGTCTACGTCGGATCACCCGGCACCGACACCTGCTGCGGCACCGATGGCGTCGGCACCGTCGATCCCGGTCCCACAAGGGCCGTAGAATCCGGTGCCTGACGGCTCCCCGGCACGCGCCGTGGTTGAGCGTATTGCTCCTGCTGCTTCCGTGCCAACGGCACCGCAGCCAGAGAGCTCGTCTACGTCGGATCGCCCGGCACCGACACCTGCTGCGGCACCGATGACGTCGGCACCGTCGATCCCGGTCCCACAAGGGCCGTAGTATCCGGTGCCTGACGGCTCCCCGGCACGCGCCGTGGTCGAGCTAATGCTCCGGCTGCTTCCGTGCCAACGGCACCGCGGCCAGAGGGCTGGTCTAAGTCGGATCGCCCGGCACCGACACCTGCTGCGGCACCGATGACGTCGGCACCGTCGATCCCGGTCCCGCAAGGGCCGTAGAATCCGGTGCCTGACGGCTCCCCGGCACGCGCCGTGGTTGAGCTCCTGCTCCGGCTGCTTCCATGCCAACCGAAGCCTCTGAGGCACCGACAACATCGGCACCGTCGATTCCAGTCCCACAAGGGCTATCGAATCCAGTGCCCGACGGCTCCCCGGCACGCGCCATAGTTGAGCGTATTACTCCCGCTGCTTCAGTGCTGACGGCACCGCAGCCAGACAGCTTATCTAGCTCGGTTCGCCCGGCACCGGCACCTACCGGTACCGTGGATGACCTCGGTACCGTGGATCCCGGCCCCACGAGGGCCGTCGAATCCGGTGCCTGACAGCTCCCCAGTACGCTCTGTGGTTGAGCCTGCTGTTCCCTGCACGCCGGAGATGTTACCAACGGCGAGGGCTCTCAGTGCCATGACAGAGTCAGTGCTGCCTGACCCGGGCACCGCCGGTACGGGTAATACAGTCTCTTCAAGGGATTGTCCCCTGTCAGTACAGCAGAGCGGCACCGTTCATGATCACGGTCCCGCAGACACTCCAAGTCCTGTCGGCACGCCGGACACCACTGGCAGTCCCGGTGCTGTTTTCCTCGGTACTGGTCACACTCGCTGCACCGGTCGGTATCCCGTTCGCCGACCCGCTATCGGCACCGTTCCGACATCTGGCACCGGGGCAGGTACCTTGACTCCTGTAGCTCTTCTCCGAGCCTCGAGATCTCGGTCGACCTCCCAACACCGTTCTGGTTGCGGGTCTGGATCTCGTTCCAGGTACCGATACGCCTCCCGATGCCGGTCCCCGGTGCCGAGTTGGGCAAGGTCCGAGTGAGTCAGAGACTCAGCCCGTGCCTTCTTTCGTACCTCCATGGCCGTCCGGACACGCATCCGTGTCATCTCATATGCGCAGATTTTATGCTCAGGACCACGATCCTGATATGATGGCCAGCGGGCGCCAGCCCCGAAGCAGAAAGAGCCTTGGCGAATGCAAGGTGTACTCTGCAGGGGCCCTGCACCTCTGGGTAGCAAAGCAACAAGCCTTGCTTAGCTGCGATAATTATAGCACCTGGGTGGAGGAGTTTCTCCCTCGAACCTCCCACCTGGAGTTCGCTGCCGTCTTGGAGGACGGGGGAAAGAATTTACCCTTTGTTGGTAAAGGCATCTTCGCGGCAGAGACAGCCCCAGACTGCGAAGCCTGCTGGACAATAGGGTCCTAATGCGTCTCAGCATGTATACGCCAGCGACCAAACGCAGGCCTTTATGGCCCCAGCCGCCATACTCTGTGCCTAGCCAGAGGCAGAACTCTGGAGAACGGCAAGGCCAAGGTGGTCGCAGACAAGAGTCAGGCCCCCTAAAAAGCCAAAGTCAAGGTCCCTCGCAGTTACCACTGGGACAAAAGACGGACCTTCCAAGGTTCGCCGGAGGGCGGTGTACCAGTCGCAGGACGGGATCCTGATCCCGCTTTCTCCTGGCATGGCCCCAGTTACTTTCAGATCGCTGGGTCCTGCGCACGATGGAGCATAGGTACCACCTTTAAATTGCTCCAGCCCTGTCCCCCTTCAGCGGACGAAAGGGGCTAGGGGTTTTACTCCCGTTATGCCCTAGTCCCCCACTCGAACACAGGTCTCAGACCTCCCTGGTCCTGCATGGACTCAACCGGTTTGGGATAAGGTTGAAGTTCTGCATGGTTTCCCTGGGAACCATTATTCCATCCTTGCCTCCTGGGGGCTACTATGCCGCCCTGGATAGGAAGGACGCGTACTTTCGCAATGCCATCTTCCCTCTGCACGGGAGATGCCTCCGCTTTATAGCCAGCGGTGAATACTCCCGGTTTACGGCCATAGTCGCCGCCTACCGTAGCTATGTCGGATATGCGGTTTTCCGTATTGGGACGATTCGCTTATCCGAGGAGACTCTGAGACACAAACCACTCAGCCCGTGGGCATCGTCACGGTCTTATTCACAGCTCAAGGCCTGATGATTACTATAGAGCAATCCACTCTGGTTCCCACGCAGAGGTTGGGCTTCCTAGGGGCGATCTTGGTCTCCTACCTAGCCGGAGCCTGCTTATCACAACTGCGGTTTTAGGCGATGGCAACAATCATCTGAGGTCTGAAGGCTTTCCCAACGACCTCAGCTCGTTCTTGTCTCAGTCTCCTGGGTCCATGGTTGCCTGCAAGTTTGTAACCAAACACGCCAAGCTCCGCCTCCGTCCTCTCCAAGTCCGGCCCACCTCGGCGTACCGCTTGGACAGGGAGCCAGTGGTCATGGTAGTCACCGTTCCCTCGAACGCCTTAGGCTCCCTAGAGTGGTGGCTAACTCCCTCCTTGGTGTGGACAGGGATGCGGTTTCATCCGCCCCAGCCCTCACTGCCCCTGACGGCGGACGCATCCTCTCTCTGCTCGAGTGCTCATGGTCACCTCCGAGCTTAAGGCCTTCGGTCTTCTAGGGAGCTGGCATTCCTCATTAATGCCCCAAAAATGAGAGTAGTCCGCCTGGCATGCCAGGGGTTCCAGCGGCAGCTGCGAGGCCGTTGTATCTCGGTGTTTACAGCCAACACAATGGCCAGGTGCTTCATAAGTATTCAGGGGGGACATAGTCCTTCCCCCTTTTTTGTCAGGAGGCCATCCATTTCCGGGTCTTTTGCATGGCCCACTCGATGGAGCTGGCGACGTCCTTTCTCCCAGGCGTTCGGAACGTCTTAACTCTTTGACTCGGCAGGTTTTTCCTGTCTTACGAGTGATCACTCTGCCCCATGTGAGGCGTCCCGCTTTCCGGAAGTGGAGATGGTTCCTCACACAGACCTGTTCGCTCACCGCGAGAGCAGGAAATGCCAGGTGTTCTGCTCCTTCCAAGGTCTCTCCTCGGAATCGATCTTGGACGCATTCCTGATGCCGTGGAACGGCCAACTGCATTATGCCTTCCCACTGTTCCCACTGGTTCGTTACGTCCTGCTCAAACTCCGCAGGGGCAGAGCGTGCATCATCATGATCACTCCAGAGTGGTCCAGGCAGCACTGACATACCACGTTGCTCGGCCTGTCAGCCCAGACCTCATCACTCAGGGCAATGACAGGCTTCGTCACTCGGACCTGCAGCCTCTTCGCCTCACGGTGGCTCCTGCGTACCTGAGTAGGGGTGACAGGCAGCCTTCCACCTGGTCAACGTACCGAGCCAGGTGGAAGCGTTTCCTTTACAGCTGCAGTACGCTCGATCTTGCTCCTGCTGAGGTCTCGATCCCTTCTATTTGGCCTGCCTCTGGCCTTCAGCGGCAGGATCTGGTGGTATCATCGCTGAGGATACTCTCAGCAGCCATCCCTACCTTCCAGCAGGCTAAGATGGACGTTCAGTGTCCCACGCTCTATGGGTTCGAGGTCCCTCAAGGGCTTGGAGCGCTTGCACCCTCGGGTGCACCGCCCAGCCCCGCCCTGGGACCTCAACCTAGTCTTGGCCAGATGGGTCTCTGAGATCAGAGCTCTTACGAAGGTTCCACAAAGACAAGGTGCAGTTATGACCGCACCCGGCTTTCCTCCCTAAAGGTGTTTTGGCCTTTCATGTTACCCACAGCTCAACGCAATGGGCATAACCGTTGCACTCCTTGGACATCTGTGGAGTGCTCGCATTATATTGTGCTGACAGAATCATTGCCTAAGGCGCCCCAGCTCTGCCCCGGTAGCGGGCCAAAGGGAGGGCTTGCTTGTTTTCCTCTCAGAGGATCTCATCTTGGGTGATGGCGGACATCCCCACTTGTTATGATTTGGCTCATAGTTCCCCAAGCCACATCACCGTGCATTCTACCAGGGCTCAGGCTTCATCTGCCGCCTTGCTGGCTCGTGTTTCTACCCACGAGACCTGTCGCGAAGCTCCATTGGTCCTCGGTCCTTACCTTTGCTTCGCAGTATGCTCTGGTTCAGCAGTCAAGAGAGGCTGTAGCCTCTGGCTCGGCAGTTTTATTCTGCCACATTTCACTCCGACCCCACCGCCTTTGTAAGGCTTGGGATTCACCTAACTGGAATGGATATGAGCAATCACTCGAAGAAGAAAAGACGGTTACTCACCTTTGTAACTGTTGTTCTTCGAGATGTGTTGCTCATATCCATTCCGCACCCGCCCTCCTTCCCCACTGTCGGAGTAGCCGGCAAGAAGGAACTGAGGAGCGGGTGGGCCGGCAGGAGTATATATGGAGCGCCATGGTGGCGCCACTCTAGGGGGCGACCTGCCGGCCCACTGAGTTGCTAGGGTAAAAGTTTTCCGACGAATGTGCACGCGCGGCGCGTACACCTAACTGGAATGGATATGAGCAACACATCTCGAAGAACAACAGTTACAAAGGTGAGTAACCGTCTTTTTCATCCTCTTCCTCTTCCTCGTCTGACTCGAGAGAATGATTCTGGTGCATCAGGAACCGGCAGTCCTTCTCCGTGGGGTATTGGGCGTATAGCTGATGGAATGTTTGCATAATGCACAGTCCACTTTTTCTTCTTTGACACACCTTTCCCAACTGGAAGCACCATGCAGAAGTAACAATTGCTGGTATGATCTGTTGGCTCTCTCCAAATCATTGGCACTGCAAAAGGCATAATTTCCGTTTCCTGTTCAACCACTGGCGAAGATTTGTTGCACAAGTGTTGCAGCATATGTGTGGGGCCCACCTCTTGTCCTGATCTGCAATTTTGCAGCCAAAATAAAGATGATAGGCTTTCTTAACCATAGCGGTTATACTGCGCTTTTGTGATGCAAAAGTCACTTTACCACAAACATAGCAGAAGTTATCTGCAGTCTTCACACAAGTACGAGGCATCTCTGCTCACTTTGGCTAAACAGAAATGTGTCCCTTTGCAAAATCAAACACTGACAATAAGACAGCACGACACTGTATGATTTCTAGAGCTGATATAGGGCAATTTATTCAGCAGAGTGATGTAAGCTTCATTATGATTGCATCATCCATGACTTCTAGGAATAACATGATGCAATTCATATCATGTATGACGCAATACCAGCTTCAGATTGCATCATTCATTGTTTTGCCTAAAAAGCAAGTACTGTCCAAATCCAGCCATAGATTTATTCAGAGATCCAGTCAAAGATATATTTTAGTCATTTCTGGTTTAAATTGAGATCCCTTCCCTTTATAACTTACTTATCCTCCGCCATTCCCAAGTCAAGGGTCATATATACTGACCCAATAGCATATCTTGAAAACTAGAGCCAATCAACAATTTTAAGCATCATTTTCGTTCTCAGTGACCCAGAATTAGTAAAGTTGGACTACATTTATTTCAGAAGCATTTTGGCTGTAGAGCAGTGTAATGAACACTTCTCAGTAGGTTTCCCCCCCCCCCCCACCTCTCGCATTTTCCTCGGAGTGGGCTGGATAGGACTCTGGTTCCTCAAATGTTTGTCCCCCTTTATAAAGGCCTGTGCAGTGGTGGATTAGCCACTGGGTCAACAAAGCCCGTGCCCAGGAGCCCTGGAAAAAATCCGCCATTGGGCAGCAGAAGCCTGGGTGGGGCAGGGGAAGCCCCAGTGCCCCGAACCTGCTCCCCAGCAGTAGCAGTGGGTGAGCAGGACAGGGGAAGTGCCCCAACCCTATCCCCAGCAGAAGCCACAGGACAGGGGAAGCCCCCCCCACAGTGGCCCCTGTCCTCACCAGAAGGCATAGGGTGGCAGGGCAAGTCCCCGCACCCAACCTGCTCTCTGGCAGAAATGCCGGGAGAGGCAGGAGAAGCTCCAGTGCCCTGACTCGGGTGCCCTGCAGAAGTGTGGGGGGTGGCAGGGGATGCCTCAGCACCCTGACCCCCATTGCGGCCCTGGGACTGGAGGAGATCTCATTCCCTGCTGTGGCCTCGAGGATAGAGCTTCTCTGGTCTTGGTGCTGCAATGAGGGGGCAAAATGGGGGAACACTGGGTGGAACAGGGGTGGGCCCTAGGGAAGAGGCAGAAAGGGGTGGGGCTGTGGGCAGGGCTGCAGGTGGAAGGGGGTGAGGAAGGGCCCTCCACTTGCTTTGGCCCAGGTGGGGTCTCAAGAAACCTTAATCTGCCCTGGGCCAGTGGGTCCAGAGTCAGATGCTTGGATGCTTGAGAGCTGGGGGCCAGCTTTGGGCCTAAACAATCCACTAGGCCCTCTGTTGTTCCAGAGCAGTGATTTCCCTATACGCCCCCCCCCCGAATTCCCCCCCCCATTTTAACTAGTTACAATTTAGTAACTGTTTGGAAAGCTGAATTGAAATTGAAACATTAATACACACTTTAAAAGCATATACAGTGTATGATAAAATACGTGTATCTGAAAAAGTGTAATAGATTTGAGACGTATGAACATAGACTAGCTTCCTCATACAGCTGTTGTTTTTTATGACCATGTCAGTGCATTCATTTTCGTGATGTCGGCCAACCTAATAATTTCAAATGCTGATCTGTAAGCAAAGCTTAAATGAGCTCTCCCTGATAGCTAGTGATGAGCTGAGGTTGGGGGGAAAGGCTTCAGGACCAGATTGTATTTACATTAACACTTAATCTACCTAGGTAGTATCCACCAAATAGAGCTGTGTTGCCCAAGGGATAGATTTTGACTGGGGTTGGGTTACAAATCACTTGAATGTGGGAGGGGAGGGATGAAATGTTGTTCTTATTATATGAGTAAAGGGCAGTAGAACTGTACTTAGCCTGTGCTGATTGAGGGCATCAAGAGAGGGTGGGGACCTGTCCCTCTCCACTGTTTAAAGACAGAGCTGATTAGGCTCCATAGATAGTCTTTTGTTCTGTTAAGTGACCACTGCTGCTGAAATCACTGACAATCAGGTCTAAGTGCTTAGTCCTGCTGTGGGGACAGTGTTTCTGTGAAAGAGACAGCCCAGACTGCACTAGCAGTGAGGTTCCCCCACTGAGAGCTCAGCTGAAATCACTGAGAGCTGGGTGGAACCTCAAGAGACCAACTCACAGAGGTGTCAGTGGCAGGTGGCAGAAGAAGGTGACTGCGCAGGGCCATTGGCAACAGAGTGGTGGAGTGAATGGTGGCACAACGAACAGCAGTGGCCAGAGCGAACAGTTTGCAGCTGGAGGAACGAGCAAGGTAGCTTCTTGCCTCCCACCTGGGAGGTGTACTCACGTGAAAGCACCTCTGAACTCTGAATCTCACTGACCAAGTTTCAGAGGGGTAGCTGTTTTGGTAAAAAGCAACAAAGAGTCCTGTGGCACCTTATAGACTAACAGATGTATTGGAGCATAAGCTTTCGTGGGTGAATACTGACCAAGGACAACACCGGTGAGTGAGGGCACATTAAGCATTTATTTGTTTGGACTATATTTTAGTGACTTTGCTCCAGAATGCTAGATTTATGACTGGAAATGGAAACTTATATGTTTCCTAGTAGGCCAAGATTTTTAAAATGCATTATTTGCTAAGGTTATCTCACATGTTGCTATCTTGAGAGGTCATTATGTTGGGGAGTTTCTGTACTAAACATTTTTATTATTATAATTAATGTTTACATAATAATGGTCATACTGGGTCAGACCAATGGTCCATATAGCCCAGTATCCTGTCTTCTGACCGTGGTCAAGGCCAGGTGCTTCTGAGGGAATGAACAGAACAGGTAATCAAGTGATTCATCCCTTCGCCCATTCCCAGAAACAGGCTAGGGACACTCAGAGCATTGTGTTGCATCCCTCCCCATCCTGGCTAATAGCCACTGATGGACCTGTTCTTCAGGAATTTATCTAGTTCTTTTTTAAATCCTGTTATAGCTTTGGTCTTCACAGCATCCCCTGGCAAAGAGTTCCATGGGCTGACGTTATGTTGTGTGAAGAAGTACTTCCTTTTCTTTTTTTTAAAACCTGCTGCCTATTAATTTTATTGGGTGACTGCTAGTTCTTGTGTTGTGTGAAGGATTAAATAACATTTCTTCACTTTCTTCACACAAGTCAAGATTTTATAGACCTCTATCATATCCCCCCCCTTAGTTGTCTCTTTTCTAAACTGAAAATTCCCAGTCATTTTAATCACTTCTCCTTTTTCATACCCCTAATCATTTTAGTTGCCCATATCTGTATCTTTTCCAATTCCAATATATCTTTTTGGGGATGGGGTGACCAGATCTGCCCGGAGTATTCAAGGTGTGCACGTACCATGGATTTATATAGAGACAATATGATATTTTCTGTTTTATTATCTATTCCTTTCTTAATAATTCCCAACATTCTGTTTGCCTTTTTGACTGCTGCTGCACATTGAGTGGATGTTTTCAGAGAACTATCCACAATGACTCCAAGATCTTCCTTGAGTGTTAACAGCTAATTCAGACTCCATCATTTTGTATGTATAGTTGAGATTGTTTTCCAATGTGCATTACTTTGCATTTATCAACATTGAATTTCATCTGCCGTTTTGTTGCCCAGTCATCCAGTTTTGTGAGATCCCTTTGTAATTCTTTTCAGTCTGCCTGGAACTTAACTATCTTGAATAGTTTTGTATCATCTGCAAATTTTGCCACCTCACTGTTTACCCATTTTTCCAGATCATTTATTAATATGTTGAACAGTACTGGTCACAGTACCGACCCCTCAGGGATACCACTATTTATCTCTCTCCATTCTGAAAACTGATGATTTATTCCAGGCCTTTGTTTCCCATTCTTTAACCAGTTACTGATCCATGAGATGACCTTCCCTCTTATCCCATGATGGCTTACTTTTCAAAAGTCAATTTAAATTAAATACATTTTTTTTAAATTATGTTTGTTTAGAAATCTAGACCCGTTATGTGTTTTGGTGTAACTTGCATTATCTTTACATTAAATTTGCATTATCCTAACAAAACATTTACTTTATTCATCTCTTTTATATGTTGCAGGTCAAAGTGAAAATGAAAAGACAAAAAACATTACAACAGTTTTTCCACTCAAAGGTCTCAAAAACCAACTAAAGTGAAGAACACATCAAGAACCAAGACTATATCAACATGTCATCTGAAGGTTCAAGTGGTATATCTACATCCGACCAGCGCGAAGCTCAAATACAGCTACCTACTAAAGAAACAGTGTCTCCAAAACCTAAAGGCAGTTCCTGATGTTTGTCGGTCAAAGTGTTCCCATTAATTGAAGTTACAAAAGATGGCTACTGGTGCACCTCTTGCAAAAAAGCTTACGAAGAAGGAAAGCTTCCCTATGCTATAATTGGTAAAAGTGGAGGAGTTTGGTTTGTCAAACCATCAGCAAAGCCAATGCTGACAAACTACATGAAAAGTCTCTGCAAAACACCAGGCCTCTAAAGTGCATCAACATGCAGAAAGCCTTATAAGCCCACTTTCAAAGCCAATTTTAGAAGTACTTAATGAAGCTGTTAAGAATGCTGGAGACACAACACAGTTCATGCGAACAAACATGGCTGTGGGATCCTACTTTCTATTTAAGCAAGAGATACCACGCACTACAAACTGGAGGCCAATGTTAAGTGCATTGTCACTTGTTCATCCTGAAGTTGAACACTTGTTCCAAACAAGAACAGCAAATACTCACTGTCTTTCTGCAAGAAACTCAACTGACTGGCTAGAAGCATGCAGTGCAGCAGTGAAAGACTCAACAGTTGAAAAAATGAAGAACTCTCTCATCACATTCAAAAAATTTGCATACATGGCTGATGAATGCACTGATGAAAATGGACATCAAGTATTAAGTCATTGTGTATGTTATCTTGATGTCAGGGGTAGGCAAGTAGACGCATTTCTAGATGTTCAAGTTATAGAAGACACATCGGCTGCATCTGACACAACCCACATCTTAGAAGAGTTAAATGCTTGTCAATTGGACCCCAAACAGATGGCTGCTTGTGCATTTGATGAAGCTGCAAACTTCTCTGGAAGACATGGTGGAGTACAAGCTTTGCTCAGAGAAAAGTGTAACACTAATCTCGTCTATACACACTGCAGAGACAATCTACTCCAACTAGCACTAGTATAAGCTGCAGAATCTTCAAAAGACATTAAAAAAAGCTATAAATTTAATGTCTTCATTATACTCTTTTTTCAGTGAAAGTCCAAAGAGACTGAATATCTTGGAAAATATAGAAGATACACTGAGACTGAAGTTCAAATTAGTCCAACCTGGGAAAATCCGCTGGCTTTCTCATGAATGATCCTTGGCTGTTGTCTTAAAATTATGCCAGCTGTTATTACTGGCTTTGGTAAGTATTACCAAGATGGGATGGATCGAAGTAGTGAGGCTGGTGGATTACTTTTGCTACTACGTACAGAGAAAACTATTGCCATTCTCTCTCTCATAAGTCTACTGCTGAAATCACTTGGGTCACTAAACAATGCCATCCAGGCATCTGCTACAACAGTAGTAGATCTTTGTCCAGCAATAGAAGCTACTTTTGGATCAATCAGAGAATTATCCATTGAAGAAGTACTAAAAGAAGCAAAGACTTCAGTCCAGAAGTTGACTAATGAAGGCATTTATATTGAATCCTTAAGTGAAGAAGACAAGAAGTGTTTAAGACAACTGAAAAAGTACACAGATTTGATTCTTAAAAATCTACAACAGCAACTTCTAGATTCTACTCAACCTCTACATAGCTTTTACAGATGCCTGTCCTATAAAACACCAACAGTTAAGTGGAGTGAGGCACTACCAGCAATGGGCCTGCCATGTGATCAGGACAGAATACAGTATTTGAACACAGAGTGGAATATCATACGACGAATGAAGGAAGATTTGACTTCAACTTCTTTTTTATCATCACTAATGGCTTGACCTGATCTTTGTGTTCTGTTTTCTGGGATGAACGAAGTAGGAATTCATCTCTTGCTACTCCCAGTCACAACAGCTACCGTTGAGCATTCTTTTTCATCATTGAGTAGAATTTTGTGGTCTGAAAGAAGTTGACTTCTGCCTGATCATGTGAATGAACTAATGAGTATATCAACTGAAGGAATTGAAGTACTGGACACACGAGAAGCCACAAGATGAACGCATTGTATTCAAGAAATGCACTAACAGAGTTGTGCAAAATTATAACAAGAAACCAAGAAGGATGTAGACTTAGTGCATCACAGAAGGCTTGAGTAGCCAACTTTAATTTGTGTGATGATTTTAAAACATGAGTTAAATCTAATAAAATGGTCATGAAACATTTTTCAGTGTTTACTATGGTGCCATATAGCCCACCTTCACCCTCAGTCTCACCCCTCATCAGCCCTGACACCTCCCCTAAATTCGAACATTCCCCCCCCCAATTTCAATTCCTGGGGAAACCACTGTTCCAGAGACCCCTGCCACACACATATGCATGAGGGTCCATAGAGACCAGGGAACGAATTTCGGAAAGGAAGGGGAGAGTTGAAAAAGAGGTCATGGGAACACAGATTGGGGGGCGGGAGCGGTCCCAGGCACAACTGGAGCTGGATGGTGTTCTGCATGTATTTCCTGGGGCTCTATGGTGAGGTCTTAACACTGACATTGTATGGGAGATGTACTATTGATGATGATGCAGGCTCTCACTTGGGAGAAGCCATGGCAGTAACAGGGTCAGGATCAATTGGCAATGCGGCTCAAGCTGATGCTCTTTGGAAAAACAAACTGTTCCACTAATTGGATCAGGGCATTGGCAGGTGAGCACGACCTACTGAAAGGTCTGAGGCCTTTCTCTGCAGCCATATTAGGAGAGAAGCAGCCATGTGCCAAGAAGCAGAAACTCACATCCTCAGATTCCGTCTAAATTACGTTAAAACAATGGAAGATCAGACTGTTAAGAAGGCAATCCTGTCCTAATAGCACCCACCATCACCAGATAAAAGAATGGATTTTAAGATAGTTAAAGAAAACTTAGTTTGACAGCATCCTGTCTGGCAAGGAATCACTTATCAACAGTTGTGATTGTAAAATCTATACTTCTACTGTTTTGTCCCCACTTCTCTCTTGTTCTCTTGGTCTCTGTCTGGTTCTTCGATTGTTTCTGCCTGTTGCATAATTAATTTTGCTAGGTGTAAATCAACTATGGTGGTGGGGTATAATTGGTTAAAGGATTGTTTTACAATATGTTAGGACTGGTTAGAAAATTGCTCAGTAATATTTTAGTAAAATGACTGGTTAAGGTACAGCTAGGCAAGACTCAAGTTTCGCTATATAAACTGGGGTCCAAAAGGAAGTTCTTGGGAACCAGTGCCAGGACACAGCCCCATGATCAGAGCTGCCAGATCACCACACCCTGCCAACCGCACTGTGCAGAAACGGGAGTCTCCCCGATGACCTGATCCTGAGTGGCCATCAAGAAAAGTTAATCTGCCTTATTAGGAGTAGTGAGCATTGTATGCTCAGCATGTGCATTCTGTTTTGGCGATTGTTAATAAAGGTTAAGTGGGAGATTACTGTGTGAGGCTCTTTCACTGGTAAAAGACCCAACAAATCCACAGAGTGTAAGGTACGCCCTGAGCCCATGGAAGGGTAAGGGTGGGTGCCTAAATTAAGAGGGTTACGCCTTGAGCCCTAGGAACTGGGTTAAGGTGGGTACCCCTAGAGTGTGTGAGTAACAGAGAATTTTGTGTGGGTAACACTATGGGCTGGTCTACACTACGGGGGGGGAATCGATCTTAGATACGCAACTTCAGCTACGTGAATAATGTAGCAGAAGTCGAATATCTAAGATCGGATTACTCACCCGTCCTCACCGCGCGGGATTGATGTCCTCGGCTCCCCCTGTCAATTCCGCAACTCCGCTGGGGTTGATGGAGTTCCAGAATCGATATAAGCGCACTCGGGGATTGATACATCGTGTCTAGATGAGACACGATATATCGATCCCCGAGCAATCGATTTTAACCCGCCGATATGGCGGGTAGGCTAGACGTAGCCTAAGATCCAGCTTCTATCCAGGAGAGCCCTTAACAGGAGTGTAGAGAAATGGAGACACAAGAGATTATGAAAGGGTAGTTACAAATAGAAGATAAAACAGTTACGATAAAATGGATGGCGAGGAAAATCCAAACCCAAAAGGACAATGTTTTAAAGAGAGGTCTAAGGTCTTTTGGGCAGGGACCACATCTAATTCTGGTTGGTTAAGTGCCACCCATGTGTGCAGTGCTGTATGAATGAATTATTGACGGTAGTAATACGACATCTCTATGGTGTTAATGCTGGCTTGGCTATTTCTACACTAAAAATTAAAAACCTGCCCTGAACAGTCGCCTATCCTTGGATGATGGAGTGGGGCAGCATTAGTTATATCTTATCTCTGGACCTAATTGCCTTAAAATGCTGTGGAACATCCATCTTCCTGAGACCCTTGCAGGTACAGGTGGTCAACCACTCTGATGCTAATCTGCCTGGGTGATGGGAGGCACTCTCACTACCAGGTACATTCAGTAGCTCAGTGGGCTCAGAGCTCTTGATTTTGCAACACTTCTGTTACAAAGATGTCTTACTAGATTTTCATAGAATCTGCCCCCTTTACCACTTGGCCTCCCTCCTGCATGCTTCCGTCACAGAGCGTGGCTACACTGGCTTTTCCCCCCCAAAAAATATGGGGAGAGGGCTAATGGACAGGGCCCTGAACTGGGGGGGGAGGGCAGGAGACTGGCACTATTCTGCTGTCACCTTTCTGTGCCTGCTGCCCCCACCACCCTGCCGTGTCTGTTTAGAGTGTCAGTTTCTTTGCATAGGAACTGTCCCTCACTATTATTTGTACCATGGGTAGCACAATGGGGCCTTAATCTTGTTTGAGGGCCTCTTTGGCACTATCTTAATACAAATAAAAGGCACAATAACATGTATAACAAAAAATGCCCCCTGCAAGGTAGGAATGCTGGTGTAGATGGGGCTTTGGGCAGCTGTTGGTGTTCAAATCCCTGTGTGGCTGCCATCCATCTCTGCTCAGAACAGATCCATGTGGCAGTCCTTAAAGCTCCAGCACCTTGGCTATACCAGATCCCCTGTCAGGGCAGTGCAAGGATGTTTTGTGCCCTAGGCGAAACCTCCACCTTGCGCCCTCCCTTGTACCCGAGCCCCCGCCCTGAGGCGCCCCTCCCATGGCAGCTCCCCACCCTCCGCCCTGAAGATGCCCCCCTTGCAGCAGCTCCCCACCCTCCATCCTGAGGCACCCCCGCTGCCCCAGCTCACCCCTGCCCCTCCTCCTCCCCGAGCATGCCATGGCTGCTTCACTTCTCCTGCCCCCCAGGTGTGCGGCACCAATCAGCTTAGGCGCCGCAAGCCTGGGAGGCAGGAGAAGTGAAGCAGTCATGGTGTGCTCGGGGAGGAGGCAGGGCAGCTGTGAGCTGGGGTGGGGAGTTCCCCTGCGTGCTACCCCCCTTAGTTGCTGCAGGCGACTGTCCCCGTGCTCCCTTGTCCCAGCTCCCTGTGCCTAAATGCCAGCGGCAACTGGGGCAGCCGAAGATCCAGCCGCCCCGGTCGCTGCCGAAGAAAAGGCCACCCCCCCAAATGCCAGCACCCTAGGCGACCGCCTAGGTGGCCTAAATGATTGCACCGGCCCTGTCTCTTGTGTGGTGCTGGTGGTGCTGCACCAGCAGATAGTTTGATTAGTTTTGGCAAGCCTAGTTTAGACAGGGCGAGTCCTGAGGATGAGTCCAAATCTCTCCTTACAGTCAGGCTGGTTTGTTAATCCCCACCTCCCATGCCCCTATGTCCTGCACAGAGAAAATGCCGTCACATGAAACATGGCAATTGAATGCACCCTGCAATCAACGTGCCCGATTGTAAATCTGTCCAGCAGCAGCCTCAGCTCTGTGAAAAGGCTCTGCCTCCTAGGAGCTGCCAGTGTAAAATGCGCAGCTCGGAGGGCCTGAAACCTCGGTGGTGTCTGACCATATTTTTAAGCCTTGTGTGGGATTTCTCCCTCTCTCCCCTGCCCTGTTCTGTCCATGGCCTCGGATTCACGGATTGATTCATTCACGTAGTCAGTCATTCACTCACTCACTCACTCAGTGTGCATGTGGGGACCCTCCTTCTCCAACGTCAGAGCAGCTGGGGGCTGGTTGAAGAGTCACTGGCGAGCGGAGCAGCGCAGGCAGCCCCGATGCTGCGAGCCCAGGGGGTCTGCACACGCGCTGCAAAGCCCGAGAGGGGCAAAGCCAAACTCCGCGCGGCGCTCCCAGGATCCTGAGGGGAGAGGAGGCGGGGGGGTTACGCTGGAGGGGCTCGCTCGGGGAAGCAAGGGGCACTTGGCGCAAGGAGGAAATGTGAATGGGAAGAGCGAGCGCTAGGATCCCAGCGCTAAAGACAAGGCTCCTCAAGGAGCGAGCTGCAAAGGGAAAGTCACTGCCACGGAGGAGAAGCAAAAAGGAGCCTGCCGCGAGCTCAGCCTCGAGGAGGCGAAACCTCCGGCGGCTGGGGGAAGCTTTGCAAAGGGAGAGAAGGGCAAAGAGTTTGCAGAACAAAGAGCGGGTCATCCTCGTTTGCAAAGCCGGGGGAGCGACCCAGCCTTCCTCTCCCCCAGCTCCATGAGAGGCAAGCGGGAGCCCTGCAAGGGACCAGAGGGGAGAGGTTTGCAGCAGAGGTAGCGTGGGACATGCAGCATCCGGGAGGAGAGAAGCGACTGGCTGAGCCCGAGAGGTGGAAACATTTGGAGGGAAACAGAGGAAAGTTTTGTATTGTCAGCAGTAGCCGCCTCCAGTTTGGGGCTGGGAGGGCCGCGGCCGCAGCGCGAATCCGAGCGCGTGGAGCCGTCTGATGCTGCGCCACTTTGATCTGCCAGGAGAGACTTTATTTGTCCTGATGTAAAAGGAGCATTTTCCCAGCTAAAGACAAAAAAAGGGGGGAGCCTCTGCCTTGGGAAAAACGAGCACCGGGCTCTGGAACTGCCTGAGGAAAATCACCAGCCCAAGTGACTCAAGGGGGTGGGTGGGGGGGGGAGAGGAGGAAAAGAAATCAGATTGCAAAAAGGATTAGAAAAGGGGGTGGGGGAGGTGAAGGCCTCTCCTTTCTTCTTTCCCCCTGCAAATCTTTTCAGAGTTATCCTTCAGCATCAGTGGCCCAGGCACCGGAGCCCAAGAAGGGCAGCTAAATCCAAACGTGATCAGCAAACTGCAAGAGAGATCAGAGGGCCAGACTCCCCCCCTCCCCCGGCCAGAGGAGAGTCCCCCGGAAGCCAGGGCACTGTCAGTAATCTTTCTCTCACACTCTGAGCGGCTCTGGGCCCTGCCAGGGACACAACAATACAGGAGCAGAAGGCTGGAAAGAGGATTGCAGTTTTCATCTGCAATTTTTGATCCTCCCTCTCCTATTCCTTCAGGGACTGATTTTATAATATTAGCAGGCTGGATTAGTAGGGAGGGGGGTGTGCCTGGCTGCTTGCCTTGTCTGTGAGTGGAGAGGTGGGTTAGTGGGGAGGGCGAAGGAAGAGATGTCTGGGATCAGAGGGAAAGTTGTGCTTATCCTAGGCTTCGTCTTTCTGACGACTCTTCTGGCGGAGGTGAGAGGGCTTCCCCTGAGGAAACAACGCACCAGCAGCCCCAGGGAGCAGGGTCACAAGCTGATGGAGGTAAGGCAACTGGCTGCTTGCTGCTCTGAGAGCAGAAGTGAGGCCCCGTGTTTAGTTCTTACTCTGGATACTGTTGAGGGGTGGGGGCGTAGATGCAGAAGAACAGAACAGGAGTGAAACCGGGGGGTGTTCTGATGAACCACCCCAACATGGCACATAAAGTGCTTCTAAAGAGATGGCACATGTGGTGGAAGCCCCTCACCCTCTGAGACATTTAAAAAGTCGCCTGGACAGAGCTCTAGAAAATCCAGTATCTGCCCCAGGAGCGGCTGGGTGAGGTAGGACTCTGTGGGGTCCCGTTTTGTTTTAGGTGCATGATTTTTCTTCAAAAGCCCAACTGCAGCTAGTTAAGTCTCAGCATATGGCAATGCCTCCCACCCTAAGGAGCTCTTCTCCAGCATCTCTGCGCATGAGGAAGGGGACATCACACCCTTGTATAGAGGTGAGGGCCCTTCCTGCTAAAACTGTGAGGACTCCCTTGAAGTTGGTCATGGCCAAGCTAATATGTAATTACATTACATATTATCCAAAATGCATCTGTGTATCCTGTCCACACCTGGTCCTACCGAAAGCTCTGAATGACACAATGGATAACAGCTGCCGCTTGAGAGAGGCAGGTTTTTAGTTTCCTCCTTGGCTTGGTTGGTTGTTTTTTTGCCCAGAAAGGACAGAGCTCCTTCCCCACTATCCCAAGGTGTATGATAGCCTGAGATCTCAGCCTTCCATGGGATGGGAGTAGGCAATGTGGTTTCAGACGCCTCAAGACTGAGGCTAAGTTTAATAATTCAATGCTCAGGAAGGTCTCTTGCCTCCAAAGGACAATATCTGTCACAAGAGAGGTGAGTCAAAGACCAAGGCAGGGTTTGTAGCTTGTCAGGAGCACAAATGTTTCACCACATTGGCATTAAATGCAGCAGATTGCGGCAACCTTGCCCCTGGAGGTGGAGACCATAATGGCTACAGGTTCCAGAATGTCACACTCCTTCTTGATTCAAATGGCCTGTGCTTGCATAGGAAGGAGCATGGCATGCTAGCTTCCGTATTTCCATATGCTGCACCACTCAAGCAGGGTAGACTTTAGCATGGGTTCATGGGTTCAACTGCACCCACAGAAATCAGGCCCAGATTAACCAAAATGCAATGATTTCTGTGGGTGCAAGGGCCTGCATTTCAGGTTTGGCCCAGCTGCTCCTCCATGATGACAGAGGGGCGGCCAGGCCACATTTGAGTGAGTGACATTGCAACCTGGCACACAGGGTCACAGCACCACTCAGGTTTGACACCTGCCATCAATAGTGTAGGGAACAACTTGTCCACCCTGACTGGACCCAGATCACACCTGTTGCTACTGCTGGCATTATCACACCAGGTCTGAGGTGACCTGTCAGGTGCAGAGCCCAGAGGGAGGGTCAGGGATACTGCTCCCACTGGTAGTAGGGCTGGAGCTCAAGGAGAGGTGGGAACAGGAGTGTCCTCCCCCCAGTCTCAGGCAGGGCAGAATCCACCTACTCCCACAGAGAGGGCAGCAACCTGACAGGGTTGAGCTCTGACAACCCCCATCCCCTCCCTCTAGTGCACCCATTGAATTGGGAGGCTACATCCACCCCTGCTCTCTGTAAAAGGTGAGGATGGCCAGGGGCTGCATTGTATTCCAGGTGCTATATTTTGCCTCTTCTTGTGACCGGAACTCATTGGCTCGACCTGTGTGTTGTCTTGCAAAGATTTCGACCAGCTAAGATAAATGGAAGGAAACCTTGACTCTACCCCTGTGGCTTCAAGACAGCAGTGACTAGTGGGCTTATAGGATATGGGATCAAAATGCATGGATGCCCACTGTGTGTTTGAGTGGGGGAGAGAGCAGTGGAATGGAAGCAAATCTATAGCAATCCTAGAGAAAAATGGCCCTTTAACAAACAAGGAGGGGAAACACAGTGACTTCTGTATGGCTGAACCAAACAACTCCCTTTTAAATTGATCTCTTAGCAGGAAAATGAAAAGGGGGTTAGACAATAAGGAAAAAAAATTCAATATTCACCTAGTGACTAAAGCTACTGATAAAAAACAGGTAAAAGGAATATGTGGAAAAACTGACTGGATATGAATTAGTAGGTCTGGGTAGTAGCAGCCCAGATAGTCATCAGTGATAGGCATCAGTATAAGAAGCTTGGTGGATAGATTTTAATCCCTGCGTGTCAGAGGGGTTGGCTGATGAGTTTACCGAATGACTGGCAGCTCTTTTTGAAATGTTACAGAGAAATGGAGATATACCTTATTGTTATTTATTACTAAAATGTGGTGCTTCTAGTCTAAAAAGAGTGATCCTGGCTGTTTCTGGCTGATCAATTGAACTTCACTCCTTAGTAAAATAGTGGGATAAATGTTGAGAGTGAATCTGAAAGCCACGGGAAGATAATTGAACCACAAGCACCAGAGAGCTTGGTTTTATCTTGGCCTAAATCATGCCAAATGGGTTGGATAGCTTTTTTTGATTGAATTACCAATGGATGAAGGGGGATTGCTCGAAATGTTATATCTAGACAATAATCTTACATTTATATTGTGCCTTTCCTGGGAAATTCTGCAAACATATATACCTGTATCAGTTTGCTCACTACAGAAATGCAGCCACCTCTTGGTGGAACATGGCTGTGTAATAGCATGCAGCCACACAAGAGCTGGAATTCTAGGCATGCATAATGTAAATTACCTGAGCTGCTGTTCAGCCAGGAGACTGTGGTTAACACCCAAACTCTTGCAGAAAAGTCATGGTATCTAGTAAAGCATTGGATATGGTACTTTATGGAATCTTACCTGAAAAGGCAAATTTGTAGGCCTTAATCAAAGGATAATGATAAAATGGCAATGTATGAAGTTGAGGGCGGTATCCAGTGGAGAACCCCAGAAATCTATGTTAGGCCCAGTTTTACTAATCCGCAAGCAAAAGGGGAGGAATAAATCAGCACAAATTTGTGAATGGTTCTGAATTAGGGAGTTTGCATGAATGCCCAGAGACCCATGTCTCCATATGTATTTGTACAGTGCTTAGTGCAACAGGTCTCAACTTGAGACTTGGGTTCTACTGAAGTTTTATATTGTATTTATACAAAACAGCTTAGGAGATAAGGCAAGAGATAAGATGGAGACACAGGCTTCCTAGGGGTCTACCAGTGCTTCTTGTCATGTCTGTGTGCCATGTAGACTGTAATGCCTTTGGGGCAGGGACTGTCTTCATTTGTGTTTTGTGCAGCAGAGGGAAGTTTGTTGACGCTTAGAAAATATTTCTAAATTGGATGTGTATAGTTATTCTTCTTGGAAGCCACTGAATGCGGGGTGAGAGCTGTAGAAAGCGGGTAGTGCTGAGAGACTTCTGCCGACGAGAGGGAACAGCAGATTGGGTGTATCAGCTTGCAAAGCAACAGGGTAGCAAAAATACCAGTGTGATTTTTGGGTTGTATACACAGATGGTTCATGTCACAGAGTTGACAGTCCCTATCTCGATGGCACCAGTGTGACCACGTCTGGAATATTGGTTACTTTTGGGGAAAGCCCTAGAGATGTGGATAGATTGGAGGAGAGGGCAGAGGTACAGAGAAGAACAACAGAAATGATCAAGCAAGGTGGATAAAAAATATGGTATTTTTTAGTTGAATACGTTGGTTTTTTTTTAAACCTATTTTCAGTTAAATATGAAATTGATAACCTATGATAAGGTATAAACTTACTTTAATAGTAGTAAATACCTTGAAATAAATAAAATATGCTTCATCAATGAGCCCTGCTCATCACATTGTAATGAGTTGAAGGGTGATGCTTCTTTAAAAATATACAGAATCGGTCAGAAAACATTAACTTTTGAGGTCAACTCAAGCTTTATAAATATGTGACAATGTCATGTAAGCAGCTGTGCTATTTTCAATCTTTCCAGTGGAGTGAATGCTGGTTTTTACATTTTTTCTAATGTAAGTACTTTTAGTTTCTGTTGTGCAGAAAAGCTTTGGCCTTTGTTCCTTTTGGTTTCAGTTTAGCAAGCAGAGGGAGAGAGAATATTTATTTAATTTGGCTGGTTCATTCAAAGTTGAGAAACCAACTAGGAGTTGAAAAAGCAGAAAAGCTTGTCTTGCTCTTCCAATCAATGAATAAAACCCAGCTGGAAGAAAATGAGATCTACTGATGCTAAAAACCTGAAGGATATGGGGACAGATTTTCAAAGGTGTATTTAGATGCTGATAGGTGCCTCGTCCACATGGGGGTTTTAAGGAATTTAGGCACCTAACTCCCATTGAAATTCCATGAGGTTCCTAAATACCGCTTGAAAATCTGGCCCATGGTAACCAGAAACAATCTGTCAGTTCCCTAATGCCAGTTAGAACATCCTTTGTTTAATAAATCAGTTAGTTTTAAATGCAAACGTGTTTTGATCAACTTTTTTCCCTATGTACCCAGCACATTTAAGGTTATTTTATTTACTGATAATAAACAATTTTAAAATGCCTTTTTGTGCATTTTTAATTGAATTCCAATTTCCATTCAAATACTGCTTGACACAAACCATGAGCAAAAAAAAAAGATCATCTAGTAAATAATAAATGCAGCATTTGCCATTTTCTATCATAATAAAAAAGTAAAAATTAAGACTGAATAAATATATATTAGGTTCATTTTTATTGTATACCTTTTCTTTAGGAAAATAACTAAAAAGTTCACATGTGAAGCAGGATTAAAAACAAAAATTTAAATCAAGGTTTCCTGCTTGCTAATTTAAATCATGATTAAAATCTGTGATTTAGTCAATCCAGGCTGTGAGCAAATAGGTGGAGTGATTGAGTTGTGAGGATGAATTCAAAGTCAAATTTTTATCACTAAATGGCGCCTATTTAGAGTGATCTGCGAGATATGACTACCAAGGGGAGAAAGGGATTATTTAGGGTGCTCCAAAGTGGTATAACAAGGTTTAATGGAATTAAAAGCAGGAAAAGAAAATATAGGCTGAGCCTGAGGGAAAATTTCCCAAGTTTCAGGAAAAGTGGAAATAGCAGAAGCCCCATGGCTTGGGACATTGAAACATGGATCGGAGCAAGCCCTGGAGAACACAGTGTAAGGAACAATCTCTCATTGATCTCTGTGTGGATGGACCAGACGGGACCCAACTGGGTTCCCCTAGCTTCATCTCTGCAGTGAAGCTGCTAGTGCCTTCTGGAAAACATTCCTTTTAACATCACTTTTGCTCTGAATAGCCCTATTTGTTTTGTTCTTCCCTCCTTCTTGTGACCAGGGATGGTTGAATAAAAACTGGATCTTACTTTCCTCGGAACCTATCTGCTCCTACTGCTGATTCCCAATCCTCTCTCTTACTGACATCTCAGGACTAGCTAATTGTGCTGCCACAGACGGTGGAGGATGGCTTCAGGTACAGAGTTGCAGGGGTGACAAGGGAACAGCTCCTCTGTCTTCCATGGTAACCCAGGGGAAAAGAACCCACAGACACGTGATGCAGGATCTGAGCAGGCCGAGTGTGCAGTGAGCTCCCCACAGGCCACAGCTGCTGCAGGCTGTGTCAGTGGCAGAGTCATTTTGCCTACGGATGTGCTTTTTACCTTTTCATTTCTTCAGCAATTAAGCGTTCTTGTCTCCGGCTTTGTCGTTGTCCGAGGTCGGATTTGTGGGTATAAAACGTGCACTGAAGCATCGTTCCACTCTGAAAGGGGCTCTTTGTGCACAGGAAGGTACTTTACCCTTTGTAGCAAATTTCCTTTTGAGACGTGCCAAATTATCTTAGTCAACAAAGTAAAAACCCTTCTGCCCTGGGGCTGGGTCAGGAGCAGAAACAATGAGGAGCCGGCTGTAGGGAAGTTACTGGATCAGGAGGTTTCTTCCCTTTTCGTAGAACAAATAGGCCTGTTGAGTTTCTATTGCAAAAATTAAAGGGGTGCCTGTAAAAGGCACATGTAAAGGGAATGGCTTAGACATGAATTGCTATACAGGGAGGAGCCATTTTCATGAGCTAGGTGCTTGTGTACCCTTTAGCAATGACTCTCGGCACATCTAGTTTGCTGGTTCAAATCCAGCTGCAGGTCAGCAGTGGCACATAGCCATTGTAGAATGCGTTGGCGGTGGGGGCAGAGTGGGACTGGGACAGGTAGCATACCTCAGTTTGGTTCCTAATGGAGGGGTGTCTGTATCTTGCCAGCCTTTCCCAGAGTTTGCCAAAGGCTGGCCTATGGAGACTGGTGTCCCCTCAAAATACATTCTCTCCAAAGTAGGTTGAAGCATATGATCAGGGTGGTGTGTGTGTGAGTGTGGAAAACCTGTCCTGCTGCTGCCCAGGTTGGACCTTTTCTGGGGATTAGAGGTCTCCTATCTGCTGTGGGGTCAGTTGGTATCCTTCACCATCACTAAAAACAGTTAAAGAGAGACCAATGTACTGCCAAAGTAGTCCTGGCGCCTGCTG
Source organism: Gopherus evgoodei (assembly GCF_007399415.2). Taxonomy (NCBI): domain Eukaryota; kingdom Metazoa; phylum Chordata; order Testudines; family Testudinidae; genus Gopherus; species Gopherus evgoodei. The sequence continues at coordinate 43,289,789 of NC_044325.1, forward strand.
GGAGCAGACTTATGGCTGGTCTTGAGATGTGGGGGTGGTAGTGGTTGTGCAGCTGGGTTGTAGTTGGTGCAGTGTGAAATCAAGCTGTTGCATTTAACACGTGGGATGTGTTTGGTTACTAGAGCTACTTGGGAAGTTTTCCTCCAATATTTGTTTGGTAAACAATGGCTCACTGATGCAACAGACATTTTCACCCAAAATTTTCTCTCTTAATTGAAAATGGAAAAAAACCCTTAATGGATTACAAGATATGCTTAAAGGACCAGCTGTCAGAATCCATTTTAGTGACTTGTTTGCTGTTGTTCAGTTCTTGCTTGCTCCAGGTGTCTAGTAACTTCCTGGGCTTTACTGAGAAGCTGAGAGGATGTCAGTGACTTCTGGAGCTAGGAGTCCAGAGATATGGTGGTCTATTTGCCTCCCTGTCCCAGGTGGCTCATGGTGTGAAGGGAAGCAATATTTCCTGGGCTATTGGTTGTTTTATTTAGTCTCCAGGGGAAGGATAAAGTTTAAAGGGAACAAAATGTTGTAAATTTCCTCTTGCTTATTGGCAGACTGCCCCTGCACTGAGACAGCAAGAGGGGGCAACAGAAAGGCTGGATGGAGTTAGTGTTTGTTGAGAAGAGGAAGGGAGCCGTGATCTTGACTTGGGTTATAAGGTGTTAGCTGACACATTCTAGCGAAGGGCACGTCTGCACTGCAATCAGCGTTGCAATTGCAGCGTGGACCTGTGCTAGCTTTAATCTAGCTAGCGAAGCTAAAAATAACAGTGACGTTGCGGTGGTATGGACTTCAGCATGGGCTGTACAAACTCACCTGGAACTGTGAGACATACTTGTGTTCCTAGCCTGCATCAGGGTCCATGCATTGAGTCTTGACTGCTATTTTTTGCCATGTTAGTTCGATCAAGGCTAGCTCTGTTATGGCTACACAAACTGCAATCACGCCTCCAATGGCAGTGTAGACATACCTAGGGCCTGGTCTAGACTAGGATTTAAGATCTGATTTGGCATGTGTTTGTATGCTAATGCATACATTTGAAAGTCTAGTATATGCCCAGCTTTAGCACATGCTACATAGGGGGAGCCTAGGCTTTAGGTTCACCAGTATGGCATACATCAGAAACCTACACTGCCTTGCCTACCCTAAACTTTTCAAACATGATCGATAGCATGTGTTCGCTGTCATATGCTCACCCCCAGCCTCGACGGGTTTAACATGTTCTAGAACTCTAGTGTAGACAAGGGAGTGGAGACATTTAACACTTAGCTGGTTGTGTTGAAGCCTGTCAGGGAGCTATGAGATAAAGTGCAAATGTTTGTGGAGCAGCCAGCTATGGTGACCAGATGTCCTGATTTTTGGGTCTTTTTCTTATATAGGCTCCTATTATTCCCCACCCCCGTCCTGATTTTTCACATTTGCGTCTGGTCACCCTACAGCCAGCTAGTCTATACAAATGTGTGCGCATGAGGGGAGAGAGTGGGAGGGACAGAAGGCTGCGCTGTGGGGAGAGAGGAGTATTTCAGTCATTCCTGATCACCCCCACGATTAAATTACCCTCAGCCTTGCCTTTCCCTTTCGTCAAATTCCCAGTCATTACCCAGCTCTCCCTCATTGTGGTGGAGCCCAAGGTCGGCGTCTCCCTGCTTGGTTTCCCTGTAATATGTTGCTAAAATCTGCTTCTCTATTTTTAGCTGCATGTTCCCAGGGCGCAGGCAGCCTCCTCACTAATAACCCAGAGGACACCAGGTGCAGAGCGCTGTGCAATGTCTTCAGCGAGATGAGATTTTGTGCAGATGTCTTAAGCTCACATCTGCTCTCCCTCTCCCACCCCTAACACCCTTCCGCTTCCCAGAGAGACTGTGGCTGCATTACATAGCAAAGCTGACTCCTCTCTCAAGGGAGGAGGCAACCAATAGTCTATCCCAGGATGTGTAAGTAGGGGGTGTCCCAGGGGATTCCTGGGTGGAATGTGATGTGGGGATGCACTCAGTGATTAATTTGCAGTGACAGAGATGCCGAGGCTATGAACTGCCAACCCTAGAAGCACTGGATGCACTGCACTTCTGGAACTAGGGTGGGGGCATGTTATTTGCAGTTGTACTTCATCAGTTGATTGCACAGGGCTTGCAGGAGGGTTTTGTCTTCCTCTACAGCAGTGAATGGGGCTCACGGTAACAAGCATGGGTGTGCAGTGAACACTGGGGAATCTTGAACTTCCTTTTCTAGGTCCCTCTACATTCAGAAAATGCTGATACACTAACTAGCAAAGTGTCAGGGGAGACGCCACTACAGGCCAGAACCCCCAGATGATCCTGTCCTATATCTTGTACATTGTTATAAAGGGAAACTCCTCCAGAGAGGGAAGGCAGTGGGTGTTATGGGGGAAATGGGTTCTATGGACGTCAGTCGCCCCAACGACCTCTCTGTAAATGCCCCTTTGCAGTCTCCCCACCTCTTAGTTTTCTTCACACCTGTAAATAGCATTCTGAGGGCTGGACAGAGTTGTTTAGGCCTAACATATGAGTGTTGCTGTTTTGAAAGGGTTTTGCAAAACTGACTATGAGCAGAAATGACTTCAGCAGGTTGTTTGAAAATGTGGCAAAAGAGCCAGTAAGCAAGAGTCTAAAATCAAAATCTGAAATTTCTCATGACACCCCAGTCCTCTGGTCCTGAGCTGGGTCCAGCAGTAGGGGGGGGGTGTGTGGCTTCCCTGGAGTCTGTGCGTTCCAGTCTCTGGCATAAATTAAAGCAGCTCTAAGGACTGCTCTAATATACAGCTGCCCAGACTAGCATAGTGTACTCCAGCGATACCTTGCTGTAATTCTTGGCAAACCCCTGTGCCATAGGCTGCGGTCTGCTCTGCCAGCGCTACCTAGCCTGGGGAAGCCCCCAGGGTCAGAGGAATTCCCAAGTGGCTGTTTGCACTGGTTTTATGGCAATGGCATGCTGACAAAGCCTGTGTATGGGGCCATGTATCCCAAAACCGGGCTTTGGGCTGTGAAGCATCCAGCACCGCATGGATGTAATTTAAATGCCAATGTTAAAACCATAAATGAAAAGGCTTCCTGTGAGGGGTGGTGTTTTTGTTTTTTATGACTTTGGAAAGAGTAATTTAGCCTCTCCACCCCTCTGCAAAGTGGCTCAATATCACTATCTCCATTTTACCAATAAGGCTCAGAGAGGAAAGGTGACAGAGGAGGTAGTGACAGAGCTGGAATTAGGGATTCAGGGGATCTGGCTTCTATTCCTGACCCTGCCACATATTTCCTGGGGGACCTTGGGCAAGTCACTTGACCCCCCTGAAGCTCAGCTTCCTCTCTGTGAAGTGGCAGGTGAAGATAAATGAATTCCTTTTTGTGAGGCACTCAGACATTGGAGAAGAATGTCATTGAATAGCCTATGAATAAATTAAATCTGTTTAAATAGACTAGATTCTGAGGGAAGGTTTTTTCTCCCTCTGTGGCCCCTGCACAGCACTGTGCAGATATACAGGGGTTATAGAAGTTCTAGGGTTGCCAACCCTACTGGTTTTGCTGGGAGTCTCCCAGAATCAGCCCAATTCCAGGAGATAGAGCCCATCTCCTGGAGGCTACTGAAGCCAGACCGGTAGATTTCAGGCCGCTAAAAGTCCAGCAGTGCAGCAGGGCTAAGGCAGGCTTCCTGCCAGCCCTGACTCTGCGCTGCTCCCAGAAGCAGCCGGCACATCTCTGCAGCCCCTGGGGGGGGGGTGCAGGGGTCTCCATGCACTGCCCCTACCCCGAGCACCGACTCCACAGCTCCCGTTGGCCAGGAACTGTGGTCAGTGGGAGCTGTGGGGGTGTTGCCTGCAGGCAGGGGCAGTGCACAGAGCCCCTTGCCCCCGCCCCCAGGAGCTGCAGGGATGTGTTGTGCCGCTTCCTGGAGCAGCACAGGGATGGGGCAGGCAGGGAGCCTGCCTTAGCCCTGCTGTGCCACCAACTGGGAGCCACCCAAGGTAAGCGCTGCCAGGTCGGAGCCCGCACCCCTCACCCCCTCCTGCACTCCAACCCCTGCCAAGCCCTGAGATCCCCTCCCAGAGCCCACACCCCCTCCTGCACCCCAACCCCCTGCCCCAGGCTCTGCCTGGAGCCCTCTCCCACACCCCAAACCCCTTGGCCCCAGCCCAGAGCCCACACCCCATCCTGAACCCCAACCCCCTGCCTCAGCCTGGTAAAAGTGAGTGAGGGTGGGGGAAAGTGAGTGACAGAGGGAGGGGGGATGGAGTGACTGGGGAGGGGCCTTGGGGAAAGGGCAGGGCAATGGTGTTTGGGTTTGTGTGATTAGACAGTTGGCAGCTCTATATGGAAGCCCTGTCTTTGGCCAGGGGAGAATCCCCCTGGCACAGGCACTGCTCAAGACAGCCATAGGTCTGCTGTCAAGCCCCAACATAGGGGGCATGCCTAGGGTGATCAGCTGTCCCATTTTTAAAGGGACAGTCTCGTATTTAAGCCCTCCTGCAAGTGTCCTGATTTTTTCTTAAAAATGGGCAGATTGTCCCATATTTTCTGTCTCACCACCATAAGTCCTGGTGGGTCCTGCTGCTGGCTGAATTCTGATTGCCAGCCCACCAGTGGTGAGTGGAGGGGCCAGTGGCTGATGATGGGGGTTGATGTGCGTGGCTGGTGGCGGGGGAAAGCTGCAGCACACGGGGCCAGCTGCTCCCCTTGCTGGTCCATCAGCACAGCCCCCCTGCATTTCAGTTCTCAGCCAGCAGGGCCCCATCCCCTCATCCTGTTTCCAGCCAGAGCTGGCTGCACGCTGTGGTGGCTGGTGAGTGTGTGCAGGTGTCAGGTGGCAGCCAGTTACATGTCGCCTCTACTGCCCACCCATTGGCCCTTTACGTGCTCCCCCTCTCGCTGTCATCTCCCTCCTTTGCCCCTTCATCACCACCCCACCCTCAGCCCCACTTCTCCTCCATATCCCCCCCGCCGGGGCGCATCCTGCTTGCAGCGCTGTGCAGAGAACCAGCCCCTGATCAGAGCACTCAGCTCACCAACAGCCTGGCCAGCAGGCTCCTTCCTTTCCCCTCTGCCTCTGGCTGGGCTGGTGCCCTGCTAAAGCCCAAGACCCTCCGTCCAGGGCACTGGCCAGGAGGAGCTGAGCCCTGCATGTGCCAAAGCCCCACACAGCGCTGGCACAGGGAACCTTCTCCACCCCTCAGCTAAGCTCTGGAGTGTGTGTGGGGGGAGCAGTTTCCAGCCTGTTCACTCTCCAAACCTGCAGACTCCAAAGTAGCCCCCAGGGAAGGGGCTTAACATCCTCGTCAACCGCCCCTGCCTCCTGCCCTGGGTCATACCCCCAGGAGCGTAGGGGTACTCTGTCCCCTAGGCGCCCTCCCCTGCTGAGCCACCTCTCTAGCCGGGTTCCCTGAAGCCCCTGCAGTCAGGTTCCCTGGGCCCTGGTGCACAATGTGTCCTTAGGGCTTAACCCCTTCCTGCCCGTGCTGTAGCCGGGGGATAGGAGGCGGCTCAGTTATGTCAGTGTCCAGCAGCAGCCTGGAAGTGTTAGCTGCCTTTCCATACTGTGCGGGTAAGAAGGAACAAGCTGCTTCCAGCCACACGGAAGTGGGATGAGCTGTCAAGGGTCTGGGAGGGGGAGTCCCTATTGCTGGGAAGATGCAGCTGTGCCATCTAGCTGCGGAGGATGATTTTACTGGAATTAAACAGACCCATGTAAGGAAGGGATCAGGTGCCTGGTGACAGCTCTATGCCCCCTGCAAGTCAGGGAGATGCTAGGTGCTCCTCTATGGATCCTTCCATATCTAGGGTGCGTAATTGCTATGAATGGAGCCAGCTCAAGCAATCAGTTTCCTGAAATGCTTTTGATTTAAAGTGCTTAATGATGGATTTACATAGCAATTGTTTTTATTTGTTTTCAGTTTCCCCACAAGAGGTGTCAGACCCACAGCTGTGATAGTGATGGCTCTTTGGGCAGCCTAATCCCTTGGCCTTGTGTTCCACCTCCTGCTGCATCCTCTCAGCAGCCCCCGAACCTGGCTCCCGAAGGCCAGAGTGTGTAAGCAGGGGAGAAGCAGGCTGGATTTCCAGCCAGAGCTGAGTTCCCAGCTTTCTGCTTGTTGTGGGTTTTGATCCCACTGGGAAGTGTCTGTGGTTTGTAGCTTGTGATGTTTGCTGGCAGCTCTTGGGCGGCTGGGGTTACATCACTCATTGCTGCTACTGAGGGATGAGTCTGCGGCTTGGCCCCGCTGCCAGTTTCCCCCAGTGCATCCAAAGCCATCCCTCTGGGATAGGGAAATAGACATGCCTTACATTCTATTGCCTGCTGTACCATCCCCTCTTGATTCCCATTGCAACACATTGCCACAGATTAGGGGAGCCAGGGAGGTTGTCTTTGATCTGCTCTCCTTGATTTCAGTCTAAAAAATCCATCCAGACACCTTGATGGGATCCATGAGCTATCCAGTGTTACTCAGATGGGGCGCGTGTGGGATGAGGGCTCTTGTTTGGCTTCTTTTCTTTCTTTCACAGCTTTGCATAAGTTGAAAAGCTAAGGAAGCAGCAGCTGGAGCCATTGATGGGGTACCTTGTGCAAGCTAACAAACGTATATCATTAACTGGAACAAGTTAATGGTTACTAAAGCACATGGGTTTTATAGCTGGAACAAGTTAACAGCAATTCAGTCCCATGCATTAAGAGCTTATGTGTATTACAGCTTAACTATGTTAACAGAAAACATGTGCCCTAACACTAGAATTTGCCTGTCTGGGCGGGTATGTCTCTTTGTGTCCACCTGTCTCTGTCTCTGATCTAGATCTGGCTACATGTAGCTTGTACTGTGTACTCCGATGCATATTCTGAGTGTCTTTCTGTCCTAGTAGCACGAGGGCAGTAAAACTACAGTAGCAGTGGTGTGGGGCTGCCTGCAGTGGGCACCAGCTGTCTTGTCAGACTCCAGTTTCCAATGGATTTTTCCTTGAACTGTGACATTTATGCAAAACCTATCAGTGTCAGGACAAAAAGTGCCAGTAACTCTGAAGAAGCTGCTTGGGACAGTTTTGTGCTTCAGCTGCTGAAGAAGTAGTCTCCCTTGCTCTGTTTTGTGCTGTATTTATGTGGGAAGCAGAGGGATCTTTATTGGGAGTCACACTGGTGGAAGTCACCATTAGAACACTTCTCAGAAACTTTTGGATGGGATCTTAGGCTGGGTAAGTCATTGGATTTGGACTCAAGAGATCCAAAGTCAATTCCTGACTCAACCACAGATTTCCTATGTGACCTTGCACAAGCCACCCAATCTACCCTGGGCCTGACTTTCCCATCTCTAAAATGGGACTAGTGCTTCACTACCTTACTGGTGTTTTGTGAAAGTAAAATCTGCTAATGGTTGTGAGGCACTTTGGATACTACAATGATGAGCACTAGATCAGTGCAGAGAGAGATTTTAAAAATCTGCTCTTGTCTGGCTTTGCTTGGATATTAAAGATCCCAGGGCACATTTGGTGTGAAAAGTGGGTTGGCTTTGGTCTCTATAGCCAAAATTCCTCACCTAATTTTGTGCAGTGTTGCTTTGTGTTGGCTGTTGTCCTCCATCCCAAATGCAACTGGGTGTCAAAGGTGGTGTGCGTACAGGCTTTGGGAAGTACTTTGGGGTGAAAGGCTTTGGGAATGTGAAAATAAACGTGAAATAAGATGAATCTACTGATCCCAATACCTGTCGCTCCCATTTCAAGGCAGATGAAATAATATTAAGAGGAGAGAATGACGCCATGTTATCCAGGATGTCTTGATAAACCTAGGACTGCAAGTGTTAAAATATAATAGTGGGCCACACAATCCTGTAGATTGTTGCAAGCTTCTGTTGGTCTGTTATATCCAGGCTCTTATAACTCCAGCATTGTATCTGAGTAACAGATCTGTTCTGGAATGAGTTACAGGATCTCCAGGATCAGGTTAAAGGGGCTTGCTCAGGTCCTTAGTCAAAAACAAATTGCATGTGTAATATGATCCTTCTTAGGGAGGGTAAGCTAGTGGTTAAAGCAGGGGATGGGGAGTCAAGTGATCTGAGTACTGTTTTTAACTGTAATCCTGATTCTCTGTGTCACTTTGGCCAAGTCACTCATTGCCCTGAGGAAGGATTCACTTCCTTTTTACAGCCTGGTCATCTACACATGAAGGATTCACCATAAGAGAGGGCAGGCACTTGTACTGGAGCGCCCCAGGTCTGGGACTCCATAGGCTCCTCCAATGGAGGTTATTTGGACGATGCATGGAATCGCCATACTCCTCAGCTACCCAAACCATGCGCTGCCCACTTGGGGTCTGTTCTAGCCCCACTCCTTGTGGTGGGGAAGTTGTGGCTGGTTTTTGTACCAAGGTGTATGACAGGGCAGACTCTCTGGAGTAAATCCTGGTATTTCTATTGTAAACATAGTGAATCCACCACCGAAAAATTTCCAGAAAGAGTTACTTAATGTAGGTATTTAATGTAAACAAAGGGGTTCTTGTGCCTCATCTGCTCTCTTGAGCACTGCTTTAGGTGGAGGACTTGAGAGCAAACTGCAAATTGTTTCTGGAACAGGTTGGTGCTGGCTGCACTCTGTGGTGGAAGTCATCCCAGGTGCGCGTGGGGTGCAGGGTTAATATGGTTATTATAGAAGAGCTACTGCTGCCTGCTCTTCACACTGAGCTCCAGCACCAGGCTAACTCCCAGCAGTGCTTGGGTTGCACTATCACTCTGCAAACTGATCTTGAATAAGAGCTCTCCTGTACTGCTTTGCTCTGTCCCTGCAGTCACTCACCAGGTACCCCCAACCAAGCTAAACTAGCATGTGAAACACAACTTCAGCCACCTTGTACACTTTTGTTCTAAGTAAACACTGGCTGGGTGGAGGAGATCAAGTTTCTTCTCACGCTCATGGAATGTTCCGTTTCTTGGCTCTGACATCCCAAGCGTCTCATATGTAAACCATCAGAGCACGAAGTCCCTCAGTTCCTAACTAGCTGGTCCTGGGAATTTTGTGAGAACTGTTGTTTAAATGAAATTTGAGGCTACAGGCAGCAAGTTCTTTGGGGCAGGTGCTGTCTTTTTGTTTTGTGTTTATACAGCACCTGGCACAATGGGATCATGGTCCACGACTGGGGTGCCTTGGCACTAGTGCAATACAAATTATTATTATTATTATTTATCAGAGGTTCCTATGAGGATGCTGTTGAAACACTGCCCCAGCCAACCCAGCAGGCGAAATAGTGACAATGAATGTGTTTCATCCTCAGAGCATTTTGCAGTCATTACAGGTGAGCTGCAAAGCAAAGAGGAAATGAGAAGCTCGTGCCCTTTGTGATTTCTTTGTAAAGAGGAAAGATCCTCTGGTGTTTCTAGTCTGAGGCGCTGTGTCTTCATCCATTTACTCCTGGGGGAATTCTGTGCCACTGCAGATGGGCAAAATTTATGTCCCCCACAGATTTCTTTGCTTCCCCACAGAAAAATGACTTTCTGACAGGGAAGCCACAAGAGTGGTCATGCAACCTCCCCACCAGCAGTATGTTTTGGATGCCTAGGACAGCTGACAGAGAGGTAAATCACTGTGGGGCAGGGGGTGGGACTGGGAAGTCATGGCTGGTGGCTCTGACCCTGCAGCAGGCTCAGTTGCTAGTCCCGACTGGGCTGGGGAGGATGGGACTTCCTCCTTCCCTGCACAGCATCCGGGAGCATGTTAGACCTACCCCCAGATTTCTCCCCTGACTGTAGGAAGCTCTACAAACTCTCCCTCCCCTTGCTTCCCTCCCGTGCTTCCTGCACCTATCACTCCTCAGCAGGACCGGCGCTAGAGGTTTGAGCGCCCTAGGCGGACGGCAATTTCGCTGCCCCGCGCGCTGGTCCGCGGCTCCGGGGGAGCTGCCACAGTGATGCCTGTGAGCGGTCCACTGGAGCCGCGCGAGCAGCTGACCGTCCGCAGGCAGGGCCAGTGAAACGATATTTTGCGCCCTAGGTGAAACTTCCACCTTGCGCCCTCTGCCGCCACCCCTCCCCCCAGAGCACTGGTTATTATAAACTTTCAAAAATGAATACTGCATAATGTGGCATTGGTCATTAGAATTAATACATATTCTGCTTGAAAATTTATTAATTTCATTAATTAGCCTACATATTTAATGAAAATAATTGAATAACCTGACAGGGTGTGGGGCTGGCTGGCTCTGGGCAGGGCAGGAGATGCGAAGCTGGTTGGAGATGAAGTGTGAGGTTGGCTGGAGACAGGGGGTGCGGGACTGGCTGCGTGCAGGGCAGGGGGTGTGGGGCTGGCTGCAGGCAGGGCAGGGGCTGCAGCAGGGGCTGGATGGAGACAGGTGGTGTGGGGCTGGCTATGGACAGGGCAAGGAGTGCAGCAGGGGCTGGCTGCATGCAGGGCAGGGAGTGAGGGGCTGGCTGTGGGCAGGGCAGGGGGTGTGGGGTGGCTGGAGACAGGAGGAGTGGGGCTGGCTGTGGGCAGGGCAGGAGGTGTGGGGCTGGCTGCAGGCAGGGCAGAGGGTGCAGCAGGGGCTGGCTGCGGGCAGGGCAGGGGATGTGGGGCTGGTTGAGGCAGGGAAGGCGGTGCGGGGCTGGCTGCAGGCAGGGCAGGGGGTGAGGGGCTGGCTGGATACAGGGGTGTGGAGCTGGCTAGAGACAGGGCAGGGGGTGTGAGGCTGGCTGTGGGCAGGGCAGGGGGTGCAGCAGGGGTGGCTGCAGGTAGGGCAGGGGGTGAGGGGCTGGCTGGAGGCAGGGGAAGGGGTGTGGGGCTGACTAGAGGCAGGGCAGGGGATGAGGGGTTGGCTGCAGTCAGGACAAGGGGTTCAGCTGCCATGGATGGAGCTGGAGCACAAAGAGCAGCTGCAGAAGGAAGAGCTGTTGGACAGAAGCTTCTGTGAGGAACCGGCTCTGTCCCATGGAGAGGTACCACTGCGGGATCTGTGGGATCTGCATTTTAAATAGCAGTGGGGACGCCCCTGCAGCCCCTTGCCCTCTCAGCCTCCTGGGCACTGGCTGTCTGCGGCTCACTCCCTAGGGGCTCACCCTGCCCTGCTCCTCTTGCCCCCAGTCCCTCATTAGGCCTGGGTGCACGGAAAGCATGCAACATATCTTTGTACTGTGTTAATGACTCCTGAACTGGTGGGGGCTATGTCTAATTGCTGCCACTATCTCTTTCTTTGCTGGGCAATTAGATGACAATTAACTTGGAATAGCCCAGAGGGGTCAGAGTAGAGAAGGAGGGAGGAGAGACCTTTAGGTTTCAGTTCTGTGCAAAGCCGGTTAACTTTTCTTTTCAGCTGCCTATAAACAAACCTAGTAGAGAAAAGAGTTTCTTCCCCACATCCCCTCCCCCGAAAAATCGGTTATGATTTTAATGGATCCAGAAGCAAAATAATTCTGTAATCAAAAAGACAAGTTTCCTGCTTTCCCTTCCACAAAGATCTATTTCCAACCCAGGTAACTTATTATTTATTATCTGTAGTAACTATGTTCTCGCGTTTGAATGATACACTGTAGTGGTGTCGGAGTTCTTTGGAAATCCCTCAGCTCTTTTGCGGTGTTGGGAGTGAATGCTAGACCCTCGGTTAATTACTTTTACCTTACTTCACATGCCCATCTTTTGGCCATTAATTTTTGAAGTTAAATTAGATTTTCAAAACCCAGCTTTAAAATGATGTTCATGCCGACAATTGCAATTTAATTGTCCAAACGGGGAAATTGATGCCTTGAAATTATGGGATCTAATTTTAAAATTGTATTAAAAATGTGGCAGTATAAAGGGGAAATATTTTAAAAGGTTTTACCAGCATCCCCATTACTGTTACCCAGGAGTCTGCTTCAAGCAGTAACACAGGAGGGAGAGGGCAATGGACAGATTAGTGTTCAGTGGTACTTCAAACAAAAAGACATTTACTCTTAAATTTTCTCATTGATGCCTAATTGACGATCTAATAGCATGTATCAAGTACATCAAAACTTCGCTGAATAAGCTTGTTAGCATTTCTAAGGGGGACACTGAACATTCCAAACAGTGATAAGGTTTCTTATCAGCCATACTTCAACCCTCCCCTCACCCCCCACTATGCCCTGATTGGGCAGGTAGGCAGCTCCACTGCCACAGTGGTGCCTGCTGAGGGTCCGGTGCTCCGCGGCTCCGGTGGAGCTGCCGCAGTGGTGCCTGCAGGAGGTCCACTGGAGCCGCGCGAGCAGCCGATCATCCGCAGGCACGACTGCGGCAGCTCCACGGGAGCTGCCTGTCGCCCCCTCCGGGCACCCTGGACTGCGGGCTGCCGCGGCGGCGCCCTGACCCAGGGGACCCCCTGGACTGCGGGCTGCCGCGGCGGCGCCCTGACCCAGGGGACCCCCTGGACTGCGGGCTGCCGCGGCGGCGCCCTGACCCAGGGGACCCCCTGGACTGCGGGCTGCCGCGGCGGCGCCCTGACCCAGGGGACAACCTGGGCTGCGGGCTGCCGCCGGCAGCTCAGACTCCCTCTCTGTCCCAGCAGCAGTGGCTGCTCAACCGTTTAAAAAATAATTTGAGGGCGCCCCTCAAATCTCGGCACCCTAGGCAACCGCCTAGTCCGTCTAAATGGTTGCACCGGCCCTGTCCGCAGGCACAACTGCGGCAGCTCCACCAGAGCCGCCTGCTGCCCCCTCTAGCAAAACAGCGCCCACCATTTATTCTGGCGCCCTAGGCGATTGCCTAGGCTGCCTAAATGGTAGCGCTGGCCCTACTCCTCAGCTGCAGGGGGAAGGATTGCTGTACAGGGAGCTGCTTCCTTATCCGCCCAACCCCTGTCCATCCTGACCCCCTAATACCAGACCCCCCTGCACTCAGAACCCACCGATGAGCCCCACTCCCGCTGCACCTGGGCTTCCCTGACAAGCCACGTGCATCTGGATCCCCACCCTACTGAGCCCCAACCAGCTGCACTTGGATCCCCACCCCACTGAGCCCCATTTCCCCAGCATCTGAACCCCCTGTCGTGCCCGCACACCCAGACCCCTCTGCCTGGCACTATACTCCTCACACCCAGACCTTGCCCTGCTGAGCCCCAGTCACCTTCACCTGGACCCCCCCCTGCAGAGTCCAATTACCGTTGCATCCAGAACCTCCCAACAAGTCCCTGTGCATCCAAATCCTCCACTGAGCCCACACCCAGATTGCGCCACACAGAACTCTCTCAACCTATACCTGGATCCCCTCACACTAAGCCCCTTCACACTTGGATCCTGCCTTGCTGAGCCAACCTGCCCACACCTGGTGCACCTGGCATGGAGGGGCAGGGTGCTTGGGTGTTTTTGGGGCAGTCCCATTCCTTGTGCTGTTTCAGGGTTGGGTGCAGTCTTACCACTGAGTTCATGTTCCAGGGTGTGGTGGGGTTGCACAGTGATCTCCCACCTCTGTGCAGCCAGTGGCCTGTGCTCCCCAGTGCCATGCGGAGCCTCTACGTTTATTTGACAAATAAACTTTGCAGAGTTTTAAAGTCTTGTGCACAGAATTTTGAATTTTTTGGCACAGAATGCCCTCAGAAGTGAATCCATCACAGTGGAGATCTAGAGGGCATACAACACATTTCTTTCAATTTTACTTCAAACTTCACCTTTAACATTAATATCCTTGCAATGCAACTGTGAAGAAAGGCAGGATCCCCACTTCATTGTATAGATAGGGCAGCTGAGGCCTGGAGAGCAAATATAACTTGCCCAGGGTCACAACCTTGGCCTCCAGTCCTGTGCTCACACTGCCCTGTTCAGAGGAAAGGAAAGAGACAGTTCCATCTGGGATTTAAATGGCTCGGGGCTCCGTGGCGGCCGGAGCCCTGGGCCCTTTAAATTGCCCATGAGCCCCGGGGACTCCCAGCCACCTCTGCTCGAGCTTGAGCCCTTTAAATCCCGGCCCCAGCCCGGCCACTGAAGCTGTGGGTGGGATTTAAAGGGCTCAGTGCTCCCCGCCACTGTGGGCAGCCCAGAGCCCTTTTAATCCCGACCGTGGAAGCCGGTGCGCTCCGGCACGGCGTACTGGCTCTTGCCGATATGCCGGACCGGACCGTACTGGCTTACTTTCACCTCTGAGTAAGGGGTGACTTGAATATAGTCTAAGTACCTACATGGGGAACAAATATTTGATAATGGGCTCATCAGTGTAGCAGAGAAAGGTATAACATGATCCGGTGTCTAGAAGTTGAAACTAAACAAATTCAGATTGGAAATAAGACATCATTTTTAAACAGTGAGAGTAATTAATCAGTGAAACAATTTACCAAGGGTCATGGTGGATTCTCTGTCACTGGCAGTTTTACAATCAAGATTGGATGTTTTTCTGAGAGATGCGCTAGGAATTATTTTGGGGAAGTTCTCTCGCCTGTGCTAGCCAAAAGGTCAGACCAGATGATCACAATAGTCCCTTCTGGCCCTGGAATCTATGAATAAAATGTTATTCTTGTTGGCTAAAATGCTGTTAAAGTTATTTGGGGATTTTCTTGTATTTTAAGAATCTTAACAATGTTGTACTAGATTGCACCCCACCCCTTTCTGCCACTCACCGGCAGTGGGAATTGTTCAGGATCTGTTCTGTAAAGGAATCACACTGAGTTTGGTTCTAAAACCCCTGTGTTCAGCAGGTCTATAACTTTCTCAAAAAATGTTCCTCTTGGGCTGAAAATTTCTCATGCTTGGTTTCAGTTCAAAGGTAAACTTATTTGGAACATTTGATCAAAATCTATACAGTTGGTTTTTGATGAGGTGGATGTAGGTGAAAAAAAATATTCTGCTTAAAAAAATAGCACAGATCCCTTTTATTTCCCCTTCAATAATTCATGCATGGGTTTGTTTGCAGCTGCTTGACATGTGTTATGAGAAATGTTAATTGTTCACAGCAGAGGTGAGTTAGATGCAATACATACTTGAGAACAGTAGAGAGAGCTTGGGAAAAATGATCAGAAAGAAGTGTTTATCTTGAGTGAGTCGGCCGAAATAATAAAGTTTATTTTGTTTCCTCCTTTTTTTTTTCATATTTTTTATTTAAAATTTCAAAACCTTTTTTAAACAAACAAAAATAACTTTATCAAAAGTAATTAAACAACCAAAACTTTTTAAAAACAACGCTACTAACTGATATATACCAGACGGGCCTATGCAGATCTGTAGCAAATGTACTGCTCATGATTATATGGAATGCAATTTAACATGTATAGTTAGAGTGAGAGTCACCAAAGAGAATGGCGGTCATCACTTTTTTTATAAAACCGCAAGACATTGACAATATTCACAACTCTCTTCAATAACTACTTGTAAATTGAAGTGGAAAGTCACTTTATTTTTGGTAGTAGTGAGGCACCTTGTGTTGCTGGCTGTTTTGCTGGGGCACAGTGGGAAAGACTGACTTATTTATATCTTCAGGTTCTTCTTCAAGTGATGGTCCCTGTGTGTATTGCACAGATGGGGTACACATGCACACTCTGTGCCTGAGTCTGGGATTTTTTGTAAACAGTGTCCATTGACCCACAGATGCTCTCCCTGTGCACCGCACCAAGGGCATAAAAGGTGGTGCAGGCCAATGCCTTGCCAGTTCCTTCCTAGTGCCGCATGATCTGAGTTGAAATCTTTGGTGTCCTCCGCTCAGTTTTTACTGCATCATTGCTGTAAGATATTGTATATATGTAAGCAGAGTCAGGATGAGCTTTACCCTGACATCTGGTGGTGAATTATGGCAAGTGTGGAAAAGAATTTCAGAGGCTGATCGTGTTTGCATAGGCACACCCACTCCGCCTAGCGTAGCCCACGGCAGCCTAAAATGGTTACTTTCACAGCTGTGGGATCCCCAAGTTCTTTGTTATTGGGGCAGGAGGAATAAAGTGTTGTCACTCTGATTAAGTAAGTGAGGAACTACGAAACTGTTTTATGATAAAGGGTTTCACTATCAACTATATAGCACTTTCTAGACAAGGGACATGGGTTCCAAAACCCAGTGAATTGAGAGAGAGGCTGGGGACAGGTATTTGTACCTGGTGGTGTAGGCTCCTTGTGTCCCTACATCTCCTCTCCACTGTGGAATATCAGAGTTGATTTTTGATTCCCTTAAGAATCTAGATACAGGTTACTGAGCTGAACTTACTTTGGGCTAATGGTGCACTAGCACTGGGGCTCCCCTACTGTGAGCTGAAATCATTAAGAGCTGGAATTGCTGATCTGAGAGCACTGAGTACTGTGCTAACTAGTGGGGGAGCCTGAAGCTATACTGCGGAGCAGAGCAGCTGGCAGAGCGGAGTGGAGCAGTTGTGGATCCACGGAGTGAGTTGAGCTGAGCAGTTTGTGGGGATGGCTGGAGGGGATCATGGAACAGTTGGTGGAGCAGAGCAGCTGGCAGAGCAGAGCAGCTGTGGGACGGGTGGAGCGGCCTACAGAGCGAGCGGAGCGGAGCAGTTTGCAGGGACGGCTGGAGTGGATCACGGGACGGCTGGTGGAGCAGAGCAGCTGGCGGAGCGGAGCAGTTTGTGGGGACGGCTGGAGGAGCAGAGTGGAGTGGCTGGTAGAGCGGAGCAATTCGTGGAGAAGGCGGAAGCAGAACCCCACAGAGAGGCAGGGCAGTTGGCCCCGGACTTCGTATGGTGCCCCTTTCTACCCAGGCTGGGGGAGGGGGACCTCTGCAGATAGACTCTCGAACTCTGGGGCTGCACTGACCCGGGACAGAGACTTTTGTGTTGCGGGACTTTTGGGACTCTGGGTGATCTTTGGGGGTTCCTGGACTCAAGAGCCCAGGGAAAAGGACACGGCCCAATTTCCTGAGGTGGGTCTTTGCTCACGGTTTGGTCTATGAACTCTAGTTAAGGTGTTTTCCCAGTTTAATGCTTGTTGTTTATCTCATGTAATTAAACCATTTCCGCTACACCGAGACTCTGTGCTTGCGAGAAGGGAAGTATTGCCTCTTCGAGGCACCCAGGCAGGGCCGTCCTTAGGCATAGGCAGAATAGGCAGTGGCGTAGGGCCTCACACTGCCTGGGAGCACCACTCTGCAGGCAGCCCAGACAGTGTAGAAGCAGGGCTGCTGGGTCCTAGAGAGAGCCGAATGCAGCACAGTCTGAGGGACGGGATTGGCTGCTGGGGTCTCTGGGAAGGGGAGGGGGTGGGGTTGGGAAAGGAGCTCACCTGTGAGTGTGACTCTTTCCCCCCGGCTGAGGTCAGGTGAGGCTGTGGCTCTGGAACCAGTATCCTTTGTTGTCTCCCATAACATCCATTCTTCTCCCCCCCTGCCCCACGGAGCACCCCCTCCTTTCTCCCTCCTCCCCAGGAGCACCCCCCTCTCTCTCCTCCCTCCCCTCCGTCAGGGCTGGGTTGGGTGAGGTGCTGGGGGTAGGTGAGGGGAGGGGAGGCTGGCTGCTTGCTGAGGAATGAAAGTGAAAGTAACTCACTTCCTCCGCAGGCAGCCAGGATTGGAATGTCACACAGGGCTTGGCTGGGGTTAGCCAGATGTGTGAAAAATCAGGATAGGAGATTGGGGTGGGGTGAGCAGATATCCCTATTTTATAGGGACAGTCCCAATTTTGGGGTCTTTTTCTTATATAGGCTCCTTTTACACACACCCCCCATCCCTGTCCTGATTTTACACACTTTCTGTCTGGTCACTCTAGGTGGGAGTAATTGGTGCCTATATAAGACAAAGCCCCAAATATCGGGACTGGCCCTATAAAATCAGGACATCTGGATCTGGCCGCCCTAGCTGGGGAGCGCCTCTCCCCCTGGCTGGCAGCTGCCAGCTATCCATCTCATCCGGGGGGAGCTGCATAGGGCAGGATGAGCTGCTGTGGCTCCATGGGTGCCCCGTCCCTGAGATCAGATGCTGTGCTAACTTCACCATGGTCCATAAGGCTGGTGGTGGTGCCCATTGGCGTGTGATTGGACCTGAGGGTTTGCTGCTGCTGTTGCCACTCTGCACCCCAAGAAGTGGATTTTGGGGTCCTGCAATTTTCCACCTATCTCCTCCTCCACTGCAGCTGTTGGACCAGCGGGCTGGGGGGGTGAGCCAAGCATGAAAGCAGTACTGTGTTGCCATTTAGATTGTCATTTAACAACTTTGTTTGCCAAAAATTCTTGCTAACAATCCTGAATCCAATTTCAATATTATTTAAAAAAAAAATCAGTATCTTAGCCAAAAACAGAAAATTAAGTTGTTGACAATTATTAGTGACAGGTTTGGTTTGAGGCAGGGAGTGGGCCAGTTTTCATCAGAGAAACAAAAAATGTTGACTGACTTTCCTATAGCCTGTTACTCCTGATAAGAGCCCTCCAACAACTGTAATATGCTCATCTCCTTACTAGTGTATAAAGCAGGGGTCGGCAACCTACGGCACATGTGTCAAAGGTGACAGGTGAGCTGATTTTTGATGATATGCAACAGCAGGCTGAGCGGCTCAGCCCATCACTGCTCTGGGGTTCCGGCTGTTGCCCTATTGCCAGCTGGGATACCAGCCATCGGCCCCACTCAGCACCTGCTGCTGGCCTGGGGACCCCCAAGGAACCCCAGGCTGGCAGTGGGCTGAGCAGGCCAGCTGAACCACTCAACCTGCTGTCAGCCTGGGGTTCCATTCACTCAGCCGGCAGCGGGCTGAGTGGGCTGGTGGTGGGCTGAGCAGGGCCGAAGGGGGGTTGAGTGGCTCAGTCTGCTGCCAGTCTGGGGTGCCAGGAGCACTCAGCCTACTGCTACTCCGGGGTTCTGGCTGCTGGCCCCTTGCCAGTCAGGAGCTCAGCCGCCAGCCCCACTCTACCTCCAGCCAGCCTGGGTGAGCAGAATCCCAGGCTGGTAGCGGGCTGAGGGGGGATTGGCGGCCGGGATCCTGGCTGGCAGGAGTTGGTGGTCAGAATCCCAGACCAGCAGCGGGCTGAACAGGGCCTGGGATCCTTGTCTAGGGTTCCAGCCACCAGCCCACTGCCGGTTTGGGGTTTCATTTACTCAGCTGGCAGTGGCCTGAGCAGGACTGGTGGCCAAGACCTCAGATAATAACAATAGTTTATTTTTATAATATAGACATAGAGAGAAACCTTCTACAAACATTAAAATGTATTACTGGCACGAGAAACCTTAAATTACAGTGAACTTGGCACACCACTTCTGAAAGGTTGCCGACCCGACCCCTGGTATAGAGTGACCATATGTTGCACTAAGATTCTCCTGCCTTTTTTTTTCCCTGTGAGTCAGTATAACTTTTGCCAGCCCAGAAGTTGGGCAGCCAATGTTTTACGTTTTCACAATGTTTTCTCCAACTTTCATAAAGTAAATACATAGTTAATATGAGTTAAAAAGGCCAGGGACACTTCTTTGTGAAGAATCTGTACAGCAGATCATGCCCATAGACGATCCAGAAAAGAAATTTGAGGTTGAATTTTTTAATGTTGTGATGGATAAAGCAGTATCTGCTGTTGATGAAAGGTTTAATACCTTGCAAGTACACCATGAACAGTTTGGATTTTTGTATGACATAACTAAATTCAACGAAATAGGAAAACAAGAGCAACTAATGACAAAGTGCAAGAACCTAGAGAGCCTCCTGAAGCACGGTGATAGTTTTGATTTAAATGGACTTGAACTGTACGAAGAATTGAGTACACTGTCATCAATGTTGCCACATGCAAAATCGGTGATGGACATTGTACAGTTTATTCATACCTGCAAACTTGTTGACATATATCCTAATGTGTACATTGCCATTCGTATTCTACTGACAATTCCTTTAACAGTAGCGTCAGGAGAACGGAGTTTCTCAAAACTAAAGCTCATTAAAAACTATCTCCGCTCTACAATGAGTCGGGAACGCTTAACTGGTCTTGCTATTCTTGCAATCGAACAAGACACGACTTTGTCTTTGTCATACGATGACATTATTACTGATTTTGCAGCCAAAAAAGCCAGAAAGATTGCTTTTAATTAAAAACAAATCTTTGTTTCAATACCTCTTCATATAAATTTCCAATAAAATTTTGATAAATTAAAAAAAAATTTGCATCATTCTGTCATCAGAATTTTTTCTATAGTGCTACTTCTTTAGTGCTAGTCCATCAGCATTACAATGTGCTTAATTAAGTTAAACTGGTTTTAATAACGTGAATGTGGCAAGTTTTCCAATACTGTAAGCTTATGTTTTTGTTGCTAAGAGCAGATCAGGCACAGGGGCACCAGTTTAATAATCTCGCCTAGGGCACCATAAATCCTAAAGCCGGCCCTGCGCCCAGGGGTGTGTGTAAGATTTTCCCAGGTCACTGGGTGGGGGCTCGAGCTTGTTTTGCATTACGTTGTAGGGAAGGGACCCCTGTGTATTGAACCCGGCCCTTGCTGCTATCAATTCGGCCTGGCAGAAGGGTTACATATAGTTAGTTCTGAGCAGCTTAATAATTTTTAGTATTTTTATAGCATAGTCTGTTCTACACAGCATAGTTGGATAGTGGTTTTCCCTCTTTCTTCCCCACTGTGATGGGGCATCCACCCCATACTGACCTATAAATGAGTTAAGAGAGAAGGAGGCTGCTCAGGAGGCATCCAGTTAGAGGGGGGCTGTGAGGACCAGCCAGTCAGGGCCGGGCTGGCCCACCTAAGAAGAGCTGCGGGGCAGAGCAGGTTCAGTTGCTCCCTGGAGCTCAAGAAGGGAGGACTGCCTGCCTACCTTGCAGGAAGAGGAACACTAGCACCTTTGACAGAGCAGTATAGGGCAGGATCAGGGGAGAGAAAGCGAGCTCCTGGCTGACTGCTGGCATGCTGAGACCCTGAGATAAAGGAGGAGGTGTGCTGGGGCTGCGGGGAAGTGGCGCGGGGAAGTGGCCCAGGGAAGTAGACTGAGAGGTTCAAAGGGACGCAGCACATGGCTGCCATCTACAGGGTCCCTGGGCCAGGACCCAGAGAAGTGGGCGGGCCCCGATTTCCCCCTCACCCGCACTCACCACTGAGTAAGTGACTGGACCATCACACTGTGGTACATTCCTCTGGAATGGGGGGAACATATCGTGTGGCACAGCCAGAGGGCTGTGCTCTGAAGAGGACACTGCAGTCCTTGGAGCCACATGGCAGGCAAGACACCATCAGAAGAGAGCATAGAGCTAATCTCCAGGGCAGCCAGCAGAAGGCACCACAGTGTTGAGTTGCACCCTGTTACACCCACTCAGGGATCTTTTCCCCCTGAGAAGTCTGGGATTATCCCAGAGTCCCAGGGATCAAAAACTGTATTTTCTGCCCTCACTCCTTTTCAGTGAGCGACGATTATCAACTCTGCCTACTGCCTGGATGAGGTTCCTAATTCTGCCAAGTGCAGTATCTGCTGCTGTTTTCCTCCCCAGTCTCGTGAGTCTCAGAAAACATTTTATGGAGAAGGCAATTAAACCCCACTCAGATCCAGGCAGCAGAACCCACCTGTACATCAGTCTCAACAAGCAGGTTTGAACTTGGGAATGGAGACTAAAACTGTTAAGCCTAAAGAGACGGCTTCACATGAGGATAAAGGGCATTTTCCTAGACATAAGGACAAGTTCCTAAAGAGAGAGGATCACTTCGTGACCCCATCAAAGCGAGGGAGCTGGTGTTCATGGACACTAAGGATTTAGGTCTGAGTAAATCTTCTCAACAGGAGGAGGCGGCGTGCAAGGGTATGGACATCAGTGACTATGGTGAAGACCTGGCTCCTGGCATTCCCATCTACTTTTAGAGCCAGTGTGGTACCTGGAAGCAACATGGCTCCAGAGGAAGCTGACTGCCACAGTGACCAGTCTGGTTCCAATGGCTCTGCTGATGGACTCTTCTGGTAACCCAGGACATTCTGATACCTGTGGTTCCCCAGAGGACATCTTCTTCCCTGCCCGCATTCACCCCTCCTACCAGAACTGTCTCTATTCTGGGACACGGATATACCAGAGGAAGATACTTTTCTTGCAAGGCAGAGTCCCCATCCTCCCTGTCAGTCTTGAAGGGCAACCATAGGTACCATTGGTTCTTCCAGAGATCAAGCTTCTGGCTTTCTTGTCGGATAAGTCTGAGCCTCTGTAGGAGCCTCTATGGTGTCAGAGGGAGCATGAGTCACGAGCCCCAAATGATCAAGGTGTGGACCAGAGATGGTTGGCCAAGAGACAGGCAGTAGCCAATGGCATTGGGTTCTCCTCCATCATTTGATCCATTCTACTGGCAATCTTGGGAACCCTGGGAGTCCTACCAGAGACATCTGGGTTCAGTGCAGGAGCCCTGTTTGCCATTGCCTGTTACACACAACCAGCGCTGTCAGAATATTCAGAAGGGGAGGTGAGCCAGATCCAACTATTCCAACGATTCTGGGAGTGATCTTGTCATCTTCACCAGATGAGGCAGGTACTCCATCTTCTCTGTCTCCACCAGACGACTTTAAACAATACCAGAGGTTCATGCACAATGTGGCAGCGGAGCTATAGTTTCAGCTGGAGGATGTCTAGGAGCCTCAGCATGGTTTACTGGACATTCTGCAGCCTTCCAGTTCCAACCAACTGGCCCTCCACATCAATGAGGCCATCATGCACCCAGCAAAGGTGGTTTGGCACATCCCTGCTTCTTGTCCACCCACCCCTATGAGGCCTGAGAAATGCTACTTTGTTCCGTCGGGGGTGGGGGCGGGAGATTTATCTCGCCCAGTGCCTAACTCTTTGGTGATGCAGATGGCTATAGACCAGTCCAAGCAACAGCATCCAAAGTCTACTCCCTCTAATAAGGGACATGAAGTGACTCAACCTAGTAGGAAGAAAGGTCTTCTCTTCCACCTCCCTCCCATTCAGGATCTCAAATTACCAGGTCCTTTTGGCCAAATATGATTTTACCAACTATAATAAGTTTTTGGAATTCAAGGACAAGCTCCCTGAGGATGATAGGGCCTGCTTCCAGGGCTTAGTAGATGAAAGCAGGCTGGTGTCCAAAATTCCACCCCAAGCCACACTGGAAGCAGCAGATTCTGCTTCTAGGAGGATGGCTACAGCCATAGTTATGAGGAGGAAGTCATGGTTGCAATTCTCAGGTTTCCCTAGAGAGTTGTGGAGCACCATACCAAATCTGCCATTTGATATTATCAACCTTTTTTATGGGAAGATGGTGGAGTCTCTCAACTCTCTTAAGGCTAAAGGTCAATGCTTCGCTCACTGGGCTTTTACATGAGACAGAGGGGTATAAGGAAAGACCACGTTTTCAGCTATTTTACCACCACTGTGCTCAGGAGCCACCACGCACCAGACAGAGTTTTATAGACCCAGGATCCCAGCCTCTGAAACATCCACCACCACATCATATTCTAACCCCCAAGTGAAGAGTTTCTTTTGACAGGACTGTTGAGATCCACATCCCCTTACTGATGCCATTTCATTCCTCTCCCCTAATATTTGGAGGCCACCTTATGAAACTTGCAGAAAAACTGGAGGGCCTTATGTACAGATAAATGGGTATAGAGATTATTCATGATTGGGTTATCTGATGGTGTTTCTGGTATCTCCTATTCACAAACACCCTTCTCAGTTTCTTTTAAGGGACCACTCTCACGAGATTCTACAATAAAAGGTGAACTCTTTTCTCCTCAGAGGAGCCATAGAAAGGTTTCCACCTCAGTATCAAGGGAAGGGATTCTACTTCCTGATTTCCAAGAAGAATAGGGGTTGGAGACCAATTCTTGATCTGCAACAATTCAACTAGTTCATTTGAAAGCTAAAATTCCACGATAGCTTTGGCATCAATAGTTCCCCCAAATGTTAGAGGACTCGGCTTTTGACATGAAAGATACATATTTTCACACTGACATCCACCCAGCTCACAGAGTTCAAAATCATGCCCCCCCACCCCCTCTATAAACAGTTGCGTTTTGCCTCTGCCTTTGCTTGGGATATTGTGCTGAAACTTGGCCAGTAGGGATTGCTTCTGATATATACAAACCTTTTTTGATTTCAGAGAGACACTCACTCATCCCCTGACTATTTGAGAAGATCACTGAATTGTTGGGGAGATGTGCTGGGCAATTTGGTGAATATTAATAAGTGACTGGAAAATTAAAAAAATATGTCTGGCCTATTTCAATTCTTAAAATATTACGGTCTGGGCACATTGGTATTGCCAGGAGCTCAATGGCCACTGTGTGCAATATAGGGATGGTGGAGTGCCCCTGCCTAGTTCCTCATTTGAGATTAGGGACACCAGGTGTGTGTTGTGGCTTGGAATTGAGGCAGGGGATGTTGGTAGAATAGGAAAAGGAACTAGTGATTCCAGAGGACTTTATGCTTGGTAAATGGGTGAGGGGTTTCTTAAATCTGGCAGCCTGTCAGCCTATCAGCTCTTTCCAGGTCTCCTTCAGCAGGATTATGTTACCCCTGTGACAACCAGAATCTGAATTTCCTGAGTTGATCAGGGTGTAAAATCTGAACCAGGCAGTATTGGCCAGTGATAGGGCAGAAGAGTGGGAGTCAGGAGAGCTGGGTCTTCTCCAGGCTCTATCACTGTGACTTCTTGTGTGATGGACACTTCCCTGCATTGTGTCTCAGTTTCCACATATGTAAAGTGGGGATGATGATCAGGGCTGGCTCCAGGTTTTTTGCTGCCCCAAGCGGCGAAAAAAAAAAAAGCCGATTGGTGGCACTTCGGCGGCAGCTCAATCGTGCCACTCCATTCTTCAGCAGCAGTTTGGCGGTGGGTCCTTCACTCCCTCTCTTCCTCTTCAGCAGTAGCACAAAGAGGAAGAGAGGGACTGAGGGACCTGCTGCTGAAGACCCAGACATGCCGCCCCAATAGTGGACGGACAGCCGCTCCTTTGTATTGGCCGCCCAAGCACCCGCTTCCTTAGCTGGTGCCTGGAGCTGACCGTGATGATGATGCCTACTTGCTTTTGTTAAGCGCTTTGAGGCCTACAATTGAAAAGTCCTATAAAAGGACTATGTATCACCAGTGTTTTACTGACATGACTTTCTTGCAGTGCTATGTGTTACTGTAATACAAGGTTTAATCTACAGTTTGCTGAAAATGTAGTGCTCATGAAAGATGTGCTATTGACAGAACTAGCGACAAGAGTCTCTTTATCCACAGAACAGGTTCATTTTCTGTCACATTACCCTCTGTTGGTGCTTCAGCCTGTGGCCTATTCATCCTCAGCCTCTCTGTTGAGAAGGACTAACTGTGATGCTGACCTTCATGATGTGGGTGCTTTTCTCACTCAGAGGATTAGAGGTTGCAGGTAGCAAATACCCTCAGAGGGTGAAGACATTCACTGACCGGTCAGCAGCCTAGGAGTGAAAAGTACTCAGACGCTGCGGTGGTTTAGTAGTGACTTATTTCCATCGTCTTGAGCCACCTAGTAGGGAAGCCCAGGTTCGAAATGGCTTAGCATGTTGCAAGTCAGGATCCAGAAACAGAAGGGCTTGAATTCCAGAGCAAGCCGAATTGGGGAGGAACCTTGGAAATACCGACTGCAATTCATGTCTGATTGGACTTGGCCCTTCCTCTGAGCTGTTTCAGCTCAAAGGTGTGTGATGAATCTTGTGAAATCTATACAGCATCTCTTTGTGGTGCCTGCTCTCAACTAACTCCTGGCCCTGGCCCACTGTGGATTGGGTGGTGGTGGTGGTTATCCAGGGGCTGGATTGTAGAATTTGGTAGGGGCTGGGGGTAGCAGCATTCCAGGGGCCACGGTTTTGCGGGTGAAAGCTGTCTGGGGCTGGGGGTTGGAGGAGAGAGGCAATCCATGGGCTGGGCTTTGAGGTTCTCCAAAGTGGTTGGAACTGATTGTTCTTTGTGTTTTGAACCCAAACCTCAGTGTTAACCCCACCCTGACCAGAACCCATTAAAATGTCCCCTGAATTCTTGGCAGTAGGACCCACCATGCTCTGCTGCTGCACAGCCCTAGCTGACTTGGGAGAGTTAATTGAGTTGCCACATCTGCTTGGCGAATATAAAAACCCCCTGTCCTGCCTTTGTCCCCCTTTTCCCACAATGGGATGTCAAATCAGAGGGACGGACAGACCCCAAACAAAACCCTGGGGCCATGGATGTCTTAGATTGGAGCCATTGCTTGCCTAGGGCAGTGGCATCAGAGCTGGATCAATTCCAACAAAACTCTGGGCCTAATATCCATCCTCCCTGATCATTCCTCCAGGACAGAGCAGCAACTCTCCCCACACATGGAATATTCACCCAGAACCCCTCTCCAACCTGTATTCAGGGGCCCATCTGGACAAAGCTATTGCAGTCTCTGCTACAGCCAGCTCCACTCTGATAAACAGCAAAGGGACCAGCAGTGTCCCCGCTGCTCCCTTCCTTTCTCTTGGGGCGGGGGAGAAAGGCACCAGGCCTTTGATGTGCAGGAACAGGCCTGGCTGACATGCTGTATGTGTGCTCATGTGAGCCTGGCCTGGCTCCAGCTCTCTTTGAAGTGCTCCAGTGATCAGGATGAAAGGGAGGGGAGTCCCTCCCCAAACCATCTGGTCCTAATTGCAGGTAAAAGTGCTGTTCTGTCTCCCTGGTGGGGAGGGGAGTTTCTCCCTCTTTGTTAATCCTGCAGCTACAGTCTGAGCTCATGGAGGGGAAGGAGGGTTTGGTGGTGCCAGGGAAGAGAGCTAGGAGCAAAGGGGGATTTAGGCTGGGCATCAGGAAATACCTGCGAGATGCACTAATCTGGGGAATCAGGCAGAGTGGAAGGCACATAGGTTGGAAAGTTAAATCCTAGACCACTGGAGAACCTTCTGTAGGGAAGTCTGCCTTGGTTGAGCGAGGACTGGGGTGCAGAGAGATTGACAGGTTGTTCCCAGCTCCGATTTCTCTGATGCACTGAAGCTTGCAGCCCCTTTGACTTGCACCCTTTAATCCCAGTGTGTGTTGAGTGCAGAGGTTAGTGACATGGGGACCTGGTTCAAGTGGTTTAATTCGGAGGAGTTAATCCTGCTTCTTTCCAAATCTACCCTTAACCCATTCTGGTCTGGAACCCTCTTGAAAATCAGGCTTCCTGGAGGATGACATCAGCACGAGACTGTTTCTTGGTGCAGCTCCCAGAGCAGAGTGGGAATGCAGAGGTGAGCACAGTGTGCCTCAGAATGGATAAAAATGTCAGCAGAGTGAGAGCAAGTCAGTCACAGGTACCATTTATAAGTAAGTTATCTTGCTTCATAGTCTGTTATACAAAGAGGCTTTAACCATCCATTATCTGTTTCCTACAATGTAAAATGCAGCCATTCATCTTTAGCATTTTCTTCTCCTATTGACCTTTAGTAGACGATTTGTTCAAGAGGTTCCTAGAGACAAAGCAGGTGAGGTAATATCTTTTACTGGACCAACTTCAAATAAGTTGTGGATCTTAAGGCAGAGGAGGCTTGGAATTACTTCAAGTCAAAGTTGCAGAAACAATCAGAAGCCTGCATCCCGAGAAAGGGCAAAAAATTCATAGGCAGGAGTTGTAGACCAAGCTGGATGAGCAAGCATCTCAGAGAGGTGACTAAGAAAAAGCAGAAGGCCTACAAGGAGTGGAGGATGGGAGGGATTAGCAAGGAAAGCTACCTTAGTGAGGTCAGAACATGTAGGGATAAAGTGAGAAAGGCCAAAAGCCATGTAGAGTTGGACCTTGCAAAGGGAATTAAAACCAATAGTAAAAGGTTCTATAGCCGTATAAATAAGAAGAAAACAAAGAAAGAAGAAGTGGGACCGCTAAACACTGAGAATGAAGTGGAGGTTAAAGATAATCTAGATATGGACCAATATCTACACAAATACTTGTCCTCAATCTGTAATGAGGCTAATGAGGAGGTTAGGGATAATGGTAGAATGAGGATATGGAGGTAGATATTACCACATCCGAGGTAGAAGCCAAACTCAAACAGTTTAATGGTACTAAATTGGTGGGCCGATAATCTTCATCCAAGAATATTAAAGGAACTGGCACATGAAATTGCAAGCCCATTAGCAAGAATTTTTAATGAATCAGTAAACTCAGGTGTTGTACCGTAAAACTGGAGAATTGCTAACGTAGTTCCTATTTTTAAGAAAGGAAAAAAAAGTTATCCGAGTAACTATAGGCCTGTTAGTTTGACATCTGTAGTGTGCAAGGTCTTGGAAAAAAATTTGAAGGAGAAAGTAGTTAAGAACATTGAGGTCAATGGTAATTGGGACAAAATACAACATGGTTTTACAAAAGGTAGATCGTGCCAAACCAACCTGATCTCCTTCTTTGAGAAAGTAACAGATTTTCTAGACAAAGGAAATGCAGTGGATCTAATTTACCTCAATTTCAGTAAGGCATTTGATATGGTTCCACAAGGGGAATTATTAGCTAAATTGGAAAAGATGGGGATCAATATGAAAATTGAAAGGTGGATAAGGAACTGGTTAAAGGGGAGATTACAACAGGTCATACTGAAAGGTGAACTGTCAGGCTGAAAGGAAGTTACTAGTGGAATTCCTCAGGGATCAGTTTGGGGACCAATCTTATTTAATCTTTTTATTACTGACCTTGGCAC
Organism: Gopherus evgoodei; assembly: GCF_007399415.2. Lineage (NCBI taxonomy): Eukaryota > Metazoa > Chordata > Testudines > Testudinidae > Gopherus > Gopherus evgoodei. The sequence goes on from NC_044325.1 coordinate 43,318,245, forward strand.
AAAAAGTTGGAATGTGCTAATAAAATTTGCGGATGACACAAAGCTGGAAGTTATTGCTAATACAGAAAAGGACCGGGATATCATACAGGAAGATCTGGATGACCTTGTAAACTGGAGTAATAGTGATAGGATGAAATTTAATAGTGAAAAGTGCAAGGTCATGCATTTAGGGATTAATAACAAGAATTTTGGTTATAAACTGGGGACACATCAGTTGGAATTAACAGAGGAGGAGAAGGACCTTGGAGTATTGGTTGATCACAGGATGACTATGAGCCGCCAATGTGATATGGCCGTTAAAAAAGCTAATGCGGTCTTGGGATGCATCAGGTGAGGTATTTCCAGTAAAGATAAGGAGGTGTTAATACCATTACATAAGGCACTGGTGAGATCTCATCTGGAATATTGTGTGCAGTTCTGGTCTCCCATGTTTAAGAAGGATGAATTCAAACTGGAACACGTACAGAGAAGGGCTACTAGGATGATCTGAGGAATGGAAAACCTGTTTTATGAAAGGAGACTCAAAGAGCTTGGCTTGTCTAGTCTAACCAAAAGAAGGCTGAGGGGAGATATGATTGCTCTCTATTAATATATCAGAGGGATAAATATCAGGGAGGGAGAGGAATTATTTAAGCTTAGTACCAATGTGGACACAAGAACAAATGGGTATAAACTGGACACGAGGAAGTTTAGACTTGAAATTAAACAAAGGTTTCTAATCATTAGCGGAGTGAAGTTCTGGAACAGCCTTCCAAGGGGAGTAGTGGGGGCAAAAGACATATCTGGCTTCAAGACTAAGCTTGATAAGTTTATGGAGGGGATGGTATGATGGGGTAGCCTAATTTTGGCAATTAATTGACCTTTGATTATTGGCAGGTAAATATGCCCAATGGTCTGTGATGGGATGTTAGATGGGCTGGGATCTGAGTTACTACAGAGAATTCTTTCCTGGGTGCTAGCTTGTGAGTCTTGCCCACATGCTCATGGTTTAACTGATTGCCATATTTGGGGTCGGGAAGGTATTTTCCTCCAGGGCAAATTGGCAGAGGCCCTGGAGGTTTTTTGTCCTCCTCTGCAGCGTGGGGTACGGGTCACTTGCTGGAGGAATCTCTGCACCTTGAGGTCTTTAAACCATGATTTGAGGACTTCAGTAGCTCAGACATAAGTTAGGGGTTTGTTACAGGAGTGGGTGGGTGAGATTCTGTGGCCTGCATTGTGCAGGAGGTCAGACTAGATGATCATAATGGTCCCTTCTAACCTTAAAGTCTGAGTCTAGGTTGTTTTCTCTGATACGAATAGCTTTTACACAGCCAGGTTATCTTGGGAAAGTTTCACCTCAGATTAATTCACCAGATATGAGTGTTGGGCTGGGTGACTTTGTGGCCATGAATAATCTTTGCATTTGTCATTTTCCAGCTAAAAGTTATCAAATCTTATGCCTCAGGGTGAAAATTGATAGTTTACAGGGGCTGATCATGGTGGGGGGCGTTTTGGAATTTTCCCTTCATGTAAAATATTGAACAGCTGGGCAGATGCATTATATATTTTTGTCCTTCCTCCAAAGAATTTGGTCTCGGACATTGTCAGAAGTGAAGATCCCAAACAAGGTGGACTAGCAGACTGGTCTGGTATGGGCAGGGAAATCAAAATGCCAGATTAGATAGGACAGTGTTATAATAGAGAGGTGCAAATACTGGACTGGTTTCTGATGTGGCAGAAAGCAGGGAAATGCCAGACATAATAGAGCCATTGCTGTGCTCGAGAGTGGCAGGGATATTGGACTAGATAGGCAGTTGCTCCACTTGGGTGTTGCAGGGGAGGTGAGGATAGTGAAATAGATAAGTTGGTGGCCAGATCTAATGTAGCAGTCAATATGCTGTTTGCTTGTATGGCCTGTTTGTTGTCTCAGACCACACTTGGAGAAATAGGGAGATGGTGGGTCAATCAGCCTTGCGTTTGTTCTTAGTAGTCGTGTTTCGGGGATCTGTTCCTTGACATTTGCAGGCAGCTGCTCACCTCCATAGTGCCTGCTCTCCTGCCCTGTCCCTGGTGAGGATGCAGTGGAGGGAGTCCTGAATGGTAGCTGTGGAGATGGTCAGGGTGGGGTTGGAACTGCCATTGCTGCCTCTTTCATTGCCAGGTCTCCACTTCATCTGACACCCATTTGACGCAGGAAGAGGAGATGCCACAGTCCAACAAGGTTCGGAGCCTGAGGCGAAGCGGGCAGGCTGGGACTCGCCGGCACAAACGCCGATGGTCATCCCAGCGGGCTGCGAGGAACCATCCAGTGCCACTCTGGCCTGGTGGCGCTAGCAAGGAGGAGAGCACACCCTTTGTGCTGGACTTACAGAACCTGCCAGGGTTGGCCAACATTGACCTGAGTGCCCAGAATCCAAACATACAGGTAGGAGCAAAAGTCTCTGTCACTGGCTGGACACGGACACTTTGGGCAGGAGCAAAAAAGTAATGTGGCTGGATTATGCAAGCGTAGAATCACCTGAGCGGCCGAGGGATGACCTGATTGGGGATGACTTGTCCATCTGCTGTGTGGTAGGGACCAGAAGGGCCCCCAGACTCCTTCCTGTGCACCATGACACGATTGATTTCATTATCTGTACACTATCCCAGACAGCTGGTCTCAGCCTGGATTATCACCAGTGCTGTTGATTCCACCACAGCTTGCTCTGTCACCAACAGTTTTTAGGGTAAAGTGCCTTGCAGAGGCCAGTGGGGAGTGACTGTGTGCCAGGGTGGTGGCACTTCCTGGGGCAGTATTGCCACCTCTGACAGGAACTCCCTCGCTCTAAGAGGCATGTGCTTATGGGGTCACTGTACATTTCAGGCCAAACTAATGGGGAAGCAGTGGCAGATTTTTAATGACTGTTACACCCAAGCTCCATCAGGGAGACACTGAGATATGCTTCAGCTCCCCATCGTTATGGGTGGGAAGGAATCCGAGTGGAGAGGTGAGTGGGTCTGGAATGGATGAGAGAAGGGACCTGGCTCCAGGATGAAACTGAACAAAGGTTCCATTTGAGTCTGCTCTTACGTTAGCCAATCCAAGTCACCAATTGACTGAAACCGGGCAATATAAGGGGCTGTGGCGATACATTTTTCCTAGAGTCTTGGGGAAGAGAGGCCAAAATAAACTCCTAGCACATAGGAGCAATGGGAAGAAAAACACTGCTATGGTTAACCTTGTTTTGGGGGGAGCCTATTCACAAAGTCCCCTAACCCTCACCCTGCCTGTGCAGAGCTGGCACAAAATCCATTGGGGAAGGATCTGCTCGGGAACATTCCCTCGATGTGCTCAGGAGTGGGGGCCCTGTGGGGACTTGGTTGGGCAGAGGGGTAATACCTCCAGTTCTGATCTCCATTTCCTCTTCATCCCTAAAGGGCCTGATTGCTGTCTTAGCTGGACCCTGGCCGTCAGCATGTGTGCAGGGTGCTGAGACTGTCAGGGGGAGGGCGCTGTGGCAGACTAGAACTGGACCCAGGCCTGGGGAGTGCCACAGACAGACTGCAGGGTGGGGTCAATTAACCAGATGTTTTCTCTCTGGCCTTGTTTGATCTCCTAATTGGAAACCTTTTGTGTGGGGACTCCAATTCCTAGACTCTGCAAGGCTGATACTATATATTTTGGCAAATAATCCTCAGGCACATATAACCCACACCCATTTAGGACAGGAGATGCTGGCATATAAACTCCTTGCACAAGGGAATGAATGCTGTATAACCAGATCGGCTCGGTCAGGATTCTCGGTACTCCTGGACCCTCTCACTTCTTTCTAGAACTCCTCCCTTTAGAGAACAAGGATGGGTTCATGGATAGTTTCCTAAGGACATACAAGCACTGAATTTCTAAGAGTTCTAGCCTATGCACTGGCCCTCTGCAGTCAGGAGAGATTTTCCCCTACCCTGCCTGGCTGGGCTAGCTACCCCCCAAACATGTCTCCTGTCTGACCTGCAACACCCCCTGCTAGTCTAGCCCTGGCCTACTCACACACACCTCTGCCAATGTACCTCAATCCTTTCTTGCAGCAATCCCTGCTGTACCAGGCCTGAGTCCCTCCTCCCAGTTGTGCCAGGTTGAGTTTTATACTGTGGAGGAAGGTCTGCTTGCAACTAGGCTGAAATCCACCAAACTCACTGTTCTAGTGATTCAAGACAGAAGATAATCTTGGCCTCTCTAGGAGTGTGGCTGGAGTTTCAGCCCACCTGATCACCTCAATGCTGGTCCTGCTGCTTTCCATTCCCAGAGCAGGGGCCCAGCTAACCCCCAGAGACATCTTACTTTGTAGCACCCATCCCGTTACTAAACTGCCTCCTCTCTAGGTGTGTGGGGGCTGTTTCTATTCCTGGAGGATATGTTGCTTGACTGACTTCCTGCCTGCCTTGGGCACCTCAGCGTGCTTCACAGACTGTTTACCAAACCTGAATCTACCCTGGTCTCCTGGGTTGTTGCTGTTTTATGCAACTGCCTCCTGCTGCCTCCAGACTCTGTGATGTCAGGTTTTTTCAATGACACATTAAAGCAGGGGTCTCAAACAGGTGGCCCGTGGGCTGCATGCAGCCCCAGAGTTATTTGCTGCAGCCCGCCAAGCTCCCCGCCCCCCCGGAGTTATTTCCTGCAGCCGCCTCAAGCTCCCCTCACCCGCTGCCCCCCCCAGCATACCACGTCCCCACTCCTCTGCCTACCTCCAGGTGCTTCCCACCACCAAACAGTTGTTTGGTGGCATGTTGTGCTTTCCAGGAGGGAGGAGCAGGAAGCTGTACACTCAGGGGAGGAGGCAGAGAAGAGGCGGGGCCAGGGCAGTGATTTGGGGAAGGGGTTGGAATAGGGGAAGGGACGGGGAGGAGTTGGGGCAGGCACTTTGGATAGGGGATTGGAATGGGGGTGGGGAAGGGGTGGGAAGGGCCAGGGGCGGGGCCTCATGGAAAGGGTGGAGTGGGGGCAGGGCCAGGAGCAGAGTGGGGGCCTTTTGCATCTTTATTGAAAAGATGTCAGTGATGTGGCCCTCGGGCCAAAGTACTAGTCCTCATTGGCCCTCATGGTGATTTGAGTTTGAGATCCCTGCATTAAAGTCTGGACAAAGTGACTGGAGTCATCAGCCGTGGGAGGATTCTAGCAGGGCCTGGCACTGTGTCCTGCACATAGCACAACCCGGCCAAAGGGGGAAACTAGCTGGAATGTCTATATCCTGAGTAGGGAGCTATTGGACCAACAGGAAAGTCCTTTGTTGCCCTTTAAGAGGGTCCCCGGGAGCTGAGTCAGCCAGGAGCCCTGGCTTAAGTGCTGGCACCTCCCTTATTGCCCTGCCTTGTGTCTGGCTTCCCAGGTAACCATTGAGGTGGTGGATGATCCCCAGGCTGAGATAGAGATGGATTTGCTGAAGGAGACCAGCAATGACTGGTCCCTGACCTCTTCCGAGTGGTTGTCACACAAGGACCTTTTCTGGCCCCTCTTCTGGGAGTACATGGATCCCACTGAGGAAGAGGAGGATGACGAGGATGACAGCCTGGACAGAGGGGAGGAGGAGGAAGATTATACAACAGAGTATGAGGAAGAGGAGGAGACAGTGCTGAGCGGAGTGGGAGGCAACTGGGACCAGAGGTGGCCGAGTCAGAAGAATTGGATCTTCAAGGAAAAATATAATTATGGTGAGTTATCCCCTGCCCCTCAGCAGATGCCCCCCCAAATTCTGCAGTGGCCATCTCCCTGCCCACTAGGGGCTGGATTGCTGTTAAAGGCACTGGGGGCATCCACAGGACAGCCTGTTCTAGTGCAGGGATGTCAGACAGATGGCAGCTTGATGGATTTGCATAAATCTCAGCTTTTGTGTGTAAAAAAAAAAAAAGGGGGGGGGGAAGTTTCTAGCCCCTATGGTTATGAAGGAAACTTTCCAAATGGAACCAAAACAGTGAAATCTGCCTGAGTCTGCAGACAGACTAGATAAATAACTCAGAGGTGTGAACTGAATTCCCAGCTGATTGGATTGCTAATGCTAAAGCGTAATGAGTACATACATTCAGATTAGAAAAAAGATACAGATTTTTAACCGTGCAGGTCATTAGTCATTGGAACAATTTACCTAGGGATGTGACAGGTTCTCCGCATTTGAAGGCTTTAAATGAAGACTGGCTGCCTTTCCAGAAGATATGCTATAGATCAAACAGCAGTTATGGGCTCCATGCAGAAATGAGGGGGTGAGGTTCTCTGGCCTGTGTTATGCAAGTCAGACTAGATGATGATGGCCCCTTCTGGACTTAACAGCTGTGATTCTTATGATCTTTCAATCTCAGCATTAACTATCTTATGGCTGTTGGCTCCAGCAGATAGAATGGGGCAGAGGGGGAGAGTGAAGTGAGAAAGACTGAATGTGGCATTAAGGTACTGAACAAATAATAAATGACCTAAAGGTTGAGTTACTACAGCAAGGCTGTATTCTAACCTTGATTCTGGGCAAACCTCCACTGCTATCAGTGGGAGGTGGTTGTGGATAGGGGACTGTGCAGTCCTAAATGTATATCCAGCCCCTGGACCATCAATAAGCATGGAATTCATCCCTCCTCACTGAATGGATTTGAGCCCTGGTGTAGTGGTTAGCGCAAGGAGACTGGGTGCCAAGACTCCAAGGTTCTGCTCTCAGCTCTGAGAGAGAGTGTGCCAAGGTAGGAATTAGGGCTCTGGTTCTGTTCCTGGCTCTGGGAAGGAGAATGGTCTAGTGCAGGGGTTCTCAAACTGGGGGTCAGGGCCTCTGAGGAGGTCGCAAGGCTATTACATGGGGGATCGTGAGCTGTCAGCCTCCACCCCAAACCCCGCTTTGCATCCATCATTTAAAATGGTGTTAAATATAAGGAGGGGTCGCATTCAGGCTTGCTAAGGGAAAGGAGTCACCAGTACAAAAGTCTGAGAACCACTGGTCTAGTGGCTAAGACTGGGAGTCGGGACGCCTGCACTCTGTTCCCAGGAAGCACATCCTGAAAAGGGTGCCAGCGAAGGCAGGTGCGGCCATCTGCTGCTGCCCTGACCTGGAAGAGTGCCTGCACTTCCGGGTTGTCAGGAGGGGCATCCATGAACAACTCTGAGCAATTAGAAAAGGGGCAGAAGGAGGCACTTCAGGGACAGTTCAGGTCCCCTGATGTTTCCACTTCTCCCCCACTCCCCATGTCACAGTGGTGGGGACTGGATGCAGCTCCCTCCAGAACTAGCCAATGTGGTTCCCAGAGCTGGCCAGAATGGGGGACTGAGAGGAATCAGATGTGCCCACCTCTAGCCTCTCTAGGGCTTGTGGCTGTGCTGTCAGCAGTTCCTTAAGGTACTTACCGTATGCATGTGCTCTTGCCATCTCACATTGGGCCAATGGGACATCATCACTGAATGGAAGTGTTTCCAGTTCTGCAGGGATCGCTTCTACGCACTATTCAACATTTTCATCAATGGTCTGGAAGCAAATATAAAATCACTGCTGATGTACTTTGCAGGTGACACAAAGATTGGCAGAGGGTAAATAATGATGAGGACTTGACAGTCACACAGAGCGATCTGGATCACCTGGTAGGCTGGGCCCATTCAAACAAAATGCCTTTTAATACAGCCAAGTGCAAAGTCATACATCTAGGATCAAGGAATGCAGGGCGTACCTACAGAATGAGGGACTGTATCCTGGAAAGAATTGACTCTGAAGTGGATATATGGGTCGTAGTGGGCAGGCAACTTCATGTGAGCTCCCAGTGTCATGCTGTGGTGAAAAGGACTTATGAGACCCTGGACTGAGAGACTAAACAGAGCAGTAGTGTGTAGGAGTAGGGAGGTGATTTTACTTCTGTGTACAACATTGGTGAGACCAATACTGGAATACTGCATCCCATTCTGGTGTCCAGATTTTTTAAAAGGATATTGATAAATTGGAGAAGGTGCAGAAAAGTGTCACAGAAGTGATTTGAGGACTGCAGAAAAAGCCTTATAGTGAGTGATTAAAGAGCTTGATCAGGTTAGCTCATCAAAAAGAATATTGAAGTGACTTGATTACAGGGCAGAAGTCTCTTCACAAAGAGGAAATGCCAAGTCCTTAAGAGCTCTTCAGTCTAGCAGAGAAAGACATCACATGAGCTGATGACTGGAAATTGAAACTAAATAAATTCCATGTAGAAACAAGGCATACATTTTTAACGGTGAGGCTGATTACCTATGGAACAAACTACCCAGGGAATTGATGGATTCTCCATTTCTTGGTATCTTCGGATCAAGACTGGATGCCTCTTTGAAAGATATGCTTTGGCTAAGCGCAAACTATCGTGCTTGGCCAAAGCCAAGATAATACCAGAGTTCAAAAAAGCACTGGATAAATTCATGGAGGATAGACTCATCAGTGGCTATTAGCCAGGATGCGCAGGGATGGTGTCCCTAACCTCTGTTTGCCAGAACCTGGGAATGGGCAATGGGGATGGATCACTTGATGATTACCTGTTCTATTCATTCCCTCTGGGGCACTGGCATTCGCCACAGTCGGAAGACCGGATACTAGGGTAAATGGACCTTTGGTCTGACCCAGTATGTTTCTTATTGAGCTCAATGCAGGGATAACTGGGTGAAGTTCTATGGCTGCTAATATACAGGAGATCAAACTAGATAACTTCAAAAATCTATAGATCTGTTCAAGTGTTCTCCTGAGCTCTAGCCAGCTCCCCTTTGGAGACAGCTCAGGAGGGCAGGACAGGGGGAGGTAGGAGCAGGGTGATGTGGGCAGAGGGAAGCCAGCAGGGAAGTCCAGAGCAGCTCCAGGCTTCATTCCCATCTGGGCTTTGCACAAGCACTTTCATGCTTTATCCTTCTCTTGCCATCCCCAGACTATGAAGATGAAGAGGAGTGGAGCTCTTGGTCCCCCTGCAGTGTGACCTGTGGTAGCGGGAACCAGAAGAGAACTCGGTCCTGTGGCTATGCCTGCACAGCCACCGAGTCGAGAACCTGCGACCTGCATCGCTGCCCTGGTGAGCCTATTGTACTCCTCATGCTCTAGACAGAGCCACTTCTCTGCCTCCCCTGACACCTTGGGGGGCCCTTTCTCAAACTCATCCACCCAATGGGCCCTGCCCACAGCAAGATCCTGTTTCTGCTAGTGGGGGAGGGATGGATTCCCAGCTAGGGGCAGGAGGGTCACTGGAGGAATTTTCCATCTCCACAGGGCAGGAAGAACTTTATCCCTTTCTAACATGATGAAGGGATCTAGGTGGGACTCACTCCAGAAAATAAACCCATAGGCCAAGTCCCTCTGTGATCCTTGGCCTGCCTCCTAAACCCTTAAAACACTCAGCTTTCTTTTCCTCTGTTTGGATACTGGCTAGTGCTTGAAAGGTTAATAGTTTTCAATTTTTTGATCTGGGCCAGTAAAAATGGCTGGTTCTTTCCATCATGAAGAGAGGGTGTGGCTTGTCATTCCATAATCAGTCGTAAGTAGCCCATGGATCATAGATCTGCTGCCTAACATCAAAACTCTGTTACATATGAAGCCTGAAATCCTCACTGGAAATTTATTGAGAGCTGGCTCCAACCATCAAGATCCATCACAACAAGCGATATGACACTCCCTTAGTGTTATCTTCCTTGCAGTACCATCCCATTGATCTTCTGTGCATAGGGGTAGGCCTCCGTGAAGGTGGGGAGGGGGCAGGAGGAAATACAAGGGTCTGGTGCCCAACCCCCCCCAGGACCTCTGGCCCATCCCTGGAATGGGATTTATTACTTCTGTTTGTATGTTTTGTCTCCAAAGGAGCCGATGGGGAGATGGTCTTCACCACTGACGAGATGCCATTTGAGGGTGAGAACACCACGGAGATGTTCAACTCAGGTTAGCACGTTTCTCTTCTGTACAATAGTGCCCTGGGAGCTCCTAAGGGATTTCGTGGTGCAGCACCCCAAGGAGGAGATGCTGCTACCTGGATGAGAGTGTTCTGCCAAGGAGCCAAGGTTCTGGGGGACTTCAGTGAAATATCCGCACAGGCGTGAAGTGTCAGTTAACCCTTGCCATGTAGGGACCTAGGCATTAGCTTGTGCCAGGCACTGTGTTCTGACAGAGGGTGCTGACATGGGCTCGGCATTCCACTCAAGGGTGGCTTCATAACTGGAAGTGTAGAAATGCCCCAGTGGAAGTCCCACCCTGAAGCAAGAGAGAGATTTGGTGCTCCACACACCTAGGTGTTTTCACAGTCACATGAGTCTATGGCCCTTGTCCATGCTACAGCTGCACTCATGTTGGGAAGCCCAGTAACGGCACAGTGGTCTCACAGCCTGGTTACAGTCTGGTTCCATTATGCAGGGTAGGCAGTAACTAACCCAGGTCCCTAAGCCATGTTGAACTTTGAGGCAGTGTGAAGCCTTAGCACCGATCTTAGGCATGGGTAAGATCTCATCTGCACTAGCTGTAGTGGTATGGACACGACCCAGGACTGCAGCATGTTCCTGTTGATGATTTCACACTGCCATGTGCCCTCCTGAAACAGACCGACGGTGCAGCTGCTCTGGTAGCCTCTCTCCAACAGTGGCTGGTGCTGGATGCTTAGAGATTGTGCAGAGCCCACATTAAGCATCTTGCTGTGCAACACTATCCCATGGAGACATTCTATTCTGACCCCCATCTCTCCATCAGCTGTTGCCCTCAAGCCGCAAGGTTTGTTGTCTCTGGCAATCTCCTCCCCTGGTACCAGCTCCTCCATGGAGGCTATTGTGATTGTTAGCCCAGCTGTTGTGGTATAACTCCATTCCCAGGGCTGTGGCTGGACCTCAGAGAGGTGCCCACTGGCAGGGTCGGCTTTACGCCGATTCCCCTGATTCCCCGGAATTGGGCTCCCCACTGAAGAGGGCCCCGCACCTAAGGGAATCCCTCTCCGGGGGTCTTCGGCAGCATTTTGGCAGTGGAGGGTCCGCTCCAAGGGTCTTCGGCGGCATTTCAGCGGTAGGGGATCCTTCAGTGCTGCGGAAGCCCTGGAGCAGACCCCCTGCCGCCGAAGTGCTGCCAAAACCCCGGACCGCTGTCGAGTGTTCCAAGCAGGCCCCGCGGGTCATAAAGCCGGCCCTGCCCACTGAGTGGGGAGGTTGCTCATGCTCTCCCCCCACTTGTTTCTCTCTTCCAGATGTGGACAGCTGTGAGAAGTGGCTGAACTGCAAGAGTGACTTCCTCACCAAGTATCTGAGCAAGGTGCTGACGGATTTGCCCAGCTGCCCCTGCTCCTACCCATTAGAGGCTGTTTACAGTGCTGTGAATCTGCAGGACGAGCGCCAGGGCAAGAACTTCCGCTGGCGGGATGCCAGCGGGCCCAAGGAGCGGCTGGACATCTACAAGCCTACGGCCCGCTTCTGCCTGCGATCCATGCTCTCCTTGGACAGCACCACACTGGCCGCCCAGCACTGCTGCTACGACGAGCACACAAAGCTTATCACCCGGGGTAAGGGGGCCGGAGCCCCCAACCTCATCAGCACGGAGTTCTCCCCGGAGCTGCACTACAAGGTGGACATGCTGCCTTGGATTCTGTGCAAGGGGGACTGGAGCCGGTACCATGCTGTTCGGCCCCCCAACAATGGGCAGCAGTGTGCTGATAACCCCACTGAGGAGGAGTACCTCTCCCAGCTGCAGGAGGCCAAGGAGTACTAGCAGAGCTCGGCTGAGTGATGGGAGAGCAGGATGTGGCAGGTCTACCATGTAACACCCCAGAAGCAACAGGGGGCCTGTCTCTCTCTCCACCTCAGTGAGGGCCTGCAGGCCACAGAGGCTCTGGAGTCATCCCCTGCTTGTCACTCCCTTGGAAACAAAGCAGTCCGGGGGAGAGGCGGAGCCCTTGGCCCTACACGCAAGTTCCCTGTCGGTGCCAACCACAGGGATTGGTTTTTAATCTGTCTTTTCATGGAGGCATCCCAGTTCCTTTCCAGCTTCCAAGGGGCCCAGGTGATCCTTGCTGCATGATTGGCCCCAGGGTGCTCTTCTCACCCCAGCTACTTCTCTATGGATAGCACAGGATCCATGCGAGTGACAGCTAGAGGCAATGGAAGGCAGCGGCCTCTGAGGGTGGGGGTGTATAAAGGGAAACGATGCTGCTCCTGTTACTTTTCTATGAAGTGTTAATTGCAATCTCATAAGGAGCTCAGGGGCTTATGGTGAAACATTCTTGGCTTCTATTTGCTTCATGTTGCAGCTATGATGGCGGAGTTTAATACACCAGCCAAGACTTGCTGTTAAGGCAAAGAGTTAGCAGCTTTGTCAGAGACATCCAACCAGGCAACTGTATAAAAGCCTGCCTCGTCGGGTACTGGGTCTCCTCTAAAACCTGGGGATAGATCCTCCCAGGAGAGTCTCCTAGTGATGAGTATGGGGTGGGATCTCCCCTGGATCTTACTTTCAGACTTGGAAAGAAAGAGACTGGGAAAGACCCACGTGGTGTTCCCTGGGCTCTTGTGGCTGGGGGATGGGCTAGTGGTGTGAAAACATGCCCTCTTCACAGAGTTATTGAAAATAATAAGGCACACCTGCTGCCAGGGCCAGGGGCAAATAGGGACAAACAAGATCTGATCTCCACCCAGAGGGGAAGGAAAAGGAAATGATCCAATGTCTGTGTTTAACACCTTGTCCTCACTTCAAAGGGAATGTGCTGGGGGGATTGGTAGAAGTCACATTAGCAGCCCATATGTACACCTGGCTCTCTCTGGCAGGCCAGTGTTGCAGTGTTGAGGAGTGTCCTTCCATAAGATAGATCAGCAGTTCCCACCCACTCTCTTCCCACAGCCTTTCCCTGGCTCTGCAGAGTGCGAGAGGCAGCCCTGCTGTTTGTGTCCTCACAAAGACGTTCAGAAAGCACCCAAGTCAGAGGAATCTCTCTGCAAGCCCAGACTCTGCCAGGGTGACCAGCTGTGACCAGGGCTTTTCCCCCTGGGACTGGCCAGTGGTTTTGACACTGTAAGACCACGTGGGGACGGGAGCTAGACTCCCACATGTGGATGCTTGCACCGTTGCTGGGTTTCGCTCTTTGAGAGGCTGCGGCCATAGCCAGTGCATCTGCATTGTGCGCCCCCCACCCCACACACACCCTACGGGAGAGCGAGTGTGATGGATTAGGCCACTCCCTGCAGCTTGGCATCCGGTATAACAGATTGGCATCTGCTCTATTTCTCTCCGGGCACCTTCAAAACCAGGTCCTCTCTTCCTCTCTCTCTGCTGTCCCCAGTATTCTGCTAGTCCAGTCCCCTGCATTCCTGCCTGCCCAGCCATCTCCCCAGCTTTATCCCTCTCGTCTAGCAGCAATAGGGAGTGGAGAGTGTCTGGAAGAGCAGCAACTGCTGAGTGGGAGGCGCTGGTGTCCTGAATAGTCACTCCCCGGCCTTGCCCTCAGCATGTCTTCATTTCCAGGCTCTTGGGATATGGTCATTAACTCCAGTCCAAGGCTCCCATCCTACTGGGGTGAGAAGCAACACAGGACCCAGCCAAAGGTGCATGCTTCACCCTCCTGTCACCTCGATTAAAAACTCCCCAACCAGGGCCCACAAGTCTTTCATGGACCTGTCTGCTGCTGGGGATGCTCTCTTGTGGCTGAAGCCCGTCCTGTGGCCAGTTCCTGTGGATTATTTGAGGGAGCTGAGGTCTGACCCATCCCCTTAAGGGTGCTTTGCCCACTGCTGACTGACAAGTGCATGGTGTGCTGGATCACAGTGTGGCAAAAGCGACATCTAATGGCCACCTAGAGAAATGGCAAATGTCACCTTACTACAGGTGTGGGGTCCAAATAGATGATGGAAATAAACCACTCACCACTGTGGGGCAGAAATGTCACTTCCTTCCCAAATGGTATCTTCTGCCCAACCCCCTGAAATGAGGCAGCCCAGCCCCACCTCATCAGGGAACCAGCAGGAACCCTCTGCTTCAGGCACACTGCTCTGCCTAGGCACCCTCTGTCCATGAGCCCTGCGGCTCGTGAGTCCTGTTTCAATCCATTCCTGCCCAGGATCTACTGTAGGAGTGAGTATAGTTGGGTGAACCACACACCAGTAGGTCCCAAGAACTGTGCCACTCACCTCCTTAAAACTATATAAAAAATACACTGACACAAATTGTACAAGGTAACATTAGGGACAAAAAGAACAAGGAGTACTCATGTATTTGAGCATAAGCTTTTGTGAGCTAAAACCCACTTCATTGGATGCATGCAGTGGAAAATACAGTAGGAATATATATGTTTATATATATATATATATACACAGAGAACATGAAAAAATGGATGTTGCCATACTAACTATAACGAGAGTAATCAAGATGAGCTATTATCAGCAGAAGAAAAAAAAACTTCTGTAGTGATAATCAGGATGATCTTGCAATAATCAGGATGGAAATGGGCCATCCTGATTATCACTACAAAAGTTTTTTTTCCTCCTGCTTTATTGATTACTCTCATTACAATTGGATGGCAACACCCATTTTTTCATGTTTTCTGTGTATATATATCCTCCTACTATATTTTCCACTGCACACATCCGATGAAGTGGATTTTAGTCCACGAAAGTTTATTTTCAAATGAATTTGTTAGTCTCCAAGGTGCCACAAGTATTCCTTGTTCTTTTTGCTGATACAGACTAACATGGCTACCACTCTGAAACCTATCAGGGACAAAGTGAGAAGTTCATCTCCTATGACAAAGGAACAGTGTCAAGTGATTTAATCCCCAAATCTGACACAAGTAGCTGGGGAGGAAAGACCTCCAAATGCTCAGTGCCTTGTTTTCTCCATCCATCATACCCCTCACTCCCAAGAATTGAAGCAACTCTGTTTTCCTGACCCTAAAGCTGTCACAGAGAGTCTACCCAGTTGGAGTGCAGGGTAATTACTTGCCCTACATCCAGAGCTGTGTCATGTCCACTGGTGGCAATCAGACAGTAAGATGGAAGTGCAAGGAGGCAGAGCTGGCTTGTCCAAATTCAGCTGGCTGCAGGTCAGGGAGAACTGGGATTTGACTAATGCAAAATGGATACGAAGTAGGAGGAAACGCACAGAATAATAACTGTTTCTTTAGCTCATAGAGTCTGCTGATACTCATTGACCCCCATTGCATGGGTGCCATACTAATGCTTATCTTAGGTGTCTCCACAATGCCTACTCACATGACTCGGTGCTTTGCCCTGGTTTTCCAGCTCTCCCCAGGTCCATGTTGGCTTATGGTAGCTTCCAGCACCTTTTGGGGTTGACCCCAACATTCCCATGGTTTTGACCAAGAGCCTAGACTCAAATATCTTTTCTGCAGCCTCCGTCAGGGTCTTTATTTCTGGGCACCCATCAGCTTAACCTAACAGGCAGCAGTTCAGACCCTCCTGAATAAAGCAACATTTTTCTGGCAGAGGAAATAAAGAGAAAATCAAGGGAATATGACAAAGAATAGGATCATGGCTATACTAAGATTCCAACAAGCACAGCCAGTTAATCAGACTTTGCTGCAGAATATCGATCAGACAGGATAAAACCCGTCCTTGGCAGAAGGTCTGTATAACTGATCACTGTGCATTGTTTCTGTCAGTGTCCCAGTATCATTCTCCAGGGTCAAGGAGCACCCAGTCTGTCTTTTTCTGACCCTTCTTGTTATTGTTGAGCCTTTCACTTCTGGACCATTGTGTTCAGGTCATCAGTCACCATCTGGGACGCTGTCACTAGTGAAACACAAATGAGTGGATTTGCCAAGCTGCCACATATTGGATTATTATTGTTTAATAATTATAGTTCCTTGATACCCACAGACCCCAATTAGCATGGGAGCCCCATTGTGATGAGCACACTGTAGACGTATATCCAGACCTGCCCCAGAGAACGTACAGTCTACGCTGACAAGTGACATATAAAAGGTGGGACGAGAGCTAGAGACAAAAAGACATTAATGGTAGATAAATTAAGGGCCAGCTATATTCCCCCTGTCCTTTAAACCATCGCTTTTTGGCTGGTCTCTTATTGACTTTGTGACAGAAGTGGGTCGTAAGGAGGTGAGGGCAATGGTCGATGGATCAGTTCTGGGAGAGCATTATGTGTGTAAGGGGCAGCATGGAAGAAGACATTTGTATGTGAAGCATATGAATGGGCAGGTGAGGTTATCAATCACTGGTGGAAGGAGAAGTGCGTGATCCCTTGTCATTCACCAGTCTCTCTTATTGCCTCTTGCACATCAAATGCCATTGGGCCACTTCAGAGGACTCTTGATCTAATGCAATTGGAGGAATCTTTTTAGCATCAGTACACAGTCTATATGCTTCTTTAAAAAATGTCCTTTTAAACCTTGCTACCTGTCAAAAAGGTACACACCCTCCTACTCAGGGTCTTCGCATACATCCCTTCTGAGATGAGGACTTCAAGATGTTATCCAGCTTCTTCCCTAGGCTAAGATGCCACTGAGTAAGTGACCTCCTTATAGTAAGGTCTGTTGCGTGTTAATAACATCCTTACTCATGGTTAGTCTGAATTTATCAACCTGCATAACGCCAGAAATGATGCTATAATTCCTGTAACACATTCAGTTCCTATCAGGGGCTAGTGGGAACTTTCACAGAAAGGGATTGCTGTTGAAATCTCCTGGGATGCTGAGTGGCTATTCTGCCTCCCTGGTTGGGGAATTCAGGAAACAGAGACATGAATGCAAATATGAGGGGCAAGAAGCAGTGCTGCTCCTCACACAAGCACCTTACCCACCCAGGAAGCTTTATTGAGCTGTGCTAGGAAGAGCAGACGTTTGGGCAAAGGTTTATTTTTATATCCCAGTAAACAGATTCTGTCAAGCCGCAATTATTAGAGTTCTTTGTCTCCACCTCCCCTAATTATATTTTTTATATATATAATATATATATATTTCTTTTATGCCTACCAAATTGCATAAAGGGGGATTCTCCTGCATTCTGACTTGCAATAAAGCACTTTATTTAAAATGTATGAGTCGATACCGATATTGTTAAGTTGTGTTAAGTTGTATATTGCTGGGTGGTTTAGTTACATTTTAAACAGAAATGGTGTTGAATGCTGCGTAGTTTGGGTCCCTGTTCATAGCTCGATTGTAAGGAGCCAGACAAATTTGCTGACTTTCTTCTCTCTATTGTTTGTGTTTGATAGGGATGGGCGAACCTCAAATAGCTCAGAGCCAAGATACAACTACATGGTTCAGATGCTGCTGTGAACCTTGCAGGCTGCAAATTCCAGGTGCTCACTCTCTCCTGGAGGAAGCCCACAGCAGCCTTTCCTGTGGCATTTTGGCACTCCTGTGCCCAGCAGAAACGGGAGAGAAGAGGGTATAGAAACCAGGATGCCTTTAGTTGCTTTCCAAATATGATTGGAATTTTCAAAACTCAAAGGCTTGTGTTGGGAGGGGCAGGGGAGAAAGTGTCAAGGCAGGTTTTCCCTTTGAGCCGGTTCGTCCATCTCTAGCATAGTAATGTTTGGTCTCTCCCTTGTACAGTATTTATTGTTTGTGTTGATCGCAGTCGCTTAAGAAATGGGAAAGTATTGCTGGTGAATGGGGCTGAGCTGTGTTGTGTATCTGAACTGAGCGCAGAGGCTTTATCGAAAGAGAAGAGAGAGTGCAGACGTCTCTTACCAATAAAATTTATTGTTATTACACGGCAAGCTTGTTAGCTTGGTCTTTGATGGTGGAGAGCCCAGGAGTGCAAAGGGATTTGATTTCTTTGGGCTCCTGATTATGGGACTGCAGCCTCATTTGTGCTGAGCTGGATCCTGACTTAATTGGGAATACCCACTCTAGTTTTAAAACTGGATTTTGGAACTGGTTTTTGGAGGATGTCCCTCAGAAATCTCCCATTTCCCCTTCTTATCCCTCCCAGGGCCCTAGGAGAGCAGGATAGAGAACATGGACTGAGCAGAGTCAATGTGGCCCAGTAGATAGGGCACCAGACTGGTTAAGACTGTGGGGGTAAGATGACCTAGATTCTGTTCCTGGCGCTGCTGTAATACAACTAACAACAAGAATGACATGAGCTGCTGCCATCCCACGAGGCTGAATGTGCTGGGAGGTGGGTGACGTGACTGTTGTGTGCCATTTGGAAGGTGCTGTGGATGAAAGATGCTCTCCCAGTTTCTTTACCATTAACAAAGTGGTACACGAGATCTCAGAAGCCACAGCCTGCTGTCAGAAAGAGAGGCCATCCAGGTCCCCCACTGTGGAGGAACTAGCCCCCCTAAGAGGGGACCATCAGGGTCAGTTTGTAAGAAGGCTTGGAAATGATGTAGCAGTGAGATCTCTGAACTTCACCTGGCTGTGGACCCTTCTTTACCACACCTAGCCTAGTGGTGTCTGAGAGCATTACTGGGGGTTGCTTGGAGCAGGTGTTGAACATGGAGAGCTCCACCCCGAACTGGGAGACTACCTTTGAAAAGAGTTTTCTGGATGCAGCCTCCACAACCGAAACCCAGCAAAGCCAGAGGCTTTGCCAAGCCTTCTAGCAGTCGCAATGCTTTTTATTGTTAATAAGCATCCGTTCTGACTTTCCAAGGCCTAGCTATTTCCAGCTGTTTTCTCTCTCCTTCCCCCCCCCTTTTTCTTTTTGCTGGCTGCACATCTGTCAAGGTTTATCTGGTTTTCCAACACGTGGCTCCACTCCACATCTGCTTGGCGCCACAGCTGACCCCAGACTGAGGAGGAGCAGGCGGCCTCTGTCAATACATGATGCTGTGTAGTTCTGAGCGCCCGCTGTTTTCCTGCAACATGAAGTACATAGGTCCCAGAGCAGGGGGCTGGATCCCAGCTGTGCAGAAAAAGAGCCTTGGAGAGAAATTACTCTCACCGCAGTGTGGAAGCCAGAAGTTATCACTGTTTATGATTTATGGTCATGTCTGGTGGCCCCAACCAAGTTCAGGGCCTCCTTGTGCTAGGTGCAGTAGGAGAGCCGCTGCCCCAGGAAGTGTACAGTTTAAATAGACAAAGAGTGGGAGGCAGGGAGTACTCTTATCTCCATTTTATGGCTGGAGAATGGAGGCACAGAAAGACTAAATAAATGATTTACCTACAGTCACATAGCAAGGCTGTGGCAGAGCAGGAAACTGATCCAAATCTGAGTTCCAGTCCATTGCCTTAACCACAAGGCCATTCTCCCTCAAGGTGTAAGGCCTGGTTGATTTGTCCCATCCTGATTTACCCTACTTTCTAGGGGTTCATGGATCTCTGCTTTACCATTTAACCCTGGGCTCCTCATTGCTGATGCCTGGTGCTGGATTTGCTCATTAATTCACATGTGTAAGGACCTTGACTTGCACATGCTGCTGTGCCCAGAATTTGATGGGCACAATGATCTCAGCAGGTGCTTGCGTGTGTGACTTTCCTTCACCCTTCAAAATGGGTGGGGAGTGGTCAGGGGACAATGCTATAGGGCTGGGTCTACTAGTGAAGTTTTCAGAGGAAAACCTTGTGTGGGCATCTGCCGTGGGGCAAAGAGGGCCAGTGCAACAAAGAGGCCAGTGAAGGAATGTGTGTTTTCATATGAGTGTATTTACAGCAGCAGGACCCTGCTAATTATTCCCCCAGGTCCCACCCCAAGGACAAGAAAACACAAGAAATAAAACCTATCGGGGCCCAATGTCCCAGACGCTCTGTCAACAGAAGGGAAAGGACAATAGGAAAGAAAAGTGTGGCTGAAGTGCACAAAGTTGAGTGAACCAGAAGGCCTGGCCCCCGAGCCTGGAAGGGACAAAGGGTGAGATGCTCAGCAGATTCCTTGGGCCTAGTGTTGCACCTAGGGCGGGTTAAAGATTAGGCTGAAATGTGCTAGTTCCAGGCCAAATTCAGGGGCAATTCCTTCTTGGCCATCAGAGACCTCGTGTTTTCACTTGGCAGGTCACGGTAGCTCCCCCGGAGATGGCAGTGGTGGGATTCTCATCCAGCAGTCGATCTTTACATGTAAAGGTTACATCATCATTGACCTTCTAGCAGCAGGCTTGTTGGGCACAGTGTTGCTGATGCTGGAGTATGGGAAGCCCAATGACTTGGTTTGACTGCCTAGTGATAGCCCCACCCTGTCCATAGCAACATGCAGCTCCTCACTACCCTACTTGGCTCACACTCTCTCCTTTCTGACCAGCCCTACTTTCCATCTGGCTGCCGTCCATCTGGCCCCCTTTCAGCAAGCTCTCACTTCCCCATGGCCATCAGCTCCTCGGGGTGCTGAGCTGCAGCTGTGGGGGAGTGACATCAGAGGTCACGCTGTGTAACCCTACCCAACAGGCCTGCAGGCCATGCTGTGGGCCCAGTGCCTAGAGGGAAACGTGCACCATCGGCCTGCCAGCTCCACGGGTGCAGCGGGAAGTGGAATCTCTCTCCCCCTCCTGCCCCCACAGAGCAGCAGACAGCTGCCCCTTCGAACTGTGTGCAGACAGCCCAGCTGGTTGGGCCCCATGCCCTGCTCTGTTCCAGGCCCCTGAAAGCATCTCAGCTATTCTTTTCTCTCCGTGCTGTAACACAGCAGCGGGAATCCCGGCCTCGCAACGGCCCCCGCACAGCTCAGTGGCAAAGCCAGGACAGCCGTGAGCTGGAGGCACGTCCAAAGCAAATCTGTCAGCAAGAGGCACTCAGCCACGCGGTTCCCCTTCAGGTAAAAATGCGCAGCCCTCGACAGTGGGAGCAGCCCAGGGACGCCAGCCAGGGGCCGGGAACCAGCATCGGATTTCAAGGCTCTGAGTGAAGCTACAAAGCAAGATACAGCTGCTGTGAATGTTTTTTTTTAAGTAATAGGCTGCTGGTGAAGCGGCTGATGACAGGCTGAGCAGCCCAAAACCCCTCCCCAGAGCAGGTACAGCTCTGGCAGCTGCCCCTCTCCTACCGCAGGGCCTCACCTCAGGCTTGCGGGGCCAGAAACAATAATCCATGTTTGTTTTAAATTAGCCAGTGGCTACAGGAACAGGTACAGTGAGGGCCACACTCCCAGCCCTGTCAGTGTGGCCCAGTTTTGCCCTGAAGGGACCCACCCATGATCTAGGGTGCATACAGCCCCTGGCCTTGCTGCAGGGAGTAGCAGTTTTGATGGGAGTGGGATTGTGCGAGAACCCTCCCAACTTGTTTTCTATAGGAGCCAGCAGGCATGGGCCACCGGGCTGGGTTCAAACCAGTGACCTTGAGCGGAGACACTCCATTTCCCCTCACATAAATGTGTTTGCAGGATCTCATGGCAGCTACCTATAGCCTCATAGACTTTGTCAGAAGAGACCAACATGATAATCTATTCTGACCTCCTGCACATTGCAGGTCACAGAACCTTACCCTCCCACTCCTGTAAATAGACCCCTAACCTCTGGCTGAGCTACTGAAGTCCTCAAATCATGGTTTAAAGACTTCAAGTTACAGAGAATCCACCATTTACATTAGTTTAAACCTGCAAATGACATGTCCCATGCTGCCGAGGAAGGTGAAACCCCTCCAGGGTCTCTGCTAATCTGACCCAGAGAAAAATTCCTTCCTGACCCCAAATACGGCGATCAGTTAGACCCTGAGCACGTGGGCAAGAACAGCCAGGCAGATACCTGGGAAAGAATTCTCTGTAATAACACAGCCTCCTCTCCATCTAGTGTCCCGTCTCCAGCCACTGGGGGTTTTTGCTACTGGCAGTTGCCTATGGGCCACATGCCATCATAGGCAGCCCTGTCATACCATCACCTCCATAAACTTATCAAGCTCAGTCTTGGAGCCAGTTAAGTTTTTTGCCCCCAGTGCGCCCCTTGAAAGACTGTTCCAGAACTTCACTCTGATGCTTAGAAACCTTCTCCTGATTTTGAGCCTAAACTTGTTGATGGCCAGTTTATATCCATTTGTTCTTGGGTCTACACTGGTACTGAGCTTAAATAATTCCTCTTCCTCCCTGGTATTTTTCCCTCTGATATATTTATAGAGAGCAATCACACCTCCCCTCGCTGTTCTTTAGGTTAGGCTAAACAAGCCGAGCTCTTTGAGTCTCCTTTCATAAGGTAGGTTTTCCATTCCTTGGATCAGTTAGTAGCCCTTCTCTGAATCTGAATTAATCTTACTTAAACATGGGAGCCCAGCACTGCACACAGCATTACAGATGAGGTCTCACCAGTGCCTATAGACTGGTACTAACACCTCTCTGTCCCTACTGGAAATACCTCGCCTGATGCATCCTAGGCTCGCATTAGCCTTTTTCAGAGCCACATCACATTGCTGGCTCATAAGAACAGTCCTGCTGGGTGAGACCAATGGTCTCCCTAGCCCAGTGTCCTGTCATTGACAGTGGCCAATGCCAGGTGCTTCTTCAGATCTTCAGCCGTCTCCAAGCTCTGCGGTAAATGCAGGTGCAGCTCGTCTGTATTAACAGCTGTGTGAACTGAGCCTCAGGGATAAAGGGCTTTCTGGGCCTGTCATAAACAGATAACTAAGGGTTAATGTCTCTTTCACCTGAATCACCTGACCAGAGGACCAATCAGGAAACAGGATTTTTTCAACTCTGGGTGGAGGGAGGTTTGTGTCTGTGTTCTTTGTCTTCGGCCTGTATGCTCTCTCTCAGCTATGAGGGGATTTCTATTTCCTGCTCTCTAATCTTCTATTTCCAAGTTGTGAGTACAGAAATCATGTATTTACATGTCTATAGTTGCTGGAGTGCTTTGAATTGTATTCTTTTTGAATAAGGCTGTTTATTCATATTTCTTTTAAGCAATTGACCCTGTATTTGTCACCTTAATACAGAGAGACCATTTGTATGTATTTTCTTTCTTTTTATATAAAGCTTTCTTTTAAGACCTGTTGGAGTTTTTCTTTAGTGGGGAACTTCAGGGAACTGGGTCTGCAGCTCACCAGGGAATTGGTGGGAGGAAGAAGTCAGGGGGAGGTCTGTGTGTGTTAGATTTACTAGTCTGATTTTGCATTCCCTCTGGGTGAAGAGGAAAGTGCTTTTGTTTCCAGGATTGGAATTACAGAGGGTGGACTCCTTCTGCTTAGATTCACGGAGGTTGCTTCTGTGTATCTCTCCAAGAGCACCTGGAGGGGGGAAGGGAAAAGATTTATTTCCCTTTGTTGTGAGACTCAAGGGTTTGGGTCTTGGGGTCCCCAGGGAAGGGTTTTGGGGGGACCAGAGTGCCCCAAAACACTCTAATTTTTTGGGTGGTGGCAGCAGTACCAGGTCCAAGCTGGTAACTAAGCTTGGAGGTTTTCATGCTAACCCCCATATTTTGGACGCTAAGGTCCAAATCTGGGACTAGGTTATATGACAGGGCCCCCTCTGGCTAGACCCCCTGTCTTCTCTTGCCCCTACAGCCATTTGAGGAACCCCACTCCCAGCACCAGCCAGGGGCACAAGCACCTTCTCCACACACCAGTAACTGCATGACGGTGCCCTTGACTGTCGGTGCTGTTGCTCTGAGACCCGCCTGTGTGTGTCAGCACTGCAGCAGGCAGGTGTAGGAGCCAGGCGCAGCTGCACGGCATCCCCTCGTTCCCATGCCTGAGCATGCCCAGCAGGGCAGGGTGAGGCTCTGCGACAGGGAGGCCGGGTGCTGGGAGTGACAGGAAGCCCCGCGGGCTGCATGTCAGCGGAGCGAGCGGCAGCAGTTTGGGGCTGCCTCCACTGCCCTGCAAAAGCTGCAGCTGCCAATTCTCAGGCAAGCTGCTCTACGCCACGTGGCTTTAAACTTCAGCAGCGTGGGGCGAAGGGTTTCCTTCTGCAAGGCACCCGGGGACGGCAGGGAGAGGCTGTTGGGGGCGTCTCAGCTGTTACTTCGCTGCAGGCAGAGAGCCGCGAGGAGCTGGAGGGGGGGGCTTTAGTGAGCCCTCTGTTAGGGGAGCTGCCATGGGGGACCCCACCCCCAAGGCTCAAGCCCTTTTCCTTGCCAAGAGCCTTGAAAATGTAACTGAGCCAGGTGAAAGGACCAAGCAGCTGAGCGGCAGTTCCCCGGCCGGAGAGTGCTTCAGATCCGCCCAGTTTGGCCCATAGAGTGAATGAGTGGAGCTTGGAGTGTGGCGCAGAGGGTCAAGCCCTCCCTGTAGCTTCAGCCCAGCCCAGGCATCCCAGAACCAAGGCTCTCTAGAGAGGAATTGGTTACAGGGGGGGCGGAATAGGGTGGTGTGGGAGCTGCTCAAACCTACCCCAATAGTGCTACTGCTGGCACTGAGCTGGGGGCTGCTCACTTGGGCAGGTGCCCCTGCTGTGTGCATGCTCAGCATTGCAGCAGTAGCTGATCTTTCTGTGTCCTCCCTCCCTCCCCCGCTGCTAGGCGAGATGAGGACACACACCCCTGCCTGCTGCTCCTGCAGAACACCAGGAGGGGGCGCTGAGTGGCTTTCTGGTGCTCCACACAGACACCCAGCCTGGGTTTGAAGAATTAGTCCTGGTCTGGGAGGGAGCCAAGAGTGACATTCACCCACTCTTGCCTTTCCTCACCCACCTGGGAACCCAGGCCTCAGCCCAGCACTCAGCTGCCCCAGGGGGAGCTGCATGCTCTCACTCCCCACAGGCAGAGGCTGCAGTTTGCCCTTAGGCACTCACCCACCCCCACTGCTATTGCTGAGCGACACAGCATCTGGCAGGGGTACGTGTGGTTGGCTGGGGGGTGAGCAGTGTTTTCCTCGGGGAAGGGCATCACTGTTGCCTACCAAGGTGGAGAATGTATGGCTAGAGCCTCTTCAGGCTTTCTTCCTTGGGAGTGAAATGCCTGAGCCTACATCCATGGAGCCAGAACTGAGACCCATGGGGAGGTGAGAGCCCCTAGCTTCTGCAGCACAACCATGCCCTCCATCGCTCTGAAAGGGTAGTGAGTACAGCACTGAATGGCGTTACATGAGCATGCCCGGGGCTGTACCTAAACCCTGCTAGCTAGACCTGAGTCTATGAGTGTGTAAGCCTGGCCAGGTAAAAAATTCAGGCTGAGAGGGTGGAGAAATCCCCTTGATTTTCCTTTAGGCTAAGCTCCAATATGCCCTCTCTGAATTGCTTAAAGCAACTGTGGCAGCATTCACCTCCACCTAAACAGCACTCCAGGACTGGGGCACTGAGCTTACAATTCTTCAAGGGTATTTGAGGAAAGGCCCCTGGCCTTTGTGGGATGGTGGCCTCTGTGGCTTCCAAAGAGGGGCTTTAATCACTGAAAGGAAATAACTTGAGGGCTATGTAAGCCTCAGGCAGAGCATTGGGCTTTCATTGTGCCCCTAAGGCATGTGGGCTGCATCCCAGAAGGCATCATAGAGGATGGCATTAACAAACATCCACATAGAAAGATAAGATGTAAGACAGCCCTGGACCAGCCAGGCCACTGGGCTTTTCCATAATGGCAAATCATCTCTAAAATATCCCAGCCCTCCTGTGCTGAGCTGAAATAAGGGTCCCAGACACCTTTAAATCCCTGATGTTATGCCAAATCATTGTCTAAAAATGTCCCTGGTTTTCTGTATGCAGGCTGAGGGTCTGACCCATGGGCTGTTTTTGAGCATTGGGATTACACTGACTGTTTTGTTGTGGTAGAGTTTAATATGACTTAGTATGCTGGGGAAAAGTCTCACAGAGAATGACAGCATCTGCAAATGGGAGGGTGGAGATCTGACCTGATGCTATTCACAGCAATAATTCATTCAGTGACTTAGGCTCCTTTCATAACCCCTGGCAGGGCCTGGGGCTCATCACTGGCACCTGCACTACTCCAGTTGTGGCAATGTTCCAGTGTTTTAAATGAACAATTGTGTTGCTTTGCTGAGTGCAATCAATCAGACTGTGCCCAGGCAGGAAACTTTGCAGCTGTGCACTAACTTAGTCTTCCTAAGCAGCCTCTGAGCAAGACACACTGCTTCCGTGGTCTTTGTGGGCTATCTGTGCCCCAGGAATTGTCTATGGGCCATTCTGTTACAGCAGTAGCAGGATTCCCATAGCAAACGGGGGTTTGTGAAGAAGAGAGCAATTAGAATTCCACTCCAGCTGCTGCCCTCTTCTTCCCCACTTCCTAACCCTGCAGTGGCAGGTGATTAGAGCAGCCTGCCTTGTGGTACTCCATATCCAGCTATTATAATCAAATCCTACTTTATTGGGGGGCAGTGCTGCCACCCTGTGTTCAGCTGGATGCATAGCTAGCACACCCCTAGAGAGGATATGTTCAGACTGTCAACTTGATGCTACAACAATCAGTATCACTTTCTTCCCATCACAGGCTCAGTTTTCCCATGTTGGAGGGATCTGTAATGTTAGCCTATTTGCAGTCTATTATCAGCAGTGTCTTGGAAAACAAAAGTCACTCATTTACGTATGTTGCTTTTGAACAAGACAGACAAGGCTATCAGTGCATGATACAGATCAGTGGCACAACCTCCCCTTGAATTTTGTGCTTGCATGCCCAAGATAAAGGAGGTAGCAGAAATGATCAGAGGAAGACACTGATTATTGTAGGGAGACCTAGAGGGGGCAGTCACAGTACAGCCTATCCCAGAAGCACAAACAGCCTCCACGCATAACTCTGTGCATGGGGCCATTAGTTAAATCTCTGCCAGAGTTCAGGGGGGATGGAGCAAGGCTCTCTATTCCTTCCAGGTCACTGGAGGGAGTAGTGCTGGCAGTAGATGGCATATGGGAGAAGTTCACCTTGTTCTGAGGCAAAAAGAGGCCTTCAGTTTCCTGGCTGATGCCAGAGAGTTAAAACCCACAGGCAGTTCTCTCTCTCAGGGTTCAGCCTGGGGCATTGCCCCTTTGTGGTATCTCCTTGGGAACAGGTCCTACCCCACCGCTGTTCTTCTATTGCTCTACTCTCATGAAGCAGGCCAGCATAGTGAGTAGGAGAGACTAGCCTAGGACTATGTGCAGGGAGGGGCTTCCTGAAGTGGAAATAGGAGGGGGTTTTAAACATTCCCTCCCTGGCATTTGGTCCATTGCTATTTACCAGTAGCAGGCCTAGAGTATCACTGGACTCTCTGAAACTTGATGCCTTGAGCTAATGCTGTACGCTTGCTGTGGGGTTGGTCCCCGTTCCTAAAGCACAAACAAGTAACTCCTGCTGAGCTTGCTCATCTCCATGACCAACACCTTTCCAGATATATCTCTGCCAGTCTGACCCCAAATCCTCTGATCTCACTCTCAACTGAAATAATCTCCCTTTGGTTTTTTAAGTTATGTTTATTTAGCAATAAAAGTATGTACATGTAAGAGAACCCCTCACTGACTCCCTTGTGGCAGGAGACATGCACAAAGCAGTAAGGGGCTACAAGCAGTGCTGCTCAGTAGCCTTCCTCGTCCCGCTCTTCACAGCAGCAGCACCAAAAAGAAAGGGACAAACGAGAAGCAATCAGTCCACACCGCAGAATCTGACAGAGACTCTCCCCAACAGCCGATGTTAAAACAAGCGGGCCCCGTAGCCAAACGTCTGTTTAATGCCTTCGAAGTAGTAGCGCTGCCACCCTTGCTTTGTTCTCTCCTCCTCACTGGAAGGGATGTCCTTCCCCTCCAAGCACACTTCTGTCTCGCCGCCTTTATCAGTGAAGTTCAAGGTAACAGTTGCAAAGTGCCCTAGAAGAGCCGAAGGAAATCCCCACATCAGCACTGGGCAATAAGGCACAAACCCTGGACAGCACAGGCACATCCTCACCCAAAATGGCTGGAGAGCTCACCCATCACCAGACGGCTCAGAATCCCTCCCAAAACCTTTCCCTGGTGCACAACCCCTTTCCTCATGTCTTGCACAACAACTGCTTTTCTTCCACGCAGAGGAGGGAGAGTGTCCCCTTCAACACTGCTTGCAAGACAACGAAAGGGGTTGTGGCAGACAGCCTTGAGGCAGAGCATGGTGCTTCTGCAGTGTTCCCAGTCAGTCCATTTGCCCAGGAAGCAATAAGGCCCGGGGTTACTGTGGTGTTATGATCACCAAGCAGATAGTGCAACCTAGAGAACCACCCACAGTCAAACCAGCCAGTGTGCAGCCATGGCAGGATTCATTCAGTTACAGGCGAGGGCTGGAACTCTGCAGTTTGGTTCTTCAAGCTACCTACCAGATGGCCAAGATTTAAATCTCCACTTCATAACAATCTGCTTCTCGGGGACCTAGGTAAAGAAAAAGGAATGAATGAGCAGCCGTTTGCCTTCCCAATCCCGCTCCATTCCATGTTAGCCAGTGCTCAGAACTGAGCATGACCCAAAGCATCAGACTCACTTCAGAGACTCACAGAAAGCAAAACTACAGGGAGAGGGACTCTTAGAGTCCCTGTATCCTGTTATGTGAATGTTGGGCCCTGTTAGGCTGAAGCACTGAGGGGAGGAGAGATACTATTGCTACCACAATAGTGATTCAAAGTATTATCTCCCCCATATACAATCCTTATGCGGATTGAGTTCTGAATGCTTCACATCTATTTATATACTAGGTGTTACTATAATGAGGCCCTAAGATCTGAGCCCCATTATGGTGGGAGCTCTACTAACATAATGAGACACAGATCTCCCACAAAGAGCTTGCAATGTACATAGACAAGACAGACAATGAGTGTGAAAAGAGAGAGGAAGAATGACTTGACTTTGGACTTGAACTTATCCAAGGTCATAAAGAGCCAGGAATAGAAGCCAGATCTCTCAGCTCCCAGAAATGAAAATGACCTTAATTAACAAGGCTGACTGTAGGAGAATGGTAGTCATGAGGGAAGGAGTTTCAATCAGGGAGATGAAGAGAGCTCTGCAAATCCATGGATATCTGCATCTGTGGATGCGGTTGTATTGCTTACCACCTTTGCGGATCAGATGCGGACCCAAATTTTTGTATCTGCACAGGGCTCTAGAGATGAGATACAGAGCAGATGGAGAAAAGACTGCAGGGAAGGTGTGACTTGGCCACCAAGGCTCCTTCTGAACAAGATACAGCTGCATCAGCTAGTACTCACTAGATCAATGAACTTGCCGTTGACACTGCCATCTAGCAAGTGGAACTTCCCTCCTTTATCAGCCTCTACGATTGCCGGCGCGTGAGTAAAAGCCTGGACCAGCTGCAGAAAGACAGGCCTTGTGACATTGCAGGACTCAAGTGACTGGAAGCACTACAACATTCTCCCTATAACCCGCACCAGCTGCTCTGAAACCTGCTGGCAGGGGAGTGGCTGCTGCTTAATGCCTCCCACCCCAGCACAAGAGCACTGGGCTCTCTGGAATAAGTGCTTGGCTGAAAGCTTAGAGTCTGCATTTTGGGGATGGGGAACGGAGCAGAGTCTTCACTTTTTAGCCCATTTCTGAAGAGCTCCATGGGGATGCGGACTGAGGAAAAGCCCCCTCAGAGGCAGGAAAGCAGGATTTGAGCTCTGAGTCATGTAATGCCAGCACTCCATTGATAAAGTGTTTTGCCTGCTTTTCCCAGGACGGAGGACATGCCAGATCTCTAGAGAGCCCTTAGCTCTCATTATGCCCTTTCTACCAGTTTCTCCTATGTGCCTGTAACATTACTCCCCAAGACTCTCTTGTGTGAACTGGTGAGCCCCAATTTAAAGCCTGGCTCTCAGGGAGCGGGATGTGATTTTCCAGAAACAGAACCGGGCACTGGGGCCTACAGAGACCCCACACATTTATTGCCATAGGCAATGCCACTGCTAGGGCTGCTTCCCTGCAGAGAGGGGACTGGAGGTAGGCTGGCATTGACAGCCTTGTAAACCATCCAAGGAGAGTGAACACTCAAATTGGCAGATGGTTTAACTCAGCTACAGCAGCCAGCATAGAAAATGCTGACAGTTAAGACCAGCCCTATAGTACAGTCTCGTCTAGTATGCCATTTTCTCCCCCCTCCCCCCGCCTCCTCACGCCCCCCCATAGGAAACAGACTATGTGCTTGATGATTACTGTCAGGAGGCCAGGACACTGCCCCCTCTACTCCTGAGCTGGCAAGAGAGTCAATACCCAGTGGTTTGTGGGTGGGGAGGTCTCTATTCCCCAGAGGAGGCATCTGTCGCCAAATCACTCTTGAGCAGCTTGAGGCTAAGCTGTTCTAAATACAGAAGTGTACTACTCCCAACTTCTCTGGGCCCATCTCCCCAACCATGCTGGTTTACCTCCTGTGTAGTGAACACTCTGTAGAGCTCCTCAGGAGATGTTAAGAAAATGTCCTTCAAACTGATTTTACAGGTGGGAATCTTGACGCCTATGGGTTTTGACTCAGGCGCTGCAGTGACAGTACTAGCAATGGTCTGAGGAAACATTAAGCAGCACAATGTTGAATTATATGCTTAGTGCATACACAGCACTTTATAAACGTCTTATTTCCCAGAACCCTCAAATAAATGCAGTTGACAATACCCTTAAAGAACAGGAATGAGAATCTTGGAAAAGATATTTAGGAGCTACCATGCTTCATGGAGTAACATGTTCCCTAACTCAAATCTAGTATAGTCAGTAACAAGGCTTAGCGTTAAGCCTTGTTACTGACTATACTAGATTTGAGTTAGGGAACATCCCCATTGCAAATTCAAATACCCAGGCCAGCAATCACAGACTGCATCCACTGCTGAAGATACTGTAAAGTCTAAGTAGGCAGCCTGACCTATCACACACATCAGATGCACCTAACTTGCTGCTGCTTTCTCCAGGACCTTATGGGATGTTTTATTTACCTTGTGGTCTTCTGCTTTAGCTGCCAGCTGAGGAACTGGCTCTGTTTGCTCCCCATTTACTGTAGGTAAAATCATGCCTTGGGTGAACTCTAAAAAGATAGAAATATACAATGAACCTAGCAAAGATCAAGTCAACGTTTTAGCTGCTCAACATGCTGTAGGACACACAAGGCTGCAAAAGCCTGACCCTGGATTAAGGTCATGACTGGAAAGTATGTACTGAACAGAACTTGAGTCCCTAATGTGAGAAGGGTGCAACAAACCCTTTGAGAGTGCAGGGCCACCCATTTCAGGGAGATTTGAATTCTGCGTATAAGAAGTGTGTTCAGACTGTCAAAAAAGATTATTGGTTTACATCAACAAAACTGCTGCAAAAATCTCAAGTTGTCAGTTCACCTCAGATCCAGCTAGAGCTAGATACAGTCTCTATGTAGTGTTAGTATCTTGGAAAAGAGGAGCACGTGGCAGACAGCTAGCGCCCCAGAAAAGTCAATGACAATTATATATGGAAAAGGAGACACCACATATTTCTTTGACAAGTTGAAAAAACGGAGGGCCACACTCTATCATATCACAGTAACGTCAGTCACTGTTGCCTCAGAGTTTCTCGTCCAGCACCTACACATGAACAATTTGTACTGTCATCATAATCTTCTCAACAGCTGGGCTTCAACTCAGTTATGGATATGCTTAGCTTTACAGGGTGCCATGGAACACAGTCTGTTTATCCCTTGAGGCTAATGGAGGTACAAGTGGATACAGTTACGAAGGTAAACTAGAGAGGATGGAGATCAGTTTACTGCAAAGACTTCAAAAAAGCCTCCTGCCCTGGGTCGTCTGATTCCAGTGCAGCAATGAAAAGGTAACTATTGGTATAGCTTCCCACTTCTCCCGCTGAAGAACTGTGGGGAGAGTTGCTTCCACCTCAGTTGCTATTTAGCAGCTGGCAGGGGAGTTTCTCCCTCACCATTATGTACCTGTTTTGAGCGTGCTGATGTAAGTGCTCATTGCATTCCTGATCTTTTTCATGCCCTCTTGCTTCATCAAGACCATTAAGTTGGTGTCAGGCTCATCTTTGGCAAGGCTGATGGAGATCTAAGCAAAACAGACAAAGGCCTGGTGAACAAAACTACACTCACACTCAAGATGGGATTTAGCATCATAACTAATGCTTCAGCCTGGAAAGCATTTCCAGGGGAAGCTATGAAGAAGCTTTTATACTTTTGTTATAACTCGTTACTTCATGTACTACCAGTTCACAGTAACTTCGGCACCTATACAACTGTCTATAGCTGCTATGGCTCTACTTCTGACCAAATCAGCATTGAAAACCAGATCCCTTTGAGCTAAAACATATGCTGCTTATCTGGTAGAGGTGCAGGATAAACCTAGGTGGTCTACCAAAGAACAATAATTGGCTACATCCTTATAGGGCTGCTTTAGAGAGTTAAAATGGGAATATTTTGTGCTTTGAGACCCTTTGGTAATGAAGTGGCACAGTCAGCAGTATTAGCCATAACTGTGCTTACCTCAACTTCATCAACATCATTTTCATCCGAGAGGTTGGGAATCTCCACATGCCCCTTATACTTCACTCCCGACTTTGAGGTGCCTGTAGAGAGCAATTATACTCTGATTAAAAAGTCTTGTTCATTTCAGCTTTCCTTGCTCTGACTGCTGCACAAGGGCAACCTCATATCATTGCTCAGAAAAGTGACCTTCCTCTCAAAGCCCCACTGACCCCTTTTTGAGGGAGCCTTGGAAAACACTGTCCATAACCCTGCGCTAGACCCTTCCCCTGAGAGAAAACGGACTATAACTCACCTGTCCATGACAGCTTGATATTCCACTCATAGAAAAATATTAGCTTCCCTTTGCGGTTGTTGATGGATGCTTCTCCATCCAGTTTACTCACTTCTGTCACTTCACAAACCCCCTCCTCATTCTCTACTCTCACCGCCAGAAACAGACCTTTCAGCTTCTCTGTAGACCAATTAGAAGCATCCCGTTCAGTCCTGTAAAGATTAAAATGGTGTAAGAGTAGTTCTGAAATTGGACTGCAGCTGGCTTTTGGTGTTTCGCTGCTTGAACACAGTATTTCTGAAATTTTGCTTTGGCGCTTCCCACCCAATCTCTTTCCACGTTATCCTCCCTACATCGAGAAGGGTCTCCGATGCGGTGGTCCGACGCATCACCCCGTGCTCCCCTCACTTCGCCTGCTGCTGCTGCTGCTGCTGCTGCTGCGATCTCGTCCCTTCCCTTCTCCCACCCGGCCACGCAGCCCGACTCTCCCAGCGTTGGGAAGGATGCACGGGGGAAAGGGCTCGGGACAAGACGCTCACACCCCGTGACCGACGGGTCAGGCCGTTCTCGGTGACGCCCCGCGTCGTGCCCCCGAACGCTGGCCGGGGCCGAGGCACTGGGCTCCCCTGAGCAGGGCCCTGTGGTGCCCGCAAGTGCCGGGCACGCGGAGGGGCAGGTGCGGTGCTGCCCCGGGCAGGGGCCCCACGCTCGGGAGCCGCCTCTCCCCGCCCTGCTGGCCCGTTCGCGCGTCCTCAGGCAGCGACCGCTGCCGAGCAGGGAGCAGCCGCCTGCGCCCGGCCCCGCGCCCGCCTCTCACCAGTGCCAGTTGTTGACATTGGTGGCGTCCGCTCGCTGCTCCACGATCCAGCGCGGGTCGCCCTCCCCCCACTTGGCCATCGGAGCCTCCGGACACGCCGCCGCCGAGCCCGGCTCCTGCACACCGCCCGCCTATGGAACCTACTAGAACCGCCGGCACACAGTCCTTCCGGTCCCCCGACACGGTCCGACCGGCGCGGGGCCCCGACACCTTGGTTCCGGCTCGGCGGCGCGCGGAGAGTTCTCCCCGCTTCTGCGTCTGGCCGCCTCGCTATCGACACAGCGTCCCCCACTCCGAGCGCCCGCCGGCTCTCAGAGCTCTGAGCCTTCCGCCAACTGTGGCAGAATAATTTGAGCTCCGCTGCCGACGGGTAGCGGGATGTCAAAGTCAACCCCGTTTCTCGCAAGGCCTGTCGGGACTCGTAGTCCAAATCTCCGCGGACCGAGCCCCCCCCCCGGGAACAAGGCAGAAGCCGGCGGCGTGGATGAGACGGGAAGGCGGAAACTGCACACCCCATGGTGCTTTGCGCGGAGCTAGCAGGTCCCCCCGCCCATCCCGGGGAGGAGGCGGGCACTCTCAGGGCAGTCGGGCTGGCTGGAGGGGGGGTGAGCGCCTGTGTCCTAGGGGCGGCTCCGAGCCCCTTCTCTCTGTGCCGGGCGGGGCCTGCCTGATCCTGCCGCTCGCTCACTGCGCGGCGGCTCGGGGCCCCGCTGCCCCGGCCTTGGAGGGCGAGACAGATCGGCACGCGCGGCCGAGCCGGGGACCCGATATCTGCCCTGTGGCGCAGCCGGTCCCCTTGTGTCAGGCGGGTTATTGACCTGCCGGGCCACGGGCTGATCTGATCCGCCACAGCCTCGCTTCCCATTGTTCCCTTCTCCTCCGGCGGCCCTGTGGGGCCACCCCTCTTTTCCTGGTCAGGCGCTGCAGTCCCCTGAAAGCCCTCGAGTGGGATGACCCAAGGGCCCTCCCTTGTAGGGCCTAGGCCCCGAAGTGCTGGTTCTGATCCAGCCTGGGGAGATTTGTCTGTCGCTTAGGACGTGTGTGTCTCTTTGGCTGCTTTTCCAGATGAACAGGATGAAAGTTGACGAGGAGGAGTATTGGCACAGCTCTAAGTGTAAAGCCTTCACATTTGATGATGACGATGATGAGCTCTCCCAGGTATAGTCTTCAGACTGCATGGATTGATAAAACTCTAGAGACTCACCTCTTTCTTCCAAAAGATTGGAGAATTCTAGCTGTTTAAGGGCTCCTGTGCATACAATTAACCCCCCCACCCCCGCTTGAAAGAAGCTGCACTAGATCCATGGGAAGGAATAGGGAGTCTGAAGGGCATAAAATGTTGGTTCCTGCATTCTTCCTCAATTTCTCTCCAAATCTTGGAGGATCTGTGTAATGTTCCTGAGAGGGGAAATAAGTAGAAAAAACCAAAAAATACAGTATATTTTTCTTTTTAAACATAATCAAGGGAATTGTTGGACGTCAGTTCATTTTCTAGTAGATTTGTGTCTGTTGTTGTGCGAGTAGAATCGTAGTAGATTTGGTCCCCTTCATGGCCATTTTAGCAAACTGGATCAGGGAAACTGAATTCCCTCTTGCCCTAGAGTCCCTGAGGATAAACAGAGGTCTTCAGAACTATCAAGCAGGCACCTGTGCTTGGCAATAAATTAATGAGCTCTACTCACTGACT
Source organism: Gopherus evgoodei (assembly GCF_007399415.2). Lineage (NCBI taxonomy): Eukaryota > Metazoa > Chordata > Testudines > Testudinidae > Gopherus > Gopherus evgoodei. The sequence continues at coordinate 43,353,116 of NC_044325.1, forward strand.
TAGTCTTGCTGGGCAAATGAGAGATAAGACAGATATTTCTTGTTTTTTATCTTCTGGTTATCTGTGTGGAGATCCTTAAGGTCTCTTGGCATCAGGCCTGTAGGGCAGATCTGAGACCTCATAATAAATTGAGGGTAAATGATCTTTCCAATGATCCCCACCTGCACCTCCTACTAGTTTGAAGTATTTATAACTGATCGCTCAGATGTTCATAGTCCTCAAATTCCATATACTGGGTGAAAAGGAGCTGATTGTTGGCCAAGTGAAGTGTGGAACATCTTGCACTGGTCTTTCAGCTGTGTGGGGGCTGGGAAAGGCATGTATAAAAGGTTTGTTTGGATTGGAGTGGGTCCAGGCTATCTGAGTGGAACAGAGATGGTCTTCATGCTAACCTTGTGTTTGTCCATAGCTAAAGGAGTCCAAGCGGGCAGTGAACAGCCTTCGAGAGATTGTAGATGATGATGATGACCTTGAGAAGTTCAGCTGGAGTGGAGAGCCAGTGGGCAGTAAGTGAAGGGGTATCTGAAAGTTATGTTGGGGAGGGAAAGCTTATGAAAACATTCTTGTCTGGACTTGAGCTGTGCAGCTACTTTTCTTACTCCAGAGTCAGATGCCTTCCCCAGGAATGCTGGGATCTCAGAGTCCAATCTTCCCACTTGCCATTCTTTCATATAAACTTGTATCTGCCTGTGCCCATTAGAAGGAGAATGAGATGAGGTCCCCAGATGTCTCCTTTTGTACTCTTTCCATTTATAGAAGTGGAGGGAATTCCACTTTTCCTCTCTCAATATGCAGCACAGGCCAGCATAGACTTTATCCATGCCTGGCATCCAACAAAAGCGTAGGTGAAGGAATTGCCAGAAGTTTGACTGACAACCTATTACGCTCTCCCACACTTGAAACCCATTTATCCCAAAATCTTTTGGTTCAGCGTGATGATTGACGGGCTGATATGACGTTTGAGGTACAAGTTTCAGTTGCAAGCAGCTGAACCAATCCATTTCAGGTAGACAGTTGGAGACTGAATGGGAACTGGGTTAAGACTCTCTGACAGCTGCTGTCTACATCCTTTGGGGGTCATGACTCCTGGATTGTTATAGGGAATAGCAGAGATCAAAGTGCAGACAAAACTTGCGTCTTGGAGCAGTCTTGGGGATAATCCTACAGTATTTTGAGGTACTCAGATCCCTTAATGTTGAGAATCCCCTTCCTGGATAGTTAATATCAGGCATGGCAAGACGGTCAATTGACTGATCAAATAATGTCAATTGACTATTATTTGACCATGGTCAAATTTCCACCAAGAATGCCCTGATATACGTGGCAACCTATCTCTTTGATTGCATCATGGTCCCATTCTTTCATTTCTTAGAATTTCTTTAGATTGTGTTTTTGCGTATTTCTGAGTTAAAATAACTCCATTAAGTAACTTTTTTTTTTGTAATTTGGCATAATTATCTATTTAAAGCTAAACCTGTTGGAGACCATAAAGATTTACTGTTTTATTACTGTTCTAATAAATTAGTACTTTAAAATGTTTGACCATTTTTGACATTATTTGGCAATATTGGGCTAATATTTGATTGGTCAATTGACCAATTTTTTTGACTACTAAAATGCGCAACCCTAATTAATATTGATAATTTTAGTATAATCTGCTCCCTGTGTCCCGTCCCTCCATCCACCAGATCAACACATCTGTGGCACTGCGCAGACAATTCAAGTGTAATAATTAAAAACTTCCCGAACCTATGATGTTAGGTGCTGTGGGATTTTAGATAAAGGGGGCTGGCAGGGACGGCCAGCAACCTGCCTGGGAAAGAAGAGATTTCATTCTTCTGAGAACAGAAAAGGGATGGGGTGAGGCGGGGTTGTGGGGAACCAAGGTCCATATACCCTAAAGGTCACCACAGTAACAGTTTAGTCCCTGCCAATCTATGAGCAGGGGTGGGAGCTCTACAGGGTGGGTGGTGTCAGAGCACAGTTTCCTGTTAAGAAGAAGCTTGGCTATAGCCATGTCCTCAGGTTTGGATCAACCCAGTGAACTTCAGTGTTGCGCATGGATCCCCCTACCTTATTCTTATTACCTGAGAGATCAAAGGGTTGCAGTGCTCCCACCACGCTGCAGCTAGTTCTTTTCACGTAGTCAGTGCTTCTCACCTTGCACCACAGCTGCTCTTCTTGCTTGTGTCTCCTGTTCATCTTCCCAGTCAGCCTCTTCACCCCACCACACACTATCACAGTCTGGCTCACTGTTCTTCTGCTGTGCCAGTTGTTCAAAAGCTTGTGTTTGTGGTGGGGCTAGGGTGCAGCTGTATGGAGAGAGAGCGACTGCTTGCTGTGCTTAGAGCAACAGGGAGCAAAACTGAGCAAGTTATTGTCCTCATATATGGTTTGTCACAATACCTGCCTGTCCTCTGCAGGCATCAAGGTTATCTTAATGCTGTAGTGTCTGGAAGGGAATGTCTTACATTTCTGCAGTCCAGAGAAACCAAAGGATCCAGTATCTAGTTTTGTATCTTCCATTGTAAGCTCTTTGGAGCAGAGATTGTGGCACACCTCATACAGCACCATTTAAATGTACGGTGTCATGTAAGTGATCTTCTGTAATATTTATACAAGCTGTAGCCATACAACACCACTGAAATACAGCCATTTCTGAGGAGGAACGGGGCAGCTGCTTAAACTTTAGCACTACACAAGTTCAAGTTTAGGAAGCTATGTGCTGAATACTGTATCCAGTTGATACAGGAAGGTAAATACGGAGGGAGAATGTGCAGAATTTTCCCAAACTAAAATTGATGAGGACAAGAGGTAACAGGCTTCTTCCACTCTAGAATTTTTCATTAAGGTCTTTGGTTTTATGTCTTCTCATTGAGTTACAAGGGTTGTTCTCTCTCCATAGGTATTTCCTGGTCCATCAAAGAGACCGCCTTCAGCAGCTCTAACACTCCTGAAGGGAGAGACTCGGGCCTACAGAAGGGCTCCTCTTCTCATCCAGCTCTCCCCAAGCAAGCCTCCTCTTACTCCATCAGCAGTTTCTTCAAAGGTAAAGTCCCCTACTTGGCTGGGGTAGATGGACCTTCCCACAAGAGCATAAGGGAGGAGTCCAGTTTCTTTGTGCATATCCCAAACCAGGAAGTGCGCCATCTCTGCTCAGCCACAGGCTGCATCAGCTGCTTGACATGTGTCAGTGATCATGTCTGACTTTTATAAAGTGGGGAGAGCAGAGGCAACATAGTAGGGTCGGTGGGGGGAAGTGGGGTCATGCATCATCTCTGGGGGATTGACTGAGATCTCTTTCAGTATAGAAGGGCAGGCCATGTAGACTATATCTTCCAGCATGCTATGCTCTGCAAGAGTAACAAAGCTGCTTGGACCAAGGTGGAGCATGGCATGCTGGGAGCTGTAGTCTCCAGCAGTCACCCATCTGTGTAGATGAAAGCAGGCGATTTGGGACTGTGTTTGGCCCAGGTGGGCTGTGCTTGGTCCTCTCTGCCACAGAGGCAGCAGGCAAATACCCTTCCCCTGGAGCTGAGATGGCTTCTGCTGTTGCATGTAGGGATGGAGCTAGTGACTTCACGTCGGCATTGCCAGACATAGTCCAGCTGGCTGAAGGAGAGTCGTGTGGCTCAGTGCTGTTCTCTCTCCAGCCTGGAAACAAGCCTGATTCCAAAGCTGAATTTCCTCTGAATGTCCTCTCCTCATGTGGCGTGTTTTTTGATTGCCCCTGTTCTTATACATCAACTGATTTAGTGCTTGTGAAAGGTGCTGAAATCCTAGCCCTGGAGACTGGAGACTTCCGCATAGTCCCAGTGTAGGTACAGATGCCAGTGCCGTCTCCCTCCCCTCACAACACTGTACCCCCAGAGTGGCTCAGTGATCCTTAGTGGACCCCTCCAGGGGTGAGAAGGATTTCAAGCTCCATAACTGTCTCAGCTTTTGGCCCCTGTGGCAGCAAGGGGTCAGTTAGTGCCAGTTTTGTTGTGTGATATGGACAGATGTTTAGTAGGAAATGGCCTGAGACTTCCCCATTCATTTCCCATAGGTTGGCCCTGTCTAATAGTTAGCCTGCGATGCCCACTTGGAATGTAGTTCTCTGTTCTTTTGGTGAGAGGTGCTGCCTGGGGAAAGCCAGCTGAAAATCTCTCACTGTTGCCTGTTTGATTTTTTTAGGAAGAAACAAACTTGGGAGTTTTCAGTCCCTTTCAGATGGTAAGAGAGCAATTTTTATTCCTTTCTGGGCAGGGTGGGGGAAGGGGCAGATAACACTTGACACTTACGTAGGGGATTTTAACCCCAAGTTCAAAGCCCTTTGGAAAGTTGGGTCACTATATCTTGCCCGTGTTACAGATGAGGAAACTAGGGCACAGACTTGCCCAAAGTTCCCCAGTAAATCAGTAGAAAGGTCAGAAATAGACTAGTGTCTCTTGACTCATTCCCATACTCTAATGGCTAAATAGGCTGCCTCTTTGATAGAAAGTAACCTGTCTGAATAGAGCCTCCTGTGGGTTGGAAGGGGCCTCTAGCCAGACTTTCTCACATTCTGGTTCACTGCAGCTCTGTGCCCAGTCCTTGAACATATGGTCTCCTTTCAGTCCGTGGGGCTAGCCCAGGTTTTGCTACTCAGTCTGTTCTTTTAACAAAGAACCCTGTGCTGGGGGGAAGCTTAGACCAGGGGAAATATGGGAAGGTTGATGTGAATCAGGATCTCAGATGCGCTACTCAATGTGCTGCCTTCCCCTTCACAGCTCTCTCTGACACAGGAGTTAAAAGCTATGCTCCAGAGCTGCGCAGGCCAAAGGCAGACTACAAGGTGAGTGGCTCACATTCACAATCCCAGGGTCAGAGCAATGGACTGCAAAGGTCACATGGAGAGAGTGACTAGTTCCTGTTTAGCTAGCAGAGGGCAGTGTAGGAACTGGGAGGGCAAGGGTGAGATGTACAATCCCAGTTCCAACCTGCAGGAATCCCTTCAGCAATAACTCAGGTAGAGCCTCAGACATCACATCTTTTTCCACTAATGGTGAACATGTCGGTGGAGACACGGGAGTTCTCCCTCTTCTTACTGAGAAGCCCTGCAGAGATGGGCAGAAGGGAACACTTGTTAATGCTTTGCCTGAAAGCCTCTTCCCCACCAACATGCAGTCCCAGCATTGGCAATGGCTTCATTCCTGCTGTGAGTTTGGAACTGACAGCCTGTTAACTCCCAATCAGGAGTGGTACTCTCAGAGCCCCAGGACACCTCACTCAGGAATAACACCCTATCCCCTGGTGGTGCTGTTCTCCTCCTGAATACGCTGCTTTTCTTTACACACACACACTTCCTTAAGGGATGCTGGTGAGATAAACATTCTGTATGGAAAGTGTCCTTTCCTTCTCTATCACTGCCCCCAACAGAGATCGTTAAGTAGGAGGGAGAGGAATAATCTAGCATAATAAAGGGGGAAATAATAGCTATGGGATGAAACGAAGGTAGGGAAAGTTTTCTTCTGACTTCCAGGACCAACTTCCGGACAGTGATCTGGATCAGGCGGAGGAGCTGTCTCAGTCGAAACCCTGATGCTTGGGACATTTACCATAGACTGTGCAAGGCCCTAGAGTTCCCAGAGCCTCTCATGATTCACACAGAGAAAGGCACTAGCCCAAGCTCCCTAGAACAGTAAGCAGGGCCCAGTCCTGCACTGGCATATTAGAGGGAGGGGCAGGGTGGAACCTAAAAGGCACTTCCTTCTCTGGCCTGCATGATTTGATGAGACATCAGTGAATTTTAAAATCCCATGTACTTTTCCCCATGGCTGCCCATTGTTCACTCCCTTCCTCTCACTCAGGATACGGCAGTGACACTAGCCTGGTCTCTTTCACCTCATTTGACACCCTTTCCTTTGCCTGTCCCCAGACACTAACCTGAGGCTGTTGGCTTTGGGTTCCCTGTGCTGCCAGGGAAGGCTCACCTGAAGGAGCCTGTCTGAGGGTATGTCTACACTACGGGATTATTCCGATTTTACAGAAACCGGTTTTGTAAAACAGATTGTATAAAGTCGAGTGCACCCGGCCACACTAAGCACATTAATTCGGTGGTGTGCGTCCATGGTCCGGGACTAGCATCGATTTCCGGAGCGTTGCACTGTGGGTAGCTATCCCGTAGCAATCCCGTAGTTCCCGCAGTCTCCCCCGCCCATTGGAATACTGGATTGAGATCCCAGTGCATGATGGTGCAGAAACAGTGTCGCGGGTGATTCTGGGTAAATGTTGTCACTCATTCCTTCCTCCGTGAAAGCAATGGCAGACAATCATTTCGCGCCCTTTTTCCCTGGATTGCCCTGGCACATGCCATAGCATGGCAACCATGGAGCCTGTTTTGCCTTTTGTCATTGTCACCGTATGTGTACTGGATGCCGCTAACAGAGGCAGTACTGCAGCGCCATTTGTCTTTGCAAGATAGCAGAGATGGTTACCAGTCGTTCTGTACTGTCTGCTGTGCCATTGTAAATTGGTGATGAGATGACGGTTATCAGTTGTTCTGTACCGTCTGCTGCTGTCATGGGTGCCCCTGGCTGAGGTCGGCCGGGGGCGCAAAGACAAAAATGGGAGTGACTCCCCGGGTCATTCCCTCCTTTATGTTGTATCTAAAAATAGAGTCATTCCTGCCTAGAATATGGGGCAAGTGTGCTAGAGAACCAGTGTACCAGAGAGCACAGCCACTCTGTGTCAGATCTCGCAGAAATGATGAGCTACATGCCATTCTAAGGGGTGCCCCTGCAACAACCCCACCCGTTGCTTCCCTGCTCCCCCAACCCTCCTGGGCTACCGTTGCAGTGTCCCCCCCACCCTTTGTGTGATGAAGTAATAAAGAATGCAGGAATAAGAAACACTTGACTTTTTAGTGAAATAAAATGAGGGGGAGGCAGCCTCCAGCTGCTATGATAGTCCAGGTAGGACAATAAACGGTGCGAAGGAGAGGAGCCCAGCATACTGCTGCTATGATAGTCCAGGCAGTACGGAATCTTTTCTTTAGACATGAAAAGGGGGGGGCCTGATGGAACTCAGCCCCCAGTTGCTATGATGAAGGCAGTTACCAGCCGTTCTGTACCATCTACCGGGAATGACCGAGAGTCATTCCTATTTTTACCCAGGCACCCCCAGCTGACCTCACCTGAGGCCAGCCAGGAGCACTCACGGGATGATGATAAGGACGGCTATCAGTCCTTTTGTACGGTACCGTCTGCCACCGGGGAAGGGAGGGGAGAGGATGCTGCTGTTCACTGCCGCTGCACCGTGTCTACCAGCAGCATGCAGTAGACATAGGGTGACCTATAAAAAAGTCAAGAAACGATTTTTTTCCCTTTTCTTTCATGGTGGGGAGGGGGTAAATTGACGAGATATACCCAGAACAATGTGTTTGACCCTACAGGCATTGGCAGCTCAGCCAAGAATGCAAATGATTTTCAGGGACTGTGGGATAGCTGGAGTCCTCGGTACCCCCTCCCTCCCTCCTTGAGCCGTCCATTTGATTCTTTGGCTTTTCGTTACACTTGTCACACAGCACTGTGCTGTGGACTCTGTATCATAGCCTGGAGATTTTTTTCAAATGCTTTAGCATTTTGACTTCTGTAACGGAGCTCTGATAGAACAGATTTGTCTCCCCATACAGCACTCAGATCCAGTATCTCCCGTACGGTCCATGCTGGAGCTCTTTTTGGATTTGGGAGTGCCTCGCCACCCGTGCTGAATAGAGCTCCACGTTGGGCAAACAGGAAATGAAATTCAGAAGTTCGCGGGGCTTTTCCTGTCTACCTGGCCAGTGCATCCGAGTTCAGATTGCTGTCCAGAGCGGTCACAATGGTGCACTGTGAGATACCGCTCGGAAGCCAATACCGTCGATTTGCGGCCACACTAACCCTAATCCGATATGGTAATATCGATTTCAGCGCTACTCCTCTCGTCGGGGAGGAGTACAGAAACCGGTTTAAAGAGCCCTTTATATCGATATAAAGGGCATCGTTATGTGGACGGGTGCAGCGTTAAATCGGTTTAATGCTGCTAAAATCGGTTTAAATGCATAGTGTAGACCAGGCCTGAGGGTAGAATGGGAATGGGAGGATGTAACTGAACCCTTGCCCTGCCAATTCATGGTCTCTCAAATCGGTTGGGGGGGAGCAATTTGCCCATAAAAACAACACTTGGGGTTTAAGGTCCCAGGGGTGGGAGTCCATTCTAAGACGCACCTATGATGCAGTGATAGTCTTTGTCCAAGACAATAAATAGACACCCTGTTCTCCTTTCGGCCTCTAGCTCTATCCAGTCTGCCATAGGTGGGGCCTGAGCAAAAGTCATTGCCAGCTGAGGCTCTGTGGGAATGTGTCCTCATCCCCAAAACCACTCCAGCTGTTAGGTAGTTTCAGCAGAGAAGCTAAGGACTGAATAGGCCTTGGAGATTGAACCCAGCTGTGGGCTTTTGAGGGAGCTCTATGAGGTATGGGGTCAGGCATGTTAGGGTAGTGTGAGAGCAAGCTCTCCTGCATGGTACCTACTGGGCTGTAGCTATCGTGTGGATAAACAAGAGACCTCTGTCTCTGCAGATGTGGTTGGCCCCTTTCACCAGCAGTAAAAGTTTGCACATAAATGGTAGCCTGGTGGCATTCTGGGCACTGAACTTCAGTGTCTCTTGGATTGCGCTTGCACCAGTGGTACCAGCCAGTAACCAGATCAATCTGTCTCCTCCCAGATAAAGGTTCCAGGAAAGTGACAAGACTCTGGAACCTCCTTACCCAGGCCAATTCAGTCACATCAGAACTCTACTGCTCTTGTTCTTCGCAGAGTCTACTGGGAAACCCTTCTAGCTGCTGTGAACTGTGTGACAAGTTATTTCATCTGTCCCAGCTTTGAGTGGGAGGAGCGGCACAGCAAACACTGGGATAGCTTGGCCCCACAGCATCTTGGGAAGTTGATAAGATGCTTATGTCTTCCGTTGCAGGATTACAGCAGCGACTGGAGTCCCAAGGATACAGTCAGACGAATGCAGAGGGGCAAGGTAAAGACATTCCTTTTCCATCTGCTTGCAAGAGGGGAGCCTTGGTTGTGACGGGATACCCGAGGTACAGCCTGGGACCATGGGACCGCTGTGCCCCCTTAACTCTCCAGCCTGGGCTGTCTCTCTTTTTGCTAGTGACAAGCAGAAAACCCCTCCAGGCACTATCATCACTGCATGTGCAGCCCTGCACTCAGCTAAATTGCATGAATGTTCCCAGAGCTACTCATGAATCACACAGAGAAAGGCCACCAGCCCAGTCCCCCCAGGCTCCCAGCCTTGAATGTCGGGAATATACTGCCTTGCACAGCTCAAGACGAGCAGTGCAAGTTTATTAATTGGTTCACCACTTCATCAATGGAAACTGGGTATACACCAGCCTTTGTAAACCTGAGCAGATTGACCAAACACTTCAGGCAGACTCACTAGTAAAGGTAAACAGTAAAGTAAGTTTATTGACTACAAAAGATAGATTTTAAGTGATAGGCAAAAAGTCAGAGTTAGTTACCAAAATAAAATACAAGCACATTGTCTAAACCAGGGGTAGGCAACCTATGACAAGTGTGCCGAAGGCGGCACGTGAGCTGATTTTCAGTGGCACTCACACTGCCCAGGTCCTGGCCACTGGTCCAGGAGGCTCTGCATTTTAATTTAATTTTAAATGAAGCTTCTTAAACATTTAAAAAACCTTATTTACTTTACATACAACAATAGTTTAGTTATATATTATAGACTTACAGAAAGAGACCACCTAAAAACGTTAAAATGTATTACTGGCACGCGAAACCTTACATTAGAGTGAATAAATGAAGACTCAGCACAGCACTTCTGAAAGGTTGATTACCCCTGGTCTAAACTGTAATTCTATTAGACTGGGCAACATCTAGGCTAAGCAGTTTTTCTCAGACCACTGTATATTGCAGGTCATAGTACACAGGTTTCACCCTTGAAACCTAGGCCAGTCTCCTCTATTGGAGTCTTCAGTCTTCTGAGTGTCCTCGTTGCTTGCAGCATAGGTGGGGGAAGGAGAATAGGCCAAGCCTGGGGCCACTGTGCTCTGTTTTATACCCTGTGTCCATGTGCTTAGAGAACACAAGTCCAGGCATGTGTGGTGGGCATTACTGAGACCTGGTCTACACTGGTGGGGGGTGAGCGGTAAGCCAATTGGTCTAAGTTACGCAATTTCAGCTATAGAAATAGCGTAGCTGAAGTCGATGTACTCAGAGCTACTTACTATGGTGTCTTCACTGTGGTAGGTCGACTGCTGATGCTCCCCCGTTGACTCTGCGTACTCTTCTTACTCTGGTGGAGTACCGGAGTTGACGGGAGAGCACTCAGTGGTCGATTTATCGCATCTTCATTATATGCAATATCACAATTATATATAAATGAGGGATATGGGGGTTACAGGGTGAGGGGTTATGGGATTACAGGTTGCTCCCCCGAGGTATAAATATTTAGATACGGGGGTTACAGAGCGAGGGGTTATGGGGTTACAGGGCGCTCTCTCAAGGTATAGAATGTCACATTAGTGCTCTCAGGCTGCCTTCTGCTTGCACCTCTGTATTGTGGGACTGGGCAAAGGAACTGGGTAGCTCCGTTAATTGGTTGCATGACCATAGCGGGCACAACTGTCCAAAACTCTGTACCCACCTGTGGCTTTGCCAAGTGGAGGAGCAAAAGCAGAAGGGAAGCACTGAGATGCCCCTAGAGTCAGGAATAAGTGACGGGTGGCAGTCATTGGACCACTGCTAGAGCCTTTGTCTCTATTAGATCCTGGAGGCTTCTCCCATGGCATGAGGTCATCTGCAGTGCTTCTGACCCTTTGGAGCTGGTGTTATGAAAAAGCACCCATGAGGTCAACTTTAGGGCTCTGGCTCTCTTCATAGTTGGTGGAAATCAGAGGTGGGGGTAGGGAAAATGGGAGTTGTCCTTGGTGCAGTGGAGTTGGGACCTTGGTCCCAGCTGCTCAGGGCTGGCAGTGAGCAGATGAGTCTTGTGGAGGAAAAGGTGGTGTGTGCAGAAGTAACCACCCAACTGCTGCTGCCCCTTTGCTAAGGTTGTAACTATCCCTTCTTACCAGTTGGTGAAGGGCTTTGCTTCCATCTCCACTGAGGTAAATGGTAGCTCCAAGGCCAAGGAGTGGTGGAAGAGCATCTCAGGGCTAAAGGGAGCCAAGGAAGAGGCAGAATCATCCACTTCCAGTCTGCAGATCAGCTTCAGAGGATCCCAGAGACCAGGGCCCTTCTGCTCTGATGAGTTCTGGTGGTTTGCAGGTTGCAGGGCATTTTGGGGAGAAGTGCATGCACCATGCTGCCCACAGGCTGTATAGTTAAAGAGCCTGATCCTGCAAAACCCTTTCACTGGGAGACCCGCTCACAGCCCTGGGCTCCGAAGGAATGAGAAATTTTCTGAAGAGGAGCGATTCATGTTGCTGAATCATTCAAGATTAGAGGGAGTGTTAGCTCCCTGTATCTTGGTTGGATTCCAGGCACTTGGCTGATGCAGTGTTTCCTTGTCTCCAATGATGTCCCAGATCTGCTCACTGGAGAGGTTCCGTTCCTTGCGGGAGAAGCTGGAGCTCCTGGATGAAGCTGTTTCAGTGCATGATGGGAATGTCATTACAGCTGTGAGTCCTCTGGCAGTATAGGGTTGGGTGGGTGGTGGCCAGGATGGTTCCATAAAGGGTTCATGTATCTGCACAGCCATTTAGCTGCTGAACACTGCTGGTGCTTTGAATTAAAATCAGTGTGTTACCCAAAAGGGCCAAGTTTGAGGTCTGGGAAACTACATGTTCTAAGCCTCTGGTTAAAAGTCACGTGCTTTGCTGGGATTCCAACCAGAGGTTCCAGAGATCAGCTCCTTCCCCACCTCCTGTGCCCGATGGATCAGGTTCCCTGTCACTGCCTGTGTGCAGGGCTTTGGGGTAAGATGTGGAAAGCTCAGGTCCCTGCACACTGCACTGAATATTCCAGGGAGCTGCTCATAAGGGGAGAGGTTTGTCCCGGGCTCTTGGCCTCCCAGAGCATCGTGCAACAAATGAGCCATGTGCTGGGTGGTGTGATCCCTCCCACTCCAACGAGGTGGGTGAGGTGATCCCTGTATATATGCTGCTAGGAGAGCTCTTTGAGGTCCTTCAGAAGGGATGTGAGGGGAATGTGAGGGTGTTGTAGAATTGATGCATCGCTTATCTAACTCAGTCCGGGGTTAGGGGTTGTTATAAAAGTGGATGGGTAGGGTTCTGTGGCCTGCCTTGTGCAGGAGGTCAGACTAGATGATCATATTGGTCCCTTCTGACCTATGAGTCTATAGAAAAGCCAGCAGACCTTCTCTCCAAACTAGTGAGTGTCAGCTTGCAAGCTCCCCCAGGCCTGTGTTTGGCCTACGCAGTACAGAAGACACCAGCATTGCTTAATACAAAATACTGATCAAGCCTTGCATGAAGGCTGGAGCTGAGATGTCTGGGGCTGAGTGGGCCTCTGCTGGTGTCTCTGCCTGTCCAGATATTAGTGAGGGTTCATCTGCTTATCTGAGGGATGTCTCTTCTGCTTGCAGATTCTAATATTCTTGAAGAGGACGCTGAAGAGAGGTAAATGTGACTGGAAGGTGGCTAGGGCCAGTGGTGTCTGTGCAGGATTGTGTTTCTCAGTTAAGGGGAGTGTGGCCAGATTCTCTTATCTGCTGCAAGTTAAAGGGAGAGAGAGACTGGAGTCACTCTTTTTAGATGCTGCTTAACTGAGCTAGGAGTCTTCTTGAGAGAGATGCACCTTGGATCCAGTGAGTGTAAAGGGATGGGATTTGTGCTGGCTGTGAAGACCCAGAGACACTGTATGAATACCTGGGACCCTGTTAGGAGAGGGCAGAGGTTGGGGTGGAGATGAATGAGAATGAACCTGTGTGGGATATGACCATGCGCCACAGAGTACTTGGCCATTAAACAGGTGGAATTGGGTTCCTTTTCTAACCCCTGGTCACAAGAGGTTGGACTGTGCTCTGGAGAGGGGGGGTTGCAGAATCCTTTAGTTTTCTTCCGGAAGCTAGCAGTGCCATCCATGCTGGAACAGCCCAGGCTGGCCAGCTCACACCTTCTCATGGCTCCTCAGTGCTGACTTGCTGCCTGTTTCTCCCCACCTAGAGATTCTGTTCCAAGAGCTGGAGGTGCGACAGGTGGCCTTGCGCCATCTAATCCATTTCCTCAAAGAGACAGGGGAGCAGAAGCTATTCCTGGACCTGCTCAGGTGAGGCTCTCCACCCGGCATCATGGCTGGGCTGAACACACTTCCTGTGGTTGGACCCAGAGTGAAGGGTACTGAGTAGGGCTAATGCTTTGTTTCCCTTTGCAGATTCCTGGACAGGACGGAGGAGGTTGCTGTGAGTATTCCCAATCATGGCAGGTCCTTCTCCTGTGTAGCTTTTATGAGGTGAGGGAGACCCCTCAGAGAGGCTGCGATCAGACCCCTTGCACTTCCCCCTCCTCCTTCCAACAAAGGATGCTGTTGTGACAAGAGCCTGGGGACTGGGAGTGGGTAGCCATTAGGCAGGTGTGGTCAGTGGGCAGGGCTTGAGTTCATGTTTTGTTGGAAGATGACATTCCAGATCTCCTGAGCCCATTCCCTTTTGAACAGCTTCTGTTTTCTTTTTGCCTCCTCCAGCTGTCCCAGTACCGGGAGCACTTGAGCATCCAGGACGCAGAGAAACGAAGAGAATTTCTTAAAGGCTGCATCAGGTGAGCAGGGAAGGTGGGAAACTGGTGGGGTGCGAGTGCCTCCTGGAGAGTGGAATAAGAAGTGCAGCCTGCTGGAACCAGTAGAGCAAGGGTAGTCTACTTTTTGCCAAAGTCCAAATTTCTTAATCAAGGTATAGTCAAGGACCAGACTCCAGAGAAAATAATAATAAAAACAAGGTATACAAAAATTTTTGGGTTTGTTCAAAAGTGTCTAGTGGTCTGGATTTGGCCCTTGGTCCACCTGTTGACTACCCCTGCAGTAGAGTTTGGTGATGCACAGGATTAGAGGGACAGTGGTCTCTCTTTCATCACTGAGTGAGGATTTGAGGAACAACACAACGTGATTATGAACAGCCTGTGATGATCAGTACCCCGAAATATTTTCTGCTGATTGGAGGGCAAAGAGACCGTGGGGAGTTTCTGATCACTGACCCCATGGCGGGGGGGATGAGACCGAGGGTGCCAAGGTGAAATGTTAGTCTCGGGTAGGTATCACTAGCATTGTTCTGAGCTCTCTTTCACCTACCACTCCTTGAAATCCAGAAGATTTCCCCCTCTGATTGGGCTCTCTTTGTAGATGGCCTCCATCTGAGAGAGCAGGCAGTGATCTGGGAAGGTGAGAGCTTGAGAACTCACTGCCACTCCCAGAGCATTTGGGTGGGTGAGGCCAAAGAGGGTTGCCATTCTGACTCACCATGAATATGAGGAGCAAGAACATTGGGGGTGAATCCCCATGGCACACTCTGGTAAGATAAAGTGGGGAAGAGAGAGCCTCTCCAGGCCTTGTGTACTGGGAAGAGATTCTGATAGTGACTGTCCTAATCTCATTGCTGCTGGCCAGGTTGCCCTTTTCATCTGAAGATGCTGTTCATGTTCAAGACCATTATACGCTCCTGGAGAGACAGATCATCATTGAGGTAAGGGCCTCTCTCCTTTGGCCATAGAGGTGTCTCAGAGCTCTCCATCTGCCTCTGGCTCGGACCGGCCTGTTCTAATGCCAAGGTTCCCCTTCTGGGAGGAATAAGAAGTTTCTAGATGCTGTAGCTGATTGACTTGCGACCTCCTGGATCTAATTTGACTCCATATCCAAGCTTTGCTGATAGACAACTGCACCAAGCTATCGTACTGAGAGTCAGATATATTCATGTGCTGATGGTACGTGCAGGGCATTTGCTTCAGAGCTGTGCAGCACATTAAGAGGGTTTCACGCTGTCTGGAGTGGCTCACGACCATGAATCCCAGCCTCAGGGCAGACACCCCAAATTCGTTATATAACTAGATTTCACTCACTCAGCAATAAATGCAAACTCCTGCAGCACTGTAACAGTCTTACATGGAGTTAGACAGTCTCCTTGGACGCTCCAGTCTATCTCGTCACCCAGGCAAGCTGGATGAAATGATAAATGGTTCCTTACATCAAAGATCACAAAAGATTCAGGTTGCTCCGAGTCCCAAGAGACCAGTCACTGATGCCAGATCTCACACTAAAGGCAACGCTTGTAACCAATCCTACAATAAATTAAGGATTTATTAACCCAGAAAAAGAAGTGAGTTATTTACAGGTTAAAGCAGGCAACATATATGCACAAATGAGTTAGTCTGTGGTTCCAAAAGGTGACAGAGATATAGTAATCTGTCATCACTGAATGTCTTCTAGGGCTAACTCAGGTTGACCCTGGGGATCTCTGTTTTTTCCGAACTCCAGCCCTGTGAGAGTCCAAACAGCAGAGAGTATGAAGAATTTTCATGTCAGCTGTCTCTGTTATTTCCTCCTTCCAGAATTCAAGCTGATGAGATGAGCTTTCTTGCATGTAGCAACCTATGAGTGTAAGAGCACCATCAACCAGTCTTTGTATTGTGATGTTTTGCAGTGGCCCACTTTGTTTTGATAGTCCTTCTTGATGGGTGGGGGAAACAGTCCTCCTGCTTGGGTTCACAAGTTCAGAGCAGATATTTTTACAGTTATAAAGCAAAACGTACATATTACCTTATAGCACGGGATTCAGACATTACGAACAAGATTAATGCATGCAGCAACTTACAAGGATTTTAGAGTCTAAATACTAAGTACATCCTTACAACTCTAACACCTATCTTGAGCAATGCTAACATATCGGTGAGCTGGTTTGGTTTACACCTATGAATTTTTCAGTGCTCAGCTGGCGCCTATGACCTTGGTAAGAGCTGGCATCTGGTCTATCAATGTCACAGATGGTCCTGCTGAAATCAGGCCTGTCCCATGGCAACTGGGCCAGACAACCCTCATCCTCTGAGAACTGGGTGAGCAAACTGTGGCTGGCCTGATTTCCATGCAGTCTCTTTCATCCTACTTCTCTAGGCAAACGACCGGCATCTGGAAGCTGCTGGGCAGTCTGAGATATTTCGGAAGTACCCACGAAAGGCCTCTATCCTCAACATGCCACTGGTGACCACGCTATTCTACTCCTGCTTCTACCACTACACAGAGGGCGAGGTGGGTGCAACAGCGGGGTATGCAGGGGGCTGGAATTCAGTGCCAAAACCCTTGGTATGGGTCACTAAATAATGATAATGCCCAGCTCTTACCTCGCACTTCCCATCAGTAGATCTTAAAGCACTTTACAAGGGGGTTTAGTGTCACTACCCCTGTTTTACAGATGGAAAAATGAGGCATGGAGAGGCGCAGTGACTCACTCAATGTCCCTCAGCAGATCAGTGGGCAGCCAGGACTAGAACTCGTATCTCTTGAGTCCCAGTCCAGTGCCACTCGGCCACACTGCTTGGCTCATAAAGTTGGCACACTGGTAAAGAAGGAGGATGACACCCACCCCCTGATCTCCAGAGAGAGTTCCCCTAACCTTCCAGAATGGTCCCCACACTTTATGGATTTCTGGCACTTCAGGGGACCATAAGAAGTGTGAGGACAGCGTTAGAGAGGGGCATTTTGCCTGGTATGGCGGCCATCACAGAAGAATTGGCACCTCAGAGAAAGCAGCTACCTTGCACTGTTTCAGAGGCAGCTGCTGGATCCAGCGTCCAAGGGGTTAACTTGGCTTTTAACCTTTTCAGGCCCAAATGTAGGACAATAGTCTTTGAAGTGTGTGTGAGCGCTCTACACTGGAGGCATGGGAGACCCAGCCCCAGATAGAAGAGGAGGAGATGGGAGAGTTGCTTCCTTTGGAACCTCCATTTCCCAATCTAGCATTAGCAGCCTTGGTAATGTATAGAGCCCTGGCAAGCAGGAGTTCTGGGTCTGTCAGGGTGGTCTACATTGCAGCTGGGAGCGAGTCTCCCAACCTAGGTAGACAGACTTACTCTAGCTGGGCTCAAACTAGTCCACTAAAAATAGCAGTGTGGACATTCTGGCTTGGGTGGAAGTTCAGGCTCCGAAGCCCACTTGACCCCCCTGGGCTTCAAAGCCTGAGCTGGAACATCCATGTTGCTGTTTTTAGTGCACTAGCTTGAGCCTTACTTGCGTGAGTCTGCCTGCCTGGGCTGGGAGACTCATTCCTGTCTGCAGTGTAGACATACCAAAGGGGGCAGGGGGCCCACGATCTGAAAAGGCTGACTGTTACCCTCTCTCTCTCTCTTCAGGGGACATTCAGCAGCCCGACCAACCTGAAGAAAACCTTTAAGGTAGGGAGTGAAATCTGATTGGTGTCTCATTCTTGGTGGGAAGTGGATTTCTGTGACAGCATCAATAAAAATGCAGGCAACAGAGCTGGAGTGCCTGGGAAGAAGGAAGTTGAGAGGCTGAGTCCTGTCAGAAGTAGGTGTTGCTGACTCTGCAGAGAAAGGGTTTCTGCCCAGATACAAGAGAAGTGGGATTAGACGCAGCTGTTAGACAAGGGGCGAGCTCTGTGGAGACCTTTGCTTTGGGCTGGGCTGGGCTGGAAGCCAGACCCTCCTGGGGGACAAGAGAGGAAGCTTGGTTTTGGGAACTTGGGGTGTGAGGTGCTGCTGGGATCCCAGGTTACAGGAACTCTTGCCCCTGTATTTGAACCCCAAGCTCTGTGAGGCCTTTTCCCTTAACTGGGGTGAGCACCCCGACCCTTAGCTGGCTTTGGTGCTCGGCCTATGGGTGGCCCTGTCTTGCTTCTCATGGCTTGGAAGGGGAAAATGGGCCCTTCTCACTGCCAGTTCATTGCCAGCCTCACCCTGTTGCACCAGCCCTGTTGGGAGTCCCCTCCGTGCCTTCCAGGAGCATGGTGCTCTCCCTGGAGTCAGTGTGGAATGGGGTGGGCCATGCTGGGGGCCTGAGCCATGTAATTCTGCCTCCGTAGCAGTTGCAGATCCTTTGTGTGACCCTGCATGTACTACTGTGCTACTGGGCTCAGGCTTCGATTGCACCATCCCTCCCCTCCCAGCAGCTGGCTTGGTGCCTGCTGAGTGGATGGTGCTGCCTGCTCCCTCACCCCAGTCTGTGCTCTCGCCCTCAGCATTCAGTGTTTATGCCTTGCAGATCCCAGACAAACAGTATGTGCTGACAGCCCTGGCTGCCCGTGCCAAGCTGCGAGCCTGGCATGATGTGGATGCCCTGTTCACCACCAAGGTGAGTGACAAAACCTTTCTGGGGGGTGGATCCAAACACTTGTTGTTTCCTGGCTACATCTATCTGTTTCCATCTGGTTAGAGGATTGTGAACTGTCTGTCTCCTGAGCTGCTCTGGGCCTGAAGTATCCTGCAGGCTCTGCTCCAGCACTGTGACTTGTCTAGCCTGCTCTGGGGTTTATCTGGAGAGCCATTGCTTGTTAGCTCTGGGCCTGGCCCATCCATGCTGTGGGATCCAAAGTGAATTGCTCAGAAAGCAGGTTCCCCTGTCTCAAGAAGCTGAGATGGGCTTAGTACAGCTTCTACCAGCTCAGCCAGAGAAGGCGGCTGCCTTTGAGGCTCAGCTGCATGGGATTCACATGCGTTGTAAACCCAGCCTCCAGACATGGGACGCTGCTGACCATGGAACTAGGGTCTGGCAGGAAAGAGCAGCATCCTCAGCCAGAGGGAAATTACCACTGCCCTCTGGAGGCTATGGAGAGGGTAGGGAGGAGGAGCAGCAATCCAGTGGCTCCTCTGCCCCGCACCCAAATCTACTAACAGCCCTGTCCCCCAATTCCTCACCCTCTGGGAATCTTGCATTGGTCGTCCCTTTTGAAAAGGTTAGTGCTGTGAGTTTGGACTGTGGTTTCAGAACTGGCTGGGTTACACCAAGAAGAGAGCTCCCATTGGCTTCCATCGTGTGGTGGAGATCTTGCAGCGGAACAGCGCCCCCGTGCAGGTGAGCAAAGGAACTGTCCTGTCAGAACACACCATCGAGTCTGCTGTCCTGCCACACTGGATCAGACCTTTGGGCCATTTGGTCTGCAATCCTGTTGCACTGACCCAGACCACTAGGTCACCTAGCTTGCTAACATGCCACCAGCAGTGGCTGTTACCTATACCTTACAGTGCACCTTGGGCGGGACTGTTTATTTCTTCCTGGTCCCACATGTGAATTTGCTTGCTGCCCAGAGAGGGGCATTGACCCCATGTGGTTGTTGCCTGGCTTCTATAGCTGGGGATGGTGAAGGACTTTCCCATGTGAAGTTCCTCTTTTTTTGTGCCAGCAGAGTCCCTTAGGGATATAGATGTTATGTACATATGCCTGGAAAGAACATCATAGGGATGAGAACCTGAGGGAGGTAGATGCAGCTAAGGGAGATGGACAGCAGCAGGCTCTGAGGTGTCTGTGGGATCAGATCATGGATGGCAAAGCCCCTCTAAATGATCCAGGCTATCAAATGGATTGTTCCCTGCGTTCCGTTTCTAGATGCTTCATTTGGGCAAGGGTTCAACTGATCATCTTGAGTTGGGGTAGTGTAGGAATTGCCCCCTGGGTTGGCAGGGCCCTTGAGGAGGGACTGGGTTCACTACCCCTGGATCCTTCTGAGCAGGCTCGTCTGTGAGGCTGTCCCATCCACACACTGTCCTCTGCTTGCGGAGCGGGCCGGACTGTGTGGTGACCTTCTGTAACAGGCCAATTGGTTGGAGCAGGGGTGTTTTGGGGGAGAAGAAGGGTAACTATGGGGAAGTGAGCTCTGCTGATGCCTCCTGCCTTCTCATGCAGGTGCTGCAGGAGTACGTGCGCCTGGTGGAAGACGTTGAGACAAGGTTGAACCTTGCCATGAAATATAAGTGCCATGATGTTGTTGTTGATGTGAGTCCCTGCTGTACAAGGGGGGAGGTCTACATCCTCCCTCTTCCTCCGCCCCCGGCTCACCTGGCTGGGGGCAGGCTCTACCATATCTCCCTTGCCTTGTTATCGTGTGCCCATTTCATTTACCTCTGGGTTTACTTTCCCTGTGTTTTAGTGTCAGCTGATGCTCCCAGAACCAGCTAAAGCCAAGTGAGCCCTACTCACACTCCCTCTACCCCCACCTCCAGCAACTCTGCTGGGGCCTCACAATCCCAGCCTGCAGCACCCTCTGCTATTCCCACCTGAGCTCTTCTGGTGTAGAGGTGCAGTTGTGCTGAATGGCACAATTCAGAGATGGTTGTCAGTTTGGGAGTGGCGTGAGGCTTGGAATTTGGTCTACAGCAGGACGTGAGTTTCCGTCATCAGGAGTGAAAAGTCGGTGCAGTAACTCCTTGAGCCTCTCCTTCCTGTAGGGGGCCTTTCCCAAAGGTTTTGAGGTGAAGGCCCGATCTTCCAGTGGGACATCACATAAGGGCTGTGATTTTTTTCCCCCAGGACTGTGATGGATCCTGCTGCACAGCAATGAGTCTTTGGGGAAATCAGCATGTGGCCAAGGTTTTGGGGGGCTTGGAGGGTTATTCCTCAGCTGAACAGAGGGGTGCTGCCCAATAAAGGAGGTTGATTTCCTTAGCTCTGGTTTTGCTGTTTAACTAGACATACAGAGACCTGAAGGATCGACACCAGCTGATGGCATACAGGTGTAAGGTGGAGCGGGGCTCTGCAGAAGAGGACAAGATAGACAGCATCCTCAGCAATTTGGTAAAGAATGACTCCTCGCCCACATACACCCAGAGCTAGCCCTCTGGTGCTGTCTTCTGTAGATGCTAGTCGGAGACAGGAGTGGGTTTGTTTGGTGTATGGCATTGGGGTTGCTGCTCTGTGTCCCCACATCCTCCCTGCTGGGAGGATGCTAGTCCAGGTGAAGGTTCCAGTTAGATACAGGAAAGGGGGATCTATGCAGAGTCTCCGGAGCAGAAGAGCAGGTGCTAGGAAAGGGAGAAATAGCAACTGTTCAGTGCTGAGTCCCAACACTGAAGAGCTGCGATAGTGAAAAGAGGCTTAAGGCATTGTGCCAGGACTAGTGTCACAGGTGTGAAAGACAGTCCCTGCCCCAGGGAGCTTACAGTCTTAACGTGTGACGAGCGATAACAACTGGTGCTTGGCTCCTTTTTGGTGGTCCATTCTGGACACAACCTGCTAGGTGACTGCTCTGGGGCCTCTTAGGATCAAAGGGTTTTTACCTCTGGGTTTGGTGTTCTGTTTGACTTCTCCTATTAGGACCAATTGTATTACAAGCTTATAGTGAGTCATAGTCTGACAGGAGACTGCAAGTCAGGAATGTCTGACTCAGAATCCTGGCTTGCTGCATGGCCTTGTCCCTTTCCTTCAGGCCTTGGTTTCTCCATCTGTACCATGCAAGTAATCCTGACCCACCTCCTACGGGATTGTGAGGTTCCGTATGTTGTGGCGATGATCTTTAGCACTTGCCTTTATTGCTGCTTGTCTGCTCCTTACATTTGGCTCAGCGTGGGGCAGTGACACTAGCCTGGTCAGTTTGCACTTTCTGACTTTAGTTGGTTTTTGTTGCTGATCCTAGCTGCTAGCCCAGGGCTGCTAGATTTGGATTCCCCATGCTGCAGGGAAACATCCATCTGTTTTCATTGGCTTAAACCTCAAAGCTTTCCAGGCACATCAGTTTATAAACCCGCCCACCTTGTCATTTGCTGCAGCATCACCCGAGCGTGGGCTGAATTTCCTGACCGTGTTCTCCCTTCCAGTGGGGCAGATAAGCCCTGGGCATATTCCTGAGGGATCTGAGCTGCGATCAGCACTGATAATAGCCATGTCCTGTTGTGTTTCTCTTTCAGCAAATCCGATGGAAGAATTGAGGTGTCTGCTTACCTCAGAAGCAGCCCACTTTGCCATTGCTATGCCAGTGAGAGGGGAGACTATGGAGCCAGCCTCAGTGCCAACAGAGCAAGTTCCATTTCCAGTCTTGGTGGTTTGTCTGATATTGCCAATCAGCGCCAGTGGCTCCTGGGACAGAGCAGCATCCAGGCTGACATAAGGCAAACCCAGCTATTTGGCTAGTAGGACAAGACCCTGATGAACTGGAGTCAATGCTCTGTAATGGGCTAAGCCATGAGGCAGGCATGGCTTCAGTGTACAGTGAGAAGTAAAGTCTGGCAAAGCAGCAGCTACTTCAGATTTGTGCAGGATCAGGACTCATTCAGGTGAAAGGAACAAGACAATTATCCAGAAAAGATCTCTTCTAAGGTTAGGGTGACCTGCTCCCTTGCCATACCAGCTGCTAAGACTGGGGCAATGATGGCCGTGTCAGAAGTGAATATGCAGGAACCAGAGACTGGGCTGCGTTCTCCCTGCCTCTATGAGCGAGATGGGTAGGGAAAGACTTGTTGTCGCTTAAAACTCCAACCTTTCTGTTTCTCTGATTCAGAAAGGAAGCTTTCGGCTAAACTTCTGCAGATTGCATATCCCACTACAAAGCCCTGCATCTCAAGACTTGCCTCTTCACCCAAAGGGAACCTGGGAGTTCTGCCTGGAGCTCCTCCACTCCCTCATTGGGCTGGTTAGAGAATGAGTCAAAATTCCCTCCCAGCAAGTGCTGAAGATGCTGGCCCCACGGAGCCCCTTGGAACAATCTCTTCTCCCTGGCCTTTACATTAGGAAAGTTTTTGTTACACCCCATAGAAATGTGACTCTCCCCTGGGGTTCCCTCCCAGCTTTGTTGCGTCAGACCTCGCTTTCTGTTCCTTAAATAAAACTATCTCTCTGCCTCTCCTTGTGGCTCCTATTTACTTCCTTCCCTAGTGCTTTACTGTCACCCTGTGCCCTGATTATGAGGGGTTGCCCTGTCTTTTGAGGAGTGGGCACATGAGATGCACCTCAGAGTATCCCAGAGCCACAAGAAACGTGACTGGTGGGGCAATTTTTCCTTAAAGGAGAAGCTTATCCAGGATGGCAACCTTGGCATCTCACATCCTTGATGTTCTCAGCAGGGGCATGTCTAACAGAGAGTGTTGCTGGGCAGCACACAGCCTTGCAAATGCCACACAAAAATGGTGGTTATTTGTCTGTTGGAGCCAACAGTGGCCACATGCCAGTCTCAGGGCAGAATCTGGCTCCAGGACGCCTCCCTGATCTGCTGTAACAACCCTACATTAAGTGTCTGATGAAGTGGGAATTTTGGAGAATATTTTTCTGACCCCTATGTATGTCTCAGTTTCCCCTATATGCTGCATTGTTACCTAGTGGGTGGAAAAGGACTGTTTGCTCTCAGACCAGGCAAACGGTTGGTCTACACTCGGAACTGCCATTGCTATAGCTACATTGGTCAGGGACCTGAGAGACGTACCCATACCAACCTAACCCCCAGCATAGACAGCACTAGATTGATGGAAGAATTCTTTGTCGACCCAGGGCTTGTCTGCATTTATAGTGCTGCACCCTGTACCACTTTGTGAAGATGCTACCTAAGCTGATGGGACAGCTTTTCCCGTCAGCATGAGTCCTCCACCCCCACCCCGAGAGGCAGTAGCTATGGCTACCCTAGAAATTAGCTAGTGTAGACCAGGGCCTAGCTGCCTCCTCTCAGGGTGGTGGGTTACCTATACTGATACAAGAACACCTCCTGTTGGCATAGATAGTGTCAATAGTGCACTGGAGTAGCATTGTGAGGTTATGTCTACACTACAGGATTATTCCGATTTTACAAAAACTGGTTTTTTAAAACAGATTGTATAAAGTTGAGTGCACGTGGCCACACAAAGCACAATAATTCGGCAGTGTGCGTCCATGTACCGAGGCTAGCATCAATTTCCGGAGCATCGCCCTGGGGGTAGCTATCCCATAGTTCCTGCAGTCTCCCCCACCCATTGGAATTCTGGGTTGAGATCCCAATGCATAATGAGGCAAAAACAGTGTTGCGGGTGATTCTAGGTAAATGTCGTCACTCAATCCTTCCTCCGTGAAAGCAACGGCAGACAATCATTTCGCACCCTTTTTCCCTGGATTGCTCTGGCAGAAGCCATAGCATGGCAACCATGGAGCCCGTTTTGCCTTTTGTCACTGTCACCGTATGTGTACTGGATGCTGCTGACAGACGCGGTACTGCAGTGCTACACAGCAGCATTCATTTGCCTTTGCAAGGTAGCAGAGGCGTTTACCATCCCTATTGCACTGTCTGCCATTGTAAATTGACGATGAGATGGTGGTTATCAGTCATTTTGCACCGTTTGCATTTGGAAATTGGCGATGACGGTTATCAATCCTTTTGTACCATCTGCTGATGTCATGGGGGCTCCTGGCTGGCCTCGCTGAGGTTGGCGGGTGGTGCATGGACAAAAATGGGAATGACTCCCCGGGTCATTTCCTTCTTTTATGTTTTGTCTAAAAATAGAGTCAGTCCTGCCTAGAATATGGGGCAAGTGTTCTAGAGAACCAGAGAGCACAGCTGCTCCGGGTCAGAGCCCCAGAGATCCTGCAGTAATGATGAGCTGCATACCATTCTAGGGGGTACCCCTGCAACAACCCCACCCCCCTTCCCTCCTCCTCCAACCTTCCTGGGCTATTGTGGCAGTGTCCCCCCATTTGTGTGATGAAGTAATAAAGAATGCAGGAATAAGAAATACTGAGGTTTTAGTGAGATAAAATGAGCGGGAGGCAGCCTCCAGCTGCTATGATAGTCCAGGCAGGACATTAAAGGGTGGAGGGGGAGAGGAGCTCAGCCTCCCGCTGCGATGATGGTCCAGGCAGTACAGAATCTTTTCTTTAGACATGAAAGTGGGGGGGGAGCTGATGGACCTCATCCTCCAGCTGCTATGATGAGGATGGTTACCAAGCCTTCTGTACTGTCTGCCAGGAATGACCGGGAGTCATTCCCATTTTTACCCAGGCGCCCCCAGCCAACCTCACTGAGGCCAGCCAGGAGCACTCATGGGCTGCTGCTGATGATGGATACCAGTCATTTTGCACCGTCTGCCACCGGGAAGAGGATGCTGCTGTTCAGCGCTGCAGCATCCCGTCTACCAGCAGCATGCAATTAGACATAGGGTGACATTGAAAAAAGGCGAGAAATGATTTTTTTCCCCTTTTCGGGGGGGCGGGGTGGAAGGGTGTAAATAGAATACATACACCCTGAAACACCCGGGAAAATGTTTTTGACCCTTCAGGCATTGGGAGCTCTGCCAAGAATGCAAATACTTTTTGGAGACTGTGGGGACTGTGGGATAGCTGGAGTCCTCAGTACCCACTCCCTCCCTCCATGAGTGTCCATTTGATTCTTTGGCTTTCCATTACACTTGTCACACAGCACTGTGCTGAGTCCCTGCTGTGGGTTCTCTCTCTCATAGCCTGGAGATTTTTTCAAATGCTTTGTCATTTCGTCTTCTGTAACGGAGCTCAGATAGAACAGATTTGTCTCCCCACACGGCAATCAGATCCAGTATCTCCCATACGGTTCATGCTGGAGCTCTTTTTGGATTTGGAACTGCATGGCCACCCGTGCTGATCAGAGCTCCACACTGGACAAACAGGAAATGAAATTCAAAAGTTCGCGGGGCTTTTCCTGTCTACCTGGCCAGTGCATCCAAGTTCAGATTGCTTTCCAGAGCGGTCAAAATGGTGCACTGTGGGATACCACCCAGAGGCCAATACTGTCGAATTGAGGCCACACTAACCCTAATCCAACATGGCAATACCGATTTCAGCGCTACTTCCCTTGTCGGGGAGAGTACAGAAATCGGTTTAAAGAGCCCTTTATATTGATATAAAGGGCTTCGTTGTGTGGATGGGTGCAGGGTTAAATCGGTTTAACGCTGCTAAATTTGGTTTAAACACGTAGTGTAGTCCAGGCCTAAGTGTAGACATACCCTAAAGACATAGGTATGAATGTTGCCTAGCTGACTGAGCCAGGGTGGGCCATTAAAAGGGACAGGCTCAGGCTGACCTATCTCAGTGGTTCTCAACCAGTTTATCATTGTGGGCTGCATATGTGGTCCACAGTGTGTTACCTGGGCTGCAGATTGAGAACCACAACATACCCCACCCCAAACCTCTCCAGATTGCTATGCCCAGTGCCTCCTGCCCAAAGACCCATCCACAGAGTGGGACCATGAACGGGGTGCAGGGCTGGCTGGCAGCCCCAGACGGGCAGCCCCAACCAGGGCCGGCTCTAGCTTTTTTGCTGCCCCAAGTGGCGAAGGAAAAAAAAAAAGCCGCGATAGGCTTTGGCAGCTGCTCTAGCACGCCGCTTCATTCTTCGGCAGCAATTTGGTGGCTGGTCCTTCCCTCTGAGGGACCCGCCACTGAAGACCCGGATGTGCTGCCCCCTTACATGGGCTTCCCCAAGCACCAGCTTGCTGGGAATCCTGACCCCAGAACCCGACCCTGCAGGGCTGCGTGGCCGGGCAGCCAGGAACCTGGACCCTGCTGCATGGGACAGGTGTCTTTAGCACATGGCTGGGCCGTGCACAGTAAGTCTGACCATGGGATGGCAGGGCTCTGATCCTGGCAGATCTTGCAAGCAAAGCAGAGTTGAGTCTGGTCATATAGGGGTGGGAGACCTACCAGCTGGTAATTGATTAGGGTGCTTTTTCCTGAAAGTATTGCTAGGAGGTGATGGGTTTCTGATGAGATGTAAGGTTATTACAAATCTCATGGCACTCTGCAAAACCAGTAGGGTGGTGTCCTCATTAAATTCCAACCGGGATCATTCTATTCTTTCTCCCTAAATTCTCCCTCTCCTATGTGGCAGTTTCAGTAGGGAGCAGGCTCATTTTTTGTTTCCTGTCCTAAATGGTTGTGTAATGTTGTTGTGTAGCTGTTTAAACAACTGAACATAAGAATGGCCATACTGGGTCGGACCAAAGGTCCATCTAGCCCAGTATCCTGTCTACCAACAGTGGCCAATGCCAGGTGCCCCAGAGGGAGTGAACGTAACAGGTAATGATCAAGTGATCTCTTTCCTGCTGTTCATCTCCACCCTCTGACAAACAGAGGCTAGGGACACCACTCCTTACCCATCCTGGCTAATAGTCATTAATGGACTTAACCTTAACCACTGTACTCCATCCCCTGGATGAAGTGATCCTTGCGTAGAGTTCACTTGACAT
Source organism: Gopherus evgoodei (assembly GCF_007399415.2). NCBI lineage: Eukaryota > Metazoa > Chordata > Testudines > Testudinidae > Gopherus > Gopherus evgoodei. Next base: position 43,380,214 of record NC_044325.1, read on the forward strand.
TTTGTAAAATGCTTTTGGCCTTTTTGGAATTTAAAGTACCATAGAAATGTTAAGACAGAGCTCCCCCCAAAAAAAGAATTACTGTACCAGATTTACCCCTCCACTTTGATCTTGGAGGAACACAGGAAATCAATGCACAAAGGATGCCAGCAATTGCCTAGCATCAATTTTCAGAGGAGCTTGGTGCCTGAGGGTATATCCGCACTGTAATAAGACACCTGTGGCTGGCCTGTGTCAGCTGACTCAGGCTGGAGGGCAGGGGGCATTTGGGCTGTAGGGCTATAACATTTCTGTGTAAATTGGGCTTAGGCTGGAGCCTGGACTCTGGGAACCCATGATGGAGAAGGTCCCAGAGTCCAGGCTCCAGCCAGAGCCCAAATGGCTACACTGCAATTGTGTAGCCTTGTGCCTTGTGAGCCTGAGTCAGCTGGCAGGGGTGTTTTTTTGCAGTGTATGCATACCATGAATGCCCAATGCTAACCTAACCACTAGGTGTCAGGGTTGCATAGCTGCACCCAGAACTGTCAGGCTACTCACGTTAATTTGATGTGTGGGAGTGAACTTCCTGCCACCAGAGGAGCCCAGGACTAAGAATAAGTTTGTCATGGAGTCATGGATTCAGTGACTTTCAGACACCTCCTTGACATTTTCCATTTCAGCCCCAGGGTGGCAGGTGGCACCTGGAGCTGTGAGGAGCTGCCGCAGCGAGGGGCAGTGAGAGCGGCAAGGAGGTGCCATCATGGATGGCTAGTGCTGCACCCTGCTCCTCTCCTTCAGTGGGGCTTGGGCTCTCTTTCCCCCACATGGGCTTCAGTCAACCTTCCCCCCCATTATTTTTAGTAAAGGTCACAGACAGGTCACGGGCAATAAACATGTCCAACCCTAATGTGGGTTCAGGTGAATTTTAATTGAGAGAGGAAAATTAAGACCAGACAGACTGAAAATTCAAAAACCCACGTGGCCATTTATTAACAGGGAGAAAATCACAACTTGGGCTGGGGAGGAGCACTTTTACCAACTAGCAGTACTATTAGAACAAGAACATTCACACAACTTGAAGGAATCTATTTACATTCATTAACAAGAACCAAGTAATCCAAAATTAACGGCTTCCTAAAAGTTAAAGTAAATACACCAAATTAAATGAACTGTGGGCACATTAACCAAATATCATAAAACACACCAGCTAACGACAATAGCAATTATTACAACAATTCAGCTTTCATATACCGTATATGTACCAAATAAGGGAGGGAAAGAGAGAAGAGGCTAAGCAAAGCACAGAGTATTTACAGAAAATTAGAAAGCAAGTACCGTATTCCAGGTGCAGCTGACCAGCAGTACAGACACCAGAAGCATACTGAATCTGTAGAAGGTAATTTGGAAAAGATAAATGTCACGTCCTGAGTCTGCTATATCCGGAGGAGACCCCTGGCTGAAGGGTTGATCAGGTCCTTCAGTCAGTATGTGGATACTCCTGCAGATTCTGGCACGAGGCATGGTTTTATTTGAAGGCTCTTTTACATTTGTCAGAATCTGATTGGTCCCTAGCTCCTTCACCTTCCAGGTTCTGAGCTGGCGCCCTTTACATAGATAGAATCTGCACACGGTACACTAGAAGCTCCTAGAAGCTGCACCCAGCACACTAGCATGGTTTTGCACATGACCCTAATCTGACCGTTTGAACTGAACTACGATTGGTCAGATTGGATTCCTTTGCTCACGGCACGCCGGTATTATGCACACAGAACTAGCTGACCCCTAGGTGACCAGGCAAAAAGAGTGGGGAAAATGCACATGGCTCTATAATGTTGCACACCGCACCTTAAGGTAGCACACAGCACCACGGTGTTGCACATGGTACCAGTGTGACCTTTAGATGACCGACAATTGGCCATACAGAGACCATGTTAGAATAGAGGCCTTAGGGCTGCGACAAAACAAAAATTCATGAAAGCTAGTGACTTGTCTCTGACTTTTACTAAAAATACCTGTGACAAAATCTTAGCCTTACTCAATACTCTACCTATTATTTTATCCCATTTGCTGTGGGATGAGGAATGTGGTCCTGGCCCTTTAAGGGTCTGGGTTCTGGTGCCTCTTAGGCAAACAGCAAGGTTCTGACCAGGACATTTGGTAACTAAGCAATTGCCATGACAACTTCCCTTGTTTGGACTCAGTTGCCTGGATTCCAGAATAGGAGGTGGCCTGTTGAGAATCTGAAGCTTGTGGAAAAGGAGTCTAGCAGGGAGGCAATGGTTAAAGGGTCTCACCAGGTGGGAGATCCCTGAGGCTGCTGAGGTTTTTTGCTCAAGCATGGAGCACTGTATCCTGCTTGACAAAGGGGTTTTTGTCATCAGCACTTTAGCTGGGGCAGGACTAGGTATAAAATTTAGACAGTAGAAACTGCAGGGGGTTTGTGTGTGCTAGATCTTCAGACAGGCCACCTTTATCCACCTGAGCGTTCCTTGCTCACGCTACTGGAGTCAATAGAGCTACTCAGGGGAGTAACGGCTGCAGGATCAGGCTCTGTCTTTATGTGATGTTATAAACAGAGTAGTTTGCTTATTACTGGAGTCTGGCATGGCGCTACAAGTCTGCTGCGGATGGAAGGCGTCTTTGGCCATAATCAGCCTCCCTTACTCAGTGGGTACTTTGCCTGAATAAGAAGTGCTAGAGAAAGCCTTAGGAACACGCCTTCCCTGCTATATTATCTTTGTGTAGTCAGAGCCATTTTCAGAATCAGTTTCAGGTGGGCACAGTTAACAGTACCCAGCCCTTGGGAAGAGAGGAGGAGGTGCCTTATGCTGCTCAGCAACCCCCCATACTGGCCACTCAAGCAATGACTGACTCCAGCCCTTCTTGATTAGAAGAATGGGTCAGCCTTGGGTTAGGCCAACTGGTGTAATAAGCTATCTGCTTCACTGAAACAGGCCTGACTGTTGCCTGGCTTGAAGAAGCTGTTTACCCGACATCTAAAGAAGCCCCACTGTTGTCAAATGAACTGAAATGGTGACTTCCTGATATGGGTCCGTGCCTGGAAGATGCTGAGCACTGTCATTTCACTTGGAATCAAGGATGCTCAGAACTTTGTCTAAAATTGGGAACCATCAGAGGGCCCAAGCTTACAGTGTCCTGTGTTTGCTTTGTGATGTGCTCTGCAGTGAGAATGCCTGTTCTTCCTGTGGAAACCCTAGGTGGCTCTGGTGAGGCTCTGACCCCAGGCAACAAAAATACCAGGCTCTATTCTGAGACCTAAAAGCTGTTCAGCTGCTCATGCTGATGGGAGGGATACAGAAGGAAGGAAGAGAGATGGACTTGGGAGGGAAGGTGGGGCACACAGTGCTGACAAAACTCAGACTGGTGATGAATGAAAAATGTAATACACCTCTACCTTGATATAACACAACCCGATATAACACGAATTAGGATATAACGCGGTAAAGCAGCGCTCTAGGAGGGCAGGGCTGCACATTTTGGTGGATCAAAGGAAGTTCAATATAATGTGGTTTCACCTATAACACAGTAAGATTTTTTGGCTCCCGAGGACAGTGTTATATCGAGGTAGAGGTGTACTTGGAAACTGGAGTCGCTCACCTTGGCTCTAGGTTTCATATTATCTGTAGCTCAGGAGCAGAGCAGCCCAAACAGCGCCCTTAAGAGTGTTGTGTCAGCAGCTTGCCAGTTGTTGCCAGCCACAGCTATACCTCATAGAATGAATTAGATTAGATCCCAACATGCAATGCTTGATGTCAGAGGCTCTGCTGCATCCCATGCTGGGATCTTTGTGCTCCTCCTTACTACTGGTTATGTGTGTCATGTTGTTGAAGTGGAACTAGGTGTATATTGGCTACCGCTGCTCTGTGGGAGGAGCTGGGGATTGCCTGCAATGCCAGACTGATGGATGCTGGGCCACTCTTCTAACTGCTGCTCATTGCTGAAGGTTGTCACGCGGGGCCACAATGTCAGATATCATGGTGAATTTGAAGTCCTTTCAGTCTGAGCATGCGGTGGAAAAAAGTGAGCAGCCCTTGCTGTGTTTAAGAAGCCGCTGCAAGAGGATGATGGTGAATGCATGCGCTCATGCTGTCTTCTTCTGCAAGCTGCTCCATACCCTCAGGTAAGGCTGAAATAAGCATCTTTTCCTTTGATGTTTCTCAGTATTGATGAAAAGAGCTGGCTTGACAGGCCTGGAGACTGAAGGCCTCTATTTATCCCCCAGAAAAAGGGCAGCTACTGGCAAATTTCCCCTTACCAACAGACCTCAGTTCTCCCCTGGTGGAAATCAGAGGAGTGAGAAGAGTTCAGCCTCAGTGACCCATTTGGTTTTTGACTAACATTGTCAACAAGAAGCTAGTTAGTTCCAGAGGTGGTGGCATATTTAATGATGTGGATGCCCTTTTCATGAGAACAAGGCCCCCCAGCTGATACAACATGGGTCATGGAACAGTCCTCAGAGTGCAATGATGTGTATTGGTTACTATCTGGCTGGATGCCCTGGAGGTAGGAGACTCCATATCTCATTCCCAGTCCCCTGAGCCTGTGAGTGGGTAAGGTGAGTGTGACCGTTCCTTTGAGATGTGGATCTTATTAAGCCTGTGTCTCTATCATCTCAGAGTTAGATCACTTGGAGCTACACCGTGAGACCATTTAGAAGCTGTGGTTAATATAGAATATTACAGGGAGCTCTGCGCGGGGAGTAATAACTCCAGTGCTCTGTGAGCTGCATTGGCTGCTAGTGGGTGGAATTCAAGGTGTTGGTTTTGCCCTTTAGAGCCTTAAATGGTTTGTGCTCATATTACCTAAGGGGCACCCCTCTCCCCATGCCATATTACTGCAATTGTGGTCACTAGGACTTGAGTTGTAGCCCCTTGATAAAGAAAAGGAGCTGCTGGCAGGGTGTCTTTGAGGGCCTCTCAGGTCTGGAATCCACTTCCATTCGTACTAGAAATCTGTTACCCTTCTGTCCTTGCTGCAAAACTCCCCTTTTCTTCATGGGCATTTGAAGAAGGGACATAATAAGGAATGGGTGGTTTTATTTGTTATATGTCGTGATTAAGAAGTGGGGCAGGATTGGATTATGGTAATGTGGGATCTAAGGTGAATATAGATATTGATCATTGTGAATTTTAGATCTTAGAAAGGAGTAGCTGGAGCTTGGGCTGGCTGGTGCTAGGTTTTATGTTTTAGAAATGTGAATGAATACATAGCACTGGCCCTTTAAAACATGGGACAAGTCTTTTATTTCAGGAAAATCTGGTCAGTGGTTTCTTCCTAAGGAGGACAGTGTAGTGCCCAGTTTCAGGGTAATGGATACATTGTAGTTCCTTGTGGAGTGATGTCAGCTCTGTGTGTCATTTCTCAGGCAGAAAGAGAGTGGGAAGGTTTCACTGATGGCCTCCAAGGAATCCATGGGTGAAGGCCTGAAGGCTGGAATTATTGGTGGAGGCCACATTGGGAAGCAGCTGGCCAGGGCACTACTGGAGCTGAGTGGCATTTCGGCTCAGAATATCCACATCTCCACCAGGAGGCCAGAGACTCTGTGTAAGTGTCAGTGAATCATGGGAATTCAAACAGGAAAAGACCTAGCATATCTAACCCAGGCACCCCTGCCACTGCAAGACTCATATAGTGTGTTCACTCCTGCTTTGGCTGGTCTCACTTTCAGTGTCCCAACTCGAGTTAGTCAGAATTTTTTTTCCGCAGAGAACTTCTTACTTTGTCAAAAAACGAAAGCTCAGTGTTTTCAGCAGAAAGCAGACACTTTTTGTGGGAAACTTTGTTTAGCTGAAAACCCAATTTTCCATCAAAAACCATTTTGATGCACACATCTTGACCAGCCCTAGTCTCAATCAATGGAGTTTTTATCCTTTTTCCTTTCAAAGTCTATTCCACAGGCTGTTACATTTCAGCATTAGGAAATGTTGATAATTCTATATTTTCCTTCCTTTTTTAATTTCACTCTGTTATTCCAGTTGTGCCTCCTTGGAGCACCCTAAACAACTCATCTCCTCCTTGGGATTTACAGCCTTCAAATATTTATAGAGATTTATTGTATCCCCCACTTTAGCCATCATTTTGAAAAGTGATAATATTTTGCTCCTTTAATCTTTCCTCATAACTCAGTCCCATCAGCCTCTTAACTGTTTTTGCTGCCCTACTCTTAATCCTCCCCAGCAATTTTTAACGTCATTGCTCAGTGGCTACACCACCAACTGACCTATGTGTTAAATATTCACTTGATGGATAAAATAGCTCTCCAAATCGATATCTATATTGATCTGAAAAGTCACTACTGCCAGGGACTCTCCTCAGTCTATTGCTGTAGGGTCAGTAGCACAAGATACTCCTTTCTCTCTTTACTCTTTCAAAATACAAAGTGAAAAGGGGTGGATTGAGTGCTTGTGCTACGTTATGGATTGTAATTGCATGCAAATGTCAAATGTCACATAAAGCTGTTACATAACCAAGGTGAACAGAGGATAACTGTCCTGTAGGGAGATGCTTACAACAATGAAATCCTTTCAAGGGGCAGAGAGGGAGAGGGAGTTGTTAAATGGTTTTTTATAGATCTTGAAAATCAGCCAGATCCTGAGGCTTGGTTGCTTCAGTTAAAGTTTTAATCAATATTCATGAAATGGTGCCAGACAACCACATTTTCTAACTATTTATTCCAAGTGCAGAGGCTCATTTCTCTGTAACTTGGCTACCATGGGCTGTGGATCAATAACGTTAATGGGTAGCTGCTAATTAAGCTCTTAAGGGCCCTCTGGTGAGAAGAGCAGGATTGCCCCATTATGAGCTGGGGTGATGCGTACTTCTCGCCCCTTACCAAGGTGTGCCTGAGAGCAAACACCATGATGACCCTACCCTACACAAGTGTGGATGTTGCAGGCTAACTGCCTGCTGCTCCTGGCCTCTTGGAGCTGAGGTGGTGATTGCCTTTTCTGTTTGTCTTGCCTAGCAGAGTTCCAGCAGCTTGGAGTCGAATGTTTTTATGACAATGGCCAGCTCGTGGCCTGGGCAGACATTGTGTTTCTTTGTTGCCTCCCATCTCATCTGCAGCACATCTGCTCAGGAATTCGTGCTGCTGTCCGGAAACCCTGCATTGTGTACAGCCTGGTCACTGCTGTCCCGCTGCCCAGGTAGTATTGATTGCACCAGTGCTTGTTTGACAGCCCAGCACACTAAATCCCCTGATTGTCCACCCATCAGGCAAGTACAGTGCCAGCACTGCCAGTGTGCCTGACCTGGCATGGGAGCTGCAGTGTTGCCAGCTCTCATGATTTTATTACAAGTCTCACAATATCTGGTGGTTTTCTTAAAGCCCCAGCCTCAGGAATCACATGAATACATGAGAATTTCAGCTTTTATTTTTAAAAAACATAAGTTTCTAGCTTTCATGGTTGAGGAGATAAGTTTGAAACATGTTTTGAATGCACCCTAAAGGGTCAAAATCCAGAAGGCCAGAAATAAAAAGTAGTATTATAAAAGTGAAGTATTATATAAAACAAATTCATGATTTTTTTTAATTAACTTCATGATTTGGGGGGGCTGACCTAGGATTTTTGAATGTTTGGAGTGATAATATTGGGAGAGGTTCAGTCTCTGTGGCCCATTCAGTTCTTGGCCGCTCTGCTGAGATGGCTAACAAGGGGATAAATGTAACAAGGTTCTTTGTGCTGTAGACATCTATACTAGGAACAGTGCTGAGACCCACAATCTCATTTTACACAGGCTACGGAACAGCTGTTTCATAGGAACACCGTTCAGTAACTACTGAGATGGGCTGGATTTAAACCAGGACCATAGCAATGAAAAGCGAATGTCCTGTTACTGACCTCCAGAGCCACCCAGTCCTTCTCTTGGGCTTCTATTATTCTGCAGAATATGGAAGTTACTTTACCAAAGTCGGGAGGGATTAAGGGCCAAATCCTAGTCGGTGAAAGTTCTATCAATATTGGACCAGGATGTAGCACAAACTCACTTCTTCCCTTCCTTCAAAAAACAAAACAAAACAAAACTGCTAAAGTCCCAGCTGTTCTGTGAAATGTCCCAGCTCTAACATGCTCAGATTAGAATCCTAGCAGCACTGAGTCAGCCTCCTCTAACTAGGGTATTTGGTGCCCTGCACTTTACTGCATGTGGTTCTTTCAGACAGGAGCTTAAACATTTAAGGTCCCATCTGCTGGGAGGGTATTGACCATCCCTGGCACTTAGCCTAAGAGCAGAGATTTGCCTTTGTGCCTGGCTTTAACATTTACCCTTATCCCAGCATGTTGTCCAGTGCAATGGCTGGTTGCTTTCTTTGCACCCTAGACGTGGCTGCATTTCAGTGATGTTGTAAACACAGAGTTTGGAATGAATGGTGTTATAGAAATATACTTTGATTCTCGTTTGGTGTGCCACTCTCTGGGCACTGGATACCTCTCTGAGTTATTTGACTGACTTTGCTTTCAGGTTGAAGCAACTCCTTTCCTACAGTGCCATCCTGAGGCCACAGTACCAATGCACTAGCAGAAACTTAGAGAATGTGTGGGGGACAAATGGGACAATCATAGCTGCACTCCAAGACCCTATTGTTATCCAGGCTACCTGTCCCTGTAGCCCCAAAGGTAAATGTATTTCTCCTCACTTTGCAGGCGTTTTCCTGTGGAGTTAGAAACAATGTCTTTGCTTGACATTCACACTATTCTTAGCCTGTCCTAGCCCCAGTAAGATTCATAAACAGGGCTGGGTATGGAGTAATAGCTAGTCAGTTTGTCTCACCTGAGCAGCACTGAATGAGAATAATGGTTTGGAAATGCAGAATATGGAAGAAAAACCTCCCAACAAAAATGCTGGCAGTGCTGTCACTGGGTAGATAAAACTAGACTGGACAAAACACAGAATTAATATCTAGTGGGGACCAATCCTGCATGGCCAGAGGGATGGAGTAAGTGACCCCCAAAGATCTTTTCCATGTCTGACTTGTCTGATTTTGTTAGAGTTTGCAGGTGCTTCAGTGCCTCACTGTTACAGTCAGGACAATCACTGTGGAGAAGACCTTCTCCCATCTCTTCCATGGTTTCACCTGAATATGGTATTCATCTTAACTTCCTGTCCTAAACTGTTAGCCATCGTTTTCCACCACAGGGACAACTGCAGTGGGAGAGTGGTCCCTTTAAACACAGCTTATTTCAGCGCACTGTGCTTTACATGCTAGATGGGTATAAGTATATTATTATTACTTACTGGATTAGAGCCTCTCCTCCCTGGCCTGTGAATAAGCACACTGCAGTGCTGTTGCCATGTCGACCCTTCTCAACAGGGAACAAAAGAGGAAGAGACATTAAAAAAAATCTCTGGTATTTCCTTCACATCAGTATGTGTAGTGGTAACTGACAACATTTGTTCTCTGATTGTTGTGCAGAGAAAATTGCTGTCACTGGCAAGTGGTTGGAGGCCGTTTTCTATGCAGCCCTGAACAGCTGTATGTGGCGGCACCTGCCCCACCAGCGCGCACTGAAGTTACTGAATGATGTATGTTTCCCTGAGCACTGCCCCATCTGTGCAGAGCAGAAGACCTCCTGCCCACGGTTTGTGTGTGAGAACTTTGTCAACCAAACATTTGTCTCCTCCCTGACTCAAGAGGAGTAAGTAAAGTGCCAAACTTCAAATGTTTCTACTTGGCCATCCTCCCTGAACCTTTGCCTCATCCCAGGATTTGAAGCTAGGAGTCTTCCTATTGCAGAGGAAGAATATGGTACACACTCTTCTCACTTCATGTCATGCACCAGTGAGTGCTGGGTCAATTTTCAAAAGCGCTGAAGTCTCATTGATTTTAATGAGACTTGGCCCCCAAGTTCCTAAGTCATTTTTTAAAATGGGACTTTGGCACTTTTGAAAATGTTACCCTGTGTGATAAGGGATGGACAACCCAAAGTCCAATATACTGGCAGTTCTCAAGCAGCCTGAAATCCATCCATTGAATACCTCAGTATCTCAATTTGAGCCCCTAGCTCCTCTGTTCTGGTTTTTAGAGATAAGAATTTACTCAGTGGGGATATGTAGGACCTATTCCAGTTGGGCAGCTGGGTGTAAAACAACAGAACGCAGGAATGTCCATACTGGACAGCCCAGCCCAGTGGGCCTTCTAGTCCACTATCTTGTCTTTGACAGTGGCCAATACCAAATACCTGAGAGAAAGTTCAAGAATAGTCTCAATTTTTCATTATGAGTTATCTGTCCATAGGGAAAGTTTCTTTCTAACCTCACATTCAGTGCTTGGGATCTGCTCTGAAGCAAGCAGGCTTATATCCCTTCCTTTAAATAAATAAATGAGAGAGGGAAAAAACATCTAATGTACCTGGGGCTGTTCTTAGCCATCTAAATGTCCAATCTTGTTTTTAATCCTATGATGCTCTTGGCATCAGTGCTATTTTGTGGCAGTGAGTCCTACAGGTTAAGTATGCATCATATTAAAAAAAAATCCTTTTATGGATTTGAAATTTGTGGCCTTCCAATTTCATTAAATGTTGCTTTGTTCGTATGTGAGAGGACATGATTCACCATCTCTAGGCTGTTCAATATTTTATATACCTCTATCATGTCCATTCTTATTGCTCTTGTGGCTAAACCAGACAGTCCCCATATTATCAATCTCTCTTTACACAGAAATCTGTCCTTTCAGTCTTTCATTGCTTATCTTTGAAACCCCTTCTATTTCAGCTATATTTTCTCCTTTAGGTGGAGAGACCAGAACTGAACAGAGTATTCTGGTTGAGGGCGTATCATTGATTTATTACAATGTCGTTATAAAACTGGCATTAAATATTGTCAACATTATTTTCCATTCCATTATTTATGCAAACTAACATTGTTTGCACTATGGCCACTGCGCATACAGTAGAAATGTTTTTCCTGAGTGGTTACAGATAATTTAGAACCCAGCAATTTTGAGTAGTTCATATTACTCTTTCCCACGTACATTATCTTGCATTTGTCAACACTGGATTTCCTCTGCCATGATGTTACTATTCACTCAGCTTTGCAAGGTCCTTCTGAAATTACTGAGTCATTTCTAATGTTGACTAACCAAAATAATTTAATGTTATTTGCAAATGTTGCCAGCTTGCTGTTTGTTCCTCTTACAGATCACTGATAAGTATACTAAGCACTAGCTCCAGCATGGAAACTTGAGGCATCCTATTTTTGGCATGGTGAAAATTGATCATATATTTGTACTCTGTTTCCTGCCTCTTCACCACTCTCTGATCCATGACAGAATTTTACCCTATGATTCTAATTTACAGTGACTTCATTGAAGGGTTTTGGAAGCGCAAATGAATTGTTAGCCGAGTCATCCATATCTACAGTTTTGTTGATACATTCAAAGAAGTTTAGAAAAGCATGATTTTTCTTTACAGAAGTTGTGCTGGTTAGTCCTAACATATCATGTTAATCTAGGTCTTTTATAGTTCTCTTTTTAACCGTCATTTAAACCAGTTTATCTGGTACTGAAGTGTGGTTCATTTGTCTGTAATTCCTAAGATCCCCCAGTATAGATACATAATTTCTACTCTGTCTAGCAGCTCCTGCTGCTGGCCTTGCACTCTCACTCCTTCTCCTGTTTCATTCCCAATCCTCAGCAAAACTTTTTGTTTTAATGTTTTCCCCCACTTCTTGTTAAAGAACCAACACCTAGACTAGCAGTCTGGAGAATATCGTCCCACCCTGTGTGGACCCTCATGACTACAGCCTGCCAATGCCACCATGTAGTTATCATTGGGTTTTGAATGAAAATGATGAACAATGTTCCTTTATCCTTTTCAAGCAGCCAGACTCAAGTTAGAGAAGAGAATGGGATATCAGGAGACCTAGGTTCATTTTTTCTGTCTGTCACAGACTTCCTATATGAACTTGGGATGTCACTTCCTTTCTCTGTCTCAGTTTCCCATCTGTAAAAAGAAGTTAATCCTCACCTAGTTCATGGGGGAAGGAGGGTGTGAGGCTTTATTTATTTGTAAAGTGCTTTGTAGTCCTCCGACAATGCTATGCTGCCCCCTTGTATGGCTTTAATCTTATGGAGCTTCTGGCATGCTCCTGCCAGATTTGCACCAATTTTGTTTTTTTTGTTTAAAACATTTAAGTTAAATTTAATGTTGGTGGAAGTTGCTAAATGAACAGACCCAGAGTCTGAGAACTGTTTTTTACCCCCCTGGAGCAGATGCAGTGGCAAGGCTAGTTTCCTTCTCACTCCCAGTGTGCCTTTGAGGGACAAGTACTAGGAGGGAGAGGGGAGTTCAGTCTCCAGGGCCCACTCAGTGCTTGACCTCTCTGCAGAGACTGCCAAAAAGGGGGTATCATGGTATAACCCCACTCTGAACCTTAGAGTCCAAAAGATGGGGTACCAGCATGAATTCCTCTAAGCTCAATTACCAGCTTAGTACTTGTAGCGCTGCCACCAACCAGGAATTCCAGTGCCTGGTACACTTCGGTCCCACCCCCCCTCCCCAAAACCCAGTCCCTCTGGATCTTAACACAAGGAAAGTAAACCCTTTCCCTCACTGTTGCCTCTCCCAGACTTCCCCTCCCTGGTTTACCCTGGAAGATCACTGTGATTCAAACTCCTTGAATTTTAAAACAGAGAGGAAAATTCACCTTTCCCCCTCCTTCTCTCTTCCCCTCCCAGACTCTCCCTGAGAAAGTAATCCTAACACAGAGAGAAAATTAACCTCTCTCTCCCCCTTCCCTCCTTTCTCCCCACCAATTCCCTGGTGGATCCAGACCCAGTCCCCTGGGGTCTCACCAGAATAAAAAACAATCAGGTTCTTAAACAAGAAAAGCTTTTAATTAAAGAAAGAAAAAACAGTAAAAAATTATCTTTGTAAATTTAAGATGGAATATGTTACAGGGTCTTTCAGCTATAGACACTGGGAATACCCTCCCAGCCTAAGCATACAAGTACAAATTAAAATCCTTCCAGCCAAATACACATTTGCAAATAAAGAAAACAAACATAAGCCTAACTCGCCTTATCTACCTAGTACTCACTATTCTGGACATATAAGAGCCTGTATCGGAGAGATTGGAGAGAAACCTGGTTGCACGTCTGGTCCCTCTGAGCCTCCAGAGTGAACAACCACCAAAAACTAACAGCACACACAAAAACTTCCCTCCCTCAAGATTTGAAAGTATCCTGTCCCCTGATTGGTCCTCTGGTCAGGTGACAGCCAGGCTCACTGATCTTGTTAACCCTTTACAGGCAAAAGAGATATGAAGTACTTCTGTTCTATTAACTCTTACTTATCTGTTTATGACAGGGGGCTAATTTGTCGGGTGTTTTTTCTTATGTGGTCACCTGTCCAGAACAAACAGGGTACCATCTGGTTACGGGCATCCCTCTTTATTATCTTGATAGTGGATGGATGCATTTGATGTCTCCAGATCATGTTGCCAGGATAGAGTGGCTACATCACTTACCTGACATCTGATTGTTTGTGCCATCAGAAGCCACATGCCAAAAGATCTGTCCACTAAGAACCAATCTGAGATCCCAGCACATTTCATATAGGGCACTGACCAGTTGTTGGATGGTGTGCCACTTCCTGGTGGTACCCACAGTTCTGAGGCACCTCTCTATCACCTGCCCTTAGTCAGTGTAAGGAAGCCATAGGCCAGTCCTCCAACTCCATGGGCAATGCAAATACTTCCCTCTAGGCCTCGCAGGCCCCACTGTCACTCTGCAGGTTAGTGATTGGGACACACCAGCCCTCAAGACCTCGGAATGTTTCCCCAGAGTGTCCAGCCCGTTTCACTGGACACTTGCAGCATTCACAGATTGGCTGCTTCCAAAGAAACTGTACAACCCAGCTTATCAGTTCCACCTCAGATCATGGCTCTGCTTAACATGCAGCATTTGTACTTGATTTCACTATAAGCAAATCTCACTTTATTTAACAAAACATAGAGATTTGAGTAATAACAAGCAGAAATATTGAAAACAAATGGTTACATATAAAATAAAATTTTAACATGCATTCTAGAGATAATTAGCAAGACATTCTCATGTCTTGTAGAATGTTGCTTGTTGCTTACCCCAAAATCCTTCTCACAGTGCTTTACAGCCAGGCTGGCTGTGATCCCCCTTTTCATAAGATAAAAATGCTGTTAGCATGCCTTCTACATGAAGAAACCTGTGTGTCTCTTTGCTCCCACAAGAGATATCTGTCTCATGCTTTGTCTTCATTCATAAACAGGACACCCTCCCGCTCATTGTTTTTTCCTATACATTTTTTTCTCTCTCTCTCTTTTATGCGGCAGGTGGCTCAGTAAGGCTGGATAGAGAGAGAAACATTTATTATCTCCTGCCTAGAAGGAACATGTGAGAGGTTTCTCACCTCCTGGTGACCTGCCTTAACTCTCAAACCTAACATAATTTTCATTATAGATACATAACTCCTTAAATATTATCTGTACGCACATTTCACAATGATTATGTTGACCAGTGGGCTACTGGCTCTTGATAGAGACATCGTATGCCACCCTTTGGTGAACCCTTCTTTTCTATTATGCAGTTATCCACTCCAAGGAACCCTTGTAAAACCTTGTGTACTCCTATGCCCTCCGTCAGCAGGTGCCAAGAGATCCCTGGATCACATAATTCTTTTGGTCACCACCAGTGAAGGCTTGATTTGATCTGAGTACAGAGAACTCATTTACCAATTCTTGAGCCATTCCTCCCTACTAATTCTGTTTTCTGAATTATTGTTTGATTAGTTGTAACGCAGTATCATCTAGAGGCCCCTATCAGGATCAGGGCCGCATTGTGATGGACATAGTACAAACATATATAGAGATAGCTGGAGGGTCATGCTGGAGTGGACTGTTCTTATGGATAGTGGAAGAAGATCCAATGGCAAGGCACTGACACTCTTGCTTTGGGGCTGTTCTGATGGATATGTTTGTTTATGGGTATGAAGTAGGCCCATTAAGTCCAGTTTGTGCAAAATCATCCCATTAATACTACAGTGAGTTTTGCTAATTGGGGGGCAATTTGTCCAAAGAATACAAGGTTCTGAATCACATTGCCTTCTCAACGGGCTAAGACAGAGGACTTAGACCAAAGAAAGCTATCTTGTTAAATCACAGGTATGGAACTGATAGCTGTTGCCAATAAATAATACAGCCTGTTTTCTCTTCCCAGCACCTTCCCCTGGTTTGACCTGACAACTGTACAAATGAAGGAGTCTCCCTTCAGTCAGCTCCTAGCAAGGAGCGTGCTTCTCCAGAACCATCTTACTTTGTTGTACTGTACCTCCTTTGGAGTTTTGCTAGCAAAGAGTGGAGGGATGGCCAGCAGTAGCCTCTGGCAGCAGAATGTCTTCTCTTTCTGCCGCAGCAGATCCCAGTATGGTGCTGGATCATGAGTCAATGTCCACCCACAACTGCTATTGATGTGACTTGGAAAGAAGACCCAGAGGATGTTCCTAACACTGATTCTGAAGCTTCATACAGTATAACCACAGTGTGATTCCAAACCTCCAGGGATGGAACTGCTTTGCTAAAGTTTAATGCTGAAGAAAACTGTGGCAGAGATTAAGACCCCTTTCCTATCAGTTTCCATTGTAGGAGCCATATGGCTGTGTGTGGTGGAGGAATGTACCATGAGGACTTGGTCCTGCAGTGGAAAGGAAAAAGCTGGAATGGCATGTAAACCTTTACCTGACCATCACCCACAGCACAAACCAACTGCAAAGTAGTAGGCAAATTAAACAGTGAAAATAAATAGCATTCTTGACTCATAATTCTGACGTACTGGCAAGCTGCCCAACTTGTATCCATTGTGATGGGACAAGGCCAGATGGCTATAGAAAAGTAGTGGGAGACAAATATATTAGCCCCAGGCTAAACAAATCCCTGTTACTAGGATAAATAAATAGCAGCTGCTCCAGGTCAATTAAGACACCTGGGGCCAATTAAGATCTTTCCAGAAGTCAGGGAAGATAGCTAGGTTGATTGGGACACCTGAAGCCAATTAGGAGCTGGCTTAAACTAGCTAAAAGCCTCCCATTCAATAAAGTTAGGCACGTGTGTCAGGACCTGTAGGAAGAAGCCATGCTGTTGGAGGAACTAAGCATTACAAATCTATATCAAGTGCAAGGAAGGAGGCCCTGATATAATGGGGAAGGAGATATTGAGTGGGGGCTGCTGTGGGGAAGTAGCCCAGGGAATTGTACACATCCTATTTCCAAAAAGTCAGCTACCATAGCTGCTACTACAGTAACTCTTCACTTAAAGTTGTTCCAGTTAATGTTGTTACATTGCTGATTAGGGAATATGCTCGTTTAAAGTTGTGTAATGCTCCCTTTTAATGTCACTGATGCCTGCTTTGTCCACTGTTTGCAGGAAGAGCAGCCTGTTGCAGCAAGCTGTTGGGGGCTTGGAACCAGGGTGAACTAGCAGCCCCCTATCAGCTCCCCTAAGTTTCCTGTGCTGCAGCTGCCTGCAGTTCAGTTGTGTCCCTCCCTCCACTCCCATGTGCTGCTCCTGCCCTCTGTCTTGGAGCTGCTCCCTGAGACTCTTGCTTGCTATGCAGGGGAGAGGGAAGAAAGAGGGGGGCTAATGTCAGGGTGTCCCCCTCCCCCCTGCTTACCCCATCTTCCGTTGAGCAGTGGGGACAGATCAGGACTCAGGGAGCTTGCAGTAGCTGCCTATCAGCAAGCTGATCTAATTAACAAGGCAGTGTACTTAAGGGAAATGCACATATCTCCCTCCATTCCTGCTGCCTTGTGTAGAGTTAACCCTTGAGGGCTCAGCCAATTGCTAGTTCATCATTTAGCAGTAAGGGAAATATCCCGCCCTCTGATTCCTCCACCTCAGCCAATCATCATTATTGTGTACCAGTATTGTTATATATATATATAGAAAAAAAATAAAATGTCTTTTGTCTGGTGAAAAAATTTCCCTGGAACCTAACCCCCTCATTTACATTGATTCTTATGGAGAAACTGGATTCGCTTAACATCATTTCGCTTAAAATTGCATTTTTCAGGAACATAACTACAACGTTAAGTGAGGAGTTACTGTATTAGGGTCCCTGGGTTGGAGCCCGGAGGAGAGGGTGGGCCTGGGCTCCCCTTTCTCCTCCCCGATTAATCACTGAGACTGGGAGACAACAGAGACTGTGTGAGGAACAGTTGCTCCTCCTCACCTCCCTTGCTGGCTTATGATAAAAATGACTCAGTAGACTGTGTTCCTTGCCTCTAGAGAGAGAAGGGCTACGTGGGGGGTCACAGTGATACTCTGAGGCTAGCAAAATCTGCCAGGAAGCGCCGGACCCCCTGAGACAAAGACAGAGCTTTGTCACACCATCTGCAGTCTTGCTTACCTTGTGGCCACATAAAGGTCTTGGTAACACCCTCACAGAACATGAGTTGGCTACTGCTAAAATATTTGAGGTCTCCCACTTTTACATGTGGTAGCTATGAGTCCTCTCTCTGGAAAGGGTCACTATTCAACAAAGTACTGGAGTCAGTGAGCCAACAAGCATGGCTGCTACTGAACAGTCCTGGAACCTAACAGTGATGACTGTCTGTCCCAGAGCGAGATAAGGAAAAAGTGGGAATTTGCACTGCTTGCTCTTTAAATGTTTAGAGTAACACTGCAGATTCCACCAACCAGTGCATGTTTTTGTTTATTTCTAACAGTTTGTTTTGGTTTTCTATTAAACCTGCTTGCCTGGGAAGTTAGCACTCTGCCAGATAACTGCTTTATTTCAATCCAAGCTCACTTATTAAAATGGCATTTTGTTCTAAGACCTCAATTCAGAGTGTTGGGCACATTTGTTTTCTGTAGCATTTTTGACAGGTAAGCAGGAGAACAGCCTTACAGTGGCTGCAGTCCCACCACATTAGGTTTTTAACTAATAAGATCTCACAAACTAAAGAGGATTGTGCCTGTTCGGTATCTGGACTGGGGATCAAGGAAATCCCTGCTGCTGCTGCAGAAAATGGTAGTGATGATTCGGCAGGAAGCATTTTTTCCTTTCAGTCACGATTGAACCATCACTTAATCATAGTGCTAGGAGATGACTTGCTGCTGAAAGGGCTAATGAGACCTAAAAGTGAAGGATGAGATGTAAAACCAAAACCCTAACCATGTAAAAGATTGCATGATACTTCTCTCAATGAGGAAAGGGATTCCTGCATTATATAGTTTGTAAATCATCTTGAGATCCTTTACAACATAAGGCACTAGATCATAAGGCAATTATTATATACATCACTTAACTCTTTAAACTTATTTTTGTGTGGAGTAGTGAACAAGGTCAGCTGGATCTGTAATGGCAAAGACTAGAGCAGGGGTAGGCAACCTATGGCACAGGTGCCGAAGGCGGCACGTGAACTGATTTTCAGTGGCACTCACACTGCCCGGGTCCTGGCCACCAGTCCAGGAGGCTATGCATTTTAATGTAATTTAAATGAAGCTTCTTAAATACTTTATTTACTTTATATACAACAATAGTTTAGTTATACATTATAGACTTATAGAAAGAGACCTTCTAAAAATGTTAAAATGTATTATTGGCACGTGAAACCTTAAATTAGAGTGAATAAATGAAGACTTGGCACACCACTTCTGAAAGGTTGCCGACCTCTGGACTAGAGTTTGGGGGAAAGCCTTATAATCTATCACTTGCGCTTAAGGAAAGCAGGTGTCAATGAAAGGTGATTAAGATTTATCTATGGTCTTAGTGATAACATGAAGTAGCAGCAGTTGATAGGTATTCAGACATGACTGAGCCACACAGAGCTCCTGCAATATGGAAAAAAGGGAACCTTTAAGATAATGTAACCGAACTAAGGAGTTCAGCACCTGGGAATATCCCAGAGGGGTTTCTTTAGGAGTAGAAGTTTAAATGGCAAGCGTGTTCAAGGAAGGGACTGTGCATGGCTAAGCATACTGTCAGCACTAAACAAATCACAGTTATCGATGTGCCTTTCTTTAATCCGGAGGATGGAATTGTAACTTCTTGAACAAAGAAGGTGAGGGCGTCTGCTTCCACATGTGAAGCTTTTTACAAAGGTGGAATTGTAGCATATGGCTCTAATCCTGCTTCTTGGACAAACTGAGAGAAGGTGAGGGCATCAGCTTTTGCACCAGTTGGGGCTTTGTGCTCTAGAAACAAGCCCAGGTTGTCCCTGTAACGGAGGGCAATGCTTCTGCTCCAGAGAGGCTCCTCAATCCCCAGCAGCTCTCGCACATGCCATGAAATCTCCTGAAATGCAAGAGGAAACATAAGGGAGCCTATTCTTAGTGTGGTGGCTACATCGATAGAGCTCTGTAGTGTTTAGCTGCACAGAAAAGAACTCCTGCAGTTTCTCTTTTCAGAATGTTTTCCTTTCCATAATGTAGGAGCTGGAGAGTGATTCGGCAAGATGAGTCCAATGTGCAGTTATGATTAGAAAAAAGATTATGTAAAAACAGCACATTCTGATTACTTCAGAGATTTACTGTGTGGTGGAATCACAGCTGCTGTCTTTATTGCCCCAAACAGGTTTTTTTTTTTTTTTTTTTTTTTTGCTACTATTAGCACTTGCAGAGCAAACACAGCTATGGGTGAGTGAGCGGGATTCTTTCTTCTCTGCCTACTACAGCATCAACACTGTCTGCTAAATTGTGTCTGCAGAACTTTTATTACTGATGAGAATATCAGAGGCAGAAAGGCCCAGTTGGATCAGCAGTGGCACTGCTCACTAGAAAAATTATCTGACTTGTAGTCTTAGCTAGCTGGACCTGGAACCATCAGTGGGAGAAGCCGGACTATAACTTTTAATATAGTCACTTTTCAGAATATAAATCTTGTCTTTTAAAACCTTGATCAATTCACCTTTCGTGTTTCTAATCAGTTTTACTATTTGCTAAACCACATCCCATTGTGCAGTTTCAAGTGGGAGGCTATTATGGTCTTCTAACTGGTACTCTGGGTGCCTTTGATATGATTTAAAATAACAATACAACTAGAACAAAACCAGCAGCAACCTGGAGAAACCCCAGCAACCCTCCCAGCCCTAATACAATCCCTTCGACAGGACTTTTCCACCAACACTCCCCTCCTTGTAAACTGTAAAAGGCTTGAACAGTAAGGTCATACAGCTCAACTGGTGCCCTCATAATCACTTCTAGCAAGTAGCTGGATTTTGGTTACATACAGGCGTGCTGTGGTGCCTGAGCGTCATATACACAGGATTACAGCCTCACTGCAGAATCAATCAGAAATTGGGTTAGGTTCAGAGAGGACTCTCACTGAAAAACCTA
This sequence comes from Gopherus evgoodei, assembly GCF_007399415.2. Taxonomy (NCBI): domain Eukaryota; kingdom Metazoa; phylum Chordata; order Testudines; family Testudinidae; genus Gopherus; species Gopherus evgoodei. The sequence goes on from NC_044325.1 coordinate 43,400,515, forward strand.
CATTGGCCAGATTCTGCTCTTGGCTATACCAGCACCACTCCTTTGTACTCAGTGGAGTAATTTTCAATTTGTAACAGTATAGCTAAAACCTGAATCTAGGTGTCTTCAGTAATAACAAAGGAAACCAAGAAGATAATGGCCAAGGGTGAGATTCTCAAAAATGCCTAAATTCCACTCTCAGTCTGTGGGACACAGGTTCCAAACTCAAGTAGGTGCTTTTAAAAATATTACCCCAAGTTCATTTTGCTCTGACTGTATATTAGAACTAAAGGGTTAGAACTGTTGAGCCAGTCAAGAGTTAAGATTGACCCAAATGCTTGGTGCTTTACAGCATAAAGAACACAATGTTCAAATTCCTGCCACGGTGCATAAAGATTTTATCTCTTGTTGCTTGTGAGTTGCAAACTGTTTGAATTTCCAGCTCATGCTGTGTGATGGAGGCAACCGTAGATAATGAAGATATGAAACAAAATTGTTATGGCTCTGCAAAAGCAGCCTATGGCCCATTTGAAGTTCAGTACCCTCTAGCTCACGAGGATCCAGCCAGCCAGCTCTTTTTATGTGATAAAGAAGGCAGTGTACACATGCAGTCAAAGAATAAGAATAAGAATCATGCCTAGTGGATTTAAAGTCCTTTTCAAACAATCCCCACAGCCTCACTATGAGTTTAGGAAAGGATTTTACCCATTTTTTCAGTGGATAACTGATGTTAGGAGAGGTTGTAGCCCAAATTTTCAAACTCGGATGTTTAAAGTTAAGCATCTAAATCAGTTACATGATTTTCAGAGGTGCTGAATGATTTAAACAGCCGCAGCTCACAATGAGCACATAAGTGACCTGGGTTCCACATGTGCCTAACAATATGGACTTAAATGTTTAAATACCCACTTCTGAAAAATTTGGCTTAAGAAACTTGTTCAAGGTTACACAGAGTCAGTGGCAGAGCCAGAAGTCACGGGATCCAGAAATGGTCTGAAATAAATAGGATTAAATTCAATAAGGACAAATGCAAAGTACTCCACTTAGGAAGGAACAATAAGTTGCACACATACAAAATCGGAAATGACTGCCCAGGAAGGAGTACTGCAGAAAGGGATCTCGGGGTCCTAGTGGATCACAAGCTAAATATGAGTTAACAGTGTAACACTGTTGCAAAAAAAGCAAACATCATTCTGGAATGTATTAGCAGGAGTGTTATAAGAAAGCCACAAGAAGTAATTCTTCTGCTCTACTCCACACTGATTAGGCCTCAACTTGAGTATTGTGTCCGGTTCTGGGTGCCACATTTCAGGAAAGATGTGGACAAACTGGAGAAAGTCCAGAGAAGAGCAACAAAAATGATTAAAGATCTAGAAAACATGACCTATGAGGGACCTGTTGGCTGTGTTTCTTCTGGAGAAGAGAAGACTTAGAAGGGATATGATAAGTTTTCAAGTACATAAAAGGTTGTTACAAGGAAGAAGGAGACAAATTATTCTCCTTAACCTCTGAGGCTAGGACAAGAAGCAACGGGCTTAAATTGCAGCAAGGGGGGTTTAGGTTGGATATTGGGAAAAACTTCCTGTCAGGGTGGTTAAGCACTGAAATAAATTGCCCAGGGAGATCGTGGCATCACTGGAGATTTTTAAAAGCAGGTTAGACAAACACCTGTAGGGATGGTCTAGATAATACTTAATCCTGCCATGAGTGCAGGGGACTGGACTAGATGACCACTTGAGGTCCCTTCCAGTCCTATGATTCTATGTGTGTCTTAAAAAAACCTATTCTGTTAAAGGCTCTCTGGTTTAGGTAATGTATTTTGGTTGGGCATACAGAAAACACAGTCACATTCAATTATAGTTAATGTTTTATCAGGTTAACTTTTTACTGCATTTTTCCTGCTCAAGCACTTGAATGTTATTATTTAAGTCAATACTAGTTTCTCAGCCATGGACTGAAAGTGAGGAAAGAAGAGCCTGGTGGTTAAAGTACAAGATAGAGACAGGATATCTCAGACTTGCTACATGACTCTGGGCAACTTCTTTCCTCTCTCACAACCCTATTTCAAAGGTGTGAAATGGAGATAGTAGTTATCAGAATTTCTGAGTTAACTGCACATCTGGACCCCTTGTGGCCTCCTCAGAGGTGCTCCACATAGGTCTTGGGAATCACTTTTCTTGGGATGAAATCCCATTATTTGCTCCCTCCAGACAGGGGTCTTAGGCTCCAGACTCCTGCAATTCATTATCATCTCAGTTGGTCTTACTTTAGTTCAGTTCTGCTCTCTCAGGAGCAATGACAGTTATTCAGTGACCAGCCAGCGTTCATAAAACAACGTACCATTTATTCAGAAAAAAAGTGTTTTAGGAAAAGTCAACAAAAACAGCTTATATGCATGCCTGGCTTAGCAAGTGGTCACCTACCTTCTACTTCCACTTCCAGTCCACAGCAGAGCCTGTCTCTCTTGGACACAGTCAACATGCCTGTCAATTCTTGGATAGCATGTGAGTGACCCTCTCTTTAGGCAAGAGTTTATATTTTATACAGTTTCAAGTCCTTTGTTGGTTTGACCTGGTTCAAAAGGCCTAAAACAATCTGTGTTATTGGGGGGAGGAGGGTACAGAGAGGAGACTGTGAAACTTCAAAAGACTTGTTCCAGTATTGGGGAGTTGAATTTATTTCATCCCCTCCCTGGCCAGAGATTTTGGTTCCTTGTCTGACCCATTTAGCCAGGAATACAATCACTAGCAACCATGAAGATACATAGAACATGAATACAGTAGTGTTTGAATATTCCATGCTTCTGTCAGTTTCCATAGTAGTTGTCACAAATTGTATCTCATTAGGGAGGCTGAACATCTTAAAAATCAATTTGCAGTTCTCTGATGCCTTCCATTCAAAACTCTCAGAGTTCTCTTTTGAGTATTATCAGTACACATTCCTACCATTGGGCTGTGCCTACACACTCCATATAAACTCAGAAACCTCTAAAAAGGCTCTGACCATTTGGGAGCTATATGGAGCCTACCTTGAATCACGGAACACTTCATGTGAGGCTGGATAAGGTGAAGCCTCTGTTCATCCCCAATGCAGCAAGTAAAAATTCCTTCTGGTCCTTCCTTATTAGCTGATTTTGGGATCCTTTAGATGGGGAATTTTGTACAGTTTTAATTAGTGAAGACTAGTTTGTTGATTTTAAAATGTGGGATGTTGTAGACCATTTCCTCCCCATATACACATCTCTTCATTAAGTGGTAGGACAAAGGTGGGCAAAATACTGGAGGTTTGATTGAGCGCCCAGAAATGCAGGTGCATATCCAAAATTCCTGACCCTGCTTCTCCACTCTTACATCACTTTTACACTAGTGAATTTCCATTGACTTCAGAAGAATTATACCACACAAAACTGATGTAATGCAGTGAAGAATCACTATGTCTCCCAAGCTGGGTTGTACTTGTCAAACAAACAAGTGTTTGGGCAAGATTTCTGTTGTTTCCTACTTGCGCACACACAGGAAGTACTGCCACAGCAGGCTCTCTTTTTCCTTTGTGGCCCTTCTGCCTCAGGTCCTAGATGGAACCCAGATGGGCATAAAGGCATGGAAATAATTTTTCTTTTAAAATACAACTTTTCTGAACTTCATAAAAGGTTTGGGGTCAGGGTTCATCTTGAGTTTTACATAAAGCTTTGGGAAGATTCTTACTGCAGCCAGAACAGTGTGCAGTGAGAAAAATATTGTTGCATTCTGTGTACCACATCCATCCAAACATCAGGTCTTGTGCAGGTTCTAGTTGTCCTATTGAGCATGAGTGTATTGGGCTTCCTATTATCATTAACAGAGCTGGAGCAGTGTTACCTCTTGATGTAAGCAGAGAACAAACATGAACATGTAGGAGATGGGATGGGAAATTACACTCCTAATGAAGGAAGGCATCTCTGTGTGTGGCACTCACCTTCATGTGGTCAAAGTCTGTTATGCCCATCTGTGGCAGGTTTGAGCAGTTAACGTGGATGAGTTTGCGGCCAGTGATGCAGTTAGTTGTAAAGCACTCCTGGCAGGAAAATCAGATGGAAACACTATACAGCAGTGAGCAGTACTGTCAACCCCAAGCATTCAAAACCCAACATTAGTAGCCTCCCCGTTGCCCAATCACGAGACTGGTGTAAAAGCGATGAGATCTTTAAAAATAATGGTCCCTCCCCCCCCACCCCGCTTCTGGTTTCTGAGCCTGGTAGGGGGGAGCTGGCTTCACTCTTCCCAGCTCCTGTCCGCCACCACCCCAGGGCTAGAAACTTGCCCTCAGTTTTCCAAGAAGGCAGAGATCCTGGGTGCTCTCGATGCCAGCTTCAGGGGCGCTGCCAGGCCGCAAGGCAGAGCAAGAGAAGCGGGAATTTCTCTCCCGTGGTTGCGCAGCCGGGTAGCGCCAAGCGATGGCGCCGCGAGTGGGGTTAGTAACAGTCCGAGCTCCCAGCTGGCCGCGCAGCGCCCCCCGCCGCCCCAGGTCACGGCGCCGCCCTCCTTGCCCCCGCATCCTCACCTCGTACTGAGGGAAGCCCAGCTGCCGAACCCACTCCGCCACCTCCAGGGGGCTCCAGGCGAGGCAGGCCGGGCCAGGCTGGGACTCGGGTTCTTCGGGCCCCTGCTCGGACCCGGCCTCAGGCCCTGGCTCCCCGGACCTCTCCTCCTCCGGGATCTGCTCCATCTTGGGCGGCTACGCCCCGCCATAGAGCCATAGCAACGCGTCGGAACAGTCTCCATGGAAACCTCCACTTCCGGGAGTCTGGCAGCTATTTCCTTCCCCGCCGGGCCCGGCCCCTTGTGTTACTGAAGCGCCGCCGTGCCGAGCAGCCCGCTCCCGCCGCTGGGCATGCGCTGTGGAACTGTTCTAGGGCAGGCCCGGGCCGGGGGGCGATAGGCGCGCGGCGCCCAGGCGGTCTGCCCTCGGCTCTTTCCGCCCAGGCTCGGCTGCTTCCGCCGGCGCCGTTTCAGCCTCTGGCAGCTGCTGACAGCTTCGGATCTTTCCGCCGCCTCGTCCCCCCTCGCCGGCTGCCCATGTCGGAGGTGCTGGTGGCTGCCGCCGGCTCCTGCTTCGAGCCCCCCGCGGCTGGGGAGCCAGGAGGTCGCCCCTGCTCCGTGCCCGAGGGGGACGCGCAGGGCCGCCGCTCACCTCCTGTTCCGCCTTCTGAGACTCCAGGTACTGGCGGGCACCGGGACGCGCCTCCCGCACTTGGACCCCGGGGCGCGGGCTCTTCCTGCTCCCCGCTCCGGTCCCTCGGGTGTATTGGCCGCTGCGCTCGGGGGCTGGGGGCTGGAGGAGTTGCTGCGGGGCTGCAGGCCGCGGCTGAGGGACGCCGGCTGAGCTGTGGGTGTGCAGCCTTCGCTGTGAAGCTGGGACTCATGTGCACGGGGTGTGGCAGCCCAGCAGCGCCTCGGGCTGACGGTGTTCCTTCCCTCCCTCCATCTCGCCTGCTCTCCCCTCTCCTAGGGTGGTATCTGCGGTGCTTGCCAGGCCGCCAAGGAAGTACAGTGCCTGTGACACCGCAAGGAGCAGCAATAGGGAGGGTGAGCTGGGAGTGGGAGCTTCCGAAGGGGATTTAGGAGCGTTACCGCCAGTAACAGGGTAGTCTGCTTTCACTCCACTTAGGCTATTGCTGCAAAATCGGAGCTTTCTGCAGCTGCTACGTCCTAGCACACTGTTTTCTGTACCCATCTTTAGAACCGGGTTGGCTGAGGGCTTGGGAAGAAATCAACACAGCTGCTGCTGACCTCTTTTGAGGTCTAAGGGTATGTCTACACTGCTTAGCCTAGCCTGTGATGGCATAGTTATGTCAGCACAGCCCCTTAGGCTATCTCTACACTACAGATCCTATGCTGACATAGACCACTAGTATGGACACACCCCATGGAAGGAACCACACCTGCCGGAACGATGTTGTCTATGTCGACAGAAGCCCTTTTCCATCGTAGCTGAAACTACACTGCGGAGTTTTGTTGGTTTTTTTCCACACGCCTCACTGACGTACCAATGCCAACATAACTGTTAAGCATAGACCAAGCCTAACTTGCCTCTTGATTGATACAGTTGTTTATCATTAGTTGGTTTCCAATAGCCTCTATCCCTCAGGATAATGGGTTGTTTCTCTGTTCCCTAGTGTACCAGCTGCTTTATATTTAGAGAAGTGTACTATGGTGTAAGCATTGCCTCATGTAAAGGAGATAATAATAACTTTGATTTGCTTAAGTTCCTAGCACTTTAGTCTCCAGGCACCAGTAAAGACTCCACTACAATCTTTAGACTAACAAAGCAATACAGCTCATTACAGGGAACCAATTAAGTTTGTTTGTTGTTTGTTTGTTTTTTAAAAAAGGAACATTGTTTAGTGTAGGGTTAAGACTTGAGATTCCTGGATTCTAAATACATTTTTTGTCACTGATTTACTGCATAACCTGAGCAAGCCAATTCCCCTCTCTTTGCCTCATTTTTTTCATTTGTAAAATGTGGCTAGTAATACTGACCTTTCTTACTGGGCTTATGAGATTTATTAAATGTTTGCTTAGCACAGTGGACTAAAATGCACCGTAGACATGCAAAATGTTTAATACCTGATGTGAAATCGAAATCTCCTGCTATGGAGTTGAGTGTGGTAAGAGCTCCTGACCATATCCCATGTGTCTCCTCAAGAGGATAGGATACTGGGCCTCAGTTTGAAGGGCCTGTGAGTCTAGAATTTATTTCTTCTTTGAACTACACACGGAGAATGTCTGTGGCATCCTTGAGAGCAAACCTTGTGATGTTTTTCTCTCTGACTCTGTTGAGTGGGTGGTTTATTACTGTATGTGTGTGAGGAACATTCTCTTTCCACCGCCACCTTCCTATCTGCTGTCTTGGTCTCAACTTCTTTATTTTGTTATATGCAATGTGTTTTAACCATGTTGATCCCAGGATATGAGAGACAAGGTGGGTGAGGTCCTATCTTTTATTGGACTGACTTTTATTGAGGAAAAATACAAGTTTTTGAGCTTAGACAGAGTTCTTCTTTAGACCTTCAGAAGAGCTCTGTGTAAGCTCAAAAGCTTGTTTCTTTCAACAAGTGGGTCCAATAAAATATATCACCTCACCCACCTTGTCTCGCTTTATTTTGTTATAGGCATTTCTGCATAAGGTGTTTACTACTGTGTTTAGATATTGTAGTATCTATAACCTTCCTCTAGTTCTCCGGAACTTCAGACATGTTCTCTTCCCTACTCTCCGCAGTCTAGCACTCTCCCTCATTTACTTCTCCTTTAATGTCTCATTTTAAAAACTTCCTTATCTCTTTAGTTTAGTTCATGACTGTGCGAAGCGTTTTGTAATCCTGTGTCAGGTCACCAGATGAAAAATTTCTCCTCGCAACCAGACTCAGGAACGTGGGACTTGCCTGATTTAGCTTATCCGTCACTACCAGATTGAGTCATATGACACTCAGTCTTGCTGGCTGTTGCTTTTTCAGGCCATATTTTCTCCAGCTCTTGGCAGTAAAATGTTCTCACATTGGTTACCAGGTAGAAGAGAAATTCTAGCTGTGCAGTAACATCAACAGTTATATCTATCATGAGAATGATGGATGTAAAAGATCTGCTAGGTTCCCTCTAATCTGTTGCAGGGGGAGAGGCACGAAATATTGTTTCCTGATGTATTCTGTAGCGATTGAGATCTAGGCTGTTCAGTCTTTGTAGGCAAGGAAGTTCCTTTTAGGTAATCTCCCTTGGAGAATCTTAGGGGGGCCAGAATAGGAACGCATGAGCAATAAATTAAAAAAATCAACCTTGTCTATTGCTCTGCTTATAAAGTTTGAGTGAATAGAATTATTTCTCCATTATACAAGTCATACCACTCCTTGGATTTTGAGTCTTATTCAGGTCCCAAATATAATATACTTTAATGAGCTTACTTTCTAATAAAAGGTTCTTAACATCATGCTCTTTTTTCTAAATTATCAGAGAACAGATAATTAATAAGCATAAAGATAAATATTTGTTTGGCTCCTATACCCAAACAAAACATTGTAAGCTTGGGACAGTGGGTTTCAATCCATTTCTTGGTGGAAAAATGCTTTCCTTTAAAAGCAACAAAACAAATACCTCACAACCCTGGTACTAATTGGTCCCCTTGTTTGTTCTGGCAGAAGAGAGGAATGGGCCTTAAACTAGCATATGTTCTCCTCTTTAAAAGCAGTTCCTCTAGATCAGATTGCAGAAGATTGGCAATGGGGTATGATGCCTGGACTGTTCCTGTTCTGTGGATCAGAGGCCTTTAACGTATGAGGCTATTAATCTGCTGTCTTTCACCAGCACCAAATTCCCTCTATTAAAAACAAGTAAAAGAGAATTCTAACTGTAATGCTCAACATTAAAAATCTGTGTAATTGGGAGCCTGTCAGTGCCCAATTAATGATCTTCTATGGGTAATGGAAGCAGACAGCAAGACTGTAGAGCATGCACTGGAGTCATGTGGGGACAGAGCTTGCCCTGGGTTCTGGAGACTAGCGGGAAACCTGGAGACTACATATGAACAGAAATTTGTTTTGATTGATCCCTATATACTGTGTCAGAAACTGTGTTGTCTTTCCCAAACCCTCCACTTAAGGCCATTGAAAGGATTAAAAACCCTTTCTGTCTGCTGTGGGGGAGGGATAGCATACAGCACAGAAGGATGCCAGGCCCAGCGTTAGGCTCCAAGGCTGCATGACCTTGGTGACTCTGGATAGCTAGAGTTTTGCTTTATTGTCTGCACAGTCTCAGAAGTTAAAAGCTGTTTCATCTTCTCTCCATCTTCCACCCATTGCTAGAGAATGAAGATTCAACCCCAAAACCAGAATCTGCATCCCAGACAGTTGCCTCATCGGTGTCCGAGGCCTCACAGTGCAGGTAGGAAAAGATTTTTGTGTGATGACCCACATTAAATGTTCCTCAATGTCAGGGAAGTTGAGGATAATCGGTCTCTCCCCCACCTCCTTCTGGATCAGCGGTGTCTGGCAGCTGTTCCTCTCCAGGGCATTGGAGACCTCAACTTCCTGTTTTCAGGTTCTGTACACTGTAGGCAATATTGGAAGAGCTATTCATCTTGACTTGGGGTTATTTTAATGCTTATAAAATAGTAAAATGTAACCCATGACTCACATCAGGTTATTTGCATCACAGAGCTAACTAATTTCCAGCAGGAAATTGTATGAGCTCTGGCTGAAGGATATTTTTAATAATTTAAAAAATATTCTCACTGTATCTAATCCCCAAGGAAGTTGGATCGGAAACCTGCTTTTTTGCTGCTGCTTTTTCAGTAAAATTTATACTCGGAATATCAATTGTTTGATTTATTATTGGAGGATTGCCAGTAAGCATTTGGCTGCATGCATCCTGGCTTTTGTTGGGGTGTTTGTGAACATTAGAGTTGCACACATTCAGCTTTTCTATGAAACTGTTGAAGGTTTTGTCTTAACTTTCCCTTTCTTACCCCCAAAAAACACACTCCCTCCTCCCCCCAACACACACACACACACACTTTCAGAAACAGATGAGTTAAATAGGTCAAAATTTGGGTCTCACCAGTTTAGTGTCCTCCTTTTAAAAATCCCTCACAAAAACCACAACTTGAAGTAATCCTGGCTTTGATGCTAATGAAATCTGCAGCACAGGAGAGACTGAGATTCCTGCTGCCTTCATAATTACAATTTCATCCAGGGAGACTGTACAGCAGCCCAGTTGGCTGCAAACAGACTTTTGCTTCAATCTGATTTTGTCATATACTCTAGGTCAGTGTTTCCCAAACTTGCGACGCCACTTGTTTAGGGAGAGCCCCTGGCGGGCCGAGCCGGTTTGTTTACCTGCTGCCTCCACAGGTCCGGCTGATCGCAGCTCCCGCTGGCTGCAGTTCGCTGCTCCAAGCCAATGGGAGCTGCGGGAAGTGGCGCCCAGTACATCCCTCGGCCCGCACCACTTCCAGCAGCTCCCATTGGCCTGGAGCAGTGAACCGTGGCCAGTTGGAGCCACGATCGGCCGGACCCGCAGATGCGACAGGTAAACAAACTGGCCCGGCCTGCCAGGGGCTTTCCCTATGTAAGCGGCATCCCAAGTTTGGGAAACACTGCTCTAGGTAATTATGGAATTTAATTTTCTCCAAAGAAACTATTTGGACATTAAGTAAAATGCAACCTACATTTGAAATCCATGTGAATGTTTCCTTTTAAATCTGTTTAAGGTCTGAGGGTTTTTTCTGAAGGGAAGAGAGTGGTGAGCAATATGAAAAAGAAGCTTGAAGGGGGAACTGACTTTCTTTTCTTAAATCTGCTTACAAATTTTCTGCAGCTCTTTTCACCTTCTCCACAAAATCCAAAATTTTCAATGCTGTTTTTTCAAAAAATTCAGTCAGCCCCAGCACCTTGTGGGGAACACTGCGAACCTGACATGTTGGACCCACCTACCAGGTTATGTAGCATGCATGTGTGCTAGATGAGATTGATCCCCAGCTAGGTCTGTGCCATCCACCTATTGATTTGAAAAGAAAACATAGTGGAAGATGTTCCACAAAGATGGCTATAAACAGTTACGTTTTGTAACAAAAACCTATTTAAAAGGTCTATTTTTTTTTAACTTTCTTTTGCTTAGCGACCTAGTGGGGTTATCTCTGTATCCTGATAATCAGATCATTTGAATCACTCTTTTAATGGAAACTGGTGGTGGGACATGCCCTTTCTACCAGCAAAAATGAGTTTAAGAGAATTTAGTTAGGCTTTGGTTCCTCCTGTTTTAGGGTCCAAGGTCGCATCCTCAAGGGAGTTGAGTTAAGGAACGACAGTCACGTCTGTCTTTTTCCAGCCTCCTCTTTATTTACAGAAACAATGCAGAAAGCATTAGGACTATTCTGTTTTTATTAGATGCTTCCAGCGTAGCTTGGAACAAACTGTCCCAGCATTGCTCAAAGCACCTCATATTCCTAAAACTGAAAACTTCACTTGCTTTCTACCATTGTTGACTAGCATGGAGAGAGTTAATTCTCTCTGAGATGCTACCACTGATCCCAGCCATCAGTGCAATGTTAGTAAAATAGCCCTTCTATGAAGGGAATATGGCTGGGCTCAACTGGAGTGAATTACTGCTACCTAAGAGACGATAAATGGGGAGTGAGCTCAGCAGAGTTGCTCACTCTGGCTTTGATGAGCTAAAGAGGATAGCTGGCTGTGGCTGAGGGTGGAACTTGGTTGAGAGAGAGCTTCTTGCTTTAATGCAGTGAATGCTGGTTCTTGGAAGCCCATTTCCCTTAGTTTATTTGCATTCCAGCCCCTGAATGGGGTGGCTCATCACCTGCCCTTGGCCCACCTGGCTCACTGTTTCATGCTCTTCAAGCATCTTGAACTGATGTGCTCTTTCTCCGAGAGGCCACCGATTGGATCACCTGTGAATGTGCATGCTGCAGAGTATTCTAGAAAAGGTGATGGTACATCAGAGGACCAGGATGTGGCCAGACAAGGAGAGAAGCTGGCTGACCAGATTCAACCCCCCAGGGAGGTAGGTGGCTTGCCACTTTTATTTCTGAAAGGTGAGACCGAGATGGTGAGTGCTTCTTCCCATCTGCTGCTCTGCCTGCATGTGGGGAACTGGGGCTCTGAGCATTTAGTTATGGCTGTTTCTGCACAATGGGGGAGTTAGGAGTGACAATCTAACCTTTAAAACTGAACTTGTTTCTCTCCCTCAGTGTATTGGGCCAGTCCTTGCTCCTTTTCAGTTTCCACCATTCCTAAGGCTTCAGGACTATTCTCAGCTACTGGCTTTTGTCTAGTGCTTCAGGGAGTTCCTGTTAATTTTAAATAAACTAATATACAGTAACTCCTCACTTAATGTTGTCCCAATTAACGTTATGTTGCTGATCAATTAGGGAACATGCTTGTTTAAAGTTGCACAGTGCTTCCTTAAGTCATTTGGCAGCTGCCTACTTTGGCCACTGCTTGCCGGATTCTCTGGAAGAGCAGCCCCACCCCATCAGCTCCCCTAAATTCCCTGTAAGGTATGTGGCTCCACAGCTGCCCAGCAGCAGTTCAGGTGGCCCTCCTCCCACTGCCATGCTGCTCCTGACCTGCCCTCTGCCTAGGAGCTGCTCCCAGGAGTTTCCTGCTTGCTGGGGAAGGTGGGGAGAGGGGTGTTGATGTCAGGATGTCCCCCTGTTCCTGCCCTCCTGCTCCATACCCCCTCTCCACAAAGTGGAGGGGGGGACAGTCACAGGGCTCGAGGACAGAAGGGCCGGGGAGGGAGTTTGCAGGAAGCTGTTGCTTCATTTCTGAAATGGCTGATCTGCTTAAAAGGGCAATGTACTTGAAGGGGGGTCAGCGTACTTAAAGGGGTAATGCATGTCTCTCTCTCTCTCTCTCTCTCTCTCTCTCTCACTCATGCACATCCCCCCCAGCACTTTGGAAAATCAGCAGCTGTGCATGTGCTGTCAGGAGGAAGGAGTGGTGCGCTCCAGCTGGATAGCGTAGGTTCATCATCATGTTCAGTTTTTGCAATGAAGTGTTTGCAGCTACTGCCCTGCATCTATTATGTTTCCTCCCTCCTGCCTTAGTCCATGCTCCCTTGCAGAGTGTGAGGCTACATTAACAACAGCATATTAACCCTTGAGGTCTCAGCCGAGTGCTAGTTCATCATTTAGTAGAAAGGCATTGCCTGGGAAATATTCTACTTGCTTACTCCACCAGTTCAACGAAGCTTTACAATCAATCATTGCTGTGTACAGCATTAAACTGTTTGTTTAACATTGTTTAAAACTTGTACTGTATATGTATATAATGTCTTTTTGTATGGCAAAAAATTTTTCCCTGGAACCTAACCCGCCTCCCCTTTACATTAATTCTTATGGGGTAATTGGATTCGTTTAACATTGTTTTGCCTAAAGTCGCATTTTTCAGGAACATAACTACAATGTTAAGTGAGGAGTTACTGTAGCAGATTTTTTTGGGGGTGGTGAAGAAGCAATGTTATAGTTCTTTCAGGGAACAAACAATGCCTGGTAATTTCAAATACAACTTTGGAGAGAGATTGTGTAATAATACTCTTGCACCATAAACTCTGTCTGCCTATGTGAGGAGTGGGTATTGGCAGCACTGTGTTAATCTGGGCAACAGTTTTAACAAGTTCATAGCAGGCATCTGTTTAATTGTGACTGCAGTCTAAGCACTGGGAAAACTGAAGAGGCTGGTTCCTAGAACTGGAGCAGCTTCAGCACTAGAGAGGGCATCTGGGTAGATTTGGAATCTTTTACCAAATAGAGCAATGATAAACCCCAAACTCTGAGGCAGTGCAAACATCTCCACAGATGATGCTTCCTTGGGAGACCAGAGGGCACTAGCACAGTGCAGCATTTGACTCAAGAGTTTCAGTGTTGGAGGAAGAGAAGGCCATGCACAGAAACTGTCCTTTGAGCCAGCCAATTAATTAGTAAATACTTTATACTTGTAGCAGAAACCCAATTTGATGTGGGAAATTGATGTGAGTTCATGGAAATGGCTCCTTCTCCGTCGATCCCTGACAAACCATTTAAAATCCAACTGGAGGCCCCCAGAGCCACTGAGGAACTTTCTTATGTTTCCTGCACAGGAGGCCGTAGTGCGGATGACCAAGTACCGTGCCCCACAAGGACCAGGGGATATAGTCATGATACAGTCGGAACACACAGGTGCAGTGGATGTCCTCTCTGCAGAGCTGGAGACTACAGATCTCCTTGATGAGCAGAGAAAAGGTGAGGACTGTGATGGAAGTAGTTCCCTTGGGTAGGAATGAGGCCCGTAACACAGATCTCCTGTGGCAGTAGGATTGGAACTGTTAGTGCTCTCTTTCATTAGGGTGGGCAGAGGCAGTCCACTAGACATTATCAGCTCTGTATCACTGGGAGTGGTCTAGTGGTGAGTGTAGGGGACCCCTATTCAGGACTTCTGGGTGATATTCCCAGATTTGCCATTGATTTGCTGTGTGGCCCTGGACAAGCCACTGCTTTAAGTAGCTTCTGGACACATCACATCACTTAGTATTGTGTACCTTCTCCATTGTCTGGACTCTAATTGTCATTGAGTACCTAACCTGCCATGTGGGTCACCTACCCCCTCCTCAACTACCCGTCTCTTTAGAGTGTGCACCTGCTGAAACAGTTCCAAGGGCTGGTCTTCACCATGGGGAGATCCACACTGCTGCAATGGATGTGTCAGGGATTGATTTAGCGGGTCTAGTGAAGGCCTGCTAAATTGATGGCAGAACTCTCTGATCGACCCCAGTACTCCAGCTCCCTGAAAAGAGTAAGGTACCATCAATGCAGCACAGTGAAGACACCGTGGTAAGTTGACCTAAACTATGTCGACTCCAACTATGTTATTCACATAACTGGAGTAACGTAACTTAGGCCTATTTACCCTGGTTATGAAAACAAGCCCTAAGTAAAGCAGTTTAAAAACAAACTCTCCTCCCCTTATAAACCTTAGCTCACAGACACAGGGGTGAGAAGATTTGTGAGTAGGAAGCTGAGAGCAAGAAATTTAGTGAAGTCCTTTCTCCTGTCAATGCCTGAGTATTACTCAGTACAGCATTTAATGGGAAGCACGTGTTTGCATCTAGAACAGACTGGATCCTGCTGTGTGTTGGGGCAGGTGAATTGGTGGGTGAGCTATCAAATAGGCTATAGAGAAATCTAGGAACAGACAGAGTGGAGGAGGGCATGTTAGGGCCAGATACTGCATTCACTCACACTCTTTCTCTCTCTTCCTGCCTCCCCCCCCCACACATACATGAAGACTGACCAGGAGAAAGGGCTACTACAGACAAAGGACCTGTGAGATTGGTAATAGATCTTAGCCTGGAAGAGAAGAGATTTTAGATTTTAAAATAAATTGGGCAATGGCTGACTACCCAAGGTGTTTGAGGGATATTTGGATATTTGTGGAAACTTTTGAAATAGAAAGGGGACTGGTGATAGGGTCAGGACTGTTGTTGTTATCTCTTCTCTCTGCTGCCCTTCCAGGACTCAAGATGTCTCTTGCCATCATAAGTCCAAGATAGTATCCACCTGACCTAGCCTCATCTGTTTATCCTCTCTCACTATTCTGCTCTTATTTAATGTGTGCTGTGTTCCATGGTTGGCATTTGGATGCATGTAGAGTTACTCCTTCAGGGTGGTCTACAGAGGTTTGCTTAGAATTTCCCATTAGTGGTAGCAAGGAACCTTTAGTGTCAACGAGGTGTCATAGTTTATAACCCGTTGAGAGCAAGTCTGTACGTGGTGGGGAAAATGCTAGTATTTTCTCTACACTGGCACTTCCACTGGTGGAGCTAAATCAGCAGGAGATTCTCAGAGCTTGTAGACAAGCCACATAAGTCATGGGAGAGGTTATGCCTCTGGGTGTGAAGAATAAGCCGTGTGAGCCCCTTCCGCTCCTCCATTCTTAGGAATTTTGGATTGAATTATGTAGGCTTTGGGTCAGCTGAGAAGGCGGTTTCTGCATGCATGATGCTAGCTGGTTTCTATCTGGATTCTTAGGCTATGTCATCATGCTGTGCTGCCCAGTAACTCTACCTGCCACTGTTTGGTGTCTGTATGGAAGCAGCAGAATTAAGCCATAGGTGGAGCTGAGGTGCTGGAGTATTGTGTAGTGCACTTGATGGGACAGAATTTTTAGTTAGGCCTGTACCTAACTTTGGCAGTCTGACTCTGTGCCTCTAGATAACAAGCTAATCCAGAGAATGGCTTTGCAAGCTCTGGAGGGAGGGGAGATGGTTGGAAGGGAAATCCAGGCAAGTAGTATGTCCAGTTCCGAGGGCAGTGCTAATGGAAGGCACCTGTCCTTGCCTTGAGAGGAGATGGAAGGTAAAGATTTGAGTTCAAGAGCTTTATCAGGAATAGCCCTCTTGTTAGCAGAACTCTCTCTGGTTGCCTTCTGACCAGTGATGAGTGGCTTGTCTTTTATTTTTCAGCTCAGCCTCCTCCTCTGGCTCCACCCTCCACTTGGACCACTTGCAAGATAAGGGAATTCAAAGCCAAAATGGGAAAGGAGAAGAATGCTCAGATGGTGGTGAAACGGGGTGAAGTAGTGACAGTCCGGGTCCCAACACACCCAAATGGGAAGCGTGTTTGCTGGGAGTTTGCTACAGATGATTATGACATTGGCTTTGGGGTCTATTTTGACTGGACTCCTGTCACCAGTACTGCCATTACTGTGCAAGTCAGTGAATCAAGTGATGAGGAAGATGAAGAGGAGGAAGATGAGATTGAAGGTCAGTGCAAAACTTTACAAGAGAAATTAATGTGTTCATCACCGTGGTACCCAAGTACCTCCAAATCAGGTGCTGTAATCCTCACCACTTTGGGTAGTCAAACTACATGTTGACTGCAACCTTTCTGGAGTCCCAAAGCTAAGCCACAATGAGAAGACACTTCCTAATGGCTGCTTTTCTCCCCCACCCCAGGGGTATGCTCCACCAATAACACAGCATATCCTTGCATATTGAACATTGATCACTTGTTTCCACTGTTTTCTATCCCTTGTTCAGTTTCTAACCTGTAACAGGATCAGAGTACAGTATGAGACTCTGACTTAACTCTTTGATCATCAGCCTAACAGATTGCGATGCTTATGCAATTCCTGGGTTGGAGAGTAGTGGTTTTTCTCACTGTATCAGTAGTTCTTGTTGACTGTACCCAAAGGGCATGCTGCACATGTCTTGAGTATCTGTACCTAGAATGTGCGGGGAGTCTCAAGACCAATGCAGGTCCCATCTCAGGACCAGTGGTGACTAAATTAAGCCCCACTGAGGAATCCTCTTGAAGTAGAAGGGAAGACAGAGACCACCAAGGCCAGAGGTGAAACTCTCCATTGCATTCCTCCACCCACAATCAATTTATCTCTGGCATTGGGCCATCTTGAGGAGACCTTGCTGTTTAAAGGTATCTGCTGGGTGAAGAGGACAAGGAAGAAAGGTGGGGGATTCAAACTATTCCCCAGTGCGTCAGTCCCAAAGGGTGCCCCCTCTCAAAGGAGGTCTCCTATGTAGAGAGACTTTGGGTTGTGCATTGGACAGGGTGGGTGTCTCAGCCAGTCTTCATTAGCTAGATTTCATGTCCCTGTTATGTAACCATGCCTTATTGATCATTTCCCCTCTGTTGGTTTGTCTGATTGCTTGTCTCCTCTCTCCCACTCAGGACTCACCCCAGTTGGAGATGTGGAGAGGGGCTCTAAAAGCTATCTACGAAATCGCTATGGGGAGATCATGCCTGTGTACCGAAGGGACAGTCACCGGGATGTGCAGGCAGGCACCCATGACTACCCGGGCGAGGGCATCTACCTGCTCAAATTTGACAACTCCTACTCCCTCCTGCGCAACAAGACTCTCTTCTTTCATGTCTATTACACCAGCTGAAGGAGTGGAGGGAGTGGAGACAGCAGGCAGGTAACACTGAGTAACGCAGGCTGCCAGCTGGGACTGGCACTCCCTAACTGGCACTGCCCTATGGCCAAGTGACACCTGACTCTCTGTTCTTATCCACAGGAGAGCAGGGTTTCCCCCCATTCCCTCCTAGCTTACTCACAGGAAACGGTAGCTGTGGCTGCTCAGTCGTCCAAAGGCAACTCCTCTTGCTCTAAATTTCAGGAAGCCTGCTCTGTGCAGGCATCAGGCTGGGACTTTTCATTACAGCCAGTAAATTGTCAGAGGGTAGATTCAGGTGGTAGCGTTTCTTTCTATTTCACTTGTATGAACTGAAGCTGAAATACCCTTTTATTAAAAAAAAAAAAAAAAAAAAAAAATCCTCAAACTCTCCTGCCACCTCTGGATCACCAGGGGGTAACTGCCAACCATGCTTTGCTAGGAGGCAAAACCACCTGTACCACAGGCACTCTCCAGCTACATCCTAGCTGCACTGCTGTGCTTCACACACCAGCCAAGCCTCCAGTAATCTGAGTGGGGACTCATCCCTCCAACTGCCTGAGTTGCAGCCTGCATCCTCTGATCCCATTCGTGGTGGTGTAGTTATGTCACAAGTGCCAGACCCAATCATGTGAAACCTTTATTTTGGAGCCTTGCAGAGGTAATCAGTAGGAAGATCTCCATAGGAAAGAGAAAGTAGGTATGGATAGGGAGGTGGATACACATCATCCTGACAGTGGGGATGTGTGAAACTCCTGTCACCAAAAATGTCTCTTACCTGTGGGGAAAACTGAGCTGCAGTCTCTTGTGTTAATGTAAAACTGTTAACGATCCCAGGTCAAATACTTTGAATCTGAAAAATATGGGATCATCCTTTCCCTTATATACCTGCTTGGAGTTAGTGAGTCCCTGAAGTCATTGCTAACTCCTAACCTATTGAGGAATGCAGCTCCCTGGCCCACCTCAGGGGTTAGTAATGGCATTAGTGGTCAGCCTCTGCTCAGCTCTTGGCAAGAATAAGCAAGGATCACATTAATCTGTCAACAGTTGGGTTTTAAAGGGTATTTATTTGTAACTTCTTAAGATTTGAAATGAGTATTTATTTGATTTTTATTCAATAACATTCTCATTCAATGTAGCTGCTGAATGTGCTCTATGGTACATCTGTTTGGAGTTAAGAGTGGCTTTGTGCATGATGATTCTGGTGAAGTTCCAGTCTGACACCCTCCAGATATTGCCCTTCTGTGCAGATACAGCCCTCGCTGCAGATGGCATTAGTGTTATGTATAAAGTCAAAATCTTCACCCTCCTAAGAAGCCCAGTAATTCCCTGGTGATTCCATACCTCTTAATTCAGGCCCTTCTTTTTATCTCCTCTGCCTACTTAAGCACTCAGGAGGAATGAGTAGGTCAGGGAGGTAAGAGCAGAGGAAGATGTACAGTTGAGCAGCCCTTGCCAATCTGCTGCTTCAACAGTAGTGGGTGGGGAGGGCAAGGCAGCATAGGCTCAGGCACCAACATGTGCTCTTCTTTTTCAGGAGAGGAAGGAGGCAGGGAGCACTACTGCTGTGCTAAGAGGTGAGGGATGAGGAGCAGGGCTACTCCTCCTTTAAGAGGCACAGAGGCAAGCAGCCGTAGCTCTTTTCTCTTCCCAGGAAGGGAGAGGGGAGTGAAGAGCAGAATGGCCCAGTCCTGGAGGAGCTGGAAGGTAAAGTAGCCCCCTAATTCCAAGTAGCATCAGTGGAGGGGCCCTGCAAGGAGGAAGAGAAGCAGGATTTTTTTAAGGGTAAGGCCCTCCCTTCCCTTCTGAGCAGCCTGGGCAGGGGCTCCTCTCTCCCTGACCCCCTAACAGCCAGGGCAGGGATGCCTGCTTCCTCCCCAAGCCCTCTTTGAAGTGCCAGGGCAGGTACCTCCCTCTCAAGTTGCTTCCTTCCACAACTTTTCCCCCAGGGCCTGATCAGCTAATGCAAGGAAACCCTTCTTTTTACTCAGTCTGGCTCTCAACTTCCTAAACACCAGATGTGGAGCAGGGTCCTGCCCCACCCCTTAAATATTCTGCTTCTGACTGTAAATCTCCATGCCACCTCCTACCCCCCACCCCACTGTGCAGTGCATCAGTGACTGCTATGTATTTGGCCCTGTGCTACATATTTTGGAGGGTCCTGCCTGCATCTGAAAGACTAGAGGAATGAGCGATGCACTGTCTAGGCCACCAGCTGCTGTCTGAAACAGGACTTAATAAATAAGGAAGACACGTCTGATCTGTGTGTATATATACCAGGTATTCTAGAGACAGCTGATGTCATTGATTCTCATTTGGAGAGCTCTACTCAGGGCCAGTGTTCTAGAACTGTCTCCAAGATAAATTTTTCCCCTTTAGCCAAGAAGAGACTATTTCCTTTCTAGGTAATTGGCAGCTGATCCAAATAATCAGTAGGTAAGGTGGACTGTACAGTAGATGGGAATCTCAGTGTTCAGTCCTGGCCTTCTGAAATAGAGACATCTTTCTTCTGAGGCTCAGTCCACTTCATCAGATTTGCCCCCTTCGTGTCTCCTTGATTAAAGACAAATGCTCTTTATATATGGTGTGCAGTCCCAAGCTGGTATATGTGCCAGTCTTATTACCTCATTGTGTCTATAGTTATGTTTGCTGCTGACTGGAGTAAAAGGGCCTTGACCCATCTTCCTTTATTGTTATTTCACCAGAGTAGCTTGTATTTCCCATAAACACTCAACAGCTGAAAGTGGAGAATATTTAATCTACAATAATTAAAGCTTCACAGCTTCCAAGATAAATCACACTTTTTTCTTTGGTCTTTCATTTCCAAATTATGTGAACATATTGGTGACCTTGTCACCTGGGTACTGAATGAAAATATATGGGTGACTGACTGACTGAGAACCACTTATCTTTGGGATGGTTTACAGTCATCACTAATTGTTAGTAAAGTCAGTAACTTAGCCTTTAGTCTTGTTAAGATACTTCAATCAAGTCTCTAGCAGAAAGCATATCCAGTTAGCAAGGAAAGGATGCTGTATAACCAGCGGCTTACAGCAGTTAGTTCCATTCAGTGTATGGCATCTTAAGCCCCAGTTAGATCAAAGGAATAACCTCTTCTCCCTGTCTCACTCCTCGCTAAGCTACAGCTTCCTTAGTATCTCTGCCCACATACCTACTAGGCTTGTATCCAGCCCTGGTACCTATGGCTGAAGCAGTGTTGGGGAGACAGCCATTTTCACTGCAGACATGGGGAGCTGTGCCTCCTGAGTCTGAGACGAAAAGTGAATTCTGAAATGGATTCTAGTTTTGCAAGGCAGTTAGTTACCTAAAAATATTCACTTTGAGGAAAGTTCTTAACTTGTTTCCATGGAGCGATGCTTTTGTGTCTTTTCCTCTCCTATAGTTTGTGGCTAGAAAAAACTAAAACCTCACCAGAGAAAAATTATTTTCTAGTTGGCAAAGTGTGTCTTCCTTCCCTGTGTTTTTGTGACTGAATGTGAAATTAATTACTGGTTTTGGTATGTTCACCTGTATTATGAATGTTATACACACCTGGGAGTTTGTTTAGTAGTTTCTATGGCACATTCAGAAAGGGAGAGTATGGACAAACATAGCTTTTTTTGTGCAGGTCCTACATAAAAAACAACTCTTGTACTTAAATTTACAACAGTGGAGACTTAAAATCCCTAGCAGATTCTGACAGTGTCAAAGGAAATCATAAATTGCCACAACTCCCTCTTCCCTTCCCCATTGCAAGAGTATTGAGAGCAGTAGAAATCTCGGTAGTGTGTATTGCATTTAGATCACAGAATTAAAACTCTTGGGGCCTGTTTAAACTGAAGTCGTTGGCAAAATTTCATTGACTTCAATGGCAGCAGGAGTAGGCCCTTAGTTTTCAGACTACTTGGATGCCTGTGATCTGGACCCTTCCAAAGGGTATTTGTAGGGTTTTGTGTGCCACTTCTAGGGCAGACACTTTGATATTCGGGGCATGTTAAATAATTTTGTGGTATAATGTTAAGTCTTTTTTTTAAATGTTAGAGCTGGGATGAAAATGGATATTCAGACCTTGAGAGGGGGAATTTAAATGTCTGTTTTTAACTTTTCTTGTGGGAGTTGAAGAGGAATTTCTTAGGACCTTCTCTATTCTAGAAACTAGAGAACTTCCTGGCCAAAGCACTTTGCCTTCTTTCTCGCTGCCTGTGAACTTGCATCCCTTTTTAAGTAAGTGTGTCTGTGTGTGCACGCCATGAGGCTGCATCAGTAGCCTCCAGTGGGTAAATGTACAGAAACAGTAAGTGTGGCTGGACTTGTGGAGCTGGGCAGGAGATAAGTGGGGGAGCAATGTTAAATGTCCAGTGGCTGTGCCTTGGTGGCTCTGGAGCAGGAAGGAGCTCATTAGATATCTTTGCAGGGTGGGGTTTAGGGAGGGATCTCTATTCTAGTACACTTGCATCCCAGTTGGATTTTTTTCTTTTTCTCCTCTCCTCCCCCCAGAAGCCACTCCCTAAGAATTTATCACATGGTGCCTTGAAACAAGGAGTAAAACCAGAGCCATAGACTTTATTATTCACTTTCCTCAGACCCTTAGTTGCAACGGTTTCCTCCCCCTCTCTTTTCCATCTACCTTCCAAATAGCACACTTAGTAGTCGGGCTGGTGATCCCTTATAGTCTGTCACAGTTTCAGGGTAACTGCACCTGTATCACCCCACTCTGGTCCACCCCAAGAGTGCCCAATCAGGTCTCCAGCTGTCACCTGTCTCTGGCCAAGGATGCTTGTCCCACTCCCTTTTCACTGGACGTTTTAAGGCTGCACATGTCCTTGTCTTTTATATTGTGATATCCCCAGCAAGCCAGTCTGCCGAACAGCTAGTGCCTGTGTGTTGCTTTCTCTCTGAGGGCTATGAACAGTGTATTTCCAGCAGTTATGAGTTACCACACAGCTCTTTCTAAGCAAGCACCCTTATTAAGGTAAAAGCATTAAGGAGAACCTATAAAAACAATACATTCCAATACACATGCTAAAAGCTTATCAGAGGTTACTCTGATCAGTCCTAGGGGGCCCTAATAGGCCAAAGTCTTTCCCACCTTCCACAAGGATTGGGGCTTCCCTCAGATATAAGACCTTGTCTGTTTGCAGGATCAGAAAGGAAGCCTGAGTCAGTTTAAACCCAGCTCTTTTATATCAAAAGCCCTTTGTCAGTTTGTCTCCCAGTTTGAACCCATAAGTGTGCAAGCCTCCTGGGGGGTGGTATCTCTTTACAGGTGTTTACAACCTAAGTCAGAGGTCACAACCTTTCAGAAGTGGTGTGCCGAGTCTTCATTTATTCACTCTAATTTAAGGTTTTGTGTGCCAATAATACATTTTAATGTTTTTAGAAGGTCTCTTTCTATAAATCTATAATATATAATTAAACTATTATATGTAAAGTAAATACGGTTTTTAATGTTTTAAGAAGCTTCATTTAAAATTAAAGTAAAATGCAGAGTGCCCCCCCCGCTCCCCCCCCCCAGGAACAGTGGCCAGGACCCAGGCACTGTGAATGCCACTGAAAATCAGCTTGCGTGCTGCCTTTGGCATGCATGCCATAGGTTGCCTACCCCTGACCTAAATGATTCATCTTAATCAACATCCACTGTTTTTGGTTCCTCAAGGAGCTGTGATGACCCTCCCACCTGAAGTTTCATATAATCCCTGGCCCCCACTTATACATAAACTTAAAGCAATATGGTTCCCAAAGATATTGCATGTGGCTGCAATATCTGTCACTCTGTTCCTGGCAGATTAAAACTGTCTTAACTGAGACCTCACCAAGGAGCTAAGGATTACCACTGAAAGTCTGAGCTCTCTGGCACCCAAGGCTGGCTCTAGCCATTTCGCTGCCCCAAGCACAGCAGCACGCCATGGGGGGCGCTCTGCCACTCGCCGGTCCCGTGGCTCCGGTGGACCTCCCGCAGGCGTGCCTGCGGATGCTCCACTGGAGCCGCGGGACCAGCTGACCCTCCGCAGGCATGCCTGCGGGAGGTCCACCGGAGCTGCCAGCTGCCCTCCCGGCAACCAGCAGAGCGCCCCCTGTGGCATACCGCCCCAAGCACATGCTTGGTGCGCTGGGGCCTGGAGCCGGCCCTGCTGGCATCACAGGGCCTTTGCCTTCAAAAGGTGTCTGCTACTAGCGGGCATGCATAGTGGAATACCTAAGTGCTGTTTTTTCTTGAGAGCTGTAGATGTGTGGATGCCAAGGCAGTTAAAATGAGAGAGACTTGTGACCATGCTAACAGAACACAAAAATAGCAGATCTTGTGGCCATTCAGCCCTCCCCTAGTGGCCTGTGTGAATCCAGAGTTGGAGTTGATATGTGCTGCTGTGTACTATGGAACTAGATGAAGGATCAAAGGTGCAAAAATATCTAAATTGTAGATGACTTGTTCTCCTTTCCCATTCTTGATAGAACCACGGGAGCAGTGCATTGCTAGGCATATCCATATTAAGAGGGCATGCAGCTCAAATAAGGACAGTCATTGAAATTGTACCATGGTAATTTTAGAATTAGCCTCATTGACAAGAATTTAGCAAGATTCAAAGAGCGATGGGACACTTATGAATAACAAGAATGTCCAGGATTATTGCAATAAATACTAAATTAAAATGAAGTTCTAGAAGAGATCACACACTTCAGGGCTCAGATCAATCTGTTACTATCTGGAGTTGGGAAGAGACTTCCTGAAGGGACAGGCTATCCCATTGTTTGCCTACTATGAAGTTTCTTGCACCTTCCTCTGAAGTATCTGGTGTGGGCTGCAGCTGGAGACAGGATACCATGTGAGGTCTGATCCAGTATGACAACTCTGTGTATTCTGGTCTCCTAATTACCTGTGACTTCTGGAAGTATCAGCTGAAGAAATGTGTACTACTTCTCCTTTCTGACAGTGTAAGACTCTGATTCATATAGAATAAGAATCTGATTTGTGTAGCTAGAATGGATGATGGGTTCAATCCTTTGGGCAAAAGTGAGATTCATAGATTGAGATGTTAGATGCCAGCCATCATGCCAGGAGCTATAGAGGCATCACCAAGTGACCACTTTGAATTTTAGTTACTTTTGAAAACTTTCAGTGGTTTACGGCAGCCTCCAAGAGGCCTCGGTACCCTCATGACAGCAGTCTACAAGATGGAAAGGCCAGGCCCCACCTCATTGCAACATGCACCTCAGTAGCCTTTCAGGGGGAATGTCTTGTAGCCGGACACACCTTCAAGGTTTATTTTCTTGATCTGTGGTTTTCTTGTCAGTCCTCATCTGTGTTATGTGAAATGTTTCATGTACTGTAGTTTCAAACTGAGTTGGGTTCTCTGCACCAAACTGCTGCTTTTTGCCCTTTTCAAGGGATTGTTTCTAAATACCAAAAGGATACTTTACCAAAATGTGGCACTGAATGTTTTGCTCTATGGCCCAAAGAAAGTCTCTCTTTCTAGTGTGCTTGCATTTCCTTCTAGAGCTGGGTTAGTGTGTTTATATTCAGTATGGTGTGGCTGTTTTGTGACATGTATTGTTTGAATTCCAGACTCTTTAAATAAACTTTTCACTATGCAACCATGACTCTTTTGTCTTCTGTGAAGGTGAGTGCATGCTTCAAAGCTAAAACTCAAGACTTCAGGCTTTCAACAAAAAAATCTGAGCTGAACTTGGTTTTGAATAGCAAAGCAGAGAGGAATATTCATAGTGAACTTTGCAGCAGTGCTGGACTTCAGCAGCTGGCAACTACTAGGGATGTTCTCCTTACTCATCTTAGGTGGCATAAGCAGGGCCCTACTGTTGGGAAGCTCCCAATACTTGGAGCTCCTCTGGTATTGAGCCCTGATCAGATGCTTTTTTAAGAAGTTTATCATTCTGTTTTAAGATGGTGCTGTGAGAGGTCTTGTAGTCAGGTGTCTTACCTCCTTTGACAGTGACTTCTAACAATCTGGTGCAAGCAGGATAATTCCTCAACTTTGAAGGATATGGGTGAATTAGTCTTTGAACCCTTGTGCTTAAATTTAGTTGTTTCCCCACTTAATACAATGGAGATTGCAATATAGTTCCCTTTCCAGGATGACTCCAGTCTTCTGATCTCGCACAGACTGGTAAGTGGCTTGCCAAAACCATGCAACATGGAGACAGACTCTTGCCTATGTTTGGTCCAGCACAACACTCTGTTCCTGAGTTGCAAATAAAGCTGGTTTATGTGATGCTGGGGAATCAAAATATCTACAAAGTCTAATATAGGTGGTGGAGCAAGGCAAGGGGCTACATATTTCATCCAAACTATTTTTTGTCCAGATGATAAGGTCTTGTTGGGATTTTCTTGCCCTTCAAATGAATGTGATTTTTAATAGCAGCAGCAGACCATGCTTGCAGGGCTGGAGTCTGAGGGCAGGAGTACAGAGGCTTTTAAGAATTAATCAATCCCCCGTTTCCACAAGTTAGGAGGCAGCTCTGTCTGCTCTTGTCATAGTATCTGTACTGTAACCCCTAGCAGGAGAGGGGAGGGCTAAGGGACAGTTATTCTCCATTTCATCACCTTTAGAATTGTTGGAGGGAGAGAATGTTTTGTTTTTTGTTTTTCCAATTGAGAGATTATTTAAATTACCCAGAAACCATGTTTTTCTTCTCAGCCTCTCTGGATAGGGGGCTGTAAGGAGATGCACTAGGCCAATCTAAAGGCTATATTTAAATATCTCCAAGGAGCAGGCTGTTTGTAAAGAACAGCTGCTAGTGTAGCTGTGTTTCTGCTTTTATTTTGTCTATCTGTCTTTGACCTTACGTACCCTTCACCATTTATGCAGCATTGGGTGCTTTTAGGGAGTTCAGAGTGGAGGGACTAGTACAAATCTTAGGGCTCCTTTCACAGTGTGCATGTGGCTCCAGTTTGTATTTTTTACCCTGCTGTTTTGCTTTGAGTATTGTTGTGAATGGATGGGTAAGAGCATACAGGGTAGTGGTAAATGTAAAAGATATTTTCACAAAGCACATTCTGAATTTATTCACACTGGAAACCTAATTCAAGAGTTGTGCTGATCCAGTCATGGAAGAGAAAAAAGGCCATGTGCTCTAGGCCAAACTACCCATTGAATGCCCCCAGTGACCTATCTACACTCTCTATTGAATAATTTCCAGTGGCAGAGGCAGAAAACTGGCTTATGGACAACTCTTTAACTCAGGGTAAGTTTCATGCTTACCTCTGTTAATTGCTCAGCTGTGTGGTTCTTACACTGATTGTACCACACACACTTTCCTAACTCTTGGACACACAGGGGGAACCAGGAAGGGACACAGCCATTGCAATGCTGAGCATCACAGCACCAGCTTTTAGAAAATCATAGGAACAATAATTCAGGCTTTGAATCTCAGAAAGCACCAGTCCTCCCTATACAATGAATGGGGAGAGAGAGGTGCCTAAGAATACAATCCACAAAAGCCAGCATACTAGGTGGGAGTCTGCCTAAACTACCCAATAGGAGATGCCAACCTAATGCATGTGTCCTAAACCTGTTCCCTCTCAGAATTAGGTACTAGCTCTATTTAGCAACTGACAAATGGAGCTGCCTGGATTCAGACAGCTTAGGTGCCTAAGGTGTTTCTTATGGGAATGAGTTCAGCAGTTCCTTTGCTGCACCTACAACAGCTGGAGGAGGAGATGCGTGTCCTAACCACTGAAGTAGGGTCATTCTCACATTCTCTCTCCCTCTCTGCTGCTGGGAAAGGGATGGGTTTGGAACCCTGGGCTGCGGGGATCCTTCTCTCTTGCATTAGTCTGAATATGTCTGAACTCAGGCTGTTAATTTATTGGCTTCTGCTGATTTTACTGCTAAGGTCCTCCGTTGTTCTGTTTTTCTGTCCACCCCACCCCAGAGCCATGTGCATTGCACATAAAACTGTGGTCTACGCTTGGAAACCTGCTACCTTTGACGGGGGCCTGATCTACACTACGCGTTTAAACCGGATTTATCAGTGTTAAACCGATTTAACACTGCACCTGTCCACACAACAAGGCCTTTATATCGATATAAAGGGCTCTTTAAACGGGTTTCTGTACTCCTCTCCAACGAGAGGAGTAGGGCTGAAATTGGTATTACCATATCGGATTAGGGTTAGTGTGGCCGCAAATTGACAGTATTGGCCTCTGGGCGGTATCCCACAGTGCACCATTGTGACCGCTCTGAACTCGGATGCACTGGCCAGGTAGACAGGAAAACGCATTGTGTGGGGTGTTTCAGGGTATATGTTGTCAATTTATACCCCCTCCCTGCCGTGAAAGAAAAGGGAAAAAAATCATTTCTTGACTTTTTTTTAATATGTCACCCTACGTCTACTGCATGCTGCTGGTAGACGCGATGCTGCGGCACTGAACAGCAGCATCCTCTGTCCTCCTCTCCCCAGTGGCAGATGGTACTGTACAAAAGGACTGATAGCTGTCCTCATCATCAACCCATGAGTGCTCCTGGCTGGCCTCAGGTGAAAAATAGGAATGACTCCCGGTCATGGTATAACAGAACAGCTGGTAACCAGACTCATCATAGCAACTGGGGGCTGAGTTCCATCAGCCCCCCCATTTCATGTATAAAGAAAAGATTCTGTACTGCCTGGACTATCATAGCAGTGGGATGCTGGGCTCTTCTCCCCACCCCACCATTTAATGTCCTGCCTGGACTATCATAGCAGCTAGAGGCTGCCTCCCCCTCATTTTATCTCACTAAAAAGTCAGTGTTTCTTATTCCTGCATTCTTTATTACTTCATCACACAAATGGGGGGATACTGCCACGGTAGCCCAGGAAGGTTGGGGGAGGAGGGAAGCAACAGGTGGGGTTGTTGCAGGGGCACCCCCCGTGAATGGCATGTAGCTCATCATTTCTGCAGGATCTGACACAGAGCAGCTGTGCTCTCTGGTTCTCTGATACACTAGTTCTCTAGTACACTTGCCCCATATTCTAGGCAGGACTGACTCTATTTTTAGATAAACCATAAAGGAGGGATTGACTCAGGGAGTCATTCCCATTTTTGTCTTTGCGTCCCTGGCCAACCTCAGCAAAGGCTAGCCAGGAGCACCCATGACAGCAGCAGACAGTACAGAACAACTGATAACCATCATCTCATCACCAATTTACAATGGTACAGAACGATTGGTAACCGTCTCTGCTACCTTGCAAAGGCAAATGAATGCTGCTGTGTAGCACTGCAGTACCGCTTCTGTCAGCGGCATCCAGTACACATACGGTGACAGTGAGAAAAGGCAAAACGGGCTCCATGGTTGCCATGCTATGGCATCTGCCAGGGCAATCCAGGGGAAAAGGCACAAAATGATTGTCTGCCCTTGCTTTCACAGAGGAAGGATTGAGTGACGACATTTACCCAGAATCACCCGCGACACTGTTTTTGCACCATCATGCATTGGGATCTCAACCCAGAATTCTAATAGGTGGGGGAGACTGCAGGAACTATGGGATAGCTACCCAAAAGTGCAACACTCCAGAAATCGATGCTAGCCTCAGTACATGGACACGCACCACCGAATTATTGTGCTCTGTGTGGCCGTGTGCACTTGACTTTATACAATCTGTTTTACAAAACCGGTTTATGTAAAATCAGAATAATCCTGTAGTGTAGACATACCCTGGCTGTCAGACATAATCCTCTTCTCTTACCACTTCAACCTGGTTCACAGACAAAGGGCTCAAGCTCTGCCAGAACTAGATCCTGTTGTGTACTAAGCTCCAGATCCAAAAAAAGCACTGACCATGGCACTGATTTCTGCAGTGCTCTGATTACCAAGGGGAACTGGCCAATCTATGCTGTAACCGGGACTGGACTTGCTTGCTGCCACCTCTACCACTGCCATGATGACTTTACATGGGTGTGGGCTAAACTTGGTTTAATAGCTGATGTCCAGCCTAATGACAGGACCAACTGGTGTGCCCCCTTCACGGCTGGGGAATGGCGGAAGCAGTGATGTGGGTGGGGTTGTCTGGGGAGCTGTGGAGGGGGGGTGGATTGAGGTCAGACCCCTCTACAAGAATGAATACAAGAAAAGAGGAAAACCGGGGCCTGGGGAAAGGGGTTTGTTCCCCCCCCGTTATGGGGTACCGCCGGTTCCTTCCAGCCCCAGGATCGGGGCCCTCAGGGGGTCCCCAGATGGGGCTGTCCTGTTCCTCTTCCTCTCCGAGCTGAGTATAAAGCCCGAGGCTTCCCCCTACCTGCTCCCTGGCCATGTTGCTTTCCAGTCCCAGCCCCTCGGCCTCAGGCAGCGGGCGGTCTCCGCACCGCCGATGGAGCTGGGCTCCCGGGGGCCTTGGGCAGTGGGATGCGCCGGCCGAGGTGCCCCGGAGCGTGGCTCCGGCTCCAGGCACCAGCCTCCGCTTCTACGTGCTCTGGTCGCTGCAGGAGCCGGCCCGGCAGCTCAGCAGGTGAGATCCGCGGCGGCAGGGACCCGGGGACGAGCACTGTAGGCCCGGCCACCGGCTCTCTCGAGTTCCACGGGGCCTGGGGCTTTCCCGGAGGCTCGGCCTGCGCGGAGCCGGTGGGATCCCGGCCTGGGCTCCGAGCGCGCTCAGCCCGCACGGGTCAGGGCTCTCAGCTCTGGCAATTCCCCGCTTCGCCTGCGGGCGACGCCACTGCTGGCACCCATCCCGCAGGTGTGCCGCTGCCCCGAGTCCCCGGCGTGTGAACCCCGCGGGACAGACAGCCCCTGCCCCGCCAGCCCTTAGCTGTGCCAAACAGTGGGGAGTAAACTAAACGCAGCTCGCTAGTACCCGGCCTTCCTCTCTGGCTCTAGAAGCGGTAGGTGGCTTTTACGCAGCACTTCCTACAGGGCTGGTGCAAGGATGTTTCATGCCCAAGGCGAAACTTCCACCTTGCGCCCCCACCTACCTGTGGTGCCCGCCCCAGCGGCAGATCCCCCCTCTGCCCTGACACGCCCACCCACCGCCAGCTCCACACCCTCTGCCCTGAGGCACCCCTGCCCCACCTCCTTCCCAAGCACACCATTGCCGCTTCACTTCTCCGCCTCCCAGGCTTGCCTGCCAATCAGCTTAGGCACCGCAAGCCTGGGAGCCGGGAGAAGTGAAGCAGTCACAGTGTGCTCTGGGAGGAGGCGGGGTAGGGGTGAGCTGGGGCAGGGAGTTCCCCTGCGTGCAGCCTACCCCCCCCCTTACTTGCTGCAGGCGGCCCTTCCCAGGCTCCCGTGCTCCAGCTCCCTCTGCCTAAATACCAGTGGCGACTGGGGCAGCTGAAGATCTGGCTGCTGGGGTTGCTGCCGAAGAAAATGCTGCCCCCCAAATCCTAGTGCCCTAGGCGACCACCTAGGTCTCTTAAATGGTTGCACCCGCCGTGACTTCCTACACTCTCAGTGCTGTGCCAGAATGAGCCCAGGGCGGCTGGCACAGTAATACCCTGGTGTGGCTGATTAAAGACAGCAGTTGCTGGGCCCCTGGATTGTGGGCACCTAGCAGGTGACAGGGATGTCAGTGATCTGGTACTGAGTGCCATCCTTTGTTTATGTGGCTGCTGTGTCCAGAGGCCCTAGTCAGGATTAGGGACCAACCATGGTCCCTTCTCTAAGGAGCTTGTACATATTTAATCAGTTTGAAATGTGTTGCCTTTCAATTTAATTAAATTATGATTATTGTTTATTTGTATTACCGTGGTGCCTAGGAGCCGTGGTGGACCAGGGCACCACTGTGCTAGGTGCTGTACAAACACAGAGCAGTAAGGCTATGTCTACACTACCACTTATGACAGGAAAATATATGTCGCTCAGGGGTGTGAATATTCAACCCCCCAAGTGACCTAAATTATGCCAGCATAAGCGCTAGTGTGCACAACGCTGTGTTGGTGGGAGAGCTTCTCCCACCGCCATAGCTTCTGGTGCTTGTGGGGGTGGAGAGCTCTCTCTCGTTGGCATAGAGCAGCTACATGGGAGATCCTGCAGCAGCGCGGCTACATCGGTATAGCTGTGCCGCTGTAAGGAATCTAATGCAGACATAGCCTTAGGACAGAGGTTCTCAAACTGGGGTGTGTGGAATGTATTTTGGATGGGGGGAGAGAAGCTTTAGGGAAAAAACCCTTCCTGCACACAGTCAGAGCTGGGTAACCAGAGAGCAGTGGCCGTTGGCTGGACGGTGGTATGGTACCCTTACTTCATACCATTGAGCAACATAAGTTTTGCCAACATAAATGGTAGTGTAGATATGGCCTAAGACAAGAGCCAACAGTTGGATATAGACAAGGGAGTACAAGGACCCAGTGAAATGATACCGATCAGCATGATCGACAGTGGTCTGTGCACACCAGCTGCCCCTCCATTTTCAAATTGATTGAATATCCTTTGTCCTTATATTATGATGAGAAAGAGTAATAGAAGCATCTGATTTGCCCTCTCTAGCCCATTCATTATTTTCTGTAGGTTAATGACATCCCCATTTATTCATCTCCTCTCTAAACTAAATAGTCTTAATCCTTTCAGTCTCTCCTCACATGGACATCTGCCCAGGTCTCTCCTTGTTTTCATTTGGGCTTCCTCTATTTCTGCTACACCATTTTTTTTTTTTTTGTTATCTCTTCAAGCAAATCCAGCCGGATGTGTTACCAGATTCAGCTGCCTCTGCCGTTGCCAAAACAACTTGTAATCTTTGGCTTGGGTGACTGGAATCGTTATTCCCAAAACACAAGCATCACTGTGGAGGTGCTGGTGAATCCAGATGTTAAGCCACAAAGGATTGGCAAATTGGGGTCTGATGTGAGGTAAATGTTGGGGCTTGGATAGGCACTGATATGCTGCCAATGGTTTAACAGGGAGCTCCTTGAAAAATGCTCCACATCAGGGGTGACAGAAGTGATATGTACTGGGTACATAACAGTGATCTTTTCCCATCATCTCCCAATTCTATCAGCCATTCCACCCCAACTCCTCTGTCAACCCATGCTACCCCATCCCAGCCCTTCCAGGAGGTTCTTGTAATTGTTCCTTACATCTGTGACAGCAGTGAGAGATGGGCCCCTATGGTCTTCGGCTGAGGGGTGCTTTGTCGTGTGGGGAGTGGATCCCTTCTGGTGGGTGCTGGTGGATGGTTGGCGACTAGGTCCCCTTTGTTATTAGAGGTCAATCTGAGCTGATTGCTGGCAGATGTTTCTTCTGGTGTGTGGAGGGGCAGGTCTTCCTCAGCTAACAAGGGAATAGAGGACGTGGAGGGAGTGGGTCTCTCCTAACTTATATGGGGAGTAGTGGGAATAGGGCTCCAGGTCTCGTTCCTGGGACCAACTCTTAAAACTCTGGGCTAGGGTTGAGCACTAGCAAGCTGGCCCCAACGGGAAAATGTGCTGCAGCACACTCAGGCAGTGCAGAAGCTGCTTGGTCCCCTCTTCTTCCTTGTGGTGGCCAGCTTTGGGGTGAACAGGTCTGACAGGGTGCAGGACCCATGGGGGATACGGGCATGAAGCTCCCCTTACAGCAACTGTTGTAGCAGTGGGGAGCACAGATGTAGCATGGCAGCTGCCAGCAGAAAGCACCCAGCCAGCTCTGTGCTAGCACAAAAAGCGTTGAACATTTTTGCAGGCAGAGCTGATGCGTAGGCAGGGAGAACCTGACAAGTTTTTATTTTTCGGCCATCTTTCCCCTCTCAAAGATTGTAATCAATTATTTTGTCTGCTCTGATCAGCCCCCTCTGGCAGATAGTGCCTAATGATTGTGGGCAGGAGAGTGTGGTGATTGTCAAGGAAACGTCCCAAACTGAACATAAAAAATGTGTGGACTCCTGTGGAGAAGGCCTGTAGAATACAACTGCATAGTTTTTTCTGACCATCCTATAGAACTTAAGTTAGGAACTTAAGATGGGTGGGAGAGAATTTGGAAGGGCTCCCCAGCTCACCTTTACCCCCCTTATTGGTGTGGCAATTTCCCCCAGATCAGCCCTTCTCCCCAATATTGTTACTAGGGTGAAAAAGAATCCTTGCAGCCAAGGGATCTGGAAGGAACAGAAGGGGGGGAGAGCTTCCTCCCAGGGCTGAGTGCTTTGTGGCCTGGGGGCACTGAATTCTGTGGAACATTAGCACTGGTAAGGGAGCAGGATGTCTCCCCTGGGCAGTGTCCACTGTGAGCTGAGATTCTGTGGTCCTTGCACAGGTCCCTTGTGTGGGAAGGTGACTGGAGGGTGGATGTTCTGATGGCTTCATTGAAACAAATGGACTGTGGCAACCCTGTTAAACTTCTCCTGACTGTCAATGGAGAGGTAAGAAAGCAGTTCCCTACATATCCTGTTCTTCCTATTGTGGGTGCTGATTATGGCCTGCAACACCCCCTGCTATTCCAGTGCTTGGTCTCCTCCCACAGATGTGCTAATGCACCTCAGGCCTGACCTGAAGCCCTGCTGTTCCAGACCTATGTTCTATGCACAGGTCTACCAATGCACCTTTGACTTTTAAATGCCACAGGATACTAATAGATAAAGGATGTTTCAATTTCATTCTGACCCCAGTTCTTGGTATCCAGGCAGTTGGTTGCCCATGTGTTGAAAACATTGGATCAAGTGCCCCGGAGATGGATCCTCTCCTTCTTGCTATTACCCTCCTTTGTAAAGTGCTTGGAGGTCTATGGATGAAAAGCTTTATAAAGCTAGGTATTATTATTGATACAAGGCTGGAAAGTTCCTGATTGCAGCGCTCCTGAATAAGGCTCCAATCCATGGGCTGAGTTCAGACTCCTTGTCTGTCTGTCCATCTGAGCATCCATGTAGCTTTCCACTCTCTTAGTCCTGCAGATTTCGAGGCCTGTGGCATTGCTGTCAAGGTTGGGAATGATGACCTAGGGACCTGGCATGTTCATATTTGCAATGTTTCAGAGCCCGCACCTGAATCGGTTCCAGGGTCTCACTGCTGGCTGACTCTGAGGATTCCTGCCTTGTTTCACTTCCCTGGGGCTGTTACCAGGGCCGGCTCCAGGGGTTTTGCCGCCCCAAGCACCCAAAAAAAAAAAAAAGCCACAATCGCGATCTGCTGCAATTCAGCGGGAGGTCCTTTGCTCCAAGCAGGAGCGAGGGACCCTCTGCCTAATTGCTGCTGAATACCTGGAAGTGCCGCCCCTTTCTGGAGTGGCCGCCCCAGTGCTAAGCTGGTGCCTGGAGCCAGACCTGGCTGTTACATTGTTTGTAGCTATCACAGCACTGGGTGCTCTGCTTAATTCCCAGCAATAGCTCTGTGACGGTTCCCCCTAGACAGTTGCCTAGCCCCATGGGAAAGAAAGAGAAGCAAAGAAGCTCCACATGAATGAGTATCCACTATGGTAAATACCTCTGGGGTGAGAAACACCTTCATCACCACCAGTCCAAGTTCCAAAAACTGGCTAACTGCTAGATTTCAAAACGTGATTGTAAATTGGGAATCATCGTTGAGCAGCTGTTTCCAATGGGGTCCCACAGGACTCGGTGCTTTGCCCTACACTATTTAACATTGTTTTCTTCCAAGTCATTGATAACATAAAATCATCACTGATAGAGTTTGCAGATGACACAGAAACTGGTAAATAATGCAGAGGACAGGTCACTGTTTCAAAGCAATCTGGATCACTTGGGAAATTGGGTGCAAGCAAACACTGTGTTTTAATACAGCTAAATGGAAATGTATACATCTAGCAACAAAGAACACAGGCCATACTTACGAGATGGGAAACTCTAGCCTGGGAAGCAGTGACTCTGAAAAAGATTTTGGGGTCATGGTGGATAATCAGCTGAACATGAGCTCTCAGTGTGATGCTGTGTCAAAAAGAACCAGTGCAATCCTGGGTTGCATAAATGAGGGAATCTCAGCTAGGAGAAGCAAGTATTTTCTCTCTGTATTTGGCACTGGTGCAACCACTGCTGCAATACTGTGTCCAGTTCTGCTGTCCACAATTCAAGCAGGATTGTGATACATTGCAGAAGGTTCCACCACGAGAATGAGTAAAGGATTAGAAAATGTGCATTACAGTGATAGACTCAAGGAATTCAATCTATTTAGCTTAACAAAGAGAAGGTTAAGGGGGTAAGTTGATTACAAGTTATAAGTATCTATGTGGGGAACAAACATTTAATAATGGGCTTTTCAATCTAGCAGAGAAAGGTATCATACAGTCCAATGGCTGCAAGTTTAACCTAGGCAAATTCAGACCAGAAATAAGAAATTTTTGACTATCAGTGTAATTAACCTTTGGAACAATTTACCAAGGGTCATGTTGGATTCTCCATCACTGGCAATTTTAAAATCAAGGACTGGATGTTTTTCTAAAAGATCTGTTCTGGGAATTATTTTGGGGAAGTTCTATGGCCTGTATTATATAGGAGGTCAGACTAGATGATCATAGTGGACCTTTCTGGCCTAGGAATCTTTAAGAGCTGGAACCGGGCTCCTGGCCTGCAGTTGATCTCTCTCGTAATTTAGCTTTTTTCTCACTCTGTGAGTGAGGGAGACTAAGCCGCTGGTGTGTATGAAACATGGGGGCAGGCTGAGAATGTTGTTCTTATGCTACTCTGCGGTCCCTGTCTGTCCCTTAGCTGCTCAAGGGCATCTACAACAGCACCCCCAGTCGTCCGTTTCTGGCACCAGAGCCCACCCAGTCACCAGTCCTCCCGGAAGATACCACGTCCCCCATCCAGGTCTTGGACGATACCACTGAGGTATGTGTACATTGGACACCTCAGCTGTACCTTCCCACCTCTCCCTTGCTTGTAGCCATTCGAGGCCAGTGAGCTCTATTTGCAGGTAAAGCCATTGGCACACTCGCCTATCAGGGCCCTGGCTGAACAGGTTAGTGAAGCTAAGGTCTGGTCTTGCTAGAAAGATCAATGAATTGTAATGTTCCTCACTTGAGTCAAATGTACCTGGTGTCTACAGGTAAATGCTTCAGCTTGTCACTATCCTGCTCTCCCACCTTCCAATAATGCCCCCGTTCTTGCTCTGCCACTCGTCACTTGGCAATCTGAAGATGGACTGCTGGCTGGGCATGCAGCAGGAAGAACAGCTGGTGGCTACATGAGCTTGGTTCTCTCCACAAAATTAGCCTCCACCACAGTAGTGGGCTAACTGGGGGGGTCCTGGCTCACCTGTCCCTTTGTCATCTCCAGCCATGGATGAGACTGATCTAAAGAGCCAAGTGAGATATAGAACAGGCTTACTTTTTCTCCCAGAAGCCACAGGCAACCGATTCTGCTGTCACTTCTGTTGGACAGGTTAAAGGTCAGAGTTTGGAGGTAACTGCCAGAGCACAAAGGACCAGAAGTAAGGATTCATCTCCACCACCAAAAAAGTTGTTGATGCCCCTTACCCCAGAGTCACCCACTGGCCAGAAGGCACCCAAGGAGGCCAGGAGGAAAATCCGCAAGCCTAGTCCTCTCCAGCTAAAGCAGCCTAGGAAAGTCTTGTTTGAGCCCAGGGCATGTGAAGGGGAGCAGGATGCTGAAGGTAACTCTGGTTCCATAAACTTGGCATGAGATGCAGACATTAGGATGATTGCTTTCAGGGTGTCTATTCTGGGTCTTGCCTGCTTGACTCCCAGACCTGTGCGTGCTGCCTCTAGGGACAGTTGCCCAGTGTGTTCCTAACCCCAGCCAAGAGGGTCCCCTGTGTCCCTCTCAGAACCCTGAGAATCTCTCTCCGGTTCTGTCCTTGAACAAATGGCTTGAGTGTGCAACCTCTGCCTGTTTGGTCGGAAATGGAACTCGGGGTCTCCTGAATGCCACTGCTCTGCACCATGTAATAGTTCACCTAGCTCTTCGTCTGTAGGTGTCAAAGCACTTACAAATGAAGATAAATGTAATTATCCCCATTTATAGCTGAAGAAACTGAGGCACCGAGAACATTACCCATTGTTGCACAGTAGGTCACTGACACAACTGAGCTGAGATTGCCGGTATCATGATCTTTAGTCCTGTACCCTGTCCATTGGGCCAGCCAGTCTCCCTTACCAGTACTATATCTCTTGGTCTTGTGGACACGTCATTAATTGATGTCAAATGCAGAGCGTGCTAGGAGAGTATTTTTAAAAATGTTCTTGCATTGAACATCCTTTATATGTAACAGTCTGCAGGGAGTTGGCTGGCTCACAGAGACTGGGGAATTGGAAACGGAACCTTTGTCCTTTAGAGCATTGGTTCCAATTCAACCCCAGCTTGGGCCAAAATCTGTAAGCCTTTGAAGGCTATTTATTGTATGAAATGTGGTGGTGGGTCTTAGTCCCATTCCTAGGGAAACAAGTATCCCCATCCCAAAACCACTGTCACAATGGTTCCCCTTATTGGCAGTTTGAGCAGAGGAGTCATGGAGCCTGATTTCCTGTCTCACCCTAGACGGGTCCCTCCAGGGAGTGGGTGAAGCACAGTGGCAGAGGGAGGCCCTGCTTTACTTGTACCTGTTCTGGGGATACAGATACCAGCTCTCTCCAGCGCTCTCCCTTTTTCACCATTCACCAGCACTAATCTCACCTACTCTCCTATGCTTTGAGACCTAAGTCTCTGAACCTGGAGGTTCGCGCAGACAGGCGAAATGAGCTGGTGGTGACTCTTCACTCTCTCTGAGTCAGCCTGTCACCCCGATATGTGGCTGGATTGGAACCAGTGTGCTAGCATGTATCCACTCCCATGGATCTCCATGTTCAGAAGTGTCATTTCCATGGCAGTGTGCCAGGGTAGGGAGAAGAGGCATTTGCACTGCATCACAGGATTGAGTAGCTTCTAGGAGGCGACTCCCTGCTGCTGCTTTCAGGGGACCATCATCTGTCTGTGTTTTCTCTCTGCAGACTTGGAGGTGAAGGAGCTTCAAGGTGAGAACCTGGTGCTCAGATCCTGGAGCCACTTGGGGATATTGTTCCTTTAATGTCATAGGCCTTGGAGTGAATATTCATGTTTGTCCCTTTAACTTCCTAAGCCTCAGGAACTGTGAGCAGGCTATGTGTACTCTGCCTGCCTTCGTGGGGTTGCCCCCAAACTATACACCCTGGGCATTGTGAGAGGGACAGGAACTATCTCCAATGCTGCTTGCAGCCTCCCTGAAATCTGAGCAGCCCCACCGGGTACTTGGTGGGGCTCACTAAGGTGGGGGGTGGGTGGGTGGCAAAAATGATGCATATACTTGACCAAACTTTTTCCAGCTTCCCTGCCAGTTAGTATGGGGGGCTGTTGGTAAGGGAAGAACTTTGGAAGGGAAAGGAGAGGGAAATGGAAGAAGGGAAGAAGCTTCCCTAAAGAACTAGCTGGGGGGAACCCTGGCCTCTCACCCCCCACATGCCCTAGGAGCTGGCAGTCCCCTAGTCACCAGTCTCTCCCAATACCCTTAAATGTAGGAGAAAAGAACTGGACCTGTCCACAGCTGAGGATCCTTTCCTGCATGGATGCTCAAAGGGATCAAAATGCCCCCGACCTGCTTGTCATGAAGTGCAGGGAGCATGATCCTGGAGCTAGCCAGACTCCCCACTGCTGACTTCCTGTGTTACTGAGAATGGGAAGGGGAAACCCCATGATTACTCCCTAAAGCCAACAAGAAAATCCCCATGCCCAAGGGGCCCTGGCCTCCAGACCACTTGGGTATAGGTATGTAGTGCTTCTTGTCCTACCATCTGTCCTTGGGGGTTCAGGGCCTCTGGCTACCACCTTCCCATGAGAGTCCAGGCCCCTGCCTCTTCACTTTGCCTTCTCCATGGAAGCAAGGAGACCCTGAGGCCCCCATATCTGGTCCAGTGACACAGTTCGGTTTGGTCTCTCCTCCTCCAGTCTGTCCGAGCCCACGATGGTGTCACGCCATGTGCCTCAGTGACCCAGAAACAGCCATTTTGATTGGTGGAGAGGGAGCCAATCAACAGCCTTGCAAGGATTCTCTCTGGAAACTAGAGATTGGTGAGAAGTTTGGGGCTGGGCAGGGGAAGGCAGACAGGGCCGGCGCTTCCATTTAGGCGACCTAGGCGGTCGCCTAGGGCACCAGGATTTGGGAGGGCAGCAGACTGCTCAAGTGGACCTCCCGCAGGTGTGCCTGCGGGGGGTCCGCTGATCCCGCGGCTCCGGTGGAGCATCCGCAGGCACGCCTGCGGCAGGTCCACCGGAGCCGCGGGACCAGTGGACAGTCCACAGGAACACCTGTGGGAGGTCCACTGGCGCCATGGGACCAGCGAGCCGGTCCTGTGCCTAGGGCGCCAAAAACCCTGGCGCTGCTCCTGAAGGCAGAGGTCCCTAGGGACGGAAGGCATCTCTGGGCGAAGCATTTGGTCTGCTCCGAGCCAGGCAGATGAAGCATTCCACCCATGGAAATGCCATTCTGTGCTGAACCCTCTGCAGGGAAGGCAGTATTATTCTGCATGGATAGGCTGGAAGCCACTGGCTCCTTCCGCTGGGATGAGAATGTAGGAGGATGCCCCCGTGGCACCTCAGCTCACACTGCTATGGGCAGCTATTTCTCCATTTTTCTCTCTTGCTCAGCTTCCTCCTTGTTCTCTGTTTTATCCTTTTTACATGTTCTTTGCTGACTCCTCCTCCTCTCCGCTCCTTTCTGGTAGCGCCATTTCCCCCTTTTGGTCCCTCCACTCAGCAGAAGGCTGCATGCTGTTGAGACTGGGGGCCATCCGTTGGCGCCACCCAGTGCTGAGGTCTGTGCCATGGGCTGCAGTCTGAACCTGCAGTCCTGCATGTGTGAGCTGCTCCTGCTGTTGGCTGTTAGGACTAGGAGCGTCATTGGAAGCAGGGAGGGGGAGATGGGTGGCTTTCAAAGAGCAGAGGCTGCGGACACTTTGCAGTGTCTGAGGGGTTTGTGAGGTGAAGCCAGGGTTCTGCCGCTTTCCACACACACATCTTTTCTGCCATGCTATTCCCCAGCTATATGCTGCCCCCACACCCTCCACCACCAACCCCAGAAACTGCTGTAAGCCCTTCCCTCTGGCACTGAGTCAGGAGTGGGAGGAATGAAGGGAGCAGGGTCCTGACCAAAGGCTGATAGGGGATAGGGCTTTTGAGGTGTGAGGCGTGAAGGGAGGGTCTCTGCCCCCTCACTAGTATGGCGTTACTCCGACAGACAATGATTTCTGGTTCCCCATGGATCTGCCACCACTGGGTTCTGTGCCGCCCTGCTCACGTGGTCACACTGCCACCTATGACCTGGACACCAAACGCATCTATGTCTTTGGGGGCATGAAGGAGGGCAAGCCCTACAGCACTATCCACATCCTGGACACATCCACCTGGAAGTGGCTTCTCGTGGCTGTGAGTAGCGGAGCTTCTGCAGGAAAGAGACAAAGCATGGGGGGAAGAGAGAGGAGGGGGGGAGAAGTGTGTTTCTGTCAAGGACCAACAGGGAACCCAAGAGCAATATGCCCATGTCCTTGCTCTTGTGCTCACTCTTTGGCCTCTAGTCCAGTGTCAGGCACTGTCAGTTGGTTCCCATTTCATGATCAGTGGAAGGGATATGGTGAGGGTCATCAATGGGAGCCTTCAGGAGGGCAAAGGGGAAGTGGGCTGTTCTGGGTTCTAATCCCCTCCTTGCTTTGTCCCCTGGGGCGAGCCAAGTTAGACCCAGCTAGGAAAACTTGGTTAAAAAGCTTGAAGCTCACTGGAAACCAGATAGTGCATCCAGTGTGAGTGAGGCTGGAGGCAGAATGGATTGACACTGGATGCTCTGTCTGAGCCAAGCTATTTGGGAGAATAGCACACAAATTGCAGGGGAAATGGTCCCCCATTTGTGGGGAGCTAGTGAAAACCTGGTCTGGGCACCAAGATAATGATCTGGCTTTCTTGGTTTAGAGGCCCTCATCTTGTGCTTTCCCCCTTCCATCTTTGTTTCCTGGAGAGAAACTTTCCCAGCTGGTGATCCCCTGCACCTTCCTCCCTTCCTTTTCTAGGCAGCACTAAAGCACAAGGAAAGCCAGAGGGCTGAGAGAGAATGGCATAGGTGGGATTAGCAGTGATTGGGGTGGAAATGTTTCCAGAATGACCTCCTGTTCCTGTTTGTGTTCAGAACCAATTAGGATCAGTGGGGTGATGCCTCATTCAGGTCAGAGAAAGGTGGGACATAAACTGAGCAGATATTGTCCACCCGCATCTTAGAGTTCTGGTCATAGAGCAGGTGGAGTGGCACCAGGACTCACTATGCCCATGGCCAGCAGGGAGCTGACCCATGCCAACCTGTGTGCTTCATTTTCACGCTTTCTTCCTCAGGCCAAGGGGAAGGTGCCGACACTGGCCTACCACAGCGCCACCATCTACCATAAGGAGCTTTTTATCTTTGGAGGAACTTTCCCCAAGATGGCATCCCTGGAGTCCAGAGCCTGCAGCAACACACTGTACGTCTTCAACCCTGAGTACAAGATTTGGTACCAGCCCATTGTGGAGGGAGAGAAGCCCTTACCTCGGCTCGGGTGAGACACCTTCATTTCAGCCCTCAAAGATAGAGGGAGGGAAGCACCAGCAGGTCCCATTTAGTTAATCTCCACACCTGGAGGGCAGAGCATGATTGTCCCCCACAGCAGGGCCGGCTCCAGGCACCAGCCGACCAAGGATGTGGCACCTTGGGGTGGCACCTTGGGGTGGGGTGGCGCTCGGGTTTTTTTATTTTTTTTTTGGTTCGGCCGGGCAGCGCTGGAGGGTTTTGTTTGTTTGTTTCGGCGGGGCGGCGCTTGGGGGGGTGGGGAGGGGCGCGTAGCTGAGTTAATGGCTCTCCTGGAAGCCTGCTTTTGTGAAAAGAGACTGAACCCTCAATTCCAAGAAGTTCCAGAGGCTGCCTTGCTCACTCACCTCCCTCTCTCCCCAGCCATTCAGCCACTCTGCTGAGGAACAAGCTGGTGATCTTTGGGGGTCAGAGGACCTCTTTGTACCTGAATGATGTGCACATCCTGGATCTGGGTGAGAAGAGGACATCACTATCCTGTTAGGCTATACTGGGGACCTGGGGTGGGAATCCAAGGGCTGCCTGTCTTAGGAAACATGATTGGGGGACAGTGGGTGAATGAGGGCCCTTATGTGATATGGGAAGGAGACAGCCTGGCTCTGAGGTGTCTGGACCAGAGTAAGGGGATGGGAAGCTATGGATGTAGGGAAGGCCTGATGGGGTGGGTAGGAGATGGCTTGGCCCAAGGCAGGGGGTAAGAAACATCAGGCACTGGTGATTGCAAGAAGCTGGGTAGCAGATTAAACTGGTTGCTGCTCTGATTTGATGCAGCAAACCCTATGTTCCCCACGTTCAGCACAGAGGTTTGTGTCTTGCAGTGGGGCTGGCAGAGCTGCTAGGATTTCCATGCATTTGAAGTGTCTCCTGCTTTTTCCCCTGTGTTTCAGGTTACATGGAGTATGTGCCAGTCCCATTTCTTTCAGGACAGCCTTCTTCACGCTGGTAAGATCCTGCTGCAGG
Source organism: Gopherus evgoodei (assembly GCF_007399415.2). NCBI lineage: Eukaryota > Metazoa > Chordata > Testudines > Testudinidae > Gopherus > Gopherus evgoodei. The sequence continues at coordinate 43,443,304 of NC_044325.1, forward strand.
ATCAAGAGGCCTCTTCTTCCCCCACCCCTCTGTATCTCGCTTCATGGCTGGAACTGTGCTTCCTGCATGCTTGCAGGGCTACCACCCAGCACAACTCACCCTCCCCAGTGCCTGGGCAGCACCAGAGCCAAAGAAAGGGAGAAACCCTTATAAGGAGAATGCTTGGTTCTGGAAGGGAGGCCCTTAAGTACTTGCAAACATAAAATCCTCTGCCCTTCATTAGCATCTTTTGACTGAGGTTCTCTGGTGCCTCTCAGCACCTGCAGAGGTGAGTCACCATGTAAGGCACAGAGAAGAAAGTGACTTGCCCAGGGTCATGCAACAGTTCAGGGGCAGACCTGGGACTAGAACTTGGGAGTCCTGACTCCCATCTGTGGCATGAATCACTATCCCAGGCTTCCTCTCCTAGGTAAGTAGAGGCCCCTTAGGTGATGTTTGGGGGAGGAAGGGCAGGGAAGTTGAGTCCCCTGCACGTTTTGCTCTGGTTATTGTTATGCTTTGCTCTGATTCTAGCTTCCATGCTGCAATGCCAGTGTCTGACCAGAAGATCCTGATCAGTGGAGGCTGCAATGCCAAGGGAGCCCTGCAGGATGTATTCACCTTTCACCTTGGTGAGTAACTCCCCATCCCCTCCTCAGAGCTGCTGACTGACAAAGAATTGCTGAAGGTAGCTGTTGTGCTGCAGTGACAATGCACTTGCTGGTATTTCTGGCAACCTGGTGTCCATCTGTCTCTTTCATCCCTGGTGCAGAGGACAGCTTTGCCAGCAGCAATCATTCCTTTCTGTTGCAGATACCTTTGCATGGAGCACAGTGACACACAGTCACCTCTCCTTAGTGCCCCGGGCTGGCCACATGCTGCTCAACCTCACCTCTGCCCACCTGACAGATGTGGACAAGGAGAGCCAGAGCAAGTGCAACCTGTGCACCGTGCTGGTTTTTGGTGGCTCAGACTGTGCTGGGACCTTCTACAATAGCACAAGCAAGATCCAGCTGGACCTAGAGGAGACCAAGCCCAGGACAGCAGGGGTTCTGTGTCATGGTAAATAGAGACACATGGGTAGACAGTGGGTGGCAATAAATGAATCAAAGCAAAGCAGCGAACCAAGTCTCTGCATGTAGGTGAAATCTGCCCGACATTTGGAATGTCTCCCTGAAACCTGTGGTGACTTCTTGCCTATGCTGGGGCCCATGGACATGGAGCCTGAGGACTGGGCACAAATCCCCAGCCTCACACTTGCATGATGCCTATGCTTTGACACCTAATTATCCTCGGAAGCCTGAACTAAATCTGCAGTGTCCCGTTAGAGGAATTTCCCCCAAGGCTTTGGGCAGAACTAGTCTCTTGCTTTCCTCTCTTGCTGTATATCACTTCTCTTCCCTGACCCAAATCCCAGCTTCTGTTGGGCGGAAATGAAGGTGACCTCATATATTCACTCTTAACTGGGTGAGGAGAGGGGGTTGCTGCAGGTAGGGTGACCAGATGTCCTGATTCTATAGGGACAGTCCTGATTATTTTGTCTTTTTCATACATAGGCTCCTATTACCCCCCATCCTCTGTCCTGATTTTTCACACTTGCTGTCTGGTCACCCTAGCTGCAGGCTCTGAAGAGAGGGCTGTAAGGTGAGGATGTGAGTCACCCACCAAAGCTGGCTGGATCTCAGCTGCAACTTGGCAGTTCCTTTCTGCCATCCAGGAACAGGGTTCTTCTGGCTTGGAATGAATGAGAATTCACCACCCAGAAATCTCCCCTTTGGAAGGACGGGGGACAGTATTGCTAGAAAGTGAGTGACTGGCTTTCTCCAAGTGGCTGAAAAGTGTCTGATGCTGTGTGATGTCTGGGTGTAAGTGGCATGCCATCTGGGGATGGGGAAGAGAACGCTGTCATCTTTGGCTAAGGGGGGAGCTGGCTGCTATGCCAGCAGCGAGGAAGACTAGTTCTCCCAGATTGCTGCTTGGTGAAGGGAAGACATATAGATCACCCAGCAGCCTGGGACAACTAATCTCCTTCATGCGGTCACTGCCGGCGTGGCAGGCATGGTGTAGCGTAACTGTTGGTGGTTCCCTACAAGAGCAGAGAGACCCGGGGTTGGGGTCTAGCTCTCATTATGTTTGCAGGAGGAGAGTGGGCCTGGTCTTCTTTGCACTTAACAAGCATGTGAAATGGTATTTACTGAAGGCAATGGGGGTTACTGTAACTGTGGTGCAGGTGCTAGGACAATCAGGCTGGTGAAACTGAGGCACCCTCAAGCTGGCCTTTTCCCATAGGTACAACTCAATCTTGGTATGAACATTTCCTGTAAAAGTCTATTACCCTCACCCTCCACAATAAAAAAAGCTAAGAGGTCTTCCACAAGCCCATTCCTGGGCCCAAAGCCACACAAATGCAGGGCTCAAGATAGCTATTGATGCTTCTCCTTTAATCTGCTACGTGGTGAGATTGAAGGTAGTTAAACATGATCGGGGTAAGCATGACCTTTCCCTACCATACTCAGGTCTGCAATGGGCCACCCACAGCTTCTTTCAGAGTACAGGGGCATGGGCGCTCGCTCTCTTTCTCCTTCCTCTGATGCAGCTGGCAAGGATACATCAATGCTATGGCTGCCTGTAGGGCTTTCCTTCTCTGGGCAGAGTGTGATCCATTTCTCTGCCACCCCTGCCCTTGTGCTTTAGAGAGGAGCAGAGCCCGCTTGTAGGAAGGACCTTAGGTTCGCAGCTCTGCGGGGGTATCTGGCTGCCGGCACGGGTGGCTCACTTGGAATGCCTCTAGCTCCAGAAGGGCTTTATTGATTCTGGTGATCGTGGGGTATGGAGCCAGGTCCACTTTAAATCTACAAAGAGAAGAGAGATGCAGCCAGATACTCCCAGCTAGGCAGTCCAGCAGCAAGCACTAAGGGGGAGTTCTACAGAATCCCTGCTCCACGGACCCAGGGCAGCACGATCAGCACACAGCTCCAGAAGAGTCAAGCAGATCATCTGGCAGATCGGGGCCTAGTCTGCACCAGGAAAAAAGTTGTGTTCTGATCATGTGTTAGCTAAGCTCACCCCTAGGATCTACCTTGGCCTGCTAATGTGTGAAAGCAGCCGTGTCTTCACTAGGATTTTACCACCTGCATGTTACATTGTGTTGGTTAGCATGGGGCGAGAAACACACCTTTTTTCCTAGAGTGGATACCCCCACTGGTCTTACAGCCACTTTTTTTTTTTTTTAAATAAGGTTGCCAGTCATGGTATCCAAATATCTTCTTTCTCCTTTAGTGTGCAATGCTGCAGTTCTGGCTGCAAGAGGCCCTTTCAATAAGGGCTTCTACTAGCCCTAAGAGGCTGTGTTTCCCATGCTTTCTGCATAGGTGGGGACACAGAATCAGGCCTGTCTAAGCTCATGTGGGTGCAGCTGCCAGTCTTGCTCTGGGGGCCTTAGGGAAGAAATCCCAGCTCCTCACTTTTGTGAGCCCTCAAAAGATACAGGGTTTTGGAAATGAAAAAATCATGAGGAGAAGAATACCCCGATAGAGATGTGGGGGCAGGCGGAGGGAGTGCTATCCCAATTTGCTTGAGCATCAGCAGGAGAGAGGTCAGGCTTGGCCATCAACTAGGCCTCTGGTGCAAGAAGTGGGGTCTAATGGGGCTGACCAGCCTTCATTTACCTCTCAGCATTGTGAACCTGAGGGACCAAGCACAAGTCAGCCATGGAAACCTGCAGTGAAGGAAAGAAAACTGGTCAAAGCAATTCAGAACCCCACCCTACTGCCCAGGGCACTGGCTGGTGCTACAGATTGTCAGGCCCATTTTTTCCCCAAAAGGCCCTTCTCAGCACTCGCCCTGTTATGTACAGTTCTGACCCTATAGTGGGCCCTATGAAGAGCAGGAGGCTGCCTCCCACTCCAGCTCCTTACAGGGCCTGGAACAGCAGTGGGTGGTTGTTTCAATTTCAAGCTATAGCTACACCCACCCAATACATGCCAGTGCAGGAGAGATGAACCACTGACAGATGAAAATGGTTGTACATGTTTATGTTCAGTGTTTACTTTCCACTGGCACCAGGTGTTACCAAAATGAAAGAGGAGGGGCCTGACTGGCTCAGGGGGATGGGATACAAAGCTTTTTACTTCTAGGGCAGCTGCCCCAGTGCTGCCTGGAACAGTAGTGACCATAAACTGTTACTCTCTGATGCCTTTTGGGGGCTTGTAGGCTCTCGATCCAGTTTCTAGTGGGATGGGTGTTGCCATGTTGAAACTAAGCTTGTTTGTTTCTTCCACATTGGAAGGAGGGCAGTTATTCTTTTACCAACTTCCATGCAGCATGAAAAAGTTGAATTGGGAGCTCTGGGGCTGCACAGAAGGTCTCCCTCTCTGCAAGCAGGCTCAGTTGCTGGGCATGCAGACAATGCAGAACGGAACCCTTGGAGTCACTTGCAGCTGCTAATCATTGGCCCCAGGAGAACTGCATGGTTATGCACCATGGGGACCAATTCATTAGGACAGCACAGCACCATGAGATTCCTAGGGCAACTCTGCCACTGAGCAAACAAATCCAGGTGCCCCTCCAAAGAGGGAGCAGACAACCAGTTGGGGACATAGGCACTGACTCCCTGGGTGCTCTCGGGCTGGAACACCCACGGGGAAAAATTGGTGGGTGCTAAGCACCCACCAGCAGCTCCCCGCCTCACCCCCACATCCCAGCTTGTCTCTGCTCTGCCTCCACCTCCTCCCCTGGGCACACCGCGCGCCTGCTTCCCCCCCTGGCTCCCAGCATTTGCACCACGAAACAGCTGATTTTCACAGCAAGCTCTGGGAGCCAGGGGTAAAAGCGGACATGTGGTGCACCCAGGGAATAGGTGGGAGTGGGGTGGGGATTTGGGGAAGGGGCAGGGAGCGGGTGGAGTTGGGGCAGAGACTTTAGGGAAGGGGTTGGAATGGGGGCGGGGCAGGTGCAGGAAAAGGGTGGAGTAAGGGTGGGGGCAGGGGCGGAGGGGCGCGAGCTCCCACCGGCACCAGGGAAAATTGGTGCCTATGGTTAGGGACGTAGAGTTGGATCCGTGATAAGTGAACCTCTCATTTGCATTGCAGTAGCTTCAAGAGGAACCGACCAAGGCCCTATTGTGCTTGGCTGTATGTGTACACACACACAGTGTAACGGATAGTTCCTACACTACAGAGCTTACAACCTAAATAGGACGGACTGGGACAGGGGGGAAGTATTACTATTTCCATTTTAGAGATGGAAAACTGAGGCATAGAGAGAGTAGTGACTTGCCCAGGGCAGATACTGGGCAGAGCCATGAATTTACCCAGATTTCTTCATAGAAATATAGGACTAGAAGGGAGTTGAGGAGTCATCAAATCCAGCCCTCTGTACTGAGGCAGGAACAAGTAAACTTAACTTCCCTAACAAGTTATCTAGCCTGTTCTTAAAAAACTCCAGTGATGCGGATTCCCCAGCCTCCCTGGGTGGAGTAGAGTGGAGTGGGGGCAGAGTGCTATATAGGGGAGAAGCCTATTCCAGAGTTTAACTACCCTTATAATTCAAATTTTTCCCGTTATATCTAACCTAAATCTCCCTTGCAGTTTAAGCCCATTACTTCTTGTCCTACCTTCATTGGACATTAAGAACAGCTTCTTTATTACAGCCCTTAACGTAGCTGAAGACTGTTATCAGGTCTCAGTCCAGTGCCTTGGCTACCAAACCAAGCTTCCTTCCATGGGTTAATGGGGTGAAGCAACTGCAGGACTAGGACGTTAAGCTCAGGGACTGGGCAGCCACCTGAAGTGTCTCATACTTTCTGCTCTGGCTGGAAATGGTAGCAAAATGAGCTGTACTAGTTAGGCTGTTTGGTTTTCTTTAAAATGTAAGTGATAACGAGGTGCTGCGGTGGCAGGGCTGGAGACTGCACCCTGTGTCAATGGGCATCACCACAGCCACTGTGCCTGCTTGGACCAGGAGTGGCTACCTCCAAGGGGATTTAGTCCTTAAGACTTTAGCAAGATGGCCGCCAAAGAGGCTGGTTTGTGCTGCAAAGAGGTAGCATACAGACAGGGCCAAGCAAATGTCCCTTCTAGCCCATGGCTTTTTGCCATCCTCAGAGAGCTGGGTAAGGGAGAGCTGTCTTTCTCCTGTGTGAAATGCAATGAAATGGTTACTCCCCAAAGGAGGAGGAACTAGGGAAGGAGAGCAGGTAATGGGTTGAGTCGGATGCTTGCAGCCCTGCTTCCTATGAAGAGGCCCAGAGAATGTTCTGTCTGCATATACCTTGAGCACAGGGTGTGGTTGTGCTGTGACTCCACAGCCTCTATGCCCAAAGCCAGTCCCAGATAAATGCTAGGCTATCCATGCCTTCTGCAAGCTGTGCTGTCTGATCTCCTTACCTCATCCCCAATGCAATAGCGCCCAGCAGTGTGCTGCAGGATCTGCTCCAGAGCTGCAGAAAGAGACAGTGCATTGGGTCAGGAATCAGCAACTCTCACTTTCAGCAGCTTAAAGGGGAGTGGTGCTAAATTGCCATCAGCCTTTTGGACTGAGTGTTGTGAACCAAGGTACCCTGAGTTGGGCTAGAAGGAAGCAACCCAGGGCAGCACTTATAGGGAAGGAGACTCTCACTGGAGCTGAGGAAGGAGGGTGCTTTGGGACTCAGCCATTTTGGACTCAAGATGGTTTCAAAAGGACAAAATAGGCTTCCTATTCTTCTCCTTGCCTCCGCTGTTAGTGGCAGGGAGAAGGGCTTCCCTATACGAAGAGACTAAAGAGCAGAACTGGAAAGAAGAAGAACAGGAAGGTTCAGGATACAGAGATATAAACTGAGTGAAGCAGGGAGGGCCAGTCACTCCTATTGCCCTATCTCAGGTCAGTGGAACAAGGAGGCCCAGAGCGAAATTAAAGGCAACTTATTGAGAGGAAATAAAAATGGTATTTTATGCCTACTAGAATTAACCCGTGGGACACTCTGCCATGGATATTGAGGCAACAAGCTTAGTACTATTTAAAATAAAAGGGCTGTACACTTTATATGAATGTAAAAGGCATCTGCTGTGACAGCTGGGATAAAAGGTTAAGTGTTGTCAGTCCTCATGTGTCAGAGTGTGAGCTGACTGCTACAGGGGTCAGGAAGGAATCCCCTCCTCCCGGTTTCCAGATGCAGCATTGAGCTTCCTCTGGAGCATCAGATATTTAACCACTGCTGGATGTGAGATTCAGGGTCAGATGGGCCCTTGGTCTGCTCCAGCATGGCAGCAGATGATACCACAGATGGCTCATTGTTCTGTTCCTGTGCAGTAGAAAGTAGGACTTTGGACCAGATCGCCCACCAGACTGCTCATCCAGTGCTTTGTGCTATTCGCAGACGCACTGATTAATTCAGTGCAGACGTACCTTTGAAACCACATGTGATATTGTGTTGAGCCCATTCCATCTTCTCTCCCACTTGTTTCAGGAAAGTCAGGTTCTGAGGAGGCCAAAGAGTCCCCAAATTAGCTTGATCCAGCAGGCTGTAACTTGCCACAGGCCACACACAAAACAGGGTCATCTGGGATTAGATGGTGTCAATCCCTAATCCCCAGTCCTAAATTCAGCCCTTTGGGTCACTAGAGGTTTCAGTCTCTCAACCACAGACCCACACATCCCAGTTCTTTCTCAGAGTTGCCCTTCCTACGAAACATCACTCCTTTGCCTGGGGCTCTCTCTGCAGGGGCGGCTCTGTTTTTTGCTGCCCCAAGCACGGCAGTCAGGCAGCCTTCGGTGGCATGCCTGCTGGCGGTCCACTGGTCACTCGGATTCAGCGGCGTCTCTGCAGGTGATCTGCTGGTCCTGTGCCTTTGGCAACCCGACGCTGAATTGCCACCGAAGCCGTGGGACCAGCGGACCTTCCGCAGGCATGCTGCCGAAGGCTCCCTGATTGCCGCCATCACAGTGACTGGCAGGCCAGTGCTGCGCTGGTGCCTGGAGCCATCCCTCTCTGCCCCCTGCCAAGAGGCGCTAACCCCTGCAACTGAAACCTACTGCGCTGCTTGTAAATTCAGCTCTTCTTGAATAGAAGCCCTGGGGAACCATGGACATTTCTCAGTGTCAGAGCATGTGGTCTTTGCAGGAAGTGCCTTGCTGTTTTCAGTCAGCAAAATAGGTAGATGCTGCTAACTATGCTGAGCCTGGATTCGATCCTATGCCACTGTCTGTGTGAGATCTGCCACTCTGTTGCCCATCAGCAGTTTCAACAGAATGATACTGTCACAATCTTTGAGAGACACAGACAGCTAGAAACCCAATCTGGAAGTCCCATCTGCCTGTTTGTGACAGGACAGTACCTGCAGGGGCTGAATGCCAGAAACAATGTGATCCGAAATCATCCGGGCTTGGGCTCTCTTCTTCAGATCTTGAGGCAGCAGCCTGGGGTTAGGCCGGGTCTCTTCCAGGTACTGAATTATGGCCAGCTGCAATGAGCAAGGAGACATGGGTGAGATACTGGAGGGCTAGGGAGGGGAGCCAGTCCCATTGCATGGCAAACAAGCAGGAGTTAAAGACAGATTTCCTGTCTGAGGTCTGGCCCCTTCTGATCAGAGGTTACCACCATACAAAATAGTGTCCTTTTGTGATGTGGAAAAACTTCCCTGAAGAAACTTGGTGGAGCACTCCTGGCTCACCTCTCAAGTGATCTCTCTCCCTGGCAGAAGCTACCAAAAGACAAATTACCCAGGAAAAGGTGGGATTCTGAGACAGCAGTTGAGCTGTGATCACTAATATCAGGTGCCTTTGTGCCTGATACACAGTAATCTCTCAGCTGAAGAGGAAGACAACTTCCCATGGCAGTCTCCCTGCAGGCGCTGCTTGCTATACACTTCCCAGCCGGGATCATTTTCTGTGCTCTCTAACCCAGAGACCAGGCACTCTGTGGGGGCAAAGTCCTTCCTGTGGGCAGCAGGACACAGTAAATGATTAATGGGCAGAGCTGGCTGGGCTACTCACCGACTGAGACAAGATGATGCCATCGATTTTCAGAGCCGGGACCTGCTGCATTGGATTTACTGCCTGGAATTCAGTAGAAAACTGGAGAGAAGACACTGGGATTACTATACTGTACCCAAGAAGAGCCAACTAATCCTCTCTGAAAGGGAAAACCTCAAGGGTCCCACAGCTCTGTATATTCTCTCTCCACATCTGATTGTTTGGTAGGAGTGTGGGCCAGTGCTACCTTGTCTCCCAATTCCCCTGCTCGCAAATGGATTTGCAATCTTGCTGTCTCTGATACTGCTAAAACCCTGAGGTTTCTCCACTACGTTTTCTCCTTGGCTCTTTCCTCTGCTTCAGTCCTAATGGTCCTGGTACATTAGACCCTCCTTTGGGCACCAGGAGGCACTCCTGTTGGAGCCTAGGGTTCACTCCAGGTGCATTACTCCCACATTATCCATTGACCCAAGTGACAAGGCAAGATCCATCCCCGATCCCCCCAGCAGTGCAACTGCAGTATCATTCTCGGCCTGGCCATGTTGTCATATGCAGATTCCTGCCTCAATGGTGCTGCAGGGCTACCTGTGCTCCACTCAGTCAGTCTCTACAGTGTTGTTCAGGCATCTCCATGACAAATGCCTCCATTTTCTGGTGCCACCCATCCACAACCCAGGACTCTACTTGGAAATAGCAGCACCCTGCTTTTATTGCCACCACCTTATGAGCTTGGTTCCCCCATGCCGACTGAAGGCAGAGGGCCTGCCTGCAGCCTCCTGGATAATGTCAGGCACAGACATCAGAGAGGGAAGGAAACTATTAGATCTCATGCAATCTGTCTCGCTCACACTCCCTCCTGGGGGCTAAGTCAGGATGGTGAGTTTCCCTAGCATGCTGTCCAGTTCTAGTTTTAAATCCCCCAAGCAATAGAGCTAATGCCCCTTCCCATGGAGAGACAAGTACATGGCCTGATATATGAGTTTCAGGAGATTTTCTTGATCTCAGCCTATGCTTAAGTCAACGCTAGGAAGGGAGGGAGTTAGGGATGCTGAAGAGGTCAGAGGCAACAGTTATCTATGGAAAAAAGTCTGGAGTGAGACAGACAACATAGATCCCATTTTTTTTACCCTCTGATAATCCTGGGCTGCCAAATTTCTAGTGATGCCTAGGCTTAGCCTGTGTGCCAGCTTAGGGGGAGGCTGACTGTAGTTGCCCTCTTACCTGCTGTCCCCCATCCTTCAGGAGGTTCACTGGTTCCTGATCATAGGCAATTCCCTTCAGAGCCAGTGCTAGCGGAAACACAACACGTAGATTCAGAGAGGCATAGTGAGCCAGAAAGCTAGGTTCCAAGGAAAATGGGCTTATACAGTTTTAAAATCTCTATTGAAGACAGTGTAAAAACAAAACAAGAAACCTCTTTCCCTTCAGAGTGGTTGTTTTAGATCTCCTGTGGAAGACAGTGCCTCTGTCATGCAGTGCCCCCTAATACTTTGCTGGGACACTGAGATCAGTACTAACACCCTATTGAATTACCCCCATTATGCCCTGCATTACAGCACCTTGGGCTGTAGGGTCAGTGGTAGCTCACAAGGGAGATTGCCCTGTGTCACCCAGGTGACTTTTGGCAAAACCTTGTTTTAACTTGTCCCCATCCAAATACCGAGCAAGCCCCACCCTGCTTAACTTGCAGGATCGGATAAGATCACATACTTCGAGGTGGTATCACTGCAAGCACAGAACACGGGGCCGCTCTAAAGAATGTGGGAGATGAAGGCATCTGGATTACATTAGCTTTATGAAGGAAGTATGTCCCTCTAACTAGCTCTAGAGAGTGTCTGGGGAAAAATGGAACTACTGAGGGCAGGGGGGGAGCCATCCAGAGCCCACTATTGAGAGGCCAGGGCTGAGAAGAAAGGACAACAGAGATCCCCCCTTATTCTACCAAAGGTGGGTAGATGGTTAAAAGTTTGTAACAAACATGAAATATTCTTTCAATCCCAGTAAGTATCTTGTCTGCCCATTGCCGCTCCAGTTTCAATGGGGTACATGAAACGGTTATTCTCTTGATTCCCTACTAGCCTTCCCCTCCACCAAATGCAAATTGATTCTGGTGTTTGCTCTCTCCTCCCCGTAGAGAAGTGACGGAAACCCAAAGTCACTGTTTTTTCAGTTGCATGTCTGCTGATCTCTCTCTCACTCAGTAGGTCACTGATTAGTTTGGTTAGTGAAAGGAGTTAGTGTTCAAGAAAGGTGGTGGGGTTGAAAGTGCCAGAGCAAAGAAGAATTAAACACCAGATCTTACCAATTCTCACTCTCCAGGAGCAGGAACTTCGGAAATAACTATAAAGAACTGGCTAAGAGGAGAGAGAGGAAAGCAGATTACATGATGGTAATGCTAGCAGTTTTTCAGCGAGAGGGAAGCATTTTTCCTTCTGACCCTTTGAAAATTTGATCAATTTTGATGCATTTCAACAAGGATACAAGTCAGGTGAGTTTGGGTCCTGCAAAATGTCTTTCTTTGTCACTTTCAGATGTGGGCTTCTTTATCATGCCATTGATTTTTAAAGTAAAATTCCCTTTTGTGTACAGTGAGAAGCTCCATTTGAAACCTCAGTGGCATGAGCCAGCCCTTTGAGCCATTCACCGACACGCATGTTCCCAATGTGGAACAGAAGCTTCTCATCCAAGCGAGTGCTGAGAGCGCAGGGAAGTGAATCTCTAGTTTAACTATTGAACCAAGGAACCTCCCAGCCAGGAACGGCGCCAGGGTTTTTGGCGCCCTACGCAGGGGTTCTTCCGCGCTCCCGGTCGGCGGTGGCAATTCTGTGGCAGGGGGGTCCTTCCGCACTGCCGGTCTTCGGGGCACTTCAGCGGCGGGTCCTGGAGCGAGTGAAGGACTCGCCGCAGAATTGCCGCTGGAGACCCAGAGCGCGGAAGGACCCCCCGCCGCCGAGAGCCGCAAAGTGCCGCCCTCCCAAATCCTGGTGCCCTAGGCGACTGCCTACTTCGCCTAAATGGAAGCGCTGGCCCTGCTCCCAGCTGCTTTAAACCCTTTGGATCTCACCCTTCCAGAGGAATCCATGGTCTGTGTATGCAGTTCACTCCAAAGAGTGAAAGCCACGTGGCCCTGCCTTCTCTTTTCAGTCAGCTGGGGTGGGGGAAGGCTTGGCCCCTACAGCCAATGAGAAAAGTGCCAGAATCCAAATTCTTCATAGCTTCCTGTGTTCAGAATGTCGGGGACCCGAACTCAGACAGCGAGGTTCGTTGTCTGACCGCAAAGGAGACAGGCAACACCAGCAGTTAGGAATGTAGGGGAGTTAAAAACAGACAGAGAACAGAACCAGGAAATGAATACAGGGAGGCTGGCTCCTTATCAGCTCTTCAGAAGAACTGCTCCTAACACAGCACAGCTGGTACTATGCCAGGAATGCAGCCGCTCTCTTATCTCACTTTTTCCCAGCTCTTTATGAGACATGCTGCTTCTCGGTATTTTTCCACTCCAGGATTACCCAGAAACCTCTGTTAGTCTGACTTTGGTCAGGTTGGCATACCTGTTTTTGTGCTATATCTTCATTCAGGCCTAACAAGAAGATTCAGCAACGGGAACTGGAAGGATTCAGTTCTGTTGTGAGTGAATATGCTGTATCAGCCACACCTATAATTCTCTTTAGGCTGATATATTGAACCCATCACTGTGATATCTGGCTCTTGTCACGATGGATAAAATATTTATATAGAGACTTTTGGGTTGCTGGAAGCTGCAAGTGCAGAAATATAACTTGGTAGGATAATAAAAGGAGAGCCTGTTCTAAAAACAGGGTTTCTGTTATCACAAAGATGCCAGCTCTTCCGAGCAGGGACTGTCTTTGTGTAAAACTGGGAATACACTATGTAACATACAACAAAGGTTCCTCCTCTGTACACAAGGCTTGTTTGTATTTCTTATTAACAAATAATAAACCTCTAGCTACTTTGGAGGACCCCAAAGCACGTCAGAAAATGTTAATAAATTAACTCCACATGCCACCCCTTCTTCCTCCCCCCCAAAATGCAGTGTCATGATAGCCCCATTTTACAGAGGGGAATACTGTACCAGAGAGAGGAAGTGACTTGTCCATTGATTCCTGTGACAATGGCAGAACCAGAACTAAAACCCAGGAGTCCTGAGTCCCAGTCCTGTATCTAAGCACTAAATCATTTTCACAGCTCAATATTAGATTAATTTAAACTGTTTACAGAATGTAAATGTTTGACTAAATTATCCCAGCCAAAGTTCACCAGAGGAATGTTTGGTAGGAGGGCAGGGAAGGAAGGAATGCTGCAGTATTACCAGCTCTTGGGATTTTCCTGTGAGATTCATGCTTTTTGGTGATTTTCACAAAGCCTCAGCTCCTGAAGTCATAAGATTATGTGAAAATCTCAGTTTTCATTTTAAAAAATAGTAACTTTCTAGCCCTCGTGGTTGCAGATCAAATCTGGAAACCACAAACTCTAAGGAATCAAAAACCAGAAGGTAAAGAAAAAACATCCAAAATGTATTAATTTTGTTCATCTTTCTTTAGGACCTTGCTCAGAATTTTTGAACACTTGGAATTGGCAATATCTTCCCTTTGCCTCTCTGTTCCCTGGCTCTAACCTCCCAGTCAAGGAAGACATTTTCCTCCTTGTTCTCTCTCTATATTTCTGCAGTCTGCCTGATCATTTGTTAACTGAGTGCCATGCATGTAAACTGTGTCATGCTGATGACCTCACTCTTTAGCTTCAAGGCCCCTGAGGATGAGGGGAAAGCATCACATTTACTTTACAACTTAGGACCCTTTGTCACTTGAGACAGTGCCAGCTCAAGTTAACATTGCCTTTCAGAGATGTGAAAAGGCCAAGAAATTGGTCTGCACAGGGAGAGGGGAGGTGAAGAGAAGATCCGGGGCAGTAAGTCCTCCCAGTCACATGCTGGGTGTGCAGAAGTGCAATCAGATTCCAAAGAAGATTCATGACCCTAAGAACATTAGAATGGCCATACTGGGTCAAACCAAAGGTCCATCTAGCCCAGTATCCTGTCTTCCGACAGTAGTCAATGCTAGGTAACCCAGAGGTAATAAACAAAACGGGTAATCATCAAGTGATCCATCCTCAGCTTCTGGCAAACAGAGGCTAGGGACACCATCCCTGTCCATCCTGACTAATAGCCATTGTTGGACTTATCCTCCATGAATGTATCTAGTTCTTTTCTGAACCTTGTTATAGTTTTGGCCTTCACAGCATCTTCTGGCAAAGAGTTCCACAGGTAGACTGTGAGTTGTGTGAAGAAATACTTCCTCTTGCTTATTTTAAATCTGCTGCCTATTAATTTCATTTGGTGACCCCTAGTTCTTGTGTTATGAGAAGGAGTAAATAACACTTTCTTATTTACTTTCTCCACACCAGTCATGATTTTAGAGACCTCTATCAGATCCCCCCTTATTCGTCTCTTTTCCAAGCTGAAAAGTCTCAAGCATATTACTCTCTCCTCATGACTCCTTCACTGAGAAGAACCATTGACTCTTGTTTCTATTCACATCTCATTCTTTAGTGAGGAGGTCGGGAGTAGTATGGATAAAGAACAGAGCAGCTGATGGAGTCAGGACTCTTGCGTTCTATGCTTGGTTCTGCTTGTGGTGATGTAGCACATGACCTGGACATAACCTCTATGTGTGAAATGGGGCACGGGATGACAACTCTTACTTAACTAGGGGACTGTGAGACTTAATGCACTGATGGCTGTAAAGTGCTTAGAGAGCATCAGCTGGAAGAAGCAGCCAGTACAAAATACTACAGTGTGTTCCTGGTGACACTTATACCTTGGAACTTATTTCACTGGCTAATAACCTGACTCTTCCCCTCAAACTTTGCCCAGCTGAGGACCACATTGATAGCTGGGTAACAGCTGGAGGCTACATCCTACATGGTTTAAAATGGATCATATTGCAGCAGCTTACATCTTTAATAGGGGCATACAGCCCACACAGCATACAGGTTCCGTTATGCAGCAATACTTCTTAAGGCTCAGTGGGAACTTCTTGGCTCAACATGGAGCACCATGTGCCTGTGTCATAGGTCTCACCCCCACTCTGAACTCTAGGGTACAGATGTGAGGACCTGCATGGACACTTCTAAGCTTAATTACCAGCTTAGATCTGGTCTCGCTGCCACCATCCAGAATTTCTAAGTACCTGGATCACTCCCTTTCCCCTCAAAACCTTCCCCTCCCTGGGTAGCCTTGAGAGACTCCTCCACCAATTCCCTGGTGAGTCCAGATCCAATTCCCTTGGATCTCAAAAACAAGGAAGAGTTACTCCTTCCCCCTTCCTTCCCCCCACCCCACCAATCCCTGGTGAGTCCAGATCCAATTCCCTTGGATCTAAAAAAAAAAAACAGGGAAAAAATCAATCAGGTTCTTAAAAAGGCAGCTTTTAATTAAAGAAAAGAAAGGTAAAAGAAAACCCTCTGGGAGAGATTAGCATACCAGCTACTCTCACAGACAACAGATTCAAAACACAGAGGATGTTCCCCTGGGCAAAAATCTAGATAATGTTTTCGCCTCTTAGCTCAGAAAGCCGACACAAGAATACCCAAATTTGATAATTCCCTTAATGGTAAGACAAGTTACAAAGAAAATAAACATAAACCTGTTTATCCCCTTCTAAAACTTACTACTCTGATAAGAGGTTGTTTCCTTGATCTTTTTCACGCCAGCTGAAACTGAGGCCTGGTCTACACTACGCGTTTAAACCGAATTTAGCAGCATTAAACCGATTTAACCCTGCACCTGTCCACACAATGAGGCCCTTTATATCGATATAAAGAGCTCTTTAAACCAGTTTCTGTACTTCTCCCCGACGAGAGGAGTAGCGCTGAAATCGGTATTGCCATGTTGGATTAGGGTTAGTGTGGCCGCAAATTGACGGTATTGGCCTCCAGGCGGTATCCCACAGTGAGCTCTGGAAAGCAATCTGAACTCGGATGCACTGGCCAAGTAGACAGGAAAAGCCCCGCGAACTTTTGAATTTCATTTCCTGTTTACCCGAGCGTGGAGCTCTGATCAGCACGGGTGGTGATGCAGTCCCAAATCCAAAAAGAGCTCCAGCATGGACCATACGGGAGATACTGGATCTGATCGCTGTATGAGGAGACAAATCTGTTCCATCTGAGCTCCGTTACAGAAGACGAAATGCCAAAGCATTTGAAAAAAATCTCCAGGCTATGAGAAACAGAGTCCACAGCAGGGACTCAGCACAGTGCTGCGTGACAAGCGTAACGGAAAGCCAAAGAATCAAATGGATGCTCATGGAGGGAGGGAGGGAGGGAGTACTGAGGACTCAAGCTATCCCACAGTCCCTGCAGTCTCCGAAAAGCATTTGCATTCTTGGCTGAGCTCCCAATGCCTAAAGGGTCAAAACATTGTCCTGGGTGGTTCAGGGTCTATCTCGTCAATTTACACACACACACACCCCCGTGAAAGAAAAGGGAAAAAAATCGTTTCATGCCATTTTTCAATGTCACTGTATGTCTATTGCATGCTGCTGGTAGATGCGGTGCTGCGGCGCTGAACAGCAGCATCCCCGCCCCTTCCTTTCCTGATGGCAGATGGTACAAAATGGTGGAAAACCGTCATCATCCCGTGAGAGCTCCTGGCTGGCCTCGGTGAGGTCGGCCGGGGGTGCCTGGGTAAAAATGGGGATGACTCCCTGTCATTCCTGGCAGATGGTACAAAATGTTGGGTAACCGTCCTCATCATAGCAGCTGGAGGATGAGCTCCATCGCCCCACCCCCCGCCCCTTCGTGTCTAAAGAAAAGATTCTGTACTCCCTGGACTATCATAGCAGCTGGAGGCTGCCTCCCCCTCATTTTATCTCACTAAAAAGTCAGTGTTTCTTATTCCTGCATTCTTTATTACTTCATCACACAAATGGGGGGACACTGCCATGGTAGCCCAGGAGGGGTGTGGGAGGAGGGAAGCAACAGGTGGGGCTGTTGCAGGGGCACCCCCTAGAATGGCATGCAGCTCATCATTTCTGCAGGATCTCTGGGGCTCTGACCTGGAGCGGCTGTACTCTCTGAGTCTCTAGTAGACTTGCCCCATATTCTAGGCAGGACTGACTCTATTTTTAGACAAAACATAAAGAAGGGAATGACCTGAGGAGTCATTCCCATTTTTGTCCATGCGCCCCCAGCCGACCTCAGCGAGGCCAGCCAGGAGCCCCCATGACAGCAGCAGATGGTACAAAATGATTGATAACTGTCATCGCCAATTTCCAATTGCAAACAGTACAAAATAATTGATAACCGTCATCTCATCACCTGTTTAAAATGGCAGACTGTGCAATAGGGATGGTAACCATCTCTGCTACCTTACAAAGGCAAATGAATGCTGCTGTGTAGCACTGCAGTACCACCTCTGTCAGCAGCATCCAGTATACATACGGTGACAGTGACAAAAGGCAAAACAGGCTCCATGGTTGCCATGCTATGGCATCTGCCAGGGCAATCCAGGGAAAAAGGGCATGAAATGATTGTCTGCCGTTGCTTTCACGGAGGAAGGATTGAGTGACAACATTTACCCAGAATCACCTGCGACACTGTTTTTGCACCATCATGCACTGGGATCTTAACCCTGAATTCCAATGGGCGGGGGAGACTGCGGGAACTATGGGATAGCTATGGGATAGCTACCCAGAGTGCATCGCTCCAGAAATCAATGCTAGCCTCGGAACATGGACGCTCACCACCGAATTAATGCGCTTAGTGTGTCCACATGCACTTGACTTTATACAATCTGTTTTACAAAACCGGTTTATGTAAAATCGGAATAATCCCGTAGTGTAGACATACCCTGAAACTGACTAAAGGAAACTTCCCTCCTTCCTTTTGAAACATCTTGTTCCCCCATTGGTTCCTCTGGTCAGGTGTCAGCTAGGCTAGGTGAACTTCTTAACCCTTTACAGGTAAAAGAGGCATTAACCCTTAACTATCTGTTTATGACACCCTGCAACCCTGTTTCCCTCTAAGTGTCACTTCTTCCCGGGCTTTCACTGATACCTATATGTCTCAGGCTGTATCAGCCAGACTAGACTCTTTGTATCCTGACCATTTGTTGATTCCAACCGCAACACTGTAACAGCCCTGTGTGCATTACCTGCCTCAGTACAGCAGCCCTGGCAACAATGGATAAGGTAGGATTAGAGAGGGGAAAAGTGTTCCTCTGAGGTATGCCCAAGGGTTGGAAACCCATCTGAAACTCTCCACCTGTGCTTTGTTAGATTATAATTTATCATCAGATCATAACCCAAAAGAACAGAATAAATCACTCAGCTCTTAATCATCCAATACATGTGCAGAAGTTTCACTACTATAGGTCACGGGAGAGGAAAATATACCAAATATACCATATATTGTAATTTATGATAGTTCTATATCATTTGCTGCACATGATGTTTAAACTCTGATCCAAATTCCTTGCCCTTCCCACAAACACACATGCCATCTGGTGGGATGCCTCTTGTTAAATGTTGAAATCCAATCTGATCACTTACAAAATCTTCTGTGTTCTGCAGCTGTCCTTATACTAAGCAGTTTATTTCTTTCCTGGAGACTTTTACGTGGAGGCACTGGATACTAACTTAGGTCTCGGTCCTGCAAGTTGTTCTACCTGGACAAAGTCCAAGTGAAGTCAGTGTGGCTCTGCAGAGGCATAGGGTTCTGCCTGTTTAGGACATACTGCAGGACTCAGAGTTTAAACTGAATCCAGGGATTACTTACATCTGATCAAGGGGCCACAATTTCAGCCCATCTTCTATAAAACGTGTGGGGTTGAGGGTAGCTACAACCCTGCCTGAAAATGCACAGTGTGCATTTCAGATGCCTCTGAATTAACCTGAAGATCCTCCAGCTGAAGCTGCATTATCTGTAGGAGAAATAGGAACTTCTCTTTGTGCAGCCAGAGTAAAAGAAAAAGCCCCAATTCTGCTCTCTGTCTCTGGTCCCCAGTAGCAGTAAATACCTTCACTAAGGCAGTACTCATCTTGCACTTTCAGCTCCGCTCTGTTCTGTTTCCGCCGCTGAATAAACAGAAGTCACACAGATGCTAACATTGCATTGGCTGACGCATCCTCCCTCACGTGCTTTCTATAGGTCTGTTACTGCTGCCAGTCTTATTCAGATGAGACCCCAGGCATGCTTCGAAATTTGCTGGGATTCTGGGAGTCGTAGTTCTAGATGCTTTTCCATGTCTTAAAGCATCTCGATTGGATAGTTTTATGCCCAAAGTTTAGATTTTTGTAAGGAGAAAAACATTTTAAAAATCCTCATATTAACTGAAACGTTTTAATATTATTTTCTAAAATTTCAATGAAGAATTTGAATGTAAACATCCGCCCCAAAGTAATTGCAACGCTGAGAGTGTAGCATACAGTTCAAAAACCAGAAAGTGAATCTGGCTAGCAATAAAAGTAAATCTGATCGATTAAGTACTATTGTATAGGCATGACAAACTTTGCAAGTGCTGTGTGTGCCCAGCTGATATGTGTGTGAGCAGTGGAAGGGCAGTCACTGGGTGTGTCTGTCAGTGAATGGGGATGGGCAATGAATGTGCACATACTGTGGGCACACATAAGATGTGTGTGTTGTGTGGGGTCTGTCAATGAATGGGGGCAAGTAGTAGGTGTGCCCATGATGTGCACATGAGCTGTGGCTGTTTGTAGACAGCACAGTTACCGTGTATGTGGTCTGTCAGCAAATGGGGGCAGTGAGTATGCGCGGTGGGGCCAGGCAATCATTGGGGGGGGGGGGAAGTCTGTCAGTTAATGGGCCTGCAGGGTCATGGGCAGGGCATTCATGGAGTGTCTGTGGGGTTCTGTCAGTGAATGGGAAGTGGCAGTCCCAGGGTGTCTGTCAGTGAAGTAGGGCAGGCAGAGCAGTGTTGGGGTGTCTGTGGGGTTCTGTCAGTGAATGGGGAGTGGCAGTCACAGCCTGTCTGTCAGTGAAGGAGGGCAGGCAGAGCAGTGTTGGGGTGTCTGTGGGGTTCTGTCAGTGAATGGGGAGTGGCAGTCACAGCCTGTCTGTCAGTGAAGGAGGGCAGGCAGAGCAGTGTTGGGGTGTCTGTGGGGTTCTGTCAGTGAATGGGGAGTGGCAGTCACAGCCTGTCTGTCAGTGAAGGGGGGCAGGCAGGGCAGTGTTGGAGTGTCTGTGGGGGTCTGTCAGTGAATGAGGAGTGGCAGTCACAGGGTTTCTGTCTGTGAATGGGGGAGCGGGCAGGGCAGTGTTGGGCTGTCTGAGGGGTTCTGTCAGTGAATGAGGAGTGGCAGTCCCAGGGTGTCTGTCAGTGAAGGGGGGCAGGCAGGGCAGTGTTGGGGTGTCTGTGGAGTTCTGTCAGTGAATGGGGAGTGGCAGTCACAGCCTGTCTGTCAGTGAAGGGGGGCAGGCAGGGCAGTGTTGGGGTGTCTGTGGAGTTCTGTCAGTGAATGAGGAGTGGCAGTCCCAGGGTGTCTGTCAGTGAAGGGGGGCAGGCAGAGCAGTGTTGGGGTGTCTGTGGGGGCTCTGTCAGTGAATGGGGAGTGGCAGTCCCAGGGTGTCTGTCAGTGAAGGGGGGCAGGCAGAGCAGTGTTGGGGTGTCTGTGGGGGCTCTGTCAGTGAATGGGGAGTGGCAGTCCCAGGGTGTCTGTCAGTGAAGGGGGGCAGGCAGAGCAGTGTTGGGGTGTCTGTGGGGGTCTGTCAGTGAAGGGGGGCGGGGAGGGCAGTGTTGGGGTGTCTGTGGGGGTCTGTCAGTGAATGGGAGTGGCAGGCAGAGCAGTCAAGGGGTGTTTGTGAACGGGGGGCGGGCAGGGCAGTCACGGGGTGTCTAGAAGGGTCTGTAAGTGAAAGGGGGCGGGCAGGGCAATCGCGGGGTGCCGGCTGGGCGCGGAGGGAGGTGACGGGTCCCCACCGTTTCCTTTCACGCTGCGCAGGGTCCGTTCTGTGGCATTTCCGACCTGTCTCTCGCTTCACCCTGCCACCAGCCGGGGTGACGCTTTGGCCCCGGGCGCGGAGAACTACAACTCCCACGATGCCCTGCGAGGGAACCAGACTCCGCTTCCCGCCATGCCCTACGGCGCGGACTCCCTTTCCCTTGATGCCGTGCGCGGTGGTGCCCGGCTGCCGGCGCCTCCCTCGTGCCGGGGCGCAGATGACGCTGGCGGTGGGGTGCTGCCAGGCCGAGTCGGGGCCGCGCTGCGGGGGGCTCCGGCAGCGCCGACCTCGCAGGCCCGCCGGCGAGCCGAGCCGTCCCTCTCCTCCTCCGCGGGCCTGGGCTCCCCTGGAAGCTCCAGTCGGGGTCTGGGCCCCGCTGGCCTCCATCACCCTCCTCAGCTTCGCCTCCCGCTTCTACCGCCTGTGCGAGCCGCCGCACGTCTGGTGAGGGGCGCGACGCTATGGCAACGGGGGTGGGGCTGGCGGTCAGGCCGCGGGAGGGAGGCGGAGTCATGGCTGGGTCGGTCAGGGGCCCAGTGCCGGGTTTAGGAGCCGCTTGCCCGCGTGGGGAATGAATGGGGGTTTGGTGAGGCGCTGGCGGCCCCGTGGGGTTGGGGCAGCGACAGGCGCCTGCCCGCGGCTGTGTGGCTGGCTGGGCCTTGGGAGTGGGGCAGGGGGATGGGGCGCAGCTCTCCGCTCGCCCCGCTGACAGTCGTCACGTAGCGGGTCAGCATCCCGCAGCTGGTGGCTAGTCATGCCCCATGGCCTCGCTGATTGAGTATGTGAGCCCCAAGGGATGGGATGGGATGGGGTGAATAACGTGGAGGTCATGGCCAGCAGGGACACTTCCAGGTAGGGGATGCTCAGCGCCGGATTTACACTTTACATGCTTCTAGGCACAGCATCTTCAGCAGTCCCCGGCCTACATGTGTTCCGTTGAAAAAAAAAACAAACCTTTTGACCCATTTTAATTTTTAGGTGCCTCTGGAATGCCGGCCCTCCTACGCATGTGCCTTCTGTGCCTAAATGGAAATCCGGCCCTGGGGATGCTTGTGGGGCATAGCTGAAGGGGTCAAGACAAGGGGGGCGTGGCAGAGAGGAGACTTAGCCAGCAAATTGTAGTGAGCTCAGTGAATGAGACAGCTGTGGTGAGTTGCTGGGAAAAGAGGCTCCTACCACCTCCTGTGGTGGGAGGTTGCTTTTGAAGGCTCTCCTGTCCACACTGTCTCTGGAACAATTGTCTGGAAAGATCCATCCTCCATCAGTCTGTTTAGTCCCTATGGAGACTGATTGAAGCACTTGTGAGTGTGGATGCCAAGTGCATTTCAATTGGGGAATAAACGTTATATAACACGATAAATTGCGCTAGTGGAGACAAGGCCAAAGTGCTATATGAACATGGAGCTAGGCCATGTTCCTGGTGATAACTGTTTAGTTAGTTTATTATTTTAATGTAATGACAATGACATAAAAGAATAACTCTGTTGGGCTCTAGATGCTTTTCCTATTAATAAAAATACATTGCTACAGTCATTATGAAATTAAAATTATAATACCTAGCTCTTATAAAGTGCTTTTCATCATTATTCCCATTTTACAGATGGAGAAACTGAGGCAGCACATTTTCATGCATATGCTAATAACCAGTCAACAAGTATATTATAAAGTAAAATTTCTGATTCTTCACATTCCCCTTAAAAATCGCTGTGCCCAATCACCTCATCCCTCCCCTAATGCCTGCTCTTACAGGCTTTACATAAGAACAGCCATACTGGGTCAAACCAAAGGTCCATCTAGCCCAATATCCACTTTTCCAACAATGGCCAATGCCAGGTGCCCCAGAGGGAATGAACAGATCAGGTAGTCATCAAGTGATCCATTTCTTGTTGTCCATTCCCAGCTTCTGGCAAGCAGAGGCTAGGGACACCTCTACCCATCCTGGCAATAGCCACTGATGGACCTATACTCCATGAATTTATCTAGTTCTTTTCTGAACCCTGTTATTGTCTTGACCTTCACAACATCCTCTTGCAAGGAGTTCCACAGATCGACTATGCATTGTGTGAAAAAATACTTCCTTTTGTTTGTTTGAGACCTGCTGCCTATTAATTTCATTTGGTGACCCCTAGTTCGTGTGTTATGTGCAGGAGTAAATAACACTTCCTTATTTACTTTCTCTACACCTATCATGATTTTATAGACCTTTTATCATATAGCCCTTTAGTCATATCTTTTCCAAGCTTAAAAGTCACAGTTTTATTAATCTCTCCTCATATGAAAGCCGTTCCACACCCCTAACCATTTTTGTTGCTCTTTTTTTAACCTTTTCCAATTCCAATATATCTTTTTTGAGATGGGGCCACCACATCTGCACGCAGTATTAAAGATGTGGGCATGCCATGGATTTATATAGAGAAAATGTATTTTCTGTCTTATTTATCCCTTTCTTAATGATTCCCAACATTCGGTTTGCCTTTTTGACTGTCGCTGCACATTGAGTGGATCTTTTCAGAGAACTATCCACAATTACACCAAGATCTCCTTCTTGAGTGATAACAGATAAATTTAGACCCCATCATTTTATGTGTATAGTTGGGATTATGTTTTCCAATGTGCATTACTTTGCATTTATTAACACTGAATTTCATCTACCATTTTGTTGCCCAGTCACTTGGTTTTGTATGCATTTTTTTTTTGTAGTATGCCAGGAAGAACAGCTGATTTGGACTATTTCAGAAGGGGGAAGGGTTAGGATTTCAATGTCAAGGGTTCATTTGGTGAACGCCCTGCCAACAATTTTCTCTATTGTATACTGAGCAGGCTCCAATTTGACCCTCATTATGGTACAGGGAGAGAGATGTATATTAGGTAAGCAGCTCCCAGGCCATTTAGGGCTTAAGGGACAAAACTGACACCTTTAAACTCAATTTGACAGCCAGAAGGCAGCCAGTGTAGGTTCTGCAGCACTGGTGTGTTCATGGAGAGATATCTTGATTAATAAGGAGGCTGACCCATTTTCCATTAGCTCCAGCCTCCTAATGGATTTAACATGTAATCCCATGTTATGCATTTATCCAGTATAAAAGTGGCAAAAGATAGTCACTAGCAAAATAGACATCTATGAACATTTGATTATTTCCAGCTCCTGAGTACATCTCTCTTTTCTTTTTTTTAGTTGGGATGAAACTCATTTTGGGAAGATGGGAAGTTACTACATTAACCGGACCTTCTTCTTTGATGTCCACCCACCTCTGGGGAAGGTGAACAGCTCTCATCAGGTCTTGCGTACATTTTAGGAGGCAGTAGAATCCCCTGGTCATTGGAACAGTCCAACCAAAGCCTATTCCATTCTTCTGGTCAAAGTGTAGGATGAGCACCAGAGTTTTCTGGTTGCCCCTTCCTTGCTACCGTTGTCATCTATTTATTGTCAAGCTGAGAGGCTGTGACATGTGGCCCCCTCTTGAGGCCCCATCCTCTCTTTTCTCTTCCATGGAAAATCCCAAAAATATGGGAAAGTAAAGAGTGTGCTTAATGCTGGATGTTGAAAAGGAGAAAACGATTGGTCGTAAAACGTGTGAGTGCTTCTAGGGGAAATGAAGGTGTCTCCTTGTGGGAAGTTACAGATCCAGGCAGCTTCGCAGTTCCTACTAGCAGGAATGTGAACTAAGTGCTCTGTAAACCAGTGAACAATACTTCTTTTCTCAAAATAACATTTGAAAACAGCAGATTCTGAGCCAATCAGATCTTCATATCCAAGTCTATCACCTTGTTCATAAAATGCCAATTAAGAGAGACTTTTATGTTGGCTGAGGAGGATTGCAACTGGATGGGTATCTGGTATAAGAGAATAGGGTTGTTATTGCACTGCAGCCAAATGCTTTATTAAAGGCAAGAACACATTTCAGAGAGTCCTCAGTGGTGCCCGTGACAGCAATGCACATAGTTGGGATGGATTATAGCCAGATAAGATGCAGATCTACAAATTTTGGGTAGATTTTTGATGGTGGGATGTGGGATGCGTGAGCATCTTTCCTGTAGCTGGAGTGGATGCCACTGATTCTGAAGTTGTTTTCCCCTTTCCCTCTTTCCCTCCCCAGATGCTGATAGGACTTGCTGGGTACCTGAGCGGATACAATGGCACGTTTCCTTTCCAAAAGCCAGGGGACAGATATGGGCATCATAACTACATAGGAATGAGAGGGGTAAGAATGCACCAGACAGTGCTTAACTCATCTGCTCACAAATCAGTGAAGGAAAGCTGAGCAGTCCTCTGGAAAAGATGGGTGTGTCCTGTCCTCTCTTTGGCTCCTTCAGTATAGACTGTTACTTCCCTTCAGATTTTGAAGAGGCTGGATTTTTAAGACATATATTAAATTCTTTCATCTCTACCTCATCTGTGCAGATGGGCTGGTACTGGGATTTTTGAAACTGGAGCAAACACTAACATTCTTCTTTGTCTGGCCCCATGTCTTTTATGGCAAGCAGGCCTCTGAAATAACTTGTTGGATGTTATGGTGGAACCCATGTATTGTCTTTGGCCAGGGTAAAATGAGGATGAGTTGTCCCTGAAGGTGGTTTGATGAAGCTGATTGAAAGATGTTTCTGGAAATGACTTATATGGTCTGGAAAGAAACAAAAAACAAATCCTTGTTACTTACATGTGTAGACATAGAACTGCATAAACAATTGAAATTCTTCAAATTAAGTTTTCATTAGTTTGGCCTCTGCCTGAGTATCCTCAGTGAGCCAGACTTGGGCACCACTCAGTCCGTTGTAGTTTCTTGCAGGAGCATCCATTGTTTGAATCTGTTTGAGGATGGAAGGAAGAAGGGCATGTGGGATCTGTATACACATTCATCTTGTGAAGAGATTGTCATTCCCCTCTGTGTCCATTCTTTTCCTTCAGTTTTGTGCATTTCTAGGCTCCTGCCTAGTTCCCTTCGCCTACCTCATAGTGCTGGAGCTTTCCAAGTCACTGTCTGCAGCATTACTTGCAGCCTCCATCCTGATTTTTGGTAAGCATTTCTAGCATCCTCATGGGAAATCTTATCTGTTTGGCATGTGGATGAAGGAGGGTCAGTAATGGAGGCCAACCTCAGGGCAGATTAACTGTGCAGAGACTTTTCTCTCTGGAGTCATTACCTGCCAAGAAGAAGTCACTGATGAGAAATGGTAGACACTGCCTCCCTTCTAAGAGCCGAATAATTGCAATCTATACAGTGCTTTTTATTTATAAGGTTCCCAAAGCATTTTATAATCTGATTTAATTTATAGGTATTTCTGTGGTGCTCATTGCTGTGCTATTGGAGTACATTTAAATCGAAGAATTTTAAAAAACTGCATGAAAGTTGTATAGCTAGAGATAATTTTTCCCAATACTGAAACACAGCCACCTCTGGTATGGGATATAGCAGCTGTTTAATAGTGCCCAGCAATGCTAAATAAGACTTCAGGGTAGTAAGTCAATAAAGGTTCTGTGTATAATTGAAATTATAGAGAAGGGTTTAGATAGGCAGAATAGAATTACCTGAGTTAGAGATGGGCCATTTAACACACAGACTCTCAAAAAGCATCACAGGATTTTTAATATCTCCAAGTCAAAGCTGCTGTTTGTTCATTCTTTCTTTCATTCGTCATTCCCAGCTCCCATTTGCTCAAAGAATGAGGAACTGAGAACATAATCTGTGTTTGCTGCATGGCAATTCAGAGCTCTGCTGTTTGTGCCATTTGAAAATAACATTTCAAAGTTTCATATTATGGTAAAAGTTGAGACATGTTGACTTGTTTCTAGTCCCAACATTGCCCATGCTGTCTCTTGACTAAGCTATGAGGAAACTGGCTTGCTACAGGCGCTGCTCTAGGTTTTCTTTGAAACTGAGACATCTCTTAGTATAGTTGGTGTTTTATTTTCCAGATACAGGCTGCATTACTCTGTCCCAGTACATCCTGCTTGACCCCATTCTGATGTTCTTTCTTATGGGAGCTGTGCTGAGTATGGTCAAGTATAACTCCTGTGCAGTTAGGTAAGATGGTGATATTTTTTTATTATGCCATAGATGTATTAGCCTTCATGCATGTACAGGGAGACAATATGATAGTGGGAGGGTGGGGAGAGGGGATGGGATGGAAGAAGATGATGGAGGGAATTTGGCTCCTTGGAGAAGGGGAAGAGATTGTTGTGAACATGGGAGCTTTCTGAGAGTCATGGATGGGTGATAGGTCAGTTGATAGGTCATGTAGTCCAATCCCCTGCACTGATACGGGACTAAGTAATATTGACCATCCCTGACAGGTGTTTATCTAAACAGTTCTTATAAACCTCCAGTGATGGAGAATCTATAACCTCCCTAGGCAATTTGTTTCAATGCTTAACTACCTTTACAGTTAGGAACTTTTCCCTAATGTCCAACCTAAATCTCCCTTGCTGTGATTTAAGCCCATTACTTTTTGTCCTGTCCTTGGTGTTTAAGGATAACACTTTATCATCCTCCTTATGACATCCTTTTATGTACTTGAAGACTGGGTCATGTTTTCTAAATCTTTTATTATTTGTATTGCTCTCCTCTGGACTTTCTCCAATTTGTCCTCATCTTTCCTGAAGTGTGGTGCCCCGATGAGGGTCTTCTCAGTGCTGCAAAGAATGGAAGAATTACTTCTAGTGTCTTGCTTACCACACTCCTGCTAATACATTCCAAAATGATGTTTGCTTTTTTTGTAACAGGCTTGCATTGTTGACTGATATTTAGTTTGTGATCCACTATACCCCCAGAATATTTTTTGCAGTACTGCTTCCTAGGCAATCATTTCTCATTTTGTATTTGTGCAATTATTGCTTCCCATTCGTTTCAGACCATTTTCTCCAATTTGTCAAGACAATTTTGAATTCTAATCCTTTACTCCAAAGCGCTTGCAACCCTTCTCAGCTGAGTATCAGCCTCAGATTTTATCAATGTGCTCTGTATGCCATTATCCAAATAATTTATAAAAGTTTTGAATAGAACCAGATCCAGGACCGACCTCTGCGGGGCCCCACTTGATATTCCCTGTGAGCTTGACTGTTACCCACTTGATAACTACTCTGAATATGGTTTTCCAACCAGTTGTGCACCCATCTTATAGGAGATTGGTCTAGGTTATATTTTCCTAGTTTGCTTATGAGAAGGTCAGAATCAGACAGTATCAGAAGCCTTACTAAAGTCAAAATATATTGCAAGTTTTGGGTCTCCTATCCACGTTTGTTATCCTGTCGAAGAAGGATGTTAGGTTGGTTTTACAGGATTTGTTCTCAGCAAATCCATGTTGACTGTTACTTGTTGCCTTATCTTCTAAGTGCTTACAAACTGATTGATTATTTATTCTTTTATTTTTCCAGTACTGAAATTCAGATGACTGGTCTATAAATCCCTGGGTTTCCTTATTTCCCTTTTTATAAATAGGTACTATATTTGCCCTTTTCCAGTCCTCTGGGGTCTCTCCCATCCTTCACATGTTCTCAAAGATAATTGCTAGTGGCTAAAAGATCTCTTCCTCCGGTTCTTTAAGCATTCTAGGATGTATTTCACCATGCCCTGCGGACTTGAAGACATCTAACTTGTCTAAGTAATTCTTAACTTGTGTTTTCCCCTATATTAGCCTCAGATCCTACCCTGTTTACTTTGATGTTCACTGTGTTAGTCATCTGATCACTGCTAACTGGTGAAAACTGAAACAAAAAAGGCATTTAGCATTTCAGCCATAGCTGTGTTTTCTGTTAGTCTTTCCCTCCTCATTGAGTAAAGGGCTTACTCTGTCCTTGATTTTCCTCTTGCTTCTGAAATATTTGTAAAAATGTTTTCTTGCTGCCATTTATGTCCGTAGCTAGTTTAATCTCATTTTGTGCATTGGCCTTTCTAATTTTGTCCCTGCATTCTTGTGGTGTTCTTTTATATTCATCCTTTGTAATCTGACCTAGTTTCTACTTTTTGTACGATTCTTTTTTGAGTTTTAGGTTGTTGAAGGTCTCCTGGGTAAGGCAGGGTGCTCTTATCATATTTCCTATCTTTCCTACACATTGGGATAGTTTGCTCTTGTGCCCTTAATAATGTCTCTTTAAAAGACTGCCAACTCTACTGATATCTTTTTTCACTTAGACTTGCTTCCCATGGTATGTAACTATTCTCAGAGTTTGCTAAAATCCGCCTTCTTGAAGTCCATGGTCTTTATTCTGCTGTTTTCCCTCCTACCATTCTTTAGAATCATAAACTCTTATCATTTCATGATCACTTTCACACAAGCTGCCTTCCACCTTCAAATGCTCAACTATTTCCTCTCTGTTTGTCAGAATCAAATCTAGAGCAGTCTCTCTCCTACTTGCTCTCTCCACCTTATGTAATAAAAAGTTGTCTCCAGTGCATTTCAAGAACTTGTTGGATAATCTGTGCCCTGCTGTATTATTTTCCCAATAGATTTCTGGATAGTTGAAGTCTCACATCATCACCAAGTCCTAAGCTTTGGATGATTTTGTTAGTTGCTTAAAACAAGCCTCATCAGCCTCTTCTTCCTGGTGAAGTGATCTATAGTAGACCCCCTACAATGACATCACTCTTGTATTTTTTACCCCTTTTATCTATACTCAGAGAATTTCAACAGGTCTGCCTCCCACTTCTATCTGAAGCTCAGAGCATGTGTATACGTCTTTTATATACAAGGCAACACCTCTCTTTTCCCTCTGCCTATCCTGAACAAGCTGTACCCTTCTATACTATTATTCCAGTCATATGAATTTTCCTACCAAGTCTCTGTGATGCCAGTTATGTTGTAATTGATTATTCACTAGTATTTCTAGTTTTTCCTGTTCATTCCCCATGCCTTGGATTAGTATACAGACATCTACAATGTTCATTAGATTTCCCCTCTATTGTCCCTCTTTTCTTTTCTTTGTCCCTGCTCTGATTTCCCATGTTTCTCCCAGATTCTGACCCTTCAGTTGTGTCTACATATTCTGGACTTACACGTAGGCTTTTGTATCCTGCCCCTGTTGAACCTAGTTTAAAGCCCACCTCACTAGATTAGCCAGTCTGTATCCAAAGGTACTCTTCCCCTTTTTTGTTAGGTGGACCGAATTTCTTCTTAGCAGTCCTGCTCGAGGAGATGAAGCCCTCCTGGTGACACCATCCACTTCTTTGCATGGTTGTGTGTAAAAGGGTTAAGGCTGAGAGAGACATACGAAGTACGTGGGAGAGGATTGAGTAGAGAATGGGGTATGAAAGCTAGTGTGAACAGAAGCATTCGCAGAGATATAGATGGTGTGGATCTATGCAGGAGCCTTGAAGGTAAAGACAAGAAACTTGAACTTCCTCTGATAACAAGGGAAGCCAGTGGAGGGCATGATGTGATCAGAGCAGTAGATAGTTAGATTTTACCACCTGCTTTGCTCTTAATGGTAAGACTTTTGTATGTCCTCTTGCCCCAGTTTCCAAGGCTCAATTTCTTTGTTTCCAGGCCAGGGGAGCTCTGCTTTTTCATAGTGATGAGCCCATGAATATTTATAAAATAGTGTAATTTTGGGCTTCAAGGATTGATATCCCAGCATTTTTGGAAGTGTTTACATGAGATTTCTGAATGAAGCAGTAATGTGTTCCTGGCTAGTTGGTCTATGCATATCCAAGAGGCATGATCCTGCTTACAGAGCATTTTGGGATCCTGAAGAGTTTATGTAAGGTGGAGCAACATAGGGCATCTTCCCCACAATGGAACCAAAATCAGATGATGTGATAACGGAAGTATATACTTGATCATAAGCTGGTTCGTTTATAAGCTGACCCGGCCAAGATGGATAAGTAAAAATGGAAATTTTTATGACCCATTCATAAGTCAACTCTATAATTCAGGAGTTGGCAAACTTTGGCTCCCAGGCCATCAGGTTAAGCTGCTGGCGGGCTGAGATGGTTTGTTTACCTCAAGCCTCCGCAGGCACGGAGGTAAACCTAAGTAAACAAAGTGTCCCGGTGTGCCAGCTGCTTATGCTAACGGGCTGGGACAGTAACTGGTGGGGAAATTTTTGGGGGGGGAGTAGCTGGGGGTCAGGGGAGTAACCCCTGTGATGACCCCCCACATGACAACACCCCGAGGCCAGGACCCCACACTCTCCCCATCCCATCCCTTCCCACCTTATCTGGGGAGGGCCAGGGGAAGATGTCTCTGGCCTGGCTGGAGCTGCTCTGGCAGGCTAGGCAGCACAGCTGCAGCTGCTCTGGCAGGCCAGACCAGGCGGCACGGCCACAGCATGTTCCAGTGGGCTGGGCCGGGCAGCATGGCTGCAGCGTGCCAGCTCTGGAGCTGCAGATGCTTTGGAGGCTGGAGGGAAGCGGAGATACTCTGGGCTTCCTTCTGGCTCTGCTGCCTCTTTTTGCTCCCTCTGTTACGGGGAGAGGCTTGTTCATAAGCCAACCTCCTTCTCTGGTGCTTCCTTTTTTACTAAAAAAAATTCGGCTTATGAATGAGTATATACGGTAAGCTTTACCCATTTGTGGTCTGTACCATTGTGTGAAATGTGCTGTAGAATTGACTGTGCCGTCTCAGTGTGACTGACTACAGCAGACCTGGCTAGTGTGGCCCATCTAAAGTCACGCAATGCTGCCTGCAGACATCCTCCACTCATCTTTTCCCTACTGTTTGGTTTTAGTCTGGTTTCTTTTGCTGTCATTAACACTTGCGCTGTGGATAGGAAGATATTCTACCCCAGTATTTTTCTGATATAGGCCTATTGAAGATACAAGGAGGAGCATAGCCAATATCTGTCCCCCTTCCTTGTCACAGGTCTTTGACTCTTCCATCCTTGCCATGTCATGGAGCAAGAGTCGTAGCACTCCTCTCCGACCAGGCCTCCTGTATGTGGACTGTCACCAAACCCATTAGGTCAGCTTGTAGGCTGTGGTTCTATTCCCCTCCTGAAGCCCTCCTTATAGGGTTGGCTAGGTTTCAATAGAGGCCCTTTACAAACATCAAAACAAGGGTGCGCTTGCACCCTTCCAAAATTCATGAAAAATGTCAACTTTATTTCCCCACTTCCAGTGAAAGACCCCTGAGAAATGGAACAGGAAGCAGTGGTAACAGGTTTTGCAGTTGCCCAGGGCCTGCTCTGAGCAGATGATTTCCTGTTTGTTTCAATTGGTGCTGTTTGCACTTGTAGCCATCATTAAATAGTGACCTGCTCTGTCTGTTGTGTAGGCCATTTTCTGCCCCCTGGTGGTTCTGGCTGAGTCTGACTGGGGTCAACCTTGCTGGAGCGATAGGGGTGAAGTTTGTTGGCCTCTTTGTAGTCCTCTTGGTTGGACTGAACACAGTTTATGATCTTTGGGAGTTGCTGGGGGACCTCAGCCTGTCACTGGTGAGTGTCCAGAATTTTTCTTTATATTTAGTGTTTTTCCCTCTTGTTAACTTCCCTGCTTTTGATATTCATGAAAACAGCTTACTATCAGTTTGTCTGCGGAAGACAGCTGATAGATATGCGCCAGATGATGACTGGAATTGAGAGGTATAATGAAAAACCAGTCGCCTCCTGCGTTTTAAAAAAAAAAAAAAAAAAAAAAAAGCTATGTCAGCAGGATATAATGCACCCAGAGGGTCGCCATTGTTCATTGGAGAGACCTCTTGCCTTTTGGGTTGCATGCATTAGATTTCATTCTAGATTAAATGCATATCAAGGATGGCCAGATGATATCCCATAGTTAGCCATCATCTGGAATTCTACAGCGTGGCCTACTAAAGAGAAGTGCTTCCTGCTAGATCGGGGGTAGTCAATTATTTGTCAAGGTCCAGATTTCTTGGCCAAGGTATGGTCAAGGTCCAGACTCCAGAAAAAACAACAACAATAATGGTAATAAGTGTTTAAAAAAAAATTTCAAGTTCTGTTTAAAAGTGTCTGGAGGTCCAGATTTGGCCCACGGTCTGCCTATTGACTACCCTTGTGCTAGATGTTCCTAATTTGCTACACTTAATATGCATGCAGTGGGGCAGGTTGATGCTGTCTTCATTTACAATACAAAGATACAGACTGCGAGGGCATATAAAGCTTCACTGGGATCCAGTGGCTTACTTGTAGTGTATACTGTGTGACTTGCAGTCTCTGCAAGATACGCTGTTGTGTTGAAGATGAAGGCAACTGTACCCTGCTTCATTTTACATAAATGCAGCACAGCAGCTTTTAGGCTCTGGGTAACTTGCCAATGCAGTTGTTGAAAGGGGAAAGGTCGGGTGCTCTGGCTTAAAAAATATTGCATACAGTATCTGGGGGCTGTGAAATCTGATGTTTATTACGTCAGAGATGTCTTTGATATCCCATTTAAGATCTTGCAGAGAGAGACACTATTCAAGCACATCTTAAAAAAAAAAAAAAAAAAAAGTTAAATTCTTCTTTTGTCTCAGCCTGTTTTGAAGTTTGAAAATTCTTTTTCTTCCACTTAGTGGTTTTGTCTTTTCTTATTTCATAAACATTGTTTTTTCCTCCCTGCCTTGTGGTTTGTATTCCCTGATTAATGCGAATCAATATGAGCTGCAATGATGCAACATTCCAGCTTCAGAGAGTGTTTCTTGAGAACAGTTAGTTAATGGTATTTGAAATGGAACAAATCCATCATCTCTAAGGTTTCTGTCACAGACAGCTGCAAAGTGATTTCATTTGTGCTGTTGGCAGCAAAAGAGAACCCCTGAGTGGTAGAATAGATAAAGAAATTTACCAACTCCAGAAAAGAGAGACTTGCTGAATAATTAACTATTTGGCAACCCTTCGTCAGTTACTCTGAAAAAGAACTAGTAAGGTAAAAGCCTGAAAGCATGAATAACTTTTCTCCATATTGCCTATGGAACTAGTTTGGTTTGTTTACATGTCATTTATTTGGAAAAAATTGATTTCTAGAACCTGTGCCTCATCTTGGCCTACTACTGTTTTGTTCAGTGCTCTTTAGTGATGTCATATTTTTCTTCTTTTCTCAATACAAATACAAATAAATAGTAAAAATAGTTATTGTAACAAAAAGAGATTTTTGTGAAAAGAGAAGTGTTTTTTGTGCTAAACCAAGTTTGGGATTGGGGACTAGATTCCTGAATTTTAATGCCAGTTCAGATGTTGATTAACACTGTGGCTTTGGTTATGTAATTTAAACCAACATTTTCAGAAGTGGCATTGATTTTTGGGTGCTCAACTGATGCTTTGGGCCGGATTTTTTTCAGAAGTACTGAGACAATGGCATCTTCTACTCCTGGGAGAATTCTGCACCAAAAAATTAAATTCTGCGCACAATATTTTAAAATTCTGCATATTTTATTTGTCAAAATAACTGGAGTGATTATATTGTGTTTCAACTGTTTGGGTAATTTATTTCAAAATACCTGTGAACAAGTATGTCAACAATACAGACACTAAAAAAAAGATTTTCTGAGGAGTAGAGAGTTAAACATCTACGACAACCCAGTTCCAACTAGGGGGATGCTGGAGGGGACTGCGTGGGCATCCCCCTGGAGCCCAGACATCTGCACCCCGCTCCTCTCAGAGTCCAGCCGTGGGGCACCCACACTTCCCTCCCACCAGACCCCAGCCGTGGGGAACCTGCAGCCCAGACACCTGCATTCCCTACTCCCCAGACTCCAGTCGTGGGGTACCCCCCCCAGCCCATACACCCACCCCCCCTCTGTTCTCTCAGAGCCCAGCCATAGGACATTCCCACTCCAGACAGCCTGTCCCCCCAGTGCTTTTATTTCCCCCAGCTTCTTTACTGTCCTAGCAGGGGACGTGGTGCGGCCCTGCCATTCCTCACCCTTTACCAGAGCTAGGTCTCCCAGGCCCTCTTCTGTCCCTGGGTTGATGAGGATCAAGCCGGGCAGCCAGAGCATAGAGAGCCTTCATCCCCGCTGGGCTCTCCACTAACCTGTGAGCTGGGCTCTGCAGAGTATAGCAGCACTTAGGAGTGGCCAGCAGCTTTGCAGCCCCAGTTCTGCAGGGGAAACATGAAATTCTGTACAGAACATTAATTATGCACAAATTCTGCTTTGCACAGTGGCACAGAGTTCCCCCAGGAGTAATATGCCATGGACTTCAGTGGGTGCAGGATCTGGACCACAACGAAACATAGTCAGTGTTCTCCCTATTAGTTTAAAAATAATTTGCCTTGGTGTTAGGAGATGGGAGTTGCTTTACTTATCACTTAGCTATTAAGCTCTCACAAAAAACTAAGATAGATAGACACCCGATTAAACCTGATTTTGTCAGCCTTAACCTCTATATATCCAAATTCTTAGCAAATTTGGGTAATCAAGAAGCCATTTTTAGACCCACATCTGAGAGAACCTCATGATTTCCCCTAAGACTCTTATAAATTGGTCCTCCCTTATGGTTTCATTTTCTCCCTTCACCACATAGTCACAGTTCCTTCTCCACAAGCTTCTCCCCACTCTTAATTTATTTTCAGGTTCGGTGCTACCCCATTAAACTATATAAGCAATATGGGCGTGATTTTCAAAGATGTTGATCTTGGGCCGCTCCCATCGACTTCAGTTGCAGGAGTGGGTGCTGAGCATTTCTGAAAATAAAAACTATTTTTTCCTGCATTTTCAAATGAGGCCACTTTTTGGGGAGCACATTGGAAGTGTGTGGCTTGGCTTCTACCTTTCCCTCAGCCTTTTTGGGGAAATCTTGCAGCTTGCTAAGGAGCTAGTTGGTCTTGTGTGCCATGGTGGTTTGTATGAATAGTCTCCCACCACAGGGGCACTCCTGGCAGTCACAATCAGGAGAGTTTCTGCTGCTGCTCTGTTTGATTTGGATTTTGTCTGCAGGTCACACTGGGGAAACACTTGCTGGCTCGTGTATTCTGCCTCATCCTGCTGCCACTTGTGCTCTACACAGCTCAGTTTGCTGTTCACTTTGCAGTGTTAAATAAAAGGTATTTATCAAGCTTTCCTACTTACTTTCTCCCTCAGGCCAAAAAGAAAATCACCTCCCCTTCCCTTTGAATTGAGAGTCACTATTTGTTCTGCCTTTAGTAATTTTAAGGTTTCAGCATCAGAAACACATTTACAAGCCACATCTTAGCCTAGATTCCCGCCCAGACTAAAACATAGTTCTTACAAGGATGGCTCTGTGCACACCAGCCAGCCAAATCATTTTAATAGTAGTTGGTTCAGCTGGCACAGAATTCAGAAACTCTGCTTAAACATGGTTTCCTGCCCAGTGTAGGTAGATCCAGATACACCTCTACCCCGATATAACATGAATTTGGATATAACACGGTAAAGTAGCGCTCCGGGGCGGGGGCAGGGTTGTGCACTCCGGTGGATCAAAGCAAGTTCGATATAACACAGTTTCACCTATAACACGTTAAGATTTTTTTGGCTCCCGAGGACAGCGTTATATCAGGGTAGAGGTGTAGATTTAATTAAATCAGTTTAATATATTTATTTGTACAGAGACTTGGTAGCTATTTAAGTGGAAACTATAATAGTAGCTCTGGTCCCTTCTGTCTAAGTATCTTGAAATGTCTTGCAGATGTTAATTAAGTCTCACAACTCCCCTTCCTCTGCATTATTTGGCATAATTAACCCCTTTATACAGAAGGGGAAAGCGAGGGGAAACTGACTCGCTCAAGGTCACACAGCAAGTCAGTGGCAGAAGTGGGATTAGAACCTTCCTCTGAGTCCCAGTTTAGTATTTTAACCACCCTCCTTCCATTCTGGCCCTAATCAGATTGTGAGACAGGGCTCAGATGCCTTTGTTTTCTTCTTATTTGTTCACTTGGTTTCAGTAGTACCCACAATGAGAGCTGACTGGAAGATTACTTTTCTGTTTCATGGTGGCTACTTTCAATGTTTTGAAATTTGTTTTCATTCTGCATTGAAATAAAAACAAAATATTTCAGATGTTTTCACACAAACAGAAGTTCTGTGTGTTTGAGAAACCAGTCTTGCTCTAGCAGGGGTGGCCAAACTTACTTGCTGAGCTGCATACAACAATCTTCAGACGTTCGAAAGCCGGGACATACCTCCCAGAGCTCCAACCCCATGGGGTGTGCTTGCAGAGCTCAGGGCTTCAGCCCTGTGGGAAGAGGAATCTTGGGGTTCCAGCCCCGCGGGAGGCACATGCGAGGCCTTGGGGCTCCCTGTTGGGGCTTGTGGCTTCAACTCTGCTCTTGCTGAATCTCTGAGCCGCTTCTCCCTGTTGGGCAAAAGCCCTGAGCTCCTCCTGCCCTGAGTCTGGGAGGCAAAGAATGGGGGGGCGGGGAGGGAGGATGGGGAGTTTTGCGAGCTGCATTTTAACTGTAAAAAGCTGCATGCAGCTCACGAGCCATGGTTTGGTCACCCCCGCCCTATAGCCTGGTGTTTAGGGTCCTGGCTTGGGATGTGGGAGACCCAGGTTCAAGTTCTTGCTCTGCCTCATTCAGAGGGGATTTTTCATCCCAGATCACTCCAAATCAAGTTCAAAAAGAGACCTTAAACATGGTTCTCTCATATCCCAGGCTAGTACTCTAATCAAACTATTCTCTACCTCCACTCATCCAGGTTCTGGATCCAAAAGCCTTCCTGACAAAAAAAAAATGTATGGAACCTGGTACATCTCCACAAAACACACAGGTTTTGATGACATAGCTTATTTTGGTGAAATTTCATTTCACTAGAAATGTTCTGACCAGCTTTACTCATAATATGGTAGGTGTCTCCAAAGAAAAGATTGATACTGTGCATTGGGAATGGGTGCGACAGATTAGTAAGGTTGTCAAGGAGGTGATTGAGCATATAGTGGTAATAGCGATTTAAAAATCAGTAAGAGCTATGAATTCTTTCTATTTACTCCTCAGACATGTAGGTATAAGTCAGTCACACAAATATCACAGCAGGAGTGAGTCTTTAGTAGCAATACAGAGGGAATGTGACTTGCCCAAGGTGAGACAGTGAGTTGAGGAATGTTCCACTTTCAAAGAAAACTCACTGTTCTTCATACAGAACTAAAAGGGTTAATTTATGTTGGCCATAGAAAAACCTTGAAGCTGTTGAAAATCACCTGTGAGTGTATTTGTCCTAGCCAGGTGAGTCAGAGCCTATTGTGAGAGGTAGACACCTACGAGAGCTGAAGTTCTCTTTCCTCAGTGTTCTGAGACAGACTAATTGTCTTATCTGTTTCTTGCTTTTAAAATGATTTGGTAATGCATATTTCAGTTCTGCACACTTGTTTCCACAGTCTCACAGTCTGAACATTCTTTGCTCTCTCCTAGTGGGCCTGGGGATGGTTTTTTCAGCTCTGCCTTTCAATCCCGACTGATTGGGAACAATCTTCACAATGTCTCTGTTCCAGAGCGTAAGTGTCCAGTTCCTTGGGGAAGTTAACTCCTCAAACTAACCCTGGCACACAACTATGTCTTAAAAAAAACCAAAATACGTTGTTAGCCGGTCAGCAGATTCACCGGCAAGAATGAGCTTTGCTAGAGATTAGGCTGAGTGTCGGCTCCTCCCACACCTGCTTTTCTGCGTCACTAGCAAACGCTTCGAGACTCTGCCAGTCTAAATCTTGCCTTGCAGGTAACAATCAGTGAATCCCAGTTTGTGAGTTCCCCAGATATCTCCCTGCAGTGTCCGGTCCCTCTTGCTCTGATACTCACAGAAATTAAGTTCACTGCCTCCAAAGAGACAGTGTGCACACCAGCCTGTTGGGTTAGCTGGTGAGTCATACTTCACTTTACTATGCATCACTGAGATGGCTTTGTAATAGAACTAGAATAGAGATTTAGGTAGTACTAAGCAAGAAAAAAAGGAGATGGTATAATTACAAACAAAACAAAATAAAACAGACTTTCTGGTGTCTAAAGCTTAACAGATTACAGTCTTTGTCTCAGGCAATTTCTCACCTATAATCAGTTCCCAGAGACTTCAGCTCACATGGATGAAGGATCTAACTTTCATAGATTCCAAGAGCTCTGGCCTTTTTAGTTCTGTAAGTGATTTATAACTAAAATGTCTTTTTGTTTCCTTATATTACCTTGTAGCAGGGGCACTCATCTGTTGAGTGCTTCCTGCTGCTGGGTGCAGTACTGCAGTCCTTTTCCCACTCCTGGCACCCCATGTGGGTTGTCAACCTTGCTTGGCTGGTCTTCAGTAGGTTGGCCCTCTGGCCAGGTCACACAATCCTAATGAACCCCTTCTAGGATAACAAAAATCCAACCAAGACTGTCTATCTGCTCTCACCAGTGTCATCAACCCCAGTTCTGGGTCCTTAAATTTCAGCCCTTCACTTGGGCTTCCAAACAAGCATTGTCCTCTTCTCAGGGTTTACACCACTTTGTCTGAGGGGGAACCATGGCCTGCCCACTACTGCCCACAACCCATAGACCCTATAAACAGCAGCCATGTACTGCTCACTTCAGTTCATTGTTGCTAGTTCCCTGGGCCTTTTCCCACCTGGCCCCTTTAATTTCACCTCTTCTCTCAGGGTTAAAGTTCTCAGGTCTTCTCTCCCCCAGCTTAAGCAAATACGGCTAATTGAGCTCCTTTAGACAAAGGGGAGCACCCTTTCTTGCCCCTTTGGCCGTAGCCTGGAGCTGATCTGCTAAAGCTCTGAAGCTCATTTTATCTGAGCCTGCTGGTCTCAGATTGGTTGCTTCCATGCAGCCTCTCTAGGCATGCCTGGGAGACCTACCTTCACTGCTCCTTTCCTAGGATGGAGTGTAGTAGGCCAAGGGTGCACCTGCAGGGAGCCACAAAGGCCTGGTACATATGGAAACTTACTCACAGTCCATTGTCTATGCTTCCACTCAGGAAGATTTGCTGGGGGTGCATACTCTGTCCCTGTGTGCTTACTAAGCTCTTTCTTCCTCTGCTTGTTAGCTTGGTTGCTTTGTTTACCTGGTATGTAAATGTCCTTTCATTGTCCTCTCCTGTAATCAAGCCAGTCAGACAGGAGAATCCATATTCCTTTGTCTAGGACAGGCTTGATTTATGCACTGCCTCCAAAATACATTTTAAGAGTGTATTTCCAGCACATATACCTAATTCTTTGTACACAACCCATACATGCATCATGCAATGATATTCATGACCAGCATTTCACCAGTTTACATGTGATACTTTACATGTCACCTCTTAGACACATTCCCTCCTGGGTGAATTCTATGTCACTGCATGCGCAAATTCTTTGCTTCCCCACAGAATGACAGGGGAGCAAAGGGAAACTGCTAGAGCAGTGGCATGCCCCTTCCCCGCAGTGCAGGTGAATCGTTTCCAGTGCCTGAAAGAGCTGGTGGAGAGGCAAATCGTATGGGGACAGGATTGGGGATGCCCATGGGCATAGTTTGGAGGGGCAGAGGGACAAACAGAGGCAGGGTGCCATTGCTCCTCTCCCTGCCCTTAATTCCCCAATTAAGGGAGGGTGCCCCTCTAGCTCACTGCCTTTGCAGCTGGACCCTGCCTCCTGGGTCCTAACGCCGGTTGTCCTCCCCTTCTATGTTCTAGGGACTATGAGGGAGGTGAAGAGCCACTAAGTGAATTTGATGCCACCTGGGCTGACTACAGTTATGCATGAGAAGGAAAATAGGCTTGCCTCAAAAGAAAGAGAAGTGTCTATATCTTGAGTTACTGTACTATAGCTTGACTGTGAGTTGACAGGAGAGCTCCTTAAGACCTGTTGTCTCCCCTTTCAGACCTGGCCTATGGTTCTGTGATCACAATGAAGAACCTTCGGATGGCAGGGGGGTACCTTCATTCACACTGGCACTTGTACCCAGAGGGTGTGGGGGCTCGTCAGCAGCAGGTCAGTGTGTCACTCTAGCACTCTCTCTCACTGCTGCCAGCATGCTCTGCTGACTTTGGAGCTTCCAGAAGGTTTATATCCTCTAATAAAGGCAGCTGCTCTTTCCCGCTGTCATGTTTTTATCATGCTGCTTGGGGAGGTGCAACTCTTTACAGTTCCCCTTTTGAGATTTGGCGTGACATTCCTAAAGACCTACTGCACTGAGCATTCAGACATAATAGTGATTGTGGTGGTATAAACCTTAGCATCCAAAAGATGGGGTACCAGCATGAATTCCTCTAAGCTTAATTACCAGCTTAGATCTGATAGGCTGCCACCACCCAAAAATATAGTGTTTTGAGACACTTTCTAGCCCCCAAACCCTTCCCAGGAGACCCCCAAGACCCAGACCCCCTGGATCTTAACACAAGGAAAGTAAACCCTTTCCCCTCACCGTTGCCTCTCCCAGGCTTCCCCTCCCTGGGTTACCCTGGAAGATCACTGTGATTTAAACCCTTGAATCCTAAAACAGAGAGGAATGTCACCTTCCCCCCCTCCTCTTTTCCCTTCACCAAGAGGCAGTACAGATTCAAGCTTCATGAATCTAAAACAAAGAGGAAATTCACCTTCTCCACCCCCCCCTTCCTTTCTTCCAGAGAGAGAGAGACAGTGACTAACACAGAGAAAAATCCAAGTTTTTCCTCCCCCCTTTTTCTCCTTTCTCCCACCAATTCCCTGGTGAGTACAGATCCCCTCCCCTTGGGTCTTACACAAGATAACCAAAAATCAATCAGCTCTTTTAGAAAGAAAAGCTTTTAATAAAAGAAAGAAAAAAAGTAAAAATTGTTTCTGTAAAATCAAGATGGAGAAATGTTACAGGGTCTTTCAGCTATAGACACAAGGGAGAGTCCGCCCCCCAGTACAAATACAAGTTAAAATCCTTCCAGCCAAATACACATTTGCAAATAAAGAAAACAAATAAAAAGACTAAACCGCCTTTCCTAATTGGTACTTACTAAATTGAACAGAAGAGGCTGTTTCAGAAATTTGAAAATATCTGCTTACATATCTGGCCCCTCTCAGAACCCAGAGAGAACAGAGCAAAACCCAAAAAACACAAACAAAGGCTTCCCTCCACCGAGATTTGAAAGTATCTCGTCTCCTGATTGGTCCTCTGGTCATGTGTTCCAGGTTCACTGCTTGTACCCCTTTACAGGTAAAAGAGACATTAACCCTTAACTATCTGTTTATGACAGTGATAGAAGCCACATAATTACTTATATCCTATGCTGGCCTTTGAGAACCACATGAGGGGATGAGGATAGGGTGCTGAGCTTTGCCCTTGTTTGAAAATCCCAGCACTACAGGTGCCTGAATTCATACCACTCTTATGCCTGGACGGGTGTCCTGCAATACTAAAGATGCATTAAATTAAGGAGGTTGTCTTGCATGCCAAGACAACATAAAAAGAAAGAGCAGCTGCCACCTCATGGAAAAAAGTGAAATTCCTTACGTTTAAAACAAATCCACTTCTTGATCTTGAAGGGGGCATTGTTAAGAGTAAGAGCAGAGGAATGGGAGTCAGGACTTTTGCTTTCTGTTCCCCGCTCTGCCACTGACCACCTCTGTGATCTTGGAAAGTAACTTCCTCCTTTTGGCCTCAATTTTCTTATCTCTGTTTTGAGGATGATGAAGAAAATGACGGGAGTTTGTGAGGGTTCGTTTATTAGATTAGATTTATATTTCTTTAGATTTATAAACCAACAGTAGTAAGAGGCACCAGTCTGAACTCTGTTGACACCTCTGAAAAATAATTGAAATGATGATAAACCAAAGAGAGAATCAGCAGCCTCATAACATATAATACTAGTGAATGAGGCAGCACAAAAATAAAGCTAAGTTCCCATCTTCTCTAAGCATCACCCCAGCAATATCTGCTTCCTCAGCAGATTTCCTAAGAAGACGTGCTTTGCAATGCATGCATTAGTGTCTGTAAAGTGCATTGGGATCATCAGACGAAAGATGTTGAGGATAGACAGTTATTTGCTTCATTTTCCTCCATTCTCTATCACTCGGAACAATTACTTTAAAAATAGGATCTCGGTGTCTGCACCTGCTGCTTATTCCCATTCAGCAATTCTAACCATCCCTTGGTGATATTTGCAGTTTGTTGCTGTGGAAGTGATCAAGATGTCAGGCCTAGGATTTCTGATACTAACTGAGGAATATCAGGAAATTGATGTTTGCAAAACAGAAGATCTTGTTGTCGAAAGAGCCTCTGAACTAAAACTGAGAGAAGAGAGAGAACCAAATAGATAGGTCATTAAGTCCATTACTTCTTGTCCTACCTTCATCTACAGCAAGGGAAATTTAAGTTAGATATTAGGAAAAACTTTCTGACTGTGAAGGTAGTTAAGCACTGGAGTAGGCTTCCAAGGGAGGTTGTAGAATCCCCATCACTGGAGGTTTTAAAGAACAAGTTGGCCACCTTTCAGGGATGGCAAGGACACCTCTCAGGGATGGTCTAGGTATACTTGGTCCTGCCTCAGGGTGGGCTGCTGGGCTTGGTGACTTCTTGAGGTCCCTTCCAGTCCTACATTTCTATGCTTCTGTGATATGACTTAGAAGTTATTACCAAGGATGCACAGCACTCACAGAGCAATAGGGGAAAGGCAGACAGAGATATTGCAGCTACAAGTGACATGACACACATTGGTAATTGTCATA
This sequence comes from Gopherus evgoodei, assembly GCF_007399415.2. Lineage (NCBI taxonomy): Eukaryota > Metazoa > Chordata > Testudines > Testudinidae > Gopherus > Gopherus evgoodei. Next base: position 43,486,685 of record NC_044325.1, read on the forward strand.
AACAGATAGCTAAGGGTTAACATCTCTTTCACCTGGAAAGAAGTATCTGAACCACCTGACGAGAGGACCAATCAGGAAACAGGATTTTTTTCAACTCTGGGTGGAGGGAATTTTGTGTCTGAGTCTGTCTGTCTGCCTGCTTTTCTCTCAGCTTTGAGAAGTGATTTCTGTTTTCTAATCTTCTGTTTCCAAGTTGTGAGTACCAAACATGGTTTTGTTGTTTTTGTATTTACATGTCTATAGTGGCTGGAGTGCTTTGATTTGTATTCTTTTTGAATAAGGCTGTTTATTCAATATTCTTTTAAGCAATTGACCCTGTATTTGTCACCTTAATACAAAGAGACCATTTGTATGTATTTTTCTTTCTTTTTTATATAAAACTTTCTTTTAAGACCTGTTGGAGTTTTTCTTTAGTGGGGAACTTCAGGGAAATTGAGTCTGTACTCACCAGGGAATTGGTGGGAGGAAGAAATCAGGGGGAGATCTGTGTGTGTTGGATTTGCTAGCCTGATTTTGCATTTCCTCTGGGTGAAGAGGAAAGTGCTTTTGTTTCCAGGGCTGGAATTACAGAGGGTGGACTCCCTCTGTTTAGATTCACAGAGCTTGTGTCTGTGTATCTCTCCAGGAGCACCTGGAGGGGGGAAGGGAAAAAGGATTATTTCCCTTTGTTGTGAGACTCAAGGGATTTGGGTCTTGGGGTCCCCAGGGAAGGTTTTTCAGGGGGACCAGAGTGCCCCAAAACACTCTAATTTTTTGGGTGGTGGCAGCCGTACCAGGTCCAAGCTGGTAACTAAGCTTGGAGGTTTTCATGCTAACCCCCATATTTTGGACGCTAAGGTCCAAATCTGGGGCTAAGGTTTGACAGTAATACATAACTCCATTAAAAAATAAAGGATGTGTCTGGGTTAAGCAGTGTCCAAGAGCCAGGACTTTGTAATTTAGGGACAACATCACAAAGTTATCCTGTATTTAATTATTGTATCAGCACTGGATGCAATTGGTATTTTTGTCCTGCTGATTGATGGATCTTGTACTTTGGCTAGACCCTGACTTATTGGTGAAATGAGATGCTTTATTATTATGTTTCCAGGTCACTGCCTATTTACACAAGGACTTGAACAACCTGTGGGTTATAAAGAAACATGATTCCAACACAGGTAAAGAAGTTCGATGTAACGCTTTTTCACCTGTAATGCAGTAAGATTTTTTTGCTCCCGAGGACAGTGTTATATCGGAGTAGAGGTATATTTCACATTGGGACTGGTTGTCTATGCAGACCACATCTTAGAACACAGAAGCTATATGTGAAGCATGCTTGGTACCTAGGATTTTCTTCCTGCACTAGCAGCGCCTAATAAGATTAAAGTTGATTGGCTGCCCCAGAAAAACAATCCTTGGTATATATTTAAAGAATATATGTACTGACTGTTGAGTGTTGTTTTCTCAGCCTTTCTGGTGTACCCAAGGGCAGCCAATCTTTTTATTTTAGGACAGTATCTGCTATCTGGAAGCTTCCATTATATGGTTCCAGGAATAACAGTTGGGACTGGTCCTTGGTCTGATTCTAGGGGTTGCACCGAGTCTATGGTCCAGTGACGTGAATTTGCTGAGTGCATCCCCTATTTGGCTGGGGATCAGCATTCTGAAACTGTCTCTCTAAGAGTATTGATCCTTTTCTAAACCCAGTGCTATTATCTGTTTTTCTGCCAGCAGATCATTTAGATCCTTCCTGCTCTGTGGAGTTTGTAAGGCATGGAGATGTTATTCGGCTGGAGCACAAAGAGTAAGGTGTTTAAGAAATAATAGAAAAATATAAGAGGTGGTATCTCCCAGTCCATGTTTTCTGGGAGTTGAGCAGAATTAGTGTTTGCCATGGGATTGGTAAATGGGGATGGTGGTGTGAGATCTGACCTGCCAATGACTAGAAATAGGCTAGCACAAACCTTCAAGTTCTTTGGTGCTGTAGACCAGGGGTTCTCAACCTTTTTCTTTCTGACCCCCCCCCCCACCTTCCCCCAACATGCTATAAAAACTCCCTGGCCCATCTGTGCCATAGCAACTGTTTTTCTGCATATCCAGTAGATTAAAAGCCAGGGACGGCATTAGGGCGTAGCAATCAGGGAAGTTGCCCGGGGCCCAATGCCACAGCGGTCCCACAAAGCTAAGTTCCTTGGGCTTCAGCATCAGCCCTGCACTATGGGGCTCGGGCTTCGGCCTCGCACAGCGGAGCTTGGGCTTCAGGTTTCTGTCCTGGGTCCCAGCGAGTCTGCTGGCCTTGCTCTTTGGTTTATTTTGGAGGACCCCCTGAAACCTGCTCACAGCCCCCCAGGGGGCCCTGGACCCCTGGATGAGAGCCTCTGCTGTAGACTTTTCTCCATATATCTATACCCAGCATGGAATTTGTGGCATTTCCCTCTGTACAGTCCCGTATTTTGAATGGGATCTCTGAGCCACTGTCTTTTCTTGGGATGAGAGACCTCTAAACAGCTTCATCACAATGATGTATTTTTCTTTTTGAGAGAACCATCTGCAGCTCCTGAGAAATCTGTCCAGCTCCATGGTATGCAAAGTTAAGGGCTATTCCACGGCAATACAGGAGTTTCAGACCATTAATTCTATTGTTTGTGACCAGACCTTTCCCACCATTCCAGTTTGGCAAGCAAGATAAGTCCTTAACTTTTGCCTAACATACCAGGAATATGGGGCAAAAAGTATCCTCATTATTGCCTTGTGTACCTGGCATGTCTCTGCTGAAGTTCCAGTCAGACACTGGGACTACAGCCATGAAACTGTTTAAAATGATATGCAGGCTTGTCTTGAGTCCTCCCTCTTCAATGAATGGCAGAGAACCCTGGTGTGCTGGTTTTAGATCTGCATTTCCCCTCCTTTCACTGCACAACGGAGGAGTTTGCCCTCTCTGAGCATTCATTTATTTAAATATATAGGACTTCTGTTGACCTGCAAATTGTGCTATATTACTCTGTGATCTTCAGTATTGCCTTCCCCAAGCATTCAAAAAGCATTAATCAGATCCCAAAAAATCATGAGATTTTAAAAATAATAAATGTTGGGTGCTTTTTATTGGCCTTTTGGCTTTTGAACCTTGTTGAGGGTCCATGTTTTCAGACTTTTCTCTGCAACCATGAGAGCTGGAAACTTACTTTTACTTTTTGTAGGGGAAAGCTGAGATTCTTAAATAACAACATGATTCCAGCAGCTGGGGCTTTACGAAAAATACCAAATATATGAGAGTCATGATAAAATCATGAGTTGGCGTCACTGGATCTTGTGAACTCTCACATGCAGAGGAGGACTGGGCCTGGGATAGAAGAACTGAGAAAAATGTAGGAGCTGCACAAATGATGCAGCAAGTGATCCTTTTTCTTTTGAGTCCTAGCCTAATGGTTCAGCATGGTGCTAGGGGATTTTGTGCTGCTAGAGGGTGCAGTCTTTTGCATGGAAAATAAAATTATTAAGAGTGGTCAAGACCTCAAGGACCTCATGGCATGTTTTGCAAGAACAGGGATGTTAGCCCTAGTGCCCTGAGTAATTGTATTCTTAAATTCCTGCCTCCCAGTAGTTTCATTTGAACTATTCATTTCTATGTCCTAAACTGTAGTGTGGTATAGTCAGTATGCTTTTGAACTTCTCCAGAGGTGGTTGAATGTGGCCTGTGAAGTGATTCCTGTATATATATGGTTCAGAAATAAATTTGTAATGCCTGTAAAGTGCTGTGGAATCTGTATAAATGAATCTTTATTGGTGACCAAAATGAAAGCTCTTCACATAAACCATTCTCAATGTAAAATTGAAAACTGTTTTACTTGTGATTAATTTCAGGACTTCTAGAAATCTTCACAGTCACCAGCATGAGGCCCCCATGACAAGGAAGCACTTTCAGGTCACTGGATACGGAATAGTAAGTGAATAATAAGAATAAGTCATCTTCTGCTTGAGGGAGATTCATCCCAAGACAAAAGATTTACTCCTACTTTTAGTTTTTTGTCTCTTAGCCAGTTTCTTATCCATGAGAACACTTACAATGCATGAAAGTACATGGGAGGTTATAATGGAAGTTGGAGCTCATTACACAGGTTAATATATATGATGCATGTCGGTGTTAAGGAATTAGAATAGCACGTAATTAAGATCTTTCCAAAATGTGCACATACAAAGAAACAGCTTTAAACTGTCACCACAACCCTAGCTTTGTCAGCACCAGACTCTTTAAATTCTAACTTTAAAGCTGCACTGACAGTTGTTATTTTCTGTACACTGCCTTGCGGTATAGACAAATGGCTTCTAGGGTCTAAACTGAGCAGTGCTCTGACTTTTGTAAATGAAATCTGCTTTGAGTCTTAAATGTCCTGAGGCAAGAGACTATTCAGTAAACCCCCTATGCTGCCCAGCCAAACCATCCAGTTTAAAATCCCTTTAAAATGTAACTTCATATCTTGAGAGCCACATATGAAGTTGAAGCAAAGAATTTTGGAATTGATGAGGAAAATATGCAGGTAAATAGTAAGCATGGATACATCATGCATTGCTGGTGTCTATAATATTCTGTTGCTGCTAGAGAAACCCTGTTACCACTCAGGAGGTTAAGTTGGGTCTGATCCTCTCAGTTTTGTCAACACTGTAAAGTTTCAGAAGCTGCTGTTTTCTGTGTCTTGTTCTCCAGTGACATGTGCTTTTGGTTTTTTTTGGTGGTGTGTTTGAATGATAGAATGGAACAGGAGATGCCAACGATTTTTGGCGGATTGAGGTGGTGGGCAGGAAGTCTGGGAAACGTATTAAAGTCCTACGGAGTCAGATCCGACTGACTCATCTGGCCACAGGATGCATACTTGGGTCCTCTGGGAAGACGCTGCCAAAATGGTAAATAATCTCAGCCTAGCTTGTGATTCTTCCTGCCAAAAGTCTCATGCTAGCAGATGATGTTCCTTTTCTTACACACTTGACACCAGATCTCCGTGTTCAGTGGCACTTTTTAATCTGGACTGGAGAATACACACGTTTATATTTTTTCTCTGTTCTTGAAAGGGGCATCTGAAAAGTAGAAAATTAGCGTGAAATCTTGGATGAGGGTTATGAAATCTACTACAGTGAAGGGGCTAGCAAATGGCATTTCATGAGAATAAAGTCCTTTACCAGGAGGTCCATCCCAGACATCAGCATGGGGGTGTGCTTCAGCCCTGTTCAAGGGGGGCTAGCATTAGGCTTGAGTGATGAGTTCATGTTCTATAAACCAGTCAATCCTTGGCCTTTGCAAAAAATAAATTGTCAGCATGAGGGACCATTGTACTGAGAATGATTGCAGCATAGACCCTTGGAAACTGCGACTCTTACATCACTAGCTCATTTAAGTGTAGGAGCCACCAGTAACCTAAAGGTTGTCCCATTTCACAATCCTCTGAACTATCCAATCCCTTGCTGTTATAGTTATATCAGTTCCTATTCATTTTTTAATGGGAAGACCTGGACCACAATAGTGTCCCACACCCTTCTCTCCTATGTGTGAGCACAGATCTGGAGTATGAGAGCAGATGCAACAAGTGGCTCTGGAAGAGGAAAAGTTTTTATTTTTTCCAGGTCTCTGGAAAAGCCCATGCACGCTGATAGTGCTCTCATTGATGGTCAATGATTGAGTAGCCTGAGGTCACCCTGCCTATAGGGAGGTTGTTCTGTATTTTCCAACTTAAGGGTCTCATATTTTTCTGAGCATCTAGTACTGGTTGTTTTGAAGACAGTATAATTGACTAAATGAACAGTTGGTCTGATCCACTATGGCAATTCCTTTGTTTCTATAATGCAGTTGCTCTAACTATGAATTGACTTTTAAAATAATGGTTACTGCTTCTCCTGGGGAGAATCTAAAAGTTGACTTGAAGTTGATGGGAGCTACAGATATTCAACTCCTCTGAAAATTAAGCCACATATTTATTTACCTAAATATGGATTTTGGTACCTAATTTGAGGAACCCCAATATGGAAGTGTTGCTCTTCATATATGCAGCAGTCTTGTGACCTTAGAGACTCCTGAAATCCAGTCCATTTTCTGTTTATATTGTGATAAGGGAGGACTTCTGGGTACACAGAAATGAATGTTAGGTTGGATGCTGCAGTTGGTGCTAATTGATAGCTGACCTTGGGCAAGGAATGTCAATTTGAATGAAAAATTGAACTGTAAATAATGGTTCTCCTTCCTGCTGTTACTCAGGGGCTGGGAACAGGTGGAAGTCACCTGCACTCCATATGTGAAGGAGACTCCCAATGCCCTTTGGAATGTTGAAGATCACATCAATCCCAAGTGTAAGTGATGAAATCTCTTGGACACTATGCAGGTTGGCTTGTTTGTTTTCAAGAAGAGAGAGTGAGGTTATCAAGAGGTCAGAGCAAGGCACTCGACGTATGGGATCCCTGGGTTCTGTTCCCAGCTCTGGTACTGACCTGTTGCATCATCTTGGGCCAGTCACTCTGCCTCCATTTCTGTATTGTAAAATGAGGGGATGGTAGGATTGTGAGATATGGTGTTTATAAACCACTTTGAGATCCTTAGAACCTGCAGAAGGGTGAAGTATTATGGAAGAGCTGGTCGCAACTTGATAGTTAAAGTTGTAACTGATGTTTCACTATGAGACTTATTTTAAGCCCCCCATACCAGCTTTTTAATTGAAGGAGCTATTCTGAATGCAAGTGTATAATAGAAGTTTTTAGATTATTTTTAGAAAGTGTAGGATCTTCACTGCCCTATTCCACACTTGCCTCATTCTCTTTTCCAGGAACATTCCAATAATGAGGTTGCTAGAATTGTAAGAATAGAGTCGAGAATGCCAGTTGTGACACACAGCCCCTCCAGCACAATCCAAAAGTTAGACCTGTGTCACAGCCTTATTCACTGTCTGCTTGGTTTACGTGTTACTCAATACCCTGATTTTTATCACACAACTTGCTTGATTCTGACCTCATTAAAACCCACTAACATTTTGCAGCCTTTCAGAAGTACTATATTCAACCCAAGAGAGAGAAATTCTGAGCTGTTCATTTGGTCTGGAGTCTTCTCCCACTGTCATGCATTTTGCATTCTCCCACTCATGGCTGATCTGTGGATAAAGAATAGTCTATGAACAGTGAGGCTCTTATTTCTGCTTAAACACAGAGACTTTTTGTTTATTTCAGGGAGTTTTGTCTGTTTCTCATGCTTCTGAAAGTACAGTGGGAAATCAAAAAGTAGATCAGTTGTGAAATTCACTTGGGGATACTTTCTTGACTGCAAGAAGTTGTGTTTAGAATATGAATGACATGCATTGAGAACCAAGGAGGTACCAGAAGTCGGTTACTCACAGATTTGATACAGAAGGAGAGGGTTTATTGTGTATGTATGTATTAAAGGAAGGTAGCATGTATAGGCTTCTAATTCACCTGTTTTCTTCTCCATAGTGCCCAATATCAGTCTGGATGTTCTGAAACCTTCGTTCCCAGAGATTCTCCTGGAGTCCCACATGGTTATGATCCGGGTAGGGTCACTTTGTTTTAGATTGTCGTGTGTGTGTGTGTGTGTGTGTGTGTGTGTGTGTTTTTTAACTCTTGAGCTAAAAAGAAACATTCTGTACTGTGATGTCCAGGGAATAGCAGCAGTCAATATAGGACAGAATATATATTGGCATGGGTTACAAGGATTTATACTTAGAGAGGAAGGATGGCCTTATGGTTGAAGTTCTAAAATGGTACTTGGAAGATCTAGGTTCAGTTTCTGGCTGTTCCATGGACTTTGTATGACCTAGAGCAAGTCACTTAATCTCTCTGTGCCTTATGTTCTTTTCTGTGAGACAGGGATATTATACTTCCCTACCTCATGGGACGGTTGTAAAGATAAGCTCATTAATGCTCATGAGGCACTCAGTGCAGTGATGGGGGGCCATAAAAGTATGTGTATAAACACTTGAGGATACATGAACATCTGATGGAAAAATTTAAAAAGACAAAAACCCATTGTTTCAAAAACTCTTCCATGTTCTGTTTTCTGCTTTCCTCTTCCCTCATTCTTTGTCACTGAGGATGTTTGCAAAAAAACAGATTTGTTTTTCTTCAGAGTTTGACTGCTCTTGTAGTCTTCTCACCTGAGACTGTTTTGTATCACCATGTCTCTTCTCCTTTCTGTGCCTTAGTTTCTCCATCTGTAAAATGGGGATAATATTGACCTTATGAAAGACTCTGAGGCTAATGTGTTGTTTGTAAAGCTCTTTTGAAATGAAAAGGGCTCTAGAAATGCTCAGTAACGTTATTAATACTAATCATTTCCATGGCAACCAGTTATAATATGCTTTATGTAAGGAAGTATCAACATAACTGTTTCCATAGAAGTAATTTTCTTGTCTTGAAATGAGGACTCTTATTTCAGACTAAAGGAAAACCTGTAGGAGTAGCTGAGCTGTTAAATAGCTAAGATCCTGCTTCTTCCACACATGTTCTCAGCAATAAAGAACCGGAGCAGAAAAATGTAGAGAATACTTGGTCTTGGTAGTAACCTGAGAAACATTCACATTTGTGTAGTAATTTTAAGATATGGGTGCCTAGGATGCAGCTACTAGAGGGTGACATGATCATGCTCTTTGATGGACACTCCATCTAGCGAAAGGCATTGATGATGACCAACATTCAGTGGGTGTGTATATTTTCACGCACAAATCTATGTACACAAAGTATCGAGTGGCATAGGGAGAAATGCCTATAGTTAAGCGACACTTTCTTTTATAAGACTTTTTTCAGTTGGCAAACTTTAACTGAAATTTTCCATGCTGTCTGCCTTAGATGGAATTTTACTGAAAAATTTCAGCAAAAATAATTCAGGCATTTCTCAGAGGTTTGAGGGAAAAAAATACTTTTGTTTTTCCTATATTGCCCCCCCAAAAAAACACCTTTAAAACCATTTAATCGAGAAGCAAATATTGTCTCCAACAAATATCGTCTCTCAGCAGCGACTTGAAATTTACTAGGGGGTTTGTTGTCCTGGTGTCCAGGATATGTCTGTTACTGTCCCTATGAAAATCACATCATGGGGAGGTGGCCTGAGCAGGACTTGCCCTGCAGTTGCTCCTCCTGGTTGCTAGGGGCTGCTGTGGCACTGGATGACAGTACTGAGAGCAGGTAGACTTTCTCATGTGCTCTGTGTTCTCCCTGCTGGCGCCCAGCTGACCCAGGCAACAGGGAGGAGAAAGTAACCTGACTGATCTGCAGATGGGTGAGGATCCAGGCCTGTGGGGAGGGAGACTGAGACAGGGGTTCAAGGAGTAGCAGGAGGACCGGGATGAACAGCAATGGGGTGGTAGGAACTGGAATGAGCAGCTGTGAGCTGTGTGGTGAGGTTATGAGACATGGAGCTGAGGGGGAGGCAGAGCAGAGGGAATGGAATGGGTCAAAGCAGGCAGTGGGAAGACTGAGATGAGGACAAACTGGAGGGTCCAGAGGCAGAAAGTGTTAGCCGTGGCAGGAGCAGATCAGAATGGTTCTTAACCACTAGATTCCACTCCCCTCAGATCCTGCAATGAAAGCCAGGATTCCTGAGTCTCAGTATTCCTCTGCCGCCAGCAATAGCTGTAAACCCACTGGCAAAATGTGTGACTCCACTCCCTCTAGTGACCAGCATCAGGGTCAGGAGTCCTGTGAAAAAAAATATGGGATCATGTAATTAAAGACATTATTGTAATGCATATGCACAAGAGAGCTGAATTTAAGGTTACATAGGCAACCTTAATTCTGGTATTTCCTAACTTTTGAGTGCTTGACCGTGTACTATTCTCTTTCTGTAGATTTCTATGTGTACTTTTTTATAGAAACTATGAAAAGAGAATTGTTCGAAAACAGCCTCTCATACTCTATGTCCAGATTTAAATTTCCAAGGTTCTGTACGCTTGGCTGTGTGCATGCAGATTAGAGCATTAAATAGCCATTTTGCTGGTACAAATAATCAGGCATGGAAAGTTGCTTGGATACTTTTAGAGGATGCAGACTCTGAATCTAATCCTTTATTTACCATCAGGTGTCAGCTGCTTCACAGGTCACTGCTTCATGTTAATCTTGGGCCAGGTTTAGTGCTGGCAGTTACTGTGAAGCTCCTTGCCCAACTTCTTTTCTCTGTAGATGATATACAGCCTAATGCTTGGTTTATATCTGGAGTTTAGTGAGAAGGTCTTGGATTCAAACCAGTATACTTTACCTGTGCTCTGAAGATGGTGGGCTTGCTTCCTGTTGTTTAACAGCCTTAGAGCAGAGGAGTTGATTTTTCAGTGTGTTTACAATTGGTACAATTAGAGGGAGAGGCTTCCAGATACACACAATGTGTATGGAATGAGGACCTAAACTTGGTTTCTGATTGTGATTTGCGGGTGAGCCTGGCATCTCTCTCTCTCCCTCTCTTACTGGTGCATGAAGCAGTCCCCAGGAAATTTTTTGCTATCACTGCATGCTGCTGTAATGAGAGAACAGGGTATGGCCTTACAATAAAGTGAGATAGTTGTGGGGATTTCCAGGAGCTAATCTACTGCAAAGTAATCAGGCAGTAGGAACACTAGGAAAGCCTGATGTTTAAATCTAGGTGCTCCTGAAAGGGCTTAACCTTCCTAGGGCATTTGCTTATGTGCACCTTTGAACATACCAGAAACAGGGTTATTCTTCCTATGCCCCTGAAGCCCTTCCTAGACAGAGAGCTGCCATGCAGGACTTGCAGCGCAACTGCCTATTGACTGTAATTTTCTTCTCAACCACCTATAGGGAAATAGTGGCCTCAAACCAAAGGAAAATGAAGTCACATCCAAGCCTTGGCACTGGCCCATCAACTACCAGGTATGCTGACAAATCCACCTTCCTGTCTGATTGCAAGTGCTTTTGATAGGGTTATGGCACCCAAACTGTAGAGCTGTGGGACTGCGTCTCTTTATTAAAATGCATTACTATGTTTCAGCTGCTGCTGAAATAACCTTTTTGTTGGCATGAGAAGGAACTTATCTCACCTTTCTCACTGCTGACTTTCTGTGGAAGCCTTAGTGAGTTTGAAGGTTGATGTGGGCTCACTAGGCACAAACCATTTTAATTTCCTCTAATACCCTTTCCCTGTTCCTCCTCCAGGGTCTGCGTTTCTCTGGAGTCAACGAAACAGATTATCGAGTTTATTTGCTGGGGAACCCGGTAAGTGGGGGATTTGCAAAACAATGATGTCTGCCTTTAGCACATATTTAGTTTTCTCCTGGCTTTCCTAGAGACAGTGGCTCCCTGCCTTTCTCTTCTCTAGTTGCTTTCTTCCCCTTCTCATCTGTGGTTTCACTTAGCTTTCCATCATTTCTTATGCACTCTCTGCTACTTCCATCTCCTCCTTTGGTCTTTCCCACACAGGTAGTCTGGTGGCTGAATCTGGTCACTATTGGATTGTACCTCCTAATGGCAACTTGCACTATTGTGGCCATCAAGAGGGGAGCTCAGCTGACAGTTGAATTCAAAGGTAAGTCCTGCTTTCCTACCCTACTGCATTTGTAGGCTTCACTGTTGTGACAGTTTGTCATCCTGGTTTCCTGCTGCAGGAAAGCTGATTCTCTCTCTCTGCTATGGAACATCAGACCACTCAGAAATTGAACAAAATGTGTTCAAGAGGAACATGGCACCAATGAGTACAAGTATTTAAAATGTATAATGCTATAGAAATGCTAAATCTTATACCTGGAAGGATGTAAATGCCAAGAAAGGGGAGAGGAGTTAACAGTTTTTTTAGGCTGTAAAGGACCCTTATGAAAATTTTTTTCTGACCTGCATGGCATGGTACAGATTTTACTCGGCTATCTCACCTAGCCCAACAAATTTCAATTGAATTAAAGCATATTTTTAGAAAGACATCAGCCTTGATTTAAAGTCTGTTTTTAAGAATTGTTCATGTAAGTCCAAGGGGTTGTAACTAAGAGGAGTGGGATGAAATTAAAAACCAGGTAAATTTAGGCAGAATATCCAGAAAATCATCCTGACACTGAGATATATAAAACTATGGAATAGACTTTCCAGGAAAAATGCAGGAAGCCCCATTCCTCGAGTCATATAAAACTGGACTGGACAATGCTCTATTAAAAATCCTGTAGGGAGCAATCCTACATTTGCTCGAAGAGGGGTGGTCTATTGGATCTCTCTCTGGTTCATGATTGTGTGATATGTGCTGTATTAATATTACACATCTGTATTGAAAGAAGAAATGCTAGCTAGTGCCCATTAGGGAGCTGACAGAGAGAGGGTACTAGAAGGAGGATATTAACAGCCCTTTCTCCTTCCTTAGCCTCTTCCATCTGCAGGTTACAAAGCACTTCACAAACCCTGAGGAATCCAGTCTCACAATATCCCTCTGACATAGATCAGCGTTTCCCCTATTTTACAAATAATTGGGTAGGAAATAAGGTACAGAAAGGTGACGTGATTTTTAGCTAAGGCCACTGAGGTTAGGTTTACACTGTGGTAAAGGACCCGTAGCATTGCCATGGCTGGCATAGATCAGCTGAGGGGTTCTAAAATTGCAATGTAAACCACCTGGAGCCCAGGCTCTGACATTGTGAGTGAGGAGAGTCTTAGAGCCCAAGATCCAGCCTGAGCCCAAATGTCTACACTGCAGTTTTTAGCCTTGCAGCCCACGTTCAGAAAGCCCAAGTCAGCTGGCCTGGGCTCAGAGACTCGGTACTTCACTTTTTTTATCGCGGTGTAGACATACCTATAGTGAGTTACTGACTGAGCTGGAAATAGGATCCAGGTCTCCTGCCCCTGTTCCCCTGGTTCTAAATACTAGACCACATTCCTTTCCAAGGAATGGGCTGACAGTGAGGATCAGGGATGGCTATCCAGAGAGGATCCTAGAAATCAGAGATTGAAAAGACCTGTTAAGCCTCATCTAGTCCATTGTCCTGTGCCATGGCAGGATTAGTCTTTACAGGACCCCATGTTAGCAAGACCAGCCTGGTCTGTGACCAGGTCTTCTGCAGGTCCATCTTGTATGACTTTTCCAGTATCTATTCATTGAGGAAGATGCTACTGGTAGATATTTCTGTGCGATTCATTTTCTGCATGAATAATGCAGGTGGGATATTGTGGGTAACCTTGTGTTACCTGCACAATCTGGGGCACCCTGCCTATACCCTACTGAAAGCTCAAGGCATCACCCAGTCAATTTAGGCACTCCCACCCTTTCCCTTCCAAGGGTTCGGGGCATAAGGCACTTACTCTTACCCATGCGGCTCAGGGAGAAACCTGGTCAGTTTAAGTACCCGCCTTTACTCCTGAGGCCAAGAGGTCTACGGGTCTGAGGATCTTTTCCCAGCGAAAGAGCCTTACCCAGCTGTGCTCTAAACATCTATTTGTTAGCAAGACCCAGAGAATACATATACTAAGTAAATCTATTGTATTCACCACTCCCAATATATAGACAAATTTCACTTGATGACCAATCAGGATCCACTCGTCTGGGGGTTGCTAGCGATGCCTCTGCATGTCACAGTCATGCAGAGGATTCGATGTCTTGCAGCTTCTTGTTGTACTACAGTACAGAGTTGATTCCCAAAGAGTGTTGATTTTCATTTATGTTATATAGGTAAAACTAGCTATCTCCTTCAAATTTAATAAGCCTAGCACATTATCCCACACTCCCACATAACAAAAAATTGTAACCAATTACACACTGGCCCCTATGTGTCCTCCTTCCTGTCCAAGTTTTTTACATTTTATCTTTCGTGTCCAAGTTGTAACTTACTTGTGACCTTTTCTGTTTGTGCAGGTGGTCAGCATAAATTTGCGGGTCAGAACTTATCTTACACCATTTGTTGAGTCTCTCTCTGTACCTAAAACTTTCCAGCGCCAGGATGTCTGTGCTTTCAACTGTTGTGGTTATAATTCTTGTTAGGGACGTTCCGGAGGTGGGAGTGCTTTATCAGCAGCAGATCATTCTTTTTTTCTTTTTTCAGTTTCAGTGATAAGCTCCCTGAGTTTCACCCAAGGCTAGTTTAATATGGGGAAGAGTGTGGGGTTTGATTAGATCATAGAATATCAGGGTTGGAAGGGACCTCAGGAGGTCATCTAGTCCAACCCCCTGTTCAAAGCAGGACCAGCTCCCAACTAAATCAGACAGATTTTTGCCCCAAGTCCCTAAATGGCCCCCTCAAGGGTTGAACTCACACTGCTAAACCCAATGCTCAAACCACTGAGCTATCCTTCCCCCCAACACTTGGAACGTAGACCTGCTAAGCCTGTTCTTACCAATCTTACTGGTGTTCACACTCTGCCTCCTTGGTGTTGAGGTTTGAAAGGGTAGCTAGGGTTGTGAAGTTTTATCTACTAAAGTGTGGGTTTGTGTTTCAGAGCTCTCTGAAGTCTTGCTGCATAGTGGAGGGAAGATCATGCTGGGCTGGCTCCTCCATTACCTCCCTTTCTTCATGATGGGCAGAGTCCTCTACTTTCATCATTACTTTCCTGCCATGCTTTTCTCTAGCATGTTGACAGGTAAATACTGCAAAGCAGAAACTTTGAAGGCAGAGGGGAATAGGAGGCGAGCAGAGTTGGAAGGGGTATTTTTAAAGTGACATAACTAAGAAATCAATTTCTTTTTTCTTTCGGATCTCTGGTTCCGGGCTAGTGCTTAGAAATGTGTATTGGTTCAAAAGTATTTTTAGCCCTAGCTGCTTAAGACAATGAATCCTATACAATTGTGTCATTTTGGATTACCATCTTGATTTGACCTCAGAGAGGCTATGTCGCTAGTGGATAGGGCATTGGACTGGGATTTAGGAGACCTGGCTTCTTTTCCCTGCTTTGCCACTTTCTTGCTATGTGACATGGGTGAGTCATTTCACCTCCCCTTGACTCTGTTAGTTCCCTTTCTGTTCTGTTTCTTGTCTGTTTAGAGTTCTTCAGGATAGGGACTGTCTCTTACTATGTTTTTGTATAGTGCTTTGTAGTGGGGCCTTGATATCAGTTGGGATCTCTAGATACTACTGTAATACAAATGATATATTAAAATAATTCATTTAAATTCCAACATGATTTTTAGTAGTCACTGTCTTCAGACCACTAAGAAATAAAGTTTTAAGGCTTTGTAAACTGGAAGTCCCTGTTCTCAAATGGTATAAAGCATTAATCTCGGACCCTGGTAGTACATGAGCCTTCAGCTACTAAAATCATGTTGCACTTGAAATGGAGGAGACAGAAGAAGCAAGATAGTAATTGGAATTATGTAATTTTGTGGTCTGATACCTCTAGCTGTCAGGACTAATGTAAAGTATTTTATTCCAGTGGGAATGTTGGGAAAACCAAATCTTTACTGATCGAAAGCTTCACTTCTTGTGCTAAGGGTTGATAAGAGATCAGACTTTAAAAACAGAATTGGTCCTTTGTTCATATAGAGCTTTATCAGCATTTGTTTGTGACTGAATGTAGCAAATATAGCCTGTATCTCTCTCCTGGCTTCTGACATGGTGTCTCTAGTTATGAATTGTATTTTCTTCTCCTAGGAATTACATGGGACACGTTACTGAAGTTCTGTGCTGGGTGCCTGTCCTGCTCCATGGGGAAGAGGGTGTATACATATGGGATGCTGGCACTGATGCTGCTCATTGTGTACAGGTGAGAGAGCCAGAAGCTGAGCTGCTCCTGCATGTAAAACAACATCTGTTGTCTCAGTGGAAGTGTTGGCTCCTTGACACATGTTGTTTTTAAACTTTTCACTCTCCCAACTTCTTTCCCCTTTTTTTTTTGTCCTCTGCTAAATTTTCGGATAGCAACACAAACTCAGCCCTGAACCCTTCATATGAACCAGATTCAGCTTTGACAGCTTTTGTCCATCTCTTGGTAATGACTTTGCAGAAACCTTTTCATTATGAGGAGTCTCTTTGTTTAACCCCGGAGCTCAGTGGGTACAAATGCCATCAGCTGGATTGGCTTCCTTCTTCCCCACAGCTTACCAGATACAGACTCTGATCCCCACCCCACATGGTGCCAGACCATCGGTCTATGCTGTACTTCAAAAATGTATTGATTAAACATGTTTATAGGCTTCCCAATCCCACCCCACCCATGATAAGGCCACGTACCTGGCTGTATTAATGTTGTGAGTGGGAGGGAGAGGGTCCCAAATGGAATCTAGAGCAGCCCAAATGGAAAGCTCCCATAGGTCATCCACATGACTCAACTGTTTCTGTGGCCCTAGTTCTGAGCTCTGTGCAGTTAATCAGACCTTGATAGGTGTTTTGATCCTCTCCACAGCTTCTACCTCTTCCATCCTCTGTCCTATGGGATGGTGGGACCTATGGCTTCAGATCCCAACAGCCCAATGGCAGGGCTCAGGTGGCTGGAATCATGGGAGTTCTAGAGCCGGCAGGAGGCAGCCTGGAACAAGAGAATAAGAAACACAAGAACTATCAAGGGTCAAGCTGATTCTTGGGCACTTTGAGTCAAATGGCTGTGAAGCACTACTCTGGAGAACTCCGGGGAATCTGCTCCCCATAGCAGCCCTTTGTCTCCTCACTGGTTTGCACAGTCTGAGCCTTGGCAGAGGATGACCACAGGAAAGACCCTCTGAGTAAGACTCCAGCCATAGGTCTAGTAGATTCTATTTCTGAGGCCAGATACTGCTCAGAAAGAAGACCTGGGTCCTCCACGCAATGTGTCTTAGAATTTTTTACAGTCATAGTTTGGCCTTGCTTTGGCCTGTCCAGCAGCCACACTGGTGTGATTTGGAGGATATATGTGTTGGAGGGTGAGGTTGCACACATCTGTCTGTTTGTCTCTGTTCATGTGAAAATCACTTGATTGCAGGAAAGAATTGACTGTAGAAAGCACAATGTCCTGAGATATTAAGGATCTTTTCATGTTTAATAACTTTTATTGATGGTGTTTTATATATATTTTGGAGAATGTCTGGGAACCCCCTGTCCTAGCCATTTGCATTTCACTGATCCGATGCTGTGTTTCTAGTACCTGGCCGAACTGAAAGTCTCTGTGGCTTGAACCCTCCATAAGCCATCATGCCTTGCCTGTCTTCCAGGCCCTTTGCAAACAGAAGAAGTGGAGATTGTTTATCCTTGCATACCCCCTTGTGTTCAGGCCACCTGTAACCACTTATAATAATCATTGTGTAGCTACCTGGCAAACCTCATGACAGCTCAGAGCCAGACAGTTCCAGTTCATCAGTCTTGCAGTTTTGCCACAAGATGCTAAGATGCTCCAAAGATAATTACAGTGAGAGCAGCAGGTTTCTTTTATTGCTTGTCTTGGGTTCTTTGATGTAAGGGCCAGCCTCTTTGGGGATGGACAGATAGGGAGCCCTTGCTGACAGCTGTCATTCATCCTTTGATACCAGCAGTTCTACTGCCAGTAACTCTGTGTTGTGTGAGGATGCTAAGGCTCAGCGTCACTGGAATCTGCAAAGCCTGCTGCTAGTTCTGGGGTATTTAACCACTAATATTCCTCTGCTGAAAGCAGTTTTCTTCTAACTGGAAACTGCACTTCTTGTTACTATGATAAACTGCCAGGCAAATGAGAATGGGGAAGTGGAGGGAGAGAGAGAAACCAGAATAAAAACTCTTTGCTTGTCTGGTTAAGAGCTCTCTGATGCTGAACCTGTCCCTTCCCAGGCTGTGTTCCACTTTTGTTCCACTTCTCTCCCCTAAGGTCCTTTCTTTCCACTCAGTTCACTATTACTGCCCTGTAGCATCCAAAACAAACTGCCTTGAGTCCCAGCTGTGTGTGTCCTTTGAGGGAGCAAGGTTTGCGAGGCGATTTTGCATATGTGTCAAGATGATCAAACCCTTCATTTCAGATTCTCTGCTTTGCCTCTCAGCCCTGCTCCTGAATATGTATTGGGTGAGTATCAGTGACGGGTGAGTATGTCTGAGTTTTAAAGATGAGTTCCGCTATACTCCCTTGCCACTCTCCATGGATTCCAATGGGTTATCTGTAACACAAAAGGCTGTTGGCATGGAGATTGTGCTAACATCCCCAGACCAGGCTGGATAGCTGTGCTGTATGCTGGGCTGAGGCTCAGTTCAGACTTGCTGTCACTTTAATAGAGGAAATGTAGGAATGTTCAGTTAGGCAGTTGCTTGCTATTATAACATGCTGGCTCAGTATGTCATATCCGCCTCTAGAGGCTGGTCCACATACAAGATAGGAGCCTACTACTGCAACCAGCTCAAGTGGTATAGGCCTTTGTTTTTTATGCTAAAGGTTTTGAGTTAATCCCTTGCTGACAGTCCATGGTGGGGGGTCATTACTGTAATTAACTGCTGTTTGATGATCTCTTCCTATTTACTGTGATAGGAAGTGCTCCCCTCTGGCTTCGCCAAGGCTGCTCAGAGATATGTAGGAAAGAAGAATGAGGGAGAGGGTTGAAAACATCACCAAATCCTGCTTAGTTTGACATGTGGAAAAACAGCAACGGATTATAAACAGGTGGCAATATGACAGGCAGGCATTACATTGCCTCATTTTTAATAATGTTATTGGGTATCTTACGCTGCCAGTAAGAACATCAGCTTAATGCTGTGATGTCATGAGAGTAGATTTTTCCTGCAGAAGTCCCACTGCCAATGGGAGGAAGTGCCAGGGCCTCATGTAAAGGGTGAATTGAGATGCAGGATACCCTCAGGAACTGAGGACCCAGCAGTGATATAGACATGAATGGCAGCAAACCTGTCCCTTGCTATTGAGAACAAAGAAATCAGTAGGTACCTATGTAGGATGGTCCCAAAGGTGGTTCACACATCTTTGCCATCATAGGACCTTTTAGCTAAGTGAAAATGTTGATTTAGCAACCTCTGTTGTTGAGGAGATGGAGCAGTAAGAACTTCAGGGTGTCATAAACAGATAGCTAAGGGTTAATGTCTCTTTCACCTGAAACACCTGACCAGAGAACCAATCAGGAAACCGGATTTTTTCAACCTTGGGTGGAGGGAAGTGTGTCTCTGAGTCTTTTGTCTGTCTGCCTGTTTCCTCTGAGCTTTGGAGAAGTAGTTCTATTTTCTAGTCTTCTGTTTCTAAGTGTAAGGACAAAGAGATCAGATAGTAAGTTCTATGGTTTCTTTTCTTTGGTATTTGCATGAATATAAGTGCTGGAAATGCTTTGATTTGTATTCTTTTTGAATAAGGCTGTTTATTCAATATTCTTTTAAGCAATTGACCCTGTGTTGTATCATCTTAATACAGAGAGAACATTTGTATTTTTTCTTTCTTTTTTATATAAAGTTTTCTTTTAAGACCTGTTGGAGTTTTTCTTTACTTCAGGGAAATTAAGTCTGTACTCACCAGGGAATTGGTGGGAGGAAGAAATCAGGGGAAAGCTGTGTGTTGGATTGCTAGCCTGATTTTGCATTTCCTCTGGGTGAAGAGGAAAGTGCTTTTGTTCCAGGATTGGGAACGGAGAGGGGGACTCACTCTGCGTAGTTTCACAGAGCTTGTGTCTGTGTATCTCTCCAGGAGCACCTGGAGGGGGGGAAGGGAATCAGGATTATTTCCCTTTGTTGTGAGACTCAAGGGATTTGGGTCTTGTGGTCCCCAGGGAAGGTTTTTCAGGGGGACCAGAGTGCCCCAAAACACTCTAATTTTTTGGGTGGTGGCAGCAGTACCAGGTCCAAGCTGGTAACTAAGCTTGGAGGTTTTCATGCTAACCCCCAAATTTTGGACGCTAAGGTCCAGAATCTGGGAATAAGGTTATAACACAGGGGTAACATGAGAAAGCTGGGCTTCTCCTGGGTCATTGTTCCTGTCTCTTCTGTTGCACTAATAGGCCTGCTTTGGGTTTTGGGGGAGCTTGAGTTGGCTACCTGAAAACACCACCTAACTCAGTCCCCCTTCCAGCATTTTGTGCCTAGGTCAGCTTCAGTGTCGGTACAAACAAGAAGCTACTTGTCTTTGGTGCTGGGAGTTTGGATGCCTCACACTGGAAGTTTCTGACTGGCACAAGAGCTAACCCACTTCTTGGCCCCTATGCATCCCACTGTCCACACACCAAAAAAAAATCTAGTTGTCCCACAATAATGAACAGCCTATGATCACACTCTCTTGAATTAGTGTTAAAAGGACTGCACTCTGACATTAATAAACAGCTTTTTAAAATGGGTACAGCCTGGGAGTTCATCCTCTGAATTCTAAGAGCCAGGTCCTCAGCTGGTGCAAATTGATGTTGTTCCATTGTCTTCAGGAGTGCTACTTTGTCTTACCCCAGCTGAGGATCTGACCCTAAATATCTGTTTCTTGAAAAATTCACCAGGCCATCACTGAGAACAAAACAACAGTGTCTGTGTTTGTGAGCACTACCAAATCTATTAATTTGTGCTGCCTCTACTGGCATTGCAGCAGCATTTAAGCTTGGACACACTTTCCAGAGCTGTGCAGATTTGAAGCAGTGTGCAGTGATACTGACCCTTGCTTTCTTGAGGAGAGACCTGTCGCTCCGCACTGCCTCTATGTGATCAGAGGTCTCCACAAGATCATCTGTAGACTTTCTGCTTGGGTTCTAGGGCTTGATAAACACTAGTTCAGTTCAGTCTGGCATTCCTGACTGTGGAATTGAGTGCTGGTTCATCTTGAGGACAACTCATTTGTCCCCTTCCCCAGTCATGTGGAAACAGCTAGTGGTGCTTTCACAGGCCAGAAGATGCTGCTGTCTGGAGCAGCTGATCCCTATGAGGTTTCCTAGGCAGTCATCTATTATTGTTGGGGATGTCATCAAACTCAGTCTGTGGAGCCAAAATGTAAACATCTGTGGGCTTCAGAATTCCCATTCCTGCCCTTTCCTCAGATTTATACTGTAAAACTGTGTTTTCACTTCTCCAGTCTTTGGAGGATACAAAGAAGGACTTGAGTTCAGCATATCCAGCTTATTTTAGGCATTCCGTTCACCTGAACGGAGGTTCTATTGGCAATCACTGTAGGGGCATGCATGCTCATTCCAGCAGCAATGACTGAATTCATTCCAGAGAGCTAGGAGCTCGTGTCTCTGGGACAGAGCTGTGGTCCTGAAAGTGCCTTTGTTGGGGCAGCCATGGAAGACTCACAAATAAACACGTCTGCAGCTCATCATCACTGTGTGATACACCTATCCATGTACCTGCTAGCAGGAAAGCCAGCATCAGTCTGATCTGCAGAGAATTTCTTTTGAAGTCTTAATTGAATGGGTCTGTTTTACTGACATTCAGAACAAATTAATATGATCCAGCTTTTTATATCCCCTTCTGCCCTCCCCCTGTCCCAAGGTCCTGTACTCCTTTCTAGGCTGGTCCACTAATCACTGAGCCCTTTGGATGTGCCTCCAGTTTCCAGAAGAGCCTGGACCAGAGTTGATCTGAGCTGCCATGTCCTGACGGAACAGAATACCTGTCAAATGCACTCATGGCAAAGGCCTTGTAGTAGAAAGCTATAATAACTGACTTCTTTAACAGCATCAGCAGAGAGAGTTCAAAGGGTGGGACTCCTGCCAACTGTCTCTTGTTTGTGCCTCTGGGAGTCTCATCCAGCGCCTTTCAGTGGAGATGAAAGGTGTGCCTGTGTTTTCTTCCAAAATGTTTCTATTCATAGCTCTCAAATGTTGCCAGACCTGGTAGCTTCCCTTCCAGGGGTCATGCCCATGTGACTTGGTCTCTGGATGCAATAACCAGCACTGTACATGAGCTATGTGCTATGCACCGCTAGAATACCCCTTCTTTTCTCCGCTTATGTCCCTGCTGGACCCTGAGCATCCTTCCGTGGTGGCCCTGTATCATCAGCTGGGGCATCTGGATGAGACTTCCCCCTTCAGAGCAAATGAACCCTCCTTACTGGTCAGGTGTATGTCATGGTGGGGAGGGAGCTGAGAAGTGTTAGAGCATCATAAGGCCCTTTCTCCTTGATGAGGGAAAGATAGGAGATAATGATGCTATCTCCAGAGCATGCCCAGCCCCTTTAAACAACCTTGAAAAGCAAGAAACCAAGACCAAACTGGATCTGTCTCCATGGCAGTAAGCCAAGCCGTATGGCTGTCCCTGTGTTACTTTATTTCTGAAATACACATCATACTCTGTGTTTTGGGGGTCAAGGACTACTGACTGTTGCACATACTATTTTGGAGGGAGCTACGGGGGGATATTAGTGCTGAAGCCCACTATTGCTATTTTATTTATGTAGACTCCTAAAAGTTATGCAGGCAGGTTTATCCTGTCATATTAAGGGAGTGATCTAGGCTCTGTCCTGGAAAATTTACCCAAAACTGAACAGAAGTTTGGAGATAAAGTGGTGATGGGCTTCTTTTGTAACCCTATCCTTCTGCATTATGAACTTTACTAATGCTGCTAATATTAATGTATTTTGGTTGTTTTTGTGTATGTCTCTATACATGTATTATTTGACTGCTGACTCCTAATTCTCTTCAATTGCAGAGCAGCATGGTATACTAAACGCAGTGTATTAAATGGCTGCGAGAGAGCTTCCTTGAACTAAAAATCATTTTGTAAAGGAATTCACAGAAAATCAGTGGTAGAATTTGGACTTTAGTTTTGTAATAAATAACTCTCTTCTTTCAGATGTCTTGTTCTTTTAACTTCTGTATTTTATTCCCCTCCCCCCCACCCCCCAACACAGATGTAAAGCTGTGGCATGGAGTTTAAATGAGTCTGTCACAAAATAGAAGCTAGACCAGTTTCAGTAGTGCCCCAGTGTTCTGCAATGCAACGTATGGCCACTCTCAGTTTTAATACAGGAGGACTACAAGGCCCAGCAGGCGTTTGTTCACCTCAGTCTAAGTAGTGAATATGTGTAAGTACGGTGCCCATGGAAATGAACAAGAGCCATTTGGATGAAAATGAAGCATTGCTTGCTAATGCTTGCTAACAGACCATACATTCATATAATAGATGAGACAAGTTGTAATATGTATAATGTGCTTTGTTATGCCAATTTGGTGTAGCCTTCAGATTCCTAATTGGTTACCTATGAGTCTCGGCTGGGCAAAGCTCAGGCATATGATCTGTTCTGGCAGGGAGTCAGATATGCCCAATGATTAAACCTTGTTCCTAGTGGGTATTGGTCCACATTACAAAAACCAATACAAAATTCATTATAAATGCAGGCCATGCAATGGGACAGGCCAATGTCAGGATTTTGACATGGGCAGTCAGAGCAAAGGGTCAGAATAGGGTAAATCATGAGGCAGAGCGACGCGAAGGAGTTCGTAGTCAAGGTTCAGGTCAGGATCGATACCGATGATTGGAGTCCAAGTCAAGCTTCAGGGTTTGGGTGAGGAGGTAAGTAAGAATCAAATTGAGGCGAGGTCAAAGCCAGGAGTTCAAAAGCAAAGAGCAGAAATGGTCATAGCAGTTCCTGGAGATCCATGCTGTTGCATAGATGCTTCCTGGAAAGTTGCTTGGGTTTAAATAATCAAGAGCCATGAGGCTGCTGCCCTGTCAGGCCCTTTGAGGCAGGACTTTCCATGATGTGTCCACAGCGGGTCATGGATTGTGGAGTGCAGGCTGGTTATATGCTGCTGGGTGGCAGCATGGAGGTGTCTGCTACCTGGCAGTTCTTTGGGTCTGAGTTTGAGACCTGGTGGATCTTACAACTCCTAGACTACTGTAACACAAGATGTTGTAGATCAGGACTGGAGCCTCCAAGACTGGAATAGCAGCATAATGCCTACCTCACATGTCATAGTAGTAAAAAGATTTAAAAGCTTATATCAGTAGTACATTACAGATGTCCGTGAATGTTGTGCTATAACTTCATAAAGTGCAAGTTACTGCACATTTAGAGAGGTATCCAAGCTGCATCTTCTTATTTGAAGAAAGCTCATAATAAAAAGGACAGCATGGAGTAACAAGATACTAGGATGATCAGAGGAATGGAAAACCTGTCATTTGAAAGGAGACTCAAAAAGCTTGACTTATTTAGCCTAACCAAAAGAAGGCTGAGGGGAAATATGCTTGCCCTCTATAAATATATCAGAGGAATAAATACTAGGGAGGGAGAGGAATTATTTAATCTGAGTACCAATGTGGACACAAGAACAAATGGATATAAACTGGCCATCAGGAAGTTTAGACTTGAAATTAGATGAAGGTTTCTAACCATTCGAGGAGTGAAGTTCTGGAACAGCCTTGCAAGGGGAGTAGTGGGGGCAAAAGACACATCTGGCTTCAAGACTAATTTTGATAAGTTTATGGAGGGGATGGTATGGTGGGATAGCCTAATTTTGGCAATTAATTGATCTTTGATTATTAGCAGGTAAATATGCCCAATGGTCTGTGTTGGGATGTTAGATGGGCTGGGATATGAGTTACTACAGAGAATTCTTTCCTGGGTGCTGGCTGGTGAGTCGCCCACATGCTCAGGATTTAACTGATCGCCATATTTGGGGTTGGGAAGGAATTTTCCTCCAGGGCAGATTGGCAGAGGCCCCGGAGGTTTTTTGTCTTCCTCTGCAGTGTGGGACACGGGTTACTTGCTGGAAGGTTCTCTGCACCTTATATCAGAGGAGTCGCCGTGTTAGTCTGGATCTGTAAAAGCAGCAGAGAATCCTGTGGCACCTTATAGACTAACAGACGTTTTGGAGCATGAGCTTTCGTGGGTGAATACCCACTTCGTCAGATGCATGCATCTGACGAAGTGGGTATTCACCCACGAAAGCTCATGCTCCAAAACGTCTGTTAGTCTATAAGGTGCCACAGGACTCTTTGCTGTCTCTGCACCTTGAAGTTTTTAACCATGATTTGAGGACTTCAATGGCTCAGACGCAGGTTTGATGCAGGAGTGGGTGGGTGAGATTCTGTGGCCTGAATTGTGCAGGAGGTCAGACTAGATGCTCATAATGGTCCCTTCTGACCTTAAAGTCTATGATTCTATGATAAATGGTATGGGAGAGACAGATGTATCAAAATGTTAGTGTTCTATGGCACCTAAAGGTAAATCTATTATGTGACTTCTAGAAGAGGGATGTTTCATCTTTTCTGTTAACCCAGTTCCTTAATTGAGTGGGTATTGGTTGATTCAGTGATTTTAGTGTATCAAATGTTGTATTAAAACCAAACTTGAGGCCCTACTTGAGGGTGTGCAATATACCACCACTAGGAATTGTGGGGTAAGCGGGGCAGGAACATGTGTAAAAGAAGGAGAGCTTGAAGGAGAGCTTATTTTACAAAAAGAGTAGTTATCAGGTAGAGTGGACTTCCAACTGACATGACAGAACAAAACAGTAGTGGTATAGCTGAAGGAAACACTGGATGTCTCTCTGGAATTTACTAGATCAGGGACTGTTAGTTGTATGAGTAGCCAACCGCCAGAAAGAGTTGGGGAACTTTTTGCCAGGTAACAGTTTTCTTTTTACCTTTCCCTCTTCTCTATCATATATAACTAACCTATATAAAGTAAGTGTGTGTGTGGTGTGTGTGTGTGTACGCGCACGCATGAGTGCATGCGCACACACCTGCAGATAGATCGATGTAGGTCGATCAACATGTAAAATGTTTAAAAGTAGAATACAAAAGGTCTTCCAGACATGAAGGGCCTGCTGTAGCTGTTCTGTGTTACCTGGCAGGTCTGAAGTGCAATGGCAGATCTGTGTGGAAGAAGTTTGCCTAGCCTAGCCCCTAGTTCAAATAGGTGTACAAGTCAAACAGCCTTTTCTAGCCCTCAGTCTATGTTGAATTCTTATTTTCATGAGCACCAAACTGTCAGACTATTAGGGTTTAAGCCAATGGCTAACTACTAGAGATTATACCTAGATGAAATATGGGGTGTGGATTACCCACATCTGCCTACTCCGGTGTTCTTACACCTTTCTCTGAGGGATCCGATATTGGCCTGATCTGATCATTATAGCAATACTGATGTCTGGCAAAGTTTGAGTGTAATGAAAAGGGAAATTCTTAGTGGTTTCATATAGAAATATCCAGCCTGATCTAATTTTTCTTTTGGACTGTGCATTCAAATGACTGAGCTTTAGGAATTGGGCGGGCCAGATAAAGAATATTTTACTCATAGACTCAAGGACTGGAAGGGACCTCGAGAGGTCATCGAGTCCAGTCCCCTGCCCTCATGGCAGGACCAAATACTTTCTAGACCATCCCTGATAGACATTTATCTAACCTACTCTTAAATATCTCCAGAGATGGAGATTCCACAACCTCCCTAGGCAATTTATTCCAGTGTTAACTACCCTGACAGTTAGGAACTTTTTCCTAATGTCCAGCCTAAATCTCCCTTGCTGCAGTTTAAGCCCATTGCTTCTTGTTCTATGATTAGAGGCTAAGGTGAACAAGTTTTCTCCCTCCTCCTGATGACACCCTTTTAGATACCTGAAAACTGCTATCCTGTCCCCTCTCAGTCTTCTCTTTTCCAAACTAAATAAACCCAATTCTTTCAGCCTTCCTTCATAGGACATGTTCTCAAGACCTTTAATCATTCTTCTTGCTCTTCTCTGGACCCTCTCCAATTTCTCCACATCTTTCTTGAAATGCAGTGCCCAGAACTGGACACAATACTCCAGTTGAGGCCTAACCAGCGCAGAGTAGAGCGGAAGAATGACTTCTTGTGTCTTGTTTACAACACACATTTTAATCATTCTTATTTCTAAACTGAATGTGAGGCTTATGTTCACTGTATTATTTTTATATATGATATAATATTGAAGACTAGGAAAGAGATTTATTAAGGGATTCCAAAGCTTAAGAGAGGAGCAAAGGCTTTAGTGATTGGAAGTGGCTGATGTGTTTCCTGGATACAAATGAGATAAATGGCTGACGTTGGGAAGATTTGGGGAATTAGAGTTGTGAGAATGAGAGAAAGAGGAGGCATCTCTACAGTACTTAGCACAATGGACTGCAGTAATACTAAGAATAATAACGTTTGAGGATTTCCTTCAGAGGATGGCTGATATTGGCTGTATGGGGAGGGGCAAGAGGGAGATTTACAGGCTTGTCCAACTATTTTTTGCCTCCCACATTTCACAAGTCAAACAGCTGCTATTTTGACAGTAGGTATACGAAATTTGAGTGGAGGACAGAGATGATGGCCGCAGTTTGGGGGGTGAGGAGGGAGATAGAAATGGTGGATTCATACATTTTTAAGGCAGAAGGCACCATTAGATCATCTAATTTTGATCTCCTGTATAGCACAGGCCATTATATTTCAGTCAGTTATCCCTGTATTGAACCCAGTAACTTGTGTTTGGCTAAAGCATATAATCAAGAGCGACATCTTGATTATAAGACCACAAGAGATGGAAAATCCACCACTTCCCTGGGTAGTTTGTTCCATGGTTAATCAACCTCACTATTGAAAATGTGTGCCTTATTTCCACTTTCAGTTTGGCTGGCTTCAGCTTCTAGCCCTTGGTTCCTGTTATGCTTTTCCCTGGTAGATTAAAGAGCTCTGTAGTATCTAGTATTTCCTCCCCGTGAAAGGTCATCAAGTCACCTCTCAGTCTTCTTTTTGATAAGCTAAACAGATGTTTCTCACTGTAAGGCATTTTGTCCAGCCCTCAAATCATTTTGTGTATGTGTGGCTCTTTTTTGCACCCTCTCCAATTTTTCAACATCCTTTTAAAAATATGGACACCAGAACTGTATGCAGTATTCCAGTATTGGTGGCACCAATGCCATTGTGAAGGTAAAGATACCATTTGACAGAGGTCAGCAGCTGGCTGGCTGATTAGCCCTGCCCACTGCACCTTGGAGAAGACCTGCATCTTAATTGGCTGATTCTCATAAGAGGAGGAGCAGGACATGGAGACAGCACTACCTGCCAGAAGATGGAGCTACTCTGGGAGGAACTATTCGCAGAAACAAAAATGGACAGAAAAGAGACCATTATCAAAGTCCTACTATCAAAAGGCTGTGAGGTAAACCAGGAATTTATGGGGGTTAGAGACAAACTTGGGGAAGTTTTGATCTTGTTTGTTGAGGAGAATGAAATTAATAAGAGAACCACAACAACTGCCCCTGATGGAAACTACCTTCCCTGGACTCTGTGGGAAGGTTCCAGGCAGAATTCCACCAGGGAGGACACTGGCTCAGCAAGAGCAAGCCAGGGTCCAGCCGGAAGAAGGCACTAGAGGCAGGCTCCAATCTCTTACAGCTGTATACAAAAATAAAATCAACTCCCTACTCCTACACACACTACTTCCATTTTGTGGGAAGACAATCATCCTTGAACTCCAAGGGATTGCTGACCACTTCCTTGTTTATACATCCAAGGATCACATTGCCCTTTTTGCCACAGCAAAAGAAGAGTTGTC
Organism: Gopherus evgoodei; assembly: GCF_007399415.2. NCBI lineage: Eukaryota > Metazoa > Chordata > Testudines > Testudinidae > Gopherus > Gopherus evgoodei. The sequence goes on from NC_044325.1 coordinate 43,514,952, forward strand.
TGTCTGCTACCATCCCTAAGTCCTTTGCAGAGTCACTGCTTTCCAGGATACATTCCCCCATTCTGTAGGTAAAGCTTGCATTCTTTATTCCTAGATGTGTGACTTTACATTTGGCTGTATTCAAGCACATTTTGTTTCAGTGGGCCCAGTCTACCAAGATATTCAGATCACTATTTGACTGCCCTGTCCTCATTATTTACCACTCCATCAATTTTGATGTCATCCACAAAGTTATCAGCACTGATTTTATATTTACTCACAGATCATTGATAAAAAATATTGAATTTCATCAAGCCTAGAACCCCGCTACAACCTCCCCACCCATTGACAATTACTTACTTAACAAGATCTGTCAGTTCTTAATCCATTTAACTTTCTTGATTTTATGTAGTGGTCATTTTTTCATCAGAATATAGCCTCGTACTAAATCAAAAGCCTTACAAAAGTATAAGTCTATTACATCTACGTAGTTATCGTTATCAACCAAATTTGTGATTATATCAAAAAAATGAAATCGGGTTTGTTTGACAAGACCTATACATCACAGTTCAGGGCAACTGAACCTGTATTGCCCCCTTGTGGTCCATCAAGTGCATCCACTCTTAGGCTTCTGGAGACATAGACTTTAAGGTCAGACGGGACCATCTAGACTTGACTTCCTGCACATTGAATGACACAGATCCTCACCCATCCACTCCTTTAATAGACCCTTAACCTCTGGCTAAATTGCTGAAGTTCTCAAATCATGGTTTAAAGCAGGGGTGGGCAAACTACAGCCCGCGGGCCAGATCCGGCCCATCAGGGCTTTGGATCCGGCCTGCGGATTACCACTCCTTGGCACCGCGGGCCCCACACTGCTCCCAGAAGCAGCCGGCACCATGTCCCTGGGGGGGGGGTGGTTGGGGGGGGGCCGAGGGCTCTGTGCTGCCCTCGCCTGCAGGCACCCCCCCTCCCACAGCTCCCATTGGCCAATGGGAGTTTCAGGGGAGGTACCCACAGGCAAAGGCAGTGTGCAGAGCCCTCTGCCCCCCCACTTCCCCTAGGGGCTGTAGGGACGTGGTGCCAGCCGCTTCCGGGAGTGGTGCAGGGCCAGGGCATGGAGGGAGCCTGTCTTAGCCCCGCTGCACACTACTGCCACCCCGTAGCCACTCCAGCTAAGTGACGCCAGGCCGGAGCCTGCACCCCAAACCCCTCCTGCACCTCGCACTCCCAAGCCCCTGCCCTGAGTCCCCTGCTGCGTCCCTTCTGCCCACCCAGCCCCCTGTCCTGAGCTCCCTTGTACCTTCTGCACCCCAACCCCCTGCTCTGTGCACCCTCCCTCACCCCACACCCTCTCTGCACTCCAGACCCCTGTCCTGAGCTCGCTCGTACACTCCGCACCCCTCTTGCACTCCAACTCCCTGCCCTGAGTGCCCTCCCTCACCCCACACCCCTCCCTGTACTCCAGACCCCTGCCCTGAGCTCCATCATACAGTCTACATCCCTCCTGTGCCCCAACCCCTTGCCCTGAGCCCCTTCCTGAACACTGCACCCCCTCCCACACCCCACACTCCCTCCCGCACCCCAACCCTGTGCCCCAGCCCTACATTCATGGCCCTGCATGCAATTTTCTACCTAGATGTGGCCCTCGGGCCAAAACGTTTGCCCACCCCTGGTTTAAAGACTTCAAGTTACAGAGAATCCACCATTTACACTAGTTTAAATCTGCAAGTGATCTGTGTCCCATGCTGCAGAGGAAGGCGAAAACCCCCAGGGTCTCTGCCAATCTGACCCAGAGGAAAATTCCTTCCTGACCCCAAGTATGATGATCAGTTAGACCCTGAGCATGTGGGCAAGACCCACCAGACAGACACCTGGGAAAGAATTCTCTGTAGTAACTCAGATCCCTCCCCAGCTAATGTCCCATCTCCAACAGTTGGCGATATTTGCTGCTAGCAGTCGCAGATAGGCTAAATGCGATTGTAGGCAGTCTCATCATACCATCCCCTCCATAAATTTATCAAGCTCAGTCTTGAAGTCAGTTAGATTTTTTTGCCCCCGCTGCTGCCCTTGGAAGGCTATTCCAGAATTTCACTCCTCTGATGGTTGGAAACCTTCTTCTAATTGCAAGGCTAAACTTGTTGATGGCCAGTTTATATCCTACACTATGAAATCCCCAGTAAATCCAACTGCCTCAGCAGGCCTGTTTTGCTTTTCTCTTCGGACTATAAACAGCATAATCGCCACAGTTCAGTTACCACACAGTGCTTTCTAAGCAAGCACGTTTATTCTTAAGATGAAAGCACTACAGAGTAAATATTCAAAACAATAAAAGAACCTACACATGTGCTAACAAGCTTACCAGAGGTCACCCAAACTCCAACAAGGGCTCTGGCAGGTGAACAAACCTTCAAATCCCTCAGTTATTTTTATTTTATTTTATTTTTTATTTTTGTAGCTACAAGTTCATAGTTACCTTGGCTTAGAACAAGCACAGCCATGAATCTGAGTTACTCTTTTATCCAGTTTTGGTGTTTGATCTTCTTGAGGCATAGCTTCAAAAGGATGCGTCTGGAGGTGGGCAATTTGAATTTCTCTCCTTCCAAATATTTCTTAGAAAATCCACTCAACTAAAAGTTCAATCTTGTTTTAAAAGACTCTGTTGAAGTTTGCAACACTTCCCAGGATTTACTTTAGTCCTTTTCTCCCTTATAGAAGTTATTTACAATGCCACAATTATACTTTTTTAAAACAATAAATTCCTAAGATACTTAAAGTAATTCAGTAAGATTTGTTCAGGAAATTGCCATATCTATCACACTATTTTCCATAAACCATGCTGTCTGGCATTAATTATGTTCTCATCCTTTTAATTCTTTATTAGTTAAATCTCATATCAACTATTCCATTGTTTTGTGCAGGACTGATATCAGGCTAACCAGCCTATAACTACCCAGGTCATTCTGTTTGCTCTTTTTGAATATTAGCACATTGACACTTCCAGTCCTCTGGAATTTCTTCAGTATGCCAAGATTTATTACAAATTAATGTAGGATGAACAGAGATCTCCTCAGCCATCTCTTCTAGGACTCTTAGGTGCAAGTTATCTGGTTCTGCTAAATTAGAAATATTTATCCCTAGCAGATGCTGTTTAACATTTTTTAAGTTACCAATGGACTGTACTTCATACTCATATGATAAGAGTGCATCGTCCTGCTTCTTTCCAAAAGCAGAACATAAATATGTTTTGAACTCTGTCTTTTGTTTCTGGAGTTTGGGGATGTCTCTTCCCACGAAGTAGCAGCATGTAGTTCTTGTTGGAGCCAGGAACTGAGGTGGCTGAACCAGGCAAAGTGAAAAAGTACTCAAACAGTGAAGGGGAAACCCTGTACCTAGAAGTAATACTCAAGGTTGAATTCAGAAAACAAATAGCCTAGCACTGAAGCAAAGGGATTGCCATATTGACATAGCATCCATTCCTCTACTGTAGAGCTATCAGTCACATAAGATCTGTTTGATAGGTGGAGCAAAGCCATTCTCCTGAAATGCAATTGAAATACGTTGGGTGATTGAGGGAGATGCCTTGGCAGCAATAAGAAGAAAGGATGAGGATAGATACTGAACTTGGATTAGAAAAAGGATGATCTATGAGCAGGGCCGGCTCCAGGCCCCAGCACGCCAAGTGTGTGCTTGGGGCGGCATGCCGTGGGGGGGGGGCGCTCTGCCGGTTGCTGGGAGGGCGACAGGCGGCTCCGGTGGACCTCCTGCAGATGTGCCTGCGGAGGGTCCACTGGTCCCACAGCTCTGGTGGAGCATCGCAGGCACGCCTGCGGGAGGTCCACCGAAGCCGAGGGACCGGTGAGCGGCAGAGCGCCCCCTGCGGCGTGCCGCTGTGCTTGGGGCGACGAAATGGCTAGACCCGGCCCTGTCTATGAGCATTTCAAAGAAAAGTTGTATCAGTGCTTCTGAAATGAGTAAAAGATAGAAGAGAAACTACTGAGGAAGCTCCTTTGGGAAGTGCATGAGAAAAGAAAATTCTCCTCAAGCTTTTTTCTGAGTGAGAAATAATTGGGTTGGGCCAACGGGTGATGAAATAAATTAAGTGCCAAATTGAGCCCTGATGGAAGCAGCTGGAATCCCTGGGAGTTGGGATTGTTTCTGATTCGAGGTAGGGAGGCTTAAAAAGCTGTGGTTGTAGTTACTTTCTCAAAGGCCATGCTCTGATAGCAGGTGCAGAGATCATTGATTATGACTGCGATAGAGCATAGAACTGAGGCATGAGGTGAATAATGATGTTGTTAAGGCTTGTGTATCTGGAGTCTAGAGATAATGCTGAACTGGTCAGACAGCTGCCTTCCCAGTGCCTGAAGAAACTAACAGCTTTACACACATTCCCCTTTGGATTCTCTGGCTGGGTCATGTGCTGTCATCCTTGGATTGTTCTCAGCTGTTTGTTTATATAAACTTCTCTTCTCATCGGAGCTCTGTGAGAAGAATCCCTGGCTATTTAGCAGCAAAAGAGTCTATGGACACTTTTTTTATTTTTTGCTCTGATTTTAATCTCCTGCTGTGGCTCAACTCTTCAATGTCATCATCACTGCCCTGTGTCTCCCCACAGGCACGATGGCAGGCCAAGAACACTGCAGCTGTTGCCCTTACCATTCACGTGCAAGATTATTCCCTGCTACGTCTTTGCCTTCTTGTTATGCAACTGGCTTTGTGATTGGCCTTGCCTACTGAGCCGTGCCTGAGGGGGGAGCAGGGATGAGTCGTAGGAACATTTCATAAGCTCTCTTGCCACCTGAGGATGTGGAGAAAAGGGAGGGCAGCTGTCATAGTGCTCAGCTATAACAGAGAGACCGGGGGGAAGAAAGGGGGTGAACCTAGCCCAGGAGTCAGGCACTAAGGTGAGCTGAGAGCCTGGAAAAGTGTGATCAGAACTGCATTATTCATGAGGACTGGCAGATGTTGAATTTGAAACGAGAAATAGTCTGGAGGGGAATTGTTTAAATTACTTGAAAATTGCTGCAACAAAGATGAAAACTAAGTGTCACAGCATAATGGGCAAAGTGGAGTCAGATCCAGGCCCTTGATGGGGAGAAAGGATGGTTTGGTGATCTGAGCACAGGACTGGAAATCAGGATTTACTGGAGTTATTCCTAGTTCTTCCATAGTCTTTACTGTGTGACTGTGAGCAGGTCACTTTTGTGCCTCAGTTTCCCCTTCTGGTAAACATAGATGAATCTTCACAAGAGGGGTTGTTAGTGTTTATAAAGCAATTTGAGATGCTTGGGTTGAAGGGGCTGAAAAGATGATGATTAGTCTAAAGGAATGGATTACTGTTAGATTGCTTTTGTCTGAAGCACAAAACAGGCCTGCAGAGCACAGTGTCCATCTGCCTGCCTGATGGAGGTCAGTGAGACTGGCTAGAAATTCCCCTTGTCTAATTACGGTATAAACTGGTGTCTGTGATGGATCTGTTCTCTGCCACAACCTCTGCCCTACCCCAGTTGATACATTGCAGAAACCTGAGAGGATTTTACAGCAGGACTGAGCTCTGAGACAGTAGAAATGAAGCCAAGGGGTTTGGGTGACATCACAGTAGGCGCAAAGGCCGTGGAAGCCTGTGGAGTGCACCTGACCTCTTTGGTGGTTCCCTTGGTGGTTTGGCGTGCTTGAAGGCTCTCTAAAGATTTGAACAAGCAATATGTTTTTGTTTTTTGATTATAAACTCCCCTGCAGATCCTCCGTGTGGTGACAGCACCTCCAGTGCTGTGGTAGCAAGGAACTCCTCTGACAGTAGAATAGCTGCAAGGGAGAGGCTGCTTTGTATGCAGGTGAGACCAGTGCCATGTGAAACTCCTCCTGAGACCTCACTGCTGGCAATTGCATGAGCATGTGTCATCTACGAGTTTCAAATGTTCTCTACCCTTAAGCTCTCCCCATCTCCCACCTCCAACCCCCCTGAAAATTCATATCTTTCTGAGCTGGGGGCTTGGTAGAAATAAGCAGTTGCCAAAGAAAAAGTGTTTGCTTTTGAATTAAAACTGGAAGTAGTAGTGCTGGTTAAAGGTGCCAAAGTAACAGTGCTGGAGGCTGGTGTTTCTGCTATAGCATGAGCAGTGGCAGGGCACTGGAACAATTTCTATAGTAGGGGTGCTGAGAGCCATTGAACCAAACTGTAAATCCAGTATATGATGGGAAACCACTTCAACTCAGGGGGTACGGCAGCACCGTTAGTTCCAGCTCCTCTGTGGCAAGGGAAACTGCCCCTTTGAGCCTCTGTCCTGGCCTGGAGGGGCCACCGCTAGGGGAGGGATGGGAGTTAATTCTCCAGACCCCATTCAGGCAGTGGTCTCTGTGCTGAGCTTTCCACCGAGGGGGCTAATTAGTGTCAACTGTCATGGTGGTTTTCCACTAGGACTGTCCTAGCCCTGCCCTTCATGTCAGTTGGCAAACATGTAAGAGACAGTGCTGATTGAGCTCCGTGGCTTGTTCAGAGATATCAGTAACTTGGCTGTTTTTAATTTTGTCTGTGCACATGGAAGAAGTGGCCTCCTAGGTCATCAAGTCCAGACCTCTGCGTTTGCAGGCAAACTTTCTCACGATCCTGCTCGCAAATTTATCAAGACCCATCTAAAAACTACTCTGTTTGCCCCCACGACTCTGATTGGGAGGTTATTCCAGAACCTCACTCCTCTGATAGTTCGAAATCTCCTTCTAATTTCCAGCCTCAATTTATTTGTGGGCAAGTTATGCCCATAAAACTGCTCTGTGTGGCTAAGGTGAGATTATGGGCAAGTCACCTGGCTTCCTGTTACAATCAGGGCCTTGTTTCTATTGCTTAGGATGCTTCTTCCACAAAGAGCATCTGATGAATCTGTATTTGTTTATCAGCCCAGGAAGGAAATGGCCACATCTTCAGAAAGGAGCCTCCCTGAAATGACCCCTTCCTATGGTCCTGGGGATTGTGCCCCAGATCTTAAAGAAGCTTCAGCAAAGCTATCAGCAGTGTTCCCGTGTCTCTCCTGTCTTTCTCCTACATCATCTCCAAATTCCAGCCCCATTTCATTCTCCCTGCTCCAGATCATATCGAGGACCTGATCATCTCTTGCATTGACACTTGTAACCTCCTTTTCTTTTGCTTCTCTTTCTCTCTCTCCTCCCCCCACCCACCTTTCAGTCTATCCAAAATAGTGCTGAGAAAATAATCTACTTAGTTAGATGCTCTAATTACCTCTTCCCCGTTTCAAATCCCTCCACTGGCTTCATTTCTCCTTCTACAGCAACATCAACTTCTTGCTCTCTGCAAGATTCTCCCAACATAGCTCTTGCTTACAATTCTGTTATCTGTTGTTAGCAGGGGTCAGATGGAGGTGGGGGAAAAGTGATACTTTCCCAACCTTTGCCGACAATGCAAGCTCTATATACTCATGACATCAAAATGAAATGTCATTCATAGTACATTGTGCAGATTTTCATAATATAGGGAGCCCTGCTTCTTTCCTGTGTGCTTTGATCAACCAGGGAATAGTTAAGACTGTTAACATATACCTAGTTGTCATTAGGCTTCAGTGTTAACATCAATTGCAATAACATAGCATATCATGCCTCTCTCAGATCTGTTGCTTCAGGCTCCCTTCAGATTTGGGCAGTGATTACTGCATTGGTTTACATTCATTTCACATTTTGAAGGTTTCCTTGGCAATCATAAGGGCTGGAGAATTTAATTCTTTTTAAAAAATGAGAGCTCATTCTGCCCCACAACATAGCAGCCCTCAGGGGAAAGTACTCAGTATTGTCCACCACAAGTGTTATTCCTGGCGGAGTTCTGTACCACTGCGCATACACAGAATTTGTGTCCCCTGCAGATATCTTTGCTTCCTTTCAGAAAAATGGCATTCTGACAGCGAAGCAAAGGGTAGCCACAGGAGCAGTCATGCGACCCTTCCCAGCAGTATGTTTTGGGTGCCCAGGGCAGCTGGTAGAGAGGTAAATCACTGTGGGGCAGGGAGTGGGACTAGGGAAGACCCAGCTGGTGGCTCCTACCCTGTGCTGGGTTCAGCTGCTAGTCCCAGCTAGGCTGGGGAAGATAGGACTTCCTTTTCCTCTGCATGGCACCTGGGGGCCGGACAGACTCACCCCCCGATTTCTCCTCAGGCTGCAGGAAGCTCTGCAAACTCCTCACCCATTGCTCCTCAGCTGTAGTGGGAGTGATCATTTTATGGGGAGTTGCTCCCCCATCCACCCAACCCCCATGCATCCATACCTCCTCATACCTAGACCCTCCTGCCAAGCTTCACCCCCTACACCCACACATCCAGAACCACCCCGCCGAGCCCCACTTCCCCTGCACCTGGACCATCCCAACGAGCCACCCCATTCCGCCGAGTCCCAACCTGCACCCAGATTGCCCCACACAGAACCCTTTCAACCCACACCTGGATGCCCCCACACTAAGCCCCTCCACACTTGGATCCTGCTGAGCTGAGCCTGCCTGCCCACACATGGCACATCTGGCATAGAGGGACAAGGCCCTGGGGTGTTTCTGAGGCAGGCTTGGTCCTTGCACTGTGTCAGAGTTGGGTGCAGCCTCACTGCTGAGTCCATGTCATAGGGAGAGAGCTGCAGAATGATCTCCTACCTCTGTGCAGCCAGTGACCTGTGCTCCCCAATGCTATGCTAGAACCTCCACATTTATTTGACAAATAAAATTTGCCTGCAGAATTTTTATATTTTTGGTGCAGAATTCCCTCAGGAGTAAAGTTTTCAGAGATCCTGAGTCAGGCCCCCAAAGTCCATAAAATTGACTTTAACCCTCCCTCCTCCAGCTCCTTCATGATTTTAAGTTTGGTTCTTTTTATTCACCTTCTGAACATTTACAGTCCACTTGGGTCACATTATCAGGCTTTTCTTTGCCACCATGAGGGTTAGATATTTACTCCTCCTCCCACTCGCTCCCAGATGAGATCTGGGATTCTCACATTCACTTGCCTACAGTGGGACTTTTGAGAAAATGCCAAATATTACAAGTGTTGTGATAACAGCAGTAAAAAGTTGGCAACATAAAATACCGGCTCATCAAGCACCCATGAACCGGCTCCGACTGACGCATGCTTGTTGCTCTGCCCTATCCTCACACCCACTACTATCATCAGAATGCCTGCAAAGTGCATCTTTATGTCAGCAACCTCATCCCTGCCCCAGTGCATCTTGCATCCTCCTCTCTCTACAACACTTGTATCAAACTTCCCATTTTTGGTTAACGCCAAGTGGTGTTTGTATCAATGTAAAAGACCCTCTGCACCAACCAGTGCTGCTTCTTCCTTCAGCTCCCCAAAGTGCATTGTTTGCTTGAATTAGTTTGTCGGATTAGATTGTCAGGTCCTTGCCCGGACAAGACTAAGGTTCCCCTTGGCCCAGGCAGAGCTGTGCACGTTGATGGCATGGAATCTGTTTTACCCTCACAAATCTCAGTGGCTAAAGATCTGGGAGTCCAACTGGGACCCTTAAATCTTAGCAGCTAGGCCAGGGGTCTCAAACTTAAATGACCGCGAGGGCCACATGAGGACTAGTATATTGGCCCAAGGGCCACATTACTGACACCACCCCTCTGCCACCTTCGACCCTGGTCCCACTTACCCCTTCCATGAAGCCCTGCCTCTGCCCCTGCCCCACCCCTTCCCTGCCCCCATTCCTGAAATCCCCACCCCAACTCCGTCCCCTCCCTGCCCCCAGGGGGTGCAGGAAGCGTGTGGGGTGTGGCAGGGACTCAGGGCAGTGAGTTGGGGTGTGGAATGCAGGAGGGATGAAGGGTGCAGCAGGGGATCAGGGTGCAGGAGGGGTGTGATGAGCTCAGGGCAGGGGGTTGGGGTGCAGGGTGCAGCAGGGGGTTGGGTGCAGCAGGCAGCTCAGGGAAGGGGGTTAGGGTGAAGGGTGCAGCAGGGAGCTCAGGGCGGTGGATTGAGGTGCAGGAGGGGTGTGGCAGGGGGTCGGGGTGCAGGGTGCGGCAAGGGGCTCAGGGCAGGAGGTTCGACTGCAGGAGGAGTTTGGGGGGCGGGCTCTGGCCAGACATGCACCGGGGGCAGGGCAGGCTCCCTGCCTGCCCGCCCTGCCCCCAGGCTGCTCCGGGAAGTGGCTGGAACATGCAGGAGCAGGGGCACAGGAGTGTGCCTGCTGCTGTTGCTTCAGGCACCGCCCCCAGCATCTCCCATTGGCTGGGATTGAGGAACCGTGGCCAATGGGAGATGCTGGGGGCGGTGCCTGAAGCAACATCAACACCACCCCCCGTGTCTCTTGTACCCCACGTCCCATCCGCATCCGCTTCCCGGAGCAGCGCAGGGGTAGTGCAGGCTGGCAGGGCGGGCATTGTTGAGCTCTGAAAATGTGCTCAGGTTTATGAAACATAAAGATAATCGTGACACCCGCAGAAGATCTTACAACCTTAGGGCCAAATTCTAACTCCACTGAAGTCAAAGGTGTTACAGCAGCAGAGAACTGGCCCTTCAGAAGAGACAGTGAGAAGACAAGAGTGGTGGGATGGAAGTGAGGATGCAATATTGTGCTGTTTAACATATCCCCCTTCTAGGAACAAACGTTAATGCTCTTGAGGAATGATGTATCATCATTGGCTATGAACACTTGCAGCCCATACTGAAGGTTCCTGGCCTTCGGAATGTCGTCTTCTCAAGATAAATCTCATTAATAACTGTGTGTTTGTAATTTCAGGGCAGACTGCAATGATTTTCAATGAGACACATGCTCCTATGTCACTCAGGCACTTTTGAAAACCCAACCTGAAATGATTATTCTGCTGTCTATCTACTGTGTCTTTCTGTTGAGGGGCTCCTTAACCCAGGTCTGCCAGATGGTTTCCTTTCTCTGCACTTACCTCACTGCCGTCTGAGTCACTAGGCCATTTTAAGAGAAGAGCTTTTACTTAAGAGTACTTTGAAGGCATCTGACACAGCTGAAAAGTCTATGGTCCATTATTAAATGCTTTGCCCTGTATAACTGGCTTTCTTTCCATTAAATTAAACATGTGATTATGTTCCCTTTCTACATTTCAAATCTCGAGAAGCACCTACTAATGGATATATCAGGAGCCTCCAAGGGTTCTGGATGTCAATGAAAGTGACAGGAAGCAAGGGGCTACTGTAACCTTAAGAGCGTCTCTGAAACTAGCAGAAAGAGTCAGCAATGTCTAATGGTTAGAACAGAGCTGGGTGTTGCAAGAGCTGGATTCCAGTCTTGGAGCTGTCATTGATTTGCTATGTGACCTTGGGTAAGTTTCTTCCCTTCTGTGTCTCTTACTTCATCTGGATAATAGAGCTGATTGGAAAATTTCAACCAAAATGGGTTAAATCATCTCTTATGTACTGAGGCTGAAAGTCTATGGTTGTTCTTTGTGTGTGGGGAAAATACAACAAAGTGCACAATATTTATTTATTTGTGTAGCTTTAAAAAGATTGATGGAAGAGAGGGAAAGAAAGGTGACACTGTCTCTTTAAGAGCATCGGGGAAAGTGTTGGTACTGGGAGCTGCTCTGCGAGACAGCCAGCTGGGAAAGTGCTGCTGATAAAGGGAAAGGAGCTAGCTACAGCTCCAGATCCTTGTGCCTGATAGTGTGTGACAGGCGCAGAGACAGGGACTGAGTCAGGAGCACAGATATCACCCAGCACAAAGACTGGGAGAGGGAGACACACAGAAACATATGGTAACCAAACAGCAGGGGGCAATTAGAAAGCAACGAGTCCTTCATTCTCGTAGACACCAGGGAACAATATGGATCTTCCCCAAGGCACTCAGGTTTCATCTAATTGCTCAGAGGGAGGCTCTTTCTAAACCCATCTGTGCTGCTTCCAGGTTGCAGGTGACAGGGCAGATAGGAGAAGAGTTCTTGCTCTATTTGTAAATCCCAGAGATGTGATCACAAAGTCTTGTGCACTCTGCAGGGAAGAGCATCCTTGGCCCTTAGGGAGTGAATGGTGTGTGTGCATCTCTGCTCGAGGCACTGGTAGCCTTAGATACTTGGATTACTAGGAGATCAGTGCCACCTGTAACTCAGAGGGCAGAGTAAGTAGTGCAGTTACTTTCAGAAGAAGCGTAAGGTTTGCCTGGCTCTGTTCTTAACCTCCCTCTTTCTACAGTAAAATGGAGAGTGGAAGATTATCCAGCACAGAACAGGCGCTGATCCGGGAGAGCTGGCAGAAAGTGAGTAGCAACCTCCTGCAGCATGGCATCGTCTTGTTTACCAGGTGAGTAACAGGCTGTTCTAGCAACAGGAGGCATCTATAGCAGGGTAACTCATCCAGATATGGAGTAAGCACCTGGGGCACTCGCTAGCCTGTTTCTTACCCATCTCTCTCCCTGGCCACCATCCCTGAATTAAACAGTGGGAGTTTTCCAATCCCTGATCAGAAACACTTTCTTCTCCTTGGGAATGATTTATTTTTTCTGGCTTCATCTCATTGCTCCTTCTGTCCATTTGTTGTGATTTGCACCCTGGAGAGAACAGGATTATGAAGAAGCTTGTTTGCATTTAAATCTAGAAGTTTGTTAAAAGGAGAACAAGGAGAGTGTATGGGGTAGAAGACTGTGTATTTTTTGTGCCTTTGCAATGATAATCCTCATTTGTTAGCAGAAAAGATATTTCTGTTGTAAAGAGCTGCTAGCTCCCAGTGTATATGCTCAACTCTATGGAGTGTATCTAAGTGGCTTCCTAATTGTTTGTGACACTGCAGTCTTCAGACACAGATAGAGACTTGGCCACTGGGGAGAGGATCAACTAATTCCAGGTTCAATCCCAGCACAGAGGAAAAGGTGCTGGGAGAGAACAGCTGAAAATCCAATTCGCTGCCTCTTCCAAGTAAATGAGCCCCTAAATTAGCAGCTAGAGGAATGGAGGGAGATAGAAAAATACCTGAAAATTCCTTTAAAATCGTGGATCTAAGTTTGTGACGAGCTCCCAGCTTCTTCACAGCCTGTGCAGAATGGAGTGTTGCATCTGGGAAAAAAACAGGGCCCAACAGAACAGAAGAGAGAAGCTATCTAAGGGGATGTTTAAAAGTTTTGTGAAAGGGGGATGGATGTTGCAGCTGAATGTAAAGATGAGGTTGATCGTAGGAGATTAGGGAGAAAGCAAATTGGCCATTGTGTGTATGTCTGTGTGAATTGCCAAAGAACAGTGTCCCAGGAATGGCATTAATCCATTGCATCTTCCTGACCTCTTGCACATTTCACCAGTGTGTGAGTTTTTCAGCTTAGAATCCCTGTATAAGTTGGTGGAAGGAGCCTAAATAGTAAGCCAGTGATGGTCTGTGAGCTAGGGGTTTATATGACCCTGCTCACTAGAGTATCTGGCTGCAGCATTCTGGGCCTTCCTGAAGTTGGTCGAGTTGGGATTCAGGAAATTTATAAAATGGGGAATTGCAAGAGTTGAGATGGCAAACAGGCACAAATAAGTATTTCAGCCAAGACAGGGTCAGGCTAAGGATGAATTCCAGCAATGGCTTGGAGCTAATGCTAGGGAGCCATAAACCTACCAGTTAGGAATGGGAATTTGGACTAGAGTAATAGGCTTTTTTGTAGCCAGAGATGATCTGAACTGTCCCAAATTATTAATCTTCCTTTCAGAACTCTATGCTTTTCACATGATTGATGGTGAAGTCAAGTCACCCTTTGGGTGGTGCTGGTGGAGGCTGATGTATGGATTGGTAGGGAGGGGTCATCCTCTTGGTGAAGGTGGAGTCACTTTATGAGGAGTGTGAAAAGTCTCAGCGTTTCTCTTTCTGTTGCAGGTTGTTTGATCTGGACCCTGACCTGTTGCCCCTTTTCCAGTACAATTGCAAACAGTTCTCCAGCCCTCAGGAGTGCCTCTCATCACCTGAGTTCCTGGATCACATTAGGAAGGTAAGGGATGAAGAGGCCGATGCGGTCAGTGATGCACAGTATAGAGCAAATTCCCTGAACGGGACAAGTCCTGAGTAGCAAACTCTGCACTGGGGGGCTAGGTCTCTCTTACGTCCATTTGCCATGAAATGTCAGGCAACTCACTCCCTGAAATACAGACATTAGTGAAGTTCTGCCAGGGGCAAATCCCCATGTGTACAGCAATGAGGGCTGGGTGCCATGAGTCTTTACTCTCTCACTGCAGTTATTGATTCAATGAAAATCAAAGGACTGGGTTCTTATTCTGAAATGTGCATGAGAATTTTGTGCTGCTTAGATGATGGACTGACCACAGTGGAGACTGAAGGTTCTCTAGTTACCTACACACAGAACAGGGACAGTACAAGCACTTAGATATCACAGTGATGGCATGATACAAAACCCTAGCTAGAGAGAGAGGCCATGGGCAAAGTTCCTGCTGTAACTAAAGAGCAGGCGTCACCAGCAATCTCCTCCTGAAGGTTCTCTTGCTGCAGCAGCAGAGCCTGAGAGCCCACAACCCCTTAAGTTACCTATCATGGGACCCATCATGCGGGACAGTGTTATACACATTCACCTCATCCTCAGACATGGAGGATAGAGATGGGGAAATAAAATATCTATATATCATCTTGGAGGATCCTGGTGTGTTTAATGCAGCATAGCAGAATCCCTTCATTCAGCGCTGAAATACAGTCACCTCAGGGGTAGAACGCTGCAGCTATTTAGTGACACACTACAGTGCTACACGATGGTTTGTGACAGGAAATGAAGAAAAATTCCATATTCTACTGAAACTGAAAGTTAAAATTAGGGAGGCAGAATGTAATTATCCAGGCTGGAATTTGACCAACGCTTGCCAAAAGGGTCTTGGGAGCTATAATGGTCACTTGTGATCACATCCTCAGCTTCAGGTCTCATCCAACAAGCTACATTTCCAGCATCACAGTGTCACAGAGAGAAGAGGGCCCCCTATTGAATCACCAACACCACTTGCCATACCACCTGCTGGCCTGCTTAGCTTGTGAGATCTGGTAGGATAACAGCCTCATAAAGTGAAATGATGTGGCCCTTGAGTTTGCCTTTGCCAGAAGGAGGAGATGATGTACACAGGTGGGGACAGCTGTGGAAAACACTGTTTTTCAATAGAATACAGGTTTCCATCAGGATCTATGAAGTTCTGACCAAGCTCTTCAGTATAATGGAGCAGAACAGGCCTTCACTGTACAGCAGGCTAAGAATGGCTCCATGGCTGATGATGAGAAGGCTGTTTGGAAATTTTGTTCCCAGCAGATGTTCTCTGCTAATTCTGTCCTCTCTGGATTTTCCCTGCAGGTGATGCTAGTGATAGATGCTGCTGTGACCCACCTGGAGAACTTGTCCTCTCTGGAAGAATATCTCACCAACTTGGGCAAGAAACACCAGGCAGTTGGTGTGAAGGTGGATTCTTTCTCGGTGAGGCATCTTCTCTCTTCATGCTACTTCTGCCACAACAGTCTCCCAGCAAAGGTGCCATCCTGATCCACCATGAATGGCAGTGCATGATTTCCTCATTGTGCCATGAAGCTGGGTTCTAGGACTTCTGCACATATGTTGCTGGGTTATTTAACTCTGTTGCTGGGCAAGAAAACCGGCAGCCCAACCCAGACCCAGAATCTGAAGCACCTACAAGGTGACCGTTGGCGTGCTAAGGGGGAGCAATCCCACATGCCTACTCTTTAGGAGGATTTGCACTAGCTTGAGTTGTATTCCCCACTCTTTCTGCCCCGCATCGTAAGCTCGATGGGCAGATTCTTAGGGTGCCATTTGCAAGAGAATACAGCTACATCTCAGGCTGCATTTGCCTGGCACAGGGTTATTGAACCTCAGCCCAGGACATTGTCAGATATGTGATCAGTTGTCCCAGCTCTCACCTTCCCTTCCTCTCCCAGGTAGTGAGGCTACCCCATCCCTTATTTCAGACCCCAGCTTCCCCCCATCCTACCAATGAGCAGGAGCAGAAACACTAGATAAATGACTTGCGATTATGGAAAGCATCAGGCATGTTAACTTGAAGATACATTGGCTTCGTTCCTTTACCTCTCCAAGTGTGATGTCTTGTGCCACTAGCCATAGCCCATGGCAGACTGAGCTAGAATTTCCATTACTTGGTGGATAATTCTCTCTCTCTGGGGTTTGTTTCTAGCAGCCTGGATGAGGGAGGTTTGTTCCATATCAGATCAGCTATTTATACGGTGTCACCTGGACTGCCATGTCAGTAAAGAGGGTTGGGTTTGGGATGGTGTGCCATGTAGTGGAGACTTCCCAGGGTTGGATGGGCTCTGACTATCCAGTTTAGTCTGATACACTGTGATCTTTACCTACTGCTGTAAATAGCTTCTGAGTATGCCTCAGTTTTGCCTACCTACTTTCAGATGTCATCACCAGCCTCCCCTGGTGCTAACCTAGGGGAGAGTGCAGACTTCCTGCAGCTGGGAGCTAAAGTAGATTAATAATCTTGCCTAGAGTTTCACCCCCACTCCTTTCTGCCGAAAAGCTTCGTTCAACACTGGATTGTGCTCCCTTCAGAAAGGGAGCGATGAGGGAGATCAATTGAGAGCGCGAGGGGAGGGGTACAAAGCAGCGTGGAGCAAGGGAAGTCGGTGGGGAGTGAATCAGCCCATAAGAAGAGGTGGGCGGGCAGCTTGGAGACATTCTGGAAAATTGTAGGAGGATTAGAGAGATGGGGAGGAAGAAGGAGTGGGGACAGGGCACCTGGTGGGTGGGAGCCAGAGAAGCTGTGTTGTCCTGTTCTGGGCAGTGCAACAGGGAAGGCTCACAAAGGAGATGAAGAATAAATTCAGCAAGAGAAAAACTGACATCATGGCTGTCCTGAGGCATCTGACCTCTGATCCTGGTGCCTCTGTTTGGTTTGCAGGCAGTGGGAGAGTCCTTGCTGTTCATGCTGGAGAAATGCCTCGGTACTGCCTTCAGCCCGGACATACGAGAGGCTTGGACCAGGCTGTATGGTGCCGTGGTGAAAGCCATGAGCCGTGGCTGGGATGCACGTAAAGAGGGGGAATAGACCTAGCAAGTTTAGGCTCTGGCTTTCCTGTTCTGAACCCAGCAGCAGCTCCGAGGAGAGCGTTGACTCTCCCTTCCAACCACGCCCATTCCAGGGCCATCTCAGTAGCCCTCTCTGTCTTGCTTTGATATTACCCACATCTCTGCCTCTGACGATGATCAGTGTGATCCCCCCTTAATTACAATGAGCCCTTGCATCCTCTTCCAGGGGGCAGGGTAGAGCTGGGCTCAGCATGCAGAGATGGAATGAGCTTGTCACAAACTGAAGCTGCCTTCCCTCAAATTCCAATAAGTTTGTCTCTCCACCTAAATATTCTCCTGGAGTCACTGCAGGTTGGCTAATTCTTGCTCTTTTTTCCCTCTGCATTTGCCCTAGAATAGATCCCCGGCCCATCCTCATGTAAGGTTAACCACAGCTGTGTGTATTTCCTAGGGAGAGGCTGAGCAGTGTAGCTTTTTGAACGTGGAACTGGGTTAATCCTAGTGTCAGGCGGCTCTTACCAGGTCTGAGCTGCTAGCTGGCTGGATTTGGAGTGACTTGGCTGGCTGATTTAACCTGAAAGCCAGCTGAAATGCAGCAGCTACCAGTGCTTTTCAAAATGTCTTCCCCCTAAAGTAAATTACATAAAGTACAAATACAGACTTTTTGTATTAGAATTAAAGCGACAGATGCAGCTTTCTCCTGGGAGCAGCTTCCAAAAATCATCCTGATTCTTGGCCAAAGAGAATATAGCTGGAATTCTTCCCATTTACTTATCATTTACATATTTAGAGCTTCCTGGGCCCTTCGGGATAACTCCTACCCATCACTGAAATGCAGCCACTCCTGGGGTTGAATAAGATGCCTGATTAACAGCATACAACAATGCCGTGCTCCGCTTTAGGACAGGAATTAAGTAAGAATCCAATATCCAATTGAAAATACGGGAGGAATGTTCAGGAGGTAGAATGTGATTACTTTAATTAGAATTTGACCTGAACCCCGGGAATAAGTTCCTGACTCCTGTGAAAAGTGTCACATGGGATTTTAAATGGCCCCACGTGGCTAGGAACTCGGTTTTATGTCTTATCTGAGACATTCCTCCTCCAGAAGTACAGCGCACCCTGTTTGGGGCATTGGTACTGCCTGAGGGAAGAGCATATCCTACTGAACGTCCAGCACTGCTTCCTACAGGACCTGGATTTTCCATGCAGATCTCCCATCCGAGCACAGACTAGCTACGACTCACTGTTCTGTTAATGTAACTGCTACCCAGTGCCCTCGTGACCCGCACCTTGTAACAAGAGCTCACGTCTGTGGTTTTGGAGCAGCTCTGTGCCAGTTGGCCAGTTAGAGAATCCTCAGTTGCATATTCTAGGGAGGGTAGTATAGGTGTCCTGGATATGAAATGCTCACTGAGTTCACTGCATCTCTGATGGCTGCAGCTTCCTTTTAGCCAAAGGGATCCTTGTCTTCTCTCCTTATAGGTTTTTGGGCTCCACTCTTCTTTCCTTCTTCTGCAGACTGTGACTATGGCACCAGATCTCCCCTCTTACTACTCTCTCTCTAAGGAAGCCAAGCTGGGTGGATGTGGTAGCTTTCCTCTAACCTGCAACTCCTGGCTAGTTAGGGCAGGGGAAGCTGGGCCTGGATCCAGGAGAACAGCGCTGGCTGTGCCTGTATATCCCAGGAAGGGGGAGTTAGGTGCTCCCCTGTGGAATTTTGAAAGGTGATCAGTACATATCCAATACCTTCTCTGCTGCTATAAACCTATGAGGTCAAAGACTTGTTTGTGCATGCTGTGGCTGGGTGGGCAGCTGCATGCGCTGAATAGATGTATATGGGTATGAACGACCCCTTGTCCAGCTTTCATAGCTCCTTAAGCTCACCTGCTCTCTGCCATGTTTTGTGTAATTCCTAAGAGAAATAAAGCAGCTGTCTGTGTATGCCTCCTAGCCCTGTCTGGACTGTGTTTCATAGGCAGTTGTATAGCAACAATGCTAGTATTAAATCACACCTGCCAGGGACTGATGCAAGGTGACCTACAAAGGATTTTTTTTTAAATGAGTCTCTGCCTTTTTGGCTTATTTATGATTTCAGCATAAAAGACCTGAAAGGTTGAAAAAGAGGAGTGGGAGGGTTTTATTTTATTTCTGTGTGATTCTTGGAGATAGTGCAAATGTCAAATCTAGCCTTGCCTGGCTTTGCTGAAGGACTGCTCGGTGGCCTCACATGTCTATTGGCAACTTTTCCGCATGTCTCTTATTGGAAGGGGCAGGCTGTTGAATCTTTAACAAAAACATCCTTTCTACTAATGGCTCGTTAACCGGTAATGTTAAATAGCCCCTAATGGGATTAAAATGTTCTGAGCAGCAGACCAGTAATCTCTTCCCCTCTCAATTGTTCATCTTCTCTCACTTCTGTGATCATGCCATTGCGCTAATTCTCCAGTTGCTGTCAGCTGTGTCTGCGCTGGGGAACAGAACCACTGCTAACTGAAGCAGTGGGATAGCCCTGCTGGAAGCACCTACTATGCAAAATATTCATGCTAGCTATGTTGCTTCGGGTTAAGGAATACTGTGGTTTTCCCCATCTCCCTTCTATACTGTCCCTAAGATAAACGCTAAAAAGATTCTTTTTTCCTTTACAAGTCACTTCCTAGAGCTTGCATCATGCCTGACATCTAGGTAGATTCTACAGGTATTATACCCACTTGATTGTGGGGGAAACCGAGGAATGGATGTCTTGAAGCAAACCCAGGCCTGCAGGCTTCTAACCTCGTGCTTTGACCACTCTCTATGCACTTTGAAGAAAGGCTAAAGGAGTGTTAGGATTGGAGAGTGCATCCTAGACCAGAGAAAGGTCATCTCCGTAGCACACACTAGCAGTCTTGAGGGTGTTTTATGGCTTTCCTGTCGGGTTAACCCTTTCTCACAGCCGCATTTTCCAGCCCATCAGTCACACCCTATTGCGCTATGCCTCCCTTGGCCATGTCATTTTGCATCAGGCTGCATTATGTAATTTTTCAGCCCCAGCTGTGAGAGAGTTTCACACGCAAATGACTGTAATCAGTGGAGTGGTTTCTCTGAGTGCTCTGAAGTGCAGAATAACAGTGCCCTAAACAATCAGTGCCCTAAACAATCGTGTTAGTGTTGGATGACCCTTGCTGAGCTGCCTGTTCTGCTTAGAGCCAGAGGGAAGTGAGAGCTATCAGCCAAGAGGTTGTGATTACAAAGACTGTGCAGAGAGGTCTCTTGCTCCCGCTCTAGGCCTTAAGACCTACACTAAATCTTTAATGCTAAACTTTAAGTGGGAGGAGACTAGGGGGAAAGACATTTCTCTGGGGTCTGTCTCTCTCCCTCCAGAAATCATCCATTCTGCGATGAAACACTTAAACAAAATAATTGCTGTTATTTAAGTAGGACCTACAGTTCACGGGGTGGGGGTGGGAGAGGGAGAGGAACGGGACTGGGCTGTGAAATCAGCAGAGGGAGCCAGTGTTAACTAACTTGTAATGAGTGACTCCACAGCAACCCCAAAAGCTGTGTTAATTTCTTATTTCCTCTCCCCACGATCCCTGGGGAGGGATGAGGCAGTCAGGGATTGTCACCAACTTCCATGCTCCCCACTTGTGGTTTGCAAACAGTTCAGCTTGGTGACCTTTCCTTCCTACATCTGTTTTTCTTTTGGCAGGGGAACCCCAAGAGCTTCATTCTCATAATATCCACTACCCCACCTGCCCAAACAATTCCTGATTCTACCTGTCCCCACCTGTCACTCGTGTCCTATCTGCCATCCCTGAAAACCTTCCCCAAAGCCACATCTACTTTCTCATGGGGATGGAGTCACTTGCATTAGATCCTCGCACTACCACCAGGCTTTCCTTGCCCTATATGCACCGTCTAAAATGACCTTCTGTACCATAGTTACCCTCTTGCCCCCAAACTTCCCCGCCCCCAGGCCAGATCTGTCTAGTGCACCAGACCTCTTTCCCTACACCCACTTCAGGGCTGGCCATGCACTCTACCTGTATCCACAGTTGCCAACTTTCATGTGATAAATAAGCACTCCGACTTCCACAATAAGCCAAAAATCAAGCTAATCCTATTTCAAAACAAGCCAATCCCGAAGAACCCCAACACTCTATTTGACTAGATTCCCCCCAGCGTGCAGTCTGGAACTAGTGGGCCCGCTGTGCACCGCTGACTCTCTCCCCCCTTGCCCCTGCTTGTCCCCGCTTGCCGGGAGCCAATTTAAAAAAAAGAATCAACAAGCTATAAGCCAAAAACTATCCAACAAGCCAATTAAGCCAAAACTAAGCCCCATGTCTGCATTTTTTCCCATGGGTTTGGCATATCTGCCTGTATCCTAATGGTTGTGAGCTCCACCAGTCTCCCTCCTCCACGAGCTTTGCTCCCAAGAATGCCCATGCAATGGGCAGAGTGGGGCACTAACAACTTCGTGGGCTAGATGCACAGCCACTGTGTCTAAAGGAACTGGAGTTCCACACACACACACACACACACACACACCCACACACCCACACACATCACCACGTGTCCAACCCCTGCTTTCTCCCCTCCGCGGTCTGTATAGCCTGGTTCTCTAGTCAAGGCTGCTCACCAGTCTCCATTGCTGGAGGCTCAGGGTAATTCGTCTCTATCCTGCCTGCTTTTTGTTAAAATCAGGATGACAGGAGAAGCAGGAGCTCTGATTTCCATGGTAACAGTACTGTGAGCCTGCCAGGGCAGATGGCTGCCTGCAGCAGCACACAGCTTACTGGGTAACCCCTTGACGGGCATGAGTGAGTGAGTGTGACTGCCCGGAGCGCAGTGAGGAGTCCCAAGGACAGCGGCGCTGGATGAACATTAGCATGAATAGTGCTGCAGCAGCAGCCAGAGGCCCCTGTGCGCTGTGCCTTGTGCACCCTCAGTGCTTTGGGGCACAGAAGGACTCTTACTAGATAAGATGGGGTGGAAAGGCGAGAAGCAAGAAAACCTTTTGCCTGCCACATTCAATACTCTGCTCCAAGCTGTCTCTGAATGGGAGAGCCATTAAAGGGGAAAGGCTGCCTGGCCAGGAGAGCCTGAGGGGAGATAAATGTATTAAAGGCTATTTTGGCTCCTCTATGTGCTTGGGGAGGGGAGATTAATTTTCACTCCTCTACTGTCATTTCAAAAGCAGTAGTCCAGGGGCCTGTACACCTAACATCAGGCCCCTGGTGTGACACTCACGCAGCCCCCTCATCTCCTGCAGCCCTGCGGAAAAACTGCCCTCCCAGCGGGGATGCTGTGGTGCCTGCTCTGCCAGCTGTTGCTGCTCCCCTCTGCTCGATCGCAGGCAGATGAGCAGCTGGTGAGTGGAGGAGGTGGCTCTGGCAGAGAAGGAGGTGCAGGCTGAGAAGCAACATAGGGTGGGGAAGGGAGCACACACAAGTGTACCCACACGGGTATGGGAACAAGGCTGGTTCCAGCCAGCAGAGGGCAGAGGTTGGCTCTCAAGCCTGCTTACATGACCCAGTATTTACATGGAGCCCACTGCAGGCTGCATTACCTAAGGTTTTCCTTTGCATCCAGTTAGGCTGCTGCCTTCAGCCTTTTGCTAACTGCAGCTGCGGCTGCACTGGGTTCCAGGTCAGACCCAGGCTGAATCTGTATGGGTGGCAGATTGAGCAGCAGATCTTCCCTGCAGTCCTGCTCTGAAGGGAAACGTGAATGTGCCCAGCTGTCGGACTTGGCACTATTCTATACGCCTTGTTCTGTCTCTCCTTCTCCCCTAGTCTGTCCATTTCCCCACCCCACTCCCCAGGCATGTCTTTTTCATCATGGCCTCTCTCACCCATCGGCTCCCTCATTAAAAATGTTTTTACTCCAACCTGGTTCCTCTTTCTCCCAGAATGCCCAGACCTCCTCTCCTGAAGCACGTGGGAAGGATGTGCACAGAGAGCGCTTCCAGTTTGACATAGTGGTAGAAGATCAGGCAAAGAGGGGAACTTTCCTCCCCTCTGGCTGGAGCAGCACAGTGGATCTATGGAGCCCGTAGCAGGGTACTTCCACCCCAGGGTTTGGAACCAGCTGGGATGAGTCCATATACTGCGCTGGTACCTCTCTGAAGCTGTTGTATTGGTCTCCAGACCCTCAGCTCTCATGAAAAGAAAAGGTCTCTAGCTGCTTTGATTGTGATGAAAGCTTCAAAAATGTGACTGGAGGGGCCCCAAAGTGGAGGTGAGTCTGCAGATAATTTGGAACAATAGCTTTGAGAGGTGGGAACTGCTCCACTCATCTAGGAGCTAGTTGCCCCGTGTTGATAATTTAAATGTCACAATTTAATTCACCACTGTCCTTCCTTGTGTAACAAAAGAGAAGAGAGGGTCACAGATTGGCACAATTTGCTTTGAGGGATGGTTCTTTTTGGTGTCATTAGTCTGTGGTAGTTGGGAGATAGTAATACTCCCCTTGTGTGCACTGACCCCCCTGAAAATGAGGGGTGGAGCATTCAGTTCCATGGGACTCCTGGCGCTTAGCACAAGCCTCAGCAGCCCCATGGAGCTGAATGGCAACATGGTCTCATTTTAAACATCTGCACAATTGACTGTGAGCAGCCTCTTCTGGTGGCTTGCCAAGACGAGTCTCTACGCCCATTGGCTCTTTACCCGGCCCTGTCCCACATTCTGGGAAGTTCAGTATATTACAGGAAGGACCCAAGTAATCCAGTTGAGGTCTTTCCTATGGCAATCACATTCCAACCCCTTGCAGCCTGAGTCTGTGGGAACAGGTGCTGGGTCAGTTCAGGCTGCAGCGCAGCTGGGAGTCCACGAGCAGGATCAGTTTATTTGACATGACGAGTGAATGCGTCACTCAGTGCTGGGCCAGACAAGCTGCCAGGAAAGGGAGCAGTTTTCCTGAGCACCTCATCTCTATTAAAGGGCAGTAAATTAGACCAAGGAGGAGGAGCTACGTCTTCTTGCAATGAGTATCCTAGAGCACTCACTGCTGTGAGAGGCTGGAGAGCAAATGCAAGCTCTGGCTTTAAAAACTGGCTGGCCTATGTTTATGCATTGTAACAGCAACCCTATGGGGGCTCCCCTAGAGCCAATGTCCTTCACATCACACCTCCCTGCCTTTCCTGCTGCTTAGGTGAGCGTAGCGCAGTGTAAACAGGTGCCATTTACTGCAGGCAAGGACTGGGCGAAGTCATTTTATTCAAGGCACGGTCATAGCAATAAATAACAAGAAAGGTACAGAACTCTGGCACATTCCTATAGTGTGACAGCCAAGGGAAAGTCAGACAAGGAGCCAGAGCTCCTCAAGGACACCATGCCACTCACAGGCACTTTGCTTCCATACCAGAGAAACAGCAAAAGAGAGAGAGGCGTTGAGGTTAGTTGATCAGGTGCTGATAGCATCAAACTGGCTCCAACAGGAGAGGCAGCATAAGGAACAATCCACCTCCCCCCAGAACTGGGCCAGACCAACCAGTGGGTGGAGACAGCACAGGGTGAGGTTAGACAGGGGCACAGCTGGACGAGGGTGGTAGTGGCCAGGGAGTAGCTGGCTGGGGTGACAGGGGTGGAGCTGTGTAGACACCACAGTGTACATGGTGATGTATGAGGTGGGGAATGGATGGGGGTGTATGTGCAAAGGGACAAATGAGTGTTTGGCTGCATAGCTGCTGGAGATGGGGGTTTTATCATGGGCTATGAGATGCCAACAGTGCGCCAGGCACTGAGCCCAGAAGGGGTTTGTGATGTGGCTATGTGCACACAGACAATAGAGGGGTCACCCATCGCACTAGCATCTCTGATTTTTTTTGCCATCCCAAATCCCATTCTTCGGAGCTGCTTTCCCTGGCCTCAGTGCTATTATGACTTTTCACTGCCATTGTCCCATGCTACCCATCAGCAAGCTCCCTCTGGCAGCTGTGGGCATGACTGAAGGCTAGTGTGACACAGTAGTGGTGCTGGGAGGCTAGAGCCTGGCCCTGAGGACCTGAGCATCTCCCCCCTCCTTTCAACCACCCACCACTCTCAAGGGTGCAGACAGGCTGCCTGGCTTACCATAGCCACCTTGCGCTTGCTGGAGAACATTTCTTAGATGCTGAGTACTAAACACTCCCCCTCTTGACTGTGTCCTGTCCCCTGGGGACAGAGCTGTGCCCCTTTTACCTCCCCACTCCTGCCTTTCTAACCACACTAACCAGGCCCACTCACTTTTGCTTGGATCCTCATTTGTGCACCAGCATCATCCCGTCAGCCCAGCTCTGGGAATGGGGAGTGGTAACTGTCCTGCCCATGGGCCCAGAGCCCAGTTCTTGCAAGAGGGTTGTGGCATCATGGCTGCTTTGAGGGCAGCAGGGGAGCCAACATATTTTTTTAATTCCTTCACCCTTTGTTTTTAAGTCACGGTTTTATTTGTTGCCTGCAGTGACGGAGGGAACTCTGTAATGTGGTCAGATGGCAGCTCACATGCCTGCCTCCCTCCCACCTGCCCCCAGCAACTTGGAGCAAGTAGCTGGCAGGGCTGAATTCAGCCTGCAGCTGCACAGCTCAGTGAATGTTCAGCTATGTAGCTACCAGGCTTGGCGATCACATACGCCTGGGGGAATTCTGTGCGTGCATGCGGGCATGTGTGCGGGCGTGTGTGCGCACAGAATTCATGTCCCCAGCCAATTTTTTTTTTTTGCTTCCCTGCAGAAAAAAATGACTTTTTGATGGGGAAGCAAAGGTAAGCCACAAGTCATTGGGTGCATGTACACACACAGCAGCAATGCTAGTTCAGCTGCTAGTCCAGGCTGGGTCAGACTGACCCCCAGAAACCTGCCCTAGCTGCAGGACAAGCTGCACCTCTGCCACACCCCCATCCACTTCCAGCCTCCATCACGCCTTAGCCACGGGGTGGAGGGGGAGGGGATGTCACTGTATTTGGGGCTGTGCCCCAGTCTGCCTAACCCCTCTGCATCTGGCCCCAGACACACGCCCCACCCCCTTCCTGCGAGCCTTGCCCCCCCCCCCGAGCTGCCCACACCTGAACACAGAGCCTCACCGCCTGCATCTGGAGTGTCCCTGCACCCAGACCCCCTGCTGAGACACCCCTCCATCCAGACCTCCCCCCCGCAGCCAAACCACACCCCCTGTGCACACACGCAAACCCCCACCCTTTAACCCCCCCCATGTATCTAGACCACCCTGATGAACCTGCACCACCTGGCCCTTCCTCTGCAGAGTCCCATTTCCCCTGCACTTGGAACCCCTCCACCCTAAAACAAGCCCCTGTGCAGCCAGATTCTGCCCCCAACCCCCCCTCCCCTCCGTATCTAGATCCCTCACTGAGCCACTTGCAACCATATTGCACCCACACAGAACCCTCTTAATCCACACCTGGATCCCTCCACACTAGGCTCCTGCTAGGCTGAGCCCGCCAGCCTACACCTTGTGTGCCGGGGGTGGGGGAGGAGGGATCCAGGGTATTTCTGGGGCAGGCCTGGCCCTTGTGCTATGTCAGGGTCTGGAGCAGCCTCACCACTGAGTCCATGTCATGGGGATGGGGGAGGCGGGAGGTGTTGTAGGGTGAGCGCCCACCTCCATGCAGCCAGTGGCCTGTGCTCCCCACTGCCATGCTGGCACTGCCACATTTATTAGTGACATAAACATTCTGCACACAATAAAATTTTGCAAAATTCTGCAAATTTTATTTTTTTGATGCAGAATTCCCTCAAGCGTAAGCACTAGCTGACACCTTCCTGAGGCACAAACTGAGTCCCTGGCTGAACATCCTGCAACTGCAAATGGTCTTATGACTCTCTGCACAGGTGGCTCTTTAAGGTGACAACAACCTGCCAAGTGGCATGGGGTCCTACAGCAAACACCTCTCCCCTTGCTTGCAGCCTGCCATGCCAACATGTAGCCAAACATTTTGAGCACACTTTGTGCCGCTCAACCTTGGGCAGGTGGCTCCTCCCTGCATGGCAGAAGGCGTGATGCCTGTCTCCCTGGGGGACAGCATGAGCCTGGGGTGGAGGTGAGGGGGCATAAGCAGTCACTGACCCTGGATTATAAGCACCAAGTGCAGTTGCTGCTGCAATTGGACAGAACCATACTTAGGATGCTGGCATTAGCACTGGGGCAGTGTTGCTGGGTACCTGTTGCAGCAGCCTATGCCCGAGGGGGCTGCATTTCTGACACTGGGCAGTATAAAAGTCCTCTACTACCAGTGTCACTAGGCTGGCACTGACTTTCCTTTCCCTAGCTCTTTGGCTAGTGCCGGTCATTCAGCAGGCAGGAGATGCTGGGGAGGGTGACCATCCAGCAGCGAAGTGAAAGCAAGTGTTCATTAGCCATCTTGGGAATTTCCAGTGTGAGGCTGCTCCATGTGTTCTCAAGTCCAGGTGGTGGGGGCAGAGGTTTTTCCAGCCCTGAGATTGCCCAGAAGGGTTCCCCAAAGGAGCTTGTTCAATCACATGCATAAGCCCCTGCATGAATAGAGCCCCCCCACAACTCCCAGCTGCCTCTTTAATTAAGCCCTTGGAGCCTACATGCATCTCCGGGGGGTCATGCCCAAAGAGCCGGCAGTCTGGAACATGCTGCTGTACAGCGCTAATGCTTCAGGGCACACAACTCTCCTTTTGCTGCTTGTTATTCCATCCTGGCCTCAGCATTCTCCCCCTGGCGCCCACCCTCTCTCTTTCTCCCTTACCCTGTGCTGGGGGAGCCAGGTGACAGGCCCCACATCAGACGCTGAACCAAGAGAAGGAGCCCCAAAGACAAATACAGCGTTCAGCAGTCACACACACAGCCACAAGCAGACATAGGGGGAGGAACAGACTCCACCCAGGCCTGGCACTGGGGCCCAGCTGAAGGGCAACTGCCCTGCCCTGCTCCTTGGGACAGCGAGTGAGTGCACCACAAAGCTACGGGTTTGGCATCGCACTTGAGTCTGGCTGGTGCCTGTGGCAGCCAGGGAGCTGCAGGCCTTTACTTCTGCATTGGACACATTCATCAGTGCTCTCTGGGCATTTTCCCTTGGCAGCAGGAGAACAAGCCCATGCCTACCCCCACAATCTCCCAAAATATGTTGATAAAAAAGATTCACAGCTACGTCTGCTCTGGCGTGATGGGTCTGTGCCCCCTCCCGCCCCAATGTCTGGGGGCCACCCACTTTACTGCATCCCTCCTTCCCAAAGAGATGCTGAACCAGAGGGAAAGGTGCGGAAAGCAAAGAGGGGTGCCTGAGGTCTGCGGCGACTGACCCTGACTCCAGGAGAAGGGAAAACCAGGGGATGGCAGGCAGGCTACTGAGCATGAGATGCACTAAGCAATCAGCTTCAGCTGCTCAGAGCTGGAGCACAGGATGGAAGCAGGAGGCCTCCTGGGGTCTCTCCCTCTGTTAAGTTCTGTCTCCTCCACTGCAGCCTAGACCCCAGTAATATCTGTGTGTATGAGCAGGAGGCCACCACCCCCGCACTAGGGCTTGGGCTCTCGCAGGCCAGAAAAGCCGTTGCTCTTCAGCAGTGTTGGATCTGGGCCAGTTAGCGGCACTAGACCCTCGCCAGAGCCTGAGAGCTGGCGGCAGGGTCACCATGGCAGCTCAGGAAGCTTGGGGCCTACAAGATGGCGTTCCCCCCGCGTTCTCAATACTTGATGTAGGAGTTTCTGTCCAGCTGGTGTTGCCGCTGCGGGCGGCTGCTCAGTGGTAATGGACCTGGTCCTCCTGCACGGGCCCGGTTCTGAATTCACCCTCCACAGTCTCCAGCTCCGTCTCAAAGCTCTGAAGGCCACCCTCCTCACTGTTCTCCACCGGCTCCAGCCGGTTAGCCATTGTGCCGTAGGACTGGTGAGCTGGGGAGGCAGCCGGCGTCAGGCTCAGCTCGGGCTCCTGCAGGACCGTGGCCATGAACATCTGGGGCACAAAGCAGACAATGGGCTAGAGGCGAGGATCAGAAAGAAACCCCGGTCCCACTCAGAATCCAGGCTGGATGAAAGGAGGGATTTGATTGAGGTTGGGGCGTGTGAGTGTATTACCCTCCATTCACAAGCAGGACCAGCTCTGGCTCTTTTGCCACCCCAAGCAAAAAAAAAAAATCGGGGCGGCCAGAGCGGCAAAGCAGGAAAAAAAACCTGCAGGGCGGCCGGAGTTAGGGGGCAGGGGGACTCCCTGCACTGAAGACGTGCTCCGGCTAGCAGCGGGGAGGAGAGAGAGAAGGGGGGCAGCCAGGGCTTCAGCAGGGCACTCGCCACGTGGCCCCGACTGCCACGCCGCCTGCTGGGAGGGCTCCGTGCCGCTCCGGTTGGCGGGCAGGGAAGGACGCGGGCTGCCCTGCTGGGCTTGCTACAGACCTGACACCGGCGCTCCCCTCCTCCGCACTGCCGCCCCCTACCGGGCGGCCGGATTGACAAACAAAACAAACAAACAAAAGTGGCTGTGCCGCCCTAGGATTGGGCGGAATGCCGCCCCGTAGAATCTGCCGCCCCAAGCACGAGCTTGCTCGGCTCATGCCTGGAGCTGGCCCTGTTCACAAGAGCTGCGCACCAGGAGATGAGTGGCCATGCCGGGGTAGAGGCACATCTGGGTCACTGTGGGAGTCTCAGTGCAGTGCTCCTAGTCTCAGGCATTAGTGGTTCATTGTATCAGAGTGTTTTGACGCCACATAAAGCTGACTCCCGAAACAAGGCATCTGGTGCATGAGGACAGGGGGGTGGATATACTCACATTTGAGTTAGGGGTTGAGGAGATGCTGCTTCTTTCCGTGTCGTTGAAGGCCCCTTCTGACTGCTCGGACATCTGCAGGCAGATGGTGAGAGAATACAAAGCAATGAAGGATCAGATCCCCCAAGTTGTGGGGACCACAGGAACACACCCTCCTACAGCCATTTGAGACCACGGGGTTGGAGAGGGAGGGATCATGTTTGCAGCCACTGAGAGCTAGGATTAACTGAACTGACCACACCCATCAGTGATACCTGCCCAGAGATAGACCCACAGCTCGTTTTACAGCTCACAGAGATGGGCTAGACACCAGCAGCTGGGGGACGCTGGAGCTGCACCTTGGCTCTGAGCTCTCACAGCCTGGATTACAGGGGACTGCTTGCCAGGAGACGGGTTTGCTGGAAGTGCAGTGAGCTCTAACTTGCATCTAGTGGCAAAACGGAGCTCAAAGTGTTGGGACCTCTTAAAATGCAGCATCTCCTAGTGCTGCCCCTGGTGTGAGCGCTGACAGGGGAGGAGGGTAGGGCCCAGAGCCTACGATCTGGAGACAAGAAGGGCCACTTTCAGCTGGGCAACTGCAACTGCGGCACAGACACACCCAAAGCTGGTGATGGTGAATGGGCAGAGGGGAGATGCTCCATGCATCACCAGGGGAGTCAGCTCTGTGTCTGCTCCAGACGCAACGAAATTCTCAGGCACCTCAGTGCATATTGACCCCTGAGAGGCAAGACACAGACAAACAGGACAAAGAGACGATGAGTCAGGGCCTGGGACCAAAGCGGCTGCTTCCCTCTCTCACCTGGTAGCTGGAGGGCTTCCTTGGCTGCAGCTTCTTCAAACACAGGCCAAAGAAAGAGAAGAGGATGCAGGATAGAAGAACCACGAAGGTAAAGAGGGTGATGGGACGGATGGGACCTAGAGCAGAGAAAAACAGCCAGCCAGCATGGGAGTCTGTATCAGAGTCCACCAGCTTCAGTTCCTACCAGCCACAAGAGCTTCTGAGTACCAGCCAAAATCTCTCCCACCTCTGGCTGAGGTCCCCCCTAACTACCAGCCAAGATCTCCCCCATCTGGCTGAGTCCTCCCCTCACACGGTGAGTAAAATCGAGATCTCACCAACATTACCCTTACTCCATTTCTTTTCTCCCTGTCTGCCCCATTCCCCTCTCCTCCTGTTCCTGACGAGAAGGTGATGGTCACTAACTGGCTGCTTGTCCCCTGGAGAAGTGAGACCTGATGCAGATAAGGTCTAGGCTGGAGGAGTCCCTGCCCTGAGTCCACCCTACCTAGACGCAGGACAGAGAAGAAGAGCAGCCAAAACATGCAGAGGATGGGTGCCACCACCACCTGGCTGACGGCCGCTGAGTGGATGCGCTGGTTCAGCTTGGTGGGGATGTACACATAGTAAATGTTGTAGCGATCGACCATGTGTTTCAGCAGCATGTAGAGCAAACCTGGACCAGGAGGATGAAAGAGGGTCAGGACAGGTGCCATCGTTGGACAAAGCGGGGGGTGAGGTGAAAGCACCACGGCTTGGAGAGGGGATGAGGGACTGGGTCAAGGAGAACAGTCCCTGGAATTGATGCCAGTGGTGATTGGGGATTTGGCAGCTGATCCCTGCTCACTTTTCTGTACCGGGGCTGGTTCCCCAGGCACTGCATGACAGTGGGGCAGGGGTGGTGGTTCTCAGCAGGAGGTCAATCAGACCAGACAGAGCTGCCTTCTAATGATCATCTCACCTCCCAAGGGAGCAAACAGACTCTCCTGGGAACATGGATGTGGGCGAGGCTGCTTCCAGCCCGGGGGCCAGGCCCAGAGGAGATGGTGAGACAGCTGAAGGCCAGGCTGGAAGCTCACAGGAGCCACTCACCAAAGGGGACGATGATGGGGCAGGTGATGCTGTAGGTCATGACGACAGCAAAGATGCAGCAGGTCCAGGCGTACTCCAGCCCGAACTGGAACTCATAGGCTTGGCACTGAGGCACAACCAATAGCACAGTTACCCTGCTGCCTCCAGCCTAGTGCTATCGTGTGTGTTACAGCACTAGCTGGAGGCCTCAGGTGAGCTCAGGGCCCCTGGCACTAGGCACTATACATACACATAGTGGAGACAGGGTCTCCCAGAGAGCTCGTACTCCACGTGGACAGATGGAAGGCAGAGAAAGGACACATTGCGCCCACACCACAGATGGGGAACTGAGGCATCCAGAGATGACAGGCCTTGTCCCAGTTCACCTAGGGAGTCTGTGGCAGAGTCAGTCAGATCTCCCAGCCCATTGCCTTGCCCCCAGCCCCATGCTTCCCAGCATTTCTTCCAGGGCCTGGCAGCAACTCCCAGTCCTTTATGTTTCCCTTCTTCCTTTATAAGCCACCCAGACAACATGGCGCAGCCATCGCCTGCTGACCACGGAAGGGATTGTCCTTCAGAGCCAGGCGCTGCTGCTCTTCATGCAGCCAGTGGGGTCACTACTGAGCGACATGATGCACTCCCTTGCCCCGCTGCCTTCCCAGACCTGCACTGATTGCTTCCTCTGCACAGCTTACCCCTGGCAGCCACAGAGGGACTGGAACTAAAGCCAAGCCTCCTGCAGCAGCCTCCAGCCACAAGCCTGTCCCCAGAGGCACTGGGACCAGAGCTAGGGCTGTCAACTTTCGAATTGCACAAAACCGAACACCTTAGCCCCGCCTCCTTCCCCAAGGCCCTGCTCCCCTGCTCCCTACATTCCCCCTCCCTCGGTGGCTCACTCTCTTCCCCCTCACTCACTTTCGTTGGGTTGGGGCAGGGGGTTGGGTGGAGGAGGGGGTGACAGCTCTGTCTGGGGGTGCAGGCTCTGGGGTGGGGCCAGAAATGAGGGGTACAGGATGCAGGAGGGGGATCCAGGCTGGGGCACAGTGTTGGGGTGTGGGAGGGGGTGAGGGCTCTGGTTGGGGGTGTGAGCTCTGGAGTGGAGCCGGAGATGAGGGGTTTGGGTGCAGGAGGGGGCTCCAGGCTGGAGGGGTGGGGCAGAGGGGTTCAGGGTGTGGGAGGGGGCTCTGGGCTGGGGTAGGAGTGTGAGATACAAGGGGATGAGGGCTCTGCCTGAGGGCGCAGGCTCTGGGGTGGGGCTAGGGATGAGGGGTTTGGGTGCAGGAGGAAGCTCCGGGTTTGGAGGGGCTCAGGGCTGGAGCAGGAGTTTGGGGCAAGGGCTCACCTCTGGCAGCTCCCTGTCAGCAGCTCAGCAGAGGCACTAAGGCAGGCTTTCTGTCTGTCCTGCACTGCGCTGCGCCACGGAAGTGGCCAGCAGGTCCGGCTCCTAGTCAGATGTGTGGGAGGCGGCTCTGCGCGCTGCTCTTGCCCACAAGCACTGCCCCTGCAGCTCCCATTGGCTGCAGTTTCCGGCCAATGGGAGTGTAGAGCTGGTGCTTGGGGCAGGAGTGGTGCATGGAGCCCTGTGGCCCACCCCCACCTAGGAGCCGGGCCTACTGACTGCTTCCGGGGTGCAGTGTGGAGCCAGGGCAGGTAGGGACTAGCCTGTCTTAGCGCCGCAGCACTGCTACATGGACTTTTAATGGCTCGGTTGACGGTGGTGACCGGAGCTGCCAGAGCCCCTTTACGACCGGGTGTTCTGGTCGAAAACCAGACACCTGGTCACCCTAACCAGAGTCCCACTTCCTGGAGCAGCCCTAGGCCACGGACCTGTTCCCAGAGGCACTGCAACCAGAGCCCCACCTCCTGAGTACAAGAAGTTGAGTTTCTGGCCAGGACAGTGGAGACAGGATCTGGCAGGTCTGAGTTCCCAGGCAGGGTGTGGCAGATGGGCAGTGTGTGGGTGTGGGTGTGCAGGGAGTGGAGCCACACACCCGTTTGATGTGGAGCCGCTCTGGCTCAGACTTGGCGAAGCAGAGGCGGGTTGCATAGACGATGAGGCTGGGGATGCGCAGCAGCTCCATGGCTGTCCCAATCAGGCTGGACGTGATGACGTAGTTGACAAAAAAAGCGCCATTATCAGGGAGGAAAACGCACCTGTCCCCGGAAACAACAAGGAGGGAAGAGAATGAGACATGCCCCAAGCAGATGGCCAGAGAAGAGCTGTGCCAGGCTGGTGGCTGCAGGACTCATGCCCGAATCACTCCAAGCAGCTGCCCAGCAGCACAGGGGGTGACAGCTGCAGGGTTGCTGGGTCCATGAGCTTGCAGCCCCTTCTGCTCAGGGGATTGCTCAGAAATGGGGGCCAAAACTTGGGGCATCCTAAAACACTACAACCAAAAACCACTGACAGTGCAAAATGCAATTCCTCTGCCCCTGCACACACCCAGCTGTGCATGCAGCTCCCCCTAATCTACACGTGTACACACATCCCCACACAAACACGGCTCCACACACGTTCAGCACCCGCCAGTACTCACTGGAACTTGATATTTGCCTCATCCAAGAAGTGAATGTCAAAGAGCCAGTGGAAGAAAAGATCTAAACTGGATGAGAGAAGAGAGAGCAGAAGCTGGTTAGACCTGTGTTATACAGACAAGAGAGAATATTATGGACAAACAGACAAGAGTCTTTCGCTCTCTC
This sequence comes from Gopherus evgoodei, assembly GCF_007399415.2. Classification (NCBI taxonomy): domain Eukaryota; kingdom Metazoa; phylum Chordata; order Testudines; family Testudinidae; genus Gopherus; species Gopherus evgoodei. The sequence continues at coordinate 43,549,153 of NC_044325.1, forward strand.
TCACACGCACATGCAGAGAGCAGGAAAAGGTCTTGCAGCACACCTTCCCCCCACCCTTCTCTGGACTTCCCTTTGGCACAGGGCCTGACCTCGGTGTGGAATGTGCCCAGCCTGTTTTGTTTTGGCATTGTGTGAATAACAACAATCATGATAATAATCAAGGCTGGTCTGGGAAAGAACAGCTGGGCCACTTGGTGCAAATGCTGGAAAACACTGTCCTGTCAAAGGTGGCAATTACTGAAGGATCTAGTTACACGACCTGGAACGCTCCACAGAAAGGGTTCAACCTACGATGGAGCCGTGTCAAAATCTTACTGGAGTGGCTGCTACTCCCGCAGAGTGATCTTGGCTTGATACTTTGGTCCCTTTGCACATTTCCAGCTGCGCAAAGGCCAAGCAGCTAGTGGCCAACAGCCCCAGCACAGCCAGAATCCCTAGGTGGCATAAAGCTGTTGGCACCAGCGATATGACTGAAGGCTCGCTATGCTCCGACCAGTCCCAGCTGATAGAACAACCCCGTGGTGCCACGGGCAGCTGAGGGCAAGTTAGGTCAGCCCCACTGCTTCTCCAAGTTGTGCTGGGAACCAAAGTGGATCCCAGCCGGCATCAGAATAAGGACACCCCAAAGGTGATTAAAACCACCTTTGCCCCCACCCTGGGATCCTGAATTGATCACAGCTTGGCTGGACCTGAGAACAAGGCTACATTCACACCCGATGAAGGAGTTCCTTTGCAGATCAGCTGAACAAGAAAGGTGTTAATACTCAGGGTGACTTGAGCTAGCTCATACTCAGGAAGGAGGGGGCTGTGCAGCTGGGGGTCCTTGGGCTGAGGGCTCACCAGGGGAAAGTTTGGGGACAGGACAGGCCCAGGAACAAACAGTGCATGTGCTGGGAGGGGAGGAGCGAGTGCTTTCTGGCTAAAGGGCTGGACAGTTGGGCCTCAGCAAGCGTCTCTGCAAGTGCAGTAGCCTGTGAGTAGCTGTGCTGCTTTTGCCATTTCTGTTTGATACACACTTCCAATACATTAGAGCAGGAGGTTCCCCAGAGGGAGCTGGTCAGTTCTCTCTCAAAGACAAAGTGGGCTACTCCACAGCCCCTAAAGCTATCGACTGGCGTTGGCCAAGGAGCAACACCACAGAGAATGATAAGTAACCAGCTATTGAACTATAAGATATATTTCCTCTTTAAAGAGCTACTGCTCTAGGGGCTGCTGTGTTGCAGCAGTCTTTTGGAGGAGATGTAACAGGGATGCCCTCTGGAATACACATGATTATTAAAGACACGACGACAGATTGCCCAAGAGTCAGGGAGTTAATCTTGGCATCCTGGGCAGTTGGGCCATGGGCAATTCCATGCTTCTTCTCTAATTTCCTATTACATTTTAAATGGATACACTGCACTTTCTGCCATAACTGGTGCGTAGAAGTGCTGAGTGCTAAGAGCTGCTGTGTTCCACTGCATTTCAGTGATGGTGACGTGATCCCTGCACACACAGTCTCTGCAAATGCTTTGGGGTTGATTCCTCAGGATGAAGAGCTCCAGGCACATGTATATAATTCTCAGTCTGGAAGTCAATGAGGAGGGCTGTGCACATGGGTTGTACCTGGTCAGCCCCAGCGAGGGCAGGATGATCACCATGAACACCAGAAAGAAGTAACACTTGTGCATTGTGACCTGATTTTCATTCGACCTACAGAAAAAGGAAATGATCTTTATACATTTTGGAGACAGAAGAGGAGCTGGAGGGAGAGATGCTTGGGTCCAGTTCTGCACAGAGAATCAGACTGTCCTCAAGGGGACACTGCTCTGTTGGAGCAGAGCGCTAACTGGGGAAGGTGGGGATTCTTTCCCTAAACTATGCAGAGGCCACAATGGGGGAACAGGGTGTGGTGAAGCCATCTGGGGAGTCCCCCACCCTCCAAATCTCTCTCTAATTCTCATCACTTCCCACAACAGGATTTGCAGCTGGAAATCTGACTGTAGTTCACAAGCTGCAATGGCCAGTTTTACCACTAGGGGGTGCTGCAGTGGGAGCAGAGAGGGAACACAGCTGGACAACCACAGCTGGATTGCTGGTTGAGGCCATGGGGAGGCATTAGTGCAGTCCGGGAGCAGGTTTAAAGCGAGAGGCATAGATAAAGGGAGAAGAGAGGGGACTACAGAAGGTTCATCAGGTGGGGCAGCTTTGACCCCCCCCTCCGGTAGCAGGGCATTTTTTAAAAGGTGGGCGCCTGTACCTCCATCCCCACCAGCATGGGAACGACTGCGCTGGGAGCCATTCAGCCTGACTTGCCCTGGAGATTCAGTGCCGGTTTGGAATGTAGCTGAGAGCACTGGAGTGGACTAAAGCATGTGTGTGTACAGCTGCCAGGTGACTGCTGCCCAACAGAGGCGGGAACAAACAGCACAGCACCTCGCACAGTAACCTGGCTAGTGCAGACAAGGGCAGTCGCAGTGATCTCTCTGAGCACGGAACTGTCTCCTCAGGAGGGACTGGCATCCTCTTCAGTCCAGACTGGACAACACCCCGCGGAACAGACTGTAGGGACCAATCCCACCCTGACCCCTGCAGATGGACTAAATGGTACCTACTAGGGTTTTCATTCAAATCCAGATCCCGAGTGACTCCGAGGGGGCAGGCGGGCCCCAGGGTGAAAGGTCAGAGTGTAAAGGCCATGAGTTACCTGGTCCAGTGTGACTCAAAGAAGGCAGAATAGTACACGACGAATGGCAGGAACACAGAGAAGGCCCAGAGCAGCAACGTGGGGAAGAACTGGGTGAGGACAGGATTCTGGGGAGGGGAGAGACCGGAGACAAGCTCAGGACCCTGCCTGCCTGGTGGCAGGGCCCCTGGGACACTTTGTGCACCGCTGGAGTGGCGGCGAGGCTGAGGAAAGAAGGCTTTACTGGGACAGAGCAAGCCCCCAGCTACAGCTCACAGGTTATTGCAGAGGAAGGGGCTGGATTCATGGCAGCTCTGGAGCAGCCCAGCACTTGGTGCAGTCTATAATGGTCCCACCCCACCTCCTTTGCTTTGGCACACTCACAAAGCTGCCCTGCCCCACTGGCTCCCTATGAGTGAGGTTGTATGTGCCCCTCCCAGGGTATGGGGTCACTGCCTGGGTGTGGGGACACACACACACACAACCTCACACAGAGACAAGACCCAAGGATGCCTCCATCAGCGACATGTGGCTGCCCACCATGTGGGCTCTCCCTTTCTCCCTGCCAAGACACCCATCCCACTCGTGGAGAGTGCAGAGAAGAGGCATGGCCTGCTCTCCTCGGGGGGCACAGAGACAGCCCACACCCTCCCCTCCTCAGGCAAGCTCGGAGATGGGTAACCCCCTAGTTGGCCCTGAGTCCAGCAGGCAGAGTCCCACAGGAATCGGCTACCTTGAGGCTTTCTACCGGCCGTGTCACGTTGAACATGTCTATGGTGTTGACGATGATGGCAGGTGTGGTGAGGAAGAAGAGGAGGATGAAGAGGCAGAAATTGAGGAGGACAAATCGCACCCACCATGACGTGCCACGGACAGATAAATTCTCCCTACAAGAGAACAGAGTATCCAGTAGGTGGAGCACAGGGAAAGACACAGAGGTGCGGGTGGCTGGAGTATCCCTCCTGGTTCCCAGCTGGGAAGGGGCTCTCCCCACTTCAGCAGCCTGACCCACTGGCTCCCATGCTCACTCTGCCCTATACCTTCTCCCCCACATAGACCCCATCCTTTCTGATTATTCCAGGGCTTCTGCTTCTGGGTTTCCTGCTATTAGTCCCCATCCCACCCCATCCATCTCAACAAAACTGTCCCCTGCATTGTCCCACCTGGAACTGGGGGCATCGCCAGGGTCTAGGAGAACCAGCACAATGGAATCTCTGTGCCCCCTGCAATGGGCTCTGGATTCACCAATGCCAGAGAAAGCCCAGGAGACTTCATTTTCCCCTCCCTTGCCTGGCCTAGCTGAGACTTGCAACCTCGCTGCATTGGTGTCACTGCTCAGGCCCCGCAGAGGCAGATTCTCAGCCCTTAACACTCCCAACGGTCTGGGAGAATTAAAGCTTTGGATCCACCTTGTGCCCTGGTGCCCCCTCCATCCAGCTGTGTGGGGATTTACCAGATGATGTCACTTGGGGCTGGGGCATAGCGAACGCCCCAGCTGTGGGACTTTACCACCGTGGTCACGGAGGATTGCTGTGGGTGCCTGTAGCAGTGGATGCGGCTGTAATCCTTCAAAATCCTACAGGAGAGAGGAGGAAGAGGAGACTTTGGCACACAGGACAGATTCCTGCTATATGAGAAGAGCTGGGGGGCGGGTGGGAGGGGGAAGGGGTTTCGGATCTCCGCCACCCTAAACGTTCTCGCAATCACAGGCTGTGGCCATCTGCCATACTCAGAGGTCATTTCTCCTGCTGATATGATAGGCAGAGTCCAGCTGAGACTAAACAACCATTTGGGTTTAGCTTACTGAAAATCAGAGTCCACATGGAACCATGGAAATACTCAGAGCGCCACTTGACAGCCTCGAAGCACCAGGGCCACTGACACTCCCACCCCAGAGCTGAGATGGGCACCCCTGCTGGCTCTGAAGCAGGAACGGACTAACCATTCCTAGTCCCAAACCCAGCAGGGGAAAGAGCTACAGAAGCCGAAGCTGCTTGTTATTTTTATATTTGCACCCCACAGCTGTGTGAATTTCAGGTTCATTTCCCATGGGGAGAGGGTAATGTGTAGGCTGCCCAGAGGGCCGTTCCAGCTAGCAGGACCTCGACCCTGCTCTCGCTGAGGCCTGCACTCACACTGATGTCATCCTCTCATCCTGGAAAGTGACGAAGGCCATGTCAAGACGCTTGAGTGAGATGCGGTTGCGCTCAGCATTGAACTCATCGGTCAGTTTCTCCTCCAGCTCCCCGTAGTACTGCTCAGCATCCACCTGCAGGGGAGTGGAAAGATCACTTTAAAAGGAGCTCTCCTCCCAGAGAGATGGGGACTGACATTCCAGCAGATCACTGGGGATGAAATCTGGGGGGCTGCCACATCAACACCTGGACTAGCTGCTGGGAGGCAGTCACTGAGCAAGTTACAAGTGGGAATGAGAGGAGCTGGTTTTGGACGTGCAGGCTCCTTCCTCACCCATGTGAGGGAAATAAGGATTCCAGGAGGGAGCTGAGGCCTTTGGTCCAAGCGAGGACAGAAGATGTATTGATGCAGGATTTAAGGAGGCAGTGTTTGGAAACAATGCTAAAGAAGCCGAAACTCCCACCACCACAAGTATGTTTAACTCCAGCACCACCCCTCACTGGGATAATGGACATTGACTGAGGGCATCTGGCCCCCACCGCGCCCATCTTCACCCTAAGAAACAGCAGCAGAACCAGGGGGCATTGAGCCATAAGATCACTATGCCCTCCTCCTTCAGATCGCTCCCCTGGACTCATCCCAGCTGTGGTGCCTATGAGACATCAGCCAGTGAATGATGCAAGGGGCACATAGGGAAAGCTGGCCCTTACATTGTGTAACTGTCAGGAAAGAACCTGCAAATGCACTTATGGATTTTAAACCTGACTCTATTCGGTTGTATCCCTCTCCCAACACTCTTCAGTTGTTCCCTGTCTTCTTAGGCCCCCATCCTGAATGGAGCTGCTCTGTGTGGGAGGGGTCTATGCTGGTGCACACAGGGGTCTGTCAGTGAGAAGCAACTTGCAGGATCGGGGCCTTTGAGTGTCAGAGCCTGTGTTTTTCTGTGGGCACATACAGCACCTAGCACAACGGGAGCCCGATACTCAGGGGTGGGTCGAGGCCCCAGCACGCCAAGCACGTGCTTGAGGCGGCAAGCCATGGGGGGCGCTCTGCCAGCACTACAAGGGCAGCAGGCAGGGTGCCTTCAGCGGCTTTCCTGCGGAGGGTCCACTGGTCCCGCGGCTTCGGTGGACCTCCCGCTTGGGGCAGCAAAAACCCTAGAGCTGCCCCTGCCGATACTAATTGTGGCTTTTGCGTACTGCTGGAAGAAATATTAAATAGTGTTCAACAGCTGACAAATGCTAACCCAGGATGCACAGCTGCAGTGAGTTAACTGTGGCGGGGAGGTGCCCAGGGATGGGTGTGAAAGTGAGAGTGACGGAATGTCATTCCAGTCTCTCCAGGCAGACACGCTGCTTGTAAAAGAACAACACTAAGGTCTGTGTCAAGGAGACAGCTGTCTGGGTTGGAACAACAGCTGCAAGTGATGGTTTGTGCCTCTAGAGGGCAGTAGCAGGTGAGTGTTTCCTATATACACAGTTCAGGTTCCAGAGTGAGCCACCTTGGGTGCCTGATTCTGTGGGTTGTTTTTAGGGTGACCAGATGAGATGAAGAAAATATTGGGACATATGGGGTGGGGGGTGTCTGCCGGCAGAGAAAAAAAAAAGCTGAGTGCTGCCGGTGGAGCAACAACAACAACAACAACAAAAGCCGAGTGCTGCCGGCGGAGTGAAATATCGGGATGAACCACCCAAATATCGGGACGGTCCCGATTTTATCGGGATGTCTGGTCACCCTAGTTGTTTGCTGATCAATGGAAACCTCCCTCTGGCCCTGAGGGTTCCCCTGGCCCATCTCATTCTCCTGAGCCTTCATCCCCCAGTATGCATGGTGGGAAGGAGACTGGAGAGCAGCATCGTTTAGTGGCTGTCACAGAAGCAGAGCTGTGTGGGGAGGGGAAACTATAACAGAATCTCTGATCAGGGGCCTGGGGCTTGCTGGGGGCAAGTGTTATCCAGCCCCACCCTCCACAACTCTGATCTCTTACCTGTTCAAAGGTGCAGCTGCGGCAGCAGAAGATGCGGGCGCAGGGGTGAGTTTTAATCATGATTTTCCCCTCTTTCTGTGCCTTGGTGGTGAAGTAAAGTCGTCCCTTCATTGCCTTGCGCCTGCCAGGAATAGGATCACAGAAGACACTTCATGAGGCCTCCCAGAAAAGAGAGCTCCCCTAATTTGTTGGAAAGGAGCCTTTTTTCCATATACACCCAGATGCACTCTGTGTCTTCCATAACATGCCCCCTACAGCACACCAGGCCAGGAATATCCCAGATGTACCAATGTGGACAGGGACAGAGGGGGAAGCCTGATATGCTCATCCTGCTGGGCACACTCCTCCTGGCATGGGAGCCTGGTGCCATGCTAACACTAGGAGGGGACAGTGCTCATTAGCACTAGAGAGACCTCAAGTACCCCAGGCACAGCCTGCCAGATAGGCAAGGCCACTAGGAACCTCAAATAAAGAAGTCTCAAATGCCAAGGGAGGCCAAGGTGTGAGATTTCCCTTGGGAATCCTGAGGCCATGTAGACAATGTGGGTGTGCTCCCCTGGCATACAGGACTGTTCTTTTACAGGGTAAAGTAGATCCAGGCAGGATGATGGCTCCGGAGAGCCTGCATAGGCAGTGTGCATGCAGACTCTTGAACCCATCAGTGGGTGATATGCCGGCACCATGAGATAGCTCCATGGGACTCCTAAGGAGTTCAAGGCACCAAGGCCCCAGCGCAGACTCACCTCTCTCCATCCAGCTTCATCAGCTTGCGAACATCAAAACAGAACTGGACATTGGTGACAGTACAGCTGGGATAGGCCTCACTGCAGGGCACATACACAGACAGACATGTGAGACCCTCCCTCCCAGGAGACTGAAGAGACTCAAACCACTTGCTTCTCCCAGCCCCGCTGACTCCTCATCTCCAACTCCGCTGGGATTGCTGAGGGGGACAGCCTCCTGGCCCCAGACCACTTACCAATCCCCAGGAAGTGAGTCTTTCTGGGCAATGTTGGATGAGAAGAGGGAGGATGGCTGCATTTTCTGTACCCGTCTTTGCCATGGCAGCCAGCAGGGGGCAGAACCACTTTCTTCATTACCTGAGACCTTTGGCTGCTGGCAACATCACCTGCTTTCCACACTGATGTTCCTCTAATGTTTTCACCCCTCACTCAGACCATGGGCATCCCGACCTGTCTCCCTTCAGTGAGTTGTCAAGAATCAGCAGAACCAGGGGCAGAGAAGCTCACAGAGATGGGCATAGATCAAGCAGCTACCTGTGGTTCTACTCACTGAAAATGCTTGATGACAAGGGAGGAGTCTGTGATTTCCTTGGGAATCTGGGTGACCATCAGTGTTCGGGCAACCTGGGAGAGGAGAAGAGGAGCTGAGATAGAGGGATCGGGGAGCAGAAGCATGTTTTGTCTTGCATTCACAACACTCCCGCCTCTGCAGCACCTCACATTCTCCCTGGAAGGAAGGTCAGTATCATTTCTACCATTGCACAGATGGAGAAAACTGATGCACAGAGACTTGTACAAGATCATCCTGTGAACTGGTGGCAAAGCTGGGATGGAATCCAGGAGTCCTGAATCCCAGTCCCCGGCCAGTTCACTACAATCCCTCCAAGAGGTGGGAACAGAACCAGGAGTCCTGACTTCTAGTTCCAGGCTCTAATTACTCAACCACACCCTCCCAGTGCTGGGAATAGCCTCTGACTCCTGGCCCCCTGCTGTAACCACTAGACACTACCACCTCTTACACTGCTTAGACATGGGTTGAGCTCAGTCCCTCGACAGCAACACATACAAGTTTAAACTTGATGGGGGCACAAAATGGTGCATAATCTGAGGGTTTCTTTCATTTTAAGGAGAATGGGAGAAATCTGGGAGAAATCCACCTTCTTTTTCCCAGTTAACCCAACTCCAGGCCATTCGTAAAGATCTAATGTATTCTAACTGTGGCTCGTTCAAAAGCACAGATGGCAAAAGACAAGCAAAGTTGTGCAGGGTCTCTCCTTTGGTTGAGAGGGGCAGAAAAGGACTGGGGCAGCTTACCTTCTCATCCTCCTTGTATTCGAGCTGGGCAGAGTGATGAGCCATACAGAGGATGGTGATAATGAAATAGATGAGAGCGAAGATACTGTGCAGCCACAGGAGACGGTCTCTGTGCAAGAAAAAAGGAACAGATCTGCAACCTAACAAAGCAGCACCCCTATTGGGGATCAGTCAAACCCACTGCAGTCCCGTCCTCCCCTCCACCTGGTTTGCTCATCACGGTGAAAACCAAAAGCACATAGCATCCATGCTCATAGCTACTGCAGTCCCTGCCTCTTCCAGCACAAGGTGCTGTAAGGAATGGATGCAGGAAAGTGAGCTGCTGGCAGTTCAGTGAATGCAGTCCTAGTTTCTGCTAGTAGGGAGCACCAGAGGGAAAGCTGCAGGAGCACTAGCTGAGCTGCCGGAGGAATGAGGCAGGAGAACTTGTAAACTCAAGCTGCTCCAGACCAAACCCATCCCAGCAGGAGGTGCTGTACTGAATGGTGTAGGAGTGCTGGCTGGGGAGGTGCTAGCTCCAAGCTACGGCAGTTCCAGCAGGAGGTGCTATTGTGCACGGTGTAGGAGTGCTGGCTACCATCTTTTCTTATACAGCTGTCCACATCTGGCCATCAGGTGCTCACACGTCTTTGCAGTGCACGAGTCGTGCAGATCTTTATGAACCATGTAAAAGAAAACCCTGACCCTGGTCCCAGGGGCCAGGCCCCACATTGCTGATGGCCTAACCCTGTGCCCCTGGCAGCCATCTCCACAAGCGGCAGAGAGTGTAGCTGCAAGGTGTGGGGGGAACGTACTGTGTTGGGACGTTGGTGATGGTCGTCCGGCCAAAATGAGCTGGACTACTTCCTGGAAAAGAAGAGGGGAAGCATGGAGGTTATGGGAGTGCTGCACATCTCAAGAGGTTCAGGCCCAGAATACAAACAGCTTCTCTATGACAGATGCCTGGGTCCCCTCCTAGCTCCTTCCTCTCTGCTGCTTCCCCAGGGTTTCTCCTCCTCCTGCAAGCCCCAAAGCTTCTCTGGTCTCCCCCATTTCCTATACCCCATAGCTGGCCACCAACCCACACCCCATGGGGCCAATCTCCCAGGCATGACCCCTTGCACTGAACCAATCTTCTGGGCACCACACCTTATTCAGAATCCCACCTTCCCAGCTAACTGACAGCATCATCAGTCCCCCATCCCGCTTGATGTATGATGCCCACCCATGTCCTGTGCGGATCTGTGCTCTGCCACTGGGATCATGCAGTGGGCTTGGAGAATTACCTACCCAAGAGATCCCCAGAGAAGTTGACAGGCAGGATGACAGCCACAGAGAGCACACAGACGATCATGACCAGCACCAGGATGTGGCGCTGGAAAGAGAGGTAGGTGGTGGCATCGATCCCACATTTGCTCTGGAGCTCCTCATCCCTTACCGACACAGAGGCGGATGGTGTGTTAGTGCAGGTGATGTGAAATCACCCATCCCTGCTCAGGGCGCACGCCCCCCCAACCCCCTACCACTCTCCAGTGGAAAGCACCAGCCCCAAATACTGTAGGGCTCAAACTCAGGCCATCCCTCCAGAGAGCACATACAAGATTCAGGAGGAGAGTGCTCCGAGTCTTTCCCTGGAGGATGGTATTTTGGCACCTGTGGAATGGGACATCTGGGATGTCTAGAGGGTTGCAGACTGGTCCCCAAGGGAAGGGCTGGGAGGGAGCCCCATCATTTGGGACATTTAACCTGGGCTTGGACAAAGCCCTGGAACGTACACTGAACGGAACAATCCTGCACTAGCCCCTGGAGGAGCCTAACTGGACGTCTCCATCTCAAACTCCAACACAATAGGTTGTCTCTGACATTCCATGGACCAGATCCCTCGACGAACACAAGAAGGGATGGTGATCTCCTAGCATTTGGAGAGTCCAGCCAATGAAACACCAACAAATCTGGACACTTTCCTGAACTAGCCAACTCTGCTAAATGGGAGGTGGAAATCCCCTGGGCTTGGTCTCTCTTAGAGGAGTTCCAGCCCTTTCTGATCCCCACTGGCCCTGAGAACAGACTTTTTGGGCAGTGCTTCACTCTTCTGGACCTGATCAGAACCAAGGGCACCACAAAAATGAGGGTGAGAGGAGAGAAGTCTGTCAAACTTTTTCTGAACTTCAGGTATATTGTGGGCCTCCTGAATGCCCCTCAAGGTGGGAGGGGAGCACTCACCAGAACCAGGGCAGAGGGGAGATGGGACAGTACACAAGGGACAGCAGGATGTAATGAACAAAAAGCCCATGTTCCCCTCCCCTTCCAGGGGAGGTGCTTTATGATCAAGGGATGCCAAGCAGATACAGCAGCACCGGGATATTCACTGGTGATGGGTGGTACCCAGACGGTGTCTTGGATACACGGAAAGGCAGAGAGAGGCCAGGTAGCTGCCATCCAATGCAGACAGGAAAGGACATGTACTTACTTCATTTGGTAGATGGAAATGAGCCAGGAGCAGAATCCCTGGAAGGGAAGATAAACAGGATCAGCTGGTTGAGAGCAAACCAAGATACCAGAAATGGAGTGTGGCCTCAGAGTGCTTCACATTGTGGGGAACCAGGGACCAGCCGTGCCGTGATTGTGGCCAAGGAGGCCAGTTGGGGGCTGGCTGCACGGCAACTATTGCTATACTAACAGAGCTCCTGCTCTGCACTCAGTGACCAGCTCTGACAGCACAACTAGTGTCAATGAGGACAGAACACGGAGGTGATCACCTCTGTTTTTCTGAAAATGCCATGGGACCTTTAGTGTTCAGATAGCAGCCAGCAGAAGGACTGGAGAAGACATTCAAGGAGAGCAGAGAGGAGCCGACAAATAAATGCATCAGGCCACATTCCTTCTGGGGGAAATCCATGGGCATGAACCTGGCTAGCAATGCCTAAAATAAAGATGACTCTGGGGGGACATGATCACAGCCTACAGAAGCCGTCAGGGTGACAGTACAAGTGAATGAAGGGAATTAACAACGCTCTCAGGAGATGGCAGGACAAGGAGGTTATGGCCCTGAAGTGATGGAAGGAAAAGTCTAAGCTGGAGATTAAGGAATTTGTCTTCACAGCAAGAGCAGCCAGGGAAGAGGCTAGGAGAGGGAAGTCCCATCACTGCAGAGATCCGAGAGTGGGTTTGAGAAGTATGGTAGGTGGGGATGACAAGGGCTTGAATCCTCCAGAATCCAAGGACAGACTCAAGCAGCTTTCCTTGGCACTAGCTGGCATGGCAGACCTCAGCTCCAGGGCTCCTCTGAAGGACAGATCCTTCGACAGCACAGCAGTCCCCTTTTCAGCACTGCACAAAGGCATTAGTCCTGGAGAGGAGCTTACCTCCCTGGGGCAATTCTCCCTCCACAGGATACAGGCCACTCCCATGGCCTTTCATTTGACTTGACCCCATGGAGGAAAGAGTCCTTCACACAGTGATTCCTGCAATGTACGTGTCCCACCTCTCCCCAGTGACACGTGAACAGGGTCACAAGTCAGAGGGAAATTGCCAGAAACAGGAGAATTCCTGGTAAATGGACAAGACCTGCTGTGGAGAAGAAGAGGCAGCTCCAGGAATGTCACCAGAGCCACAGCCAAAGCCACTTCAGGGGTTCATCTTTTTGTTAGTCAAAGCTTAAATTTTTCTATATGACAAACATGCTCAGAGGGCAAGAGCAGGGCAATGGAGAGATGGAGGAGAGGGAATGAGAAAGAGAGACAGGTTGCATCTACCCTGGGAAATTTAGGAAAATCTTCCATGGAGGGAGTGTGACGGTGCACCCCATAAGGCTTCATGGAAATATGCTTGTTAATGTATATATATGACATAACTGGAATATGTTTTGTGCTACATATGCCATGTAACATATCTCTGTAAATGTTATGATCTACTGAATCTATTCATCCTATTTGTATGCATGTGTCGTTGTATTCAAAGTTATGAATATTGGCTGTGTACTTGCTTGATTTCTAAGTAACCTTAGTAAAGCATTTGGTCAGCTTCTTGAGAAAGGAATGTGCAAATTACATGCCCAGTCAAGAAACACTTAAAGGACAATGTATCTTGGAAAGCTCCAATCCACATAAGAAGTCTACCTGAGGATGGTCAGGGTAGCATGTAAACAATGGCTCCTGCCTGTAAGAACTGAGTCATGCATGGACATGTGACTTGCCCGTGTGACTCCAAAACTCCATCGTGGACCTGGACTTTGCATAGGAGAGAGGAGGGGGTCTCCACTCACAAGAGAAAGTCTACTTAAACCCCTGGGAGGCCCCTCCATTTTGTCTTCAGCTAGCTAAAGAGATAGCCTCTCTACCCCCAAGGATACCTGAAAGAAACTGGAACAAAGGACAGTAACTACAGGGGGTGTGAGTGATTGCTTGACCCAGACTAGAAGGAGACTACTCTGTAAAAAGAAGCTTACTGGAATTCCTCTAAGGGTGAGGTTTTTATCTGTTCTCAGTTTTTTTACTGGATTAGACTCAGACTTGAGTGTTTTATTTTATTTTACTTGGTAATGCACTTCGTTCTGTCTGTCACTACTTGGAACTACTTAAATCCTACTTTCTGTATTTAATAAAATCACTTTTTACTTATTAATGAACCCAGAGTATGTATTAATACCTGGGGGGCAAACAGCTGTGCATATCTCTCTATCAGTGTTATAGAGGGTGAACAATTTATGAGTTTACTCTGTATAAGCTTTATACAGCTAAAACGGATTTATTTGTGGTTTAGACGCCATTGAGAATTGGGCATCTGAGTGTTAAAGACAGGAACACTTCTTAAGTTGCTTTCAGTTAAGTCTGCAGCTTTGGGGCACGTGGTTCAGACCCTGGGTCTGTGTTGGAGCAGACTGGCGTGTCTGGCTCAACAAGACAGGGTGCTGGAGTCTCAAGCTGGCAGGGAAAGCAGGGGCAGAAGAATCTTGGCACATCAGTTGGCAGCCCCCAGGGGGTTTCTGTGATCCAACCCGTCACAGGGAGTACTGACACAGACAGCACTCAGGAGTTGCTACCACCATGTTATCTAACTCTGTTGGGAATGGATCTAGAAAACACAATGGCAAAAAGCACCAGTATGCTGTCAACTCTAGCACTCCCACTGCTGACACCAACAACAGCTCCACTGGTGCTAGAGCAATGGGGGGGATGGATTTCCCAAGCATCGACACTCACTGTAAGAGCATTAGAAAATTGCCGCTTCCCAGGAAAACAAAGGGCAGCTCCTGGCTCCACCATTGGTTCATATTAAACAGGAAACTTCAGACTGGTGACCTAATCTAATTTTGAACCTGTGCTCCCTGTAGTAGAGAGAGCTCCTCTTTGCACAGGATGGAGCTAATTTCCTTCCCACATCCCACTGAGACTCACCACATCTTTGTTATCGACATCCGGCGGGCTGGTCTCCGACGGTGATTTCTCCTTCTCACTCTGCTCCCCATAGAACAGCGACGTCAAGCTTCCAGGCAGAGGGAGGAGAGAGAGGGCAAGAAAGGGGACACAGGATGGAGAGAAGGGGAGAGAAAGAAGAGAGGGAATGAAGGGGAAGCACAAGAGAAGGAGCAAGAAGGATTGGGAAAAACCCCAAGATTCTGATCAGACCCACTTCAAAGTGACATTTTCCCCCACAGCAAGCGACCCCTTTCTGAGAAATCAGCCAAGCCAGGACAGCATTAGTTTAGTACTAATGTAGGCACGAGGACGAATGGGTATAAATTGGATATTAGGAAGTTTAGACTTGAAATTAGACGAAGGTTTCTAACCATTAGGGGAGTGAAGTTCTGGAACAGCCTTCCAAGGGAAGTAGTGGGGGCAAAAGACTTTTCTGGCTTTAAGACAAAGCTTGATAAGTATATGGAGGGGATGTTATGATAGGATCGTTAACTTGGGCAATTGATCTTGGATTACCACCAGATAGGTCTGCTCAATGGTCTGCGGGGAGATGTTGGATGAGATGGGAACTGAGTTACTGCAGAGAATTCCTTCTTGGGTGCTGGCTGGTGAGTCTTGCCCACATGCTCAGAATTTAGCTGATCGCCATATTTGGGGTTGGGAAGGAATTTTCCTCCAGGGCGGATTGGCAGGGGCCCTGGAGGTTTTTCGCCTTCCCCTGCAGCGTGGGGCACGGGTCGCTTGCTGGTGGATTCTCTGCAGCTTGAGGTCTTCAAACCAATTTTGAGGATTTCAATAACTCGGTCCTGGGTTAGGGGTTGTTATAAAATTGGATGGGTGGGGTTCTGTGGCCTGCCTTGTGCAGGATGTCAGACTAGATGATCATATTGGTCCCTTCTGACCTATGAGTCTATGAGCATTTGTGCGTTTCTAGCCCAGCAGCTGGAAGGGATTTTTCAGCTCAATAGCTGCATAGAGTCAGCTCTCTCCTCAGACAGTTTAAGATGGTGAATCAGCAGGTGGCAAAAGATTTCTATACATGCAGCAACTGCACCCCAAGAACCTGCCGCTCCCAACAGTTCCCCCCAGGAAATAATTGCACCTCCCCAGCGAATGGCACAGATTCAGTTTCATGGGAACAGCGGTTACATAGACACAGTCATTGTCTAGGACATATTGAACTGTATCGATGCCCACTGCATACAGGATAAATGAGACACCAAGTCAGTCAGTAATGATAATATCATAACAAATTGGTGTATGTGTGTCTGTCTATGCATGCAATCGCTGTCCTCTGCACAGCAGAATCAGACCTGTTTCACTGTGGGTCACAGTCCCTATAGTGCGGGCAGCTAATGGAGTGTCACCTTTAGCTGAAGTGCTAGGGCTCTATGCTTTTGGAGTGGGAGCATCCCAGTTTTCTCCTTGCTCATGCTGTTAAGTTCTGAATGGCCATGGATTTGTTACGATATTATAACACTCTGTCCTCTACCTCCATTTGTTCAAGGTTCTCTTTATGGTTCACAAACACTGCTCACGCTTCACAAAACCCATGTGAGGTCACTACCTTCAGGACAAGTTAAAGGAGGCTCCTCAGAACGAGGGGCAGTGGGGGAAGATATTAACTATTCAACTCTTCTCCCTGTGCTGGCTCCTTTCCAGGAAAATCCCTTTTGGTTTACACTTGGGACTCCCTGGAAGTAATAAAGAGAGAAATGTCCCACCAGATCAAAGTAAAAACAAGATCCCACTAGTGCATGAGGCTCTATTGTCTGGTTGTTTCCCTGCTTCTCTTCTGTTATCTCAGATACTTTGGCTAAAGAAGAGTTCCCCACTCTTTGCTCCAGCGAGGTCATAACTACATGTTTGTGACATCATTATGGCAGTGACTGCGACATCACTGACTCACCACTATGACCTCACTTGCACTATTCTGGTAGAAGAGGAAGAGTTTAGGGAGCGAAAAACTCTTAAAGGGACAGTGTCAAATCATTTGTGCTGGAATTTAGATTGTGTGAGAAAAATGTTTTTCAAAACTTAATAATAAAATTACAATAATACAGTAATACCTAGCTCTTAAAAGTGCTTTACATCAGTAGATTTCCAAGCACTTTACAAATGAGGTCAATGTCAGTATCCTTATTAACAGCAAGGTTTCCATTAACTGAATGAAGAAACATTTTTGTTTAGCTTTAAAACCTTTCTGGCAGTTTGGGAAGCCTCAAACCCAGCAGCCTTGGGCTACTGCCTGGCGACTAGCAAGGGTAAGTGTCAAGAATGAAGAGGTGAAAGTGACCAGGCCAATGTCACTGCCCAGGAGGAGTGAAATTCAGGGAGTAAAGCGAATAGGGGATCACTGGGGAAAAGTGACTTGGATTTTTACAGTTCTGACCGTTTTAAACATGCCATGTGACACCATTATTATTTTAATGGTGTCTGCTGTTTTAAATCTTGACTGTCCTTTTAATCTCTCCAACAAGTGAAAACATCACTGACACATTTCCAGATTTAGAACCAAAGGCAGTGCTTGAGAAAAATCAAAGAAAATCGAGGCTCAGAAGAGGATTCTGGAAAGAATTCCCTAAAGCCAACCCCATACCTCTCAGAGACACCCTTCCCTACCCTCCTCCAGAAATAACAGCCATGGGAAAGAAAGAGGAACTGTTGCAGGGATGGGGAGCAGGATGGCTGTGAGGTGCTGAGGAACATGGCACCTGTCGGGAGGATGCCTGATATTTTGGTCTGGTTTCATGCTGCCAATCAAAGCAGGTTTGGACTTGTAAATGGAGAACAACATCTCTCAGAATCCCGACATTTTTTTAATCAATAACAAATATAGGATCTGATTTTTTTTTTTAATTGTGTTGATCACATTTTTCTCCTGAGTCCTGTCCTAAGGCCCAGCTGGGTTCTAAACCCCTGGAAATCTGCAGGCTAGGAGAATACAGATGTCCTCCTCCACCCAACCAGACTAGAGCACCAGGAGAACCTCGGTGCTGTACCAAAAACACTTAGCATTCTCTCCCCTCCTGCTGCCAGACCACACTGTGTGCTGAGGCAGTCTCCTGCCCCTTTGGTGGGAGAACTGACTCCAACCCCTGTGGGAAAGCAGCTGCTGTTTCTCTTTCTTTCCCAGGAAGGCATTTTTCTTGTCACCAAAACCACAATCACCAGATCACCATTATCATTACTCGTAGGAATTCCATGTGCTTGGAGGGATTCGGCTGGTTCAGAAGTGGGGGAGAGGAGACAATTAGAAGTATCAGTAACCATCCAGGAGACTATATCATTCCCTGCTTATCCTCCCAGTTTTATATCCCCAGTTGACTATCACTCGCCAACCTGCAGCCCATTGTGCCTGCATTCCCTCCAAATGTTCATCCCCACTCAACTCCACCTCAGACTATGAGTAAGATAATGACAACAAGAAGCCAAGTGCTATGAACCCCCAATCATCACCTACCACCCACACCTCCAGCTCTATTTCTAAACAACCTTCACCCCCACACCCTTCCATCCTCTCATCCCGAGCAACCTGTCTCCCAAACCCACACCTCCAAACTCCCTATCTCTCCTCCTCTCGGGTCATATCATAGTACACAGTTTTCATTCAGATACATGCTCTGCACCCCTCTGATACTTGCGCCCTCTTTGCCAGAAGACCAGAGCATCAAGCCACATGTCAGCATTTAGCTAGTTCCATAACCCTCAAGGACCCCTGTGCTGATGATAGATCCTTCTCCTATTTCCATCAGTAGCTGTTCTATGACAGCATTCAGCAGGCATCAGATCAGGTCCTTAGGGAGCCTTGACATCCCTGGTCAGGACCTTTTGCCAAGGGATGATGCAACTGCTGAGAGGGAGGTGGAGGATGGGGTCCTCTCACTGTTAGTGGCGGGTGTGTTAGCTCAATAATTGCTGCACATGCTAACGGACTCGTGAGGGGTTTGTTATTTAACCTTTTGGTGCATTGTTCCCTATTTCTTCCTGGTTTTCCAAGAAAGAAAAAAGGAAGGAACATGTTCCTTAGTTCTGAACCTACAAGTGAAAGCTAACGCAGCCCTGGTGCTGACTCTGATACACCCACCAGTGTCACTCTAGAGAACCTGGCCCTGCCAGCGCACGGACAGCCCTGCCACTTCCACTGCTACAGAATCGAACTTGCCTTCAATCCGGCCACAGCGTGGGGACAGGAGAGAGCTCCAGAGCTTACCAGAAGCAGCATTTCCCACCCCAAAACCAAGCAGCACAATGGGCACTAACTGGCCTACGTCTTGAAAGGCTCAACGGAGAAGGTGACCGGGCCATGGAGGCTGACCTGCCCTCCCATCCCTAGCCAGTGTTCCTCCGGGGCATGAATGAGGGAGCCTGTGAGAAAAGCTTGCCCTGCTGCCACCCATGCTGTGCCTCTCCGTGGGGATGAACTGAGATGCTCAGCCACCACAGCTGCTAGTCTGGCACCGTTCAACAGCCCTGACATTGACTCTGCTGGGCTTGTTTTGGAATAAGGGCAGTGAATAGACCCTGCACCTCCTCTCCCTGCTCTGTCACAAACACTTGGGGGGTGCCACCAGCCCCTAGGAAGGGAGCTCAGACCTTACCTGTCATTATCCATCAGCAGGGCCAGGCGCCCATAGTCCCAAGCTGCTTTCCGAAGGCAGGAGAAGACCAGGAGGAGGAGCTGCATCAGGAGAGGGAGAGTAAAAGGTTGATGTACCAGCCCCACCTGATTTCTAGAGGCCCCTCCATTCAGAGAGACTGCCCTCCACAATTGGGCCTAGTCATGACAGCAGAACCAGTCAAAGCTCCTCTCAAAACCAAATTGAGGTCCTGCTCCAGTGACTCCGCTGCAACTGGCTTCTGGTGACTGCACTCACACACCCCAGCAGAGACCCACATAGTCCAGAACACTACAACCGCACACCCATCCACACAAGGTGAATATACCCACACACAGGCACACAACCAAGGTGACCAAACACATATAGAAAGGCAGAGACCCATATAGCCAGGGTAAGCCCCCCCTCATCTCTTTCTCTCTCTCTTTCACACACACACACACACACACACACACACACACACACACACACACACACACACACACACACACACACAAACTACCTCCCACCCTGTAGTCAGAGCTGTATGCCCAGCATAGTCACACAATACAACCCTTCCACACCTTCCTAGTCTCAGCTGTACACCCACCATAGGCACAACACACACTGGAACCCACCCAGATGCCTACAGGCAGAATCGGATACCTGCTTCAGGCTCATGTAACGCACACACATGTCCATGATTATGACACTTGTCTCTTCTCGGGGACTCCACCTGCACAAACATGGCCTCATCGGCACCAGGAAAATCAGGGCCCATAGTTCACCACCTGGCCAGCTCCATTAGCAAGAGCTGCAGTGGAGACAGGGCTCAGGGATTCTGACCACTGTGTCATCTGACCATGCTGAATAGGTGACACGGTGTCACACTTCAAAGTCCTGTGTGCGATTCTAGCCACACTGAGTCACTCCCACTCCTAAGGCCTGCCTCTTTCCTTCCCCAGTTCACTTGAGGCACTGCCGAGAGACTGGGCAGACACCGGAAGCTGGCGAGAGGGAGTAGGGCACCCTGGTATAGCCCCCTCCTCGCCTCGCTCACCAGCCAGAGGATGAAGTTGATGGCGAGCACGGTGGGCACACCGCCGAATGGCAGCCCCTGCAGGACCGTGCTCCGGGAGCGGGCGCTGAAGCACTGCTCCTCTGTGCTGTTCACCAGGGGGTCCAGGAAGCTGAGGACATCCAGGGAGACGGGGCTGGCATCCCCGGGTGCAGGCTCAGCCAAGTACATGCTGTCCATCTATGCCTTCACACAGACCCTGCAAAACACCTGGGAAGAGTTCATTGGGGCAAGATGGAGTTGGGGAGTAGAGGAGCGTTAGTGGGCAGGAATTCACAGCTACTGCAATCCTGGCCTTTCCCAGCAGGTGGAGCTGGCTGTGAGCACAGCTATTAGAGCCCCAGCCTCTCTCAGCATGAGGCACCTCAGAGATGAGTGTAGGGCAAGTAGCTGTAGGAGTGAGCTCCTAGCTAGTGCAGTCCCAGCCTTGCCCAGCAGCCAGCACTGTAGGGATCAGCACAGGAACATAGGATGGGAGAGCTCCCAGCAACACAATTCCCAACCACTCTCAGCAGGAGGTGCTGTAGGAAATGGGGCAGGGTTCTGCTGGTGGGCTGCTCACAACTTCTCCAGTGTTAGCCTCTCCCAGCAGGAGGTGCCATGGGGAATGGGACAGAGTGCTGGCTGCAGGGAAGCTCCCATCTGCTCCAAGCCCTGTCCCAGGGCTACACTCCATAAGACTACACATGATTGTTGTCATTTGGCTTTTCAGATGCCGTGTCATTTTTATTCATACCTGACCAAGGTCCCTCGCTGCCTTCCCCACTCAGTCCTGGCGGCTGGAGTCAGTCACTGCCATCATGGTGAGGCCAGTGTGCAGGAACGAGGCACTGAACCGTCCGCGCGAGCTGCTATGAGTAAGAGAGACACTGATACTAGGAGAGGGGCAGACAGAGTTCTGCTCACCTTGTTCCCACACCACCTTAGTTTCACCTTTTGTGGCAACCCAATAAATTACACCCTCCACCCCCCTCTACCAATACCCAGAATCTTTGATGTTACAGATACGAAAGTCCTATTGGATCCTCCAGTCCATCTACCTGCCAGCATAGGACTGTTCACTCTGGGATATTTCCTCGGCTTTACTACAGTCCAGTTGTCAATTTCCTAAGCAATGAGACTCCCACCGCTTCCCCGGGAGATGACGTGATAGCCTCACAGAATTCGCTGTTAGGAAATATTTATTGCTATTCACCTTCAATGACTTCAACCCTTGAGTAATCCCCTGCTCTCCTTGGGACTTCCTCCCTTCAGACACCTGTGACCCACTACCCACCCCTTGGTCATTGCTTAGTGAAGCCAAATATACCAAGCTCTTGTAATCTTTCCTCATAAACCAAACCCTCCATCACTTTCATTGCTCTCCTCTGACATCCTCCCAACTTGCTGATATTTTTCGGACCCTGAGGTGCCTGGGATTGATCTCATAGCAGCCATAGAGACAGAGTTCATTGCTTCCCTGCTCCTGGAGGCGCTGTGGGAAACGGGGCAGAGGCACTGGCAGTAGGGTGACCAGATAGCAACGGTGAAAAATCAGGACAGGGGGTGAGGGGGTAAAAGGTACCTATATAAGAAAACGCCCTAAATATCGGGACTGTCCCTATAAAATCGGGACATATGGTCACTCTAACTGGCAGTGGGGTTGCTCACAGCTACTCAAATCCTGGCCTTGCCCACCACTTGTTTCCCTGCACTGCAAGCCCAGAGCTATTTTTCCAAGTGTTCTCGTCTCTGTCAGAACTTGTCTTCGCTAGGAAATCCTGTGTTAAAACAAAACGACACATTGCCAACCGCAACTAACAGGTCAGTATGGACCTAGCTGTGGTTGGCAACGGGTGAGGTGCCTTTGCTCTTCACAATAGTGTTTAAACACAGGAAGGCTTCCTACTGCCAACAGGCCTCAATGGCCCTCCAGAAGTTGGGTCAGCTGGACTCCATCACATCAGACTTATCCAACAGTTGAGCTATTTTAGCATTGTTCTGACTCCATTCGTTTTCCCTGGTAACCAGAGGAAACCTCCTGGTCTGAGCCACTCAGCTAATCCTCAAAGCAGCTTTTTTGGAAAACAGGCACCATGTTAGCAGCTCCCCACAGGCACTAGTTTTCTGCCTATTTCCTCTGGCTCTGTCTGTCTTGCTGTGGTTTCACATTCTTTCCTTCTGAGCTCTCAGTTGATCCCAACTGCTCCTGGCCATTTACTGCATTTAATTATCCCAAGTTGCTCTATACCAGTGGCTCTCAACCTTTCCAGGCTACTGTTCCGCTTTCAGGAGTCTGATTTGTCTTGTGTACCCCAAGTTTCACCTCACTTAAAAACTACTGGCTTACAAAATCAGACATAAAAACAAGAAAGTGTCACAGCACACTAGTACTGAAAAACTGCTGACTTTCTCATTTTTACCATATAATTATAAAATAAACAAACTGGAATACAAACATTGTACTTACATTTCACTGTATAGTACATAGAGCAGTGTAAACAAGCCATTGTCTGTATGAAATTTTAGTTTGTATTGACTTTGCTAGTGCGTTCTATGTAGCCTGTTGTAAAACTAGACAAATATCTAAATGAGCTGATGTACCCCCTGAAAGCCCTCTCAGTGCCCTCAGGGGTACATGTACCCTCAGTTGAGAACCACTGCTCTATAACTCCCTCCTCAGCCTCTGTCAAGGCTACATTCTGACTCCCAGGATTTGCTGCACCAGATCCAAGCATTGTTCCCTGGCTTTCCTCTCCCCAATCTCTCAGGGGGAGATGGGGCATGGAAAGGAGCAGGATGCCAGTAGATGTGGCCAGTGCTGGCTGCATTCTCAGTGTTCATGGAATGAGGTGCTCAGAGCTACCTACAGAGCCATCATTTTAAAACGGTGCAGGACCCTGCATGCCACAAGTCACAAAGTCCAGCCCCATGGTACCAAGACAGCAGTGACTGGAATTATTAAAAGGTGGCATTGGGGGTGGAACCATATTGACTTTAGGCTGCAGCACCACGATAGCACACCCCATAAGGTTCAATACAGCCTGACAACCCTATCAGACCAGATTCTCTGGGCTAGATCCTCTCTCATCCCCACACAGCAACAGGTTTAGTTGAATCCCAGGGCCTTGCCTCTGAATGCAGAGACTAAGCACAGTGCCACAGTGACAGCGAGGTCATCAGCATGGAAGAGAAGGTTGGTTCAAGGAAGGATATTGGAGACACTGCTACTCCCACGCACCCTGGAGATAGATCAGTCACCACTTCATCCTCTGCTGATACTGGAGAAAACCACAGACCCAAACCAGATCCTGTGTTTCCAGGACTGGGCTTGGACCCTAGATGTCACTTGTTGCTGCCGGGAGGGGGAAGGGGATGTTGTGTCATTCTTGTGACCATCAAGCCAGTGAGAGTTGATCAGGAGGGAACCAGCTGAATAGCAACCCTAAAATGTACTCAGAGCCACCATGCTTCTGATAAGCAAATCAGGGAAACAGACAAGCCTACTATGAGGTGGGTGCACAACTGGTTGGAAAATCATACTCGAAGAATAGTTAACAATGGTTCTCAGTCAAATTCACAGGGCATATTGTGTGAGGTCTCACTGGGATCTCTCCTGAGTCTGGTTCTATTCAATATCTTCATAAATGATTTGGTTAATGGCAAAGAGAGCACACTGATAAAGTTTGTGGGAGATACCAGGCTGGGAGGGGTTGGCAAGTGCTTTGGAGGGCAGGATTAGAATTCAAAATGATCTTGACAAACTGCAGAACTGGTCTGAAATAAATAGGATGAAATTCAATAAGGACAAGTGCAATGTACTAGACTTAAGAAGGAATAATCAATTCCACACAAACAAAATGGGAAATGACTGCCTAGGAAGGAGTACTGCAATAAAGGATCTGTGGGTTATTATGGATCACAAACTAAATATGAGTCAACAATGTAACACTATTGCAGAAAAAGCGAACATCTTTCTGGGAAGTATTAGCAGACATGAAAAATAATTCTTCCGCTCTGCTTAGCATTGATAAGGACTCAACTGTAGTATTGTGTCCAGTTCTCAGCACCACACTTCAGATTGGTGTGGACAAACTGGAGAAAGTCCAGATGAGAGCAACAAATATGATTAAACGTCTAGAAAACATAACCTATGAGGGAAGAATGAAAAAATCGGGTCTGTTGAAGTTTGGAGAAGTGAAGGCTAAGGAGGGACATGATAATCTTCAAGCGCATAAAAGGTTGTTTTAAAGAGGAGGGTGATATATTGTTCTCATGCACTGAGGACAGAACAAGAAGTAATGGGGTTAGATTGCAGCAAGAGTGATTCAGATTAAACTTGAGGAAAAATGTCCTAATGCACGGAACAAATTAGCTAAGGAGGTTGTGGAAACCCCACCACTGGAGGTTTGTAAGAACAGAATAGACAAACACCCGTCAGGAATGGGCTAGATATTACTTAGTCCTGCCTCAGTGCAGCGGACTAGACTATATGACCTCTCGAGGTCCCTTCCATTTCTATGATTCTATAGAGAATCCATGTTGGCAGGTGGCCAATTAGCATGGCACAACAAACTGAGGCCTTTAGAGAATTCTTACTGTTTCTCACACATATCCCTGGGTCTCTCTCACTGGGCACTGTCATCCTTGGATGCTTTGGGACCCCTGGCTTAGCACTACCTCCCAATCCTCTCACTAAGCACTGTAGCCCATAGCCTTCTGGGGGTCCCTCACTAGGTCCACCGCACAGCCCCCTCTCTATTGAAGCAAGTTAAAAGAGTTGTAATTAACACTCATCACATTTATAAAAGTTCCCCCTGATCTTGAAGTAGCTTTTGCTCCCCAGCCACCCAAAAAAGGTTGATTGTAACTTGCACAGCTGGATGGGAGGGGGGAGCCTGAACACACGTCAGGTGCGTGGCTACCTGCTGCAGAATGCATTAATGCACAGGAGCTTGCAAATCTTAAAGGGTCTGAGATTTTTGTTAGCCCTTTGTACAGGTGGTCAGGGAGAGCTGGTGAAAGGAAATACAGGTTTCACTCTGCTTGATTTCTGGAGCAGCAGATTCCTGGTGGGAGACTCTGGCCCCTCTGTCTCCAGCCAGTATTTTTTATTATTCGACCTGTTGCTGAATCTGGAAGCTGCCCCTCCTCCGAAGCACAGAAAGGCCATTCTGCACTACCTGGTATGCTGAGTTATGTAGCACTGCCAAAGGCCGCTCAAGCTGATCTGCTGCCCTAGGCAAAACTTCAGCGTGCTGCCCCCTCCTGCCCTCTAGGAAAAAGGTTCTCAGCTGGGGGCGGGAGGCATGTTAAACTTGTCAGTGGGGGGTGCAGTGAGAAGTGCCAGGTCACAGCGCCACTCATACAAGTTTGGCCTGGCCGCCCTTCCATCATGACGAGGGTGGGGCTGGCTGGACCAAATCTGAATGAGTGGTTCTGTGACCTGGCACTTGGCCCCCCACTTTCTCGCTGCACCCCTGGCGCATGGGGTCGCAGCACCACTCAGCTTTAGCCCAGCCTCTTCTGCCCCAGGCGGCTGCCTAGTTTGCCTTTAGCTAAGGTTTGCCTTTTAGCTAAGTGCCATAGCACTTCTCTGTTTAATAATAATGATGCAGACTGTCTCCCTCACCCCTGGGTACTGCAGAGATGGGAGCTTTGGAGACAGCCCTCTTCCACCCGGGTCACTCCTGACCCTCTGTGAAGCATGGTGCTGTGCCAATGGAGAGACCATCCTTTACATGAAAAATGAAGCTGCGGCCTTGGCTGGCGTGCCCACTAAAGATTTCATGGCGCTTAGTAAAACTAGGAATTTGAATCCCAGAGCCCAGTTTGGGTAATTCTATTCTGCCTCCCTGAATTTACACAGCAGTTCCAGCAGCAGACAACAGTGGTCCCTAAACTGGTGCTGGCTGCTGCTCCTTGTTTCTAGCTGCTAACTCACACTCTTAAAGATGAATAATACATGTAACACTTTTCTACTGCATCTTTCCTACTAAGGCAATCTCAGTAGCTGCCTCAGAGCTGTTAGCTGATCCCTGGTGGGACTGGAGGCAGGGCCAGGTGATGGTGAATGGGTGTCTGTCAATGAAGATATGGCCCTTGCTATGAAAACATTTGCGATCCCCTGGCATACAGGATGGTTCTTCCACAACTTGTTGTGTGCTGTTGCTGTGTGCTGTTAAATGTTACACCTCAGAAGTGGATGCATTTCAGGGAAGAGTGAGTGATCTCTGTTGGTCAAGAACAGTTTGGGATCTTTCAGGATGAAAGAGGCTATAGCAACTTGTGATATTATTACTGAGAGACTCTCCTGTCCTCTAGCTTGGGACAGGATCAAAAAGTGACTCACACAAGCTACTCACCTGGGTTTTCTCACCTATCTTTGGTTGGAGATGCTCTACCACCTAGATTTCTTCCCTTCCCCCCACCCAAAAGGACCCACATTGGACCAAATCTCTTGAAAAGAATTTTCCTAATACGTTTATTGAGGTTTACAATGACTCAGTTTCCACACAGGCATTCCTATTAGTCCAAAGCCCACTTGATGTTCATTACAACCAAAATACAACTATAAGCATATATATATATATACACACACACCTGTATTCCCTTCCCTAGCAACAAAACAGTTTATAAACATAGGCCAAAATGAAACAGGTTCAGACCTGGGAGACACCTTCCCATCATGGTGTGACTCGAGGCATAAGGAAAAGCTCTGACAAAGAACCCCTAGCAAACACTATACACTATAACAAGCAAGAGGTCATTATACACTATAACAAGCAAGAGATGTCATTGCTGGTTGTTGGACCTTAGCACGAGTCAGTTGAAGCAGTTTAGGGCTGCACTCTGCTCTCATCAGGGGTTTTCCCCTTATCTTACTTTGCCACATCTTTCCCCACCTAACATTTCTAGCCAATGATTTACTACCCTTGGTGCCAAGTTAACTGTTTTCTTTATTTCTGTTGCTTAGACTAAACCTCAAACAACACAACATTGGTATTACTGGGGTCACTATGAGTTTAACGCCAACAACTTTTTTCTTTCGCTTGATTTCATCCTTTATGCGCACATGCTGTGGGCCTATCGCAAGTGCTAAAATCCAAACCCAATGTGGGCCTATGTTCTTACAAACTCCATCCCTCCAGCTGAGGAAGGCTGGATTCAGCTGTCTCAGGAGCCCCTCAAAACCAGCCCTGGCTCAACTAGAGTCAGGACTGTCCATTTGGCCTGGAGGGCATGTGGGGGAAGGATCCCTCTTCCTTTTGGCGGTACAGCAGGGGCTGCATTGTATCTCACTCACTGTCTAGGTAACTAATAGCCCATCTTTCATGTACATTAGCAGCAGTGAGGCTGCACTGAGACATGCTTTGGCCAGCCATGCAGGGGAGGGGGCAGTTAAAGAGAATGGGTGTGTGGCAGATAAGTGGATTTTTTGACATCAGTCTTTACCGAAGAAAACCAGAGGGAAATTCCTACCCCAAAGTCCATTTTTATTGTGTCCTGTACTCACCCCCACCTCCTCCTACTGGGTTACTCCCACTACTCCCTGCAGAATTGCATCCCCTACCATCACAGGGGGACAGTGGAGTCAGTACCAACTCAATGCCTGTGACTGAGTCACCCACGCTGCTCCCTGCAGCACTTTGGGTTCTCCATCGAGGTCACACATCCAGTACTTACTGACTTGGACTGATCCTGTTTAAAATGTGAAGTCTGACAAGATCCCAGCCCAAGATGGGATGGCTGCAGGCCATTAATTTGGCCTCCCATCAGAAGAGATTCCATGTCATGTTCTTGGACCGGCAGGAATCTTTCCCAAGGCTGTGTCTACACTAGACAGTTGGATCCCATTGGGATCAGGGGCTGAACTCCTAATTTGGGGGGCTGAGAAGAACTCTTTGCAGTATGGCTGCCTCCCATTCCTTGCTTGTCTCCTCCTCCCCTTACCAAGGCAGGGTGAACTATTCGGTGAGCCCCAGGGCAGCCCTGTGGAGACGACAGAGGCTCTGGAAATGGGATTCCATGTGCATGGGATAAGTGGTCCCATGGAAAAGGAATGAGCAGGTGCATATGAGTGTGAGCCAGGTAAGCACTTTGAAAAGTGAACTGGGGACAAGGGAATTTACTGCAGCCCTCTTCTCAGTCTGCCGGTGCCCCAGCCCATTGGTGTCTAAGAGAACCCCCCCCACACAGAAGGCTGGCGATGTGTCAGGGCAGCAGATGAAGGCACAGGGCCAGTGAGGGTTAGGCACTTCCCTGTAGAGCTGCACTCAATCTGTTCATTTGCTGGGTGCATGTCTCCCTCCCTTCCCCAGGTAAACAACAGAGCTGTCGCCATCTGGCATTTTCAGCTGCTAAATTATTCATCTCCCTTTTGTTAACAAGAAGAGAAAGTCTCTGATGGACGGAGCTGCTGGATCTTTAGCAAATAAACAAGGAGGCTCCTAGCAACCTGCAACTCCTGTCCCACCTCTGACCTGCTTTCCTGGAGATAGAGCCCATGACCCATGACTGTTTCCGTGGTTCACTTGATGATTACCTGTTCTGTTCATTCCCTCTGAAGCACCTGGCAGTGGCCACTGAGCACTGTCAGTAGACAGGATACTGGGCTAGGTGGACCTTTAGTCTGACCCAGTATGGCTGTTCTTATGTTCCTTATGAGCATACTTACTCTTCCTGCCACAGGGGGGAGCCAGTGAGCAAAGAACACAGCCACTGGGGGGTGGGTGGGATGCTGTCTTTCCAGCTAGGTCCCTGATGCTGCCCCCTTCCCCACTAGCTATGTAGAGAAGCAGATTATAGCTTTGCTGATCCTTGTCCATCCAGGAGCAGATTCTTCCTGTACATGCTGCATTTCATTTCCCTCTAAGTTTTCCTATCCACATGCTTCCCAAAGGCAAACCTCCTGTGTGCCCCCCAGATTCAACTCCATGTATATCCCAAACCAACTCCTGCCCCAACTCCCTGTGCTTAACTAACTTTTTTATTGCAGCACTTTATAGAGTGTAAGAAATTCTAGGAATAGAAAGAGAGCAACCCTCCTTGGGGGCAAGGGGAGAAATAGGTGGTTTGAGCATTGGCCTGCTAAACACAGGGTTGTAAGTTCAATCCTTGAGGGCGCCACTTAGGGATCTGGGGCAAAATCAGTACTTGGTCCTGCTAGTGAAGGCAGGGGGCTGGACTCAATAACCTTTCAGGGTCCCTCCCAGCATTATGAGATCAATATAGCTCCATGTATTACTATTTTAGAACCCAGGCCCTCCCTCTAGTTCAGCTTCATTCCGCCCTCCTCCCACCCAGGCCCATGACTCTGCAGCTCAATCACAGCCCCAACTCAGCCTCCTTACAACCCCTCCAGTCCCATCACACAGCCCTGAGCTGGCTCCAGTGCATTATCCAGAACTTGTAAATCAACCTCAATCCCACCCCAGAAGTCTCCTCAGGGGCGGCTCCAGGCATCAGCACACCAAGCGCATGCCTGGGGCAGCAAGCCACGGGGGGCGCTCTGCCAGTCGCTGCAAGGCGGCAGGCAGGCTGCCTTTGGAGGCTTGCCTGCAGAGGGTCCGCTGGTCCCGCGGCTTCGGCGGACCTCCCACAGGCGTGCCTGCAAATCTGCAGGACCAGGGACCTCCCGCAGGCAAGCCGCTGAAGGCAGCCTGCCTGCCGTGCTTGGAGCAGCAAAATACCTAGAGCCGCCTCTAAGTCTCCTTCTCTAGACACTAGTGAACCAGGCACCTTTCCAGCTCAAGTGTTCCAAAACAAACATCCTGGTTTCCTTACAGTTAAAGCTGTAGAAGTTATTAACAAACTACATAACTACAGGTATACTATGTGAATCACCAGCTGAAGATAATTTACATAAATATTCTATGATTCTTGCTTCATACATTTGATCAGCAATAATATAATGGTAATTTCACCTTACACATTCCAATGACAACCTTAGCTCTGTCCTGCAAGACATGCTTATGAACTCTTTCAACAGAGAGGTAACTAATTATATAACTTATTTACAGAGTCATAATCATATTAACAATACATATGTTGAAAGGATGCTTAATTCTGACCCACAAGA
Organism: Gopherus evgoodei; assembly: GCF_007399415.2. Taxonomy (NCBI): domain Eukaryota; kingdom Metazoa; phylum Chordata; order Testudines; family Testudinidae; genus Gopherus; species Gopherus evgoodei. The sequence continues at coordinate 43,579,130 of NC_044325.1, forward strand.
TGTTCTTAAGGTTACTACTGGAAAGCAGAGGTTAATTTCCACGTGTCATTATCACTGTGAAATACTCTGATATTCTAAAACACTGCGCTAACACAACAGTATGCAGCAGTATTGTGGGCCACTACTGCAGCATATTAAATCATTTCCTTATAAGGGAGACCTGGGTTGAGTGAAATGCCTTTTAGACACTGATTTACCCCTTTTCAAGCTGTTCTGCTGAATAACACAAGTATAAATAACCAAGAAGTATACAGTCCTCTGTATCCCAAAACTAGCTTGCCCAACTTCCCTTAATAGGATAAAGGATTTTGGTTTAAACTCTTATCTCTTATTTTGGATGTGTTTAGGAGTCTGTCTCCCTAAATTTTCCCTGAAATTTTCAGCTGGATGCATGGTTATGCTTCCCTTCGGTTCTAAACTGTTGTGTAGTATTATTGTGTGCTGTAAAACAGCTTCTGTGTTCTGCACCAGAGCTGGCTGCATTTCAGTGTTGCATGCAGGGATTACTGTGCATAGACAATTTGTAAACGACTTTGGGATGAAAGGCCACACAGAATATACTCATAAGTGAGCATATTCTAATAGAACAAGCCAGGGACATGAAATCAGGAGACCAGGTTCTACTCCCAACTGTGCCACTGACTCACTGTATGACCCTGGGTAAATCACTTCCCCTCTCTGACTCAGTTTCCCCATCTGTAAAATGGGGAAAACTCTGATCTGCAACGTGAGTGTGTGCCTTAGTGTCTATAAAGTTCTTTGAGATCCTTCTATCATTATTTATTATTTGTATTGTGATAGCACTTAGGAACTGCAACCAAGTAACAGGACCTCACTGTACTAGGTGCTGTACAGACATGGACCAAAGACAACGGTCCCTGCCCCAGAGAGCTCACAATCTGCATGTAAGCAGAGCACAACAGGTGGATGAAACAGCTGAATGAGCTGGGGGCAGGGGCTGGTTGATGAGGTTACAATAAAAAAGACTTTAGCAGAAAAGCAAAAGTCACAGTGCATTGCTTGCCTAAGCAAGATGACAAGCAAGAGATCCCAAAGAAGGCAAAGAAATATATACACAATAAAAAAAGAAATTGTATCCAATTTATAGATAAATCTGTGACCTGCCCTGAGTTTTTCCTCACTTAATACAGATATTTGTGTTTCGACAAAAATGTTCCTCCTTCAGATCTTGTGTCCTTCTCACATTAATAACAACACATTGTACAGGACATTGAGACCCTCCAAAGGAGGTCACTACAGCCAAGAAAATAATTAAGTAAATTTACAGCTAGCATGGGTAGAATAATTCATAATTCATATTTTGTTTTTTTCCTGTCCATAAACTGTCCATGAATGGCCTGCGATTCTCTTAGATGTGTTATTCAAAGTGATTTGCCAAACAATTTCTGCAAATTTCTGGATATGTTTGTTTCTAGTGTCTGAATGGATGAGCGTAACATGCAGAATCAGATGTCCCATTATAAATATGAAATTTGCTTTATGTGAATGTTGTCCTTTCTCTTGAACATTCCTGTCAGCAAACTCACTTGCTAGGGTATTCATGGAAAGTGAATGCACAAAGACCATGAACACAGCAAAGCAAATCCTTTGTAAAATTCAAATGAATAATCAGCCACTTTGGGGGACCATATTTGCCTAGAGCTGATCATAATCCTTATCTATCTCCCAGTGGGGCTATCAGCTTTGTTTTGCAGATAAGAAAACACAGATACAGGGAGGCTAAGGGATTGGCTCATAGTGGTCACAGAGAGCCAAGAGAAGATGTGGGATTAGAACCGAGCAGCCCTGATTTCCAGTTCTGTGCTCTGGCTACTAGATCACACTGCTTCCTGAGTTACTCTCTTTTCTGCTCTCTTCTCCCCTCTGCCCTTCCTAGGTATGTGCTGGGGGAATTCTCTCCAGCTTGCAGGAGTGGGATGTAGGGAGAGATATAATGTCAAGTCAATGCCCCTTAATCCCCCTCTCTCCCTACCCCAAACTGGGAAGAGTTGATAAAGCTCAGGCCTACGACTCTGTGCCCACGTCCAGACTAACCCGCGGCATCGGCGGGTTAAAATCGATTGCTCGGGGATCAATATATCGCGTCTAGTCTGGACGCGATGTATCAATCCCCGAGCGCGCTTACATCGATTCCGGAACTCCATCAACCCGAACGGAGTTCCGGAATCGACACGGAGAGCCGCGGACATCGATGCCGCGCCGTCCAGACGGGTGAGTACCTCGATTTTAGAAATTCGACTTCAGCTACGTTATTCCCGTAGCTAAAGTTGCGTATCTAAAATCGATTTTAATACCTAGTCTGGACGTGGCCTGTGTGATCAGTGGAAGGTCAGTGGTGAGCTTAGAGGGGTAGGCAATGAAAACTGAGCTGGTTACATTGATTCAGCACCACAGACAGGGATCAATAACAAGCTCAGGCTGGAACAGGTATGTCAATATCTCAGTGCTGAGCTCAGCACAGAACGTGGGAGATGTGGCTTTACTAGAGGAGGATACAGTGACCTCTAGAGTGCTTCAGCTCAGTCTGGCAGAAAGGAGCAAACACATTATGCCCTGCCCAGGGCACTCCCAATTTCCCACTTGGGCAAAGGTGAGCGCAATGGGGAAACAGGATATCCAAAGCAGGACCCACTAAAACTACACTGTGGGGCTGGGGCAGTGGTGCAAGTAGAATTCATTTCTTACCGATATGCTGCCACCAGTTAAGGGGGGGGCATGTGAGTACCCCATATGACTCCTCACGTGATCCCACCCTCCCCCCAGCCCAGGGCCCCACACTCTCCACCTCCCCTCCCCATGATCCATCCTACATTACCTGGGGAGAGTGGGGGGGAGGCTCTGTCCTCCTCCCGCTGCACTGCAGACTTCTGAACCGCAGGGCGCTCCGGAACCCCAGTGGCAAAAGAAGCAGAACGTTGGGCGGCACCATGCCAGCAATTCCTCCAGTGCGGCTGTACCGCTCCCAGCCCCACCCCAGCCCTGTCCTGTGGCAGGGCTGCTGTACAGACCCCGGACAGGAGACACAGACACACAGCTGCGTGAAAGGTTTGGGGGTGGTACAGCCACGCCCAGGGCCAGTGCAACCATTTAGGCAACCTAGGCGGTCGCCTAGGGCGTTAGGATTTGGGGGGGGCCATTTTCTTTAGCAGTGACCGCAGCGGCCGAATCTTCGGCCACCCCGGTCGCCGCCGGCATTTAAGTGGAGGGAGCTAGGACAGGGGGGGCACAGGGAGGGCAGCCTGCAGCAAGTAAGGGGGGGGCGGCACGCAGGGGAACTCCCCACCCCAGCTCACCCCTGCTCCGCCTCCTCCCCGAGCACGCTGTGACTGCTTCACTTCTCCCGCCTCCCAGGCTTGCGGCACCAATCAGCTTAGGCGCCGCAAGCCTGGGAGGTGTGAGAAGTGAAGTGTGGGTGGCGTGCTCGGGGTGCTCATGTGAAGAGCAGGGTGAGCTGGGGCGGGGGGAGTGCCTCAGGGCAGAGGGTGGGGGTGGGGAGCTGCTGCAGGGTGAGCTGCTGCAAGGGGAGCGCCTCACGGCAGAGGGGGGGAGCTGCCATGGTGGGGCGCCTCAGGGCAGGGGCACGGGGGGAAGTTTCGCCAAGAGCGCGAAACATCCCTGCACTGGCCCTGGCCACGCTGGAGGAGTTGCCAACATGGGGCTACCTGGCAGCCCTACATTATGCTCCTCCTGTACTTTCCGGTGTGGTGTACTGGCTATAAATAGCTTACTGGTATGGCGTACCATATCGTATCACCCAACTTGCACCACTGGGCAGTGGGTAGAGTCTTTACTCATTCTCTCTCCCTATGAAGTTCACCCTCACTCACAGGTGCCAACTTTTGCCCCCAAGAACATCAACAGCGCTAGGCAGTGTTTGGCATTCTGCTCATTTTCCTTCATGATCCTAGCATCACAGTGCCAAGGAGTGGTCAGGAGGGTAAATTTCTGCACTCCCAGCAGTGCCAGCTGGGTCTCCAGCAGAGGGAGTTACTGGTGCAAGAAACGCTTCCTCCTATATTTTCCTACTCAAACTTACCAAGCCCCCGTACCCCCACCTCCCTGAGCCCACATCCTAGTGCTGGGATGGCAAGCTCCTTGAGAATGATATCCAGAGTCTCTTCCTCACTCTGTTTATCCCTACTGGAATCTGTTTGGGAAACTTCCTTTGCTCACAGCCATTTGGCGTGGGCTTTAATCCCATCAGATCTCAGCTGTGAGCAGAAAATCTGCCTCTCCATCAAGGAAACCAGATCTCGGACCAATCACCAGGACAGTAGATTCAGGAAATCAGAGCCTCATCTCACATCCCACAGCCCCTACACAGTGTGAGCTTCTGTGAGGTGAACACAGCCTATGGATCTAGTCATTACCTTGTTAATGGGCTACAGAAATTAAGCCATGTGTGAATATCACTACCTCCAAGTCCTGAAAAGAGATCAGACCCCAGTGATTTGGGATATGTTGCCTTCTGCATTAGGACTGCATGGCATTCCTCTCTCAAAGAACTACACCCTGCTCATCGGACCCAGATTCCATATGCAAATGTCACACCAAGAAATGCTTTGATTGAAATGGTGCCTATAGCCCCTGACCAGAGACTAAACACAAAATTACTAATGTTCTCTCCTGCTGTCCCTTATAATCAGGGGAATCAGCCAGCAATCTGCAATCAAGAGACCTGGCTGGAATGTCTCCCTCAATTGTCTGAAAGGTTGGGGATTCCCCAGGGACCTTAGGATCACTAGGGTTCTGTTGTACACAGATACGACCCCAGCTCCACCCTTGACTCAAATCTTCTATTTGCACCTACGGTCTCTAACCATGGTGCCTACCTTTCCTGTCTGGCAATCTGAGCCTACCACCTTTCCAGCCTTGCTGCAGGTGTGCCTCTTTTGACATTTTAGCCAGACTTTCCACTCCTGTCACTTCTGCTATGGCAGCTTCCTTCTCTATGGCCTCCCCAGATTCCAGCTCTCCAGACTCCAGCACCTGCACAGTGCTGCTACCACCTTCTCCAATGCACAAGGAGAAGCAGTCCCATTGCCTCCCTCTCGCCGAGCACTGCTGGCTCCAGGAGCATTTCAGGGGAGGATTCAAATCTGCCATCTGTGTTTTTAAAAGCTCCAGGGCTATGGCTCAGAGGACCTCCAGGCCTGTCTCTCTTTTTACTCCCCTGCTCACTTTCTCTGTCATTCTACTACCAGGCTCCTCATTGTCCCTCTGTACAGTGCTACCAGGTTGGTGAGACAGCCTCACCCCTTGCAGCTCCCAGAATCTGCAACAGCTGCCCCATATTTCTCCACCTGATCCATGTTCCACCCCTTTTCTCTCTGGCCTCTTAGCGTCACCCTGCCCTGCTGATTATTTGGTACCTAATTCCATAAGGTCGTTGGTCTGAAAGATGCTGTGCAAAGGAATGTGGCATCAGTCCATTCTTCACAAGACCAGCCTGCCGGCTACTTCTCTCTATCAACACAGGCCCTTGCACGTCTCTTGCTCATAAACTTACTGCAGGGCAATGCTACCAATGTTACCATCTAACCAACAGGAAGAGGAACAGGTAATGTCACAGCTGGAGTGGATGCAACCAGGGACATGCAAACAGCAGTGCAAACCTGACCTCTTAAGTTGAGTCTGTTGTGTCCAGAACTATAATGTCAAAGTACCAGCAGCAGGAAAAGTATCTTGCCATGTGGGAGCTGCAGCTCAAAACCTTGCTAGTAGCAGCATCCTTGGCAAGAAGGGATAACAGCAACATGAAAACCCAATGGAGAGGCGGTGGCATGAGAGGAGGGCTACAAACCTATTTAGACAAGTCAGTGAAAAATCTGCAGCCTCAGATCTTGCTGGGACCAGCCTCTGCTTTTCTGAAGGAGAGAGCAGGGTAAGAAGCACTCCCTCTGACAGGAGCTCAGCCCATGTGGATCCCATACTGGAGTTAGTCACTCAGTGTGATCAAATCTCCTGAACCCAGAAGCAGGGAATGACAAGCAAATTCCAGTTTACAAATGGGGTAAAATCATCCATTGTCTTCAGTGAAGTTACATCAGGAATGAGTTTGACTCATGGAACTTAATGCTGGTGAAAGGTGCCAGTCTGACAACCTGTAAGATTAAAATTCCTCTGCTTATTCACACGGCACGTCCAGGATGGGCAGTGGTATGGCATGGGGCCCCTGAATAGCCACCAGTGGCTAAATGAAACCAAAGCTCAAATAGTGCGGCAGGGAAAGGAGGAAATAATGGTGTTGAAATATGTTTCGTCTCCTCTTTCACCTTTCCCTTCCTCCTATTGTCTTTTCATGGGAGGGTGCTGTAGTTTGAGAATTGCAGAGGGGAGCAGGGGCTGCTGTCTGCTTTCCTGCTACTGGCCAGCGCAGACTGGAGCTGAGGTGGGAGGTTGATCAGAATCTTGCGAAGTTAATTTTGAATATTCGGACCCCAAACCAATGCACAGATAGCTCCTCATCGGGGTCCCCCAATGGGTACAGCCCCACATTAGAAACCAACCAGAGGGATGCCCCAATTTACAATTAAAAGATGCTTCTCAAAGGCACCACTGTCTCCAACCCCCATGCATGCATAGCCCTCATTTTAAATGGAAGAACAACAGGGGAAGCCTGAGTGATTTTCCTGCTCTCGAGAGAGGCATGTCAGGCCCATGTTTAGGAAATCCTGCTACAGAGGTACATGAACTCAGGGGCAGAGCCCAGAGATTTGCTTTCTGAAACCAACAAGCCACACAAAGGCAAAAGTCTCCTGTAATGTCACATACCGGCTGAGGTGGCTGGAAGGGGTCACACGGGGGGCTCGCAATGGAGTCACTCCGAGGACAGAAGCAGCTGCTTGTGGAGGGACGGTGAAAGGTTTTGTCAATTCCTCCCTTCCCCCCCACACCTCCTGCTAAACTTCCCACGAGCAGCCTGGGAGCTGGGAAACTCTCCTCCACGCAGCAGCTGTGGCCACAAGTCTCTGGAGATGCAAGACGAGAGATGAGTCTCAGGACATTGGGGCCCTTACGGCATGTGTGTGGGCTCTGATGCATGAAAAATTGGCAACCTGCCCCTACTTCTCTCCTCCCTCCTGCATCCCTGGAGATGCCGGGGATGCCCTGCACTGGCTGACAGAGAGGTGTGTGGGATGGGATAGCTGTCTCAGGGCATCCTTTCCACCTCTCATTTCTATGCTTAACTCTGCTCCAGAGGGCCATGGCTGCACCAACGTCCTTCAGGTGGAATCAGCATCCTCCCTCAGCCTAGTTCAGTCTTCTCTACCTCCAAGCGCTAGCAGCATTGCACTGTCATGGTGCCACAAGGAGCAGGACGCTCAACATCTAGAGTGACAGACAGTGGGAGAGAGAAACCCAACAAGCCTGCCTCACCTGTCCCCTTTCCTTCCCTCCCTCTCCCTATCCCGCCACTGCAGTCATTCATCAAATTCATATGATTCAGCACTAGCTATTTAGTCACTCCTGCTGAAGGGAGGCTGTTGGCTTGGGCTAGCGAGGGCACAGCTTGCGAGAGGGGAGGAAGGGAGGTGGAATGGTCTCCTGTCCTGCCCCTTGGGGTATGTTATAAGCAGCTGGTTACCTGCCAGGCTCAGAGCCAGCAAGGGTCAGAGCACTGTCACCACAGAGCATGGAAGGGCTCTTCCCTACTGCATGGGGTTTGATTGGAATCGGCTGTAGCTTCTCCAGAAAAACGGTTTCAGTAAGAGACTGGTACAATACTACAAAACTTTGCCCCCCACTGGGAGGCAGGAGCATGGCCTAGTGGTCTGAGCACAGGCCTGGGAGCTGCTAGGTTCTAATCCCAGCTCTGTCACTGTGTGGCGAGCCTTAGGTGAGGACTTTTCCTCTCTGTGCCTCAGTTCCTCATCGGTAAAATGGGGATCATGGCACTGAGCCAGCTCACAAGAGGGACGGGGAAGTTGCTTGGAAAGTGCTTTGAAAATAGGAAGTTGTTTGTGAAGCATGAAGGGATATTAGAGGGGACCATGTTGGCTAGAGAGGGGACCACTCCTGAGGTAAAAAAAATCACCTTTTAACTTCGCTCTTTATACATTTTTTCTCTTATCCTAGGCTCTCAAAGTATTTTATGAACACTAATTACCTATGCCTCACAACCCCTTCCCCCAGGCATGTACAGCATCCTCATTTTACACCGGCCTATGCTTTTCACCTTCATTCCTCTCTAGAACTGGTATGTAGTTTGTTAAACAGCTGTCTCATTCCACCCCAGAGGTGGCTGTATCTTCGTGGATGATAAGTGATCCCTGTACATAAAGTTTGTTGAGATCTTCATATGAATAGTTTGGTGCTTATTCCACAACCCTGCACACACCCTCGAGGTTTACCATTATCTCACTGTGCAGGGTACCTGCAGGTATGTCTATACCCCTGCCATTCCAGGAGTTGCAGCCTTAGCATCTCTGTGAAATGTAATTCATATTGAGGTGGCAGTGAGGATGATGAGGGATGGGGAGCTGCCTTTGTAAGAAGCAGATAGGAATTCATTTCAGATTCCTTAAAAGAATGGTGCTATTGAGAATGGAGGAAGTGTTCTGTAGTGGCTATTGTGTCTGTATCACCACTGCCTTCTTCTGGATGTAATGTCAGACAGGCGTGTGTGCATGTGTAAGACCCTCTATTGGCAGAAGCCCAGCAGAGAGCATATAAATCCAATATTACTGCTCCTTATGGACCATACAATCAGTTTGGGCTAGTGTATTCAGGGCTAATGGTTTTCTCATAGCTAAGCTGGCAATCAAGATATCTGCATGAGTTTAGTAGAGCTGACAAATTTTTCAAAAAGGAAATTTGGGTTGAAAACTGTCCTTTTTTCTCAGTTGAAAGTTTTCATGGAGAACAGTTGACATGCTCAGATTTTTCGTTTTTGTGAAATTTTTCGTAACATATTTAATTGCAGTCTCTGCCCTGATCTTTACTGAAATGGTTATCCACAAGTTCTGTTTACTGAAAACTCAGGTGTGCAACCTATAACAATGTCAACATTTGAAAACTGATGTTAAAAAAAATCCAAGCCGCATTTTGACAAAACTGTAAAAAAAAATTGCAAAATAAAAAAAACCCAGGAAAGAATATGAGTCTGTTGTCAACTCTGCAATGAAAACGATGGACTTTTCCACAAAAGTTACTAGCTGCCGTTGAAAAATGGATTTAGGAAGTGCCCTTGTTACAGAAACACAAACCTTCTGGAGGCAACATTTCAAGCAGGCAGCTGGGATTCTGTTCTCTGTGTGTTGCACTTCTCCACACAAGAAGTTTGTCTGCAAGGGAGCGGTTTGAGAGGATTCAGGATGGAGGGTCAGGCCACGCTCTGCGCTCTCTCTCATGGAGACTTTAAGAAAAGCAGCTAAGAGCACATGTCATCTACAACATGGATCCGCTGGGCTGAAAGTGCCTGTTTGTCTCAGTGTGTCGAAAACAGAACGTGGTGCTTCTCCCCAACTCTTCCTAGGTAAGCAGGCAGAGCAGTTACAATTCCTCAGCAGGGAGCACACCAGCACTAGGAAAGGGGAACCCTGGCAGAGCTGAAGAGTAGATCCTCCCTTCCCCCCAGGCTCTGGCCTCCAAACCTCATACATCCATTGCCCATGCTCTTTCTGTGAAGCTGTCCCGCTCTAACTCCAGTCTCCCTTTGGTCTGTATTTCAATATCCTGCTGTGCACACACTGTGCCTTTACAGTAATAATATTTAGTACTTAGGCTGTACTTTACATTAGCAAAGCACTGAACAAACATTAACTAATTAGACTGTAAGATCCCCAAGGCAAGGACCAGTTACTTGCTGGGTGTCATTCACCCTACAGCCTCAGCAACATTTAACACTTATCTGTAGTGTTAAAAAGGCTGGTGACAATCACTACTCCTATTTCACAGCTAGGGAAACTAAAGGGTTGAAGTGCCTTCCCCAGTTACACAGGCCTTGGCTACACTGGCGCTTTACTGCGCTGCAACTTTCTCGCTCAGGGGTGTGAAAAAACACCCCGAGCGCTGCAAGATACAGCGCTGTAAAGCATCGGTGTAAACAGTGCTGGGAGCACGGCTCCCAGCACTGCAAGCTAATCCCCTCAGGGAGGTGGAGTACCTGCAGCGCTGGGAGAGCTCTCTCCCAGCACTGGCACCACGACCACACTCGCACTTCAAAGCGCTGCCGTGGGAGCACTGTACAGCTGGAAGTGTAGCCATACCCATAGGAAATCAGTGGCAGGGCTGGGAACAGAACCCAGGACACCTGCTTTGTAGTCCAATGCTTGCCTACTGGGTTATTCTGCCTTCCCCTCCACTACACTTCAGCAGCCAAGCATAAAGGATCTCCTTAATACCTAGAAATGTTTCAAAACATCATGCGTTCAGAGAAAGTCAGACAAGACCCACCCCCTTCACCTCTCCTTGGGCAGCGTCTGGCCTGCTCTATCAGCTGAGCTCCTTCCCACTCACAGCCATACACACTCAGAGACACGAGCATTGAAATGAAGAAGAGTCTCTCTTTTGCTGTGCAACACGCACCAAGTAGAAATATAACCCCTCTGTGGGAAATCCAGCTACCTCAAGAGTCAGTGAGAGCCTGTGGGAACCTTGCTGTAGAATACTTGGGTGTTTTCAATAAGGGTTGGTGGGATTCTGGAGTGTCGTGGGGTGGTGGGGAGGGCTAGGACACTCACTTTCTCTCCACACCTCTTGCTGAAGCCGTAGGAGCCCATCTAGGGAGCTGTGCCATGTGGGGAGGAGAATGGAAGCATGTCCCCTCTCAAATACCATATGATAGCCAGAGCTCAAAACAGGCCAGCTGACACCAGTGTTCGGCCAGCCCTCTTGGTAGTGCTGAATAAAGCTGGGATGTTCTCTTGTTGTAGGTAGGGGAACCTCACTGCAGTATACAGGCAAGAAAAGGGAGTACCTGGTGTCCCCTCACATGTGCGTGGCCAGATACATGGGGAAAAAAGCAGAATTGCTCAACCTCCAAACACAGATAACACAGCTCCTATCAGGCCTTTTCAGCTCTGCTCCCCACTGAGCTGTGACAGTGTCTGAGGCATGGTTAGCTTAGCAGTGCACACAGGCCCCACTCCATGCCCTGCTGGGACAAAGAGACACATGGGACAAATGTGAGCATGGTCATGATTCAGATATAGGTAGGAGTCGGCCAGCTGAACGACATGCACTGGGAATGAATGGTACAACTCCAGGAAGGCGACCCCTATCACCCGCACTTGTCCTGGCCCCACTCACCCACAGCAGCCTTCACTTTGAAGTGAATTTAGTTCTGGCTTGACAACCCTGGTGCCTAAGGGTTCCTGTATATCCCCAGAGGAGGGGCAGGAGCAGAGCTAGCCTCCTGCTCACCTTGTCCTGGGAGGGCCCCTCTAGGGCAAGAGAACAGTTTGTCCACCACAGCCCATTCTAGGGTCGGCCCCTGTGCAGAAATGGCCCACCAGAGCCAGCTGCTCTGCAGCTGCTCTGCAGTGTGGATTCTTGCCCCACTAGGAAGCACTAAACCTGTTTCACACAGGGCACCAAACAGCCATCTGGCAGCAAAGATGGCAAACTCTGGCTATGTCGGACCCAAATGGAGACCAGGCTCTGTGTCTCCCACTCACAAGTCTCTGCAGTACCGTGTGCCTTCAGCAGCTGTTATTGAACAGAAACAGTGTTATTGAACAGAACAGAACTGGGCAGTGCCTGAGTCACTGATGGCAGCGCTGTCTCCTGGCCACAGAGTCAAGGAGGGATCTGAAGCAGTACTGTGAGCAACACTATGGGACACCTAAGATTTTGGAACCTAAATCTCCTAGGCCACTGAGGCCATAACTCATTCACTGCTGCCCCCTCTCAACTCCCCACTCTGCCCCCTCCCAGTGGAATACCAGTGTCACCTGCTCTGTGTGGCAGCAATCAGAAGGGAGAGAGAGTGCTGCACGGAGGAGGATGAACTTCGTCACAGGGTGCTCGAACCAGCATTGCTATCGCAATTATTCGGCCCCTTGCACAGAGACCCAGACCTGCTAGATCTGGAGTCTCAGTTGGGGCAACAGAGCAGTAGGGGGCAGCCCTGCAGGTCTGAGCTGGGGAGGGGAGCAAGCTCTGAGAGGAGGGGTCAGGGGATTCTGCTTCACCTCCCATGCGCTTTGTTGATTTCAACTACTGATGGCTGATGGCTAGCTGTGTGGGTGGGCGGACTGTGTGGGCGGATTAGTGAGTGTCAGGCAGAACACGCTGCCATTCCCAGCTCCACTCAACACCCACACAGGCAGCCAGACTAAAAGCAGACAGACAAACACAGCAACCACCCTTCCCCCAAACCACAGAAAGGCCAGGGAACGTGCCCAGGAAGCAATGTCTCAATTCCAGGCCCACTGAGAAGAGGTGTGAAAGCCCTGGGGAATAAACACATAGGGAGCAATTGAGCATATCACCTATTTTTGCCCACTTCTCCCACAGCCATCTCTGCATGGAACACCCTATCAGAGCTGGTCTTTCTCATGATTGCCCAGGGCGCTGCACTACCTGCTGCTTTTTTAAATTTCACCAGGAGCCCCACTTCTTCTGCAATGCCTACCAGAACGGCCACTGCCCACCTCATCCTTCTGCAGCTCCAAAAGCTTCTTCCTGTGGCATTGCAAGGCACGGGGACTAAGAGATAGGATGGGATGAACTGTGGCTGCTCATTTGCATGTCCAGAATGTTTTCCCAGCAGCCAGCAGTCACTTGGCACTGGTGGAGGCAAAGGCTCTGGAACAAAGGGAGAAGTTTGGCCCATGACCATGTGTTCACTGAGCTCTTTGCTACAGGGTACTTGCCAAACTTGGCTCTGAGGATGCTTCTCTCCTGCCCATAAATAGCATCTGAGTATGGAGTTGGTTAATACCAGACTCCAGTGATAAGTCACCACACCCCTAGTCTGAAAGGGAGGATGTGGGAGCTGTCAGATCAGATAAAGCATCAGCATGGATAGATTACCCAGAGCTGACACCAGTGGCTTGCAAGGCTAGCCACATTCAGCTTTCCCCACCCTCAGGTATTAACCAGGTAGCAATCAAGCCATCACTGTGTGTTAACAGCGCCTCAAAGAACAGGTAAAAGCTCTGGTGTCATTTATCACAAATTTTGTAATACAGTTGTTTGGAAAGGAAGGGTGAGTTCTCAGAGCAGGTGATGCAGGATAAGGCACCATGGCAGCTGTGGGCCTCCTGTACTCCAGAGAGCCAATTCTTGATGTGTCCCATCATCAATTCCTGACACTCTCTGGCCTGGTCCCAGAACTGACTTAATAGAATATCAGGGTTGGAAAGACCTTAGGTAACCATCTAGTCAAACCCCTTGCTCAAAGCAGGACCAATCCCCAACTATTTTTTTGCCCCAGATCCCTAAGTGGCCCCCTCAAGGATTGATCTCACAACCCTGGGTTTAGCAGGCCAATGCTCAAACCACTGAGCTATCCGTCTCTCTGAATTTTGGGGCAGTCCGTGATGGCAGTGTTCAGAGAAGGAGGAAGCCCAGTAGGCTCACAGGAGCAGCTCCCAAATTCCTGGTCCTCTGCAAAGCGCCTCTCTCCCAATGTTGCTCAGGACACCCTGCTTCCAGACAGGCTGGGTGTGCCTCAGGAGTAGTCCCTAGGAAGAGCTGTGCTGCAGGGAGAGGTGTAGGTGTCCCAGTACTGGCACTCTCCCATCTAAGTCAGTACTAACTCCTGGCTCCCCAGCATGGGGCTAGGAGGTGCAGTGTTGCAGGCATGGTGCTGGGGAGGCACCCTCCTCTCAGTCAATACTGACTCCAGTGCCCCAGGGTGGTGTTAGGAGGCGCTGTGCTGCAGAGATTGGTGTGAATGACTCAGCAGGGGATAACAATCCTTCTGTGTCAACACTGAGCCAATGCCCCAGTAGTGCTAGGGGTACTTTACTGTGCTGCAGGGAGAGATGTTAGTAGATTCAGTAAGTAGTATTCTTCCCTCCAGGGATCAGGAGACCTGCTCCAATGAAGATGCTCTCTCTTGAAGGCAGACTAAAACCAGCACCCTGAGCACAGTGGGCATTAATGATTGCACTGCATTCTCCTAGGCCGTGGGGAGCCAGCCTGAGAGTCAGGCCAAATCCAAGGGAGACAGTTGCATTCTGTCCACCCCTTCAGCCACTCAGTGATCCCAACTGCTCACTGCTTAACATGCCTGGTGAGCAAACTCCCTTTTGAGAAAGCATTTGGTGTGTTTCTCTTTTTAGAGACTGTGGACGAGGCAACCAGCTGGGGCCCCCTCAGAGGCACACATCAGCCAGCCTTCTCCAGCCCACACAGCCTTCGGGGGGACTCAGAAGACAGAGTCCACTGGTAAATAACACGGCTTCTTCTAGGCACACAGAGAGCTGCAGACATGTGGGTCTGAACAGCACTCCATGTTCCAGCCTCTTCCCAGCATGCTAAAACAAGTGCGAAGAATACAGACTGTCCTAATCATTCCAGGGGAATTCCCCAGCCCACGACATACAGCTGAGCAAATCCTTAACCACTTACCCAAAGTGTGTTTGCCAGCCTTTTCCCCATGCTGGGGGCAGCTGTGGCATCAGAGATCAGGTGGAAGGTGCTAGTTCATTGGGCTGGGAATTTTCAGCACATCTCAAGCCAATGCCAGGTGAGCAAGTTGTAATGTGTCTGCAGGCACCTTAAATCCTCCTCCCCCGCTCTCTGATGATCCTATTCAGGGGGCCAGGACTCAGGGATTGCCCCTTCTGCAGATTGTGTTGCTCAGAAGGAGGGAGTTAGGTAGGCAGGGAGAGGCAGAGTGAGCATTCCTACCTTGCATGCTCCCAGCTTGCTTAGGACATGGGGCCTAAAGCCACTCAACACTTCACAGGATCAGGCCCTCCTTGTGCCAGAGCTGCTAAGCTCTGCTTTGCTTCTCCTCCAAGCACATGGCCATAGCACTATCCGGTTAGCTGCTGCTCCCAGCTGCTTGCAGGTGTTTCAAAGCCTATTAACGTGACTGAGAAAACATGGGAGACAGACTGTTTCCTTTATGTCATGGCAGAAATGGCCATGTCTTTGCACGTGCACAGGCCAGGCTGGGAGGAGAGGGAGGCACCAGGAGAGAAAGAAAGAAAGAAAGAAAGAAAGTGGACTGCCAGGAAGAACTGGCATCACTTTACGGATTAGGCCAGACAGCTGGGCATGTCCTGGATTATTATCGAGGGATGAAGGGGGATGGGCCAATGTGCAAGAAATCAACCCTGAAAATAGTGGGGGAAGCTTCAGGTTGGAGCAGGTGACTTTAGGGGACAGTCAGCCCAGCCCATCCTAGCCTGAGGTCTCTGGGCTTGGGAGGAATTGGGAGCCTTTAGGATGGTCCATATTCAGTCTCTGGCATCAGAGACCCTCTTTGTACCAGGGGACATGGGAGGGGGACTCGGGCTGGAGAAGAGAAGAGTGTCAAATCTCACAGATGGAAAATGTGGGGGGTGGGGAGGATTAGAAAGCTCTATACCCCCTTTGCCAATCCCATTTGGTGAAATCCTGTCTAGTTCAGCATGTGCTGAAGTGCTGCCAGCGCACCACTCAGGGTAACAAGATTCAGGCCCTTCTGCCCAGCTGCATCCTGCACATGCTCCAAATCATTAATGCTGCAATGGAAAAGAAAAGAAAAGAAAAGAACATTGCAGCAGAGGGCAAAAGAGTTGCTTCGAATCTCCTCCAGTTACTCATCTCAGGTGAGCCTTGGACACAGGGACAGCTTGGAGTTACCCAAGGCCAGGCTTGCCAGGTCACATACTCTGCAGCGCCAATGCTAGGACACCACATCTGGGCCGACATAGGAGAATAACCTGCTCGCAAAAGGAATTTTAATATACACCCCCAAGGTGGCCTGATGTATGCTGTTCAGTAGGGGGGCAGCTCTGGCACAGTCACAAACACATCACCAGCCAGTCCACCTGTGGAGCTGCTCAGCTAACGTGTTCGCACACAAACCCAATCTGCCTCTCACGCCTTCCCAGGTGCCCAAACCCCCAAACGACCCCTATTCAACTGCCCAAATCCCCATCAATCCCTGGGCAACTTCCACAACAAAGCTCTGCCTTGTCAGTACAGAAATCTGCATCACTCTGAAAACTGACTATGCTGGGAGAAGGGAAAGGAAACTAAGAATCAAAACAAATAACTCTGATGAGCCTGTTGTGATGGTTTTATTCCCATGTGATTCACTATAAACTCCTTGTTAAAAATTTAAGCAGAGATGCTGCAGCACACTCAGCTTGCAGCAGAATCTGCCACAGGACTGCGTGGCAGTTTGCCAGAGTACAGGTCTTGGCTGCATCAGAGGGCTCAGCAGCTCGGGACATGGGAGCTCCAGCCCTGTCATTGCAGAGGGAGAGCCAGGGAGTGATGAGAGAGATGATTTCCTACAGTGTGATGCAAACTGTTGAGACAAGAGGCCCTGAGGTTACACACACCTGTCTCTTCTGTTGCAAGTAGGTGCCCAGGAGAGGGGAGAACTATAGAGCTTGTAAAACACCCTTAGCCTGGAATACAGGTGTCCGCAAGTTAGTCAGAAAGAGCTGTTAGACAAGCCCTTACTCTGGGCCTAACCCAGCTCCTATGGAAGCCAGCGAGAGCTGCATCAGGCTGTTAGCACTCAGCACCTTGGCTTCCAGCTCTGCTGTAAGCCCCCCTACTTCAGAGAGCAGCCCTGCTCTCTGCTCCACTCTGGGGGATGTGTTCCTCTTCCCACTTCTCCCACCTCCATCCTGGATGGATCAAAGCAACCGACTGGCTCAGACCTCCTAGTAATCTCCATTTGCTGCCTTTGCAGAGTCACTGTAAGCACAATGGGCAGCCATGTTTAAGCCTAAGCCCCGTGCAGTGCTGAGGCAGGAGCTTCTCATACAATCAGCTGCAGGTGACAGAGGGGAAGAGCAGCCTCATGCTAATACTTGGGACATCACTGTGCACTCTTGCTGGAAGATCTTCCAGTCCCAGGCACCCATCCTCTGGGACACCTCAGACCCAGGTTCACAAGGTAACAAAGGCAAAGTCTAGAGATCATTTTGGGAGCTCAGCATCCACTCAAGTATTTTATACAAGAACGGCCCCCATCACCTATGGAAGATCCTGAGGCAGAGCCCAAGTGCGACAGAAAAGAATGCCCCACGCCTGCTGCAAGTTCATAGGGTCAGAGGCAGGAAACAGGCCCAGTACAGAACTGGAGATAATGGTTTATGGAGTGTTTGGCACTGAAAGGGAAAGCAAGATCAGAACTTCAATGACTGGACAGCAAGAGACTCAGTGCAATGAGTCTGGGAGGGGACAGCAGCTTTGGGGCAACTGCCACTTGAAACCTTAGAGGGGGACTGTCAAAAGCCAGAGTTGGGAAGCTGAGCGCTTTTGAAATCCACCTCAGTGCATAGGGACTGATCATGGTGATTCAGTAAGGGGCACTCTTGCACTGGAATGAGTACTGACCCCAGCGCCCCTCCATGCTGCTTGGGGACACCATGCTCATGGAGGCGCTCTCTATCAGAGGTGTAATACTGACCTCCAAACCACTTGTGCACATTAAAGATCTCCTGGTACTTTTCACAAGAGCTGGACCATCTGGGCTAAATTCCAACTTGGGATATTACATTTCACCCCATTTCAGATGGATGCCATTCTCCTTCCTGCTCAAAAAGTTATTGTCTTTCCGAGTGCTGTCAAACGGCTGCCACTGCCCAGCTCACAGAAGGCTGCATTCAGTGGCAAGCTAAGCACTTTGGGATTCAATACTCCCTCTCTCTAATGCTGGAAGGTGACAAATACACTTCAAGGTTACTGAGTTAGTGAGGACCTTTGAACTGGGAGAGGGAGGAGACTGGGCAAGCCACTCACCCCAATGTTACATTATTGAACTATTACGCAGTTTCTTGGAATCTAGAAATCACTTATTATACTGCAGATAACCCTCCCCTTTCTCCCCCGTCCCACCCCGTGGGAAGCTTCACCACACCCTAGATTCAGGAAGAGGCTCCTGCCAACCACAGAAAATCTCAGCCTTAGTTTGGCAGCCACACCGGTCCACCTTGAATTAGGGGCCATACTCCTGTGGATTCTGTATCTCAAGACCACACACTTTAAGAATCTGCTTGATGACACTATCACTGCTAAGCCTTTTCATCCCCCACCCTCACCAACCCCCCACCCCCCGTCAGTAAGAGTTTGCATAATTTGGGGCATACAAAATCAAGGTGGAAAAGCTCTAATACATGAAATGCAAGTATTTAACATTTGCAATGTCAATTATTAACAATACATATTTGAATGGTAGTGATGTATGAGGAGGGCGCTTGGGGTATAGCATGGACCTCACTTTCATTTGATACAGTGGCTACTCTTTTTAATGTGAAAAATATTCAAATTATAAATATATATATTCAACAAAATCATTATAACAAATTTTAACCAAATGCTATAGTGGGTCAAATGTGGGGAGGGGGTGTTTAGATCCAAAACACTTTTCTACACATTTGCCTGAAGATGCACTCATTTTACATTTTCTGTAAGTGCTTCAGTTATGAGCGGTAAGGAGCTGAGCGTTGGTGCTGATGTGGTACCTTCGCCAATGTTTGCTGCCCATGATTTCAGCTATACTTCTGACATGGTGGCATAATCTGATTGTCCATAGCATGCAGCCAGGAATTTGGTTGTCTGTTTGATGACAGCAGGCATTGCTGCATGATATCACTTGCAGACAAAAGGTGTATCCAGCTGGCAGACTCTTCAACACAGTGCCTTTGTGAAAAACAAAATAGGAAGCTACCGTATCAGGCTGAAAGTACCTGGGCAGCTAACAGTCTTGATACAATGTTGTGGTGTTGCTCCACAATAGCATAGATGCTTATTACAGCTCTCTCAGGGCATCCATAATCACTAAAGATGTTAGGCCCCATTCAAGGCAATGATACAAGAGTAAGATAAATATGTCGGTGTCATCTGATAATACTGATATTCCCACCAGTTTCTCTTTTGCAACCATCACCATTTGTTGGACAGGGATGCTGTCAGGTTTTTCTTGTGAGGAGGCCGTATCTTCTCAGTTGATCACCCCACCTCCCCAGTTGATTTAAACTGGCGTATTGTCTCCGACTGTGATGATTGGCTTGTACTTTGGAATGCGTCATTAGAGAAGCTTCTTGTTGAATGAGTTCTGTACAAATGATGTCAATCAACTGTTTCTTACTGTCAGTTACCATCAAGACAACTTTCTGTGGAGGCACTTGTGTACTTATACTCAACTAATGCACTCTGCTTGCTTCGGTAGTTCTGCTAGATCTTGTGACACACTTTGTGCTGAAGTCTTGGTACGTGTCAAAGAAAAGGTATACATTACTTATTGCTTGTGTTCAGGGTAGACTCTGAAATTAGTCACCACTTGCTAGCCACGTACTACCCAAAGAACTCCAGAACCCTCAATGGCCATGCAGGTTACTTCTTGTGGAGTATGTCTATAACTGTCTGCTTTCTTAGCCTGGGCAATCCTCATGTCACCAGAGTCAGTGAACACTGACGTTGGTACAGGAGCCTACTCATGTGACAAAAAATTCTTGATGTCAACCTCTCGTGAACTTGCTTGTAGGCCCATCACTTTTGAATAAACATTAGTGTTAACTACCATTGTTGCACCAACCACCTGTCCGTACTTTGCTGTCACTGCCAATGTCTCTACTAACCTTGATATTGTGTCATAGAACCCTGTGGGACAGCTACATTCAAATTCTTGCATTTGGTGAATTCCAATTGTACCTGTGTCATCTACACTGACTGGTGGTGGTGCCACTTTACCACTGACAATATTTACTTTTGCCTGTAGAGGGTTATAGCAGGATGGAAGCCGGGGGGAGGGGGTTAGGGATCAATGCACAGCGTTAGCTTCTTACTAGTTGTTTCCCTGTGACCCTTGCATCTGCAGAAATCCTTTATTTCATTCCTTCTTTGTGAATCTCTTGTACTTGTGCCTCCTGGTTGCCTTTTATGTGTGCAATGTCTTCCACCAGCTAGATGCATACATGGAGGCTAACAACCCAACCTCAAGAGTTTCAGGGTGATCTCAGTGATTCCACTATGGCCATGGCCATTCTCCATGAAGGTGGTTTCAATGTACCTGTCACTGCATAAACTGTTCCATATTCCTGGTCCATGGGGCAGGAAGAAAACAGCTGACCATGTGTTTGGTTTATATGTTGTTAGTGTCTATAACTGTCCAATATCTGAAAATTAATTCTCAAGAGTGAATATGTAAGAATTTAATTGGCAGGCTCAGAGTACAAGAAGAATAAGCCTTGTTTCTGAGTTCAGTGAGGATGAGGGGGCGTGCAAGCAAGGTACACTGCTAATACAGACACAACATATGCGCTTCCTCACTAATTATGTTCCATACGAAAATATTAGTTTGAAGTTTTCATTAAAAATAATTGAAATTCAATGAAAGGGGTTTCACTGTCACTTGGCTTGTGAATCAGGAAGGGGTGGTAGTAAGTGCTCATATTTCAAAATGCTCAATAGTGACAATGGTGTCATCAGGCAGTTTCTTCGCATTTAGGGTCTTGAAATTCAGAATACACACACACACACACTATGGACACTAATACAAAGTACTGCTATAAACTTGCATTTGGCTTCAGGCTTAGCTTTTTCAGAGCACAATGGACATTTGGTTTGGTCTGCAGCCCTCCTCCAGCCAGGGTGCCACTGCAATCTCATAGCCCTTCCTCCCCACTGCAGACTACCATCCAGCCACTTCAATGAACCACTCCCCACTTCCCTCCACCCCACCCCCCATAGGAGTTTAGTCTGAAGAAACACCCAGGGCATCAGGCAAAAGACTAACAGAGAGACATATAAAGAAAGAAGAGACTCAGAGAAGGCCTGTGGGGAGGGTGTGGAGAGGTGACAAAGCTGTTTTCATGTTGCTCAGGAAAGCTATTCCCCCAAATCCCACTCCCTTCAGTCCTATACAGCCATCTATTAACGATGGGAACTGCCTACAGAGATGGCCAGTACTTAGTAAGGTAAGAACTAAATTTATTTGGAGCTCTGGTGTGCCTAGGGTGACCTGATGTTTCGATTTTAGAGGGACAGTCTTGATATTCAGGGATTTGTCTTATATAGATGGCTATAACCCCCATCCTGATTTTTCACACTTGCTCTTTGGTCAACCTAGATGGGCCCCCTCCCTTTCCTGTGTAAAGAAAAGATTCTGTACTGTCTGGACTATCACAGCAGCGGGATGCTGGGCTCCTCTCCTCTGAACCGCTTAATGTCCTGGCTGGACTGTCATAGCACCGGGAGGCTGCCTCCCCCTCATTTTATCTCACTAACAAGTCACTGTTTCTTATTCCTGCATTCTTTATTACTTCATCACACAAATGGGGGGATACTGCCACAGTAGCCCAGGAAGGTTGGGGGAGGAGGGAAGCAACGGGTGGGGTTGTTGCAGGGGCACCCCCCGTGAATGGCATGTAGCTCATCATTTCTGCAGGATCTGACACGGAGCAGCTGTGCTCTGATACACTGGTTCTCTAGTACACTTGCCCCATATTCTAGGCAGGACTGACACTATTTTTAGAAACCATAAAGGAGGGATTGACTCGGGGAGTCACTCCCAGTTTTGCCTTTGCGCCCCCGGCCGATCTCAGCCAGGGGCACCCATGATAGCAGCAGACAGTACAGATAACCATCATCTCATTGCTAATTTACACTGGCAGCAGATGGTACAGAACGACTGGTAACCATCTCTGCTATCATGCAAAAGCAAATGAATGCTGCTGTGTAGCGCTGGACTCTTGCCTCTGTCCGCGGCATCCAGTACACATACAGTGACTGGAAAAAAAAAAAGCTGAATGGGCTCCATGGTTGCCGTGCTATGTCGTCTGCCAAAGCAATCCAGGGAAAAAAGGCACGAAATGATTGTCTGCCGTTGCTTTCCTGGAGGAAGGAATGACTGACGACATTTACCCAGAACCACCCGCGACAATGATTTTTGCCCCATCAGCCACTGGGCTCTCAACCCAGAATTCTAAGGGGCGGGGGAGACTGTGGGAACTATGGGATAGCTACAGAATAGCAACCCACAGTGCAACGCTCCGGAAATCGACGCTAGCCTCGGACCATGGACGCACACCACCGAATTAATGTGCTTAGTGTGGCCGCGTGCACTCGACTTTATACAATCTGTTTTATAAAACCGGTTTATGTAAAATCGGAATAATCCCGTAGACGTACCCATAGTTACAGAAATCCAGTTACACAGGTTAGTCCCATTAACCCTGGAACACAGACATCACCCTACTGACACAGCTACTCCCTCTGTCTCCCACAGCTGGATCAAAATGGGACAAAGGGAATCGAAAGACTTTACAATCTGCCAGGACCCAAGATCAGGATTAGATGGTTTCCTATGCGAAAACTAGAGCTGAGTCTAAACCCAAATTCCAGCTCCAAATGCCCTCAGACTTTGGGGAAGCTCAAGTCTAGAGACAGGGGCTGGAACTATGGGTGCAGTTGCACCCACTGGTTTGAAGTGGACTCCATCATATACAGGGTTTACAGTTTGTTTCAATGTCTCTCAGCACCTCCTCTATAAAAATTGTTCCAGCATCCCTGGGTCTAGGGCAAATGATGTAGCTTTGGCCTCTCTCTCATTGCAATTGACAATATCCCAAGCACCAACTAAGCCTAGAGCTGCCCTCCCTCCTTGCTCACTTGGTTCATATATTTTAGCAAAATGGGCCATCATGGCACCCTGAACTCAGATCTTGGGAAACAAGAGAAAGGAGAAATGATCTTCAGCTACTTGGTGTTAAAACAAATATTTATAATTCGTGGAGTCTGCCCAGATTTGGGGACTGACTGAGTAGGGTGACCAGATAGCAAGTGTAAAAAATCAGGACAGGAGGTGGGGGGTAATAGGCACCTATACAAAAAAAAAAATCCCCAAATATCAGGACTGTCCCTATAAAATCAGGACATCTGACTATGACTGAGACTCCTAAACCAAACAGACACACAACGCTGAAAATGCTTTTTGGGTTACTTTTTGGTAGCACCTTTTAATGTTTAGCGCACTAGTCTGGGAGCCAGGAATTCCTGAGGTTAGTCTCATCTCTGCCACCAACTCACCAGAGGTCTTGAGCCAGTCAAGCCATCTTTCCGTGCTTCAGTTCCTCTCCATCCCCACTTGCCACCTGTAAAATGCTGGCTCTGCTGCTGCATGAGTAGGACATAGGAAGAGGCACAGCATGGAAACAGTGCCTTATAGTGAGGCTCTCAGAAGAGTTTTTGCATCTCTGCTGTTTTCTGCAAAATTTAAGGGTTTTTTAAATGAAAACTACCACCACCAAAATAAGGGTGAAAGCCTGGCCTCATTGACACCAATAGCAAAACTTCTGCTGAATTTCAGTGTGGCCAGGATTTCACCTCCAGTCCTTTTGATTGTGAAGAAAAAACTCCTGACTGTGATTCAGTGAGACAGCACTGCACTGAGTCTGCAGCCAGAGAGCCTGAAGCAGCAGTTCTTGGGAGGTGTAATTGCAATGGCAGGTTAATTCTGAAACCTAACAGCTATGGCAGACATTTCAACACTTAAGTGTTTCACTGCAGATCATGTCAGTAGAAACACCCAGCGAGTGCACTGTCTCCACTGTGGCTGGACTGATTTGAAAGGACCTCAAGAAAAAGGCAGTAAAATGTTAAAGATGCAAGTAACCGAACATTTTATTCACTCATTTTTTGATCCTGAACATAAAAGGATGTGAGGATAGAACATGAAAAGAAAAGAAAGACTTTGGGGGAAGTCGTTGGGGGGGCGGGGAGGAGAGAAAGAACAAGTACATTTGATAGAAACCATTCAGTAACAACACAGTATCCTGGATTAATCAGCTTAATGAGTGTTTAAGATAAGAGAACAGAACAACAAAACACAAGCCCTCAATAGTGGAGTAACAGGCTCCCTTCTCTGCCCTTTGGACCACCACAAATTCGCTGGATGGGTCCTCTTCACCCGTCTTTATTGGGTCCTCTTCACAAGGTCACCAGGACAGTCTCGTGCAGCAACACACAATTAGAAGTCAACTTCTCCCTTCTGGGAAGAGAGGACAAGCTCTCACCATCCTGGGATCCTTATTCCCTAGCCTCTGCCACCTTCCTCATTGCATTGCCTTCCTCCCAGTCTTTTAACTGTTCCTGGCTGATTGTTCTCATTAGCTGTCAGCCTTCTGCCTACTTAAGCCATTGAGCACCCATTCCCCCAATTAAATCCACTCTAGGGGGGAGATAGCTAGTACCTCAGCATATATTTACACTGCAATTAGACCCCCACAGCTGGCCTCTGTCAGCTGACTCAGACTTGCAGGGCTGTAAATTTGAGGTGTAGATAGTCAGGGTAGGCTGTAGGACACTCTTCCTTCACTGGGTCCCAGAGCCCAGGCTCCAGCCTGCACTCAAACATCTACACTGAAATTTCACAGTCCAAGCCAGCTGACATGGGCCAGCTGTTGGTGTTTAATTGCAGTGTAGACATGTCATGGTATATTTCCCCAATCTGAACCTTAGAGTCCAAAAGTTGGGGTACCAGCATGAATTCCTCTAAGCTTAATTACCAGCTTAGATCTGATAAGCTGCCACCACCCAAAAATATATAGTGTTTTGGGCCACTCTGGTCCCCCCAAAAACCTTCCCTGGGGACCCAAGAACCAAATTCCTTGAGTCTTACAACTAAGGGGAATAAACCATTTCCCCCCTTTCTCCTTTCTTCCTCCCAGATCTTTCCTGCCCTGGGTACACTAGGAGATCACTGTGATTCAAACTCCTTGAATCACAACACAGAGAAATCAGGTTTTTTTCCCCTCGCCCTTCTCTCTCCCTCCCAGGTGTTCCCTCCCTGGGCCATCCTGGAGAGACAGACAGATTCAAGCTCCGTGAATCTAAAACAAAGGGATTCCACTCTTCCCCCCTCCCTTCTCTCATCAATTCCCTGGTAAGTACAGACTCAATTCCCTTGAGCCTCAACAAGGAGAAAAAATCAAACAGGTCTTAAAAAGCAAAACTTTTAATAAAAAGAAAGGAAAAAAGTAAAAGTTGTCTCTGTAATTTAGATGGTAAAAGTTACAGGGTCTTTCAGCTTACAGACACTAGAGAGAAGCCTCCTCCCAGCAAAATACAATTTAAAATACTCCCAGCAAACTACACATTTGCAAACACAGAAAACATTCAAAAGACTATAACCACCTTTCCTACTTAATACTCACTATTCTGAATATATAAGAGACTGTAGCAGGGAGATTGGCAAGAAACCTGGTTGCACGTCTAGTCCCTTTCAGGACTCAGAGAGAACAAAATAAAAACCAAAAAACACAAACAAAGGCTTCCTTCCACCAAGATTTGAAAGTATCTTGTTTCCTGATTGGTCCTCTGGTCAGGTGTTTTTGGTTCCCTGTTTGTTAACCCTTTACAGGTAAAAGAGACATTAACCCTTAACTATCTGTTTATGACAAGACATACCCTCGGTAAACAGAGTGAGAGTCAGCTCCAAGCACCTAGCACTCTGTCACATGTGCAATCAGAACACACAGGCACAAACCCACATTCACATTGCAGTTCAAAAAGTTTGGTTATTTCCCCACTTCTTGACATTATATTTCCCTCCTGCCCAGCTCTGCCCTCTCAGGATCAGATAGAAAACAGACACTGAAGCACTGACACACCCCAGGAAATGTTGCTCTGAGTTAGGGTGACCAGACAGCAAATGTGAAAGTCGGGATGAGGGGTAATAGGAACCTATATAAGAAAAAGACCCAAAAATCAGGACAGTCCCTATAAAATTGGGACATCTGATCACCCTACTCTCGGTGGATTCCCCATGCGGCTGGAGGCAGAAAAATCTAGAAATCTCTCAAAAGGAGTCTGAGATTTTGAACCCAAGGTCTGAGAGAACTGCATAAGCCACTCCTACGAATTGCACTTACTGGAGATCTTGCATTAGTCATAAAACTGACAAGACAAAGCATTTGGTGGCTGATGGCCAGTAGAGGAGCAGCCCATGGGGTTACACTGTCCTCTCTCATCTCTCATCCAGGCAGTTCAGAGCATCTTAATCTCCCTACAGCTAACCTAAACCACACAAGAGAAGAGGCAGCTTTTGGCAGGAACTCTGCCACCCACACCCAGGGCAGGGAAATTCCCTCTGTGATGATGCTGTGCCCTTCCTTCATTGCTTCGATCACGTCTATTGTAGCAGCCTCCAATATCTGCCTCATCTTGACAATCCTGACTCCTGCCTCTGCCCCATCAGCCCTTTAATGTTATACTGATGTTGGCTTTTGTTTGAAGGATTTCTCTGTATGTTCAACACAAGGATAATACACACCGATGTGCTGCATAGCAGAGGGCTGCCATGAGACAGTCTAAGAGAGCAGCAAGGTTTTATTAGAGGGGCACATTTTATTAGTAGTAAATTGCATGGTGGTAGCACTTTGAGGCCCCAGCTGCGACTGTGCTGGGTGCTGAACTAACTATCCCTATCCCGAAGGACTAACAGTCTGATCTAAGATCCACACACAGATTTGTGCCCATATAATTATTTGGATGGGGTGAGACAAAGTTATACCAGTATAAAGGTGTTTATACCAGTATCACTTATTCCCATAAGGGAAGGGGAATAAGCACCAGTATAACTGCATCTGCACTAGGGGGATTGTTTAGCTTTAACTATACCCGTGCAGTTAAAGTAGTACAATGTGTGTGTGTAGACAAGCCCTAAGACAAGACACAGCAACTGAGTGAGACAAACACAGGAGGATGAGTAACAGTGATCACAGGTCTGTGTAACTATCAGTTACACAGGGGAGGCAATGTGATTTAGGAGCTAGAGCACTGGACTGGGGGTGAAGAGACCTGGGGTCTAATCCTGGCTCTGACAGTAACCTGCCACTTCATCTTTATGACTCTGTTCCCCTCCCACTCTGTGTGTCTTGGCTCTTTAGATTCTGGTCTGAAGAACTTGTCCCTTGCTATGTTTACATACAGCACCTAGCACCAATCTTGGCTGGGGCCTCTAGAAGCTACTGAAATAGAGAGTAAGTGTTCCTACAGGCATAATTAGCTAGGGGAGGGATTCAGTTATAAACTAATAAATAATGTTACCACCTGCTAACAGTATTTTGTCACTGTCAAACTACTAATCGGAGCTACATGTGAACTGATGACTCAGGACTAGATTTTTAAAGGTATTTAGGCACCCACAGATGCAGGTAGGCACCGGGTGGGACTTTTAAAAGCACCTAACTCCCATTGATTTCACACAGAGATCAGCATCTAGGTACCTCTGAAAAAATCACACTGGGTGCCTACCTGCACCTCAAGGCACCTAAAAGCCTTTACAAATCTGGTCCTTAGTCCTGATGGATTCCACATTCCAATATCAGACCCACTTTCCATCCCCAAACTCCTTCTAGACCTTTCAACTGAAAACATTATTCATACAGAGCTTAACAAGCAATGGATTCAAGGCTATTTCATTTATCAAATGTCACAAGTAAACTCATTCTAGACTTATTGAATGGGGGAATTACTAACATCTTAGAACAAACGTGAATCTCAGTCTTGTAATAATCTAAAACCAAACCTGCTTTTCCTCAGGCCTCTCTCATAAGTGATGCAATGTTTTCCTCAAAGTGGAGGTACAAGACACTATTTTAATTGCTGTAAACGTGTTTAACGTAAAGAAGTGCTGCTTGTAGGAAGGCAAGACTGATGAATGTAGAATGCAATATTGTTTATATCACTCGTACGGAACAGCTAGCTTTTGCATCACAAGAATACTGATATTTTCATAAGGGTTAATGTGACTGACTGATTAATTTAATATCAATTAAATCCAGTTGCGGGTGTTATAAAGTTGTCTCTATCTTTGTTAAAACAGCACAATGAAAAGAGGGACGTGTTTTCTAGAAGAAATGGGGTAATATTCAAAAACACTGACAATCCCTCCTTTTATGAGATGGGGAAGACTGTGTCAAATCTGGTTTAGTTTAACTGAAACTGGAAGCTCCTGGAGCAAAAACCTGTTTTGTTTTATTTGTCTGTAAAGGACCGTGCACATCTCTGGCTCTGTATACGTAATAACTAACAATGATCACCGGGGCTGTTATTACAATCTCTCATTGCAAGATCTTTGTATGCTTCCAGCTGTTGGTGATGCCTGAACTGGGGATTAATTAGTTAATGTTTGTGACAATCTTTGAAGATGAGAACATGCTACCAAAGTGTCAAGTTTTATTATGTAAAATGAAGGGTTTACATGCATTTAGATATGGTTACACTGTAGTAGCAGGAAGGCCAAGATGTTGCTACATAAACAAGGCAAAGAATCAAAAGTGCAGAGAGGCTGAAAGAGAGTGTTTTGGCTGCCGAGACCATGAAATGTTGGATTTTTGCATGGCTTTGCAGGAGGGTGTATGCGGGACCAAGTTACGACAGTTCCTTCCTGAGAGATTTCCTCATGTCCACCCACCCACTCACTCTTCCACCCCTGTACTATGCCAGTTTAGACATGTTAGCTGGAGGAGGATCAGGATAGCAATGGGCCAGCAGGGCTCTCCCTGTCCCCATCCCACGATTCAATGGGCTACAACTGTCCACTGTACAGACTTCTGCTCCGGTCTGACTCTTTTTCCTGTATTTTTTTCCAATAACAATAAAAGCCATGCACTTTTCCACAGCACCTGTCAGGCCACACGACACATACCTAGGAATTACTCAACCCCCACAGAAATTCAGCCTAGTCTGGAGTGGAACACCATTATTCATACCCTGCATGTTTCGAGGAAGGGAATAACTTCCCCAGCAGAGTCCCTGGGGGATGAAGCTATTCATGCTTGTTCTCTGAGCTTTATTTTAAGTAGAATCCTCCCTCACCTGTCCCCCCAGTCACAGAGTGGAATTGCCCCAAGTTTGCAGGGAGAACCCGTATCTAGACACTAATACCATTCCCTGCTGGAACTGTCTAGAATGTAAGAACACAAGGACATCGATCATTCAGTGAGATTTTCATCAAACAGTTAAAAGGAGATACCCACACAGACAGAACTTTGACCAGACAGGGCTGTGCCCCCCTCAATAATAATCTATTAGCAAATTATCATATATTATAAATATACAGTGTTAAATAGCCATTTGTTATACTGAATGCGGTAGCAAGCAAGGGAAACGGCGACGTTACGTATCTGTGGATGGTTTTGGATGAAGTCATAAGCCATGAGTGAGCAGCTTAGCCAGAGCATTAGATCATCACAATCACACAGATACTTTCAGTTGGAGTCATTAATTTCTCAGGACCCAGTGTTTTTATGTGAAATGAGGTAGAATAGTTTTTTTTTATTGCCAGCATGAAGCATTTCCTGGCATTTCCAACATCACCAGGCACAGCTCCAGGAAGGAGGATTTTGAAGCCCTGATGATGTGGGAAACTGACAACAAGCCATGGAATGATACAGTGAAGGCAGCTTGATATTTTATCTCCCATCAAGGAAAGGAGGCAGCACACTTCAGTGTACAGGGACTCAGATTGGGAGTCAAGAGAATGGAGTGCTATTCCCGGCTCTATCATTGACTTATTGTGTGATTTCAGAGAAGTCCCTTCACAGGGCTATGCCTCAGTTTTTACATCTGCAAAAACATTGCTCACCTGCCTTTAGTAAGTGCTTTGGAATCTCTGGCTGAAAAGCTCTATCAGTATTACTATTATCATCACCACTCTATGGAAAAGAAAAGTAGAGATAAGAGTGTAATTATGCAAAAATCACCCCAACCTCTATAACGATCTGCATCCCGGATACACCCCCGCTTTCTTGGAGTGGTAAACATGGCACTAGGATAAGGAGTAGTAAGAAGTCACAGAAGTTGCCATCAGAGTGCCTTCCATAAACTCATTAATGGGTATGTGTATAAATGACAGCCACAACCACATTGTACAGAGAGGGCTTTAGCAGGAGAAATTAATGTGTTCTGTCAGCACTTTGGGGTTTTTCTACCTAACTTACCCAGCTGAAAAGAATTCCAGCCCCTTTCCAACACCGAAAGTTCCACAGGGATGCTTCCCCACCTACAGTCACGATCTTCCAATCAAACGTTAGGGGACATACACAGATTCTCCCTCCCTCTCTTTTTCCTTTTGTTAAGGCTTGATTTTTTGTTTTAAATGCACCTTGTTCCACCAGGTCCTTCTGACCCTGTGCAGGCTGCCATGGAATGAGATATCAGATTCTGTTCCGCATGATCTAATAGTCTGAGCCCAATTTTGGCCCGTTTTCTCCACTAATTGTGTAGGAGCTAAAAACAACACGCATAGGAGAAAACACATCCACTGAGCAAAGGGAACATCCCCGCTCCAAATGAAACAATATCCTCTCCCTCAGTCGCCTCCACTTTTCCTAGTCCAGATCTCTCTCACCTCTCCTTGGGCAAGAAATTATAATATTGCATATTCCAGCCACTACCCCAGGAAACAGTGGGATCAATTAAAGGCAGCCTGCCCTTTGGAGCTGCTCCTTTGAAATCCTCTCTCTACTCATGCATTGAATGGCTGCTGCTGATCGTCCCCCTTTCCTCAGGCTGAGGGGAGAGATGAAAAGATGATGTTCCCTACCTGCAAGAGGGCAGCTGAGATCTCAGTCCTTCTCACCACCAACAGCAGCAGAAAGCCAGTCCCACCTGCTAAGGGACCGTCTGCGAACTACCAGCTGCACAAGGGAGGCACATCATCTCTCTGCTCCTCCCTCCCGGATCAGCAGCACTCCCCAGCTAACCGGCCCTGGAACCTGGATTAACTACATCAGGCTATGCAAACACCCTGGCGGGGCACCACAACAAACCCACGCAGGGACAGTCTGCAAAGTACCAGCTGCAAATATAAAGGGCTCCTCCCTTTATAGCAACAGCAACAGAAACCCCAGGCCAGAGGAGACCAGCTCCCCTTTCTCTCCCCGCCGTGGTGGTTTTGTATGTGTGCAATGATCCGCGCTGTGCAATGATTTCCCACCCCTCCCCCGGGGACCCATGGCCATCAGAGCTGCTTCCCATTTTTAGATGAGCAGAAAAGGGCCACAACCCCTTTGCTGCAAATAATCGGCCGCAGGGAGCCCTCAGGACTCTTCCCCCTCAGCTCCTCCCTTCTGCAATAATGCAGAGCAAACCATCCCGCCCTACAAATCGCCCCCGCCTCCAGCCTACCCAGCTAAGGGATTGTCTGCAAATTACCAAACGCACAGACGAACACTGAAGAATGTTGAAGAGATTGCGGCCTACATTTCTGCAAGCCGCCCCTGGGTCAGTCTGTGACCACGTTTGAAAATCTGGCTGCATTTCAACAGCCAGAGATGAGTCGCTGAGAAGGACAAATCTCACACAAGCTAAACAGCTACAGATCCCTACACAGGCCTGTCACACCAGAGCCTAAAGCTACTGAACTTTAGCAAGGACCAGAAAATTAACGGTGTAAAAGGGAGGGTGAGAAATATATGTCCCCAGATGATCAGGAATGAATTTTCACCACAGACATAAGGAGGGAAACCTGTTCTGTCTAATTCTGATACTGTGTCCCTCACCGTATTATCTGAACTTACAGACTGCTCTATCGGATACACCCATAAAGAGAATAGCCCAGCCTTGCAAAAAAGGAGAGAGATGGCATCACTACAGGGCAACCTGTCACTAGAGCAGTAATTCACAGAAGACCATACACCAGACAGTGTGCAGGCCCATCCTGGGCAGCCCAGACAGCTACCTGAGGGGTCTGGCTCTTTCATACTTGGGCAGCACTCATGAAGCTTGTCTTGCCACTGAAGTGTCACCGAATTGAATTGCATGTACAGTATCTAAGGAACTTCCAAGGCATTTAGACTCTGTATTTCTGCATCACAAGCAAAACAACCTTCCCCCTGCAGTAAAATGTAATGAAGAGATTGGAGGAGGAGGACTCCAGTTATGTAGATCCGTAGTCCATAAAGGGGTTTGGAGCCTGGGTTCCGGTTAAGGCCCATCTCTCTTATTTATATTTATCTACTTCAGTTTAGAAAATGCACTTTATTCTAGGCTCTAGGCCAAGGGTGGCCAAACTTTCTGACCCTTCGAGCAGCATACAACAATCTTCAGAAGTTCAAGATCGGAGTGTGCCTGTTGGGGCTTGGGGCTTCAGCCCTGTGGGGAGGAAGGTGTTGAGACTTCAGCCCCATGGGAGGCACCTGTCTTGGCTCGGTGCTTCAACCCTGCTCCTGCTGAAACCCTGAGCCCCAGCAGGCATGGCCCATGAGGTTGAAGCCCCAAGACCTACTCTCCCTGCTGGGCAAGCCCTAGCCCCACTATGATACCAGACACCTCTGTGTTCTTGGGGAACCAGGGTGCAGTATCCAGCCTGACTCATGAAAGACTCCCCCCCGCCACTCCTCAGCCTCTGCTTAAACCAAAACCCATCAGAGAAAAGAACTTGCAGAGAGCAGTGAAGGGCGTTGGGAGACACACCTAGACCCCTCCTGACAAGGGTGACAAGATTAAGACATCTCCATTAGCATACAGAATGGAGAGCAGAGACAACTCCCCTAGCCTCATCTGCATGAAAGATGGAACAGGAAGACATCTCAATTTGCATACAGAATGGAGAACCAAGAACCACACTGAATTCTGGGACTAGAAAAAGCAGGGAAGTACTGCATCATGGGAATCTCTGCTCCAGATGCTACAGAACCTAGGCCTGCATGCACCCAGCTCAGCAATTATCAGACCAATTCTAGTAATGAATCCTTAATTGATATCCAAATAATAAAGCCGCCTAGTTGCATTGTGAGCTTCCTGGAAGAAAACACCACCCATAGCCAAGAGTGATCAGCTTCTTTTGTCTAGTCTAAAGAAAACCCTTGAGTTATCAGCCTCACCTATAAACAAATCTATTGTTCTCCCTTGAACAATTGTATTTTCTCTACAAAAATCCCTACTCACCCTCCAGTCAGCGTTCTGATGCTCAGATCCAAACTCTGCACCAGTTCCACGGGGACTCCCTACCCTCCTGACTGATCGTGCTGGGGACTCTGCCTGCCTCCTGCCCTCAGGACCCTCCGCTACCAGCATCATCTGGGAACCCCAACCAGTTCAAGCTTCAGGGAGTGGTGAGATCCCCTTCCTTTCTCTCTTTCTCTTTTCATTTTTCCTTTCTACCTTAGGTATTAACCTTTAATAATGTATGTTATGTTGGTTTAGCCCTCCTTACGTAGTTATCACCTGTATTCAATAAATAACTTGTATGGTTAAGCTGGGTGCTTCTCTCTCTCTGGCTGAACCTTACTCTTTTGTGTTTTTAGCTTCCCCCATTCACTCTGCAGCAACGCTTCTTTTACCTAAGCTAAAGATCCCTGCAGTGCCCAAAATACTGTGGGGTTTGCTCATCAAGCAGGTTACTGCCAGTACAATTGTGTTGTGAAGGTGGGGACAGGGATGTGCTGAATCTGGGAAGCATAAAGGTAACAGCTTGAAAGTGCTGCTTGACCCAGTCCATGGAGCCCAGGGGCATATGAGGACAGTCAGCTTGAAAGTGCTGCTTCGTCCAGCCCAGTGAGTCCAGGGACATATAAGGGGTCAGCTTGACAGTGCTGATTGACCCGGTCTGCTCAGACTTGCTCTGTTAATGTATGTGTGGGTGGGTGCGTGCTCATCTGGTTTTGGAGCTGGAGAAACCCAGCCCTAGGGAACCTAGGTCCTGCAGGATAGCTCCATTGGGAGGGGACTTGCGGGAAGGGAGAAGTAGGGCTCCATATGAACACACAAGTGACACAAGCAGTACATTAATAGAATTACAGAATCCCCTTCCCCAGAGAAGTAACCCGAATAAATGAGCCTATCCCAAAGTAATGGGCAAATCTGGTAACAAATGTCCTGTTGCAGGGCAGAAGCCCCGAGCTCCCTGCTCTCAGTCTGGTAAGTGGAGAATTTGGGGGGCTCCATAAGCTGCACTTTAACAGTAAAAGAGTCGCAAGTGGCTTGCAAGCCAGAATTTAGCCACCCCTGCTCTAGGCACATGTGCAATAAACCTTTCCCTCCCAAAACGTACAAAATAAAGTGTGATCAGCTGGAAACTCACCTTTCCAGACTGTCAGGGATAAGAACTTTCAGCCCCCAGGTATATACTCCTCAGGCACCTCAGTGAATAGCTCAACCTGCAGCATTCCCTGAACATCATACATGGTGTCTGTTGAAATAAGTGGGGTCAGTCTAAGTTCCAGTGATAAAGGCCTTTTTTTTTTTAAAATCAAGGGGCTATTAACTCAAGTGTTTTCAGTTGCTATGGTATCACCTGAGGAGAATGGAGGTTTCAAAGGTATCCAGGACTCAAAGCATTTAGGCTCAGATCCTCTAAGATATTTAGGTGCTTAACGAGAGCCTTGCTATCCAACAGGGCCTGACTACAGGTATCAAGTTTGGGTTGCATCTGGTCTGAATAGGACTGGCCAAGTCAGGTTCAGGTTGGCTGTGCTCATCTCGGGTTCAGATATGAGTCAGGCTTTAAAATGAGGCCTGAGCAGACCTCTACACCTAACTCCCATGAAAGTTAGGCACCTAAATATCTTTGAGGGTAAGGGCCTTAATGCTTTATCAGTCAAAAACAATCTCTTGAATTGCACCTGAAAACAAACCGGTGCACATAATGAAGCACAGGTGCATTGTGTTCCACACAAGAAACAACTGACTGTCACCTTGTCCAAGGTAAGATGCTCATCAAGGAACCAGTTTTGTTCCCACTGAAGTCAATGGGAGTTTTGTCACTGATGTCAACGGAGGAGGCCTCAAGTTAAGGCCTCACTCTTTGTGCTCCCTCTTGCCAAAAGGGTGTCAAATGTAGCACCTTCTCCACAGCCCGAGATATCAGGTCGTTGGTAACATGGTCATTCCTCCACAGCAAACCTGCCTATTTTTCCACGTCATCCTTAGGAGAAGGCGTTCAATACACTTTGCTCACAGTTCTGTTCATTGTCAGTCCCCGGTCAGGTCTGCCTCACACAAGAGGTCCAGTTCCAGAGCCCGAGAGTGAGACTGCTCTGAGAAGGGCAGCTTCTCTCTGCCCTGCAATCCTGACAGAACACAGGGGAAGGATTGTCACCTGCCCAGCCTTCCAGGGCAGCCCCTCCACCAGAATTGCCATCATGGTAATGTGTCTGAACTACAAGGGTCCTGGGATGGCTTGGAGTCAGTGGCCTAGGGGTGAAAGGCTCTCTGTGCTATTCCCAATCCCCTGTTTTTGCTTTTTCAATCCTTACCTAAATGGGGCCAAACTTTCAAAGAGTCTTTAACCCACTGGCAGTGGAGCCTGCAGACAGCTGCTTTTCTGCTTTCTGAAATGGTGCCTGTTTTCAAAAATCCTGTGGCTGAAATTAAGCAATTTGAAAGTTAGGCCCGACAGGAGCCAGGTCCACAGTCTGAGCGTACACAGACAGCACAGAGGTTCTGCAATGGGGCCTGCCCTCTCTATGCTCTTCCCTCTCTCTTGCACTCCTTTGCCCAGTCCTGGCAGGCCTGAAAAGAGTCAAAAGGCATCACTCAGCTGATCTCTGCTCTGCTGGAGCAGGCCACAAAGAACAGGCTGGACACAGTGCCATATAATTAAATAAACCCTCACTAGAAACTGGGCCCTGATCTCGGTCTAAGGGCTTCTAGAGCTGCCACAATACAAAAAATAAATCATCATAACTTTAGACAAGAACATTTTTGAAATGTCTCTCACTTCTTGCACTGTCATCTCCTTCAGCGCCTGTAATAGACAAAAACAAGGGAAAAGTCATTAAACGCTTGAACTTACTCAAGCATAGCACAGAGCTGGTGTCAGTCCCACGGTATCTTACAGGCCACAGGGGCTTGACTTTCTCCTGCCTTGCAGCATGTGACATCCTTTACCTCTGTACAGAGTGGCCATTAAATGCTCCTGTTCTGACCCAGTTTTGCACCTGCTTTGCACAGATATAAATAGTGACACTGAGTGCACATCAGGGGAGTACCAGGCTCAGGGATTCGGCGTGAGAATTAGTTACATTTTCAAGTTACTGGCCAAGATTGTCAAAGTGAATAATGGTTTTGGGAACCTCGGTGTTTGGGTCACCACCTGGAGATGCCTTAAGGGCCCCTGATTTTCAGAAAGTGCAGACCACTGGGCCTCTGAAAGTCAAGGTCCTTTGGAGGCTTCTCAAGGTTGGACTCCTGAAAACTAAGGCACTCAAAACCACTAATCATTTTGGAAAATCTTGGTCTTATATCTTGACATTAGCTCTAAACCAGCACATTCTCTATCACATCCCCTATTCCAAATGAATAGAATTCCATCTCACCCTCCCCACCCATAAAGCCCCCTCTGGCATCAGAGCCACATGAAAGACAGGAAGACCTAGCTGGGCTGGAGAGAATCCCTAGAGGGATTTGCTCCTTCCTCGCTCTGGTCCCGATCATGCATGTCTCTAGATCAGAGTGAGCAAAATACGGCCTGAGGGCCAGATCTAGCCCATCTAACATTTCTGTCCAGCCTGTCAGGCTCTTTGGCTGCCCCCTCGCAATCTACAGGCCGCTAAAAGTCCTGCAGCACAGCGGGACGCTCAGGCAGGCTGCCTGCCTTCAGTGGTCCCATGCCACTCCTGGAAGCTGCCGGCTGCTGCTGGCATGTGGCTGCACGCCCCTGGCAGGGGGGAGGCAGCTCCATGCACTGCCCCTGCCCCCAGCACCATCCTCACAGCTCCCATTGGCCAGTGCTGCGGGGATAGTGCTTGCAGGCATGGGCAGCACACGGATACACCCTGCCTCCCTCCCGCCAAGGGGCGTACAGAGACACGCCATGATGCTAGCAGCCAGCCACTTCCAGGAGCGGTGTGGGGCCATGGCATGCAGGCAGCCTGCCTGAGACCTGTTGTGCCACTAGCCAGGAGCCACCTGTGGTGAACGCCTCCTGGCCAGAGCCTCCATCTCGCACTCCCACCCGCACCCCAACCTCCTGCCCCAGGTCAGAACCCCCTCCTGCACCAAAACTCCCTCTCAGGCCCTGCACCCCCTCCTGCACCTCAATCCCCTGCCCCAGCCCAGAACCCCCTTCTTCACTAAACTCCCTCACAGAGCCCACACCCATCACCCTCTCCTGCAGCCCAACACTCTGCACCAGCCTGGAGCTCCCTCCCATACCCAAACTCCTTCCAGATCCCACACCCTCTCCATTAATATAGTAGAAATGTGCGGCCCAGGATGACTTACCAAAATTCATGGAGTTATTGCCCATCCCTGCTCTAAATCCTAGAGAAGAAAATCATTAATTCCTCTTGTAAATGAGGCCTGAAGCTGCAGACCACAGCAGGCTGTGACTTTGGCCAGCGTGCACACTCTAGGCTGAGACTCATGACAGCAAGGAATGCAGAATAAATATTGTAAATGTGACAGAAGAGCTACTGCACTCCTTGTGCCCAGGAAGGACTCATTGTGCTATAGACCAGGGGTGAAAGTAACTTAAAGGACTTGCCGGTACTCCGGAATCCGGAGGAGGGGTGTGGCCTCCACTGGAAAAGGTGGAGCCTTTAAATCCCCAGGCCCTTTAAATCAGGATTTAAAGGGCCCGGGCTAGGGCTGTTGTAGCAGCAGCTGGGAGCCCCAAGCCCTTTAAATCACCCCCTGAGCTCCCAGCTGGAGAGGTGTCTGGGAGCCCTGGGGGTTGGGGACAATTTAAATGGGGCAATTTAAAGGGCCCGGGGCTCTAGCTGCTGCTACTGCAGCAGAGACCCCAGCCCTTTAAATTGTGGACGGAGCCCCAGGGCTCCAGCAGCAGTGCCTGGGGATCCTGCTGCCACTACCCTCCAGGGCCCTTTAAATTATCTCCGGAGCCCTGCTGCTGGAGCCCTGGGGCAGCAGCGGCAGGGCTCCGGTGGCTATTTAAAGGACCCAGGGTGGTAGAGGCAGCGGCAGCCCCGAACCCTTTCAATAGCCACCAGAGCCCTGCCGCCGCTACCCCAGGGCTCCGGAGGCTATTTAAAGGGCCCGGGCCCTTTAAATTGTCCTCAGAGCCCTGGGGTAGCGGCAGTGGGGCTCCAGTGGCGATTTAAAGGGCCCAGGGCGGTAGCAGCGGCAGGAGCCCTGGGCCCTTTAAATCGCCACCTGAGCCCCGCAGCCGCTACCTCATGGCTCTGGCAGCGGGGCTCTGGCAGCAATTTAAAGGGCCCTGGGCTCCAGCCCTTTAAATTGCTACCTCAGGAAGCCGGTCCACCCCGGTATGGCACACCAGCTCTTGCCGGCAGGGGTGGCAAGTTTGTAGAAATTTTGGTGGTGCCCAGAACCTGCCCCTGCCCAAACTCTGGCTCCCAAACTCCACTCCTCACCTGCCCAAGACTCTGGGAGGGAGTTTGGGTGAGGGAGGAGGTCTGGGGTGCAGGCTCTGGGCTGGGGCAGGGGACTGGAGTGCAGGCTCTGGGAGGGAGTTTGGGGATGGGAGGGAGTGTGGAAGGAGGGGCGCAGGTGCTGGGAGGGAGTTGGGGATAAGAGGGCATGTGGAGGGAGGGGGAGCAGGGGTGAGGGCTGTAGGGTGAGGCTGGGAGTAGATTTGGGATGTGGCTGGGGATGAGGGGTTTGGAGTGTGGGAAGGGACTCAGGGCTGAGGCAGAGGGTTAGGGTGCAGGGGGATGAGGGCTCTGGCTGGAGCTGAGATGAGGGGTTTGGGGTGCTGGAGAGGCTCAGGGCTAGGATAGAGGGTTGGAGTGCGGGGGGGATGAGGGCTCTGGCTGGGGGTGTGGGCTCTGGGCTGGGTCAGGGCAGGGATGAGTTTGGGCTGCAGGCAGGCTGCCCTGGGACTGGAGCCAGAGAGAAGGACTCCCCCCAGTCCTCTCCCTGCTGGCAGCAGCGAGCTCTGGGGTAGGGACCCCCTTCTCCCCCCTGGCAGCACATTCACTCCCCCCCACTGTCACTGCACGCGCTCCTAGGCCCCCTCTCAGGTCCAGGAATCCCCCTCGCCTCCCCTGTGGTGTGTGCCATGCCAGGGGCCAGTGTGGCTGCCATCACATGTGTGCCTCCTCCCCACTGCTGCCCCTCACTGTAGCCCCACTGGCGCTGCCCCTTGCCCAGCATGGGGCAAGAGAAGTGACTGCGGGCAGGGGGTGACTGTACTAGTGGAGGGTCCCACTGGAAAATGAAAGGGTCCAAGGGGGAAGGGCAGACTGCCCTGGCACTAGTAGAGGGGGGCACTAGGACCCTGTGGCAGCAGTGAATGCAGGCAGACAGCATGGAGCTGCAGGGGACAGGCAAAGACAAACACTCTGCTCCGGGACCCAGGGAGGTGCATGGAGGCAGCAAAGGGGGGCCAGGGCACACTCAGGGGAGGCACAGGGGGGGCAGCAGGTGAGGCCAGGGGGAGACCCGGCCCCGAACATTTGTGGAGCTGGGCTCCCAGACCCTCAATTTTGCTGGAGCCAGGAGGCGGAGTCAGAGAGGGAGAGAATGCTCCATTTTCTTGCCTGTAGCTACTGCACCTTTTCTTACCGGTCCTCCGTACTGGCCCACTTTCACCTCTGTATAGGGCTCAACTCCCAGCTCCATGGTCAGAGGAGCCTCCTGCCCTCCTTTGCTGTCATAGTCATTTTGCATTCTGTAAGGACACAGGCCCCCAGCATGCCTGAGCGGATTCATGGGGAGGACAAAACCAATCACTGGAATAAACCACTGGGATCCCTATAGCATAGCAGCAGGTGTCCAGCCTGCTATGCTGTGAAACTGTCTGCTCCCCTGCTGATTCCCTTATGCTGGGGCTCTGTGCACCCTTGTAATTTCAAACCAATTTGCAAAAATTACATGACACTCAGGCTACATGGCCAGGCCCCAACATGTTGTATTAAAATGTGCTAACTAGTTACAAGGTGCTACTTGATCATTACAGTCCAACTCTGCTCTGACAAGGGGCTGTAAAAATGGCAACACAAGGCTACTTGTTTATGGTTTCTCAGTGGCTCCAAGTGAAACCTGCTTGGTTTACAAGTAAATGGATGGCCTTTGGAAATACCAGCCTTGCCAACTCTGCCTGGGCTCTGAGAACCAAGCTGGGTTCTCTCCTGCCCATGCATCATCAATAGTAATGATAAAATTCTACAGGCCAATAGCCCTATGCATCCAAAACCACCGACAGGCATAATGGCATGTGGCTGCAGGTAACTGACTGATACTAGCAGTTTCTCTAATGGTCCTCCTGCCCTTTCCCTCATCCTCCACAGCATTGCTGCTTGTACCTTGGCCATCCCATCCCCATCCTAGACTCCTGTCTGTTCCCCACTTTCTTCCTACTAACCACCCAAATCTTGCCTGATTCTTTGTCTTTCCACATTCTTCTCCCTACTTCAATTGCTGTCTCTTGTGAACCTCAGCATCTGTTCCAATATCCAAGGGAGGTCTCACTGAAGACCTCCACATGTACCTGCAGGCCTGCACCTGCTTCAAACACCCCTGTTCTGGGGCACAAAGTGTGCCCACACAATTCTGAAAATAGATGCAGTGTCCCTATTGATGAGGCCATACCCCCGCTCACTAATTTGCACATACCTGTCCTTTGACACACACATGCTCTGAGCATGCCCAACGTCCTCTCTGCATGTGCATCTCTTTCTTATGCCCCCACAGGTGCATGTACATGGGGATTTGTGCCCATTCAAGCTGTGGAAAATGTGTTCCTATCTCCTCTGTGTGTGTTTAAAACAAATTATATACTTCCCTGTGAACAGCCTGCCTAGAGATTGCTAATACTTCATGACATGGAGGCCAGAGATCCAACGCAATCCTTCCCTACCTTTTGTATGACAAAAGGCCTGTCCTTCAACTCCTGACAGATTAGAAGTTCCAGGCTGAGCATCTGACCTACTGACTAGGTAAATGATATTTGTGTTGATGCTTCCAGCAGTGAAAGACTAACTGCAGGGATGTCTGAAAATGATAGTCCAGTAGTTTTAATGAGAATGTTAGTGGATTATGGGGGGGAATAGCTAGACTTCCTTTGACACCTTGGGAAAGTCACCACACTCTCTGTGCCAAAAGGCTGGTCTACACCACAAAGTTAGGTCATGTTAACTACAGCACTCAAGGCTGTGAAAAATGTCACACGTGGGGGATGTAGTTAAACTGACCCAAGGCCTCATGTAGACACCACTAGGTCAATGGAAGAATTCTTCCATCTACCTAGCTCCCTCCTCTCAGAGAGGTGAGGAAAAACCTTTCCTCACTGGA
The DNA here is from genome assembly GCF_007399415.2 of Gopherus evgoodei. Taxonomy (NCBI): domain Eukaryota; kingdom Metazoa; phylum Chordata; order Testudines; family Testudinidae; genus Gopherus; species Gopherus evgoodei. The sequence goes on from NC_044325.1 coordinate 43,620,446, forward strand.
GAAAATGTCTACAGTGCAGCTTTTGTAGTGTTTCTAGTGTAGCCATAGCCTTAGTGCCCAGTCTTATGTCTGAATGGAGTATGTCTTCCTTCCACCTTTTGTCTGTCTCACCTGTTAAAGCGCAAGCAAGTTGGGGAAGGGAGTGTTTCTTACTGGTTATTTGTACTGGGGTACCAGTCTCAAGGGAGCCTCTTGGCACTGCTATAATGAGTACTAATTAGGGCTGTCGATTAATTGCAGTTAACTCATGCAATTAACTCAAAATACTTAACTGATTAAAAAAATTTATTGTGATAAATCGCACTGTTAAACAATAGAATATCAGCTGAAATGTATTAAATATTTTTGGATGTTTTTCTACATTTTCAAATATATTGATTTCTATAACACAGAATACAAAGCATACAGTGCTCACTTTATATCATTATTTTTATTGCAAATATTTGCACTGTAGAAATGATAAACAAAAGAAATAGTATTTTTCAATTCACCACATACAAGTACTATAGTACAATCTCTTTATTGTGAAAGTGTAACTTACAAATGTAGATTCTATTTTTGTTACATAACTGCACTCAAAAACAAAATCAATGAAATCCCTGCAAGCTGCAAGGGCGCTTTTTAAAGACACCATAATAGAGGCCCAACTTAAATGTATACCCCAAATTAAGAAATACAGTAAAAACTAAAAAAGAGCCACCATGGCTTAACAACCATGTAAAAGAAACAGTGAAAGATAAAAAGGCATCTTTTAAAAAGTGGAAGTCAAATCCTGGTGAGGTAAATAGAAAGAGCATAAACAGTGCCAAATTAAGTGTAAAAATAGAATAATTAGAAAAATAGAATGGTAATAAGAATAGCCAAAGAGGAGTTTGAAGAACGGCCAGCCAAAAACTCCAAAGGTAATAACAAAATGTTTTTTAAGTACATCAGAAGCAGGAAGCCTGCTGAACAACCAGTGGGGCCCCTGGATGATCGAGATACAAAAGGAGCTCTTAAAGATGATAAAGTCATTGCAGAGAAACTAAAATGGATTCTTTGCTTCAGTCTTCATGGCTGAGGATGTGAGGGAGATTCCCAAACCTGAGCCGGCTTTTGTAGGTGACAAATCTGAAGAACTGTCATAGATTGAAGTGTCACTAGAGGAGGTTTTGGAATTAATTGATAAACTCAACATTAACAAGTCACCGGGACCAAATGGCATTCACTCAAGAGTTCTGAAAGAACTCAAATATGAAATCGCAGAACTATTAACTATGGTTTGTAACCTGTTCTTTAAATCGGCTTTGGTACCCAATGACTGGAAGTTAGCTAACGTAACACCAATATTTAAAAAGGGCTCTAGAGATGATCCCAGCAATTACAGACCGGTAATTCTAACGTCAGTACCAGACAAATTAGTTGAAACAGTAGTTAAGAATAAAATTGTCAGACACACAGAAAAACATAAACTGTTGAGCAATAGTCAACATGGTTTCTGTAAAGGGAAATCATGTCTTACTAATCTATTAGAGTTCTTTGAAGGAGTCAACAAACATGGACAAAGGGGATCCAGTGGACATAGTGTACTTAAATTTCCAGAAAGCTTTTGACAAGGTCCCTCACCAAAGGCTCTTACATAAATTAAGTTGTCATGGGATAAAAGGGAAGAGCCTGTCAAAGTTAGACTCAGAACTCACAATTTGTCAGACCACTCTGTTTTATTAGCAAAGCGCTCTGCTAATACACCCAGATAATATGAGCACCATGCAAGACTCAAACTATCTTATTTATACAGATAAAAGGGCGTGAGTTAACAAGATAACGAAGGGAAGCAGAATCTGATAAGTTTACCTGGGCTAGACATGCATATCTTATGTCCTTACTAACTATTACCAATCTCCTGTTTATGCCCCACCATTAGCTTAAGTGGACCCATTGTTTTGTACCTTAATATTTCTCTTCCTGACAACTATATTTCAACATTCCTTATTTCTGCTTAAAGGAACATACGGCATTTCTTTAATCTATTCTATTTTTACAATATAATTCATTCTACTTTCACAGTCCTTTAATGGACTGAGAACTGGTTAAAAGACAGGGAACAAAGGGTAGGAATAAATGGTAAATTCTCAGAATGGAGAGGGGTAACTAGTGGTGTTCCCCAAGGGTCAGTCCTAGGACCAATCCTATTCAACTTATTCATAAATGATGTGGAGAAAGGGGTAAAAAGTGAGGTGGCAAAGTTTGCAGATGATGCTAAACTGCTCAAGATAGTTAAGACTAAAGCAGACTGTGAAGAACTTCAGAAAGATCTCACAAAACTAAGTGATTGGGCAACAAAATGGCAAATGAAATGTAATGTGGATAAATGTAAAGTAAAGCACTTTGGAAAAATTAACCCCAACTATACATACAATATGATGGGGGCTAATTTAGCTACAACGAATCAGGAAAAAGATCTTGGAGTCATCGTGAATAGTTCTCTGAAGACATTCACGCAGTGTGCAGAGGCGGTCAAGAAAGCAAACAGGATGTTAGGAATCATTAAAAAGGGGATAGAGAGTAAGACGGAGAATATATTTTTGCCCTTATATAAGTCGATGGTATGCCCACATCTTGAATAGTGCATACAGATGTGGTCTCTTTATCTCAAAAAAGATATACTGGCACTAGAAAAGGTTCAGAGAAGGGCAACTAAAATGATTAGGGGTTTGGAACGGGTCCCATATGAGGAGAGATTAAAGAGGCTAGGACTTTTCATCTTAGAAAAGAGGAGACTAAGGGGGGATATGATAGAGATATATAAAATCATGAGTGATGTGGAGAAAGTAGATAAGGAAAAATTATTTACTTATTCTCATAATACAAGAACTAGGGGCCACCAAATGAAATTAATGGGCAGCAGGTTTAAAACAAATAAACACACAGCACACAGTCAACTTGTGGAACTCCTTGCCTGAGGAGGTTGTGAAGACTCTGACTATAACAGCATTTTAAAAAGAACTGGATAAATTCATGGAGGTTAAGTCCATAAATGGCTATTAGCCAGGATGGGTAAGGAATGGTGTCCCTAGCTTCTGTTTGTCAAAGGGTGGAGATGGATGGTAGGAGAGAGATCACTTGATCATTACCTGTTAGGTTCACCCACTCTGGGGCATCTGGCATTGGCCACTGTCGGTAGACAGGATACTGGGCTAGATGGACCTTTGGTCTGACCCAGTATGGCCGTTCTTATGTTAATGTAAAACTTTAGAGCCTACAAATCTACTCAGTCCTACTTCTTGTTGAGACAATTGCTAAGACAAATAAGTTTGTTTACCATTACGGGAGATACTGCCAACTGCTTCTTATTTACAATGTCACCTGAAAGTGAGAACAGGCATTCGAATGACACTTTTGTAGCCAGCATTGCAAGGTATTTACTTGCCAGATATGCTAAATGTTCATATGTCCCTTCATGCTTTGGCCACCATTCCGGAGAACATGCTTCCATGCTGCTCATTAAAAAAATAATGCATCAATTAAATTTGTGACTGAACTCCTTGGGAGAGAATTGTATGTCTACTTTTCTGTTTTACCCACATTCTGCCATATATTTCATGTTATAGCAGTCTCAGATGATGACCCAGCACATGTTTGTTTTAAGAACACTTTCACAGAAGATTTGACAAAATGCAAAGAAGGTACCAATGTGAGATTTCTAAAAATAGCTATAGCACTCAACCCAAGGTTTAAGAATCAGAAGTACCATCCAAAATATGAGAGGGACGAGGTGTGGAGCATGCTTTCAGAAGTCTTAAAAGAGCAACACTCTGATGCGGAAACTACAGAAGCCAAACCACCAAAAAAGAAAATCAACTTTCTGCTGGTGGCATCTGACTCAAATAATTAAAATGAACATGCGTCAGTCTGCACTGCTCTGGATCGTTTTCGAGCAGAACCCATCATCAGCATGGACACGTTCTCTGGAATGATGGTTGAAGCATGAAGGGATATGTGGATCTTTAGCGCATTTGGCATGTAAATATCTTGCGATTTTGATGTGACATTCTGTACCTTCGGTGAGCGTATTGTAACCCTCATATTCTTCATTTTCATATAACTGTGATCTCACATATAAAGCATACCTTGTAAGGTATCAGGGGAAAAGTTATGATCCGCTGAAAGTCGTTTCTGTATCCATATATGTGTATCATTAATGCATATGAAGTTATGAAAACTGTGTTGTATGGTAGTCACTAAAGCATGCTGTAAGTTGGGGGAATCAGCCAGATATTAGCTCCCCAGAGGCAACAGCAAGGAAAGTAACCAATGCCCGAGTGGGGTGTCAAACAACCCATCAACAGCCATTGTCCAGCAAGGGAGCTACAATGCAATGACTCATCTGATTGAGGCCCCACCAGAGGAATTGCTGAACCTCGCTTGAAGAGACTCAGCAATGCCACCCAGACATGCCTGGTCTTGTGTACTACAAGCACATAGATTGAGTGTATAAAACAGGCAGAGGGGACACATACTGGGCCCTTCTCCTGTCCCCACCTATGCTGCAAGCACCCAAGACCCTGAGAAGAAGATAAGACACCAACACAGGAGATTGGCCCAGGTTTAAGGAACAACCCTGTGTATTAAGGACTGCAATATCCAGTGGGGCAAGAAAAACTGCTTAATCCAGTTGCTGCCCAGTCTAATAGGGTTGAGAGTTTAGACTGTGTGCTTATATTTTATTTTGTTTTCGTTACCACTCTGGCTTGTTATGCTTTGACTTATAATCACTTAAAATCTTTCATTATAGTTAATAAATCTGTTTGTTTATTCTTCCTGAAGCAATGCTTTTGGTTTGAAGTGTGTCAGAGGCTCCCTTTGAGATAACAAGCCTGGTACATATCAATTTTTTTGTTAAATTAACAAACTCATATAACTTTGCAGCGTCCAGCAGGCATAACTGGACACTGCAAGACGGAGGTTCCTGGGGTTGTGTCTGGGATCGGAGATATTGGCTACTGTCATTCGCTTGCAAGTAGCTGGGAGCAGTTTACATGTCAGAGGCTGTATGTGAATAGCCCAGGAGCTGGGGTTCTCACAGCAGTGCAGGGTCAGGCTGGCTCCCAGAGTCAAGGATTGGAGTGGCCTAGCAGATCACCAGTCCAGATAACACCAGAGGGGAACATCACAGCCAGATACAACAGTGCTATGTGAACGCCTGTTCTCATTTTCAGGTGACATTGTAAACATGATGTGGGCAGCTTTTTCTCCTGCAAATTGTAACCAAACTTGTTTCTCTGAGTGATTGGCTGAAGTAGGACTGAGTGGACTTGTAGGTTCTAAAGTTTTACATTGTTTTATTTTTTAATGCAGTTATTTTTTGTACATAATTCTACATTTGTAAGTTCAACTTTCATTATAAAGAGATTGCACCATGGTACTTGTATTAGGTGAATTGAAATATACTATTTCTTTTGTTTTTTACAGTGCAAATATTTGTAAAAAAAAATAAATATAAAGTGAGCACTGTACACTTTATATTCTGTAATGTAATTGAAATAAATATACTTGAACATGTAGAAAACATCCAAAAATATCTAAATAAATGATATTCTATTATTGTTTAACAGTTCGATTAATCACGATTAATTTTTTTAATTGCTTGACAGCCCTAGTACTAATAAACCTATCAATGTACTGGTCACTGTCTGTTTATGTTTCTGTAACACTCATGATCATCATTGGCCTAATGGGACCCTCGCTCTCCCAGAAGAGGCTGTACTGTCTTCTGTCACTTTTGAAGAGCTTGTCCAGAAATTCTAACCTGATCTTCATGAGCAAATCAAGTCTGTCCACAGAGGGGGCCTTTCCAATGAGAATGCTCTTCCCTCAGAGGAGTTTCAACATTGTTAAGGTTAGTGTCCTTAGTCCTTCATACCGTCCAGGTGCTTTACAAACATTAACTAGTTCAGCATCACAATACACCTGTGCAGTAGGCAGATAAATATTGCAATGATCCTGCTGGCTCACCATGAGTATCTTACACCCAGTGCAGCTGAGCTAGAGGGAAAAAGCCAGGAGAGGGTGCTATATTAACCATTTCTACAACCAGCCAGCAGTAAAGGGCTTGATAATTCCTGCATCACAGGAAATAGGCTATTAAAGAGTCACAGAGGACTGGCTCAAGACTGACCCAGGGGTTGCATGTGAGCAGCAAGACAGAGGCTGCCACCTGGGAACTGGCTACTGAGGGAAGACCAGGTAGCAGGCAGCCTGAGAGCAGGGAGTATAAGGTTGAGAGCTGGGCTGGCACAAGGCCAGCAGCTGCTACAGCCAGTCAGAGGGCAGCAGTCTGAGCACAGGGGGTATGGGACAACTAGGGTGTCAGGAGAATAGTCATTCAGGCCCCAGTGACATAATGCACAAAAGAACTGTGCTCTGGCTGGTGGAGGTGCTTCACTGCCTCCAGGAGAGGGGTGGACTGGAGGGTGTATCCCTGGCTTGCATGAGGCCTGAGGTATCCACTGGCTACTGTTACCTTTATATTCCTGGGTAGGACTGCCCCCAGGGTTGATATTGGGTTGGCCTGTGCTGAAACTGTTAAAGTAATTGTGCCAAGGGTCTTTGTACTTTTTGGTTTCTGGCAGCCCTAGTAAAGTAATCCCCCTGACTTGGAATGTGTCTCTGGGTACCCGGTGAGGGCTACAGCTTGTAGAATCCACATGCCACAGCAGTCACCGCAACACCCTGCAGTGGAATCAGTTACAGTATTTGTATCCCCATTGTACAGATGGAGAAATTGAGACACAGAGGAGGGAAGTACCTTGCACAAGGCCATACAGCAAGTCAGTGTCAGAGCTCCGATTAGAATTCAGGATTTCTGGTTAAAACTCTAAGCTCAGTGCACTACATTACTCTGTGTCTCATTTCTTATTGCAACACTTGCAACAATAGATCAATCCAGCCTGACAGGTGTGACGATGCAGTTCTGGCAGGACCCAGCTGGGAGTGCCAATTCAGCACCAATTGCTTAAACAGGGCAGTTACAGCCCTAGGCTGGGGTTCTTCCACCTCTAAGGCAAACCAAACCAGCCAGACAAAAATGACTTCGGTTTCACCCCACTGGCTAACCACAAGTCACACAAGCAATTTCCTTAGACATTCCAGTCTCCCAGTATCACCATCAGTGTCACCCGTCCTGGGGATGAATGGTTATGAAAACCAACACCCCAGTAAAAGAAAAAGGTTCTCTCGATCCCAAAAGACCAAGCCCCAGACCCAGGTCAATATACACATCAGATCTTACCCACAAATCACGCTGTTGCCAATCCTTTAGAATCTAAAATCTAAAGGTTTATTCATAAAGGGAAAAAGGTAGAAATGAGAGCTAGAATTGGTTAAATGGAATCAATTACATACAGTAATGGCAAAGTTCTTAGTTCAGGTTTGTAGCAGTGATGGAGTAAACTGCAGGTTCAAATCAAGTCTCTGGAGTACATCCCCCTCTGGGATGGGTCATCAGTCCCTTGTGTAGAGCTTCAGTTTGTAGCAAAGTCCCTCCAGAGGTAAGACACAGGACTGAAGACAAGATGGAGATGAGGCATCAGCCTTATATAGGCACTTTCAGGTGTAAGAACACTTCTTTGTTCTTACTGTGGAAAATTACAGCAAAATGGAGTTTGCAGTCACATGGGCCAGTTTCTGCACACCCTGCTGAGTCACAAGGAGTATTTGCCTCCTCTCAATGGGTCAATTGTGTAGCTGATGGTCCTTAATGGGCCATCAAGCAGGCTAAGCAGAGCTAACACCCACTTGTCTGGGATCTTTCCCAGTAACACAGCACAAGTTTGAAATATAGACAGTATAGAGCCAATACTTATAACTTCAACTACAAAATGATACAGACAGCATAATCATAACCAGTAACTCATAACTTGGTCTTAGACACCTTATATGACCCCCTTTACATAGGATTTGGTGCCACTACAGGACCTTGGTTGCAACCCACGTTCTATATGGTCCCAGTTTATATCAATAACGTCACAACAGGGCTGCGGGATTCCTCTTCCCACTGTTCTTTCTGGCCAGCACCACAGAGGGGTGAGTAAACCACATCTTCAAACCCTACAACCATCTAGTTTGGAAAAGTAACATAATCTGGTAGTTCACTGTTAAATCCTCTGTTAAACTGAACAGAAGATTGGATGCTCACATATCAGCCAGGTAGGAGGGACTCTGGAGTTAACCATAGAATAATCACTCAGGCAGAAGTATTGTCTATAATCCATTTACAGTAAACAGTTACTCAGAGAGGTCTCCGGAAGCTAGGTGTGGATTTAATTGTCTTGATGTCTCATCTGCCAAACAGTGCTGCAAATCTCTTCCCAAGACATCAACCCCTGTCATACTCAGGTTATGAAAGGCCACATAAAGTGATGAAATGAAGCAAAAGTTTGTAGAGATCTGGGACCAAATTCAGGCCTGGTGTAATTGGTGCAAATCCATTTGTTGTTAGTAGGAATTGCACCTGTTTACAGAGAGTTGAATTTGGTACCCTATGCTTTAGTATCAGTCTCCCTATCAGTGAGGTTTTATCCAGGTTCACTTCAGTAGCTTCATTGGCCAATAGCAAACTTCTCATTTGGAGCTCTTTAAGAGGTCTGTGTGAGGGACACTGTGCTTCAGATCTGTACAAAACCTGATGCTGGAGTCCATCCGGTGTGGCAATGTCTCTTTTCCCTTGGTTACTTGGTATGTGGAAGTTTGGGATTAGCTGATAGGAGTGGAGCCAGCTGTGGGAAACTGTTCTTTTCTATATGGCTGTTAGGTAAATAAAGCAAGTCCTCACTCACCTCTCCAGCACCCGAGTTCGTGCGGAGTTGGTATGGGGCACACAATTCTGTCAGAGACCAGACACCAATGCGTTGATCAACGGGCTCACACTATCCTTAGCTCTAAAAGCTTTAGATTAAGTGTGGCCCCTTTATTAGGGGTGATCATCAATATTTATACACAGAAGTAAACAAAGTGATTAACAAAAGATAATGGTCATGCATAATCAATCAAGATTTTACAGGAAAAGCAAGTTAACAAGTAAATGCCTAGAGATAAAGGCTAATGGCTACTTGAGAAAGGGGGTGTCATGAGTAGTTTGCAGGTCAGTGTTTTGTTCAAAAGGGTTCAGGAAGGATTATGCAGAGACAGCCAGTCTGGGTGTGTTTTGGCTCCCCAAAGTTCACCAAAAGTTTAGACCCAACATGGCTCTGGTGTGTAATTGTACCAAAGCTTAGCTGCATTGCTCATCAGATCTCTCACTGTTTCGATCACAGAATCACAGAACTTAGAAACAGAAAAAAGATCTTTTAGATCTTCTAATCTATGGGTTCTCAGTCTGGGGATTGTGACCCAATAGATGTCAGGAGGCTGAGTACCCTGCCTTTCCCATATTGTTATGTGGGAGGAGGGATTCCCAGCTAGATAGAAGGGGGAGTATGGTAAAGGTTTAGAACCTCTGATCTAATCGATTTCCCAGCCAATGAATGATTGTTGCTTGTTGTAAATTTACTAGGGCAGGGGTGGGCAAACTTTTTGGCCTGAGGGCCACATCGGGTTTCCAAAATTGTATGGAGGGCCAGTTAGGGTGTGTCTCCATAAACAGCCAGGCATGGTCCGGCCACCAACTCCTATCTGACCGGCCCCCTGCTTCTCGCCCCATGACTGCTCCCCCAGGACTCCTGCCCCATCCAACCCCCTGTTCCCTGACAGCCCCCCCGGGACACCTACCCCATCCACCACCCCCTGTTCCCTGTCCCCTGACCACCCCCAGACCCCGCACCCGATGCCCCCTGATGCCCCATTCAACCCCCCTCTCATTCCTGACTTGCCCTCGGAACCCTGGCCCCATCCAACCACCCCTTCTCCCTGTCCCCTGACCGTCCCCAGAACCCCTGCCCCTGACTGCCCCCCACTGCCCCATCCAACCTCCCCTCTCCTTCCTGACTGCCCCCTCTGGAACCCCTGCCCCCATTCAACCCCCCTTTTCCCCACCCTCTGACTGCCTGACTCCTATCCACAACCCCGCCCCCTGATCACCCTCCCTGCAACTCCCCTGCCCTCTAACCAACCACCCTGCTCCCTGCTCCCTTACCATGTTGCCTGGAGCACTGGTGGCTGGTGACACTACAGCCGTGCTGCCCAGTGTGCTGAGTCAGGCCACGGCTCTGAAGCTGCTCTGTCTGGCCACCCAGAGTATTGTGTTGGTGGCACAGTGAGCTGAGATTGTGGGGGACGGAGGAGAGGGGCGGGGGACTAGCCTCCTGGGCCAGGAGCTCGGGGCCAGCCAGGAGGGTCCCGCGGGCTGTATGTGGCCTGTGGGCCATAGTTTGCCCACCTCTGTACTAGAGCTTTGTCCAATCTCATTGTAAATGCCTCAAACAATGGGGCTTCCAGCACTTCCCTTGGGAGATGATGCCACAGCCTAAGAGAGTTCACCAGAAATATATTCTTAGAGCAAGTTGAACTAACTCTGGATTGATTATTTCATATCTCTAAGCCAGCAGGTAAGAGTTGATTCTGGGCTGAAGCCCAGCCCCCTTCCTAAAACCTATGACCTGGAAATGCTACACACTTCATTTTTGCCAATACTTCCCTCTGGTCTGATATTTTCCCCCTTCCATGAGATGACAGAATGGCAAAATATTTTAGGGAAAGTGAGCATATCCTGTCTGGGCAGGAGAGAAGAGGTTATCTGTGTCCATCTATATTCTGTCTATCATCATGATAGCCAAGTGCCTCACAAACCAATGTAGTAACACAAGAAGGTCTCTGTATCTCTCTCTTTGTGTATTTCATAAGGAGGTTTTCTGTGTGTGGTTTTTATATACTGCAGAGCATGACTGCCATCTTACCCATTACAGCATTGTCTGTCCCAGAGGGCCAAGACCAGCTTTTAAAATGAACTTGATGGAGATATTCATGCTGGCTGTGTTTAATATTTGGCTTGAGCCCATTTCCTGACTGTGATTTATGCAGTGTCCATTGGCGGGGGCTGTGGGGAGTTTTAGCTAAACAAGCAGCACCATCTATGGGCTTCATCTGGGATTTCAAACAGTCGATTTTAAAATCCCAAAGAGGGGTGCCTCTTTCTATTCTCATTTTCCATGTTCTGAGCAATGGGTCTCTCTCCCCTAATCCATCTCACTACCACGGAGTCTTTCCAGACATTTAATCTGTATTTTCCCTTCCTAATATCATCCTATTTCTTCTAGTTATACTTTCTAGGTCCACTCTAAATAATTACTCTCTCTCCTTAATGTTTGCTCCCTTCTAATCCTTTTGGATTTATGTCCCTCCTTTAATCCCTAATGTAACTGTTCCCACAATACTGAGGAGTTGGGATAAAGTGATATGTACAAGCAGCACATAGACTGGTTTTATTAATTTTCCCAGCTACCTTTATCCCTCAAAAACCTTCCTATAGACCAGGGATTGGCAACCTTTGGCCACGCCATGCAGCCTGTCAGGGAAATCTGCTGGCGGGTCAGGCCGGTTTCTTTACCTGAAGCATCTGCAGGTTCAGCTGATCACAGCTCCCACTGGTCATGGTTCACTGTTCCAGGCCAATGAAGGCTGCGGAAAATGGCGGCCAGCACATCCACGTGCCAGAGCTGCCTATCCCTGTTGTAGGATGAGGCCTAGGGTTGGGGAAAAAATGAAAAATAATAAGAGTTCCCCCTTTCTCCAGAGTATCTGAAACACAGAGTTCCTGATAGCAATACAATGAATCTAGCTTGAACTTGCTCACAGGGGTAATAAGGATGTTATTTGTTTGTTTTAAATTAAACAGGTGTGATGGCTTCTGTGTTCAGTCATCAACTACTGTAAAACACTAAGAAGCTGTTTTTTTTCTCTTTGCCTGATGAAAATTTTCTGCTCCACTAAATGCTTCCAAACTCTCCGTGGCAGGGCACACCCCTCTCAGTGAATAGCACAGACTTGAGACCTGTCTATAACCTTGTTGGGGGACCTGGCTACCACACAGTTAGAGTTGGACAGCCCAGGACTTTAGGACAAGTCAGAGACATACTTAAGATCCTGTCTACATTGCAAAATGGATCTGTGCTTTAGCAGTGTTGCGGAATTCTGACCCTCAGCATGTTTGCACTTGCAATGTGGACACGCTCTTGGTCTCTCATTAGTTCACATGAAGATTAAATGATGTTTAGGCACCAGAAATTATTTTAAAATGGTCAAAAGGGTCCCCATCCTCAGGAAGACTCAGAAAGAGATAATCATCTATTCTATATTCACGCTGAAACTGAGGAGATCCCTGTCCCCTAGCACCAAAGACCCAAGTGGCTCCTTCAGGAGAGACAGCATTACAGGATCTGTGTGTGCCTCTCCACTTACCTCTCTATCCAATGCATATGGGAATACTGATGTTATGATATTGCATTCCCTCAGACAGAAACACAGGATTGCACATCTCAGGGGACAGGGAAGCAGGAGCCCTGCTCTGGAAATTTTGCCACCAGAGATCCTGGAAATAGACTACCAAGACCATATAACTAAGGGAAACAGGCCCAGCTGCCTCAAAAATTCCAAAACTGAAGGCCTGATTCTGCCACTTTTACTTCTACTGAGCAGCACTTTAATTTGTCCCATTAAAGCAAATTGGTTTAATTGCAGAATAAGATGATATTCAACCTAAGTAAGGGCAGCAGAATCAGGCCCTGGATTCCCTAGATAGCACTTACTTTCTTTTCCCAGAGTCCTGCTGAGACTGGTGAATTCATTACACAAAGCACTCAGACACTATAGTTTTTCAGACACAAAGATAAGCATGGAGTACAATGTTCATCTTACTGCCACTGATCACACTTGCTGCCTTGTCACTAAGGGTTGTGTTCTCTTCAATGCTCACTAGTTTATCTGAGTTATGCCTGATGAATGTTTGTGTGGAAGATCCCCAAATAGAGCCAGGTCGTTACAGGAAGTGGTGCTGATGACTCTGTAAGTAGCAATATTGCCCCTGAGTCAGTACTGAAACATTGCCAAGCCTGGCAGCTAGGGAGTGTTTTGCGGTGGGAGTTACTTGGCTTCAGATGAGAGGTTAACTTGAAGTCCTAATTGCTTGTTACCTTAAATCGTAAATCACTTGTGCACTTCTCAAAAAAGTTAGTAGATTAATCTTTGTGTTCTGCCCAAATTTCAATTTGGGTAGCTATACTCAGCCTTCCTAAATTCCCCAGTAGCTTTAATTACTTAATGGTGCTATGACAATTTACACCAGCTGAGGATTCCTCCTCCCTTCCCCAATTCTTCATTTCCAGTCTTAAATCATTGTATCTTTGTATGCTGTTAAACAGCTGCCATGTCCTACCCCAGAGGTGGCAGCCCTTTGGTAATGAGGGAAGTGATCCCTGCATAGGTATGCACTTTGGGAGCCTTTAAGATGGCGGAAGTTATATAATGTAAGATATTTAGTCTAACATATGTTCAGTTAGAATCACTGATATATGCACTGTTTAGCAGATATATATAACATAAGCATGTGCAGTACTTACATATATAATAATAATATTTTACATTTCAACAGCACTCAAAGTAGTTTACAAACTTATATTCCTACACCACCATTGAAATACAGTTAATCTCTAGGGCAGAGAGTGACAGCCAGGAGAAACTAGAAGCAACAAGCATTATCCCACAGGACACATTGCAGCAGCAGTCTATTTTATAGCACTGGTTTAGAAATTTGTTCTGTTCTCCATGGTGAAATGTGTCATATTTCATATCGGACTTCACTCCTTCCCAGACTGAGAGGTTTCTTTCTCTAGGCAGAGGCAATTTCTTCAAGGAAGAGCCCCAGGGAAATAGCAAAAGGAAAGAAACATTTTATCTTTAGCAACTGGTCATTTCCATTTTGGAGGTAGCAAAAGAAGAACCATCTGTTGGGCAGTGAATATTCAGCACGTGAGCAGTGACTCGATTATGAATATGAGAAGGTGTTATTATTATTTATTATTTATAGGGTGCCCTAGATGTGCATTATTACTACTCATGACACTTAAAAATCCTTGGGCTGTACGATATGAATTCGATCAAGAATGCAACACAAAATAGCAACAGATCACCATGGTGCGTGGGTGTGAGGATGTGGGGGCGGCAGCAGTAAACACAAGTAGGAGTGGACAGCTCTTGGAGATGGCAATTTTTCCTGTTGACAGGAGGTTGTTTGAGCTGATCACTTTCACACATTCCTTGCTGTTTATGTAGGTTTTTAATCTGCTCCTGTAATTAATATTTACATTTATTATTTTACATTCTATACTCACTGAAGTGCTCTGTTTCTGCAGAACTCTACATGGAAATGACCAAGCATTAAAGGAACATTAACCAGCTACTGGCTCTAACTACAATATTCTTCCATGAGCAGTGAGACTGCTGCCTTCTCAGGAGCTTTTAATGCCCAAAAGCTTAAAAAGAATCAGTTTTAAACAAAATGATTCACAGAAATCAAATTGATGTGGTTAGGCACCTTTGCTGTTAGCCTTCATGGGCTTTAGTTCAGATACTATGATAAATTCTTGTTGAGTTCACTGGGAGCTGGATCAGGTCCTAAATGAACCTACCTGAGGTGCATAGAGCCTGAAAGATGCTGAGCTCCCTCAAATTGCAGTGAAGAAAATCAGAATTGGGGGCATGTCACACTTTGCAGAAGGTGCTCAGAACTTTGCAGGATTGAGCCTTTGGTTATGTTCTCTGCTGTTGGCCTCTTTTTTATTTGCCCCCACTCTCTTTTGCAGGGCTGCTTGAGAATTTTCTCTTATAGACCTTCCTCCCTGGGCTTTCAGCCATCTGTTTGCAACTAAGTTAAGGTATGGGCACCTTTCCCTTCATGTGGGGCTCCTTTTCCACCTGTCTCCATGGGAGATTTTCCTTCCAATATTTTCTATTTTAAGCAGATATTTATTGGCTTGCTGATGTTTATTTGATCATAGAAAGTTGGTGTTTCCCAACATCAGCAGCTGGCAGCAAATGAGTCAAATCTTAATTTCTGCAACAGCTTTCATGACAAAAAAGAGTACATGCTAAATTGTTACTTGGTACATTTGTTTTAAACAGGCCTGATATTTCCTTGCTCTATTTAGCTACCTAACCAGGTACTTACATGGCCTTCACCAATACAGTATCCAAACACCCCTCATTACTTAAAATATGACACTAGTCTTTTGCTCTTCCTTTTCTGCCACCAAAAATGGGCTTAGGGCATTTCTTGAAGATGAATGACTGAGCAAATTAGGGTACTATTATGGGAAAGGCTGAGTGAAGAGATGGAACTTATAAATGACTCTGAATGTGACAAGGCTAGTGGCCATTCTTATTTCTTGTCGCAAGAGTTCCAAGTTCTTGGTCTGTGAAGGTTCCATCTCCCGTGGTCACAAGCCTTCCCCTATTAGTCCACAGCAACATCATTAAGTGAAGTGTTGTGTGAGGGCGTTGGTTGCCGCAGGATAGACAGTTTCTCACGTATCCAGGTCCAATTTCATATGGGACTTTGCAAATCAAGACAGCTAATATTTTTAAACTTGACTTGGCCTGTGTACACTAGGTGCAAAGTCTTGTTTAAAATCATGTTAGTTAAAATGTGATAGTGAATACATTTTAAAACACAATCACTTTTCCTTATCTAGATCTGACTTTAGAGTTCATGCTTCTTGGTCCATTTGATTTTTGGCTTTTCTAATGAGAATGACAATATCCTGATCTGCATAAATTAGTATTTAGTCACTTCTTTAAAAGGAGATTTATCCTGATAGACTCAGATCACCCAAAGAGCCATTACAGCCTGTTCTGTAAATCTTTATAAATTCACAGATTATTGACCCTTCTTTGCCTTGCTCAATCTGCTAAGTGTTATAAATCCATGTGCTAAAGTTCCTTAGAACACTGTCACTGGACAAGGTTAACACAAGCAGGTGCAAAAGAATATAGTTCTAAATGAAAAGTAACTGTTTTTTCATTTTCCTTTCCCCCTATTTACTACATGGATTAATGACCTGAATATGTCTGACATACAAAGACATGTCTGAAATACAGCAGGTTAAGAATGTGTCTTTAGGTAGCAAACTTTCCAGTTAGGCACCTTAAAACTAGCCCAGACTGATTTTTGGCATGCGACAAAGTGTGAAAACATAATGTGTTCCCTCATAGATATATTATATGCCAAATTTTAGCCCACAGCATATTTTTAGAGCTGAGTTATAAGCCCTGGAAAAGACAAGACATAATGAGACATCAACAAATAAACAAACCAGACAAAAGCTTGGCCCACATAGATGGGAAAATACTGCTGTCATTTTGTGTATTTCCCCATTAAAGCTAATGATTGGCTGGATCAGGGAACAACCTATATATATTATAATTGGAGATATACCAATCTCCTAGAACTGGAAGGGATATTGAAAGGTCATCAAGTCCAGCCCCCTACCTTCACTAGCAGGACCAATTTTGGCCCCAGATCCCTAAGTGGCCCTCTCAAGAATTGAGCTCACAACCCTGGGTTTAGGAGGCCAGTGCTCAAACCACTGAGGTATCCCTCCCCCTGAATACTTCATTTTCAATCTCTAGGCCACAGATTCAAATCCAGAACAAGTCTGATAGTATCAGAAAGTGATCACCTTCTATCAACTGTTTAATAGCCCTAATGTGAGCAAGCTGATCTCCATCCTTTCCCTTATTGACGGATGTCCTCATCACTAAAGCCACCAGCACAATTTGCACAGCATGACTGGCAACCTAGGTCAAAAAACAGGAACATAATGTTATGTTCCTAAGTTCATCCCAACTGCCTTTCAATACTGCTCAGTGGCCAGTAGCTCTCAATTATAGACAGGAGCTTAATTTTAGTCTCTGGTTTTAGGAAGTCTTGGCCCTTGTTGACAATTTCAGTAGAATAGCTAAGGACTGAACAAGACCCTGGTACTGAATTCTGCTCTGTCCCATAATGTTGGTGCTCCCATCAATGCAGGTTTGATGTCTCTTAGTGAGTGGTGTGGGGTAATCTTGCCATTCTGATACACATTCTTTACTTTATTTCATGGCTAAACAGAAGACATCAGGTTTTGTCTGCCACATTTGATTAGCATTCAATCTTACCTAACACAACGAAACAGAAAACCCTCTAGATATTATGGATGTCCAGATTTTGAAAAATAATTGACTCGAAAAAAAGCAACTGGAAGGATATAAGGTTTATTTGGACCTTAAGTGAAAATTTGAAACAAGCACCACTGAATATACTACAGATGGGATCCATTTCATCCAAACTATAGAATCAAATAACCTGTATTAAATTACTCACTTTTGTGAAATATAATCAATGGGCTGTCTCCTGAATGCAAACCTAATGGGACTGTTTGAAGCTATGCACATTTTTATTGGAAAAATATAAAAGAAAACATAATTTGGGCTGTGATTTAGTGAGAGTTCACTGATGTTCTCAGAAATGAGAAGCTCATGGTGCAGGAGGGGGCTCTGGACTCGGACCGAGGGGTTCAGAGGGTGGAAGGGGGATCAGGGCTGGGGCAGGGGGGTTGGGGCACAGGGGTGGGGTTGCAGGCTCTAGGATGTGCTTACATCAAGCAGCTCCCAGAAGCAGCAGCATGTCCCCCTTTCTGGCTTCTATGCGGGGACACAGCTCTGGGCAGTTCTGCATGCTGCCCCGTCTACAGGTGCCACCCCTGTAGCTCCCATTGGCCGTGATTCCCAGCCAAAGGGAGCTGCGGGGGTGGCACTTGTGGTGGGGGCAGCATGTGGAACCCCCTGGCTTCCCCTACGCATAGGAGTGGATGGGGAACATGCTGCTGCTTCCAGGAGCCACGCGGAGCTACAGCGCGGAGTGGGCAAACTCCCGACCCTGCTCCCCGGCAGAAGCTCAAAGGCTGGATTAAAATGTCTGAAGGGCCAGATGCGGCCCCTGGGCTATAGTTTCCCCACCCCTGCTATAGAGACTTTCATCTACTATGGTCAAGTGTAGCCCAGGTTAGTGGTGACCAAAAGATGCAATCAAATGATGGCTGTTTGACAGATTGTATGGAATGAGTTAGTGAATTCCCAGTCTACTTCCTAGTAGTCAGTTGTCCACATCAGAGAAATCACCTTCACACTTGGCACTAATTGATCCTGTCTCAGGAGAGTCTTTAAAGGGTCAGTGGACCATGGAGATCAAAATCCCTCCAAGTCAGGGGTGAGACACTGGGGGCTGGCTCTGGAGTGGTGTCTGGAAGAAGTTCACAGTGCCATTCTCCAAGAAGTACCAGTGTAATGGGTAATAATAATAATACCTAGCCCTTTTATATAGTGCTTTTCATACAGAGATCACAAAGCCTTTATGAAGGAGGTAAATGTTCTTATTCCTGTTTTTACAGATGTGGAAACTGAGGAGTGAAGTGGTCAAGTGATTTATCTAAAGGCATCCAGCAAGCCAGCAGCAGAGCTGTGAAAAGAACCTAGGTCTCCTGTACACTAGCCCACACTGCCTCTCTAAAAGAGAAAATGGGAAACTTACATTTCTCTGTCAATCAGTCTAGCTTCTTTCACCAGTATGACATTGGGGACGGGGGAAGGGAGAGAATAATACCAATTCCTGAAGTAAATATTGATGTCATTTGTTTTAATACATACCCACAAATTAACCATTGCTCTTGTTATTTCAGTGAGTGGACAAGCTAATTTGTTTAGCTTTTCTCAAATCTCTCTCACACACACACAAACACAGACTCAAATTCCTTCCTGATATAACTCCACTGAAGTCAATGGAATTGTACGAGAATTAATCCTGACCCCTCTTCCCCAATTTCCCAATGCACAAACACAATAATGTGATAAGAGAAAAACAATTTATACCATATTTTTAAATATGAAGTCAGTATTTTGCTAGTCACAAAATTGTGCGCATCAAAGTCTGGAAGAGCATGTTAATGAAAGCAGCAGGCATAACTTAGCCACTGTACCACTCCAGTGGGAAAAGCTGCTCACTTTCTCTTATACATTTCATTAATAAACTGTAGCTTGTGGTGCTACCAGTATAGGAAGAATTAATGTCTTTCATGTTATTCATTCCCTTCAATCAATGATCCTCCATTACATGAAAAGGTTTCAATGTATTTTTTCTGTTATTTTGATGTAAGCTGTTAAAATAAGAAAACACTGATTGTTTAACAGTAGAAGCTAGGCTGGTATATTCCTTCTTTTAAGGCTCACTCTAGTTTAAAATCAATATATCAAGGAAATATTAAAAGATTTTATTTATTTGGGATCATGACAGGGAGATCATTAGGATGGGAGTGAAGGCTGGGTGAATGCTGCCCAGTTTTCCCCACATTTCTGCTGAAGTGCATTTCAGTCATGTCTCATTTCAGCTCCACTGTGCACAGGCCTGGCTTCCTCTGGCTTTTGTTATCCTAAATGGCTTTTTCTCTGATATGTTGAATCATGAAAGTGAGCTAAGAAAAAAAAGTTATTTATGCAACAAAACAAAAACGTATTAAATAAAAAACATCTGACTGCCACTAACTCCCACAGTGTGTGTGTGGGGTGAGGGGGTAGTTCTTTGTCTCACAATGTGTATCTCCTTAGAAGCTGAGACACAGGAGCACACTTCAGTCCTTCCCTGCCATGCACTCCACTTAGATGTGAGTGATGGGCCTCCATGGCAAAAGCAGAGCCTGCTAATGAGTCTGAATCACAGGATGGTTCTTAGGAAAGGGATCAATCCTAGGACCAGTTTGCAGCCACCAACCTGTATTTTCTTTCACCTGTGACCAGTTCAGAATTTGAATCTTGGTCTCCAAAGGTTCAAAGCACTAAGCCAGGGAGCCTCCTTGTGCCCCTTTCAAAGGTCAGACATTTATTTGACAAGCTGTGAGTGTTTGTCAATGTCTTATGTGTGTGTGTGTGTGTTTGTGTGTGTGTGTGTGCACATATTTTGGAGAGAGGGAGCAGTGCATGTGTATTGTGTGTTGGGGGGAAGAGTGTGCTAGTTACTCAGCACTTATGGACGTGGAGTAATTAAAGCTCTGTGCACAGGTTCTCTGGGACCCGTTTAGCATACAGCACAGTGCACTTCACTCCCCTCCCTTCAATGCTCATTAGTTGACTAGGGTGCCAGAGGTCCTGAATCTGGGAAAAAAAAGAGGAGGCTGCCAGCCAGAGAGAGAGACAGAGAGAGAGAGAGAACCCCTCCCAGACTTTCCAGCCTTCACAAAAAATGTTCCTCAGGGCTGCTGCTCTTCCCAGGAGTGGCTCGTCGGCAGCAGGCGAGACGTTTCCACCCTCCCCCTCTTCTGAGGCACCTGCTGGAGCAGCAGTTTCCAGCCGGCCGGGCTGCAGCAGGCAGGACCTGCTCTGGGCTCTGGGTGACTGAGCTCAGATTCTTCTTCCTTCCCGTCTCCTGCCCCACTGCCAGCAGCTCCACGGTGCTACAACCGGTGGAACTGGAGGGCTTTCAGAGAGCCCAGGCTCCAGGGCTCATAGGGACACCTTCCCACTGGGTACGGGGTGCTGGTAGGGTGGGAGGGACCCCAGGTGCCGGGGCCCGGCGGCACACAATACTCTGGCTGGTGCTGCAGGGACAGCTGCCTCCAGTGCCGCGGCTCCCAGGAGGGCTCCTGCAAGAGGCACTGAAGGGACAGCTCCCTATTTCCTGCTGGGGGTGCTGAAGGGACAGCTCCCCACTCAGCACAGGGCGGTTCCTGCTGGGGGTGCTGAAGGGACAGCTCCCTATTTCCTGCTGGGGGTGCTGAAGGGACAGCTCCCCACTCAGCACAGGGCGGTTCCTGCTGGGGGTGCTGAAGGAACAGCTCCCTATTTCCTGCTGGGGGTGCTGAAGGGACAGCTCCCTATTTCCTGCTGGGGGTGCTGAAGGGACAGCTCCCCACTCAGCACAGGGCGGTTCCTGCTGGGGGTGCTGAAGGAACAGCTCTCTATTTCCTGCTGGGGGTGCTGAAGGGACAGCTCCCCATTGAGCCGCCTGCGGCTGTTGCGAGAGGGCTGCAAGGGGGGAAGCTCCTCGAGCCTCTGCTGTTCACACTGCGGCTGCTGCTAAGCCAGCGGCTGGCCTCGAAGGGCCACCAGCTTCTTCCCAGCTCCCCTGGACTCCGGGCACAGCAGATCCAGGCAGCCAGGTAACAAGACCAACAACTATGCACTGCTAAAAACAGCAAGCAAGGGGATTTCAAGGTTATTCCGTGCGCCAGCCAGACAGCAAGCCGGGCGAGCGGGGTGAGCTGATCTGGAGACTGCCCAGCGGTCCCGCCAGAACCAGGCTGGGGCTGCCAGTGTGGGCACCACACAAAGTTCCCAGTGGCTACTAAATCTTTAAAGTGTAAGGGACAAATGTGCTTCTGATTTAAGTTCCAGGCTGAAGTTTCCTTACAGTGGTGGATAAGGTCCAGCTGGGGAGTGTAAAAAGCGGGCAGCGCTGGAACAGGCGGCTCCCTGCTTCATTTGTCATAGGTCCTTGTACCCTTGTACCTTTTAAATGTGTCTGGCACGGATGGAAAAAGAAAGAGCTAAACGTAGTCATCGCTGTGTTGGGGGAGCTGACATGGACCTGCAGAGATGGCTGCTGTTTTGTACCTTTGGTTTTCAGGGGATTTTGTTTGCTTGTTGGTGTAATCACGTGTATTGACTATACAATAACGACAGACAGACACACACACAGCGCTCTGCCGCTGTTACAGAGTTCCTCGCACAACGCCGAAGGTTGCAGCTGGGGCAGCAATTAGCAGGTGTTTTGTGCATTTCCTAATTTTGCGCATGTAGGGACAACAGCTCTGTGGCTGCCTTCAACGGATAAATTAGAATTCTGGATCTGATTCGTGTTGCAGTGGAGTAGAGCAACCATCCTTTCTCGCTTCCCTTCTTCCCCCACCTTCCTTCTGACATGCAACACAAAAATTGTCCCTGCCTGTAACAGGAACTCCTGTAGCAGAGAAATGGGGAGCCGCGGAGCGAGCTTGGTGCTGATGCAGCCGGCAGACAGAAGCTCCAGGCACCGCAGCCTCTGGGATCTCAGTGGCAGTGCCGCCTGCAAGCTCCCTGAAGCCAGGCACTGACTGGGGCTGTGACAGTAACAGCTGGGAAATGAGGAGCGATCGTTCCCCAAGTAGCTTGTCTCTGTCACACGCCACTGAACTGGTGGGGGTTTCATTGCAGGGGGTGAGTGTGGCAGACGGGAGGGAGGGGCGGGGGAGGGCAGGAGAGATGGCATTACCAGGAGCAAACAGGGGAGCCGAGGGGAGGCGGAGGGGATGGGGAACCTGGAAGGAAATGGACGCAAGTATCCGTCCGAGGCGGTGATGTTTGTTCTCTTCTTGCTCTCTCTGCAGGAATGTAATCCACAATGCTAGTTCTCAGGGTGCTCAATGTTGTTGCTCCAGCCTACTTCCTATGCATCTCCTTAGTGACCTTCGTCCTCCAGCTCTTTCTCTTCATCCCCAGCATGTTCAAAGACCCTTCCACCACCCCACTTTTCTCTCCTGCTCTGCTGCATGGGGCCCTCTTCCTCTTCCTCTCAGCTAATGCCCTAGGGAACTACATCCTTGTGATACAGAACTCCCCTGAGGACCTGGGCAAGTGCCTGAACTCGGGCAGAGGAGCCGAAGTGGTGGCGGACCAGCCGGACGGAAGCAGGTCCCCTTGCTCAGCCTTGCCCAGCACCCACTTCTGTAGACTGTGTGCCAGAGTCACCCAAAGGCATGACCACCACTGTTTCTTCACAGGGAACTGCATTGGGAGCAGGAACATGCGGAACTTCGTCATGTTCTGCCTCTACACCTCCTTGGCTTGTCTCGACTCCCTGGTGGCAGGGGTGGCTTACATTTCTGCAGTGCTCTCTATGTCCTTTGCAAACCCACTGGCCTTCCTCACCCTCCTGCCTCATTCCATCAGCCAGTTCTTCTCAGGTAAGTGGCCTCTCTCCCAGAGAAAGAACATGGTCTCCCTTTGCTCAAATGTGTGACGTGGGTCCTGCTCTTTCCTAGGCAACTTTGTGAGGGGTGGAGGCGGGGAAAAGGAAGGAGCAGTTTCTGTGCTCATGGATCTCTTCATTGAGGTTTGGTGTACATTTCCTGCAGTACTTTAGCACTGTGATCAAAGGCCCTACTGAAATCGAGGCTGGGCCCCAGCCAGGTTCCAGACACAGCCCTCTTCATAATTTATTAGGTTCTAAAAAAAACCCCCAAACCCGGTGCCTAAGACAGAGCATCAGTGAGCAGGGCTGGTGGGCACAGAGACAGTCCAGTGCAACTAGGCAGCAGGAGAAAGAATTTCACTCATTATCCTCCCTGGGTGCCTGGGTGTGGTTCTCAATTTCTTCAGAGGGGGAAACCATATCCTAATAGAGATTGACTGGGGGACACTTCCCCTTCCATTTGCCATCACCTGGTCTCTCCTCCACTCCCATTAGACACACACCCAGCCCATCACCTTTCCCACTCACCATCATCCAGCCCCACCTCCCCTTCCATTCGCCATCATCCTGCCCCAACTCCCCATCATAAAACACACACCCAGCCCCACCTTCTTTCCCATTAGACATCACCCAGCCCAATCACCCCTCTCATTAGACACAAGCCCAGACCCAGTTCCTTTCCCTTCCCAATAAACACACCTCACCCCACATCCCCTCCCTGTGGCAAGTACAGCAGCTGCTTGCATGGAGAATCAGTGTTAGGAAATTATGTTAGCTTTTTTTAATGCTATCTAGCAGGTGGAAACAAAGAAGAGAAATAGTATGACATGACCAACCAGCTCTCCGCAGACCTCCAGCTAGTTCTTTGCAGACCACAGTTTGAGAACCACCATTGATCTCTGAAAGTGCCCCATGCCAAAAACAAATGTATTCAGAGGAATAATGTCTTGCTGATGACCCTGCCTTTTTATGTCTTTCAAGGTGCCCTTTCTCCATCTGCATCTTTTCCTGCTCCTCATCAGTTCTCCCCCTACTCCTCTAAATTCTTTTCCTGATCCTACTTCCACAGCTCTGCCTCTGCACCTCTGGTTCTCTCCCTCCTCATCTCACCATGCCCCCGAGCCCCTCCAAATGCACCAAGTCTAAATCTGAGACAAAACCCTAGAATGAAGGGCATTTGAAAAGTCGCTACACAGAAAGCTTATAGACTAGTGGTACTTTGAAAGTGACTAAGTAAAAATGTCATTCTTTTAACCATCAGACCTGCAGCCTGTGTGTATCAGAATCAGAACTCCTCACTTTACTAAAACAGGACTTCTGCTCTGACTCCTGCAGAGCCACTCAGTGCAGGGAGAGGACCAGGATTGTATTCTGGGGTCATGAATCCACAGGACTGTTACTATGTTTTGGTTTCAGAAACTTGCTAATGATACATGAGCCACAAGGAACCCAGCTTGATTTTCAGATTCCAGGCTGAGAAGGCTGGCATTTAAAAACAAACAAGCAGCAATTTACTTAGAAAAGTATCCCATTTTGGCATAGTAGTCACTGAAAGACAATAGACATGGAACCCTGCCATGAGATTTTGATCAAGTCACTTTTCCAAGTAGAACCACATTTTAAATAACATTGGATAAACTTCTTCAGAATGAATAACGCCAGACTTGATGCTCTCCTCTTCTAAGCTATGCTTGACACAGCAAAATGGAGTGAGGGAAAAGGTGAGGAGGTCACCAGGGGGCTGGTTATGGCTCTTTGATTCTGTGGGCTGATCTTTATCAACCCTGGCATATGTTAGAGCAAAACCCTAGGCTTCACTAACTTATGCCACCAGTGTATGGACCCTAAGGGACCATGTATTAACTGAGGATCAGTGCAGCAGAGCAGAACTCCACCACACTCCAACACATCCTTTTCCTCCTCTGACATGCTCTCTATGGTGGCAGCAGGTGACCACTGGAATAGGAGATGGATCTGCAAGTTTTATGCCTGCTAGATTAATTCTCAGCTGGCTAGTTGTGGCCAGAATCTGTGATCAGGAGGCACAAAAGAGCCAGCATGGATATCAGAATTTGTCCCAAAATCTATAAATTCAGCATCATGATTCAGCATTTCTGGCATAAATAAGGTGCAGCAATAAGAGTGAGATCACATCAAGTTCACAAGGAACAGAAGTAAATTTGCATTTAAAATGGTCTCTGGTAATGATGGGCAAATGAGGGGCATTTTTGTAAATGTCTGTCAGATTGGATCTACTGACAAAACTATAGACTACTGTTTATTTGGATAACCTAAGAATAGGATGAACAAACCTTATGTCCATTAAGTATGGCTCAGAGAAGCTTTATACTTGCAAAAAGAGACAAAGGATTCCTCTTCTCACAACATGGTGACTTTCTGAATTGTGGTCTCAAATAAATCTTGCAGGCTTGTTGCAAAATCCCCAGCTCCCAACAGAGCATTATCAGGAAAAATGAACCAATCTCTATCACTCTTGCTTCCAATAAATGCTGAGAAGCTCATGCTTGTATCTGACCTTTCTAGTCAATATTTCAAGTTACCCTCACTAACCAAATTAGTATGAGAATTCTTCACCTCCTTAAGGGGATCTGTTCTTCCCTTGCCATGTTGTGCATGATGTCTATTGGGATCTGACAATGAAAGAAAGGTGATATTGAATTTAAAAAGCAATGTTTAATGGTTCAAGTGTTCAGGACTGAAAAGCCAGATGCTGTAGTCTGTTTGAAAAAATTCATCCTGTAAATGTTCTCTCCTAGCCAAGTCCCAAACTTGAAGAGAAGTCAAAGTGTAATCTAGCCAACAGCTAGACTATTAATTTCAGCATTTCAAGATGGAGAAGCTGGAATTCATAGATTTTAAGGCCAGAGGGGACTATTAGATCATCTTCTCTGAACTCCTGTATAACACAATTCCAATAACAGGAGGAGCCATGAGCTACTTACTGCCAGCCACCCAGCCCTGTTTTGGTGACTCCTGGTGAGAGAGGATGAGGCAGGACTGGCTATAAGACTAGCCAGCACTCCTGCACCATTCCCTATGGTGACTTCTGCTGAGAGAGGCTTGGATTAGAGTAACTTGAGTTATCCTCCCTGCACCATTCCTACATTCTTCTCTTCAGGAGGGAAAGGTGACATTAGAGAGGTTCTTTTAAAAGACCTGTAAGGAATTAGTTATGATACATTTCATAGTTATATCAGTACTAAAAATATTGGCAGATCCTGAGCGGGTGCAAATTGGCCCATATACTGATATCATACTATAGAGAGAGAGAGAGATAGGGCCAGAACTATAGCTGCTGTAAATTTTCACAGCTCCATTGACTTCAATGGAATTAGGCCAATTTGCACCCACTGAGGATCTGCCCATATTTTTTAGTACTTATATGTGTATAAAATTATATATAACTTTTTCAAAACAATGATTAGAAGTACCTGTCAGATTCAGTGTTTCCATAAGTCTTTTAGCGTGCTGTAGCCATGTACACAAGAGATGCTACTGTCCTGCAAGCTAGTGCATTGTAGATTCAGACCCTGCTTTGCTGTGCAAAAACATCCCATGTAGACAGGCCCTATGTCATTGAGGCACTTTTGAAAATGTTATTAACAATGATTAAAATACATTTTATATTTTGTGGAATTTTCACAAGCCCTGATGCTACATATTAACAGTATTAACCCTAGTCTAGTCTAACCTTTACTATTGTAATATTTTCCCCCAACAGTGTTAGTTGCATTGATTATCATGAATGAAATACTTCAATTAGAATAATTAGAATGATTAATCCTCTTTTTCCTTCTTGCTCTCCAGTTGTATAATTGTTATAGAATATAATTCAGTTTCCAGGGCTCTGCAAATTGAATATTTCTGGATTGCTAATATACTAATATGTGGGGTGTGTATAAAATGTTGTTTCTATTTTCTCTTCCCCTCTCCTGGCTCTGGAACTGCAGGAGCTCTCCTTAGCTCTGAAATGTTTGTCATTCTCATGCTGTACCTCTGGCTTGGAATTGGACTTGCCTGTGCTGGCTTCTGTTCCCACCAGATACTGTTGATTTTACGAGGGCAAACTCGCTACCAGGTGCGGAAGGGGATGGTGGTAAGAGCCCGGCCCTGGAGGAAGAACCTGCAGGATGTCTTTGGGAAGAGGTGGCTAATAGGACTTCTCATTCCTATGCTAAATGTGGGAAGTGACTATCACAGGCATAAAGACAAGTAACTGTCCACAACACACACACACAGATATACCCCTACTTTCTCATACTCTGCTACAACATGGCAAAGTTGGGATAGTCCCCCTCTCAGTAGTGCAGACTCTGTGGGGGAGGGATTGGCTAGCAAACTGAACAGACATAAGAGATTGTCTTTCTGTTCTGTGCTTGTACAGTGCCTAGCACAATGGGGTCCGCATCCATGACTAGGGCTCCTAGCTGCTATGTTAATATAAATAATAAATATTAATAAGGAGATCACAAACCATGTAGATGAAGAGATACTGCCGCTTTGTAGACACATCACTGCACCTGTGTACAAGGCAACAGTCTCTGTACTATTAGAAAAAGAATATTCAAATCCTCCTTTAGGCGCCTTTCTCACTCTTTTATCTCCCCTCTGTCTCTTGCTCTCTCTCTCTTATTTAATCTATGCCTTCTCCCACAACTGGCAGCAGGATCCTTCTCCAACTAGCTGATAGCCTATGCTATCATGACTAGATTGTAAGCAAAGTATATGTTCCTGGGTGGGGGTTCCAAGTTGGAGCTTTATGAAGCATAAAGTGACCTGAGACAGAAAGAAGCATTTAACAATAAAACTGTAGTGCAGCCAAACCCTCTAGGAAGAGGCTGCTAGGAAGGCAGAGAGAGTCTAGTCTCCATAAACTAGAAATTAGGGATGGAAAGGACTTATTAGGTCTCTTGATCTCCAATTATTCTTGATCTCTTCCCTTCGTAGGTGCATGAAGGGATAGCAGCTAATAGACTGACCACGAGGCCTGTCAGGATTGCAGCTCTATTGGCTGCTTCTCAGAGTATTTCTTCTTCAACTCCCCACCCCCAACCCTTGCCTTATGACACAGTCCATGGCACAATTGTCTATCTGGCTCCAAGGACCAGCAAGCAGATCTAATAATGGACCTTGGATCAAATAAGGCAGAGATACAAGGAAAGAAAACTGTGAGCATGAATGGAAAAGATGCATTTGAGAGTTGGGCTGTGTGTGACAGCGGTAGGCTGGGGGTGACTTGTGTGAGTGAGTGACAGAAAGTGCAAGCACACAGACTGGCCTGGCAGGATAGTGTAAGTGGCAGCACTTAAATGTACATCCTGATATAGCACACAGTCAAAGATGGTTCTTCCATGTTGAGTGGTGGTCAGAGTTCAGACCTCACTGGAAGACAATGGGGTTCTCCAAAGACACTTTGCTATAATTTTGTAGTAGTATTAAAAATTAACAAAATTATTACCTCAAACATTGCTGCCATACCTTTATCATAGACTCTTCAGAGGTTCTCAAACTGGGTGGGGGGAGCATGAGAAGCTTTAGGGAAAAAATTACTGCACATATTCAGAGCTGGGTGGCCAGAGTGTGGTGGCCATACCATATCATGCCATCCTTACTTCTGCACAACTGCTGGCAGCGGTGCTGTCTTCAGAGCTGGGTGCCTGGCCAGCAGCTGCCACTCTCCACTCTGCCTTCAGAGCTGGGCAGTCAAAAAGTGGCAGCTGCTGGCCAGGTGCTGGTGGGGGGAAAGTCAAGTAAATTACAACAGACACAAAGAAGAGGGGGTGCGATCAAGTTTGAGAACAAATGCTTTAGGACATTTCCTCCAGGTATAGTGGAGTACATTCATCATGCTGTATCTCCAACAAAGAAATTAACGGAGTTACTATTGGGATTAATCAGCCCAGAATGTCAGTATGTCCTGCTGCAGCAAACCCCATCATATCAGTGCTGAGACACCATGCTGATAGGTGCCTTAAAAAAAGACACTACCACATTTCAAAAATGATCACAGTTCTTTATTCCCAGGGGCTTATTATAATGAGAAGAAGCCTCTGCTATGGTCATGTTTGCATCAGCCAGTGTGGCCTGGATGGGAATCCACTACTTCTCTTAATAGACTGGAGGGACCACTATTAAGCAATGAAAGCCGTATTTCTTTCTTGAACACCGCTCTTAATCTACCCTGGGGGAGGAGCATAATACTCTGCTATCAAAGTTGTGTTTCTCCCATAGCAGTGTACAGCTGTCATTCCTACAGACTTTAGAACTGGCTCTCAGACAGCTCTAGCATGATCCCAGAGTGTACACAAGTAACAGACACAGTACATTGTGATGAGCTGCGTGACCTTGAGAATATACTGCAGAAATAACTAGCTGTGTAGGTAGAACACACATAAACAATACTCTTTCCACATTGAATGTGTGTTTGCATGAACACACCAGTATTAACATGTATAGTATGCTGTATTTTCACTAACAGACAACAATAAATTGTTTTGATTTTTTAAGTTATCTTCTAGATGTTGTGATCTTTAACTGCTCTTTTGTTCTGTTTGTGTGTGTGGACATGTATGTGTATAACAGCATGTTTAGCCATCTTATATGTACAGTAGGAAGAAATTAGGAGTCAGGTCTTCTGGGTTCTTTTCCTGGCTCTGCCACTAATTCAGTGTGTGACCTTGGGCAAGCCACTTCATCTCTCTACTTTAGTCACCCCTTCTGAAAATGGATCTAATAACATAGGAGGGTTGTGAGGTTTAATTTGCGTTTGTAAAGTGTTAGGAAGTCCTCAGACAAAATGTGCTAGAGAAATGTTACTATTATTATTATTATCCACAGACTGCTTGTCCAAGTGAATTACTACCTACTAGTACCTATACAACAGAAAAGTTCACCTTGACAGTATCTCGACTAGGAAATGAATTGTTTCTGACAGTCCCCTTGTTATTGGATTGTGAGGAAGCACTTTGCACTGTATGCCTGGCCTTAGAAGTATTCCCAGGATTATTCTTATTCCACAGTCTAGCTGATCCAACTTCCTCTTCTCATCACTGATTCTATGTTTTATTCCTAAAGGGGACAGACTTGCAAGACTTCAGCCAGTAGCTTTTCTGTGTCAGCACAAATTATGAAATTATGTTATGGAATTCTCATCCTCTGCATGTACCATTTTATTGGCACTGTCAGTTTGGTCAATTCCTGCTATTCACTGCCTGCAGACATGTTACCTCAGACTGTCATCTCACCAGGTATCACATACTAAGAAGGGTGAGGCCAGCTCAGTACTTGGAAGGGGGACTCTTCCAAGGAAAACCCAGATATTACACAAAGTAATGCTAGTGATTCAGTAAAAATCACTATTCTCTCCAAGTCAGTAACCAGTGCCCCAGCCTGATGCTAGAGACAGCTATGCTGACAGAAGGTCCTGACCATTTCAGTCATAACAAATTTCCAAATTTTTAGCAAGTGTTAATCCTGGTATCATAGCCAAATTGCAGTATGGGGAACTTTATTGTGACTCCCTAAAATTCCTCCTGCAATTTCAGTTATTCCTCACTTCCTGACCTAAATTGATGTGTTGGGTTAATGTGGGCTCTTAAATAGCTTTTCTGAACCATGCTACAGCTGCCTGCATTTTAGTGGTACTGAAGTGACTTCTGCTTGTATATCTTCTAGCAATTAATGTCTTTTGGAATGAAAGGCACTATAGAAATGTAACATTATTGTGGTATTGTATGTTGGCTTATCGCTCTGCTCTCCTCCCAACTCTGTGAACTGCAACATCCAAAATCTAAGAGTGGGGAGTCCCTTGGGAGCAGCATATGTCAAAGCTTCTCACTTATCCAACCACCCAGACATCTCTTCTATATGGTACCTAAAGTTTCATCAAAATCCCAGAGGGAAAAGAACCCAAATTTTAACAACTCCAACCAGAACCTTTGCTCCTGGCTGAGACTTGGCAAATTAGGTCCAAGCCCAAGAGCAACATAGTTTCTTTCAATAAATTCTCAGGAAATCAGTTTGATGGTTCTAAAGTTTGATAAAAGTAAAGAAAAAAACTCTTCCCATTTTCAGCCTTTGGAAGCTTTTTCTTAATGTTCAGAATAACAATAACAACAATTATAATAATATAAACACATTTTGCAAAGTGATGGTTTCTAACAGCAACTAACTGCTTCTACTATTTTGAAAACTAAATATTAAGGGCTTAGTCATGTTTGAAAGCCCGGCATTGTGCTGAGAGTGGTGTGAAGGTGGAGTGCACCATGAAGTTCTCCAGGGGTTAGAGGGTATTAGATGCTGCTCTCTGAGTCCAGTCAGGTGTGCTTTATTGGCTGGTACAGGGTGAGAGAAGCTGATTCATGGCTCCATGTCTTGCACCCTCTTTGTTGGCTGTGAACATGTATGGGGACCAGGCACATTCTGACCTTTAATATGGTTTAAGATACTGACTTTGAAAAGTGGCTATTTCAAAAAATAGTGATTTCGCTGAAGTCTGAAAAAGTCCTAGAAGTGACAGTAGAGACTAAACCAAATGAAAGCTCGCAGTGCAATGTCATTGCCAGAGAAGATGAGCAGCCATCTTCTGCACTTGGCCACCATAAGCTGGAAGTGAGGACAGCACGTAGCAAGAAAGAATCTGGCCTTGCTTAGGCCAACAAAAACATCTGCACAGGTGCAGTGTTACTAACAGGGGTAGACAAAGTGACAGATTCATGAGAATAAAAAGGGAGCATGAATAACTGGTTTTGAGTCTGGGTGTCTGTAATTATAAGTTTCTTGCTGGAGTTGCTTTACTGATAAGTAGAAAGTATGAGCTTTTTTGCTGTTGGTATGGAAACAGTCAGTCCATTAGGGGTTTCTTTTAGTTTTACTTTGTTTTGAGTTACCTATAAAAGAGTTTAGTTAGTGTGGAGAAGCCTGGAAGAAGTTCTTTTAAGAGGATTTCTATGAGCTTGGAGCCTGACTGCTACCTCCCCAGTGGCTAGGAGGAAGGCCGGTCACCAGAACCCTGCTGCTGACACTCAATCCCATCTCAGACTTTGAGTAACTATATTTTGGGGTGCTCTAAACTATTGTGATTTTAGAGGTACTCAATAAAACCAAGGATTTTTAGGTGGAAGCACTCTTGTATGTGCCAATCAGATGGAGGTGCTGTATCCCCCATTAATTTATTTCCTGACACCACCTGGAAAACAGAGACTAGTTACCACAGCTTTGAGTTCATTTAACCCTGGGTAACACCTAACCCAGCCAGGAAAACTGAGTCCCGACTTCAAACCACAAGATCAAATTTCAAACCTCCCAACTTTCAGTCCCAGCCCAAACACCAGATCCAATCTATGATAGGCTGTCTGAGTTGAGCCTACAGCCATTTCAGATAGTCCCATGCCTGTCAGGTTAGCCATGAAATCTTGAGCTGATTCAGAAAATCATGTACACGGACGATGAAGTTGGCAAGCATAATCAGTCTGGCAAATCCTCTAATCCTGCAGCAAGAAATTCATTAGCTCTAAGTACGGACTTTGCTGCACAGTGGGGCAATCTGCACACTAGAATCATCTTAACTCAATCATGGGACTCACATACAAGATGGAAATTCTGTATTAGATCAAGTGTTTGAGTAGGAGATCCCCTGTATTTTAGGCTGGTTGCAAACACACAGCCACAAAATCTCTCATTTGCTCACATTGTATTGAATGTGACATTCTGTATTCCTATGTACATCCTTTTTTCAAACTATGATAAATTTTATACAAACTATGCCTTGTAAGGTATCTCCTGAAAACTCATGATTTGCTGATCATTATTGTCCTGGTAAAATGTGTGGCAACATTTTAAAAGTTATAAGATTCCAATGTATGATGTTACTAACACATATTCCAAATCTGGGAAAGCAGCCACAATCCAGTTCCTCAGAGATAAAAGGCAAATTGATGCCTCAGCCAGATGTCAACAGAATCAAATAGACTATCACTTGTTTAAGAGGCCATTCTTTGGCAGGAAAAAGGGTGTGAGTGAGAAATGGCAAAAAAAAATCTGGAGGTTCCCATCCCCCTATACTTTCTGTCTCCTGAACCCCAGCAGGAGATGATTCTCAAAGAAGAGGGAAAGTGTAAGAATGTGGGACAGACACCCTAAGATATCTCTCCCTTAATCTCTACTCATGGAATCAACAACACTTGAAGGACAAAGGAAGCATCACTGGACTGTGGAGGGATCCTGGCAGAAATAAATTCAGCCAGTAAGACTGCTAGAACATGTGGCGAGAGAGAGACTTTTGCTTGTTAAGTTAGGTATTAGTTGTGTTTAATCTTTTATTTCTTTGTAACCAATTCTGACTTTTATGCCTCATTACTTGTAATCACTTAAAATCAATCTTTCTATAGTTAATAAACTTGTTTTATTCTTTTATCTAGACTATTGTGTTTGGACTGAAGTGTTTGGGAAACTCCATTTGAGATAACAGGATTTGCGCATATCATTTTCTATTAATAAATGACAGATTTTCTATGAGCTTGTATTATCCAGAAGAAGAGACCTGGCAGTACAAGATGCACATTTCTGGGGGAAGTCTGGGACTGGGAATTTGCTGGCATTGCTCTGCAATGTAATTCATAGCACTCATACAGTATAGCAGGGAGTAATTTACATGCTGGAGGCTATGTATGAATAGACCAGGAGTGATTGCTCTCACAGTGAAGCAGTGTAAAAGACACACCAGGCTGGAGAATTGAGGTGACACAGCTGTTCAACAGTCTAGATTGTAACCTGGGTAATGTCACAAATTGGCTGGTAACAACTTCGATCCATCATCATTATCTAACCAGATCTTATTATCTTCTGGGAAAGAGGAGTTTAAGGGGGAAGATGGGTATTGTGTTGATGGAGAAGGAGAGCAAAGGAGTGGAAAACCTGGCAAACTTAGCAGTGGTGCCAAGACTGACCTAGAGATGATAGGGTGAAAATGGACAAGTTAAATATGAGGTTCCAGTTAAATATTTCAGCATTTTGGGATGCATAAGATGATGGATAACAATGCAGGAAGTTGGGAAATGATAACCTCTGTCTATATAACTCTGATGCAACCACACCTGGGATATTACATTCAGCATTA
Organism: Gopherus evgoodei; assembly: GCF_007399415.2. Lineage (NCBI taxonomy): Eukaryota > Metazoa > Chordata > Testudines > Testudinidae > Gopherus > Gopherus evgoodei. Next base: position 43,654,525 of record NC_044325.1, read on the forward strand.
TATAGCTCAGACAAACTGGAGGTATTTCAAAGAGGAGCAACAAATAATTAAGGAGATGAGAGATGGATTTACCAAAAATGATTTTAAAAAACCCAATATCTGTTTATTTTGGATAAATTAAAGTGGGGTGTGTGTGTGTGGAAAGGATATGAAAATCATCTATAAGTATTTGACAGGAGTAGGAAGAATTATTTGGATGGGATCAGCAGATATAACTAGGAGTGATGAGATCAATGTAAATAAAATATAGGTTGAATTTCAGAAAATACTTCCAGACAGTGAGATCTGTTAGACAGTGAAATAATCTTCCTATGGAAGAGGCTGAAGCTCCATCACTTGGGAGATTTAAAACTAGAATGGCTAAAGCACTAAAGGCAGGGAACAATCCTGCACTGGTGAGAGGATGAGGTAGGGAGATGGACTAGATAAGACCTCATATTTTTCCTATCTCCAGTTTCTATGAAGAAACAAAGATATTTGCACTAGTGCCAGATATAACAACTGGGAAACAAACTTAAATGAGAAAGGGCAAGATGCTGAAGGCATTTAGTTAGCATTTCTTTATACACGGTGATGCCTACAAAACACTTGGCAAGAGGAGTTAAGCTGCTGGTGAGCTAATATTGTCTCATTATTTCCATGTATTCCCCCCTGTCTATCTGTATCAAATCTGTGGTATTTTGTCTTATACCTAGATGTAAGCTTCTTGGGACAGGGACCATCTTTTTGTTTTGTTTGTACAGCACCTAACAGAATGGTCCAGGACTTGGGCACCTGGTATAAGACTAAGGCTCCTAAGTGCTAAAGTAATAAAAATACAATAATAAATAACATAATAAAATGAAAAAGGATGTTAAGTGAGTAAAAAAATTAATCGTGATTAATCGCATTGTTAAACAATAATAGAATACTATTTATTTAAATTTTTTTGATGTTTTCTACATTTTCAAATATATTGATTTCAGCTACAACACAGAATACAAAGTATACTGTGCTCACTTTATATTTATTTTTGATCACAAATATTTGCCTGGTAAAAAAGAAACAAAAAAATAGTATTTTTCAATTCACCTAATACAAGTATTGTACTGCAATCTCTTTATCATGAAAGTTGAACTTACAAATGTAAAATTAGGTACAAAAATAACTGCACTCAAAAATAAAACAATGTAAAACTTTAGAGCCTATAAGCCCACTCAGTCCTACTTCTTGTTCAGCCAATTGCTCAGACAAACAATTCTGTTTATATTTACGGGAGATAATGCTGCCTGTTTTGTGTTTACAAGTGTTCGCATGGCACTATTGTAGCCAGCATCACAAGATATTTATGTGCTAGATGGCTAAAGATTCATATGTCCCTTTATGCTTCAACTACCATTCCAGGGAACATGTGTCCATGCTGATGACGGGTTCTGCTCGATAACAAACCAAAGTAGTGTGGACCAACACATATTCTTTTTCATCTTATGAGTCAGATGCCACCAACAGAAGGTTGATTTTCTTTTTCAGTGGTTCAGGTTCTGCAGTTTCTGCATCAGAGTGTTGCTCTTTTAAGACTTCTGAAAGCATTCTCCACACCTTGTCCCTCTCAGATTTTGGAAGGCACTTCAGATTCTTAAACCTTGGGTCAAGGTCTGTAATTATCTTTAGAAATCTCACATCAGTACCTTCTTGTGTTTTGTCAAATCTGCAGTGAAAGTGTTCTTAAAATGAACAACATGTGCTGGGTCATCAACCAAGACATAACGTGAAATATATGGCAAAAGGTGATTAAAACAGAGCAGGGAACATACAATTCTCCCCCAAAGAGTTCAGTCTCAAATTTAATTAACATATTATTTTTTTTAATGAGTGTCATCAGCATGAAAGCATGTCCTCTGGAATGGTGGCCGAAGCATGAGGAGCATAAAAATATTTAGCATAACTGGCATGTAAATACCTTGCAATGCTGGCTACAACAGTGCCATGAGAACATCTGTTCTCACTTTCAGGTGACGTAAAAAAGAAGTGGGCAGCATTAGCTTCCATAAATGTAAACCAGCTTGTTTGTCTTAATGTTTGTCTGAACAAGGAGTAGAACTGCGTGGACTTGTAGGCTCTAAAAGGTTACATTCTTTTGTTTTTGAGTGAAGTGATGTAACAAAAAAAAATCTACATTTGTAAGTTGCACTTTCACAATAAAGAAATTGCACTACAGTACTTGTCTGAGGTGAATTGAAAAATACTATTTTTTATCATTTTTACAGTGCAACTATTTGTAATAAAAATAATAATATAAAGTGAGCACTGTACACTTTGTATTCGGTGTTGTAATTGAAATCAATATATTTGAAAAAGTAGAAAAACATCCAAAAATATTTAATACATTTCAGTTGGTATTCTATTGTTTAACGGTGCGATAAAAAACTGAGATTAATTATGATTAATTTTTTTTAGTTTTTAATTTTTTTAGTTAAGCGCATGAGTTAACTGCAATTAATTGACAGCTCTAAAAATAAAATAATAACAATAAAATACACCAGTGACCACATTCTACCCTGACTTACACTTTGTGCCATCTCAGCTGGTGAGTGCAGAATGAGGCCAACTAATTAGTTGATAAAGTGAATAAAATACCAAAGCTTGAAAAAAACAATTAACTGAGCAAATAGAAAAAATTGTATAAAAAAATGCTAACTGAAAGGAGGTATTAGATCTAAATAGAGTTCTCTGGCCTCCTTGTGCCTCAATCCTGCATCTGTAGCATTATTTCCACATAGTAATTATATATATTCACAAGGGGGAATTAACTATCTGTGGACAAAGTAAAGGATTCATGCATCTCTAAAGCTCTTTCCAGTACAATGACCGGACACAGTAATTTTCAGTGTCTCAATACAGCCAGCAGAGGGCACATCCAAACAATCTCTTCTTGTTCTTAGACAAAGTGGGTGAGATAATATCTTTTATTTGACCAACTTCTTTTCGTATAAGAGACAAGCTTTTGAGCTACACTCAAAAGCCTGTCTCTTTCGCCAACAGAAGTTTGTCCGGTAAAAGATATTATTTCACCCTCCTTGTATATCTAATATCCTGGGAGCAACACGGCTACAACAACTCTGTTGTTCTTACTCTTCTTTTGTCCTTCCAGCTCAGCCTGGGTAGAATGGTCACAGAAAGCTGTGTCTCCACATCAGTGGGAATAGAACAAAGTTATTTCCTATTTAACTTATGTTTTTTCCCTTTCAAAATAAACTATTTCTACCTGATTTTCAGAGGTGCCGAGTACCCACAACTCCATTTAAAGTCAGTGGGAGATATACCCATCTAGCATTGCTGAAAATCAGGCCCTTTATATAGGACATACAAATAAATACATGAAACTTCAGATAGAATAAGAGAGCCGATCTAAGACTAAACTCCAGTTCTGGAATGGTTTTAAAATGCTGGACAAAAACACCTTTCAGATTGGCTCAGCATGACATCATAACACCAAAAATAGATCATTCTGATTAGCTCCAAGTGATATACATTTGTTAGTCATACTCAGAAAATGCCAGGGGAAAACATTTTAAGGTTTTAAATAATTAGTGTTTCCTAATAGCAGTAAATGCCTCAAATATTTTGTGGGGACTGAGATGTGCCTTGCAGTATACCCCAGAGCTATACAAAGAAACAGAATGTGTACAGTGGGCACAACGAGTAGCAATGCCTTTGGTCGTAAAATGCAGTGTCTCAGTATGGCAAAAGTAGTGAAATGCAGAGCTGTACTGCAACTCTAATCTGTCTCATTGTCAGCAGCAGAGAAGCAACAGGAATCTGTGAAAACTCATGCTGCTGCTGATCTTCTAAATACAAGGCCTCAGTATAGGCAGAGGCTAGAGTTCAGATCACACTTCATATCCCCTCATTTGAGATGATGTTTCCACAATACAGACAGACCACAGGGACTAGGTTGGTAAAGTCTCATAACTTTTCACCTCTAGGTGGGAGGCATGGATCAGTGTTCATATCACACTCCCCATCAGTGCCTGGTCTGGGCTGGGGAAGCTAATGATCCAACCAGCAGACCAAATCTGGTGATGAATCCTGGTCACGTGCCTTCTGAGACACATTCCACATAGGCTTAGAAGAAGACCTCTAGGTCTTTACTTCAAATCTCACTCAGCTGAAAATTACAGAAAGTGACATTTTGAGTTGACTACATGAGATTGATTGGTCTTAGGTCAATTCCTAATTGGGACAGGTTTTTGCATTACAAAAGCCATCATCAAAATTGGCCCACTGTTGACAGTTGCAGCAGAGAGATGTATGATTGAATGGATCAGGGAGACATGAATTCTCCTTTCAACCCTGTGAGGTGAGGCATGTTGGTGGACTTTGCACAAAAACTGCCTCTGTTGTAGCTGTTTGGTGATTATGCAGAAGACTTCAGTCTCCTGGACTGTCAACCTGTCACTTTTCATACAAGGTAACGTGTATTTTTTAAATATATGAACAAGCTAAACTTGTTGCTTGGGAAGGTTGAATGGAATACAGAGAAAAATAAAAACTTGCTTGGATTAAAAAGAAGCAAAGGATTCTTTAAATACCTCATGGCAGAGTATTACATTATCTCCGAAGTACTGAGGCAGAATCGACTATCCCAATACTCCTACTCTCTCTCATCCCTTGTCAAATGCAGGGAAATATTTATTCTTTTTAAACATTGCAGGTCACTGTGAAAAGATCACATGGAAAATAGATTCTTTATAAACTGCCTGGGATAGAACTGGAACCTCTCTCAGTAACTGGACACAATCAAAGAGGAGGAAGCTGGTGTTCTACTAGCTCAATTAGATGCAGAACAAGAGCTGTCTTTTCTGCTCAGGAGATGGAATTTGCTTACTGAAACTCCAGAGGAAACATAATTGGGGCACAGTTTACATTTCCAATCAAAGCCTAAAGCTAAGGATTATGCTGAAGTCAAGGTGCTTGGAGGCTGTATGGATTCTTACTGCCTGCAGGAGGTCCCTGAGGCATTAAGAGGATTAGTCCATAGCTAAGAAGAGGGTTCAGAAAAGTTCTTAGTGCTACTTCACAGGAAAATAATCCTTTACGTTAAGCTAGCTAGCCGTTGGATTTCTCTTCCCCTCCACATTAATTTAGGGTGGGATTTTCAATAGCATTTAAATGACTTAGAAACGTAAGCCCCACTTATGAGGGACTTGTGCTCCTAAGTCACTTAGACACTTTTGAACATTCCACACAGTGAATGCAGTAACAAAAATTGCACTGCTAGCTTAGGGAACTGTACATACTTGAGCTGTTTAGATATCAAATTATGTTTAAAAAATGTCTTCTGTTCCCTGTCTCTCTCTACTCTCAGGACCCCAAAACATCTATGTTTCTCTAAGAGAATTTTAGATACATATAAAACAAACATGGCAGAAGACTAAGAGCCAGAGAGAAATTTTGTATCCATTACTGAAAATAGGCTCGATTCCATCCAGGCAAACGTTTAATCATATGCTTAACTTTACGTACGTGAATAGTCCCATTGACTGTAGCTGAAATAGTCACTTGCTTAATTTTAATCACATTCTTAATTTAGATCAGACTACAGCACTCAGCATCTTGCAGGACCAAGCTCAATATGCTCTTCTTATTAAAATCTTGTGACTTCCTTCAGCTATATGAAAACACAGCAAATATAATCTATCTTGAGGTTTTTATGACCCCGTATGACTTTCATTGCTGTAGCACTATGATGTCATGAAAAGGGGTGTGTGTGGAGGTGAAGTAATGTGTATGGGAATAGTAAGGCAAGCTCTGTTTACACTAGGGAAACTTTCTAACATGATTTCCACTTCACTAATGTTAGCAATGGCAGGCTATTTAGAAAATTTCCTACTGTTGGCAGGGCTGTGGAATTTACAGTCATTTAAATAAAATTTTCTCTTTTGTTTTTCAAAACAGAAATGAATCAGGCTTCTTGTTGGGTGGTGGGATCACAGAGGCAACTCAGCCACTCAGTGGACAATTGATTTTGTTTCATTTGGATAATGTTACGGTTACAAATAGTGTTGAGATGCCTAGGTATTTATTCAGGCTTTTAAGGTGGTCTAATATCACAGCTATGACAACACAGGCATGACACATAATAAACAATAATTTAGCAGTTGTCAGCTGAGCTCCTTGACGCGCTTTGTAAAGGTAAGTACCATTATCCCCATTTTCCAGCTAGGGAAACTAAGGCGTTGAAATGTGAAGTGACCTCCCCAAGTTGAAGCAAGGAATTGAACCTAGACATCCTCAATTATAGTCATAAGCAATAACATAAATTATTAGCAGTAGCATGTTTGTACCAAGGACCTTTGAGCTGGGCTGTGAGGCATAGGACTAAAACCCAAGAATTTAAGCCCACTCATATACTCTGAGATGGGTAGGTACTCAGTACAGCCTCTCCATCTAGATGCATTGTTACTTTCATCTTTTTAAAAATCAGAACAAAAAATATTTGTTTAGATTTACTCCCTGTTTTCTTAAGATAGACTAACTCCTTCTAAAAAGATTTAAGACTGTAGCTCCCCCGCCTCCTGGTTACTTTAAAGTCTATTTTTTTGTATCCTTGTAAGCAAATTCCTGTATGATTGCTATTCCAGCACTGCTCAGTGCTCAATATTCCGTTCCTCTCTGCCTTCTTCGGTGCTTTTTTTTTCTTCGTTAACAGCTGCCACCCACTCACCGTATTCATGGGATTTTCTGCATTTTACCCCCCAACTTTCATCCTCTCAAATTGCTGAGATTTTAAGTATGAACCATATGGCCACTAGCTCCTCTCTCAAAATTCTCCCATTTTATCTCTCACCTAATGTTATTGTTTAGAATGTGGGAAAGAAATGGAAAATTACAGGTGCTCTGAGAACAGCGGGGGGATTTTAAAAAACACCATATTTATTTATAATTTCAGAAGATTGTTCACAGTCAATAGCAGTTACTGAAACAAGACTGAGCAGACATTATTACATGCCATAATGTCAAATATAAACCAAGATCTTATACAGATTAAAAAGAAAGACCTCAACAATCTTGGAGAAGAAATAGAAAACCAAAGCATATATTAGGAATCTAGAAGTTATTACAACCTAATGACATGAGGTAAAATATTACCTATCTGAACATAATTGTCTATTTCAATTGCATGGGATTTTGAGATCAGATTAAAGTAATTCTGAAAGTTAGCTAGTAATAGTGGGTAGGAGTGCAATTGGAAACTTCACCAGAGAAACTGAAGCCTGTTCCTACGATGTCCATATTCTACAAAGAAAGGGAATTGAAATTATTGCAGTGGGCCATTCATTGAAAAATGAGGGACCCACAAACGATTATCACATCAGAGGCAGGCTATGGTATTAAAGCAAATTTAAACCCTTCCAAAGCGAAGACATTTTTGAGAACAATCAGCCCTGTTGGTCTTGTCCCTATATTGATATCAGATGCATCTGATGGCCTGAGATTTAAAAGAAAGAAATGATACTGAATCCTTGCAAAGCTCCCAGCTGTTTGTTTTGATGTTATCTCAGCAGATTAGCTGTTAGTGCAGTCAGATTAGTAATCACACAGGTTCTTGTAGCACATATGGGTAGAGCATGGGTAGAGAGCCCATGATACTGATGGGAACAGGAAAGACATGAGCCAAATCCTAGAATTTTTATTTATTTATTGGTAGAAGTTCATCTGCTCCTGTTACTTCCATTGACAGGCTTGTGTGTGACACTGTAATTAACTCTGTAGCAGCTGGTTCTGATGGCTCAGACGGGAAGGAATAGAAGTGGAAAACAAGCAAAGGGAACTGGGGAACTTAAAAAAAAAAAAAGAGAGAGAGAAATCCTGTTTTCAAGAAGCAGCTTTTAGGAACAGAGGGAAGAGAAACTATATGTGGAGGAAATAAAGATTTTCCGAGTGTAGACATTTTCAGTGTCTAGATAGTTTCAGTGTCTACTCAAACTATCAAGTATAAGCATCTCTTTAAATCTAATTTTTCTGCCTGTATTACTACTTACCTCAGAAACTGCAACCTGATGGTTGGTAGCAGCATAAAAATAAGACAGTGAGCTGACTGGCATAATGGGGCAGCAGCACAGCTCTCTGTTCCCTCCTAACTTCATTGCTCCAAATCTGTCTGGGGGAAAATGAACAAGGTAAGAATGTGAATATGCACGGTGCTCTTCTCTTTGCACCTCAGTCTTTCAGGAAAATAGGCCTATTGACCTTACCTACAGTGCAAATATCTGGAACTCCTAGCAAGCCAGTTTCCACTGGTGCATAGACTTTCACACCTCCGTTTAGACTGTACTTGCTCTAAGCAAGGCTAACCACTTTAAGTCACTCTTCACTGTTATAACCAGCGTAGACAGCAGTAAAATAGTCCCACAATGCAATTAATCTTCCTACTCCCACTAAAGTGCATTGGCCACTATTTAGGTGTTAAACATGAGTTTTTACATTCTAATAATGCACGTTCAAGTTTCCCAGAAGTCTTTTATCTGTGTAATTAGTGCTGCACAAAACTTACTTATTTGTTATTGCTGTGTTAGCAACCCACTTTGGAGCACTCTCAGAAAAAGCCATTGTACAAGCATGCTGCAAGCTAGCACAGAACCAATGGTCGAGTTTTAGTGAATATTCAGGATGGTGAAGCGATCTGGTCCCAGCTGAATTCTGTTATCAAAAACCCTGATATAGGATCATGTCTGAACACTTGCTGAGCAGAGAAAATAAAAGGGACAAAGTTGTAGTATAATTTAAGGACTGGGATGCCATGCACGGAGTCATTCTGAGACAGGAAGCACATATGTGTGCAATGCCTGATCTTTTGTTAGTCAAGCACAGTGGTCTTCTTAACCCTGAATTAGTACCCAACTGACCTGAAATGATCTGGAATAGCTGGCCTGGCACCCACATACAATCACCACTCCCTTTTCCATGGTAAGCACAGTTCTCGTCCTCATGATCTGGTCCTGTAATGTTGACGCCAGCTGGTCTTCCTCCTCAATGGGAGATTCTTCTGCCATGTTGCTCATCCAAAGTCTCAAGAATAACTCTGTCTTGCTAGTTCTGACCCAAAAGCTGCACTCCATCCACTCAGCTGCATCTTGGAGTAATGCACAGAGCTAGCTACTATGGGGATGGGGAAGAGCACAACTTCTCACTAATTTGCAGCATGAATTTTATTAAACTGATGGCTTTTTTCTTTAGCTCTCTGCACATACTGTTAGAACCACCACCTGTCTTGGGCCACCACCTGTCTTGAGCCACAGGAGTCATTTGGAAATTGATTTGTAGGGCTGCTGTAAGAAAATTGTCTCAGATCAGAACTTGCTGTTTGCTCATTCAACCCATCCTCTGTTCTGAGAATACAGAAATAGCCACATTCCCCAGGGTGTTGTGTGAGGAAGGGCTAAAATCTCATAACTCCCTTGAGGCGGCAAAAAGCCTTGCCAACTTTCCCACAAGCCACTGCTTTTGGGAGTTGTGTCCGTAACTGCAGTATAGGTACCTAAAGGGTGAGGCCACTGCAACCCTCAACTAGAGTTCTGTACGTGGATGTAGGCAGAACTGCACTCAAAACAGATAGCTAACGTGGTGCTCTGCACCACTGCTACTTACGCCAGTGCGATCCCAGTTACTAATAGTTCAGTTCTCTAGTGTTGATGCAACTTTTGAAACTGAAACACAAAGCTTGTTTGGCTGCCACGGAGCTGCTAACCAGTCATTACAGAGCATGTACAGTTTTTTTTAACTCATCCAATTCAATCCAGTATCAAAATATGTTAAAAACATAACAAATGGAAAGGGATAAAGGTATCCCCAGCCACTCCTCTTTTCAAAAACGTGTGTGACTAAAATTGGTTCACCTCAAAACAAAGAACTGACAGTACAGTCTCAAGCTAGGTGCTGTGTAACTTTCCATTACCCAATAGTTCTCAAGTCAGCCCTGCAGTATCCTCTGCTCCTCCAGTCCTACCCACCATAGCTTTATCCAGAGATGCTGGAACAATTTGTGTAGTTGGGGTGCTGAGAGCCATTGAACCAGACTGTAACCTCCGTATATAATGGAAACCACTTCAAGCCAGGGTGTGCAGCAGCACCCCCAGTTCCAGCACCTGCTATAGCTTTACCAGTGCAATTGATCCTGACTACAGCCTCTTGTATTCTAGTTCTGTTTTCCAGTCAGATCTGCCAGTGACTTCCCTCAGATTATTTATCTATAGCACCAGAAAGAGAGGCACTTTTTACAACTTTGTGGCTGAGCTGAGAAAAGAGGTGGCAGGAAAAAGCTGACAGCTTCATCTGTACTATGTGAGGCTGCCAGGTAGGGCCTATACTTTTTGTCCTCCTTCAGTGGACATGGAGAACAATTGATCACTATCCTCTTAATAACATTATTATGTTCTCCTCGGTCTTCTTTTCTCACACTAAACATGCCCAGTTTTTTTAAACCTTTCTTCATAGGTCAGATCTTCTAAACTTTTTATCATTTTTGTTACACACTTCAGGACTCTCTTCAATTTATCCGCATTCTTCCTTGTGTGCCACCCAGAATTGGACACAGTACTTTAGATCAAACTAACTTGATACATATATATAAAAAATGAGATTACAAGTTTTGTTGATAAAGGTAATAGCGCTGATGTAACACACAGACTTCTGTAAGCCATTTGTCTTGGTACTGTATGATGGTTTGATTAAGAAAAGAGAATGATATAAAATCAACATGGCACACAAAATGGATTAAAACTGGTTAACTGATCTGTCTCAATATTTCATTGTAAATGGGGAATCATCACTAAGTGTGTGTTTCTAGTTGGTCTTGCTCTTTCCCCTATCCTATTTAACACTTTTATCAATGACCTGGAAGAAAACAAAATAATTACTGATAAAGTTTACAGATGATAAAGATTAGGGAAATGATATATAATCCCATCACTTAGTAAACTAGGGGCAAATAATATGTGTTTCAGTATCACAGAATGCACAGAATACATCCAGGAACAGAGAATGCAGGCCATGCTTATAAGATGCGGGGTGGGGATTTAGGGGGAGTGAAGAGGGGACTCTATTCTGGGAAGCTATGACTCCGAAGGAGTTGGAAGCCCTAGTGGATAATCCACTGAACATGAGCTCCCCGTGTGATGCTGTGGCCAAAAGGACTAATGCAATCATTGGATGTATAAACCAAGAAATTATCGAGGAGAGACGGGTTATATTACCTTTGTATTTGGCAATGACCACTTCTGGAACACTGTGTCCAGTCCTGGTACCCACAATTCAAGAAGGATGTTGATAAATTGCAGAGGGTTCAGGGAAGAGCCATGATATTGATAGGAAAATATTAAGTAATTGAACTCGAGTCTGTTTACCTTATTAAAGATAAGGTTAAAGGGTGACTTGTTCACAGTCTGTAAGTACCTACATGGGGAACTGAAATTTGACAGAGGGCTCTTCAGTCCAGCAGACAAAGGTGTAACAAGAGCCAGTGCCTGGAAATTGAAACTAGACACATTCAGACTTAAAATCATTCATACATTTTTAACAGTAAAGGCAATTAACCATTGGAACCACTCAGCAAGGATTGTGGTGGATTCTCCATCTCTGGCAATTTTAAAATCACTATTGGATGCTTTTCTAAAAGATACGGGTTAGCTCAAACAAGAATTAATTCTGAGTCCTATGGCCTGTGTTATGCAGGTCAGACTAGATCACAATGGTCCCTTCTGGGTTTGTAATCTATGAACTTGATTAAAAAAAACAAAACAAAAAAAACACCCCTGTTTTTTGTCACCCAGACATATCCCAAAGAACCACATACCAGCTATGGATAGCCAGAGTTCAGCCACTCCCTTTCTCCACTTTGCAGCAGGGGTGATGAGGAAGATAGCATAGCAGCCAGCTACTCTGCTTCTATGGATGCGAGCAACTCCTGCATGCTGGGATAATCCCTAACAGGATAGTGACTGGTTTCTGTTTCCTTTCTGGCACTTGGGCAGCACAAAGGGTGGGAAACTGGGAGCAGAATTTGACCCACATCACTGATCTACCAGCTTGACCTTCCTGAAGTCAGGGCTGAAAATGCTGGATGCAATTGTATAGATTGTGTGGTTCAAGAACACCCTTCTTGGGGAGAGACTGCAATTCTTGGATCCTGAAAAAAGTATTGCTTCCTCTTTGAGAGGAGATAGCCCACATTAGCAGTTTGCAATTTCAACTTTTGCACATTTGGCTGACAAGATTAGCAATCAATGTAGGTGTCTACCCCTACACAGACAGCATGCATCTTGCAGTTTTCACATAATTATGGAAGCTCGAGATAGGCTAGATAATCAAACAAATCATTTCTATCTCTACGCCAGCGCAGGATTTTTCACAACATATTTTGAATGTTTTGAGAAATCTAATTTTACCTCTTCTTTTCCAAACCGTTTGCCCCTTTAGTGGAGATATAATAGACATGGATTAACATTAAAGATCCTGTGGTACTTTTTGTAGGGACATGCTATTACATGCCACTTGTTGGTATCCACTGCTCCAGAACCAGCTGCATGTCACTGTAGTGCTGTCCGTTAGTCCTGGAGGAATTCTGCACCAAGAAATTAAGAATTCTACACATAATATTTTAAAATTCTGCAGATTGCAAAACAACACAATATAATCATGCCAGTTTCAATTATTTTGGTAATTTATTTCAAAATACCTGTCAGCAAATACGTCTGTATCAATACAGACAAAAAAAATTCCTGAATCTTTTTTGGACAAATAGATTTCTTACTAGGTATATCAACACAGAACTTTGAGTAATAATTCATTTAAATTACAATACAGAACTGTATTTCCTGCACCCCTCAGAAGCAGTGCAAAGGCTTGGCTGAGTCAGGTGTAACAGAGGAGCTGAGGGAGAGGGCAGTAATTGCTGGGAGGGAGCCTGGGAGTGAACTTAGAGGAAGAAAAGTAGAGGGGAGGGGAGGATTGGTAGGAAGTTGGGGAGCCTCCCCCATGAAGACTCTAGCTGATCCCTAGCCTCTCCCATTTCAGTCAGACACATCTACCACAATCCCCATGTGTCACTTCAACTCCCTGCCCTCCCCAGCCACCTCTTCCCCTATCCCTATGTGTCCCTGCACCCTCTACCCTCATGTGGCTCTACACACCCATTCCCATTCAGTCCCTGACTCAATGCTGTTACCACACTAGCTCCTGTGCCCACCCTAGTCTGTTATCCCCCCCACTAGCCTTTGTGAACCCCAGCCTGTATCACCCCCCAGCAGCCCAGTGTTTCCTGCTCTGTCCATCTCCCCATATCTCCTCACATGGCCCTGCGGGCAGGGTGCTGTGAAGAAGACAGCCTCTGACTCTCCCTCTCCAGGGCTGGCTGAGCCAGCTGTCCTCTCTTCTGGTTCGAAAGCAGCCCCTGGTGGGCGAAAGGTGTAACTGCAGCGCCTTTCTGGCAGACTGTATCTTCTGCAGGGGGAAAAAAAACATCTGCAGGAGGCATGAATTCTGTGTGTGTGCAGTGGCACAGAATTCCCCCAGGACTGTGTTTGCATAGAGTACTCCATAGTTTAATAGTATTATAGCAACCCACAATTTTTCAGGCACATACTTTATTTCATTCATATTTCACAGTCTGTCTCAAGAAAGTTTTACAGAAAAAAAATCACATTTTGTAATCAAGTTCTCATACTACATATTCAGATTTTGCAATGCACTTGAAGGTATAGAAAATATTTACATTCAACCAGAGTTATCAAAGTTTTAAAAGAACTTCATTAAAGCAATTAAAAATTCAAGATGCATAAAGCAACAAGGAGTCCTGCGTCTGACAAATGGGTATTCACCTATGAAAGCTTATGCTCCAATACGTCTGTTAGTCTATAAGGTGCCACAGGACTCTTGCTTTTTACAGATCCAGACTAACACAGCTACCCCTCTGATACCTGCATATGTATAAAATTATTAAAACTTTTACATGAAAGCAGAAGTCTGCTTGACCCATCAATCTTCCACTTTCCTTGTCACTTCAGCCAGTTGGTGGCAGCAGCAACAGCTCAAGCTGCAGAAACTGTTTAAATTACCTTTCAGAGCTCAGGACCTCTGGTTTAAGTCTAGGTTGTTAAAGCAAATTCTAGTTCAGTGTTTCCCAAACTTGTTCCGCCGCTTGTGTAGGGAAAGCCCCTGGTGGGCCCAGGCCGGTTTGTTTACCTGTTGCATCTTCAGGTCTGGCCGATCGTGGCTCCCACTGGCTGCGGTTTGGGGCGATTTGTTTTTCTGCCACATCCACAGGTCCAGCCAATCGCGGATCCGACTGGCCGCGGTTTGCAGTGAACTGCGGCCAGCGGGAGCTGTGATCAGCTGAATCTGCAGATGCGGCAGGTAAACAAACTGGCCCAGCCCACCCGGGGCTTTCCCTACACAAGCGGCGGAACAAGTTTGGGAAACACTGTTCTAGTTGATTCATAAATCAAAAAACCTCCAAAACCTGCAGGGCCAATCCTTACAGAATTGTTTAATTGAAGAGGCTGATGTTTTTGGACAATCTTGCTAGGGCTGTTTCTGGATTCAGTCTAGAACTGGCTTCAGCTTCAGACCAAGTCTACTAAAAACCAGTGAATTCTCTCACCATAGTTCCATGCCCTTTTATTTTACTAAACTTACAACTAGGGTAGGAAAGCTTTTGCTATATAAAGCTTCAGTAAAGCTTCCAGCAATAAAAGCAGCTAAGAGACGTATGAGTAAACTGGGGTTTGACAGCTTTTTGTATGATAGGGAACCCCCCCCCCCAACTCCACCTTACCCAAGGCCCCAGGCTTTTTTCTGAAAATAAAGTAAGAGTAGGCCCTTAGCTAGAAGCAAGAGTTTTAACTCCTGCTAAACTTGTTTTTCTGTACAAAGGGCACGCTGAGGCAAAAAGATGTGGTCAGGGCCCCAAAAAGAAAAACTAGAATTGGATAAAGGGGAACCAGAAAATCTGTTAAGTTATAACAGCTTTTAGTTTATTATAGTTTATTAAGTTGCTTGTGTGGGCGTAAAATATAACTCATGATCATTTGACCAAAGGTACACCAATAGGTATTTTTGGGTACATGTTCCTCAAAAAGGCTCAAGCAATGTGTAATAGCTTAACCGCAAGTAGGAGAAAAACACCAGGTGTCAATGACCTAACACTTACAAAACTTTCTATAGGAAAGTAGAAAGAGAGCAGACTTGCAATTAGCTCATAAATGATATATTAATAGCAATTGTTTTTAGTAAATGTTTAAAAGATGTCATTGTATTAGCCAAATAAGGTATCATCGGATGTATAAGCTCATATGATAATTTGCGGTTTTCAGCTTTATAAGCACAGGTATCACTGCTGTAAGGCAGAGCGACTTGCCCCTTGCTAGGGGACCTGTCGTCTCTCCGTGCATATGCATGTATCTCTGATTAATCAATAAAGAGAAGCCTCAGGCTGTCTGATCAACTCAACACGGTGGTGGTCATTTCCATGACAATTTGGTGCATTGGCCGGGAACCCACGAGAGGGCTTCTCCTGGATCGGAGGATCGCAGGCAGTTTCCTTCCAACCCCACGGCCCAATTAAAAGGTAAGAGACCTTTTGAAATCTCTACCGGGGCTTGGCAGAGGACTGGTCTGTAGGCTCCGGTTTGGGGTAAGTCACAAGCTGGGTTCGAACTTTTAGCCATCAGACAGACCTGACGCCCTTTCTCTGAGGTTTCCAGGTTGCATAAGTCTCAAAGGTATAAAGTCTTTCCAAAGACTCCTAAGGTTTCAAAGGTATCGCCAGCAGTCCACGGACCACGCTCCTTTCGGTCCGGAGAGTCCTGATCCGCTCCTGGGCTAGCATGCCCTGGGAGTTGATCGGGGATCCCCTTCCTACTAGGTTTGGTGGGGATCCGGGGTTCTGAGGTTTCTCGCCTTGACATCTGTGTCAAGAAAGTGCCTGTGTGTGAGGGCCAAGCGGCCAGCATGAATGCAGCTGTGGGAAGACGCCCCGAGCCTCCTGCGAAGCAAAAGCTCGTGACCGGGAGTGTCTCGAAAGCAAGCCCCACAGCTGAGCTTGGAGTGATTGTGAAACTTCCCAGCTGGCAGGCCTTGGTAAGTGGCTAGCCTGTTGGGTGCTTGTGTGTTTCCCCGTCATTTTCCCTTCCCTTCCATGACCTATGACCCTGTGACCGCTCCTCGAGCACTGTCCTCCCAGGACCGCAGGGTCCCTTTCTTTGCCCACTGGAGCCATAAGCTCTCTTCCCTTCTCGGAGAGGAGGGAAGCCCCCAGGAAACCGTACCGCTTGGTCCATAGCTTCAGAGGCATCGTTGGCTTAAAGGCTGGTGCTCTGGGCTGGCGACAGGCGTACGGGGACCACGGGTTATCCGGAGAGAAACCCATCCTATCCTTTACCTCCTTCCTTGTAGGTACCTGCTGTATGCGAAAGCCTACTCCTATTTCCCCTGCCCAGGGCAGGTAGAGAGGCCATTGGTGTTAGAACCGTGGCAATCCTGATAAGCGTTCCCTTGTGTGAGTGGCTTGAGTGAAAGAGGGCTAAAGTGAAAATGGGGTCTGGTCAATCTAAACGGATTCCTATCCCACCAAAAGGCACTCCTGCTGCTTATATGTATGTACATTATAAATCTGTCGACATGTAAATATTTGCAGAAGTGGAATTGGTATACTAGGGGGTCTTAAGGACTCCCAGGAAAAGTTAAACTTTAAACTTCAAAAAAAAAAAAAAAAACAACAACAACTAGTCCTTGTCCAGGGACTGTCGGGCCAGTCTGCAGCTGGTCCGAAAGCCCCTCTTTGGGGAGCGGCGGACTCTAGACCGCTGCCTTTATCCCCACCAGATGATTTAAATTACTTATTTATAAAATATAAACAGTGGCCCCACCGGTAGCCACTGATGAAGGGGAAGGTCAAGCTACCTCTCCCCCTCCCATAATTGCAATTGTTAATTGGTAAGGTAAAAATTTAGAAGGTATTTTAGCAGCTGCTGCTCAGCATTTTCATCAGCAGCTTGAAAGAAAGAAGGATGAAACAGAATCTAAACTTATGGTCCTGCAAATTTAAACCATGCAGAATTCTTATAAAAAGTTCTCCAGCCAGAAACAGGGTCTAGGAGCACCTGGGGTAAATCCTCGACCTAACTCTGATTCCTGCTTTTTGTGCGGGCAGGAAGGGCACTGGAAGGCTAAATGCTCGTGGAAAGAGCTGCGCCTACTGTAAGCAGGAATGCTACCTTATAAAGAAGTGCCGGAGCTAGCCCCTTTCCCGAATTTCCAGTTCTTCCCTAATCCGCCTCCTCTGCAGCCAGGTTGCCAGGTTGCCCTCCAGCATACTTCTTTAATGACCTTAACTGCTAATTTAACTGGGGACATGGGTCCTAGGTGACCCCAGATTTATTCAGTAGCTTTGAAGAAGATTTTCCTAATTCAGAATTTACTGAATAAGAAGTTGGGATTCTGACAAGCAGTATGATTTCTAAGCAGTTGCTGAACTTCCGTTCACAGTTTTACTATGTTTACATATATTTTATATAAAACTACACTAGTTAAAAAGATCCACCAGCTCTGAGTATACCACTTTTAGCCCACCCCTCGTGACAGAGCCTGTGATGTTGTGTGAACTACAGCAGATTTACACTGTCCAGGGTTTTCCTACATCAGGAAGTACACTATATCCTGTTAGGGTAATTTTCTGCCCTCTCTGCTCCACCAGAGAGGAGCAAGTGGGAGCCTCCCTCTCTTCCCTTCAATCATCTGGGACTGAATTTCTGTCATCCCCCCCTTCATTCCTCTTCATCTCTAAAATGTCCATCATTAATTCTAGATCCATCACTTCACGTTCTAGAACAGTCATTCCTAAATTCAGACCCTATTTATTAAGATTCTCCACAGCCTCAGATGGGAGAAGCAGAGCTTCCAAGGAAAGAGAAGGGACTTCTGAAGATAGGACTAAGTGGCTCACACGTCTATTCCCCTCTCCAGAATCCCAAACACCTGTATCACTCAGATCAAGGGAACAACCTTTACTCCCTTTCAATAAGGGGGTTGGAAGCTCCACTGCAGTAACTTTGTTATGATTCTCTAGCAGGCTCAAATGTCTCAGTGTTTGAGCCAGAATGTGTGATGCCCTCCTGCCACATGCAGCCTTTTGTTTGTATTTGGTGACACTATGCTATGTGTTAACAGTAGCAAGCTAACTTCAGATATGAGGCAACACAGGAAACCCACATAAGATTTTGGCCAAATTCCCATCCACTGCCCCCTTCCCCCTGCTTTCTTTGGTGGTGCTCTACCCCACAGCTGGGATGGTGCTTAATCAGCTCTATTCAGTTGGGTTTTGAGGGAAATCTCTCTCTAGCTCCAGAGGTCAGTCCAAGTCTGACTTTCATGTTCCATCTCTTCTTGAGGCATGTATGCAACTCCTTTTCAGCGAGCTAAGTAAGCCGCTGAAAAGGGAAGACTCTTCTCCTACCTCCAAAGTTTCCTAAGGCATTTGTTACAGTAATGCTGTAGGTGAATTCTTTAGGACCTCCTGCAATGTTCATTTGAGACCATCAGAAGGATGAAAGGGTCACATCACTGAATTTAAAGACAAAAGGCCAACTCAAACTTTCTAACTGGAAAGCTTTTAGGTTTCTTTTTGAGAAACTGAAATATATACGGGAATGTAAGAATGTCCAGGCAATACTTGATCACATGAAATGCAAGTTTTGCTTGAAAAACACTGTCAAACCAAAGGGATCAGACTCCAATCATATAATTTAGAATGGGAGAAACTGTTCACTTCATTCTTAGATGACCATATTTTAAATCTCCTTATACAGAGGAGTATTTGAAAGACATGGCTCAAGTTGAAGGGAATAAAAAGGAGAATGACAAGTCAAATTCAAACAATATGAACGTGTCTGTAGAACAGCTTTTGAAACAAGATTGTCGGGCACAGCTAACACTAAGGTCTAATGCCTCTACCAGCATCAGTGTGTAAGTGCATGTTACAAGACAATCAAGTTGCGAATGATAATACTCATACTGAAGAGAACATTAAACAGTGTTTGTCATATTCTTGGAAAGATGTCACCAAGGTGACCAGAGTCTTTTCTAGTGATACATTCAGATGTTTCTCATAAAAAGAAAAACAAGGCTTGCTTCACTCTAGGACCTGTACAACCATTCCCCCCGCCCCTTTAAACTCAGCAAGCTGATTTTACATCCAGAAAAGAGTCTCTCCTAAACTGGATAAAGACCAACGGGTGCATAGCTGGTCTTGCTAGCTGTTTAGCGAGGAACATATTTTGGGGAAGTTCTATAGCCTATGATATACAGGAAGTCATACTAATTGATCACAATGGTGCCTTCTGGCCTTGGAATCTACAAATCTTCATTGTAATGCATTTAAAAAATATCACTTAGCTTTTTTTTGTTTTTTAAAGTAACAGTCAGTGTTTAACTCATTGCATACTTGGGAAATCCAAAGCCACCTTGCTTAGAACAGATGTTAGCTGTTAATGGACAGTACAAATAAACCTGCTTTGGAATAGACACTTCCAGTGCAGATCTAGTGTCAAACTTTCACCCAGCTCTCAACTTAAAAGAAATTAAAATAGGCAGGCTGATATCACATCCCTCACTTCCCCGCCCCCTCTTTGCTCAAGCAATTCAACGTATGGAGTGCAGCTTTGATGCAAGCAGATCTCCATTTGTTCAATGTGGTAATTATCCAAAAGCAAGGCCACCTTGTGTCTTCAGAGTATTGACACAAAGCCAGAGATACCATGTTACCCATCGAGTTTCCTCTTTCCCTATCAATTCATAAGCGGCTACACTAGACCAGGTCTTTTGTCCCATTCTGTGAATTGGCTGCCTGGAGATAGGGGGTGAAAAAAGGTGCTTGCCAGGAAAGAGACATTTGCAATGTTCTCCATCATAAGAATGGGAACACATCACATCATAGCACTTTCACACCTCATGGCCCAAAGAAGAGCACAGTTACTCAATTCCAGGTCACATGAAGCAGTACAAATTCCCGCCTATGCCTCCCATTGTGCCAGTCTCACAACTTACATTTGGGACAATTTATTAATGGCATGCTGCTTTGTGAATGAGTTTTAAAAGTAGTCTCAACTTAGAAAATGCTCTTGTCAAAGCTTGAGACACGGGAAGAGAGGCACTCTAATCACTTGACCAGCTATATATCTTTTGCGCTACGTTGGGATATGTAGGAGAAGCCTCAAGGCTGCTGTTAGCTTTATCTGTTAGGGATGCCTCTAGCTCTGCCCAGGCCTGAGGAGCATTGCTCTTTATTGCCTGCGTGAACAATTGCGTTTGCTTCTTCAGTTGGTCCAGTTCAATTTGGGTTACCTGGTTCTGATGAATCAGTTCCTTGGTTTTCAAGGTGATCTCCAGCAATCCAGACCTGTGCAGCACAACAAAGGTATTTTGAAAGCGCCTGTGCTTGCGTTGCTGCTGCAACAATAGCTCAGGAGTAGTATAACGTTCTTCGGCTGCCAAAGGTGGGCTGCAGGTTGCTAATTGCACCATATGATGTACTGGATTCTCCATCTCAGGAGATTTGGAGTCTGATATCTGAAGGAGTCCAGCAGGGGAAAAGGGACTCAAACCTGGGTCCTTCTATTTGGCAGTAGAAATATACTGAAAGCCATCAATAGTTGACATTTTTCCATCTGCCATCAAAGCTGGAGAACTCTGCTGAGGAAAGTCCTGATCAGTAGAGTCAGGTGATACTTGAGGGAAAGCACTAGAGGGCAATAAACTAGTCTTATTGGACATAGCAGTATCTGTGCAAAGCCATTTCTGTCCACTGGTTCTCCCTCTTTCCTCCAGATCCCAGACATGATCTCTTTTGCTGGGATGTGTTGTCGTCTTTGCGCAGGAGTTCAGGATGGGCAGGTAATTAGTAGAGTCACTTCTCTTTTCACCAAGAAGGTAAGGGTTAATGGGAGGGCAGATGGCTGAATGAAGAAACACTAGCTGTGGCTGAGCTGGAATCACTTCAAAAGATGGCTGACCAGTCCAAGACTGAAGCTGCGATGAACTGCTTCCCTGAGAAGTATGGGTGGAAAAAGTGGAATTATCACAACTAACAGTGTAAGAAAATATGTTAGAAAAGTTTTATCAGAACAAGTGAGCCTAGTGCCAATCTCTGTAGACATCGTTGCTAAATGCTGCCAGTTATAATGCAATCTGAGTAGGTTTTACCTCCTATAAAAGCATTCTTCCCTTCTTGTGACATTTGAGGACACTGTTAGAGACAAAGCTGTAATTCAGAATCTATTTACTGCTGAACAGCAAATACGTTTAGAAGCCATTCAGTTTTAGCATTCCTATTTATGCTAACACAAGCTGGGAGCAACCCTGGACTTGAGGATATAATAAGAGAATAACAACAAGTGTCCAGACAACTTTGAAAGAAAGCCACAACACTTAAAGTTATGATTTTAAAAAACCATTCAGATGAATGCTGCACAAACATTCTATCTAGAAGTTGAAATTATATATTAGTTGAGACATAGGAACTCTAATCCTGTCTCCTATTCTTACAGCAAGTGGGTGAAACAGTCTCAGTTATTTCTAACACAGTAGGTGGTCACTAACAAGTGCGATAGTTTTAAAATTTACTGAAACCACATATTATACAAAAACCTAGCACCTGAAGTGTACCTAACGCCTATTAGCCCAAGGAGAAACACCTGTTCTACACACAAAGTTGCACCCTTTCAACACCACACCTTTGGTTAAACTGGTGCAAATTTGTGTGTTGACAAGCTGAAACCTATTACTGTGGGAGAAAAACACCTGTGCCGCCTCTCCCTTCCTAAAGTTACACCTCTGGCAATATTAAAAAATGAAATATTTGTAACATCATCAACCATCTTGATTTAATAAAAAAAAAAATCACTTACCACACTGATACTAATCGGCTTAAAATTGTGCCCTCAGCTAAACCTGTCCTAAGACACCCTACCTCCCATTTATTTGTCTCATCTACTTTTAATGGTGGGTCTTTTAGATGCCAATGCAGCAAAGCATTTAAACATGAGCTAGAGTCCATCTGTATTTAACAAAGCACTTTACCACACAATTAAGTGTTTTGATGAACAGCAAATGGTAGAGGAAGAATGATCCAGTGGTTAGGATGCTAGCCTGGGACTCAAGAGGCTCCACTTCAATTCCCTGGTATGCTGCCAGCGACCAGTATTACTTTGGGCAAACCATTTAGAGGCAGAGAAATTGTTTTTCATATGTAAAATATGAATATTATCTTCCTACTTCACATTGTGAGGTGCTCAGAGATTATGGTACTAGGGGGTTGTCAAGGTTTTTTCCCCCACTTTGAACTTTAGAGTACAAAAAGTGGGGACCTGCATGAACACTTCTAAGCTTAATTACTAGCTTAGATCTGGTACACTGCCACCAGCCAGAATTTAGTGTCTGGCACACTTTCTGTTCCCCCAAAACCTTCCCTGGGGAACACAGATCCAAACCCCTTGGATCTTAAAACAAGGAGGATTTAACCATCCCCCTTCCTTTCCCCCTACCAATCCCTGGTGAGTTCAGACCCAATCCCTTGGATCTTAAAACAAGGAAAAATCAATCAGGTTCTTCAAAAGAAAGCTTTTAATTAAAGAAAGAAAAGGTAAAAATCATCTCTGTAAAATCAGGATGAAAAATGCTTTATAGGGTACTTAAATTTATATAGTCCAAAGGAAACCCCCTCTAGCCTTAGGTTCAGAGTTACAGCAAACAGAGGTAAAAATCCTTCCAGCAAAAACAAACATTTACAAGTTGAGAAAACAAAAATAAGACTAATCTGCCTTGCCTGGCTATTACTTACAATTTTGAAACATGAAAGACTGATTCAGAAAGATTTGGAGAGCCTGGGTGTACGTCTGGTCCCTCTTAGTCCCAAGAGGGAACAACGAACAAAACAAAAAGCACAAACAAAGACTTCCCTCCACCAAGATTTGAAAGTACCTTGTCCCCCTATTGGTCCTCTGGTCAGGTGTCAGCCAGGTTTACTGAGCTTTTTAACCCTTTACAGGTAAAAGAGACATTAACCCTTAACCATCTGTTTATGAAAGGGGTCCATAAATAATTCAAATATACAGAATACAGATGGGCTGTAGAATTTGAAGCCTCAGGCTACATCTACAGCAAGTGGTAGGGGTGTAATTCCCCTGCTCATGTACATATACCTATGCTACCTCTCATCAACCTAGCACAAGTATAAATAGCAATGGAGCTGTGGTAGCAATGGCAGCAGCAGCAGAGGCATGGCTGAGTCACGCCAAGCACATACCCAACAATTTCAGGCAAGTTTGAACTCAGCATGGCTCAGCCTTGCTGCCATTACCAGTGCTACAGTGGCTACACTACTATTTATATTTGAGCTAGCATGAGTATGTGTACACAGGGGAAATCAATCTCCTAGCTAGCAGCATAGGCATAGCTTTAAAGGGCAAGCGCTTTGGTGCAAGGCCTGTCATTTACTATATGTTTGTACAAAACCTAGCATAAAGTAGCTCCAATTTGGTTGATGCTTCTACATGCTATCTTGCTCTTCTTTACTTTCCTGGATTCCTTTCTCATAATACATATTTTCCTATATTGTCTATTTCTTCCCTCCACCTTCCATCACTCATTTTTCCCCTTGACACTGTGTTCTCTGGTCTTTCATCTCCTACCAAAACCTCACTTTGTATCATTCTCCCTTTCTTTAAGTCATTCTATTCATCTCAGCCAATTCACATTTGGAAAGCTCACTTTACAGCTTTCATTTTAAAAAAAAGCTTAAATTTTGCAGTAGTCAACACCACCTGTCCAGAAAGGCTTTGTGTATGCATGGGTGAGTGACTTTTACAAGACTTGTAAAAACTTCGCAGATAAATTGCACTGAGTTTAACAGAATAAATTTTATCTTGTTTTTAGCAGAATTATAGTACCCTGCATTTTCACTTTAAAATCACCACAGCTGATCTGCACAGATAGTATGTGTTTCTATGTAGGAGGATGGTGCTGTTCTAGTAGTTCTCTTAAGCTGCTTCCCTTGTCTGAAACAGAGGAGAAAAAAGACAAAATGCTGATGGTCTAACCTGTGATAAAAAAAAAAAAAAATCTGTCTCATAGCTGTTGCACCAAGAATTGTGTAGGACAACAAATCAATAAACTCCCTTATTTTTGGCAACGATCACTGTATTCAAAGGATCATTCCAACACAGCTGACTGACCCAACATATCATGAGGCAGGAATGCATTTCATGATCATTAACCTATAATCATTGCTTTTGTTTACTGAAATAAAGTATTCCATTTTACTTTAACATGACTCCCACTTTATTTTATATAGAGGTCTGGACATGAAGATCAATGACTCAATGGACTATCTTCCTTGTTTATTCTTAACTTCTCTTCCTCACTCTACTACATTACAAAATTTCATAACTTAGGTATATTATAAAAAACCGGTAAAGTTTTGCTTGCACCATGCCCTGAGAAGTTTGTTAGCATACCAAGAGAGCCAGTATTTCATTTTCCACCTCTCACCCTGAAGGCATCAGTAGGAGAAGCTAGCCTAACCCCTACCTGACCGGAGATTTGTGCATCTGCTTAAACAGTTTGTCCACAATTTGCATGGGGGGGGGTGTATTTTGTCAAGCTAAAGTGAGCATGTCGTGGAGATCAAAGAACTGACTTCCCTATAAATGCCTACTCCAGACGTCTCTTTCATTGCACATCTTATCAGAGCCTCACTCTCTCTAAACTATAGTGAAGTTTAACCACATTTGCTTGCAACCATGCCAGCCTGGCCTGTGAATTTGTCAGATCTCACAAGAGAGTCAGGAGAGTCTAAACTTGGATTGTGGTTTCTCCTTGGAGGCTTCCCATTCATTTTTCCCCACTGCATTTTCAGGAATCTTTTGCTCAGATGGAAGGTTGAAGAAATTTTGGTCCTGCTCTGATAAGAGAGTTAGAAACATGGTTTCTCCCACACCTTATTTTAAGTTGTACGTGTTTCAAAAGTGGTTTACAATGTGCTGATAGACTGACAGAACAATGTGGCAGAGAAACTAATCAATTAATAAGTTCATTCAGTTGTTACAACTTAAGCCTTGAAATCTACTTTTTATTTAGCAATTGTTTAACATTTGATGCCGAATCATCTTAATTTAGACACAAAAATATAGATTTATTAGAACAGAAAAAGCTTTGACAAAAACCAATATAAGCAGAGATGGTTTCATATTTTATTAATTTTGAATTACATTTTAACATTTGCTTATACTATTGGAATCCAAAATCCTTCTTAAATACTTGAGATCTAGCAAGTGAAACTGACTATTCTAGTTTCACTGTCTAAGCTGAGTAAAATACTCCTGGGGGAATTCTGCACCCCTGCACACACACACAGAATTCACGTCCCCCGCAGATTCCTCCCCCACCCCGCAGAAATACATACTGCCAGGAAGGCACTGCAGATACACTTTTCACCCACCAGGGGCCATTGTGGTGCCAGAAGAGAGGGCAGCTGGCTCAGCCAGCCATGGAGAAGGAGGGGGAGAGGTGGTCTTCCTCACAGTGCGCTGCTCGCAGGGCCGCATATGGGGGGGATGGGCAGAACAGGGCACACAGAGTGCTGGGGAGGTCACACAGACTGGGGTTCAGAAAGACTAGTGGGGGGAAGACTGGGGCAGAGGTACAGGAGCTAGTTGGGGAACAGAATTGAGCAAGGGGCTGAATGGGAGTGGTGGTGCAAGGCCATATGGGGACGTGGGGGTGCAGGAACACATGGGGACAGTGGCAGATGTGCCTGACTGAATGGGAGAGGCTAGGAGTGAACCAGTGTCTGCATGAGGGAAGCTCCCCAACTCCCTCGCAATCCCTCCCCCCCCCCCCAAAAAAGCCCTCTTCCATACTTCTCCCACCCACACCCAACAACCCTCCACGTGCACTCCCAGGCTCCTTTCCAGCAATTACTTCTCTTTCTCTCAGTTCCATCACTAGAAGTAACTACCACAAGCCTTTGCGCTGCTTCCGAGGGGTACGGGAAATACAGTTCTGTATTGTAGGTTAAATTAATGATTACTCACAGTTCTGTATTAATATGCCTAGTAAGGAATCTATTTGTCAAAACACATTTCCTGACTCTGTCGTCTGTAGACATACTTGCCGACAGGTATTTTGAAATACATTACCAAAATTATTCAAACTGGCAGTTTTTTATATTGTGTTATTTTGACAAATAAAATATGCAGTTTGCAGAATTTTAAAATATTTTGCGCAGAATTTTAAATTTTTTGGCATAGAATTCCCCTAGGAGTAGTAAAGTAGCAAAGCATCAATGCAGAAAGTATGCCAGATTTCTAAAATTCTTTCATTTAAATAATCTGAGGTGCTAATAGTATTTTTTCTAAATATGTCTTATCTTTGCAGGAGCCCTTTAAAATAAAGAGATTTAACAAAGGTTTATGAGGCTTGAGAAACTTACGTTTGATCTATCTTCGTGATGCTAGCCTGCCTCTGGCCACGGACAGACTTACTCTAATAGATCTTCTACTGATACTACGATTCTATGAGTGTAGCAACAAGTTAGATGAATGTCACCCTTTAAAAGAGGTATTTGCAAAGTGCCCTTCTGAAAGGAAAATATATTTTCCAATATATTATTATTATTCCCCCCACACACCTGTTTGACCAGTGCATTTTTCATTATGACCACAGGAGAAAGTTCTGGGAAGGAATTGCTTGTGGTCAGTGAGTACTGCCAGGGCCCATCCTCTGTGTTCCAATACAATGCATTCAGCATAATCTCTGAGTTGGTCAGCTCCACAGAACTCTGACCTTCCATCTGGTAGATGCAAAGTCCAGTTATTCATTGTTTTATATGCAGCAAGCTTTCTAAGCTCCCACCCATTTCCTGATTCCATACTGTTCAATCAGATTGTGCACAATGCTGCTAATTTGATTTTGGACTTCAACTAACATGGGCTTCATTCATTGTCTGATGGCTGCTCAGTGGCCTCTGATTTTAAGTAGTAATTTTCAGTGATGGATTTTTTTTTTTAAAGTGGACCTTTCCTCACAACTGGCACCCTTGTAGTAGTATCAGAGAGGCCAAGGATTGTACTCTGTCTTCATGCCTATTCAATCTATTAAAGCATACTAAAGTATGACAGTGTTGCAGAATCTTGCACTGTCAGTTTGCTATGGCTGTTCTGTACCTAGGGCCTCATATCTCCATCAATCACTCACCTTTCACAAAATTATTTTTTCTAATGAAAGGGAAAGATTATTGCATAGTTTTGGTGTGTATTAAAACTCTACTTGGATGTGCCATTTTAGTCAACCTTACAAAAATTACTCTAGTGTAACAGGCTGTTTGACATTCTGATCATATGTAACTCAATAAGTCATGCAATGACCAAGTAGGAGCCCCTTTTCCTAGACAGTAGCTAAAATGAAAAATATGCTCATTAGAAGTAGAGACTCAAGCAAACCTCAATACCATGCAGATTGACAAAATGAGCTTTAGAAGAGTATTAAATCTTGGTTTTTAAAGTTTTTAGTACACTTCTACCCCGATATAACGCGACTGATATAACATGAATTTGAATATAACGCGGTAAAGCAGTGCTCCGGGGAGTGGGAAGCGGGGCTGCATGCTCTGGCAGATTAAAGCAAGTTCGATATAATGCGGTTTCACCAATAACGTGGTAAGATTTTTTGGCTCATGAGGACAGCGTTATATCAGGGTAGAGGTGTAGTTACAGGATTTTCAAACTTGCCCTATACACAAGTTCTCCCACCCTTCCACATATGAGTTTTCTGGAACTGTAAAAAGATACATTTGTTAAGCAAACTGTGAAGTTTAAAGGAGACAACAGGAGGAAAATTAATTATCTTTTTCTAAACCTGAGACTACAGATTCTTTGTCAGATTCAGCTGCTGGCATGCTGAACTGATGCGTCACTCTCTTCATGTCCATCACATTGCCCAATTTGGTTAACAGCCTTCTGGGGCTCTCTCTAGATGGGTACTTTCTCTCCATGCTTTTACAGTGCTGGAGACAGAGTTGTCAACACTTTTTCCATTGGGGTGGGAGAATGGGGAGGAAGAAATCTGGAAGAAAAAAAACAAACAAAACCAACCCAAGTCCCTCTGAAGCTGAGGAAGCTAATTCCACTAATGCAGAATAAGCTTTGCAATAAGAGAAGCTTATCTGGGATGCATTAACAGGTGTGTTGCGAGCAAGACACAAGAAGTCATTCTTCCGTTCTACTCTGCGCTGGTTAGGCCTCAACTGGAATATTGTGTCCAGTTCTGGGCACCACATTTCAGGAAAGATGTGGAGAAATTGGAGAGGGTCCTGAGAAGAGCAACAAGAATGATTAAAGGTCCTAAGAACATGACCTATGAAGGAAGGCTGAAAGAATTGGGTTTGTTTAGTTTGGAAAAGAGAAGACTGAGAGGGGACATGATAGCAGTTTTCAGGTATCTAAAAGGATGTCATAAGGAGAGAGAAAAACTTGTTCACCTCAGCCTCGAAGGATAGAACAAGAAGCAATGGGCTTAAACTGCAGCAAGGGAGGTTTAGGTTGGACATTAGGAGAAAGTTCCTAACTGTCAGGGTGGTTAAACACTGGAATAAACTGCCTAGGGAGGTTGTGGAATCTCCATCTCTGGAGATATTTAAGAGTATGTTAGATAAATGTCTATCAGGGATGGTCTAGACAGTATTTGGTCCTGCCATGAGGGCAGGGGACTGGACTCAATGACCTCTTGAGGTCCCTTCCAGTCCTAGAGTCTATGAATCTCTCTCTGACAAGCCCTTGAAATTATATTAACAGTTGGTTATCTCACATGCAGCTCTAGATTTGCCACTTTTATAAAAAGTTCAGGTTAGTACGTGGACTGTCAATAATAGCAGAGCTTATTCCCTGTAAACCTCCCTCTCTAAACTTTATAACCTAGAGTGCTAAAAATGCACAACTCAATATTGCGTCAAATACATATTATTATTATAGGCTGTGCTAATAAAAATGCCTATAGGTAAGGTTGCCTGACCATTTACATTAGACAACATAGTTTTCAGTTGCTTAGCTTTACCAGACTGCTTGGGTTGAAATTTTCCATGCTGGTTGTCTGTCTCAGGTTAAGCAGTTTTATTTTATTTTTATTTATTTATTTATTTATTTATTTAAAACAGAGTTACAGCTAAGTTCTTCTCATTCTGAAAAATGGCTGGTTAGGAAATATGATGATTTGTTTTGTTGTTAAAAATTCTTACAACTATTTCACTGAGAATCTCTAGCTCCTCCATGCTTTGGAGCACAAACTTGACATCTGGCAGGGGAGTTGCCCTGGTGTCAAGAATGTGCCTTTTATCATCCTTGTGAAAGTCCACCTAAGTTTGGCCAAGTTGTGAGCCTCTGAAACTCTGAGTTCATGCATGTTCAGTAGAGACTTGTTGGAATTCACAGCTAAATTCTCCAAAGATTTCATCTACACCAGGCGTCTCAAACACAATTTACCTTAGGTCCAGTGCCAGTCCTCAAATCCTCCCAATGGGCCAATAGTGTCACTGAAGATGTTGTTCAGAAAAGAAAACATTTATAATGTATTTTTTATTTTGAATTTCTTAGAAATAATAAAACTGTCACACAGCTTTATATAATTCTTTGCCTGCCAGAGAGTTTTTAGTGTTTGCCAGACACCTGGCAATGCTTCAGTTCTGTCAGTTTTATTGTTTGGCCTCAGTGACTGAGCAGTTGAAACCTTCAGGATTGCAGCAAGGTGTGCATCAGATAGCTGTGTTTGGTATTTTGACTTGTTTATATTCATTGTGGGGAAAAAAGTGATGCTGCCTTCATGGCTGACTCTGCCTGGCAACTAGTGATGGTATCTCTGTTCCTCTACCTCAGCCAATGGGAGCTGCAGCAGGCAGCACCTGCAGCAGATAGCCACGCTGCCAGCTCTATCTGTCTCTCCCCTCTGCGGGACGCAGTGGGGAGGTTCTCGGGCCACTGATGGCCCATGGGCCGGGACGTTGAGACTCCTGATCTATATTGAGCATGCCTCTGGGGCTAGCAGGACTTTTCCTGCAGTTGTTCCTCCCAGCAGCTAGGGGCTGCTGAGGCAGCAAGCACAAGAACTATGGGAATCAATAAAGTTCTACATGACTACAATTTTGTTTTTTTCAGTGATGTTACAAGAATGCTAAAGTTGCAGAGTCACACCCTTGCAAGTCCACTCTAATCACACACTGTTTTTTCCCCAAAAGCCCATTGCCAACCGTTGACAAGAAGGTGTATCAACAGAGGGAAAATTACTTTTTGTAGTGACCCAGCCACTCCCTGTCTTTATTTAGGCCTAATCTGATGTTGTCAAGTTTGCAAATTAATTCCATTCTGCAGTTTCTCCTTGAAGTCTGTTTCTGAAGTTTTTTTTGTTGAAGAATAGCCACTTTTAAGTTTGTTATTGAGTGTCCAGGGAGATTGAAGTGCTTGCCTACTGGTTTTTGAATGTTACAATTCTTGATGTCTGATTTGTGTCCATTTATTCTTTTGTGTAGAGACTGTCCAGTTTGGCCAATGTACATGGCATTGATGGCATATATCACACTGGTAGATGTGCAGGTGAACGAGTCCTTGATGGTGTGGCTGATGTGGTTAGGTCCTATGATGCTGTCCCTTGAATAGATATGCAGACAGAGCTGGCAATGAGGTTTGCTGCAGTGATTGGTTCCTGGGTTAGTGTTTCTGTTGTGTGGTGTGTAGCTGCTGGTGAGTATTTGCTGCAGGTTGGGGGGCTGTCTGTAGGCGAGGACTGGCCTGTCTCTCAAGATCTGTGAGAGTGAAGGATCGTCCTCCAGGATAACTTGTAGATCCTTGATGATGCGCTGGAGATGTTTTAGTTGGGGGCTGTAGGTGATGGCTAGTGGCGTTCTGTTACTTTCTTTGTTGGGTCTGTCCTGTAGTAGGTGACTTCTGGGTACCCTTCTGGCTCAGTCTGATACTCACATCTTCTTGTCAACAGTTAGGAATGAGCCACATCCACCCTGATTGAATTGGCCTCATTAGCACTGACCCTCTACTCAGTAAGACAACTCCGATCTTTTCATTTGCTGTATATTTATACTTGCCTACTGTATTTTTCACTCCATGCATCTGATGAAGTAGGTTATAGCCCACACAAGCTTATGCCCAAATAAATTTGTTAGGGTATGTCTACACTACGAAATGAGGTTGATTTTATAGAAGTCGATTGCATACGTCCACACTAAGCGCATTAAGTAGACGGAGTGCGTCCTCACTACCATAGCTAGCATCGACTTATGGAGCAGTGCTCTGTAGGTAGCTATCCCACAGTTCCCACAGTCTCTGCCACCCATTGGAATTCTGGTTTAAGCTCCCCAATTCCTGATGGGATAAAAACATTGTCGCGGGTGGCTTTGGGTACATGTTGTCATTCTCCCCCTTCCTCCGTGAAAGCAACGTCAGACAATCGTTTCATGCCTTTTTTCCGTGCAGATGCCATACCACAGCAAGCATGCAGCCCGCTCAGCTCACCGACACCACCGCTCTTGTGTCCTGGGTGCTGCTGTCAGCAGACAGTGCAGTAAGACTGCTAACCGTCGTCATACACCGCTTCCGCTGCAACTGTGCTCTGGTGCTCGTCTCAGCAGTGTATTTCTCCATGTTGTCTGTCACGTGTTCTTCCTCGGGAAATGTTTGTGGTGCTAACTGTCATCCTCTACCACTTCTGCTGCAACTCTGCTCTCCTGCTCACGCCATACCACGGGAAGCATGGAGTCCGCTCAGCTCCCCGTCACTGCCGCTTTTGTGAGCATTGTAAACACCTCATGCATTATCCTGCAGTATGTGCAGAAGCTGCAAAAGCAGGGCGAGGAGGCGATGACAGCGCAATCATGATAGTGATGAGGACATGGACACAGACTTCTCTCAAAGCACAGACGCTGGCAATTTGAACATTGTGGTGGTAACTGGGCAAGTTCCTATTGTGGAACGCCAATTCTGGGCCCAGGAAACAAGCACAGACTGGCAGGACCACATAGTGTTGCAGGTCTGGGATGATTCCCAGAGGCTGCAAAACTTTCGCATGCGTAGGGGCACTTTCAAGGAACTTTGTGACTTGCTTTCCCCTGCCCTGAAGTGCAAGAATACCAAGATGAAAGCAGCCCTCACAGTTGAGAAGTGAGTGGCGATAGCCCTCTGGAAGCTTGCAACGCCAGACAGCTACCGGTCAGTCAGGAATCAATTTTGAGTGGGCAAATCTACTGTGGGGGCTGCTGTGATCCAAGTGGCCAACGCAATCACTGAGCTGCTGCTATCAAGGGTAGTGACTCTGGGAAATGTGCAGGTCATAGTGGATGGTTTTGCTGCAATGGGGTTCCCTAACTGCGGTGGAGCGATAGACAGAACACATATCCCGATCTTGGGACCAGACCACCTTGGCAGCCAGTATGTAAACCGCAAGGGGTACTTTTCAATGGTGCTGCAAGCACTGGTGGATCACAAGGGACATTTCACCGACATCAACGTGGGATGGCTGGGAAAGGTGCATGATGCTTGCACCTTCAGGAACTCTGCTGCAGGAAGGAACTTACTTCCCAGACCAGAAAATTACCATTGGGGATGTTGAAATGCCTATAGTTATCCTAGGGGACCCAGCCTACCCCTTAATGCCATGGCTCATGAAGTCATACAGAGGCACCATGGACAACTATAGGCTGAACAAGTGCAGAATGGTGGCAGAATGTGCATTTGGACATTTAAAAGCTCGATGGTGCAGTTTACTGATTAGGTTAGACCTCAACGAAACCAATATCCCCATTGTTATTGCTACTTGCTGTGTACTCCACAATATCTTTGAGAATAAGGGGGAGACGTTTACAGCAGAGTCGGAGGTTAAGGCAAATCGCCTGGCCGCTGGTTACGCACAGCCCAACACCAGGGTGGTTAGAAGAGCACAGCAGGGCACCCTGCGCATCAGAGAAGCTTTGAAAACCAGTTTCATGACTGGCCAGGCTATGGTGTGACAGTCCTTTTTGTTTCTCCTTGATGAAAACCCACCCCCTTAGTTGACTCTACTTCCCTGTAAGCCAACCGTCTTCCCCACTTTGATCACCGCTTGCAGAGGCAATAAAGTCATTGTTTCAAAATCATGCATTCTTTATTAATTCATCACACAAATAGGGGGAAAACTTGCAAGGTAGCCTGGGAGAGGTGGGTGAGGAGGGAAGCACCGGGTGGGGTGCTGGATCAGGGAAGGACAAGGCCACACTACAATCCAAAACTTATTGAATGCCAGCCTTCTGTTGCTTGGGCAATCTTCTGGGGTGGAGTGGCTGGGTGCCCATAGCCTCCTTCCTCTCCCCCTGCGTTCTTGGGCATCTGAGTGAGGAGGATATGGAAATTGGGGAGGAGTGCAGGCAGTTATACAGGGGCTACAGTGGTGGTCTGTGCTCCTGCTGCCTTTCCCACAGCTCCACCAGATGCCTAAGCATGTCAGTTTGCTCCCCCAATAGCCTCAGCACTGCATCCTGCCTCCTCTCACCATGCTCCTCCCTCCTCTCATCGTGTTCATTTAATGCTTTCCTAGACTCTGCCATTGTTTGCCTCCATGCATTCTGCTGAGCTCTTTCAGTGCGGGAGGACTGCTTCAGCTCTGAGAACATGTCATCGCAAGTGCATTTTTTTCACCTTCTAATCTGCACTAACCTCTGGGACGGAGATGATGGGGGAGCATAGAAACATTTGCAGCTGCGGGAGGAAAAAAGGAGAGAGTAGTATTTAAAAAGATACATTTTAGAGAACAAAGGGAAGACTATTTCACACTGAATCAAGCAATTCTCATTACATAGGACATGTGCTTTTGGTACAAGATCGTATTTTGCCTCTGTGACGAAGTGGGACTGTTCTTAATGTTTTCTCTGACTACTGCGTGGGTGCCTCAGTTTCTGGCCGACACACTGTCTCCTGGCAACTAATGGACCGGGCCCTTCCCTCCTGCAAGGGGATGCTAAAGCTGTGGGAGAACAAAAAGGTCAGGTGACCTCCTGGCCTAGGAAAGGAACTCAGCAGAGAAGAAGGGGCTGGATGGGGTTTCAGTTTGAAGCTGACTGGGGACAGGAAGTAAGAGCAGATGGGGTTGTCTGGCTCGCTGGGCCCCAGAATGGACCCGGCTGAGGGGCCCCGTTCTCTGTACCTACAAGCTCTGTTTTAGATTGTGTTCCTGTCATCTAATAAACCTCTGTTTTACTGGCTGGCTAAAAGTCACATCTGACTGTGAAGTGGGGGTGCATGACCTGGTAGCTTCCCCAGGACCCTGCCTGGGTGAACTTATTGTGGAAAGCGCATGGAGGGGCATGTGCTGAATGTTCCAAGGTCAGACCCAGGAAGATGAAGCCATGTAAGCTTCTTGCCCTAAAGACAGTCTGCTCCAAGGGAGAGGAGGCTCCCCAAAGTCCTGACTGGCTTTGTGGGGAGCAGTTCCAGAGCATCGCCCGGGGACTCTGTAACAGCCTCTCATATTGAGTGCCTGCTGGTTTGGTGGGAGACATCACAGACGCTCTGCTGGGCAACAGAATTTGGCTTGCAGGCAGCCATGGTAAGGCAAAGGGTTTTGGCTTCTTCAACCTCATAACATGCGGGAATGGTTTCAAACAGCAGCGCCCTCCTTTCCCATACCAAGCAAAGCCCACTGGACTGGCCATTTAAAAGGATGGGCTGCAGTATCAGGGAAGATCCCTGTCAACCAAACGTGAACAGTTCAGCATGAATGGGCCTCCCACCACTGCGTGGCTAACAGCGAGGATGATTTCTTTTCAGACAAAGGCAAACAGCCGAGCAGGAACGGGCACCTCTGAATGTCCCT
This sequence comes from Gopherus evgoodei, assembly GCF_007399415.2. Lineage (NCBI taxonomy): Eukaryota > Metazoa > Chordata > Testudines > Testudinidae > Gopherus > Gopherus evgoodei. The sequence continues at coordinate 43,689,454 of NC_044325.1, forward strand.
TTACACAAATTTCCCGTATTTCAACCAGGTGACTATGAATGATATCACTTTCCTGAGGCTAACACAGAGAGATAAAGAACGAATGTTGCTTGAATGTCACCAAAACCTGGGACCATTTGCTGCAATGCTTTGTTCTGCAATGATTCCAGACTACTTGCTACTGGCTTGGCATGGTAAAGTGTCCTACCATGGAGGACGGAATAAGGCTGCTCTCCCCATAAATACTCTGCAAAGGCTTTTAGAGTACCTCCAGGAGAGCTTCATGGAGACGTCCCCGAAGGATTTCTACTCCATCCCCAGACACGTTAACAGACTTTTCCAGTAGCTATACTGGCTGCGAATGCATCCCAAGTGCATCCCAAGTTTTCAGGGCAAATAAATCATTAAACACGCTTGCTTTTAAACCCTGTATTATATTTACAAAAGTACACTCACCAGAGGTGCCTTCTCTGGCTTCACGGTCCAGGAGCCTGCCTTGAGAGGGTTAGGAGGGTATTGGCTCCAGGATGATGAACGGTTCCTGGGTGCCGGAAAGAAGGGATTCTCCGCTTGCCTGCTGTGTGCTATCCTCAACCTCCTCCTCCTTTTCCTCATCCACAAAATCTTCATCCCTGTTGCATGAGACTCCTCCCTTGCAGGTGTCCACAGACAGTGGTGGGGAAGTAGTGGGGGGTCACCCCTAGAATTGCATGCAGCTCATCATACAAGCAGCACGTATGGGGCTCTGACCCAGAGCGACCATTTACCTCCTTTGTTTTTTGATAGGCTTGCCTGAGCTCCTTAATTTTCACATGGCACTGCTGTGCGTCCCTGTTGCAGCCTCTGTCCATCATGCCCTTGGAGATTTTGGCAAATATACTGGCATTTCGTCTTTTGGAACAGAGTTCTGCCTGCATGGATTCTTCTCCTCATACAGCAATCAGATCTAGTACCTCCCGTTTGGTCCATGCTGGAGCTCTTTTGCGATTCTGGGACTGCATGGTCACCTGTGCTGATCAGCTCACCACACTGGCCAAACAGGAAATAAAATTCAAAAATTCCCAGGGCTTTTCCTGTCTACCTGGCCAGTGCATCTGAGCTGAGTGTGCTGTCCAGGATGATCACAATGGAGCACTCCGAGATAACTCCCAGAGGCCAATACTGTTGAATTGCATCCACACTACCCCAACTTCGACCCAGCGAGGTTGATTTTAGCACTAAACCCCTCGCCGGGGAGAAGTACCAAGATTGATTTTAAGAGCCCTTTAAGTCAACAAAACAGGCTTGGTCGTGTGGATGGGTGCAGAGTTAAATCAACTTAAAGCTGCTAAATTCAACCTACACTTGTAGTGTAGACCAGGGCCTTAGTCTCTAAGGTGTCACAAGGACTCCTTGTAGTTTTTGCTGATCCAGACTAACACGGCATCTCCCTCTGAAACCTGAACTAAAATTGTTTCATACTGGAATTTAGTTAGCACACTATATGATAAGATTCACCTGGAGAAGACTCTCTGCATAAATATTCCCAACTCTGTAAAGACTCTTAAATAAGCTACTAATTCCTTACGTGTGACATGTGAATTAGTAAATGGAAATGTAATTTCTTGTATTGAACTGAGGAAAGGCAATGCCTGGCTCTGCTTCATTACTGTGAAGCTCAACAGTATGGTGACCCAGTTAAGTTATATATATTTATAGCCACTGTCTTATCTGTAATTAAATCAATGGTCCTTTGTGTAAAGTGGAATACTCATGTATATTTTAATTTCCTTACAAAGAATGCTGTCAGTGAGCTAATTGGAGACCTTTAGGAAGTGGAAGTATATTCAGAATGTGCATGCATCTTCAGGGAATGAAGTGTAGATAGAAGACTAAAGATGTAGCTCCATTCCCATTTCCCCAAATAGAGAGAACTGACTAAAAATCGAAGATTATTCAAACCAAACCAAACCACTGTGTTAAGGGGAGTTAAGGTTGCTTAAGCCACGTCTATACTGAAGACTTCTGCCAGCCTAGCTATTTTGGACAGGGGTACAATCCCTGACCAACATAGATATGCTAGCAAAAGTCCCTAGGTAGACACAGCTATTTGTGCAAAACACAGTTTTGCCAGTGTAGCTTGTTTTGTACAGTTTTGCTGGAATAAGATGGGTCCACACCAGAAGTATTTTACCAGTACAGTATACTGGTATATCTATACTGGTAAAGTGCTCCTGGCATAGACACGGTTTCAGAAGTGCCTTTTCTTCCCACACCCTTTCAGAACATGAAAGCTTGAAGTCTGAAATTATACTATGAAAACCATAAAAAAGGTACAATTAAGATAGTACTTCCCACACTCCCACGTCCTTCAATTTGCCCTTTTAGAGTGGGACAGGCATAACTCAAACTTCTGAAAATGAAGGAAATGAAGAGCCATTTCTTCACTTAGAGAGACAAGATAAGGTAAGTCAGACTTTTGTTAGAGAAAGTTGAGGGGACTAGTGTTGGCAAGCTGATCATATGACTGGTTAAATAGCACCACCTGAATGCCTATTATTTGACCATGGGCAAATACTGTCAAATATTTGAGCAAGAATGCCCTAATGTAGGGGGTGGCCTACTTTTTGATTGCATCATGGTCTCATCTGTTAGTAAGACATTTAATTATATGCTAACACTACTGGGGGGGTGGGGAGCACTAACTGAAAATTCAACATCTTGATTGGTTGTAATCTTCTAAACAAACGCTGTACATACCTATATATTTATTTGTTCACCTGGCTATCAGTGTACATAGCAGTTTATAAAGTACATTAAACATTAAAAAACATGGTCTCTGCCCCCAAAGTGCCTACAATGTAAACTGACTGGACAAACATACAGAAATTAATTCAAAAGGGAATGGTAGAAGGGAGCCTCCTCCTTCAACACAAAGAGAATAGATGTACAGCCATTAAGCTGCTTGACGAATTGGGCCGCTGCCTGTCTAGCGTAAGTGCACTTTAAATGCTCTTTTTTATAGTTGATAAGTATTTAATTTCTGTTTAATTTCACGTCTGTTCTTTAATTGTTCAGTCTTGAATAACATTCACATTTAAATGCTAACATAATATTGTTTTAAAAGGTAATATTGTGTCTTTTTTTTTTTTTTTTTTTTTTACAATTTTATTCAATTTTTCTATACAAAAATAATTCAGTTAAGTAACTTGTTTTTTGTAATCATGCACAAGTATCTAAGGCTAAGCCTACTAGATACCATAAAAAATTACTTTGTTTTTAAACCGTTCTAATATATTCATGTTTTGATAATATCTGACCAATATTTGACTGGTCAGCTGACCAATTATTTTTGGATCAGTCAAATATCCAACCATTGGGAGGACAGGACAGAGGAATTTATTAAGCCTAATGCTTTTTCATAAATGTTTTCATGATTTAAGATGACAAAAAACAAAAAAAACACACAGCATGTTTGGATCCAAACTTTCCTTTGCAGTTCTGCAGTATAGACAACTGATTTGTGCTAATGCATGAGAAATAAAAAGAGAACCAGACATTTGCATAAACACTAAAAATTAATTTTAGAAATTATTTACGTTTTATTACTCTTAGATGTTATTAGTTACACAGGTAGGAAATGTGTTTTTAAAAGCAACATTTTGCTCTAGTATGATTGCTTTAGAGAATAGTTCTGGTATGAAAAGTGAACTGTAAAATGAGAACAGAGGAATTTCTATAAGGGGTCAGATCAGTGGTCCATGAAGTCCAGTATCCAGTCTCCAAAAGAGGACAATGCAAGATGATGCAATAAACCATGTACAGGAATAAACCTACTCATAATTTTATTTTGAGCTCATGACAGCTAGTAGTTGACTGATGCCTTGAGGCATAAATATTCATATCCACTACAAATTTTCATTCTGTCTAATAACTGTGGTTGGTTTCCTAATCCACAGCAGAATTTCTAAGAAGTTTAGATATTGTAAGTTCTTGGCCTTGACATCTTGTGGCAGAGAGTTATACAGGTTAACTAGATAATAGTGCTGAGATATTATGATGATTAACACTAGGTAAAACTAAGATAGACAGACTAATGCTTAATGAAAGAGTGTATCTTTAATGATCCTTTCCCTCTGCCTCTATTTCTGCTATCTGCATGTTAAATCCTATCTGCTGACCTGTTAGCATTTACAGAGCCAATGTAACTGTGGAAGACCAAGCCAGATTCTACCCCAGCCTGTGCATCATTAACAGAATCATTAGTTAAGTTTTTAATGAAGAATGTTTATTACTCAAGGGGAAATACAGTTTGAGAAAGTATGTATCTGATAGATTCTCACATCACAGGTGAAATTAACATTTACAGTAAATAAGAATAAGATCTGACATTTAATCTATTAATTTTATCTAGAGTTATCACTCACTAAAAATAAATATGGACCCCAGGATTCTGCAGTAACTGCACATTAGTGGCCCAACTCAGTGTATGCGAGAGATGGAATCATTGCCCCATCTCTTTCTTGATCACTTATCCCTCCCTAAGACAGATAGGGGCGTTTCTTTGTAATCAGTTCATATGTACTGATAAGACACATTAACCACTGAACAATTTAACCAGAGACTGAGTCACATCGGAGGGTTTATCCCTTGAAGAGATTAGGAAAGGGTATAACAGGAATATACCACCCATGGGCTCGATCACAGTAACACTGAAATGGGAAAAATTTGGAAGTGTGATAGGGAGAGCAATAACATTTGCCCATTTCCCCCTACACCATTTTTTTTATTTTTGTTTTTTAAAGCACTAGGAGCTATGCAATGCTTGAGTTTTAATAGGATACTAAATCTCATAAATGTAATTCACTGCTTTTAGTCTGGCTCAGATCACTTAGCCAGTGAAAGCTGTAACCATCCAGCAGTTGCTCAGTGGCACATATGAAATAAATAGGTAGGTCCAAGTCTAGTGAGCAGGAGTCTATTTCACAACACCCCCCGCCCCATCATAATGGGTATAAATTGAACTGATGACCTTGTGAGCAATCTAAGCACAGGGAAGGCAGCAATTTAAACACAGAAGTTAGGCAGTGGAAGCGGCCACACCAGTATGCCTTTCCTCTGTGCTCCCTCCAATAACATGGGGAGGAATTCAGCCTCCAGGACTGTTATCGGTAACAGACATACCATTAAAAAAGGGAAGGCTTTCGAGTAAGATGTGGGATCATCTCAGCACGGCGCACGGAAGCGATGTCATTATCAAACACCATTTCTCAAGGCTCACGTGTTCCCGGCTAAACCTGCAGGCAACAGCAGGGCCACACCACCGCCCTTGCGGGACACCCCCAAACTAGGTGCCCGCTGGACACCCTGATGTCGGATCACACAGCCCCCTCTTTGCGCTCCTTGGCCCTCTTCTCCGCTACACCCTAAATGCCCCCCCCCGACTGACCCGGTTATGCCCCCATCAGGCCGCCACCTCAAGCCCCCACACGTCATCCCCCCAGAGCCCCCACTTTAAGTGTGCCCCCCCTGCGCTCACCACCCCTCATTAGGCTCCCTCCTCACCTTCTCCCGCAGCTCCAGTGCGCCTCCACGAATCCAGCTCCCCCGCCCCTCGCCCACCTGGGCACAGGTGCTACTAGCGGCTCTCCCTCCAGCAGCACTCCGACTCTCTCCGGCTGCCCTCCCAAGCAGCGCATGCGTCCGACCGGCAACATAGAGTACAAACCGCACCATCGCCTAGAGTAGCCCTGTCTTGAGGTCCCTCTTCCGTTTCCATCCTGGAGTGGGTGGGGTCTGTGCGGCCACGCCCACCACTTCCGGCTTTCCCCGCACCTAAGATGGCGGGTGGAAGGGCTTTGACACTTTTCTAGGCTTAACATTGAGTCACGTCTAGGGTAGCTTCAGTGCGTTTGCGTGGAACGAGCTCCAGCCTCTCTTTTTCTGCTTGATCGACCTGAGCAGCTCTACTGCGCACGCGCGGCCAGGTCTGCCGTCCATTTTTTTATGGCGCCACCTGCGTCTCTAGATGCGAAGTACGCGAGGGAGAGTGCGCCTACCCCTTTGTGTGTGTGACAGGGAGCCTACGTGCTGGGCCACCGTGCCCGCAGCCTACCTTACTCCTCAGTCGGGGGCCGCAGGACTGGGCATGAAGAGGGAAGGGGCAAAGCGAGAGGGAATGAGGAGAGGGAGCTGCAACTGCTTGGTAAGCAGCTACAGCCCTCAATAAAACCTCCACGATGTGTATCGGCCAAAGGCTGTTATCTGCGCCTGTCAGCCTTGGGCATCCAAAGAGGCTCGATGGAAGAAGAGGATGGGATCTGAGGTTGCCAGGATTAGTCTCCCTCATGTTTAAAACTTAAAAGTACCGCAGACTGGCCTTTCTCCTACCATGATTTATCACCAGCACTACATTGGAAGGGAGCATCTTCATTAAAGGGCAAGTGGTTATCCCTACCCCAAACTGACTTGTACAGGATAGTGTGCAAGCCTTGAGTACTAGCCAAATGCCTGCTTGTGGGGTTTGATTCTTTTATGGCTCAGAGTGATGAATGGAGTCTGCAGGCTGGATAGACCATGAGTTCCTGAGGCTTTTGGATGGTCTGAATACAGTATAAAGGGGTAACAACACAGCCCCCTTGAGTGACAGTCTTTTCTACAGTCTTTTTGGCCAAAATAATGAGGGTGTTTAAGGGATGGGGAGAACAAAGGAGGAAACAGCAGAATATTAAAGTATTTGGCCAAAGGGAGGGGGATGCAGCAAAATGAGGTAATTAGGAGACCTAGAAAGCAAGTGAAGAGAAGTACCCCTACCCTTCCAGATGATTGTGAAAATCAGCTAGTGGAATAAATATGAGAGTATGATGCCCCATAAGTGCTGGAGAAACCAGGCCCAATGATCAAGAGAGAGACCCTGTTCAGGCCTAATGGAGACAAGATATTGTGACTAGAGTAGTCTCATGAACTCTGCCAGAAATGGGAATTTACCTGCTCCATGTGCAAGTCTGCCAAAGACAGAATGATTTGCCTTTGGATATGAAGAGCAGTTTTACAGAGAGTTAATATAAAGACTAAAATAAATTCTTTGAGCAGAAGTGGAGAGAAACAATAATAAATACATTCAGATGGTGTTTGTGTTCAAGAATCTGAAACATCCCCATTAAAAATGGCAAACATAGGCCAATAAATTCCTGAATGGGTGAGAAGAGGAAATCACCTCCAACCCAAACTTACAGTGGATAAAACAACCAGTCACAAATGGAAAAGGAAACAAAAATGCCTTGAGTGTCAATTGAAAGGATGACCCAGATGAGGTAGGGATTTCTCATCCTATTGAAATTGTACCACAGGATGGCAAGCACCTCCAACCTCATTAGTCTTAAGTGCTCTGAAGGGACACAAAGAAGGAAACAGGTAGGCTGTTCCTACAATATATTATTTGAGGCTTTAAATAATAACATTGGGCCTCTATTAGAACATCAGATCCAAACAACACACCTCTTGACTTTGGGGAATGTCAGATTCAGTGTGTTAGATTCAGATCTCAAGACTAGGTGTTGTGAATCCCTTTCTATTTCCAGATTTGGAGAAGGAGGAAAGATTACAAGAATACTGTTTTAATTTATCTCCTACTCCCAGGCCCGTCCCTGGTTTCTCCAAGCCCTTCCTGACCCCCAGAGGTATCCCTCACTGGGCTCTCAGTATAAGGTTATGAACCTGGGTGTTGGTAGGAGGGTTTGGGGGGTGGGGCAGTCTGTGTGTGGTGTGGGAGTGTTTTGGAAGTGGTGAAGATCAGCCATTCACCTCAGATGGTGCCAACATCAGGGAAGAATGACCCCAGACTTCCATGCAAAAGACAACACCAGGTAGGAAGACAGGTGTTGGGGAGGGTCTCTCAAGGGTCTATTGGATAGTTTGGGTAAGCATCTGAACTTTTAAATATTTATCTGAAACAAACACCAAATCATTTGAAGCCCAACCCACCCCTTTCATTAAAATGTTTGTTTGTTTTTTTGCAGTGTTGGGGCCAGTTTCCTTTGTGCTCTTATATGCATTTTTGCTTATGTGAGGATCTGGTTTACCATACGCTTTTATGTGGATATTGACAGTGCTGAAAGGCTACTTTTGCCTCTTCCTATGTATATTCATGCATTGCTGAAGCTATTTTCCTGTATGCTACATGTACATGTTTCTATATTAATTATGGCTACTCTAAAGATTGCTTTCCTGTGGGCTTGTATTTGAATGTGAGCAACGTTGGAAGTGTGTTTACTGCATGCTCCCATATATCTTTAGCTGTGTTGTGCCTCTTGTACTGCATGTTCTTCAGTGTGTGTTTTGTCAATTTTCAGAGAAGGAGAGAACATCATTTAGTTCTTGCTCCTATAAGTATATTTGTATTGTTGAGCTTGGAATTTGCATGTTTTTTATTTTTTTATCTCTATAATACTAGAAGCAGGGCAAAATTATTCAAAGGTGAGAAAAATATTATATTTATTTTAGTGAAGTCTGTCAGGGGAAACTTGGAAAGTATATAGTCCTCCATATTCTAAAGCAGGAGTCGGCAACCTTACAGTAGTGTTGTGCCGAGTCTTCATTTATTCACTCTAATTTAAGGTTTTACGTGCTGATAATACATTTTAATGTTTTTAGAAGGTCTCTTTCTATAAGTCTGTAATACATAACTAAACTATTGTTGTATGTAAAGTAAATAAGGTTTTTAAAATGTTGAAGAAACTTCATTTAAAATTAAATTAAAATGCAGAGACCCCAGACCAGTGGCCAGGACCCGGCAATGTGAGTGTCACTGAAAATCAGCTTGCGTGCCGCAGGTTGCCTACCCATGTTCTAAAGGCTACATTCCTTTCAGCTGTAAAGTGAAAACTAAAAACTAGAGTTGGCTCTCATATTGTCTTTATGTAGAAAAACCAGACTGTGATAACTGAAATTTTGCTAATACAAAAACAAAGGCTTCATGAGTCCACTGACTAATTATAACCTATCAAAACATATATGGTTTTATAGAAGTATTAGGAAGTATAGCTTTTTTTAGATTGTAGCTACGAGAGGCTGACATGGTCACATATACACAAACAGATCTGATCTCGAAGACACTTGAGCGGGAAAGGATAGCAGTGTATACATAAAAATAGGGTTGCAACTATACATACAAAATGATGGGATATAAAGTAGCTGTTATGACTCAAGAAAGAGATCTTGGAGTCATGGTGCATAGTTCTCTAAAAACTTCCACTCAGTGTTCAGCAGCAGTCAAAAAAGCAAACAGAATGTTAGAAATTATTAGTAAGGCTAAGATTTTGTCATGTTTATTTTTAGTAAAAGTCATGGACAGGTCATGGGCAATAAACACAAATTAATGGAAGCCGTGACCTGTCTGACTTTTGCTGCTGCAGCTCCGTGGTTTTCCCCCAGCACCATGGTGTCTGGGAGCTGTGGGATTCCCCCTCCGCCCACGGCAGCTAGGAGCTGCACGGTGACCATATTTCCCAAACAGAAAATGGGACACCCCAGCCACTTGCCAGAGGAGTCCCCCCCTTCCCGTGCAAGGCGGTCGCCCGTCGCTGGAATCCTGGGGAGGCCCCCTCAGGAATCTGTCACTTGTCGCTGGAACTGCAGAGGGCCCCCTGTCACTGCTGTCGCCTGTGGATGGAACACTGCCAGGGCCCCACTGGCTGTCAGCTCCAGAGTCCTGCAGCCCCTGGACCTGAAGCAGAGAATGTCACAGAAGTATCTGGAAGTCACAGATTCCATGCCTTCCATGACCTCTGTGACATAAACATAGCCTTAACTATTAGGAAAGGGCTAGATCAGGGGTCGGCAACCTCTGGCACGTGGCTCGGCGGCAAGCCGTTGCCAGCACTTCCCTCACCCGCACTGCTTCTCGCAGCCCCTGCTGGCCTGGAGCAGTGAACCACGGCCAGCGGGAGCCACGATCGGCCGAACCTGCAGATGTGGCAGGTAAACAAACTGGAAGAGAGGATAGTGGGCTAGATGGACCATTGGTCTGTCCCAGTATGGCTGTTCTTATGTTTTTTAAATGTTACAGTGCTGGGTTGTTTTGGTATTTCCCCCCTATAAGGATGTTAAATTTAATTACATTATGGTCACTATTACTGAGCTCTTGAGTTATATTCACCTATTGGACCAGATTCTGTGCACCACTTAGGACTAAGTCAAGAATTGCCTCATTAATAGTGCAATCACTAATGCTACTTCAGTCATTAATTGTGTCTAAAAATTTTATCTGCATTCTATTCTGAGGTGATACATCTCCAGCCAATATGGAAATAGTTGAAATTCCCCATTATTATTGAGCTTTCTGTTTTTGTAGCCTCTCTGATCTCCTGGTCAAGGTGATCAGTAGTATATTTCTACTGTTATACTTTTATTATTCAAGCTTGGAATTTCTGTCCATACAGATTCTATGATACTCTATACTTTCTTTCACATATAGTGCCATCCCTCCACCGTCTGACCTACTCTATCATTCCTATATATTTTATACCCTGGTACTACTGTGTCCCATTGATTATCATGATTATCACCAAGTTTCTGTGATGTGTGTTATATCAATATCCTCATTTAATACCAGTCACTTAAGTTAATCTATTTTAGTATTTAAACTTTTTGCATTTGTATGCAAACACTTCTAAAGTTTGTCAATATTTAGTTGTCTGCTTTAACTTATACTGTGCATCTATGGGCAATTTCAGCAGACCAGAACAGTTTGGAGATCAGTGTGCTCTTAGCATACTCATTCCCTCCTCCAGTACATCCCCTCTCTTTCCTATCCACATACCCAGCATGCCATACATGGGAAGTCTTCTTATGCTGTGGTTATTTTCTGGTGGAGAGATCTACTGTCTTGGTGGTGCTGTTATATAGGTGTTGTGTTCCCCAAAATCGAGGATGTGGTGTGGTAGAAAACTCTACAGGCAGCATTTTCCTTTGTTTTTGGTTTGCTATTAAAACATTAGGCACAAAGACTAAGACACCTACCTGGATGCTGCGATACAGTAAGTCCTCACAATGCTTTTGACCCTTTGCCTCCCTGCCAGGGGAGGTAGAGAATTGATGATATCAAATGACATGGGTGTGGCAATGAGAGATGAGAAAGGGTTCCTTTCAAGGGCATCACTTGTGTTAAGTGATGCAGGACAACTTTTTCATCACCAGTTGTCCACACCACATTATTATCCCCAGTTAAGCTACTTCCGTGTGAGATAATTATGTCCAAAAGACCTATGTTGTTTTTAAATAACTGCTCCGCATTCTGGGCAGACATCCTGTGGTGCATTACTCTATCACTAGGCCTTATAAATTCTGGAATTTTCCTCACTGCTCTTTGTGGGATACCAACTGGAAGACACAGGAATTGTGAAACTTGTGGTCAAACTAAATAATTTCTATGATTCCTCTCATTTCATCCCATCATCCATCTTGTTACAGGCCAGAGCCATTTTCAAAACACTGTCAGGAAGCATGGAGAAAAGTTGCTGAGTGCTGTGACCCTCATGATGCCTAATATTAACAGGCTGCTGCACATATATGTCAAGTTGTTCAGTGACTTTAGAACCAGAGTGATACAAGCATCTGAGGTAGAGATGGCTGAAATTGAATAGACACTTTTACTTGAACTTTTTCTGGAGTGGCTTCACATGGTGGACTGCCACTTTTGGTCTCAGCTAACTAGCACTGACTGGTGGGACAGGATAATGCTCCAGACCTAGGATGAACAACAGTAGCAGCAGAATTTCAGGATATCAAAGGCCACTTTCCTAGAAATCTCAGCAGAGCTCACCCTGGAGCTGCAGAGATTGCACACATACATAAAAGCTGCCCTGAGCATGGAGAAGCACGTGGCCATTGTCATGTGGAGGCTCACCACACCTGATTGCTACTGGTTAGATACTGACCAATTTGGTATGTGTTGCTGTTTCTCCTGTCATTCTTAGAGATGCAAATTACCTTCTACTTCCATGGCTTATGAAGCCTTTTATTAGACACTTGGATAGGAGAAAGGACCTGTTTAGCTGTACCCTGAGCAGTTTCAGAATGACAGTGGAATGTGCATTTAAAAGGTAGATGGAGGCACCTGATGTCGAAGCTGGAGGCAGCTGATAGCTCAGGGGTGGGCAAACTTTTTGGTATGAGGGCCACATCGGGTTTCATAAATTGTATGGACAACCGGTTAGGGGATGGGGTCGTGGCTCAGCCCCCACCTTATATCTGCCCTCCCCCCGGGACTCCTGCCCCATCCAACCCCCTCTGGGAACTCTGCCCCATCCACACACCCCCGCTTCCTGTCCCCTACTGCCCCTGGACCTCCGCCGCCCCATCCAACCCCTCCTCTCATTCCTTGATGGCCTCCCCAGGACCCCTGCCCCATCCACCCTCCGCTTCTCCCTGTCCCCTAACTGCCCCCGGAACCCCTGCCCCTGACTGCTCCCTGCAACCCCATCCAACCCCCCTCCTTCCTGACTGTCCCCAGGACCCCTGCCCCCATTCAACCCCCTGTTTTCTCCCCAACCACTCCCCGAACTCCCCTGTCCTCTATCCAACCTCCCCTGCTCCATGCCCCCTTACAGCACTGTCTGGAGCACTGGTGGCTGGCGGCGCTCAGCCGAGCCGCCTCGCTGGAGCCGGGTCACGCTCCTGCTGCCACCACCACCACCACCACGCAGCACAGAGCACCGCGTCAGGCCGGGCTCTGCAGCTGTGCTGCCCCAGGAGCTGACAGCCCCGCCGCCCAGATCATTGCGCTGGTGGTGGAGCAAGCGAGCTGAGGCTGCGGGAGATGGGGGACAACAGGGGAGGGGCCAGGTTCTAGTCTCCCGGACCAGGAGCTCAGGGGCCAAGCGGGACTGTCCTGCGGGCCAGATGTGTCCTGCAGGCCGTAGTTTGCCCACCCCTGTGATAGCTGCTCAGGGCCACACGGGGGGGACAAGTGGGGCAATTTGCCCCAGGCCCTGAGCTCCGCAGGGGCCCCCAAGAGAGCGGCTGAGGCTCCCACCCTGGCCCAACCCCGGCTCCGCCCCTCGCCCGGAGCCTCAGCACATCCAGGAGCATCCCTGAACAGCGCAGCAGTGTGGCTCTGGCGGGGCCCCTGAGCTCCGCCTTGCTCAGAGGCGCGTGGTAGGGGGCAGCGCTGCAAGCTCCAGCAGGACCTGAGCTCCCTCCGCTTGGCCTGGAGCTCACAGCCCTGCCCCCTACCACGCGGCCCTGAGCGGGGCAGGGCTCTGGAGCCACACTGCAGCTGTCGAGGGAAACTGCTGGATGCACTGAGGTTCCGGTTGAGGAGGGAGCTGGAGGTAAGGGGCCTGGATCTGGGGGTTGGCTAAGGGGCAGGAAGTCCCAGGGACAGTCAGGCCACAGAGGTTCGGGTGGGGGTCAGGGGACAGGGAATGGGGGGTTGGATTGTGGGCGTTCTGGGGGTCTGTCAGGACTCAGCGGGGGCGTGGATAGGGGTCGGGCCAGGGAGCAGGGGTGGGGTCCTGGGGTGGTGGTGGGGGGTGGGGTCTCTGGGGGAGGTGAGGGGACAAGGAGCAGGATGGGTTGGGGATTCTGAGGGGGGGTGGGCAGTCGGGGGGCAGGAAGACGGTGGGGGTCAGATAGGGGGCAGGGCCAGGCTGTTTGGGAGGCACAGCCTTCCCTACCCTAAAGCTCATTCAGCAGCTTGAGGCTTGCAGAAGAGCCAAGCTGTTAGCTTTTCCATTAGGGCTACCATCCCTTTCACTTCTCAAATGCCAAATTATAGTCTATATTTAATTTCAGTGCCATAGGGAGATTCATGTCAGGGGAGGGTAGCTTCATTTAAAATTAACCACTGAGGGAGAGATCACATGAGAAGAGCAATATCCTTCCCAACCCTACCAAGGGAGACCCCCCTCCCCTGCATTCCCTGAAGCTTCAGAGGGGTTAATTCAGTGGTTCTCAAACTTTTGTCCTGGTGACCCCTTTCACATAGCAAACTTCTGAGTGCAACCCCTCCCCCCTTATAAATTGAAAACACTTTTATATATTTAACACCATTATAAATGCTGGGGGCAAAGCGGGGTTTGAGGTGGAGGCTGACAGCTCGGGACCCCCAGTAATAACCTAGTAACCCCCTGAGGGGTCCCAACCCCCAGTTTGGGAACCCCTGGATTAATTTAATTTTAGCACCGTGTCTCCATTCACATGCATGTGCTATTTTGAGCATTTCAGTTTTCACAACATACGCTCATCCCAGATTCTGGAACAAGCTCAAATGCTCAGTTCGTGGATTATGTACATAAGCTATACTAAAGACAAACCCACAGTAACTGTCTCCAGTTTGTGAGGGACCCCATGGAGCCAGTCTCTAGGAAACAGATAAATGCATGGAAGTTAAGTCCATTAATGGCTGTTAGCCAGGATGGGTAAGGAATGGTGTCCCTAGCCTCTGTTTGTCAGAGGGTGGAGATGGATGACAGGAGAAAGATCACTTGATCATTACCTGTTAGGTTCACTCCCTCTGGGGCACTTGGCATTGGCCATTGTCGGTAGACAGGATACTTGGCAGGATGGACCTTTGGTTTGACCCAGTATGGCTGTTCTTATGTTCTAACTTAAATGAACCCAAAGTTATGGAGACAGATACAAGTCAAGGAAGCCAGCAGAGTATCAGAAACCTGGAAGAATCTCTGGCTGGATGGGCTCAGGCATTTGGTCACAAGCTGAGGTGTTTCAAAAGTTTTGGATTTTTTTTAAGCAGAATTTTTTTATTGTTTCTTTAAACAATGAAACACAGCAAGCAGCAAGTATTTGGCCACACACTTCTGAAACCTCAAACCATATTCAGGTTTTGGCAGACTAATTTCAGCTTTTCAATTAAAAAACCACAACAAATTTTGAAGGAAAGCAGACAATGTCCATGATTTTTTTCTGCTTTTTAAAAACCCCTAGTTTTCGATCCAAAAAAAGTTTTGACGGAAAATATTTGTCCAACCCTTTTAATGAGCTTTAGTGCCTTTTAGCACTAGCTGATGCTGAGAACCAGTGATACCTTGTAAAGAAATTTTCTCAAATCTGGGTTTGTGCCGAGATGTGGAAGGTTTTTTTTTCCCCAGGGCCACCTGTTGTGGGGGGAGCAAGTGGGGCAATTTGCGCCGGGCCCCGCAGGGACCTCCATGAGAATATAGTATTGCAATTTTTTTATGGAAGGGGCCCCCAGGCCCCCAAATCCTCTGGGCGGCCCTGTAGCTGCTTTCTTTGTTTTGCACGACATATGTGAGAACAAGGAAAAGAGACTTGCTGATGGATTGGAGAATGAGGTGGGCAGCCTTGCTGAACAGCCAGAGAGGTGGCGTCTATGAAATGCAGCAACTGGCCATGGATGCATTAAATACGAACTTTGAGGTTAGGACAAATTGTGAGCAAAGTACACCTGATTAGTGCTCATGTGTTGACATTTTTGTATAGTGGTAGAGGAACTTCAGTATATATCTGATGAAGATTTTATTAAATCATGCAAGGTTCTTATAAAAACAATGATTGTCATGACATTTTCAATGAAATTTTAATAAATGAAACAGACACCAACTTGAACATTGTGAATTGTAAAAGTTTTATTGAACAAACATAACATGATGCAAAATTAAAAATCCAGTCCAAAAGTAAAATAAAGAGAAAGTTCTGAGAGTACTAAAGTATGTGCTTTTGAGGTCACAGATTTATGTATGGAGGGAGATGAAGAATGTTCTCTGTATCTTGTAGTGTGGGATGGCAGTAGAAGAACCTATGCCTGGTGAGTGATGTAATTAAGATGTTCTTCCAGTATGCACTTTTCCCCTTGTAATCTTGGAGTGTGGAATGTGGAAGGTAGGGTCTGTTCCTTGGATTTGGTGAAGTGAAAGGTGTAGCCCAGTAACCAGAGTTATCAGAGGAAAAGAGTTGCAGGACATGGCTAAGCAGAGGCACTCTCCTTGAACATACTGCCACTATGTTCTGCAGGAAGGTTGTGTGCTTCTCCATCATCCCCAGCAGTTGTTCCTGGCCAGATCCCTGCCCTTCTCTGTTTGGATGGGCCTGAATATGATCCTATCCTCACAGGGCAATGAAATACAGGACCTCAGTACGGGACCAGGCACAAACATGAGGCATAGTTACAGAATATTTGGTTTTGAAATTCAGTTATGTAAACTCACCACAAGCTGGAATTGCAAAGGTCCACCCATGGCTGAATGCCAGCATTTAAATGAGAGGTAACATTCAATCAAAACGACCCTGGAGCAGTAGAGGGTGCCCAGGTAAACAGAGAGGCTGACCCTAGGTAGCCAGCAAAGCAATTTTGGATATTAAATGTGGAACTGTTGTTTTGGGATGAGTGGGAAAGACAATAACAGAAAATGTGGAAATGGCAGAAGTGCTAAATAGCTTTTTATTTTCAGTTTTCACCAAAAAGTTTAGTAGTTATTGGACAGCTAACATAGTGAATGCTAGTGAAAATGAGGTAGCATCAGAGGCCAAAATAGGAAAAGAACACGTTAAAAATTACTTAGATAAGTTACATGTATTCAAGTCACTAAGGCCTGATGAAATACATTCTAGAATACTCAGGGAGCTGATGGAGGAGATATCTGAGTCTTCAGTGATTATCTTTGAAAAGTCATGGAAGATGGGTGAGCTTCCAGAGGATTGGAAAAGGCAAATGTAGTGGCAATCTATAAAAAAGGGGGAATAAGGACAATCCAGGGAATTATGGACCAGTCATCTTAATTTCACTACCTGGAAATATAATGGAGCAAATAATTAAGCAATCAGTTTGCAAATACTTATAACCTTATTATCTTCTAGGTAACAGTCAGCATGTATTTGTCAAGAACAGATAGTGTCAAACCAACCTAACAGTTTTCTTTGAGAGGATAACAAGCCTTGTGGATAGGGGGGAAGTGTTAGATGTGGTATATCTTGTCCAGGAATCGGCAACCTTTCAGAAGTGGTGTGCTGAGTCTTCATTTATTCACTCTAGTTTAAAGTTTTGATTGCCCGTAATACATTTTGACGTTCTTAGAAGGTCTCTTTCTATAAGTCTAGTTTAGTTATATAATATATTGTTGTATATAAAGTAAACAAGGTTTTCAAAATGTTTGAGGCTTCATTTAAAATTAAAATTAAAATGCTGATCTTACGCCACCAGCCTGCTCAGCTCACTGCCAGCCTGGGGTTCTGTTCACCTAGGCCGGCAGCGGGCTGAGCAGGGCCTGTGGCCGGGATGCCAGACCTGGGGGCGGGGGTTTTCAGGTGTCAAGGCAGAGGGCTGGGGGATGTGGGGGGTGTAGGGCAGAAGGCTGGGTGTGGGGGGGTTCAGGGGTCAGGGCAGAGGGATGGTGGCTGTGGGGGTGCAGGGCAGAAGGCTGGGTGTGAGGGGGTTCAGGAGTCAGGGCAGAGGGGTGTGGGGGTGTAGGGCAGAAGGCTGGGTGTGTGGGGAGGATCAGGGGTCAGGACAGAGGGCAGTGGGGGTGCAGGGTAGAAGGCTGGGTGTGTGTGGGGTTCAGGGGTCAGGGCAGAGGACTGGGGGTGTGGGGGTATAGGCAGAAGACTGGGGATGTGAGGGGGTTCAGGGGTCAGGGCAGAGGGATGGGGGCTGTGGGGGTGCAGGGCAGAAGGCTGAATGTGTAGGGGGGTTCAGGGGTCAGGGCAGAGGGCAGTGGGGTTGTGGGGGTTGCAGGGCAGAAGGCTGTGGGGGGTTCAGGGATCAGGGCAGAGGGCTGGGAGTGTGGGGGTGCAGGGCAGAAGGCTGAGTGTGTAGAAGGGTTCAGAGGTCAGGGAAGAGGGCTGGGGGATGCAGAGCAGAAGGCTGGGGGTGTGGGAGGGTTCAGGGGTCAGGGCAGAGGGCTGGGGGTGTTGGAGAGTGCAGAGCAGAAGGCTGTGGGGGGAAGGCTCAGGGCAGAGGGCTGGGGTGCCTGGCTCGTAGGGGTGCTCCCAGCCCCCTGCCGTGAGCGGCTCATGGCAGGAGGCTGGAAGAGATATGCCTTGTTCCACAAGGCCCTGTCTCTACCTCTTCTCTGTCTCCTCTATGGAGCTGGAAGCACGCTGCTGCTCTTCCTCCTCCCCTTCGCTAGGGCCATCAGCTGATTGGCGCAGGGAAGGAGAGGAGGAGGGGCAGGAAAGCACCACGCTGGGGGAAGAAGCGGGAGAGAGGGGAAGCTTGGCAGCCGCAGGACCAAGCTTCTGCCTCCTGCCCCCGCAGGGGAGAGTGGTGTGCGGGGGGGCTGAGTGGGGCTGGAGGCTGGGACCGCAGCAGCGTTCCACTCAAAATCGGCTTGCATGCCGTGTTTGGCACACGTGCCGTAGGTTGCCGACCCCTGATCTTAACTTTAGTAATGCTTTTGATACTGTCTCACATGACCATCTCATAAACAAAGTATGGAAATACAACCTAGATGCAGCTACTACAAGGTTGGTGCATAACTGGTTGGAAAACCATTCCCAGAGACTAGTTATCAGTGGTTCACAGTCAAGTAGAAGGGTATATCAAGTGGAGTCCTGCAGGGATCAGTTCTGAGTCCAGCTCTGTTTAAGATCTCCATCAATGATTTAGGTCGGGGTGGGCAAACTATGGCCCAGGGGCCACATCCAGCCTTTCAGATGTTTTAATCCAGCCCTAGAGCTCCCACCAGGGAGCGAGGTCTGTGGCTTGCCCCGTTCCAGTGCTCCAGCCAGTGAGTGGGATCAGGAGCTTGCCTCGCTCCATGTGTGCAATGGCTCCACGTGGCTTCCAGAAGCAGCGGTATGTTCCCCCTCTGGCTCCTATGTGTACGGGCAGCCAGGAGGCTTCACACACTGTCCGTGCACCAAGTGCCACCCCTGCAGCTCCCATAGGCTGGAAATGCGGCCAATGGGAGCTGCAGGGGCAGCACCTGCAGATGGGGGAGAGTGCAGAACTGCCTGGCCACAACTCCATGTAGGAGCCGGAGGGGGATATGCCACTGCTTCTAGGAGCTGCTTGAAGTAAGGGCCGCCCGGAGACTGCACCCCTGACCCCCTCCCATGCCTGTACCCTAGCCCTGATCTCTCTCCTGCCCTCTGAACCCCTTGGTCCCAGCCTGGAGCACCCTCTTGCACCCCCAGCCCCTCATCCCCAGCCCTACCCTAGAGCTCGTACCCCCAGCTGGAGCCCTCACCCCCACCACCTGCACCCCAACCTCCTGACCCATCCTGGGTCTCCCTCCAGCACCCTGAATTCCTCATTTCTGGTCCCATCCCAAAGCCTGCCCCCACAGCTAGAGCCCTCACCCCCCCCAACCCAACCTCCAATTTCATGAGCATTCATGGACTGCCATACAATTCCATATCCAGATGTGGCCCTTGGGCCAAAAAGTTTGCCCACCTTTGATTTAGGAAATGACATAGAAAGTATCCTTAAAAAGTTTCCAGATGATACCAAGCCAAGAGGAGTTGCAAGTGCTTTGGAGGACAGGATTAAAATTCAAAATGATCTGGACAAACGGGAGAAATTGTCTGAAGGAAATAGGATGAAATTCAATAAGGACAAATGCAAAGTACTCCATTTAGGAGTTGCACGCATATAAAATAGGAAATGGCTGCCTGGGAACTAGTACTGTGGAAAGGGGTCTGGGGTTCATAGTGAATCACAAGCTACATATGAGTCAACAACAGTCTAATACTGTTGCAAAAAAAGCAAACATCATTAACAGGAGTGTTGTAAGCAAGACACAAGAAGTAATTCTTCCACTCTGCGCTGATTAGGCCTCAGCTGGCGTATTGTGTCCAGTTCTGTGCACCACATTTTAGGAAAGATGTGGACAAATTGGAGAAAGTCCAGAGAAGAGAACAAAAATGATTAAAGGTCTAGAAAACATGGCCTATGAGGGAAGACTGAAAAAATTCCTGTCAGTGTAGTTAAGCACTGGAATAAATTGTCTAAGGAGGTTGTCAGGTATCAGAGGGGTAGCCGTGTTAGTCTGGATCTGTAAAAAGCGACAAAGAGTCCTGTGGCACCTTATAGACTAACAGACGTATTGGAGCATAAGCTTTCGTGGATGAATACAGGACTCTTTTTCACTTTTTAGGGAGGTTGTATAATCTTTGTCATTGGAGTCTTTTAAGACCAGGTTAGACAAACACCTGTCAGGGATGGTCTATAATACTTAATCCTGTTTTGAGTGCAGGTGACTGGATTAGAAGACTTCTTGGGGTCCCTTTCAGTCCTACAATTCTATAATTCTGTGTGTCTATGTGTACTTTATTGTACGTAAACTCATCTTGCAGCTCAGTAAACCTGCTTCCAAAGTGGGTGTATTAACCTGGGTTAAAACACCAGATGATTCACAACAAAAAGGTGTGTGTGTGTGGACAAGGTACTTTATCATGAAATAACTCAAGTTAACTTGCAACAATTTTCAAGTTTAGACAATCCTAATTTTTTGCCTTGGTTTTCAGACACAATAGGAAAGAGTAAACCAACACTTCTTGGGCTGTGTGTAGGATTGAGAGGAGCAATGAATCATTTTGAATATAAAATTATCAGTCAGATGGGAAAATTGAAATAGATGTTGATGTTTCACCTTTGGCTGGTCTACACACAGTTATTATGCTGATTTAACTAAATCAGTTTAGCTGTAGATATACACCTCCACCTCAATATAACGCTGTCCTCGGGAGCCAAAAAATCTTACTGCATTATTGGTGAAACCATGTTATATCGAACTTGCTGTGATCCACCGGAGTGCACAGCCCTTCCCCCCCAGAGCGCAGCTTTACCGCGTTATATCCGAATTCATGTTATATCGGGGTAGAGGTGTAGTTAGATCAGTGCAACCACTTAGTGTAGACAGTTATACAAGTATAAAGGTATTTTAATTGGTGTAACTTATATCAAAACAAGCTGTATCGATTCAAGCACCTTTATACTAGGATAACTGTGTCCACAGTAGGGGGGTTGTACCGATTTAACTATATCTGTTTCTAAATTGTGATTAAACAAGCCTTAATATTCCACAGTATAAAGCATTGTACATTTTTCTTCATTATTTTGTTTGATTCTGTTTATTTTTGTTTTAAAATGAATTTGGTGGCTGTCACAGGATCAAGTTGGGGGCAGTCATGCCTAGTGGTCGGAGCAGGAGTCATGCCTAGTGATTAGAACAGGAGTCAGTAGCCAGGGATCAGAACCTAGGGCCAGAACAGGAGTCAGAATCTATATGCCAAAGCCAGGGGTTGAAGCTGTAGCCCAGGATCAGAACCAGAGTCAGAGGCCAGGGCCAAGGGACAGAGCTGAAGTCAGAGGTGAGGAATCAGAGTTGAGGGTCAGAACCTGAAGTGAGGCAAAGCTGGGTCTAAGTCAGAGCAGGGCTAGGTGCAGGGGCTGTCATATTCATGGGCAAATGTTTTGAGCAGCCACTGACCTGCTGCTGCGTTTAAGAGCTGATCTTAAACTCTTCCAACCGATGAGCCTACTACAGGACATCTGTGCTTATTAGGTTGCCTGGAGACTGACTATGCTGCAAAACTAACTCTGCTGCAGACCCTGATTCCTGACAGTGGAAGGTTTTAGAGTGGCAGTTCTGAGACCAAAGTTCTCTATTTATCCCCAGAAAAAGTACAGTGCAAACAGCAGCAGTGCAAACTTCCCCACACATCCTCAATCAGTTAAGATCTTAAGGGGCCCCAGGGCAAAAGGAGGGTTCAGTATCTGCAACTCATTCAGTCTTCCTCTCCTTGGATTCTCTGCTGAAACTGCCAAAAAGACCAGTTATTTCTCAATGTGTTGGTGACTTTTTAAAATGGACACTTGTTCACTAGGGACTGAAACATGAACGATGAATTCATTTCATGGAGACCACCAAAACAGTCATTGGATGGTAATTACATTCTGTAACTATTGACTTGGAGCCAGATTAGAAAGAGTGATCTAGAGCAGTGGTTCTCAAACTAAGGCCGCTGCTTGTTCAGGGAAAGCCCCTGGGGGGCTGGGACGGTTTGTTTACCTGCCGCATCCACAGGTTTGGCCAATCGCAGCTCCCACTGGCCGCAGTTCACCGCTCCAGGTCAATAGGGGCTGCGGGAAGCAGTGCGGCTGAAGGATGTGCTGGCTGCCTTTCCCACAGACCCCATTGGCCTGGAGCAGCGAACCACGGCCAGTAGGAGCCGCGATCGGCCGAACCTGCGGACGCAGCAGGTAAACAAACTGGCCTGGCCCTCCAGGGGCTTTCCCTGAACAAGCGGCGGACCGGCTTTGAGAACCTTGGTTGTAACACATGTGCTTGTGTGTGTCCCAGGAACTATCTGTGATCTCTGTGTCTATGTGTACTTGTTACTTCCTGCATTAGGTCTATGTCTAACCTGACTGGAGCCATCATGTAAGCTGACCAGTCACCGGTATTTAATAAAATAATAAGATCTTCCCTAAACAGGATTTGTCTCACCCTAATCCAGCCCCAAGATCTCACCAGTGAAAGGATCTGTATCTCATTTCCATTCCCTGAGCCATACTTACTTATTTTTCAAGTTGGACATGGCTTTCTGGAGGAGCAGTGACAATAGGAGGTACAAGGAGATATTTAAATGCAAAATCTGAGAACAGAGACAGTCTGTGGTATATCATTACTGATTTGTATCCTGTAGCTAGCATATTCCGTGTCCTCTAAACTTTCAGTTACTGGCTACCAAGTGCATCAGGGAAAACAGTGTTGAATTCATAAAGCCATAATCAGTATAAGGAAGGTATTGTGGGCAGAGAGGCAGGGACAATGGCAACTTTGGAAGATTTTAGCTGCATAGAAGAGGAGAGCCATTCTGAAAAGAGGCTGGAGAAGAAGATGGATTAAATCAGTCCATTTTCACTACATGACAACAATCTCTTTTTTAAAAAACAAACCCATCCATTTATTTGTTCTTCGAAGGAGCAGTTACAGCAGTGACACTCTGACCTCAGTGGCTCAGGAGCCAACTTAGTGTTCAACATTACCCAAAAGAGCCACTGTAGTGTGAATTCATTGTTTCATTTACTGTAGAACTATTCATATTTAAACAGTATGACGGGAAATATTTAGTTTTTACATATATAATTTTCACAGCAAATAAGATCAACTTGCACTAAGTTATGAAAACTTAATTGGTTAATAACATAATAAAAACATCCTGATTAGTTAATAACTTAGATTGGTTAATAATTAAATCACACAGTGTTTTAATATCATGTGCTGCAAAGAGCCACAGGAGGCACATTAAAGAGCCACTTGCGGCTCATGAGCCAAAGTTTGCGCATCATTGAGTTACAGTATCATGCACGATAGAGTACATGGCTACAGCAGGTACAAAGACCATGCCAAAGCAGGTACATAGAGTATACGTGAAGTTATGGAGGTAAAGGACGTATGCAGGCAGCAGCATAGGAATATTAACAGTCTGTTGTGCTAAAAGCTGGCAGTCGAGTGTGTATTTGGTGCAATAAATCAGTTTGTAAACAAGTTACAAATGTGCAGGCTAGCCAGTCTATAAAGAGAGCTTAGTGTGGCAGCATTTTATACACAAATAGGCATTTAAAATGTTTGGGGTGATGTCGTATTTTCCTGGAAAGCTGAAATTATTTTGTGTTGGTATTTTAGTTCTAGGTCAAGATTGTGTGTTAGGTTTTTTAATTATTTCATATGTTCCAAAGAATAACTTTGTTCAAGCTCATCTTTACTGTTGAAGTTGGGCAGCACCTTGTCCTATGCCTTTGCCTTATATTTTGTCCAGTCATGTCTTAATCCTGTACAATTATCGTTTGTGAGCTGCAGTATTGTGGTGTATTTTATAGTATTAAAAATGGCCTTGTTCAGCCAGGTACAATTACCTCTAATGACCACTAGGTGTCGTCTGTCACTTTGTATTATTATAATAACGAAAAGGGAGTTCAAACCCAGTCAAAGACCGTATAGTGACATTTTTTCAGGATCAAAAGGGCTACACCTAATTTACATAAAATGACATATATAACCTATGTTTAAACGATGGTACTGCATTTATGTTGCAAGGTGAGCAAATCAAATGAGGGAAGGGTCCTACAGAAAAACAGCCTCTTTCAGTACACAACCTTGATTTATTTCCTGAGCACCATCCTGTTAAAAGATGCAGTGGTCTAATGGAAAAAATAGGAAGTGTTCATGTAATTAAGACTGTATCATAAGATATATATATGTC
Source organism: Gopherus evgoodei (assembly GCF_007399415.2). Lineage (NCBI taxonomy): Eukaryota > Metazoa > Chordata > Testudines > Testudinidae > Gopherus > Gopherus evgoodei. The sequence continues at coordinate 43,713,601 of NC_044325.1, forward strand.
ACGGCAGAATTAAAGTTGCACAGGTAATCTTAAGTCTTTAATTTCCTAGCTTTTGAAAATTTGAATATGTAACTTACATTGTATATTTTTTCATATATATATATTTTTGCATGTAATTTCCTGTTATTTTAGGCAAAATCAAAAAGACAAAAATTAATTCTATTATGTGCAACAAATCCATATAATGCATCACTAGTAGGGTTTGATCCTTAAATCTTCAGCACTGCAGTACAGACCTACTGCTTGGGCCTGAAGGATTAGCTGCATTAGCTGGAGGCAGGAGCAGGCTATTTTCTTTGGACCAGTCACTCCTGAGGACACATAATACACCAAAACTGGGTTAACTCTGCAGGAGTAGCCCTATTTTACAGATAGCAGAGCCAAGAATGTATATTTGGCATAATCTTTCTGAGCTACCATATTACTTAGTGGCTGTCATTTGGGTTTGCCATGTTACAGATTTGAATTCTATTCTCAGCTTGTGTAACCTTTAAGTAGCATATGAGGCATTGCTAAATAATAAAGGTTATTCATAGATTGGAAGGCCAAAAGGAACCATTGTGATCATCTAGTCTTACCTTCTGTATAACACAAGCCATAGAACTTCCCAAAAATAATTTCTAGAGTATATCTTTTAGAAGAACATTCAATCTTGATTTTAAAATTGTTAGCGATGGAGAATCCACCACAACCATTGCTACATTGTTCCAATGGTTAAATACTCTGACCATTAAAAATGTGACCCTGTTTCCAGTCTGAATTTGTCTAGATTCACCTTCCAGCCATTGGATTATGTTATGCCTTTCTCTGCTAAATTGAAAACTCGATTATTAAGAATTTATTCACCATATAAATACATATAGACTGTAATCAAGTCACCCCTTCTCCTTGTTATGGTATGAATTATAAGAATTATAAGAGGTGAATATAAAACTCAATCTCCTAGGTCCTAGTGCAACATATCTTCCCGTAGGCCAAAGGCAGGACTGGCCTACAACATTTTGGCACCTGAGGCGGGGAGCTCAAATTACACTCCCATGCTCCCTCGCTTGGGCCAAAACTTCGAAAGGGTTCAATTCTGCCTTCTTCCTGTTTTACTCCTCTCATGGTACTGCTCTGCTACCTACCCCAATAAAGGAGAACTAACAACTTAAAATGCCTTGTTCAAAAATTTTAAGTAACACGTAACTTTCAAACGCCTGAACAGCAAATGTAACTTTTCTTGTCTGCATAGTAAACACTGGCATTTTTATCTGTTTGAATAATCAAACCGGTGCTTTCTGTGCCTTCTTGGTTGCAGAGATTTGAACTCCTTCCTGCTGAAGCTCCACAGTCTGGGCCAACTCATGCGCTATTGAGATGGTTGCAAGGCCGACCAGCCTCTCCTGTGTCATTGTGGAGCATAGATGTGTTTTAATTAACTTCATCTTGAAGAAGTTGCATTCTCCACTGGCAACTGTTACAGGAAGTGTTAGAAACATGCGCAAAGCAACAAAAACATTTGGAAAGAGGATGGTCATCTTATTTGTGCACATATATTCCAGAACAGCCTTTGGAGTTGATCCTGCTGAAGTGTATCCTGAAAGGGCTTTCAGTTCATCACCTGAATTACTCGTGTCAATATTGTGCATGTCATCATGTGTCAACACTGTCTCTAGTGACCTGCATTGCTGGTATAGGTCTTTTTCAGATATAGTGAGGAGTTTTGGAATATCATACAACATCCCAAATATACTGCTGTGTTCCTTGAGCTGCATGAAACGTTCTTCAGCTGACTGTATTGCACAATCTAGCATCTAGTTAAAGAATTCAACTTTGAATTGTTGTTTGGAGTCTCTTATGGGATTATCCCATGCCTCGTAATCAAAATGTTGTCTTCTTCGGTGACTCTCGTATTATTGAATGGGTGGGAAAATAGCTTCAGTGTGAAGTTCCTCTGCCAACTTCTGTGCACTCTTCAGAACGTTTTGAAATCCTTTATCTGACGATAAGACTGTAGGTATGACTTTGCTTTGTCCAGTTGTTCCATTGCTCCAGATATATCAAGGTCAGCACCTTGGAGTCTCTTGCTTACAACATTTATTTCAAACATTATGCCATGCCACAATACTAAGCCACACAGAAATTTGAAGTTATGTATGTTTCTAGTGATTCCATTTCCCTCTGCCACTGTTCTCCCACAAATAGCATTATTCTCCATAATGGCAACTATGGCATCATCTGTCTTCCCAATTTGGTGTTTGATAGTCTTTTTTGTCTCCACTCGACTTTCCCATCATGTGGCATTCAGTGGTTTCAGTGTCAGAGAGGATGTTCCCAGATGTCGCTTCAAAATTTGCTATTGATGAGCTGATGCAGAGAAAAATACATAGATGCTTTGAATTACATTAAACAATTCAGCAGCCTCACTAGAAGCTGATGCTGCGTACTGACCACCAAGTTCAATGAATGAGAACTGCATGGGACAAAAAAAGCTCGAGGGTTTAACTCTTGAATCTGTGTCTGCACTCCTCTGTTCTTTCTTCTTATGTTGGCACAATCGCAATTCCCGTATCTTCCATCTTTTTAAGAAGCACATTTGTCATACCAGCTCCTACAGTATCATCAATGTCAATAAATTGTAGAAAATGCTCTCTGACAGTCACCATTGCAGGGACATTTTCACTAGGTTCTGTTATTATTACAAAACGCACCATTAAAGTCATTTGTTCCATATGGCTGATGTCAAGTGTGCAGTCCAGAATAACAGAGTATTATCTTGCTGACTTCAGATCTGCCAAAATCTTCTGTTTGACTTTTGTTGCCAGTAACTGTATGATCTCATTTTGAATTGTTTTTCCCAGATAGTGGTGTGTGTACATTTCTTGGGTGGTGACTCTTCTTAGGTGCTCCTGAAGTACAGCATCAAACTCAGCCATCTGCTCCACAATTTTAAGGAAGTTTCCATTGTTTGGCACATACAGCTCATCTGAAGTGCCACGTGGTGCTTGGTTTTGGGTGGCAAGCATTCTCACAATGGCAGTGAGCCTTTTCAGAACATTTTGCCAGTAAAGAGACTCTGATGCAATCTTCTCTTGTGGCTGATCATCTATGGTGGCCTTTAACCTTAATCTCATCTCAAGCTCTTTCCACCTATGGAATGCTCTCTGGTGATTTGCTGCCTTCTCATGGCATGCCAGATTTTTCGCCAGATTTTTCCAGTCCTTTGTTCCTGTAGAACCCAGTGTGGGTGGAACATTAGACTGGAAGAGTTTGCAACAAAAACAGTATGCAGCATTTTGGGGTTTTGAGTACATAAGCCATGGCCTCTCCACTTTGTCACCATTGGGGATTTCACGCCAGTAATGTGTTGGATGGAAACTTCTATTTTCATTGTCTTTGGGGAACATGAAGTTTTTTACTTGCTGTGGCCCATGCAGTACAAGGAAGTCCCTCAGGCTACTGCTCAAGTGGGTCCACAGTCCTGGATCATCTAGACTTAAGGAACTAAACTCAGCAGCAGCTTTTTCATGCGCCTTCACCACACTCTTCTCTGATCTACACTTTTCTTCAGGAATGTGCATGGTTACATCCAGGGGTGGCTCTAGGCTTCAGCACGCCAAGCGTGTGCTTGGGGCAGCAAGCCACTGGGAGCGCTCTGCCAGTCGCCATGAGGGCGGCAGGGAGGCTGCCTTAGGCGGCTTGCCTACGGAGGGTCCGCTGGTCCCGCAGCTTCGGCAGACCTCCTGCAGGCGTGCCTGCGGAGGGTCTGCTGGTCCTGCAGCTTCAGTGGACCTCCTGCAGGTGTGCCTGCGGAGGGTCCGCTGGTCCCGCGGCTTCGGCGGACCTCCCGAAGGCGTGCCTGTGGAGGGTCCGCTGGTCCCGCAGCTTCAGTGGACCTCCCGCAGGCATGCCTGTGGAGGGTCTGCTGGTCCCGCAGCTTCGGCGGACCTCCTGCAGGCGTGCCTGCGGAGGGTCCGATGGTCCCGCGGCTTCGGCGGACCTCCGGCAGGCGTGCCTGCGGAGGGTCCGATGGTCCCGCGGCTTTGGCGGACCTCCGGCAGGCGTGCCTGCGGAGGGTCCGATGGTCCCGCGGCTTTGGCGGACCTCCGGCAGGCGTGCCTGCGGAGGGTCCGATGGTCCCGTGGCTTTGGCGGACCTCCGGCAGGCGTGCCTGCGGAGGGTCCGCTGGTCCCGCAGCTTCGGCGGGTCTCCTGCAGGCGTGCCTGCGGAGGGTCCGCTGGTCCCGCAGCTTCGGCAGGTCTCCCGCCTGCCGCGGGACCAGCGGACCCTTCACAGGCAAGTCACCGAAGGCAGCCTGCCTGCCGTGATTGGGGCGGCAAAATGCCTAGAGCCGCCCCTGGTTACATCCATTTGAGATGGAGATATGGATGCTGCAATAGCTGCCAAGTCACCTGCACTCTGACTAACTGGAAGATCAGGCATCTCCTCACCATTCACATCCTCGCTGGGGCCGGAAGGCTCATCGTGAACATTTGTGTCTATATATCTCAAGATTGCTCCTTACGGCTTAGATAGAAAAGCTTCCTTTTTCTGAATGCTGCCCCAGAGGGGCGTTTTCTTCTTTCACGCATGACTGCTGTTCTGTTCCAGCTATAGTGGCTCTCAAAACTCCATTGAAGGGGAGAAACAAGCAGGCTGGTAGTAGGGCCCGATTGAAGGAAGATACCAGCGTCTTAAGGGCCTAACTGGCTCCTACTACTTTAGTTGACTGTCTGTGCTCCTCAAGTAGGTTTAGGGAAGCAGCAGGAAACAGGAAGCTCCCTGAGAAGCTAGTGTAAGCAGTCAGGATGAGCACTACCCTGACATCTGGTGGTGAATTGTAGAGAGTATGGAAAGAATTTTAAGAATTTGCATTGGCATGCACCGCCCCATTTGGCATGACTCCACAGCAGCTTGGGATGGGACTGCTTTGTGACAGAAATGACTCAACCTCAGTTGGGTGGTACTTGCTAAACATGGGACATAGGTTCCAAAACCCCATGAATTGAGAGAGGTTGGGGACTGGTGTGTGTACCTGATGGTATGGGCCCCTTCTGAGGGCCTGGAACACCAATTGTACATCCTCCTCTCTCCAATGTTAAAGAGTAGAGCTAATTTTTAATTCTATTAGGAGTCTATCTAGAGACTGCTGAGCTGAATTCATGTTGGGCCAATGGTGCACCAGCACCAGGGCTCTCCTGCTAAGAGCTGAAATCACTGAAAGAGCTAAATTGAGATCACGGAGTGCTGTGCTAACTCGTGGGGGAGCATGAAGACCGATTGTTAAGCGGCTGGCAAAGCAGAGCAGTTTGCAGTGTGTTGGAGCAGCCCATGGAACAGTGAGCGGAGTGAAGCGGTTTGCAGGGACCAGCTGGAGGAGCGGGACAGCTGGTGTGGTGAAGCTGGTCGTGGTGAAGGCTGCAGCAGAACTCCATGGAGAGGCGGAGCAGTTGGCCCTGGCCCACGTAAGGTGCCCCTTAACACCCTGTATGGACTTCCTCCCCCTTTCCATCCAGGCTGGGAGGGTAAAACTGCAGATAAACTCTCGAATTCTAGGGGGCACTGACCAGAGACTTTTGGGTTGTTGAACTTTGGGGTAATTGGACTTAAGAATCCTAAGGGGAAAAGGACATTGCCAAACGTACCTGGGGGTGGAGTTTTTATTTTTTTGTTTGTTTATGGTTTGTGTTACAATCCTGTTTGTGGTGTTTCTCCAGTGGGATGCCGCATTGTTTCCTTTCTTTATTAAAAAGATTTTGTTACACTCAGACTCCGTGCTTGCGAGAGGGGAAGTATTGCCTCCTAGAGGCGCCCAAGCGGGTGTGGTATGTAAGTGTCCCAGGTCACTGGGTGGGGGCTCAAGCCGGTTAGGCATGGTGTTATTGAAACGGAACCCCTGAATACTGAACCCGGCCCTTGTTGCTGCCAATTCAGAGGGGCAGAAGGGCTACACTGGTGTTAATCAGTCCAGGCTCCTGGGGATGCTAGAGAGGTACATAAGAGGCTCCTCTTCCTCTCTTTCCCTGTAGTTCCTGCTGCTTTCTGTTATTCCCTCTCACCTTTTCTCCTGCCCACCTGTTATGTCTCTTGTGCCCTCCTCCCTCCAGCACAGCACTCCACCATCTCTGTGCATCCAGAGCAGAGAGAATACATATGCACCAGCAGCAGACACAATTTTCTACACTTTGGGTCCTAGTGGCGCCCCCTGCTAGTCTGGCACCTGAGGCGGCCACCTCAGTTCGCCTCATGCTAAGACCAGCCCTGGCCAAAGGGTATTTTGAAGTCCATCCTGTGTGAGCTGCTGCAATGAGACATGGGGCAGTATTAATGGAATCTTGAGAATGTTTAACAGCAAGGCAAAACCAGGTTGTGAAATGGTGATTTTCAACAGTTTATAACTTGGTTGAATCTGAATGGATTTTAATAAGGCCAGCAAAAGGCACCTCCCTGTTCCTAGCACTATTCCTCAGCAAAATTTCAAAGTCCTGCTCCAAACAATGGAAGCATAAGAGCTCCTCAGAAAAAGATTATGTTATGCTGGAGTGTGGTGGTGGCTATGGGCTTTGATCTATAGGCAATCACAGACCGCTTTGAGGCTGATGTACATGCTCACCACCCTTCATTCAGGATAAATGTAAGAAGCAATAAAGATCCTTTATGGAGTAAAATAGATGAAACAATAGAAAACACTGCCCAAGGAACTAGGCCAAATGCAAGACTGATCAGAAGTGATCTGTGTAGTTAGGGAGAGGGGGGTAGCTGGGGGATGATTGCAAAGACAGGCTAGGTGTGTCAGAAGCAGATAGGACAGAAAAGTCAGAAGGGAGTCAGTGAAGCACCGGTAGCATGGCCCTGGAAGAAGGAAAAAGAGAGAGCTTCCTGGAAAGAGGCTGCCTGGAAAGGGGCTTGGAATTGTGAGCAGGAAAACAGGACTTTGTGTATACACTTTGTAAAGGATGTAAATAGGATGGAAGTCATACTGACTTCCCATTGACTGTGCTGCTGTCTTCAGTGGGAAATGGTGGGAGGTCAGCACTTTTAAATATGAGGCTACTTGGTTGGGTGCCTAAATATGGATTTGGGAACCTAAATTTAGTAGAGCTGGCCAAAAAATTTCTAATGGAACATTTTTCCATTTGAAAATGCTAAATCAATTACATTGAAACATTTTGTGGGAACATGTCAGTTTCATAAAAAAATGTCAGTGGGAAATTATATTATTTTTTAAATGGAGCTATACCTATCTCATGGAGCCCCAAAAGGTCATTGAGTCCAGCCCTCTGCCTTCACTAGCAGGACCAAGTACTGACTTTGCCCCAGATCCTTAAGTGGCCCCCTCAAGGACTGAGCTCACAACCCTGAGTTTAGCAGGCCACAACTCAAGCCACTGAACTATCCATCTGCCCACATTTAGTTTCAGTAAGGTCAAAATATGTTGTTTTGACTAATATAACAGTTGAAAAAAATGTTTCAATATTATTTTGTAATATTTCATTTTGTGAACAATTCTGATTTCTGCTTTTCATCCCAATTTAGGATGAAACAAAATGGTGAAATATTGAAGTTTTCCCCAGAATAGGTATTGATCAGCTCTGGACTTCAGGCATCCACTTTTGAAAATTTAGGCCCACGGATATCAGATGGTTATATGGCTTGGTTGCTCACATAAAGATGGATCACTGCATGCAGGTACTTGTATTGTCTGTAGGCTGTAAATTTCTGATATAGTGATAATTTATATAATTGCCATGGTGATATTATTCATCATGTTGGTTTCTGTGTTAGTCTGGAGAAACCACAATGAATAGGGTGAAGAAGTGATGATGGTACTGGGAAGAATGTTTATTTTCTCAGACAGGTAAAGGAAGGGTGTGATGCGACAATTAAAATGGCAAATGAACCCAGTCTGTCACACTCATGGCCAGCTGTGTTGTACCGACAAATACAGTGCTTCCTTAGAAGGGCATCAAAATACACTAGGGATGGCAGAATATTTAACAGCTGTTTAAGACATGAGTAATGCCAGGGCTCCCCTTGTGTAGCTGTGGGAGGGAGGTGGATGTTTTTCAGTTTGCCAGAAGTAGGAAAAATAAAATCTATGAGCAAGAAGCTGAGAAGAAAATGTTGCATATTTAGGACATTTTCCACATGATGGCAGTAAAAACCCCCATGGAATTCAGAGAGAGTTTATTTCTCAACTTCAGAAACCAAAGGGGAGAAAACAACCCAAGAAAATGAGGGACTGAAGTGTATATGGCTGAGCTGTTATATTTCCAGTTTTTCTCCTGGTAATCTTTAGAATCTCCAGCTTGCTTTCTCAACAGTGAGGCAACATCAAGGATGGCAAAGGGAGAATAGGTCACTAGTTACATCACACCAGTGCAGAGTATGACTCTTAGGCACCAATTCAAAGGAATTTTTGATTTCCTAAATTGTACGTATATGTGGAAGGAGAGGATTCAGAGAAAGGAATTTATTATCATCCTTATCTGAAAATGCCTATTTGCGTGCCCAAGGAATTGAGGCAATGTAACTCATCACTTAAAGCTTCATAACTGAGTTTGTCAAAGGACACTTGGATAAGGATGCTGTTTGACCAACTTGGTTTGATTTATTTGACAGTGCGAGATAGGAATTAGTTTTGGAAGGAGTTTGCAGATGAGGCTAAATTTGCCTGAGGCACTTGGATAGTCTTGTGTGTGGAAGCAGTTATAGGGGAATGTATTTAAAGAATCCAGAAGCAGCTGTGTAGTTAAAATTAAAATGTGTTTTTCTTTAATTTATTTTTTTTTTGCTTAGTCTCCTGTTTCAGACTCTGCACTTGTCTATGAGAGCAAATGGGAGGGAAAAGGGGTGGGGCAGGTGTGTGTGTGTGAAATTGAGCTTAGAAATTCCTGGTTTGGTTTTTACATCTTGGAAGCACAAGATATATGACATAAAAGGGGCTATATCCAAACATCTTCTGAATGTCTCCTCTTCATATTTTATATTTATATCCACAGGCACTGACTTTCCAATGTGTGTGGGGGGGGGGTGCTCAACCCCTAGCTCTGCCCCAGGTCCCTCCCCTACTTCACTTCTTCCCGCCTCACCCCTTCTCCCAAACCTCCGCCCCCATCCCTCCTCTTCCCTCCCCCGTTCCATTCTCGCCCCACCTCTTCCTATCCCGTTCTGGCCTTTCCCCTAAGCACCTTACATATAGTAATGAGTGTATCCTCATAAGACCTCCAGTTCAATAAAGGGAGAGCTGAGGCCCAGAGTAATGAATGGACTCGGCTAAAGTCACATGAGATGTCTGTAGCAGTGCTAGGAACATGAGGATGATGTGGGCAGCTTCTGTTTCAGTTTCCCTCTTTGATCATGTATTTCCTGGAGGATGTTGAGTTTTAGGCCCAAATATGCATGGGAGTCCAACAGCCCTTGCAGTCTGGTATTCTGTCTCTAACTGGTTTATACCAATTGCTTTGGAAGAAGATGTAAAACCCCATTATGGAATTTGCAAAGCTTGCCTTAGTCTTCCATATGATCTTTAATCAAATGAAGCAAGTATATTTTTATTATGTGATAAAAGCAAAGGAGCTGTTCAAAATAAATAAGCAGGTCAACCAACACACTGAACTTCCATATTTCAAATTTCAAAACACTTTACAAACATTGAAGCCTCACAACTTTCCTATGGGGTAAGTAAATTGTATAGCCATCTTACAGATGGGTCAGATGAAGTGATTTGCTCAGCAAGTCATTGGCAAAGATGGGAACAGAATCCAGGAGTCCTGACTCCAAGTCCTTTGCTGTCACAACTAGAGCACATCACCTCTCAACCACAGATCAATCAGAAGCAGCAAATGGAATTATATGTAGAACATCCTCCCTGGTACAAGAATGTTTTACATTCAAGAAGGATTAGATTCCTTGTATACAATAAGATAATAATAATAATGAGTCATGCACTGTGTCCTGAACTCTCAAGTGAGCGTCATTGTGAGGGTCACACCAGCAGTTTGAATTCTGACCTGTCAAGGATTCCCTAAAACAAATGAAACCAAAAAGTGGAGGGTGGAAAGGAAGATGTTCCGTTCCTCCTTTTTAGAGTCATCAGAATCTGAAAAGGCCAAATCTAAAACTGTTATGCTAAGTCAGCTTTCTACATCAGCAGTCACCTTGACCATCACTTCAGATGCACTAGGTCAGGTCCGATGTGATGAAAGACACAGGTATGGCAGTCTGATAAGTGATGAGGCCTTTGCAGAACCCAAGCTCTGGTGTTTTCTGCAGAAAATGTGGCTCTGGTATCCCTGAAAATAGTTCATACCAGGGGATCATATTTACATTTCTGGGTTTGTTTTTTATTCTTCAGAAATAACTTGTTTGTGAGTGATAAGTAAGAGAAGCACAGTGAGCAATTTTGGAGCTGCACGAGGAACGGTTGGTAATTTCTGAGTATGTTTCCCAAGTCCTCAGAAAGGTCATTGGGGGTCTCCATTACATGCAGTCTGGAGCCTCTTACAATTTTCTCATACAATTTAATCTGCTTCCTGGATGGCCTCCAGTGTACAAGCAACTGACAGTCTACCGTCTTTGGAATTGATTTCCTGGAATTGTGGAAGGCCTGTTTGGCCTCCAGATGACAGATGTGTGTTTTGAATGTTCAGTGCAGGAAGATGCTTTGCAGAGATGAGAGAAAATTTGCCTCATTTCCACATTTTCTATTAGCTTTTGAATCTTTCTCTAGAGTTTTGTGGGATAAACTCATTGTCGCATGCTAATGCCCCATTGAGTGGGCATCACTAATAATCCTTTGTCCTTCTCTAGCACTTGTCATCTATGGATCACAAAGAGGTTTTATAAACATTTATTAAGACAAACAACATCTTTGCTAGGTAGTTAACTATTATAATAATTTTACAGATGAGGAAACAGAAAACTGAAGCACAGAAAAATTACTTGGCAAAGTTTACACAGTGTGATTGTGTCTTCATTAGGAAAAAAGGTGTATTTTTAACCCTAGAGTTCACCTAAACCAGCTAACTTTGTTTAAAACTACAACTGCCTTATCTTCACTGTGATTATGACATGGATTAATTAACATGGGTTAAAAATACATCTTTTTTCATAGTGAAGGCAAGGCCTGGGTAACAGAATTGACAGAAGGACCCAGGGGTCCTGACTCCAAGTTCCCTGCTCTAACACTTAATTTTCTCTCAGTAGTATTGTATACATTCCAAACATTACTAAAACTGGGGTGCTGTTCTCTTCTCTCGTAGCGCATAACAGCAAGGGTCACATCTGAGATCAAGGACTATGTGGGCAAGGTCTTTCTGGTGTCAGTGGAAGGAGTCTTGGTAGTGGATGTACAATGGTAATAGAATATTTCAAAATATATGAAAACAGTACCATCTGAAAACAGTGGCCCAATATGAAATGAGTTGGTGGTGCCAGTCTGGTTCTTAGCAGGACAGGAGTCTGAATTAAAAACAATCAGTACTAATTATCTCCATTATCGACAGTCTCATTGGAGTGGCTGAAAACTGAATGTGCGACATAAAGACCAACTTTCCTCTCACTCCTAGAAATGGTCCTTCCAGGGCAGGGGTCGGTATATGTCAAAAGCCTGGCCTGCTGCTATCTGTGCTGTTCTTATTTTGTGGATAATTAGAGCACTTCAGACAACAAGGATGTCAACCCAGCACTTTCACCAGCACTGAATTCACTAAGACTTTATATAAAGGAAAATCTATTTTCATCCTCCAAGGACAATGGATGGAATTTTACTACACCCGTTAAGTATGATCTTTGGGGATGTATTAAGCAATTTTTATCTTTTGGTTCTATTTGTAATAGATATTAAAAGCAAAAACAATATACAAGCATTAGCTGAAAAGAACCAGGGCTTTGGAGCAGAGCCCGGAGCTGGAGCGTGGAGCAGCTCTGGAGCAGTGGAGCTGCAGGTTTTTGCCTGGAGCTGGAGCGGAGCCAGAGCATAGCTGCAAAGCCCTGGAAAAGACTGCCAAAGTTTGTAACCTAACTTCCCTTTCCCCCTCCTTTTCTTAACCAGTTTGGGCTTTTTTTTAAAAAATGAAAATGAGAGCTTCAGACTAACTTCTAGTTTAGTCAGCTTGGTCCCTCTATAGAACTTATGAATGTCACAATTGAGCTCCAAGGGAAGCTGCAATTTCCCTTTGAAGAACAATATTAGATGCTAGCAAAGGGAAAAGGGACTTTAAAGGGAAAGTGCTGCTTCCTGCAGAATCTGCTCATGGGTCTTAGCAGCAGTATAGATGCAGCATGATGCCTCACAGCAGGAGTGCCATAGCCTACTAATATATACCCTGTTGTGACTTATTGCTGTATTAAAGTGAGTTGAAAACTGGTTCCAGAATCTCACTGGTTTTCCCTCACACTGCCACTGTCAAAAATTCTTGCTCTTTTCAGATAGATAGGCACCCCTCTGTGTTGTGGAAAAAAAACAGTGTTTTTTGGTTGTGTGCTGGTTTATTTTTTTTGTTTGTTTGTTTTTTGTTTTCTTGTGGCAGCTTAATCTGCTTTTATCTTTTTGTTCCCTCCTTCACTTTTTGAAGTTCAATCATTCTCAGCTACATGTTATGTTAACGTAAAACTAAAAACTAAAAATATTATAGTAAAAACATTAAGCAGTAATTTCAGTCTGTGAATTAAAATTTTAACTGTTTTTTAAAAGTAAAAAATGAAGTGGTGATAACATCAGGGTTCTTGTTCGGGCTACTAAAAAACAGTAATAAAATTACAGAACTGCTTGGAAGCCTAAAGAGATAGTATGGTGTCATAGGTTATTAGAGAGAGGTAAAGCTTGTGGTGGAATCAGCTGTTGTTTGATATTGAAGAGGGAGAGTTGATGGAGTTGTCATCTTTAAGGGGTGGACTTGGTTTGATAGAAACTAATAGAAAATGGGACTGATAACGTGACTAGCTTGTCCTATTTTTCAGTCTTCACAAGACTGAAGCCATTACGTGGTTATTTCTCATTCTAACTTAGTACATGTAAAAACTGCTGGTCAATACTGCAAATAGGAGATTTATGTTTATTTCGTACTAAACATCCATGTATACATTTGTCTGAGTCAACATACCTAAATCTAAAGAATGTGGTAGGAAACAAGTAATTGCAGGGATTGCTGTAATGAACACAGATAATTCTTTTAAAGTAAAATGTAAGCATTGTCAAGAGTTATTAAGTGGCAAGATGGAAAGGATTTACACTCATCTCAAAAAAGAAAATTAGTTTCTTCAGATTCTCCAAAGATCAAATGAATGAAACATTGAACATGAGTTTGATGATGTTACAGGTGAGTCTTCAATGTCACGTGAGACAGAAATGTAGCCACATTGAAAATGTAATTCCCTGTTTCACATCTTCCAGAAGCTCTTCAAAAACAGCTTCCTTTTAGAGCAGTCTCTCTTCATTTTTGACAACCAAAATATGACAAATCAATTGGCAACTATGCCATAAAATCAACAGACAGGCAAAGATTTGAGTTTGATAAGAAAGTTGCGACCTTCTTTATTCTAAAAACATCACTTTCTGTGTAGCACAAAATGAACAATTTAAACATGATTGAAGCCCTTCACCCTGAGCATTCTCCTCCAGACAGATTTAAGGTTGTAGGTTCATACTGTATGCTGCAAGTGAAGAAATAGAGGAAAAAAATTAAGGAACGACTACAAGAATCAACTTTGACATTAATAAAAGATGGTTGGTTGAACATGAGAAATGATCCAATAATGGCTACAAGTATCCATATAGAAAAAAATGAGTTCCTACTTAATGCTATTGATTTTATGTCTGAAAAGAAAAGCACAGAATATTGTATCCAAGTTGCTGATGATGCCATCAAATAATACAGAGGAAAAATATGACAAAGGGATCTTTGTCATTTGCTCAAATGATGAAAATAAAATTTAAAGATGAGAACTGCTTAGATGCAGTGAGCCTAAGCTTCTGAACTATGCGTGTTCAACACGCTCGTTATAATTGAGAAAGAAATTAACACCTGACACTGTCTATAGCCATCAACTTCATTGGTTGGTTGATTAAAAAAAAGGAGGATCGATGCCTCGTCTTCTCAATGATGTTCAGTAGAACTCTAAGAAAAATGGTGGGACCAATTCTCACTTACGCTAAGGTGACTGCTTTTACACACAGTTGCCTTACACACACTTTCAGTTCACTTTACACTCCCAGAGCGAGGTAAAGTCACCTTTAATGTCAATGAGAATCAGACCTATAGTCTGTGTATTTATATGTTCAACACACTATGGGTGCTGAAATTGGCACTGAGCCCAAGGAGCACTTTGATCAAAACATAGAAAACGTTATAGAATGGTAGAAATATAGGACCAGAAGGGACCTCATTAGGTCATCTAGTCCAGTCCCCTGCCCTGAGGCACAACTAAGTATTATCTAGGCCATTCCTGACAGGTGTTTGTCTAGTGTGTTTTTAAAAACCTCCAGTGATGGAGATTCCACAATTTCCCGAGGTAATTTATTTCAGTTCATAATTACCCTTACAGTTAGAGAGTTTTCCTAATGTCTAACCTAACTCTCCCTCATTGCAATTTAAGATCATTACTTCTTTTCCTATCCTGAGTGGATAAGGAGAAAAATGTATCACCCTCCTCTTTATCACAACTTTTTATGTACTGGAAGAGTATTACGATGTTCCCCACTTAGTCTTCACTTCTCCAAACTAAACAAATCTAGTTTTTTTCAGTCTTTCCTCATAGATCATGTTTTCTAGACCTTTAATCATTTTTTGCTGCTTTCCTCATGACTTTCTCCAATTTGTTCACCCCTTTCGCAAAGTGTGGTGCCCAGAACTGGACATGGTACAGCTGAAGCCTTATGAGTGATGAGTAAAGTGGAAGAATTACTTCCCGTCTAGCTTACAACACTTTTGCTAATACATCCCAGAATGTTGTTTGCTTTTTCTACAATCATATTATATTAATAGCTCATATTTAGTTTCAGAGTAGCAGCCATGTTAGTCTGTATCTGTAAAAAGAACAGGAGTACTTGTGGCACCTTAGAGACTAACAAACGAAAGCTTATGCTCAAATAAATTTGTTAGTCTCTAAAATGCCACAGGTACCCCTGTTCTTTTTACATATTTAGTTTGTGATCCATGCTAACCCTCAAATCCTTTTCTGCAGTAATCCCTCCTGTGCAGTCATTTCCCACTTTGTGTTTGTGCAATTGATTATTCCTTCCTAAGTGTAGTAGTTTGCAATTGTCTGTCCTGAATTTCATCCTGTTTATTTCAAACCCATTTCTCCTGTTTGACAAGATCATTTTGTATTCTAATCCTGTCCTCCAATGCACTTGCAACCCCTTCCAACTTGGTATCATCTGCAAACTTTGTAAGTGTATTCTCTATGCCATTATCCATGTAATTTGTAAAGATACTGTATAGAAAAGATATTGGACCCAGGACAGATACC
Source organism: Gopherus evgoodei (assembly GCF_007399415.2). Classification (NCBI taxonomy): domain Eukaryota; kingdom Metazoa; phylum Chordata; order Testudines; family Testudinidae; genus Gopherus; species Gopherus evgoodei. The sequence continues at coordinate 43,729,057 of NC_044325.1, forward strand.
TGTGGGATCCCACTCAATATGCTCTTCTAGCTTGACTGTGAACTATTGATAACTACTCTCTGACTGTGTTTTTCCAACCCGTTGTTTACCTACTTTATAGTAGGCTAGGCTATATTTCCCTAGTTTTCTCACGAGAAGGTTATGTGAGACAATATCAAAAGCCTTACTAAAGTTGAGATATATCACATCTACTGCTTTTCCCTTATCCACAAAGCTTGTTATCCCATTAAAGTAGGATATTAGGTTGGTTTAACGTGGTTTGTTCTTGACAAATCCATGTTGACTGTTACTTTTCACCTTATTATCTTCTAGATGCCTACAAACTGATTGTTTGATTATTTGTTGTGTTATCTTTCTGGGTACCAATATTAAGCTGACTCATCTATAATTTCCTAGGTTGTCCTTATTCCCCTCTTTAGAGATAGGTACTATATTTTCACTTTTCCAGTCCTCTGGGATCTCTCCTGTCAGCCACAAGTTCTCAAAGATAATTGCTAATGACTCAGAGATCTCTTCAGCAACTTCCTTAAGCATTCTAGGATGTATTTAGTCAGGGCCTGCCTACTTGAAGACATTTAACTTGTCTAAGTAATTCTTAACTTGTTCTTTCCCTATTTTAGCCTCGGAACCTACCCCATTTACACTGATGTTCACTATGTTAGTTGTCTGATCACTGCTAACCTTTTTTGTGAAAACTGAAACAAAAAAACACATTTAACATTTTGGCCATTGCTGCGTTTTTTGTTATTTTACATTTTATGTCCCAAAGAAGCACTACATTTACAAAAATAACTGAAGAAGGTTTTTGAGGGATTGACAGATTACAGGCAGATTAATCTACTGTCACAGGATCAGTGGAAATATGTGGCTTGAGTTAATAACATGGAATTGGAACCACATAGGAAAATAGTTTTAAAAAAATTAGAAATGCCATTATTTAGCCAGCATCATTAATCCTCATAGTTTGAATCCAGAATAGGAAGACAAAGCTAAAATACGGTTGATGGAACATAATCTCGATTTATTTATTTCTGTTTTAGCATTTAAAATTTAAGATCCAGATTTCTGTGTGAAATATTTAGAAAGGAGGTTGTATCAGGTTATTGCATCAAAATTACGGAAAACTATGCTATCAGAATCACTGAAGATAGGACAGTTAAATTCAGAATATTGTCAGTTTTAAAAAGACTGCCACTCCTATCTAGCAAGCTCAGCATCAGTTGAACATGTTTTTAGCATATTGTGATAGACCCAGATCAGTTGGGTACAGCAGAATAGCAGAAAGCAGATATACTGGCCACTAGGTTAACAGTTTTCTGTTCCCCGACTGACCAGAGCAGGGGCTGCTCCAGGCTAATCAGAACACCTGACTCTAATTAACCTGCAAAGAATCAGGTGAAGCCATTCTGTTAATGTGACCACCTGACTCTAATTAAGGCCCTGGTGATACTATAAAAAGGGCTCACTTCAGTCAGACAGAGAGGAGCCAGGGAGCCAGAGGCAAGGAAGTGCGGCTGAAGGACTAGTTACTGAAGAAGCCCTCAGACCATCGTTAAAGGAGCCCTAAGGTAAGGGTGAAGAACGGAGAAGCAGGAGAGCTGTGGGGAAGTGGCCCAGGGAAATGTAGCAACTCTGGCAGTGAAAGGTTGGCTGCCAACAACTGCTACCATTAGGGCCCCTGAGCCAGAACCCGGAGTAGAGGGCGGGCCCGGGTTTCCCGCAACCCACCACTACAAGAACATCTCCTGGGAGGGGAAGTCAGGCCCCTGTCAGGACAGGAGGCTGAACAGAGACCGTGGGAGTTCTCTCACCAACCTCCTTGCGGGCCTATGATGAAAAGGGCTCAGTAAACATGGCCCTAGAGAGAGAAGGGCTATGTGGAGGGTCACAGTGAGCCACTGAGGCTAGCATAAACCGCCTAGAAACGTAGGACCCACGGGAGCAAGCTCTGCCACAATGTTTATATTTATTTGGTTAAAAATTGTATTAGGCTACTTATAGATGCTGAAAAAAATCAAGTTAATGTTGGTAAAAGTAGTAGTATAATGGATATACCAGCTCAGTGAGACTGATGAGGGATGTATCTGGGAACATACCCGAGGAACAAAGGATGCAGTTACTGAAAAAGAGAAAAAGGTCTTGAAATGTCAGTTGTGATTTGGAGAGAAATCGAGGCTGCTAATTCTATGTAGGGCAGGAGTTCCAAGACTAGGATGGGCTGTACCCCTTCTCATTTCACTTTTGAGGGTCTGCTGGCAAATGTTTAGAGTCCTGGGTTGAAACAAGCATGCTGGGAGAAGGGGCTTCCTCCCTGAAAAGGAAGGACTTGGAAGGAACCAAAAGGGCTCAGAAATCTCTCTCTTTTTTTTCCTTTTTTTTTTTAAATAAAAAGGAAAAGTACTCCCATTGTTTACTTGATTTATTCATTATGAGCTTGATCCTGCAAGGTGCTAAGCACCCACAACCAGTGATGAGCTGCCAAAATATTTACAACGGGTTCCCTCCTCACCTCACGAGGGGGTCGTGTCCCATCCAACCCCCCATGTTCCTTGACACCCCCCCAGGGACCCCTGACCCATCCCCCCCTTCCCTGTCCCCTGCTGCCCCATCCAATCCCTGTACTGACTGTCCCCTGCTGCCCCATCCAATCCCTCCTCTCATTCGTGATGGCCCCCCGGGACCCCTGCCCTATCCAACCACCCCTTCTCTCTGTCCCTGACTGCCTCCCACCACCTCATCCAACCCCGGCTCCTTCCTGACTGCCCCCTGGGACCCTTGCCCCCATTCAGTCCCCCTGTTCCCTGCCCTCTGACCGCCCTGACCCCTGTCCACCCCCCCAACCCACCGAACACCCCCTCCCTGCTCCCTGCCCCCTTACCACACTGTCTGCGGCCTGGATCTGGTCCGCTCTGCTGGGACTGCGACTGGTGCCGCAAGGCCCGACTCCCTGAGCCGGGCCGGGCTGGAGCCACTCGGCTGGCGCCTTGGGGCCCGACTCCCCGAGCCAGGCTGGACCGGAGCCACTCGGCCGGTGCCACAGGGACTGGCACCGCGGGGACCAACTCCCCGAGTCGGGCCGGGCCCCGAGCCAGGCCGGAGCCGCTCGGCCGGCGCCACAGGTCCCGGTGCCGTGGGGCTCGACTCCCCGAGCCAGGCTGGAGCCGCTCGGCCAGCACCGCGGGAATCGACACCGCGGGGCCGACTCCCCGAGCTGGCCGGAGCCGTTCGGCCGGCACCGGGACCGGCGCCTGACTTCCCGAGTCGGGCCAGGCCGGTGGCGCTTGGCCAGGACCAGCCCTAGCCAGGGGCGCTCGGCCGGGACCAAGGGGAGCAAGACTGGGCTGCGCGCGCCATGCCTCCCTGGAGCCCCCCGCCTAGCTTACTTGCCTGCTCCTTGTTTCAGGCTTCCCACGAAATTTGATTCAGGGAGGAGGGGGAGGTGAACTGGGGCTGGGTGGACGGCTGCCCTAGCCTTTGTTAAATTTAAAAGCTTCTTTAGAACCAGTTGTCCTGGAACAACTGGTTCTAAAAAGGCTTCTAAATTTAACAGCCGGTTCCTACGAACTGGTGCAAACCGGCTGGAGCTAACCACTGCCCACAACTCTCACTGAAGTCAGTGAGAGTTGAGGGTGTTCAGCCTTTTGAAGGATTGAGCCATATAGGTGAAACTGTTAGCTGCACCTAGAGTTAAGGTTTCTTAACACTTTGCCTTATAAGACCCTGTGTTCAGTTGCTTATAACATTACAAAGCTGTAATAATTTGGGTTGAAGTTTTCCATGCTGGGTGTCTTCCTCATGTTTATTTCTCTCATTTCAACAAAAATAGTCTGGCTGTTTCTGAGAATCAGGTGAGGGGGAAAATATATTGTTTTGCCAATATTAAAATATTCTTACAATTAATTAATTGAGAAGCTCAAGCACCTTTACGGTTTGGAGCAAAGATTTGAAATTTGGCACTCTGGGGACAAATAGGTGTCTTTTGCTATCCCCAGGATAATCCACCCAAATTATAACTCTCTGACAATCACTTTTGGAACACATTCAATAGAGGCTTATTAGCATCTGGCAGGTAAATTTGCTGAACATTCTCTTTCTACTGAGCATGCTTTCTTCTGACAGAACTCCATGCCAAACACAATAAGAATGGTCTCAGAGAGCTCTCTGAGCAAGCTCCAGGCAGCAGTAAGCAAGACTTTTCCTGCCATTGTTCCTCACTGCTGCCAAGAGGTGCTGTTCTGCTGTCTCCAAAAATGAAAGCAGGAACTTAGAAGACTTTGTCTCTTGTGGTCTTAAAGTTCCCCCTTCAAGCATATATGCAGCATGGAGACAAAGGAAAAAGAGGCCTGACTGGACTGCAGATGAGTGAACAGCAAGAGAGGAACAGGGGCAGGCTAAGGATGCAAGGTGAGTGGGGAAATAGGACAAGGTAGAAGGGAACAGACTAGCATGGGGACAGGAGCAGAGTGGACAAGCAAGGAAACGGGGACAGAAGGGTCTTTACCACTGGAGAACAATCCCCTACATATAACCCAGGATTCCTGAGTCCTAGCATTCCTCTCCCATCAGCAAATATCTCTGAAACTCACTGGCAAAATGATGTGTCTCATCACTTTCTAGTATCTAGTGCATATAGAGGATAATAGTCTACTACTAGTACCAGTTACTCTGCTAGCAAAAGTGGTAGAGTTCTGTGCAGTGAATCTAAATTTTCAACCCTTCTGATGACCCATGTGGAGATCAGTGTGGTTCCACATGATAAAATTTCTGGGGAGGGTTTCAGAAGAAGAGTGTAAATGCTGTGCCAACATTCAGAAAAGGCAAGCAGGCCAACCCAGGTAATTGTGGCCGTATTAGCCTGACATCAGTCTTGGGCAAAATGATGTATGAGCAGATACAAGATTCAGTTAATAAAGAATTAATGCCAGTGAACTTGGTTTTTATGGAAAATGACTTGTCAAACAAACCTGACTTCATTTTTTTATGCGATAACAATTTGGTTGATTAAGGTAACTGTGTAAGTGTAATATACTTAGGCTTTTGTAAGGCCTTTGGCTTTGTACTGAACAACATTCTTATTTTAAAAAATAGCACTGTACAGTATCCATTAAACATATGCATTGCTGATTCTGAACTAGCTAACTGATAGGTCTTAAAAAGTAGTTGTCAATGGGAAATCATCATTGAATAGAGGTGTTTCTAGTGGAGATCTGCAGGGATCAGTTCTAGGCCCAGTGCTATTCAACATTTTCTATCAACGATCTGGAAGTAAATTTAAAATCACTGCTGATAAAATATGTGGGTGACACAAAGACTGGTGGAGTAGGAAATAAGGATGGAGACAGGGCAGTCATACAGAGCAATCTGGATTGCTTGGCAAGCATGGCCTGTTCAAACAAAATGCATTTTAATATAGCCAAAGGCAAGGACATATATGAACAAAGAAGTCAGGCTATACATGCAGAACGGGGGACTGTATCCTGGAAAGCACTGACTGAAAGAATTTACTGTCTTATTGGACAACCAGCTCAGCATGGGTTCCTGCCGTGATGCTGTGGCAAAAAGGGCTATGTGATCATTAGAAGTATAAATAAGGGGGTAGTGAGTAGGGAAGTGTATGAGGCATTGCTGAGACCAGTACTAGAATACTGCATACAGTTCTTGGGTCCACATTTTAAAAAAAGATGCTGAAAAGTTGGAGATGGTGCAGAAAAGAACCAGATAATTATTTGAAAGCTGAAGAAAATTCCTTACAGAGGGAGAGAGTTAAGGAGCTCAGTCTGTTTAGTTTACCAAAAAGAAGATTGAGAAGTGAGTTGATTACAATGTGTGAGTACCTGCATGGGGAGAAAATACCAAGGTACTAAAGGACTTTTGAATGTAGCAGAGAACAGCATAAGAACCGATTATTGGAAGATGAAGCCAGACAAAACTAGAAGTAAGACACAAATTTTGAACCAGGAAGGTGCTTAATCATTGGAACAAACTACCAAGGAAGTGGTGGATTCTCTCTCTTCTTGTCTTCAAATAAAGACTGAATCCCTTTCTGAAGGTATGCTTTAGTCAAACGCAAATTATTGGGCTTAACACAGGGGTAACTGGGTGAAATTTGATGGCTTGTGACATACTGAAGATCAGACTAGACATTACTGTCCCTTTTGAACTTAGAATTTATGAAAATTTTAGGAAAAATACATTAAAAAATCTACATTAAAAGAGTTTTAAAGTTGCAGAGTCTTGTACTCATAAGTTAACCTACATTCTGGTATTTTCTTTCTGAACAACCTTAACTCTGCCCCTTGCATGTACGCGTTATGGTATAGTCTTCAGTTACATGATCAACTACTACTTTTTCCACAGAACCCCTGCCTCGTTCTGTGCGCAGTATGGATGGTACTTGGAGAAAGATCAGGGTCATGTATTACTATTTATATTACCAGAGCATCTAGGAGTCTAGTCATAGAACAGGGGTTCTCAAACTTCATTGCACCACTGTCCCCTTCTAACAACAAAAATTACTACACAACCCCAGGAGGGCGGACTGAAGCCTGAGCCCACCCAAGCCCCGCTGCCCTGAGCGAGAGGGCCGAAGCCAAAGACTGAGTCCTGCTGCCTTGGGCAAGGGGGCCGAAGCTGAAGCACTTGGGCTTTGGCCCTGGGTGGTGGAACTCAGGCTTTGTCCCCAGGCCCCAGCAAGTCTAACGCCAGTCCTGACAATTCCATTAAAATAGGGTTGTGACCCATTTTGGGGTTCCAACCCACAGTTTGAGAACTACTGTCACAGAAAAATTGTCTGTAGGACCAAGCCTGATTTGATGCAGAATTTGGAAGATGTGTAGTGAATGAGGCAGGCTAGTAAAGGGAGAAAAAAATGCTCTTGTGATTAAAGCAGTTGAATACCACCCTGGAAATAGTATATGATTATAATGTAACCTTAAATCTGGTATTTCCCAACTTTTGAATACTTGACTTTGCAAGCTTAATGTTCTTTTAACATTATTTTTAATGTAATTTTATATACAGTAGACTTCTGCTTTGGGAAAAGATCTCTCTGAGGAGGTGCAGTGCACACTTCAGAATTACCATAGAACAGGGGTCAGCAACCTTTAGAAGTGGTGTGCCGAGTCTTAATTTATTCACTCTAATTTAAGGTTTTGCGTGCCAGTAATACATTTAAACATTTTTAGAAGGTCTTTTTCTATGTCTATAATATATAACTAAATTATTGTTGTATGTAAAGTAAATAAGGTTTTTAAAATGTTTAAGAAGCTTCATTTAAAATTAAATTAAAATGCAGAACCCCCCTGGATTGATGGCCAGGACCTGGGCAGTGTGAGTGCCACTGAAAATCAGCTCACGTGCCGCCTTCGGCACGTGTGCCATAGGTTGCCTACCCCTGCCATAGAAGAAGAACATCCATGCTAAGGGATGTTTCTGTTTTTAAAAGTATTTGATGGGCATGGCCCTTTGGTTGTTTTGGCTTACCACATATATGGAAGGATATATGTGAAAGAGTGTTATATTTACCTACTCGGTAGACTGAGGATTTGAGTATTGGCCTAGATGCACTAGGCTGGCTGAGCTGTGCTTAATGCAAGTCATGAGAAGTTGAACTGGGAGGAGTAGATGTGGCATTAAGTAAGCCACCTTTGTGACTTTTTTTTTTGATTCTGAGGCCGTGAATGCTGTCCCAAACACAATATAGCAGATGCAGGGGTAGTCTCTAGCTCAGGGATGGGCAAACTATGGCCCATGGGCCACATCCGGCCCATCAGATCTTTAAATCGGGCCCTTGAGGTCCCACCAGGGAGCAGGATCAGTGGTTTGCCCCGCTCCGCGTGTGCCATGGCTTCTTGTGGCTCCTGAGAAGCAGCCAGCATGTCCCCCCTCCAGCTCCTATGCATTGGGGCAGCCAGGGGGCTTCGCACGCTGCTCCCACCCCAAGCCCCACACCTGAAGCTTCCATTGGCCAAGAACTGTGACCAGTGGGAGCTGTGGGGGCAGTGCCTGCGAACGGGGCAGTGCACAGAGTCGCCTGGCCGCGCCACGGTGTAGGAGCTTGAGGGGGGATATGCTCCTGCTTCCAGGAGCTGCCTGAGGTAAGTGCTGCCCGGAGCCGTCACCCCCGACACCCCAGCCCCCTGCCCCAGCCCTGATCTCCTTCCTGCCCTCCAAACCTCTTGATCCCAGCCCGGAGCCCCCTTCTGTACCCCAAACCTCTCATCCATGGGCCTACACCAGAGCCCGCACCTCCAGCCAGAGCCCTCACCCCCACACACACTTCAACCATCTGCCCCAGCCTGGAGCCCCTTCCCACACCCTGACCTTCTCATTTCTGGCCCCACCCCAGAGCCCGCAACCCCTAGCTGAAGCCCTTACCCTCTTTCCCCACTCCTACCACCAATTTCATGAGCATGCATGGTCCACCATACAATTTCCATACCCAGATGTGGCCTGAAGGCTAAAAAGTTTGCCCGGGTTTTGGGTCTTTTTCTTATATAGGCTCCTATTAACCCCCATCTCCTGTCCCTATTTTTCACACTTGCTATCTGGTCACCCTAAGCAGGAAGTACCAGTTGGGATTATACCCTGTTGTGAAATCCATTTCTTGTTTTTTCTTACTGAGAAGTTTTGACCTTTCAGACAGCTGAACTGAAAAAAATCCATGGAGGTTCCTTTTAGCTACATTTTATCCAACAGTCTCTCCTACTATCACACTAACAATAGCAAGAATAAAATCCATGTGATGATTACCTGTTCTGTTCATTCCCTCTGGGGCACCTGGCATTGGCCACTGTTGGAAGACAGGATACTGGGGTAACTGGACCGTTTGGTCTGACCCATTATGGCCGTTCTTTTGTTCAAGTATGTCCAGTAGTTTGGGCCAGTGATTCAGTACATTCATGTATTTATTTATAATAAGATAACTTTATGATTTAGCAGAGATTGTTTATCCATGCAGGAGTATGTCTACGCTACAATTAAAAACCCACAGCTGGCCCATGCCCGCTGACTCAGACTCATGGGGCTTGGGCTAAAGGGCTGTTTAACTGTGGTGCAGATGTTCAGGCTCAGGCTGCAGCCCAAGTTCTGGGACCCTCCCACTTCGCAGCACCCTAGAGCCCAGGCTTCAGCCTGAGTCTGAATGTTTACACCTTAATTAAACAGTTCTTTAGCCCAAGCCGCACAAATCCAAGTCAGCTGGCATGGCCTAGCTGCAGGTTTGTAACTGCAGCATAGACATACCCCAACTCAGTATTGAACCAATGCCCCATCCTGAGGCTGGAGTGGCACTAGGTACTGCTTTACTGATTGAATGTAAAACTGCGGCCCTGGCTACTTGCTATCATTAAAGATTAGTAACACTTGTTGCAAGAATTGAGATATTAATTTTTGTGTCCCAGCCAAACTCCAGCAGATTAATTATATTCCTCCTAAAGTTTGAATTGAGTGCAGTATTCTTCCCTTCTTGCTTAAAATGTTGTGTAGTATTGCTGTACACTGTTCAGCATCTGCCTTGTTCCATTCCAGAGGTGAATGCATGTTTAGATGATGGAAGAATTGAAATGTATTATCACCATGCTGCCCTGTAGAGAATGGTTCCTGGGGAATATTATATTGAGACATTGTTTGTCATTTTATATGTAACCCTTCTGGCAGGTGGAGCTGCCAGGAACCAGGGCCAGGTTCAATATCTAGGGGTCCTTTTTCAACAATACAACACAGAACCGGCATGAACCCTCACCCACTAACCTGGGAAAATTACACACCACCCCTAGGCGCCTCTGAAAGGCAATACTTCTCCACTCACAAACACAGAGTCTGAGTTTTGAAAAGAAACTTTTAATGAAAGGAGGGAAGTCACCTGACATTAATTAGGGAAAATGCCACAAGCAGGATTGATAAACACAAAATTGTGAGCAGGACACCAACCACAGAGTATGTGGGATGGTGTCTTCTGCCTCATGTTCTTGAGTTCTACAATCAAAAGTTCCTTTACTGTGCCCCTCTCTGCTCCCTAACCATACCCTACTCACAGTGGTTGTCTTTGGTCAGTGAGGACCGAGGGTTCAGAGGTGCGCCTGTGTTAGTTCACCTTCCACCTGGGGAAGAAGGCACGTGGCTTGTTCCACCATCTGAGCCCTTGCTCTGTGTGGCTGCCTCACCAGCTGCTGTTCCTTGGCACCTGGCCACCTTGCCAGCTGCTGTTCCTCGCCGTCTGACCAACTGCCGTTCTGCTCATCTGTCACCTTCTGCCACCTGCCTCTCTGCTGTGATGTCTGCAGGTCAGTCTCTTAAGAGTCCACCCACCTCTTAGGCCATGTCTACATCTAAAATTTTGCAGCGCTGGTTGTTACAGCTGTATTAGTATAGCTGTATAGGGCCAGCGCTGCAGAGTGGCCACACTTACAGCAACCAGCGCTGCAAGTGGTGTTAGATGTGGCCACACTGCAGCGCTGTTGGGCGGCTTCAAGGGGGGTTCCGGGACGAGAGAGCAAACCGGGAAAGGAAACCAGCTTCCCCGCGGTTTGCTCTCTCGGTCCCGGAGCCAGCCAGCAAACCGCAGGGAAGGAGACCTGCTTGCTCGGGGTTCCGGGACCGAGAGAGCAAACCGGGAACGCCGCGGTTTGCTCTCTCGGTCCCGGAGCCAGCCAGCAAACCGCAGGGAAGGAGACCTGCTTGCTCGGGGTTCCGGGACCGAGAGAGCAAACCGGGAACGCCGCGGTTTGCTCTCTCGGTCCCGGAGCCAGCCAGCAAACCGCAAGGAAAGAGACCTGCTTGCTCGGGGTTCCGGGACCGAGAGAGCAAACCGGGAACGCCGCGGTTTGCTCTCTCGGTCCCGGAGCCACCCAGCAAACCGCAGGGAAGGAGACCTGCTTGCTCGGGGTTCCGGGACCGAGAGAGCAAACCGGGAACGCCGCGGTTTGCTCTCTCGGTCCCGGAGCCACCCAGCAAACCGCAGGGAAGGAGACCTGCTTGCTCGGGGTTCCGGGACCGAGAGAGCAAACCGCGGCGAAGCTGGTTTCCTTTCCCGGTTTGCTCTCTCGGTCCCGGAACCCCGAGCAAGCAGGTCTCCTTCCCTGCGGTTTGCTGGGTGGCTCCGGGACCGAGAGAGCAAACCGGGAAAAGAAACCAGCTTGATTACCAGAGGCTTCCTCCTTCCACGGAGGTCAAGAAAAGCGCTGGTAACTGTCTACATTGGATTAAATCACCAGCGCTGGATCCTCTACACCCGAGACAAAACGGGAGTACGGCCAGCGCTGCAAACAGGGAGTTGCAGCGCTGGTGGTGCCCTGCAGATGTGTACACCTTCAAAGTTGCAGCGCTGTAACTCCCTCACCAGCGCTGCAACTTTCTGATGTAGACAAGCCCTTAGTGACTTTCAACTCTTAGTGAAGCAGGCTATGCAGAAATGCTGTCCCACCACTAGTGTTTTTAGCTCTAGTAAGCACTTAACATAACAACAGACTCCCAATGGAGCCTATTTAGCTCTGTCTTTGAACAGTGGGGAGGAACAGGTTAAACCAGACAGGGGATCCTTAAGAAGAGTCCACACCTCCTGGTTGGGACAGCTGTCCTCACCCTTCTTATTTTCACAAGGGTTTGGTATTCGAGCCCCTGGCTTAGCAAGTTCTTTTCAACTGAGGGTGACCCCTCAATCAGGACAGGCTCAGAACAGTTCTGCTGCCCTTTACTCATATAGTAAAAATAACATTCTACTACCACTGCATTCAGCTAATGTTAAAATTATATAATAAACAGGTTAAAGAAAGAGTGTCTGTACATCTGGGTATAGTGCTTAGATTATCCAAAAATACAAACTTTGTTTTAAAAGCTGTAAAATACATATACTACATAATCTCCAATAACCCAAATTTAGATTAAAATTAATGATGCAGTTTAGTTATTAGCATTCAAATTTTAAGGTACATCACTAATGAAAAGTTATACAGAGAGTTGGTTTAGAAAGCAAATATAGCAATGAGTGGAGATTGTCTCTCAGTAATTGAGCGTTTACAATTGATTGTTCCTCATTGAATCTGAGTCCATCAGAGAAGTATTTCAATTACTTTCCTGATTTTAGCAAAAAGAACGAGGAGTACTTGTGGCACCTTAGAGACTAACAAATTTATTTGGGCATAAGCTTTCGTGGGCTAGAACCCACTTCATTGGAGCCATGCAGTGGAAAATACATTAGGAAGATATATATATACACAGAGAACATGAAAAAATGGGTGTTGCCATACCAACTCTAATGAGACTAATCAATTAAGTCCTCATTCTTTTTGCTGATAGAGACTAACACGGCTACCACCCTGTTTTCTGATTTTGCTTCTCAACGGTGCTCTGGCTCATCTTTCCTGGTATTGCCAATATCCGGTGCTGTGTTCTAGATAGATGTTCCTCAGCCACCTGATGGCATCCGATTTGTAACCCAGCACCAGTGAAAGTTGATCACTTTGAGCAATACATCTACTCTGCGTAGGTATCCAGCAGACAGGAGGTGTGTTGATGTAAAAGCAGTTTGCTCCTGAAGTCTCTTCCCCTCCCCAACTATCTGTCAGAGGAGAGTTCATTCAGACCCTGCTTACTTATATTATTAATAGATTACTATTACTAGTATTATTATTTAAATTGTTTTAATGCCCAGTATTTGTAGATATTTTTCAAACATTTAAGAAGCTATGTCCCCTGTCTCAAGGAGTTTACAATCTGCAAAGAAACAAAAACAGACAAAGGTAAGGGAAAGGATTAAATGACAACGTTCAAGGGACTATTCAAGCCAAATAGATGTCTATCATTTCAGAAAATCGAAATGCAGCCCAAATGAAGCCACAGAAAGAATAAACTCTGGCAGATAAAACACAAGATGGAAGTTGGATGAAGTAAAAGGCATTATGAAAGGAAAACATCTTTGTTATACATCCGTTCTTAATACCTTCAGAACTCTTGAAATGACTGAACTGCTGAGAAAAATATGCAGTCTTTTATTAAAAATCTGAAATAAGTTATTACGGTATATCAGAAGATTGCAGAGTAGCAACGATTGTACCTATCTTTAACAATGGCGTGACTTCAGTCCTAGATAAACTGGTTGAAACTGATTTAAAGTAGACATATAAAACACTCCAATGTGATATAAGGATGTCTGTAAAGAAAAACTATATTTTTTCCCTTCCATTACATTGCCTCCAGAGCCACACTATAAGAGTTGCATGCCTGGGTAGGGAACTTTGGAACAATTTTTGAGGCAGACAGAAGGCACATGCAGTTCCTTCAATCCTAATGTTCCATATACTGATGGCATTAATACTCTGCCCTCTCTAATCATCACTCAGTTACTCTTCAGACCAGGTAGTTAGGAAACTAACCTCTTTTTTTCCTCATATTACACAAACAAGTGTAACTGTAAATCTGTTTTAAAATAATGTATCTGCTAAAGGTAGGCGTGTTAGATGGAAAAGTTTGTGTTTTATTAAATTATTTTAGCAGTTTGTCAAATTTGGGGTATTTTTTTAAGTGGCCTTGGACCTTGCCCAAGATGCAGACCCATTCTTCTTGCTCTGTAATAGTCCTCACTTCAGATAGGCAAATAAAATGTCTTTTATGCCTTTGGGAAGCACACTGTGCTAACAGCTGTGTCAGCACTTCTTTCAAAGGGCTGACATTGTTTGTCCAGCCAAAGCATCAAAAGTCAAGGCTTGACAGTGGCCGGTGCCAGATGCTTCAGAAGGAATGAATAGAACAGGGCAATTAGCACGTGGTCCATCCCCTATCACCTAGTCCCAATTTTTTTGCAGTCAGAGATTTAGGGATACGTAAAGCATGGGATTGTTTCCACGACTGTCTTGGCTAATAGCCATTGATGAACCTATCCATTAAATGATCCCATTCTTTTTTAAACTCAGTTATTATTTTGCCCTTCACAACATCCACTGGAGTGAGTTACACAGCTTAACTGTGCGTTGTGTGAAGTACTTCCTTTTGTTTGTTTTAAACATGCTGCCCGTTAATTTCATTGGGTGACCCCTGGTTTTTGTGTTATGGGAAGGGGTAAATAACATTTCCCTATTGACTTTATCCACACCACTCATGATTTTATAGATCTCATTAGATCCCCCCCTTAGTCATCTCTTTTGTAAGCTGAACAGTCCCAGTCTCAAAAGGCCACTGTACTTTCAAGGGGCCCAAGAACAGGTGAGAGGGCTGAGATCCCTCACAGGCCCTACAATCTTCCTTCTCCTGCTCTGTCAGTGGTTTCTTTGGCAAGGAGTGCTGAGGAGAGGAGTGGTCTCTTCTTTTTCATTTTATTTTAGGTTCTTATACTATACTCATCACCATGGTATTTGAGTACCTTTTCCCTTTAGATGGTCTCTTCTTCCTAAGAAAATTCCTGAAGGGGCCTATTTTATTGGTAAGTGTGTTTGTAGGATGATAGTGATGGTCATGGGCTGGGGGAGTGAATCCCGGGCTTAGGGAGGTCTGGCTCATCCTGCTCCTTCCGCCCGAGGCCCCCCATGGGCTCCAGCAGGAGGGGCAGGGAGAACACCAGGCTCGGGGAGACTAGTCCCTAGCCTGCTCCACCCCTTTCTGCCAAAGCCCCACCCCTGGGCACCAGGTGGGCGACGCTGCCCCCAGCCCTGGAGCACCAGGTAGCCGGGGTGGCCCTTCACCCCCAGAGCGCAGTCTGGCCCCCATTAGTCCCAGCTAGGGCCCCGGCCATGGGTGTTTAAAGATGGTATTAAGTATCCTTGTTGCAGAAGAGATAAAAGTTAGTTTAGTTGGGGGTAGTCAACAGGTGGACCATGGGCCATATCCAGACCACCAGACACTTTTGAACAGACCGCAAAAATCTTTTTATTTACTTGTTATTATTGTGGTGTGAAAGAATGTTTTTCTGGAGTTTGGACCTTGACTATACCTTGACCAAAAAATGTAGTCCTTGACAAAAAATAATTGACAATTCCTGATTTAGATGGTCTTTAGCTGTTCTTGAAAACCAGTCCTGTTTCAATGTAAGGCAAAACAAAACAGACAGATACACACAAAAGAATAGTAAAGATAACAAATGCATCTTTTTTGTTTAAGTCTTGCTTGCAACCTAACTGTTGGCAAATTACAGGCACTACATAGAAAGTTATTAGATACTTGAAGATCTGGCTAACTTTTACCAGGGTTGGGTTGTTTAAGACGTTGTTAAAGTTTCTTTAAAAATCACTGTCTTTACACTAGTATTGCAAAAGGTGGAGGTGTCATGGCTGTTAAGTGGTAAGCCAGATTTTTATTAAACATAAAGCAACATAAGGAAGATAGAAAAGAGGAGAAAGAAGGTGGTAGAAGGGGAAAAAATGAAATTGGGGAAGAAATAATAGTGGGAACCTCAGGTTCGTATTCCAGGTGTTAAGAAGTCAGCTGAACGTGATGGAAGTGATTATTTCATCTAGTTCCTTGTTTGCACCCAAACTTGTTTGGATACCTTTCAAGAAGCAAGACAAAGAAGGCCCAAAGGAGGGATAATAGATTTTGGAGGGCCAGTAGGTGGTGGCAGCCAAGACTCTCTCTTTTTCGAGGTGTTCAGTCTGCCAAACTTCCAATTCACAGCAAGATGCTAAGTGGCTGCCAAAAAAAGAATGTCTAGAAAGGGCATTTTCCAGCACTCTATCCCAGTCCTGTTTCTGCTTTCTGCTGCAATTGAAGAGTCTAGAGCTGAGAAAATATCATTGGACCCTGGGGACAACTGAAAATATTTGGAAGAAAGATTTATTTTTTGGCTGCCCGGGTACTTATAGCTGCCAATTATCAGATGTTTATGACCAGGTATATAATTTTTCACTCTGATTCAAAGCTGCAACTTGGAGCTGCCATTTGGGCCCAGGGCAGCCTCAAGGATAAAACTCAAGAATTTCTGGAGTTGTTTAAAAAAGCTAGGAAGTGTCCAAACATTTCTGGAGGGGTTTCTTTGATATCTGACACTTCTGCCTCATCTTTAGGTATGGCTGTCCCTTTGGGAAAGATTAGTGATTCAGATGTCACAGTGATGGACCCAGTCTAAGAACTTAAATAGAACAAGAAAGTTCTGACTTCGCATCTTAGATATTTGATGTGTCATGGACCTGTCTTTTGAAAGCACAGATGTCTTCAACTCAAGACAGACAAGATTTTGGAAAAGTTGAAAGGCACAAAGTTCTCAGGCAGTTTTCAGGTCTTGAATCAATCTGCTTTTTGCAATAAAACTTTTGGATTCAATAAGGGACAGTAGCAGAAGTCCTCTGTAGAAACTGGCTACCAGCAGAGACCCAGAGAACTGGGATGCCCGCTGATCCTCATTGCAGGAGACAAAAATCTTCCTTCTTGGCCTACGGACTGTAAGCCACTCATTATGTTAAACATAGCTTGCAAATATCCATGTGTATGACTGGACTTAGAGACAATCCTGCAACACCCAGAAATCCATCCATCCATCTCTTCTACCTCTCCCTTTGGTTATTGTTTATCCCAGTTTTTTCAACTATAACCAGCTAGGGAGCCAAAGAAGAATACCAGAGCCTTACTGGGGGAAAGGTTTTTATTCCCAATATTTTCTTATTCCCAAAAGAAACACTAGTTCTGGAACTCTAGTTTGAACCAAATACCCGAGGAAAATCAAATTCCACATGGTTTGTCTGGAGAGCAAAAGTCTGTCTTTTAAACTGTTCGACTGGATTGGGGCTCTTGGCCTTTGAGTTGCTTACTTCCACATCTAAACAGGACAAACAAACAGAAAATACTTCCAGTTCATGGAGGACAGTGACTACCTGTATAAGGTGCGATCCTTTAGAAGGGCAGTAGTCCCCAGGTTATCAAGTGCTTGGTGATAGTTGCAGCTCATCTGCATTGTTAAGTTCTGGAGAAATAGCAGTAATGTAGATGACTGGCTCATTAGAGTATATTCTTGCAGCAGGATAGTTCATGCTTTTTGGGAGATTTGCTACTTCTTCAAAGTCTCCCAGTTGGAGTAAGTGGAGTAAAATTTACTTTGGTCCCATCTCAGGTTCTTACCTTCATGGAGACCACCTTAGATACCAAACGGGTTCTATATTGCCTGCCTACCTCAGGACAGATTCTGAGAGGTAATCCAGGCAGTGGTCTTAGCTAGGTCCAGGCCAAAAGGTTTTAGTGAAGTTTTAGTTGTGAGTTTTAGGTCTAACAATGTGCAGCTTTGGATATGACCCTTGAAAGGGTGATTGAATCTACTGTAAAACCAAACATTTGCAGCTTAGACCTGATGTATTTCCCCCTCAGCAGGTCAAAGACTATGGTAGACACTGCCTGAGTGTTCCTTCAGGAGATGCCCTTCTCTCAGCCTGCTCCTCAGATCATGATTGGCATGGAGCTTCCAATCTGATTAGGAAAACGCATCTAGGATCTTTGACTATTTGTGGTGTTCAGAGACCTCCAGAGTCATGGCCCCCATAAACTTCCTACAGCTGAAGGTCAGACTGGTTCTACATCCCTCCTCCCACCCCCCACCCCTCCTAGGGTGACCAAACGTCCCGATTTTATAGGGAAAATCCTGATATTTGGAGCTTTGTCTTGTATAGGCGCCTATTATCCCCCACCCCCATCCTGATTTTTCACACTTGCTCTCTGGTCATCCTAACCCCTCCTCCCCCACAGATCAAAGCAATGGCAGCAGATTCTCACAGATAACATTGTTGCAGTATATTACCTGAACAGAAAAGTGGGTGTTTGGCTGCCTCTGTTTTGTCAGGAGGCAATCTTTTTCATAATGAGGACAACAGTATGTGGGTTTTAGCCCACAAAAGATTATGCCCAAATAAATGTGTTAGTCTCTAAGGTGCAACAAAGACTCCTCATTGTTTTTGCTGATACAGACTAATATGGCTACCACGCTGAAACCAGATCCAAGACACTGAGTCACTGCTCTGTGCAGTGTTGGAGCCAGACCAAACCTTTCAATCACTGGCAGGAAAGTGTGGCTCCACATCTGAGAAACAGCCAGTTTTTCTTCTACGCCTTTAGCTGCAGGTAGGCAGATTCCGATCCTCCGTGACATCACATCTCCAAGTAGAGCTCGTCTGGGCTGCGTCCATTGGCTCCTAAGACGCCTTCAAAGAGCAGTAGGTACTTTATGGGGTTCTCTGCTTGGTGTCCCCCTTTGGATCCCTGTTTTTGGCCCTGTGACCCTCATGCCCATCCCTATTTTTTCATTAATTGTTCCCTGTGATTATTGGAGCCTTGGGTCCAGTAGCTCCTCCCCTTCGGCTGGGGGGTGGTGCCTTAAGATGAGGGTGGATGCAAGCCTGCCTATTCCCTCAGAGCCTCAATAGGTGCAGGTAGGCAGACCAGCTCCTCCTTGCTGCAGAGCAAATTTAAAGAAGAAAAAAATGGCTTAAAATCTCTAGGCTTTGCCTTTATTAGCAGATGGATTCCCTTTCTCCTCATAGTCACTGATGCTGTCCATACCCCCCACTCACCCAAATGGAGTACAGAATGATGGAGAAGGCTAAGAAGAGAGAATAAATGAGACACTGTCTCATGCGCCTCTCTGTGAATTGAGTGCCTGGATAGAGATCTGTGCCTGCTCTCAAGTGCTCAAGCTGGGATTTCCTGCAGTCTCCCTCCCTGAACAGGATTATTCCCAGGAAGCAATGGCAGCACTTCAGCAGCAAAATCCTCCAGATCTGGCACAGGTGACAGCCCAAAGACGAGTGGTGGCTCCACTTCCCACATGGGGAGAGTGTAGATTGAAGCATGGATAGTCAATAGGCAGACTGTGGGCTAAATCTGGACTGCCAGATGCTTTTGAACAGACTCCAGAATTTGCATATACTTATCAATTATTATCATAATCTCTCGTGTCTGTACCTTGACTATACCTTCACCAAGAAATTTGGACCTTGACAAAAAAAATAATTGATACTGTGCTTCAGGGGTAGTCAAAGTGCCAGGGAAGCTTCCTGCCAAGTTGCTGGAGACTGCACTCACAGCCCGAGATGTTGACTGCAGAGCAGATGCCTAGCCTTGCCTCTGTAGCTACTACAGCAGTAGGAAGCTAATGACAGGATCTAGGGTAGATAGGGCAAGGAGCGCCTGCTGAGGGGCTCAACACCTCTTTCTGTTCTGCACTGCAGTATGAACCCTCTACCCAGCCTTGCAGTGGCTCAGGTCTATTATCTGCCAGCAATGTCAGCCCAGCTCTGTTTCCCAGTGCAGTAAGTGTGCCAAGGATTCCCTTTGAAACTCCAGGATTGGAACCCGGTGCCCCCAGAATGGAGTCAGTCTATGTCCAGGTCATGTCCAGGAATCTCGGTTACGCAAAGTGTGGGACCCTGGGAAGCTCCTTTCTTGACCCAGTCCAGGACAACTCTCCAATCTGAACACACACACACACACACACACACACCTCTCTCTCAGGGAAAGAAAGCTGCTTGAAAGAGTAATCACAATAGGATGACAATCATTAAGGGAGGCATAAGAAAAAGGTCTCTCAGATATTCAGACTCCTTTGTTGCCCCCCCCCCAAAAAAAAAACAACCACACACACTAGAGAAGAAAGAGCCTCCTGATTTTTTTAAGAAATCAAAATTTGAGGTGAAGACTTTAAAATACACACTAGCTGCCATCAACAAAGGGGACTCCATGACTTCAGTGGGTTTGAAGGATGCCTATATCCATGTCCCAATTTGACAGTGTCACAGATGCTTCCATGCTTTGCTGTTAGAGGTACACTAGCAATACAGGTCCTTGCCCTTTGGTCTTGTGGCAGCACTGCGTGTTTATAAAAGTGTTGGTCAAGTTAATAGCAGCTCTCAAACAATAAGGGGTCAACATGTACTGCTCCCTGGATGTCCTTCTTTGAGCCTCATCCAGAGTCAGTCATAGATGATACCACCCAGACAGAATGCTGGAGAGCCATGAGCTTTTGAAAGAGGACTTTAACAGTCTCAGCTGATTCCCCAAATTTTCTTATTTCAGGAAAGACAGGAGAAGCTGAGGGATCTTATAAAAGCAATCAACCTTCCAAGGGAACTACTCATTTATATGCTTCTGTCTCTTCTGGGATTCGTGGTCTCCTGTGTAGATATTCTTCAGTTGGCCTGTGCTCACATGAAGCCACTATAGAGCACCCTCCTTATTTCTCTTTCCACAACTGTCTCTTACCCAGCCTTCAGAGAAAGTCTCTCTCCCCAAGAAGATTCTTAGGTCATTCAAATGGTGGAGCAACTTCAAGTTGGGCTTCCCAGCAGGTGAACCAGTCAGGACAATAGTTACCACAGATGCAAGCCTGGAGGGATGGGCTGGTCACTCAGAATCAAGGACTGTCCAAGGGATCTGTTACAAACAAGAAAACAAGCATGGAACAAACTGGTGAGAGATCAGGGCAATGTGATCTTAAGGCTCTTCTGTATCTGGGCTCCCCTCATGTGCTGATCATGACAGACAACACCTCAGCCATGTGATAAACAGACAAAAGGGGAACAAAGTCTACGATCTTTCAAAAAGAGGTTAACATCCTGATGACTTTGGCAGAGGAGAATCTAGTAGCCAATTTGTTCCCTTCAGAGTAAGGAGAAAATTAATGCCTGGCTGACTGGCTCACCAAGCAAAAGTTAGATCATCCAGAATGGGAACTGCACCCAGAGGGTTTCCAGCTGTTGATAAAGAAGTTAGGTCTCCTAGCAATAGATCTGGTTGCTTCCCACCTGAATCACAAGATTTCAGTGTTGTTCTCTTGCCAGAGAGATCACAAAGCTAAGATGCCATGTCACAAAGATAGCCAAAGGGAATCCGACATGCCTTCCTTCTACTTCCTTTCCTCATCAGAATGCTACAGAAAATCAGGAGAAACACAGCACTAGTCTTTCTAGTAGCCCTATTCTGGTCAAAGAGGCCTTGTTCTCTGACCTCCTCAACATGGCACGAAGTCCTCCTATCCATTTTCCTTTGGAAGGGATCTGATATTGTGAAGGCCAGTTATGCACTGGAACCCAGATAGTCTGAGCCTAACTGGCTGGCTCTTGAACTGAGCCTCTTAAGCCAAAGAGGTTATTCAGAAGAAATACCACCTACGTTTTTAGCTTCCAGAAAGAAATATCCTAATTTAGTGTATTCAAGGGCCCAGATAAGGTTCATCCCACATCTGCATCTGTACCATGGATTCTTGAATTTCTTAAAGATTAACTCACGGTAGATATGGCAGCTCAGATACTCAAAGGTCAAGTTGCTGCTTTGTCTGGCATCCTTTGTGGAGAAGACAAGAAGTAGATTTTGTCTTACCCAAGTATCCAGCTTTTTTTTTGTTTTGAAAGCAGCATCTCTTCCACATTGTCCTGAAGTGCACATCGTTCTTTTATGGAATCTTACCAGGTTCTCATTGCCATTACAAGCCTTCCTTTTGAACCACTCATGAGTATATCATTACTTTCTAATCATGAAAGCGACCTTTTTGATAGCAATCATGTCAGTTCACAGGATGTTTGAATTGGGAGCCCTTTTCCTGAAACCTCAGAACTGTACCTTCCATAAATATATCAGAACTCAGAATCAGCCATGTCTCCATTAACATTAACACCAGGCTCCATGGAACATGGGAAGTTGTCCTTCAATCCTTCTGTCTAGCACCATCACACCGCAAAGAGAAATTGTGGTATACTTGGGATTTTCACAGAGCTCTCAAAGTATATAGTCACCTTTAATTTCAGAAAGGTGAATGCTTTGTTTGTGCATCATCAGCTGGTGTCAGAGGAAAAGAAGGCTTAAAAAAATCTTCCATTTACAGGTGGTTAAGGTATTGTATTTCAGAAACATACATGCCAAAAAGCATAGTCCATCGTCCAAAATCAGAGGTCAGTCCCTCAGAGCTGTGGAAACTTCATGGGCAGAAAGATCATATGCCTCAGATGAAGAATTTGTAAAGCAGCCACCTGGTCATCTGTGTCCAAATTCTACAAGCTGGACATCCAGCCATCATCTAATGCCGACTTTGGTAGATGAGTGCTCCTTGCTGTAGTGTCCGGGTAACTATTAGGAAAGGGTTATCCCCTTTCTCTTCTACATTTAACTGCATATGGTTTCTCCCTCCTCTCCTGAGTGGATACTACTATGAAAATCCCATTATCATGGATCTGTGAACCTCATTATATATAAGAATAAGAAAATGTATCCATGAAAATGTCCTTTCTTGAAGTAATGAGGTACAGAGATACAACCCACACTGAATGAGCTGGTAATTGAGGAAAGAGATGAGATTATTAATAGGCCCTTAAAGTTCATTGTTAATTGAATGCCTTGCTCCATAGGACAATTGTTCTATTTAGTCTTAATGCTTAATTTTCCTTATCATTTGTGATGGGGTTGATAAACCCCACACTGGAGAATTAAGGATACAGGAACAGTAGGCCTGTTGGAGGAGGGACTTAAAAGGGAATCTCTTCAGCACAGCAGTGTGGTGGGTGAAGAAAGGCAGATCTGTGCTCACTGCTATAGAGGGGCTATATCAGGAAGGCATTCCAGGAAGGGCGGTCTACTGCATGGAGCCGGGACTCCCTAGCCTGCTGAAACCTGTGGACCAGATTGCCAGAGACAACAACCAGCCACAATGAGCCTTGGTGGAGAGGGAGCAGAGTGTTAGGAAGAGATCCAGGGGAGTGCATTAGCTGGACCACAGGTAGTGGACTCCTGCCTTACGATGCCCAAGATTGCCCTGGGTTGGAACCTGGTGGAATGGAAGGGCAGGATTCCCCTATCCCTATGCTGCTAAGCAGGGCTGCCACTACAGACACTGTCTGCTATAGGTGGAGGCTTATTCCACTCACACCAGCATAGAGTGGTTAGATATTTCCTAAGCTGCGGAAATAGCTCCTCTGCCAGTGATTGACAGGCTTGGTCTGTTTTCAAGACTCCATAGAACAGAGACCCAGTGCCATAGATTTGTGGACCTCATTACTCCAAGAAAGGAAATTTTCGGCTAAGGCACATAAGAATTTTGCTATTCCATGCCCATTTCCCTGGCCACATCAAGCGCTGGTGGCCTGAAATAGTGGTAGGGGCACTATCTTAGCTATAATCCTCTAAGGACTACCCTTGGCAGAGAGAACCCTTATGGGCTGGTTTCACTAGCTTTAGGGCAGCTTTGTGCTGCTGGAATGGGACAGAATTTCCTCTATTGTACAAATGGATCTAGACCAGAGATGGGCAAACTACAGCTCACGGGCCACATCTGGCCTACGGGACTGTCCTGCCCGGCCCCCGAGCTTCTGGCCCAGGAGGCTCACCCCTGGCCCCTTCCCTGCTGTCCCTCCTCCCCCACAGCCTCAGGTTGTTTGCTCCACTGCCGGAGCAATGCTCTGGATGGCGAGGCTGCAAAGCCTGGCCTGACCCAGTGCTCTCATGCCACTGGGCGGTGCGGCTGGTAGTGCCACCAACCAGCAGTGCTCCAGGCAGCACGGTAAGGGGGCACGGAGTGAGGGGGGTTGGATAGAGGGCAGGGGAGTTTGGGGGTGTGGTCGGGGGGAAGGGGTGTGGATGCTGGTTGGGGGGAAACGAGGGGTTGAATGGGGGCAGAGGTCCCAGAGGGGCAGTCAGAAAGGACTGGGATTGGATGGGGTGGCACGGGGCAATCAGGGGCAGAGGTTCCGGGGGCAGTCAGAGGGCAGGGAGGAGGGGTGTTTGGATGGGGCAAGGGTCTTGGGGAGGATGGTCAGGAATGAGAGGTGAGATTGGATGGGGTGGTGGGGGTCTAGGGGCAGTCAGGGGACAGGGAGCAGGGGTGTGTGGATGGGGCAGGGGTCCTGGAGGGGGTCAGATAGCCCTAACCAGCCCTCAGTACAATTTACAGAACCTGATGCGGCCCTCAGGCCAAAAAGTTTGCCCGCCCTTGATCTAAACCAAGAACTCCTGGTTCTAGTGGAGCAGCTAGGTGGCATATCCAGACCTCAAGCCCCTTCATGTGATAACTTCTTAAGCTTATTTTAGAAGATCAAGAGAGTCCTGTTGTTGCCCCTTATTTGAAATCTATAAAGGTGTGCATGTGGTCATGACCATCCCTCCCAGTCAGGCCTAGCAGGAGGCCATGCCTCCTTGCTGCTGCATCTCTGCAAAGACTGGCTTAAAGGGGAATAAGCAACCTTGGAGACCCTGACTCTCTAGGCAGGGTGGAGCACCAACCAGTATAGGGGCTCGGGCCCTCAGGCTATATACAGTTTCATCTAATGTCCTGACTCAGGCAGACAGCTGACAAATGCAGGCCTCTTGGCCCAAGGTGGGTAAGTGGCCACTCCAGGGGTGGGGCAGCCATAGGGGATAGGGGGACCCAGGCCCACCCTACTCCATCAGGTTCCAGCCCAGGGCCCTAACAGTGGCGGAGGGTTCTGCCACTGGGTCAGCGGGGGTCCCACCACAACACATCAACCAGTACTATGGCACTACACCCAGATTATTGTCTGGTATCCCTGGACTACTTCATACAGTCCCTTCGCTGTGTACCTGCATTTAGTGGGTGTTCTCCATCTCCCCAGTGTACACAGCAAGTGGCAGTCCCAACAGGTCTTTAGCATCCCTATCGGCTGGCAGATCTGGCAGTCCCTTAAGGTCCTCAGTGCCGTAGAGGTCCCACTCAAGCACCATCCCCAGTAGCAGGCAAGAGGCATCTGTCTCCTTTGCCAGCTCTTGTCCAACTGAGCTCTAGGGCCCACCTTTTATACTTCCTATCCTGTCCCTCTGCATCCAGCAGGGCAAGCATGGCTTACTTGGCTCCGCCAGGGGGTGGGCGGTGGTTCCTCCCCATCAGACCTAGAGGGAGGCCACAGCCCCTTGCTACAGGGTGCTACGTTGAATTTGATTAATACCATTACAAATCATTAATCTTGCAACATGGTGTCAGAAGAGGCTATTAAGCATACTAACTTGTCTCAGCTGAGAGGGAAAATAGAGTTATGGATTAAATGCCAACTAAGAGGCAGAAATTGTTAAATTTTCTACATGGCAAAAGGTTAAAAGGGGGACACCCTAAGTACTGTACTAGCACTGGTTATTTGATATATTGAGCAATGATGTAGAAAAGAAGATGAGCAATGGCATGGCAAAAATTTGCAAATGACACAATATTATTTAAGTCAATAACTGGAATTCAGAATCCATACCCTACTCCCCAAGAAACGGCTCTGAATCTGTTGCATTCTTATAATTGAGGGATTTTTTAATTCCTTTCCATGGGATTGAGCTGCACAGTGCAATCTGCCAGGCACTTTGTTTTCCATTCTGCTGAGTGAGTTCTGCAGCTTTTGATTCTCAGCCTTGAGATGACTTGAAAAACTGACTCCATGTCCCAGTCTGCAGTGTAGAAGCACTTCATTAGTATACAGGGCAGGTATTGAGAGGAGGCTGTCTCTATGCGACAGATCTCGATCCACTCCTCTGATTAATATGTCTCAGGGGAGAGAGAGAGAGAGCAAACAGAGAGGAAAGGAAGAGAAAATCCTTTGCAGTTTTCTTTTTTTGATTGTTAGTATAAGGTGGGTCTGGAAATATTAGCCAAAATCTAGTGTTTCCCCCCATATTGCCAACCAGTCATTCTTTAATAAATTAAAATGTCTGTGACGATAGCCATGTGACAGGTGGGCAGATGCAGAGGAGAGAATAAACAAACAAAAAACAAATATACGAATTACCTGTTGAATTTGTTATTACTGGACTATTCTGAGAAATAGCTACTGATTTATGCAAAAAGATTTCTAAGCATCAGCATCAAATAGTAACCTATTCTTGTTGCTAATTTGTTTGCCTTTTTCTTTGGGCAGTGGGCTCTTTATCAAGATCAGAAGGCTAAATCCATTATAAATGTCTATGCCTATGTGGAGAGAGAACAGGAGTGAGAGTGACAAATATATTTCTCTACTGTCTTTCATCCCAAAGAATAGAAAAATGTTTTACAGATCATCTTTGCATCTGTTTTTTTCTTTCTCTAACATTTGTATAAAAGTGGCTGTTCACTCACCATTGAAACATAGCCACTGCTGGGGTAGAACATGAGAGCAACAGTACATAACAATTTAGGACAGGAAGTTAAGAAAAATGTTCCCAGATAAAATTGTAGAGGAAATTTAGGA
The DNA here is from genome assembly GCF_007399415.2 of Gopherus evgoodei. NCBI lineage: Eukaryota > Metazoa > Chordata > Testudines > Testudinidae > Gopherus > Gopherus evgoodei. The sequence continues at coordinate 43,755,165 of NC_044325.1, forward strand.
TGAAGAATATAAATATCCACATTTAAATTTGACTCTGAAAATGGGGCTTTTTCCTCTGCTCTTGCTTACAAGTACCAAAAGGGGCCCACTCTGACATTCTTTGCACACTTGGAACTCCCATTTATTTCACTGAGTGTTTTCCTTAAGTATACAGGGCTCAAGATCTTTAACAAGTGGTCAGGGCCCCAAATATTTTAGAGGCATACATTTTGTTAGAAACAGAACCTAAAGTTGTTCTACACCCAACATTTTGATCTTTGAAGTTCAATTGAGGTATACTGCTGCTGGATCCATTTTATAAAGAGCTAGGAGGAGACAGTCCTCAGAAAAGAAGAGAAATAATCTTCAGATTGAGCAATTAGAGATCAACTCTGACATAATCACACAGTAACTTCCAAGGCTCTGGAGGTACTGGCCTTTCCTGTCCATCAGTCAAAGATGATTCAGAATTATAATGCTTAATTATTGGTAAAGATTCATAAATGTGTACAAATAATTGATAATCGGCCATGTAATTGAAAGCAATAAGCCCATCAAGGAGTTCTAGTGACACCATAAACCACCAGAATGGAGTCCAAATCGCCTGGAGCTAGGATTGGGATTTCCTAGGATTAAGCTGCTGTTTATTCATAACCCAGATGTTGCATTTTTACTTTTCTGAGTTTATCGTTTTTACATAATTTGATTATTTGCTGAATTAAGAAATTATTTCTTATTATTAATTTCATTGAGCCTAAACTTTCCAGGGTTTAAGGAATGAATTTATACCTCAAATATAAGTATAATTAAGAAAGACTATTGACAATAATAGTCAAAGGAGTTATATAAGGAATGAAATTACCCTATAGATTTATTTACAGTGTATACATTTTGAAAATAGCTATTGAGAATAAGTTGTAATCAGCTGCATTATTTGAGGATGTATTTTCATAACAAGTTTAAAGCTTCATTATCACTATCAACTAATTTGAGTTCCCAATGCCCCATTTCAGCAAAGCATTTAAGCATGTGCTTAATATTAAGCATGTGAGTAGCCCCATTGATTTCAATTATTTCAAGGGGACTACTCATGCACAGAGCTAGACACACTATCCATCCTATGCCCTGAATAAGGCAGGAATTGTGTGGAAAAACTAGTATGTGATTATGTAACTAAAGTCAGTCTCATAATGTAGATTCTGAAAGAAGCTGAATTAAAGAATGTTCATTTTGCATTTCATACTTATGAGGGCTTAATTTTTCAACCTTAACAGTCTGTTTACATGATCTTTTTAGTATGTATACATTTTTGAAAATGCAAGCTAAAAAACACCCGAAGTTCCATCATGTGGAAATAGATTGAACCCGACATGGTTCATTAGTTGGGTTGGAACACTTAAATCCAAAGTACAGACTTCTGCCACTTGAGCTAACAGAGTAACTGACAGCAGTAGCAGGCTGGTATCTTCTCTGTGGACTAGCCTGTCAAGGGGCATAAAATACACTTTGCCAGTTGGTTTCATGGCTATTTGTTAGACAGTAGCATAATAGAATCCATGTTCTGGATGTTTGTGTACTAGTGGTTGTTCCCCTACAGCCTATCCCTTTTTGCCCCATCCTCTAGCATGTTCAGCTCCAACTCCCCCTGCTTCTGTCTCCCCTCTATCAGCCTGTCCCTATCCCCGTCTCTAGCCAGCCTCTGGGCCTCACCCTCCTGCATTTGAGTCAGATTGCTTCCTCTTTCTTTTTCACAGTCACACTCCCTGGGTGCACTGAGAGCACAGGAGAGACAGTGTCCCTGCTCTCAGTTCTGGTGTCTGGTGCCATGGAGACCCCTGAGAGATGGGGTGGAACAACTGCAGAGAAAAGTCTCTTCAGTCCCTGCACTGCAGTCCTGGACTGAGCATGCTCAGTACAGATGACATGATAAGTGAATTTAGCTGAGAGCCTCTAACAAGCCTTTTCTGAATTTGTGCAAATGGTGATTCTCAGATGCCTATAACTTGACCAAATCTGGATGACTTTCCCCTGAAGACAAACAAAGGTACCTCCCTGACTCCAGGGTAACCCCTTCCCTTTTAAGTCCCTGCTGCAAGTATGGAATTGTTAGAACTTCTAAAAAAAAAAATTGTAAGAATTTTTTAACATGGGCACAACAATATGTTTTTTCATAACTTCATTCTCACAGATGGCTGAATCTTTTATACTGAACATCTACAAAAAGCAAGCAAACAAACAAAAACAGTCTGAGGCAGGCACCTGGCATAGAAAATTTCAGCCTGAATGGTTAAAAGTTTGATAGTTATAAGCAATCAAAACAAAGTTTTAATGGAAAGTATTAGGCAACCTTTACCAAATATGTTGCTACCTGCTCTGTCTATAAAACCTTTCTTGTAGTGTTTGAAACCCAGATAAGGATATTTATGTGAGTCTGAGAACCAGAAAGTGAAACTACACAGAGACAAAAGTGAAACTGACCAGTTTTGTTTTAGTGTCCATGTTGAGAGAAACAAACAAACAAAATAAACAGCATAAATGGTGAAAAGTAAATTAGATTTAAATGAATTTTCCAGATTAAATAATCACAGATGTTGCAATAACAAAGGGAAGGATTTTTTTAAAAAAGGGGAAGAACTTTATGTTGACTGTCTTCAGGTTTCTAGTCACAGTATAAATTCTGAGAGCAATCAGAACTCTAATATAAAATACAGGCCCATAACAAAACAATTTAGTATAGTTTAATTCTTAGTGGAAACAAAACAACAGATGCCAAATATAAACTTGAACATTTTTATCTAACAATTTCCATCAGTCCCCGTCTTCTTTAATGTATTTGTATATGACCCTTTTCTGATTAAAAAAAGATAAAAATAATAATATTTAACATTTATATAGTGATGTTCATCTTCAAGTGATTTACAATCAGCCTGTTCAAAGATGTTTTGCTCTAGTAACTGACATTTTTTTAAATATTTTGACTTATATGTGTCACCTCATCTGTAACAAGTTAGAGTGGATCATTACTGTGTATATGACATCATCTCCGATAATGATACAGTACATTGTTTTGGTTCAGAACATCACACTATACATTACCAGTTAATAAGGGCTTGTCTATATGTGGAGTTGTTCCTGATTAACTCCATGTGTGGACAGTCTTATTCTGGAATAAGACTGCCTTATTCCTGTCTAGCATAACCCAACTTTCAAAGTGGGTTAGCTAAGCACTTTTACTCCGGAATAAGAATGTCAACACATAGCCCTGGTCTACACTAGGGGATGGTGGTGGGGTGTTGATCTAAGATACGCAACTTCATCTATACTGAAGTCAGCATATCTTAGGTTGACTTATCTGGCCGTGAGGACGGCGGTAAGTTGACCGCTGCCGCTTCCCTGTCGACTCTGCTTCCGCCTCTTGCGAGCTGGAGTTCTGGAGTTGACAGGGAGCGTGTTTGGGGATTGATTTATCTGCGTCTAGATGAGACACAATAAAACGATCCCTGATAGATTGATCTCTACCTGCTGATCCTGCGAGTAGTGAAGACCTGCCCATACAGTTGTTCAAGAATAGCTATTGCACTTTAAATTCATACCCTGCTTTAATCTGATACAACATTCAAGTGTAGACAAGCACTAAAAAGCTTATGGGAAATTTTCTGAAGCACACAGCATTAGTCTATGTTCCCATGGAGGTTAATGGGTGTTTTATCATTGCCTTCAGTTGATATGTCTACACTAGACTTTTTTGGACCTTAAGTTAATTAACTGCCAGTTAACTCAAAGTAGTTAACATATTCGTAAAGGATAGATTGGACACATTTATCCAAAGTACATACGTTTGTAGTTTACCTGAGGCTCTCTCCCCCCTGGGTTTACCTGGACCAGCTAACACATAAACTACAATAGCCTTGTCCACACTAAGGGCTGTGCTTCACTAGCGGGGTGGGGTGGGGGGAGTATCGAACTAAGATATACAACTTCAGCTACGTGAATAGATGTGCTAAATTGAGCCCTGATACATCAAACACTATCCGCCGATCCGATGGGTAGTCTAGATGTACCCTAAGATTTTACTTGCATTAAAATATCTTTTTTCCTAGTCTAGACAAATGGCCAGTGGGAGCAGAGTTAGGCCAATGCTGAATGCTTTTGGAAATCCTACCTATAACATATAAAGCTCAATCAGTCCCCATGTGTTAGAACCTCAAGTGAGTTATGTTGTGTCTGCTCATTAGTGAAAAGAAACCTTTAAAGATCAGATAGCCAGTGTATATTATGTATTTCCTCCATCCTTTTTTCCTCAGAACTCAGGGTAAAGACTGAACATAATTGAAATGATGGGAGTGTGTATATTTTTGTTTATGTGAGTTAGAGAGAAGGATCTTAGTCCTGTTGAACTTCTAATTACCTGTCAGCTGTAATATCATCAAAGAAGTATCAGTACATGTGTGTGTTAACAGTTAACTAGTCAAATAGAAGCAAAAATGTTCAGATGTTGCTGGAAATAGTATTTGGTCACTCAGTATAGGTGGTACTCTTCCCACTTAGTCACTTCTCATCCCAAATGCTGAGGTGCACTGTCCTGCTGGAAGTGTCATCCTTCAGATGAGTCTTAAACCTGAGACTTTGCTTAATCCTGTCTAAGACTGGTTATTTATAATATTTTAAAAAATGGAAAAATCATGGCTTTGTCATGGCAAAAAAATACAAAACCACAATTTTAGCTTTAAAAAAAATCTATAGTCATAGCATACATTTTTGTGAATCTTAAGTTTTTTTAGTATGAAAGCTTACATTAATTCAAATTGGAAAAAAACATAATACACACAGAATATTGAGAGGAAGAGCAGAGCAGCAAAGTCTTTTGTTCTTTTGAATGTTCCACAACAATCCAGCTGGTGTTGATGGGGCTTCCGTGTTGGCCAAGAGGTAACACCTTCTGTTGGAGAACAACACTTTATTCTAGTTAATGTCTCTCTCCTGTCTGATGATTTACACAGGCTTACAATAGAAATGCAAATATACAAATATTACCTTACAATATTGGATACAGATGCCATATATGAAATTAATGCATGCAGCAACTCTCAAGCACCCAAAAAAGTCTAAACACTAAACATATTCTTATAATCCTAATAACTATTTTAACAATACTAACATATGGTGAACCAGGCTCAGGAAAGATATCTTAGAGTCATTGTGGATAATTCTCTGAAAACATCCAGTCAATGTGCAGTGGCAGTCAAAGAAACTAACACAATGTTGGGAATCATTAAGAAAGGGATAGATAATAAGACAGAAAATATATTGCCTTTATAAATCCATAGTATGCCCACATCTTGAATACTGTCTGCAGATGTGGTCACCCCATCTCAAAAAAAAATATATTGGAATTGGAAAAGGTTAAAAAAGGGTAACAAAAATTATTAGGGGCATGGAACAGCTTCCATATGAGGAGAGATTAATAAAACTGGCACTTTTCAGCTTGGAAAAGAGATGACTAAGGGGAGATATGATAGAGGTCTGTAAAACCATGACTGATGTGAAGAAAGTAAATAAGGAAGTTTTATTTACTCCTCATAACACAAGAACTAGGGATCACCAAATGAAATTAATAGGCAGCAAAAGGAAGTATTCCTTCACGTAACTCACTGTCAACCTATAGACCTCTTTGCCAGAGGATGTTGTGAAGGCCAAGACTATAACAGAGTGCATAAAAAGAACTAGATAAATTCCTGGAGGATAAGTCCGTCAATGGCTATTCGTCAGGATGGGCAGGGATGGTGTCCCTAGCCGCTGTTTAACAGAAGCTGGGAACGGGCACCAGGGGATGGATCACTTGATGATTACCTGGTCTGTTCATTCCCACTGGGACACCTGGCATTGGCCACTGTTGGAATACAGGATACTGGGCTAGATGAACCTTTGGTCTCATCCACTATGGCCTTTCTTATGTTCTTAACTATCCTGAGTAATTTTGTATTGTCTACAAATTTTGCTGTCTCACAGTTCATCCCTTTTTCCAGATCATTTATGAATATGTTGAACAGCATAGGTACCAGTACAGATCCTATTCATCTCTCATCATCGTGAAAACTGACCATTTATTCCTACCCTTTGTTTCCTGTCTTTTAACCAGTTACTGATCCATGAGAGAACCTTTCCTCTTATCTCATGACTGCTTAGTTTGCTTTAAAGCAGGAGTGGGCAAACTTTTTGGCCTGAGGGCCACGTCGGGGTTCCAAAACTATGGAGGGCCAAGTAGGGAAGGCTGTGCCTCCCCAAACAGCCTGGCCCTGACCCCCTATCCGCCCCCTCCCACTTCCCACACCCTGATTGCCCTCCTCAGAACCTCCCACCCATCCAACATCCCCTGCTCCTTGTTCCCTGACCACCCTCTCCTGGGACCTCACCACCCCTCACTACCCCCCCAGGACCCCACCCCCAATACAGTCCGCTCAGGACTCCCACAGCTATCCAACAACCCCTGTTCCCTGTCCCCTGACTGCCACCCAGGACCCCCTGCCCTTTATCTAACCCCCCTGCTCCCCAGCCCCTCACCATGCTGCTCAGAGAAGCATGTCTGGCAGCTGTGCCACCCGGCCGGAGCCAGGCACACTACCGTGGTGCCCAGCAGGAGCTCGCAGCCCCACCACCCAGAGCGCTGGCAATACGGTGAGCTGACGCTGTAGGGGAGGGGTGACAGCAGGGGAGGGGCTGGGAGCTCATGGGCCGTGCAGGACAGTCCTGCAAGATGATTGTGGCACACAGGCCATAATTTGCCCACCTCTGCTTTAGAGTGTTTGGTGGGGGACTTTGTCAAAGGCTTTCTGAATATTGAGGGGTCAGTGCCATGGGCCCATTCCTTCTTCTGTGCCAGCCCATGGAAGTGGTTGGCTCCAAGTGCAGGACAGGGCTGGATTAACTTTTTGTGGGCCCCCCGGGGAATAATTGTAAAAGGGGCTGGGGGTAAAAGCACAGTGGGGCAGGAGCTAGGGTTGGTCTCTGGAGCAAAGGAGGGGTCAGGGGTAAGCTGCAAGCGCAGCAGTGCTAGGGAGGGGATAAACAGGGCCCTGCCCACATAGAGTGGGTACCTACCCGGTTCTAGCCCATTCTCTTTGTCTCTCTCTGCACTGAGCTGCCCCTCCTCCCACAGCAGCAGGACAGGTTCTCTTCCAGCCCTCTGGGGTGGATGTTGGGAGTGGGAGGAGCAGAGGCTAATGTGGTTACTCCTATAACTGGACATTTAATTTCTAGTCAGCACTGCTAATCGGACACTCAGGTCCCATTTTCTACTGAAGTTTCCAGTCTAAAACTGGATACCTGGCAACAGGGCTGCCAGAAAAGCCTGAGGGCGGGAGAGGGGCAAGCAATCATTTTTAAAAGTAAGAGGGCTAAGCCTTAAAGGGGGGGGGGCAAGTGGTGGGTGGGTGGGTTAGGGAGTGGAGAGGAGCTAGTGGGCAGGGCCATGTCTGCTGTACTGCCCAGGTAGGTTGTAGACTGTGGGGATCAGCTGACACAGTATCCAGGGCTGGTGCAAGAATATTTTGCACCCTAGGCGAAACTTCCACCTTGCATCCTCCTCCTCCCCCGAGCATCACTTATTATAAATTTTAAAAAATGAATACAGTGGAGTCACATCTTACGTGAGGGTTAGGTTCTGAGGTCAGCATGTAAGAGGAAAACTGCATATAGTGAAAATTACCGTAATGTACAGTATACACAAGAACAGGGGTCCTGAACCTAAGGCACGCATGCCAAAGATGGCACGCAAGATGATTTTTTTTTTTTAATGGCAGGGTCCCGGCCATTGCTGAGCCTGCTGCCAATCTGGGGTTCCGTTCACTCAGCTGCCAACTGGGGTCCCTCCGCTCAGTCTCCAGCTGTTCACCCAGGCCGGCAGGAAGCTGAGCAGGGCCGGTGGCTGAGACCCTGTCTGGCAAGGGGCCAGCAGCTGGAACCCCAGATTGTCAGCAGGCTGAGCAGGGCCAGCGGCCGGGACCCCAGACCAGCAGTGGACTAAGCTGCTCAGCCTGCTGCCAGTCTGGGGTTCCTTCCACTGGCTACTGCCAGCCGGGGTCCCAGCCACCGGCCCTGCTCAGCCTGTTAAGCCCACTGCCAGCCGGGGTCCCAGCCACTGGATCCGTTCAGCCTCCTGGCGGCCGGGACCCCGACTGGTGAGGGGCTAGCAGCCAGAACCCGAGACCGGCAGTGGGCTGAGCAGGGCTGGCGGCTGGGACCCCGGCTGGCAGGAGCCGGCCCACTGCTGGCCCTGCTCAGCCGGCTGCCAGCTGAGTGAACAGAACCCCAGGTCGGCAGCAGGCTCAGCGGCAGCCAGGCCCACAGCCTGCCATTAAAAAAAAATTAGCTTGTGTGCCACCTTTGACATGCATGCCGTAGGTTGAGGACCCCTGGTCTAGTGTATACTGTATTTTATGGTAATTTTCACTATACACAATTTTCCTCTTACACGGTGACTTTAGAACCTAACCCCCGTGTAAGATGGGACTCCTCTGTAACGTAAAAAAAAATTTTGGGCACCGCTTTTTGCCACCCCCAAATCTTGGTGACCTAAGCGGTCGCCTAGTTCGCCTAGTGGTTACACCTGCTCTGACAGTATCCCCAGCCCAGGTGACGTGACAGCCAGTGGTGGATTTAGAGTTAGTGGGGCCCCAAGCCTTGTGCTCAGCTTCATTTTTGGGGCTCCTCCTTGGGACCCAGTCAAGAAAAAGAACATTCTCTCTTATCTCCCCCTGCCCAAATTTTTCATTCTTTTTTTCTTCAGCCTCCTTCCATAAGTAATAGCAAGTAAATGAAAATAAAGTGAGGTACCTTGATTGTTCTTGTAGTCTAACTTATTTTTCCACAGACCACTTGAAAATCACAGAGGGTCTTGACGGACCACTTAATGATCTTTCCAAATATTGTAAAAAAATGTTCGAGTGTGGGGTTTGGCCAGGAGCTAGGGCGAGAGAGGGGGCTCAGGGTTGGGGCAGGAGGTTGGGGTGTGGAGCACTTACCTTGGGCAGCTCCTGTTTGGTTCTCAGGATGGGGGTGGGGATGGGGATGTGGGGAGGTGCAGGAGTCAAAGCAGGAGCCTGGGTGTGTGTGAGGGGGGTGCAGGTTTCAGGGCTGGGAGGCATGAGGGGGGATGCAGGGGCCAGGGCTGGAGGCTGAGGAGGTGAAGGGGGGTCAGGGCTGGGAGTGTGAGAGGGGGTACAGGGGGCTGGGGAGGTGTGAGGGGTATGCAGGAATCAGGGCAGGGGGCTGAGGAGGTGTGAGGGGAGTGCAGGGGTCAGGGGCAGGGCAGGGCGGGGCCAGGGGCTCAGGGGGCTGGGGGCGGTGCAGGGGGTAGGGTGGGCAGGGAAATGAGGGGGTGGGCGAGGGTCATGGGGGTGCTCACGCAGGGGGCTGGAGGGGGTGTGCTCCAATTCCAATGCCTTCCCCAAGGCCTCACCCTGCCTCGTCTTCTCCTCCTCCCTGGAGTGGTGTGCTGTGGCTTGCTCCTCCTTGCCCCCCTCCTGCCTGCAAGGCTGATCCAACTGACCAGTGGGGGCGGGAGCGGGGGACGTAGTACGCTGGGGAAAGAAGCAGGGGAGAGGCCTCATCCCCGCCTCTTCTTCTCCTCCTCACCCCCGAACAGTGTGCTGTGGCTCCCTCCCCCCACTCCTGTCAGCTAGCAGTTGATCCAGCTGATTGGCGGGGGTTGGGGGGGAGGGAATGTACATAGCACGCTGGGAAAAGAGGCGGGGCAGGAGACAGGCTGCAGGCAGAAGCTGTCATGGAACCGCAGCAGCCTGCAGCGTCAAGCTCTGACCCCACAGGAGAGAGGGGGGCGGAGGAGAGCACGCCAGGGCCCCTTTCAACCATAGGCCTGGCGCCATTATAAATCTGGTATTGGTGCAGGATAAACACATGCTCCACCCTTTTAAAGACTCTAGCAGTAGCCTTTGTACAGCATGCTGTTTTGGATAATTTGCCTCCAGGAGCTTGTGCTTGTCACAACTGGCGCTTGGGTGGTCAGACCTAATAGTTGGAGCAGTGGCAAAGGTCAGAATCAAGAACCAGGAGGCAGAGTTCGGGTCAGGAGTCTAAGAGCAAGCCAAGAGGCACGACCATCACTACAACTGGCAGGGGAATTCACCTTGTTGCACAGATACTGTCTGGAACTGTTGCTGGAACTCCTCCTAGGCTTAAATAGGGTGCCTGCACCAATCAAGGCCCAGGAGGGAAGCTGTCAGTCTGCTTTCCAAGGTGGTACTTTCTGTTTGTTTTTTTTTTCTTCATAGGGTTTATATGCTAATGTGCACAACCCTATCATAGCTGCTGGGTAGGGGTGCAGAGGTGTTGACCTCCCTGCAGACCCGGGTTGTAGTCACTGCAGGAACCTCACATTGCTGAGACCAAAGACATACATGCCTCAGTATGATCCATAGTTTGCTTTAGAATCTCATAAAGGTATCCTATGAATGTCAGTCATTATCATCATTGTTATTACATATTTCCTTAAAAAGAACAGGAGTACTTGTGGCACCTTAGAGACAAACAAATTTATTTCAGCATAAGCTTTTGTGCGCTACAGCTCACTTCTTTGAATCCACAGAATGAAAAAAAACTTTTTTTTTCTTCCTGCTGATGATAGCTCATCTCAGTTGATTGGCCTCTTCCAGTTGGTATGCGTACTTCCACCTTTTCATGTTCTCTGTATGTATAAATATCTTCTGTCTGTGTGTTCCATTCTATGCATCTGAAGAAGTGAGCTGTAGCCCACGAAAGCTTATGCTGAAATAAATTTGTTAGTCTCTAAGGTGCCACAAGTACTCTTGTACTTTTTGTAGATACAGACTAACACGGCTGCTACTCTGAAACCTGACATATTTCCTTGTCATTCTCTATTAGAAATCAGAGATGAAAAAAATAAACTAGAGTATCCAGTGCATCCTCATCATTTCCTCTTCTGTCAGTACAAAAATGTTCACTACATTGTGTTTTCCAATGATTTATTCAATCTGATTTTAAATGGTTTCTGGACAATACAAATTACTTTTGTTTCCTCTTTTTAAAAAACTAGTTGATGTTGAAGGAAAGAGTAAAATTTTATTAGTTGTATTTGTCAAACTCCTGTGGCATCATGAAGGTGGGTCACTGGCTCTTTTAATTTATGTCATTGATGTGGGCCAGATCACAAGCATTTCACCTGGCACTGAACATTAACACCTTCTGACTCCCTTTCAAAGGTGCCATTTCATACTGTCTCTCCTATCATATCTGTTTTGTCTGCTTTATATCTCACAGCCATTTCTTTTTTATCCTTCCTCACAAGCACACCTTGCATTTCTTTGGCTCCTTCAAATTCTCTCACACATCAACAGTTTCAAGAATAAAGTCAGTCTTTATGACTGGCCAAGAGACACAATTTATTTTATATTTGACTTGCTGCAGGATGCAGCCATTCCCCCCATGCAGACAGTTAACACAAGCTTATTTTCAGGTAACGTTAATTAGGTAGGTTTAATTTTATTTTGCTAATCAAGAATCATTTTTGTTCAGTGTTTTATAGATTCGCAGAAAAGACCTCTTGGAATAAAATAAACAAATGCTTATTTAGCTGAATTCTCAAGTTTGTATTTGGATTAAAAAAATGAAAATTGGAAAATAGATTATCAAAATTTCAGGGATTTTTGCTCTTTTCTTTCTGGAAAAACAGAATTCTTCCAAGATAAATGGTGATGACTGGCTGGATCCTCACATTTTGATTTCAAAGAACTATTTGAAAGTCATGGGAATAACTATTCTACGCTTTCCGATTTGATCTGCTTATATTTGTAAGCACAGACATTTTTTCCTGCTTTTTCCTTATGCTGACTCTTCAGTAGTACAGAATGGCAGTTCCTATTTCCCTGGGATCCTAAGGCAACGGATAGAGAACTGAACTGGATAGTGATACAAAAACTTTACCTCCAGGTTAATATTATGAATTGAGCCCAAGTCAGCAGTGACGCAAAGCCATGACCATTTTAGAGCTGTTTGCTAGTCTATCTGAAATGAGTTGGGGGCGGGGAGACTTCAATCTAGATCCTACCTGACATTTGTCCACACTGTTTAGTACCAATGGTAATTGTTTTCCTAGTTTCATTGATGGCGACTGCTGCAGAGAGACCAAGGACTGAATGATCCATTGAGACTGAACTTTGCTTTGACTCCTGGAGGTGGTCTCTGCATTTCAGGGTTGAAGACATTGCTTACACATTCATAAAAGTGTGGAAGAAGTTTACTCTGATGCTCTCTGTGCTGTGGATTAATAGAGATTCCAGAGCTGTCAATCCATCTTTTATCAGTACAAAATTAACTTAACTTTTTTAACTGAAAAAACAAACAGGTTAAGGAATCAATATTTGCCAGAGAAGCACAAAATCAGCTGCAGGGAGTGGGGGGAGCGGGTTGGTGGGCCAGGATGATATTTTCAGGATTATAAGAGAGTGTTGCAAGGACTGGAGAGTAAAATTAGAAACTACAGAAATATCCTCAGTGGTCCCCTTGTCTTGATACAAGTCGTGTCATGTGTTGCTCAGTCCTGAGACTCAAGGCTGGTCTTAAGGAAAATGTGAACTTGTATTTTGGTGTCCCTTGCCCCTGCTGCCTCCCTGAGCTCCCCATCCACCCCCTTATCACCCCAGCCTCTGCTGCCTTTCCAGGCTCTCCACAATGGGTCAGCAGCCTAAAGGTAGGCACAGTGACAGAAGGACACCAGAGGGCTGTGGTGGCAGGGGAGCATGGTGACCTGAGAGCCCCAGAAAGTGTGGGAAGGAACCAGGAGAGTACAGATAGCGTCTCACTAGTGTGGGGTTGCAGGGGTGGCAGTGACATGGGGGTGCCGGAAGGGCAGATCGGTCCCCATGTCCTAGTACTGTGCATCCCCAATATTCAAGTGCCCCTTCCCAGTCCCAGGGAAGGTGGGGTTATTGGGAGGGAGGAGGGAGAGGTTACAATGAAACACTCCAGTGCATTTGAGGTAGGGTTACCAGATAGGAACTGTGAAAACACAGGACGGGGTGGGGGGTAATAGGCGCCTATATAAGGAAAAAGTCCCCCAAAACAGGACTGTCCCTTTAAAAATAGGATGTATGGTCACCCTAATATGAGGTAGCTTGGGAGGGTAGTGATGGGGGAAGGTTCACTCCTGAAATATATCATCTCAGTGTCCCAGACACTTCTTTAGGGACCTGAAATGTCCAATTTTTATTTAATAAATCAAAATGCTTGTTTTTATAAGTACAAAATGTTTATTCAAGACATATTGTTATACCTATACCTGTGTTTAACAGGAATAGTCAAGTAGAAAGAGTGTTTAGTGTGGTGAACAGTGTTTGGAGTGAAGAGAAAAACTGAATGAGGGCAGACACTAACAAAGCTGTTCTTTAGCTCAAAGAAAATGTTAAGAACACTTGTTCTGTGTTTCATTCAGTACACTAGGGACTAGAATAAATCCTCCACTAAGAAATATTTGTCACTGAGTCAGAAACTGGCAGTAGTGGCATCAGCACATTTTTTTAAAAAGTGTACTTTTATCTTTTGTATAAGTAACTTATATCCTTAAAAAATGTCACAAAATCATCCCACAAAGTTTCTGATGACATCACCCCCACAAATTCATGATGGAGTAATGACAGCAAGGCCCTCCCTCCCACATAGTCCCCCTTTGGGGTGATTTTTGGTGGAGGTCTGTAGAGCAATGGGTTTCAGAGTTAACCATTTAGATGAATGAAGCAGTTCATACCTCTGAGTGCAAAGCATAACAATAATAAAGTTTTGAGGTCACGGATGCATCAGTTATTGTGTCTGAGCCTGAATCCAATGGGAGAGTATGCGGTATGACACTGAGGCTCCTTGGCAAAGGGTCTCCTGTGCTTTGCAAATAACTCTCACCTCAGAACTTTCAAACTCAATACATCAAACCCACGTCTTGCAGGATATTTATCCATAAAGAGTAATGTGTAAGGTATCTATGGAAAGCTTGTAACTTATCAAGATTCATAATCATTGTGAGATACATGTACAGGTAATATTTAATGAATAATGTATTCATATTGAAATTATTCTTTATGGACTTGGAGTAAAAATTAGTCACCAGGACAGCCACACCAGCTGTTGCTCCAGCGGCCCGGGCAGGCACCATGGGCGGGCAGCAGGAGCAGCTGCGGTCTGCGACCCTAGGCAGCAGTCCCCGAGCAGCTGGCCAGAGCAGCATGATCTGTGGCCCTGGGCAGTTGTCCCTGGCCGGCCAGAGCAGCCATGGTCCACTGGCTCCAGCAGTGGTCTGCGCCCTGCCAGCCAGAGCAGCCACGGTCTGTGGCGCCCAGCAGCTGGTGCCGCAGGTTCTGGGCGCCACCCCTGATCCACGCCTCCCCTCCCCCAAGATTTAATCACAGGTATTTTTAGTATAAGTCATGGACAGGTCATTGCCTGTATGACCTAATCATAGCCTTATGGATAATAAGTCTTGCTTGTGGCCCATTCATGCAGAAGAGAGTTGTCACCCATTCCTGGTTAGTCAGTGATGTAATGCAAGGCTCAGTTATCTAACCTTGCTCTATCCCAAGCCTTTCAATGGAAAGCCATCAGAGACAACTGCAAACAATCAAAACCATTTGGAGGTAAAAAAGGAAAGTTATAACAGATAGAGCCATCATCTAGCCTATGAATAAAGACAATAGACTGTTTCAGTATAACACAGGGTGGGAGAAAGCATTCTGTATGCTTTAACCGAGGAGACATCTTGGGCATTGAGGATGTTCTCATGAAAAATTGGATCCTGGTTCATGTGAAGCCAGCCCCAGTTGTGCTAAAACCTACTTTATTAGCTAGGAAAGTTAACTATTAATAATCAGAAAATTAGGGTTGGAAGAGCCCTCAGGAGGACATCTAGTCCAATCCCCTGCTCAAAGCAGGACCAACCCCAACTAAATCATCCCAGCCAGGGCTTTGTCAAGCCAGGCCTTAAAAACCTCTAAGGATGGAGATTCTACCATCTCCCTAGGTAACCCATTCCAGTGCTTCACCACCCTCCTAGTGAAATAGTTTTTCCTAATATCCTCCACTGCAACTTGAAACCATTGCTCCTTGTTCTGTCATCTGCCACCACTGAGAACAGCCTACTTCTTTGGAACCCCCCTTTAAGTAGTTGAAGGCTGCTATCAAATCCCCCCTCACTCTTCTCTTCTGCAGACTAAATAAGTCCAGTTCCCTCAGGCTCTCCTCATAAGTCATGTGCCGCAGCCCTCTAATCATTTTCATTGCCCTCCGCTGGACTCTCTCCAATTTGTCCACATCCTTTCTATAGCAGAGGGGGAGGGGGGGCAAAACTGAACACATACTCCAGATGTGATCTCACCAGTGCCAAATACCTCGATGCCTCGATCTGCTGGCAATGAGAATAGACTCAGGCTAGCATTTTATTATTTTGTTTTATATTGTAACCATTTGTTTCCATCACTCTCTTGTTTCTAGTTAACTCTTATTTTTTTCTTAAATAAACCTATTTTTATTTTATTGTAAGTGCTCACATGTGCGAAGTGATTTTACAGGAGCGGTGATTTAAGGTAAAACTAGTAAACCAGGGTACATTGCACCTTTGGGGACAGAGGTTCTGGTGGGTAACCAGTGTCAGCAGCTGGCTATCACAGGGAAATGATTAAAAGGGACTTGGGAACTGGGGTGCACCTATTGTTAACTTGTAAGGCAAAGATAGGGCTGGCACAGCCCAGAGGAGAGTGCTTGAGTGGCTGGTAGGCTGGTGTTATTAGAGAGCAAATGCCCAGCCATCACAGGCAAGACTACCTCTCACTAGAGGCAGGAGGAAACAAGGTGACTCACAGTCCTGGGCACCCCAAAACCATTGCATGATGTTTTTGTTACCATAGATGGAAAGGGGCATTTTTGCTGTGGGTATCCAGCTCTGAGGAGTCCAGGTGGTCACCAGCATTAAATCATCTCAAAGCAGATAACCTCAATGGTGATGTTACAGAATTGACAAGTTCTTTAAAGTGCTTCCTTTTCTATACCAGCATCACTTCAGTTATTCCAGGATATATCTTCAGCCATTGCCTTTCATCCAGTTACTAACCTCAGTCAAGCCCTTGTATAGCTGGGAGATTGTGCTGTTTGTATCTAAATGAGAAGGCTTGCAGTATGTGCAATTTAACTGAGGCTCATGTACTCTGTGCACAAATGGCTCTCCTCATGTGAATGTTAAATGGCGCTCAGATAGAGAGAAGCTAGCCGAAGAAAGACATTTTGAGCTCTGACTTGTTAAATATGCTCATCTAGTTAGATGGAAACTGTTAGCTATTTAGGATTTTTCATTTGTTTGTAATATTCTAACACTCCCAGTTTTGACAGTTTCCATTTGCTGGCCAGTGATTGATTTCCTTCCACATTCCCACTCTGTTCCACCCCATGTTTCTAACTGGCAGAATACAACATGGCTCTCCTTTCATTTATTTTCCTATTTATCTACTCACTCACTCACTCATGCCCGTCACCCCAATCGGGGTATGGGCCGACTAGCACCATGGAAAATGTCATCAAAGATACATACTTCTCTAGGAAGAGAGTTTGTTAGTGTAATTGATTCTGGGAGGCCAGCAGGGGGCTCCTACTGCTGCTCTGTGAATAATGTTAGATGCAATATTGGTGTTGCTTGACCAGCTGGAGTGGGGTGGGTAACTAGGCCAGCTCTAGAAATAGGGCTTATTAATGTTGCTGCTGGTGTAGGACCAGGAAGGGTTGCCCAGCCTAGTCGTGGGAATGGGTTTTTTTAGTGTAACTGCTGATGTAGCAGAGCCAGTAAAGGACACCTATCTCTATTCTGGGGAAGGGGATTCTTAATATAACTGCATTCTCTTTTGAGTCTGGGTCAGCTGATCCTTAGAAGATGGGATGGATCCCTTTGCTGATAGTTTACAACAGCTGTAGAATAGACAACAGAACTGTCATACATTTTGTGTATTGTATGTTGTAGTTATATGTGTGGAGGCTGATAGGGGAGTGTGCTGGGAGAGAAGCTGAGCCTTGGTTAGGGGGCAGGACTTCTCTGCTTAGGGGTCCTATAAAGGTAGCCAGCCAGTCAGGCAGCGGCATAGACAGCTGCAGCGGCACAGGAGCCAGCAAACAGAGCTGTAAATGGGAGTTTACAGGGGGAGTTTGTGGGGGAGACTTAAGAGAGCTAGGCAGCGGAATAGACAGCCTAGTGAAGGGAGTGGGTGGTGTTCTGCTGGTGCTCTGGTGCTTGTTGGGGGTTTGTTTTGCTGTAGGTGGTGGTGGTTTGCTTTGGTTTGTGTTTCCTGGACTAATAGGTTTTAGGTGGGAAGGCTATGACCCATACAGAGGCAGCAGTGAAAGACACAATGAGGATGACTGGATGTGGAAGCTGTGGCACGTACATGATCCTGGAGGGGGTACCTGAAAAGAGTTTTGTCTGCATGAAGTGCCGCCTTATAGAGCTGATGGACGAAAAGAAACTCTAACAGCTTAATGCAGGGGTCGGCAACCTTTCAGAAGTGGTGTGCCGAGTCTTCATTTATTCACTCTAATGTACGGTTTCACGTGCCAGTAATATATGTTAACATTTTTTAGAAGATCTCGTTCTCTTAAGTCTAGAATATATAACTAAATGATTGTTGTATGTAAAGTAAATAAGGTTTTAAAAATTTTTAAGAAGCTTCATTAAAAATTAAATTAAAATGCAGAGCCCTCTGGATCAATGGCCAGGGCCCGGGCAATGTGAGTGCCACTGGAAATGAGCTCGCGTGCCACCTTCGGCACACATGCCATAGGTTGCCTAACCCTGGCTTAATGGGACGAAATCGGGGGGCCCAGATAAACTTCATCCAAGAATATTAAAGGAACTGGCACATGAAATTGCAAGCCCATTAGCAAGAATTTTTAATGAGTCAGTAAACTTAGGAGTTGTACCGTACGACTGGAGAATTGCTAAAATAGTTCCTATTTTTAAGAAAGGGGAAAAAAGTTGTCCGAGTAACTATAGGCCTGTCAGTTTGACATCTGTAGTATGCAAGGTCTTGGAAAAAATTTTGAAGGAGAAAGTAGTTAAGGACATTGAGGTCAATGGTAATTGGGACAAAATACAACATGGTTTTACAATGGTAATTGAGACAAAATACAACATGGTTTTACAAAAGGTAGCTCATGCCAAACCAACCTGATCTCCTTCTTTGAGAAGGTAACAGATATTTTAGACAAAGGAAACGCAGTGGATCTAATTTACCTCGATTTCAGTAAGGCATTTGATACAGTTCCACATGGGGAATTATTAGTTAAATTGGAAAAGATGGGGATCAATATGAAAATTGAAAGGTGGATAAGGAACTGGCTAAAGGGGAGACTACAACAGGTCATACTGAAAGGTGAACTTTCAGGCTGAAAGGAGGTTACTAGTGGAGTTCCTCAGGAATCGTTTTTGGGACCAATCTTTTTATTACTTACTTTGGCACAAAAAGTGGGAATGTGCTAATAAAGTTCGCGGATGACACAAAGCTGGGAGGTATTGCTAACACAGAGAAGGACCGGGATATCATACAGGAAGATCTGGATGACCTTGTAAACTGGAGTAATAGTAATAGGATGAAATTTAATAGTGAAAAGTGCAAGGTCATGCATTTAGGGATTAATAACAAGAATTTTGGTTATAAATTGGGGACACATCAGTTGAAAGTAACAGAGGAGGAGAAGGACCTTGGAGTATTGGTTGATCACAGGATGACTATGAGCTGCCAATGTGATATGGCTGTTAAAAAACTAATGCAGTTTTAGGATGCATCAGGCGAGATATTTCCAGTAAAGATAAGGAAGTGTTAGTACCATTATACAAGGCACTGGTGAGACCTCATCTGGAATACTGTGTGCAGTTTTGGTCTCCCATGCTTAAGAAGGATGAATTCAAACTGGAACAGGTACAGAGAAGGGCTACTAGGATGATGCAAGGAATGGAAAACCTGTCTTATGAAGGGAGGCTGAAAGAGATTGGCTTGTTTAGCCTAACCAAAAGAAGGCTGAGGGGAGATATGATTGCTCTTTATAAATATATCAGAGGGATAAATATCAGGGAGGGAGAGGAATTATTTAAGCTTAGTACTAATGTGGACGCAAGAACAAATGGATATAAACTGGACACTAGGAAGTTTAGACTTGAAATTAGACAAAGGTTTCTAACCATTAGAGGAGTGAAGTTCTGGAACAGCCTTCCAAGGGGAGTAGTGGGGGCAAAAGACATATCTGGCTTCAAGACTAAGCTTGATAAGTTTATGGAGAGGATGGTATGATGGGATAGCCTAATTTTGGCAATTAATTTATCTTTGATTATTAGCAGGTAAATATGCCCAATGGTCTGTGATGGGATGTTAGATGGGGTGGGATCTGAGTTACTACAGAGAATTCTTTCCTAGGTGCTGGCTGGTGAGTCTTGCCCACATGCTCAGGGTTTAACTGATTGCCATATTTGGGATCGGAAAGGAATTTTCCTCCAGGGAAGATTGGCAGAGGCTCTGGAGGTTTTTCGCCTTCCTCTGCAGCGTGGGGCACGGGTCACTTACTGGAGGATTCTCTGCACCTTGAGGTCTTTAAACCACGATTTGAGGACTTCAGTAACTCAGACATAGGTTAGGGGTTTGTTAGAGGAGTGGGTGAGTGAGATTCTGTGGCCTGCCTTGTGCAGGAGATCAGACTAGATGACCATAATGGTCCTCTCTGACCTAAAGTCTATGAGTCTATGAGACATTGGCAACAGGGTGAAGAGGCCTGTCCCGCTACACTATGCACAGTACCTTAGAACTCTCTGGCTTTCTTTCAGAGCATTCATATTTTTCTACACTTTCCCCCTAAACTTTCCCCCCCATCTTTTGGGAACCTGCCTCCATTACTTCAAGTTACCTTCACCTCTGCTTGGGAGTTGAAATGTGGATGATCAAACACAGAAGCATGCAGCTGAAGAATCAAAGGAAGACTAGATCTTGCTTTCAGTGCAAGTCTCCCCTCACATCCTGGAGGGGGGGAAAATATGTCTCTTTTACCCTCAAGGAAGATTATCTCTGAGGGGCCTCTTTGACCTGAAGGAGATGGCAGTTATCATAAACGGATAGTTAAGAGTTAATAGAACAGAAGTACTTCATCTCTCTTTTGCCTGTAAAGGGTTAACAAGATAAGTGAGCCAGGCAGTCACCTGACCAGAGGACCAATCAGGGGACAGGATACTTTCAAATCTTGAAGGAGGGAAGTTGCTGTGTGTGCTGTTAGTTTTTGGTTGTTGTTCACTCTGGGGGCTCAGAGGGACAAGACGTGCAACCAGGTTTCTCTCCAATCTCTCCGATACAGGCTCTTATAAGTTCAGAATAGTGAGTACTAGGTAGATAAAGCAAGTTAGGCTTATGTTTGTTTTCCTTATTTGCAAATGTGTATTTGGCTGAAAGGAGTTCAAATTGGTATTTTGCTGAAAAGATTTTAATTTGTACTTGTATACTTAGGCTGGGAGGGTATTCCCAGTGTCTATAGCTGAAAGACCCGGTACCTATTCCATTTTAAATTTACAAAGATAATTTTTACTGTTTTTCTTTCTTTAATTAAAAGCTTTTCTTGTTTAAGAACCTGATTGTTTTTTATTCTGGTGAGACCTCAGGGGACTGGGTCTGGATTCACCAGGGAATTGGTGGGGAGAAGGGAGGGAAGGGGGAGAGAAAGGTTAATTTCTCTCTGTATTAGGATTACTGTCTCTCTCAGGGAGAGTCTGGGAGGGGGAGAGAGAAGGAGGGGGGAAGGTGGATTTTCCTCTCTCTTTCAAGATTCAAGGAGTTTGAATCACAGTGATCTTCCAGGATAACCCAGGGAGGGGAAGCCTGGGAGAGGCAATGATGAGGAAAAGGGTTTACTTTCCTTGTGTTAAGATCCAGAGGGTCTGGGTCTTGGGGGGGTCCCCAGGCAAGGTTTTGTGGGGACCAGAGTGTACCAGGCACTGGAATTCCTGGTTGGTGGCAGCGCTACAAGTACTAAGCTGGTAATTGAGCTTAGAGGAATTCATGCTGGTACCCCATCTTTTGGACGCTAAGGTTCAGAGTGGGGAATTGTACCATTACAGCAGTGGAGAACCCAAACCCTTCTAGGAAAATAAGCATCAAGCACTACTATATTCAGTCCCCAAGAAAGCAAGCAGACTCTGATTCAGTTGCAGTCAGGCATCTGTAGCATTGCTGAAGCAGCTCCAGAGGCTCAACCTGAACCACCTAGGAGATTCAAGTGCCCTTTATGGATCCTGAATTTGGTCTTGAAATCAATCCCCAGATAAGAAGATTCAGTGAGGCTCAGCTTATCTAAAAATCTGGCCTCCTTCGTTGTCGTAGCTTCCGCCTGATGGGCCTCAAAACTTGGTGCATTATTGATCAAGGAACAATACTGTACTTTTCACATAGAGAAAGGGGTTCTTTGAAGTCTGGATGACGTCATCCCAAAACTGAAGTGAGTTTTCCTAGAATTATGGAGATAGTATGATGGGAGTACTGTCCAATGTCAAAACATGAATAAGGAAAATGGGGGGTGGGGAAATACTTGTGATGTCAGAAGAGACTGGAAGACTTACTTTATTGGGTTTCTTTTCTCTGAGAATCTGACCCTTGTGTTAAGTGATTTCACTCTGTATAAACCAGATATGACTTCCAGTGTGCACAAAGTTGGGGACTGTGGTTCCCTTAAGAGGGAATTTAGATAGTTTGAGGCAAAGTGCTCAGTAAAAATATTTTCCTCAAATATTTTGGCATTGACTGCTGATAATCTTAAATTAAGTTGTATTAACCATGTATCTTAGCATCTGAAGCTTTGGACAAACTATTTTAGGAAGAGAAAGCAGGTATTTGGACCCCTTCACTTTGGTTAAAGGACCCAACCCATAAGATAAAGATCAGCAGATCCAAGATCTCAGAGAAAAGAAATTGACATGGAAGGGAAATGTTTCTTTCTGAGAAAGTTAAAATTTCTGCAATGTCAGAAATGAAGCACAAGAACTCAACAATACACCATGGCTAGTCTAGTAACAATACAATGTGCTAACTCATGGAAGGTTCATGTTCCAGACCTAAGCTCCTCTTGGCAGAGGGAACATCTTATATGGTTTTGGAATGGTTCCCCTTAGATCAACAATCTCAGTTATGCTACTTACAGTTCTAGGTCCTGTGTCCAGTCCTCCTTGATCAGAGATTGTTCACTGGAATAAGGGGACTTCGGCAGTAGGCAGATTAAAATGTGGGAATGAGGAAAGTCCTCTGCAAGGGCCAACCTCATGGGTAAAAAGAGAGGATTTATATGGGCCTAGCAAATATATTATCTCATTTAGGAGCTGGGGTTCCATTTCAGAGCAGTTGAGTGCTGGGGTTAATAAATAAATATTTAAAATTTGGAGATTGTTTGCTATGAGTTTTTAACTGCTTAATGTTGGAAGCCTAAATTCTTTGACAGGAAACCTAAATGCTTTAAAACATCTTCCTAATAGAAGAGAGAAGTTTAGTGGCATTGTGAGTTACAAGGGTGATAAGTTTGATGATTATCACAGCCTTGCTAGAGCCAGTGGAGCATCTCATGAGGCAAGATCCCTTTAAGTCAATTGATAGCCAACCCAGAATGGCCAGTTGGGCTTTAAATTCCACAAAATAAAACAAAAACAGTCTTTTTTCTGTGTGATGAGGTTTAACCCGCATGATTTGCAAGGGAAATGAGATAACCCCAATTAGTCATGTTCCGCATTTATGGGGTGATTAACTAATTGCCTCATGGCCAAAGGAGGTGGAGCTTAGTCTTATAAGTTGACTGAAGAAGCTCAGTTGGTGAGAGACTATACAGGAGACAGGTCTCTCTGGGAGAAGAGAAGACCTGGGATAGGGTTTAACAGGAAACTATGGAGGAATACCACTATAGGAGTAGGTTAGGCTTCTGCAGGGGAAGCCTTGAGGTAGGGCCAACAAAGGAACTACAGTGGAGCTTGACAGGGGAAGCAGGGGTATTAGTTTGCAGAATTGTTTGGACTTTCAGTTGGACCTGTTTGTGTTTCCCTGGAAGGGGTTTAGACTTTCATGTGACTTGGCTGGAGAGCCAAGCTACAGAATATCCAGAGGGTGAATCAGGAGAAAACAAAGTCTGGGAAAAACCATTCCAGGGCTGTGGGAAAGCCTAGGGGTGCCAGAGATGAAGAGCCCATGCAAAACTGTGACCAGAGATGGAGGAGGGGTGCCCATGAGGTGTGGAGTGTGGACATGCTATTACATGTGGTATCAGAAATGGGACTTGAAACCCTCCTCCCCCAAGGAAGGAGGGAAGATTCCAACTACCCTAAAGGTGAGGGGAAGAGGGACAGACTAAGGGTATGGCTACACTTGGCAGCTGTACAGCGCTGCTGCAGGAGCGCTCCCGTGGCAGTGCTTTGAAGTGCGAGTGTGGTCGCAGCGCCAGCGCTGGGAGAGAGCTCTCCCAGCACTGCAGGAACTCCACCTTCCTGTGGGGATTAGCTTACAGTGCTGGGAGCTGCACTCCCAGCGCTGCAGCACTGTTTACACTGGCGCTTTACAGCGCTGTAACTTGCTGCGCTCAGGGGGGTGTTTTTTTACACCCCTGAGTGAGACAGTTGCAGCGCTGTAAAGCGCCAGTGTAGCCAAGGCCAAAGACGCTTTTTCTGGAGTTTGGGGAATATGGAGGGTGTAGTCCTCATGCTGGTGGAGCAACAGGAGCAGATACATGCTCTTTAGTTGTGCTTACTACAAGAGTAGCAACAACAGCGAGATGCTCAACAGGAACGCTTCCTGCAATGCCTAGAAAAGTGGACCCCAGGGAACCAGTTTGAGGAGAAAAAAATTCTGACATCCCAGTAGTGGACCTCTCAAAATTGGCCCGGAAGCATTTTTGTGCACCTTCAAGAGGTAGCAACTATGGCAGGATGGACCTGATCTTCTTGAGCAACTTGAGTGGCCCCGTTCCTGTCAGGAGATGCTCAATTGGCTTACCGAGCTTTGTCCAACAAGCAGGTAAGGTGCTACAAATTTGTAAAAAAGGCCATTCTGGATAGACTGGGACTGACCCTGGAAGCATATCTCCACTAGTTTAGAACAGAGCCTTTCCCCTGCAATGGTGCCCTAAAGTGGCCTGGCAACACAATGGTTGCGGCTATTGAGTTGCCAGACCACTTTTGGGCACCATTGCTGGTTCTCTGGGGTCCACGTTCTAGGCATTGGAGGAAGCGTTCCTGTTGAACCTTATTGTCTGTTTGTCTGGCCAACCAGGTCATAAAAAAGGACTGCCTGCTCAGGGAGTGTGGCTATTTGAACTGCTACTACAGCCAAGTCTGTGGTTGGAATGTTCTGTCAGAAGGGGGTGTACTGCAGCCTACTAAGTAACTGCTGAAGTGTCTGTATGGAAAATAAGAGGACTAACTGACTCCAGGTGTGAGCAAACACTAGTTTGGGGGAATAGCCTCCTGATAGTGAGAACAGATCAGCATTTTCCAATGCACATCTCTTGTGCACATGGAGAACCACAGGTCTACAGAAGAGGGAGAGAGAGAAGATTGGATGAGCAACCTCAGGGTCAGCGTGGTAAGAGACCTCCCCTGACGTGTAACTGTAGACAGAGATTGGCCTAATTTCCTGGCCCTATTACCAGACAGGGAACTGTTCGTGCTTGGACCAGTTGATCATAAGACAGCCTTCACTTGGACATGGGCTGTTGGGCTGGATGGCTCAGCGCGAAGAGCAAGAAATCAACAGGCTGTATCAAGCAGGTCAGGAGAGCCAAAGGGGCAATATCAAGTCAATTGCAAGCCCTGGCAACAGAATTGCTTGAGACAAAATTGGAACTGGAAGAGATGAAAGCTGCATGACAGAAAATAATAGAGGAGGCAACAAAACAAGAGCAAGAATTGATCAGGCAAGACTAAACCTAGTATATGAGAAGAATTGGCAACAACTCAAACAGGTGCTGGCTATACTGTGAACCATGAAGTCATGTGACAATGGGGCCTCAGCATCTAGAGGCCAAGAGCAGGCCCCTGTGGGAGAGGGAAAAAATTGAGTAATTCAGGGGAGATAGACATCCTGAGGGAGGAGATGAGAGAACCTTCTCCTGATTGGGGACCCTGACCTGGCAGCTGGGGTGGCAGTTGACTCTATATAGATTTGAGAGCTCTGGGATCTGTTAGCCATTGCAGAGGAGGCCCTGTGAATAGACATGCAAGACTAAGAATACTGGAAAGAATATTACAAATATGTGCTAGATGACAGAAACTATTTGTCCACCCAAGTACGTGAATTACAGGAAGAACTGGAATGCCTGCAGGACCCAGAACAGTAGCTCATAGAGTACACTGACAGGTACTATCGGAAAAAGAAGGGAGTTATGTGTTGGAGCTTAACCACCATCAACTGCAAGGCAAGGGAAAGAGCCCCAGTCATGCTCCATCCCAGGAGGTGATTAACTAATTTCTCTTGGCAAGAGGAAAGGGCGCTAGGCCTTGTAAGTAGATTGAGGGAGCTCACTTGGGGAGAAACTGCAGAAGAGAGAGGTCTTTAGGGAAGAGAAGCCCTGAGATAGTTTAACAGACAGGAAGCAATGGAAGAAAACCACTACAGGAACACATTAGACTCCTACAGCCGAAGCCCTGAGATAGAGCTAACGTGAGAACTACAGTGGTTCCTGAAAGGGGAAGCAGAGGCATTTGTTTGCAGATTTGTTTGGACTTGTTTGTGTTACCACAGAAAGGGTTTAGACTTTCTTGTGACATGGCTGGAGGGCCAAGCCGCAGAACACCTAGAGGGTGAGTCGAGAGAAGACAAAGGCTGAGAAAAGCCATTTCAGGGCTGAGGGAGAGCATAATAGAGGGCACCAAAGAAGAACGTCCTGTGCAACGCTGTGACCACAGATGAGAGGTCACTCACGAGGTGAGGACATGTTATTACATGCTGACTCAGTAAAAAAGGTGCAATCAGCATTAGGCACCCAAGCAGGCCAGGCTTTTGGGGTTAAGACGGGGAGATCTCTTCCTTTGCTTCACCCACAACTGCCCACTGAAAGCAGCAGCCAGCCCTTTTTACCCTGTGTGATGGGCCCTGATTGACTTCTGCCCACTTCCGGCTCTTCTTGCCAGTTCTCCTTGATTCTCCCAGCAGCTGATCCTGGGTGACCTCTCTAGGCAGCTTTTGGACATCTCAACCTGCTGTTCTTTTCCTCCAAAAGGACACCTTCTTTGGGCTGGTGCTCTAAGCAGTAGGACCTCCAGCAGGGAGCATCAAATGCCCAGTCCCCTTCGTTACACAGATTTAGGCTAGTTCCATGTGGACATTTGTTCTGCATAACACTAACATACCATTCTACAGCAGGATTTCTTTTTACCTGCATGGAGCTGTGAGATATGTGAGCCCAATGTCTGTTTGGAAGGTTTTCCTAGTAATGATGACAGTAGCTTTATGGGGCTGTGGAAGCAGCAGCAGGACTTGGTGTTTCCAGGAGGCATTTTGGGGGGCATGGGTGGAGTCGTAATCAGTGATCACACAATGTTTAAGATGCTTCCAAGATGTGTGTTATTTGGTGTCTAATTCCAGCTAGCTGTATATCACAACACCCTGCTCAGACTCTGACTAGGAAGCTTAGACCTTAAAGGCACATCTTCCCTTCCAAGCCAAATCTTAATACCACCACTTAAAAAAAATGTAATATAACAAATAATTACAAATACTTATAACTAACTTCCTAAACTTTCTAACAATATTCAATTAATCTTTGAGGTGCCCTGTGCTGTTGCTTGGACCTTTGAGGCTGTTTCAGTTTTGTTCTGTATTCTCAACAGCTTCCCTATCTCCTGGAAGATGTTCTCAATTGTTTTAGTTCCCTGTTCCTCCAATGAATAGACCCTCTTGATGAGACCAAGGGTATGATACATTTAGGTGATAGTCCGTTCATATTGTGCTGCAATGTTGTCCATTGCACCTGTGAAGAATTCTACTGAGTTAGTGGTGCTGTTATCATCCTCTTTGCCCATGCTTGTGCAGACTCTGCTGGTGAGTGGAAACTCTTGCAAAGTGACATAATTCATTGCGGTTTTACATCTTTTTCCATATGGTGAGCATTGTCTTGGCTTGTGTTGTTTGCCATTGTATGTGCAGCCACGTATGCTGTTTTTGGTAGACTCTGAATTTGAACCCTGGATGCCTTTCTGCCTCAGGTCTCTTTTCTTGAAGTGTTTTGGATTTTCTGTCATGTCCACAGTATCAGAGAACTGTTCATCCTTTTTTCTAGACTGGATCTCTTTCTTTGCTGGGCAAATTCTAATTGCTTTTTCAAAGTTTTAATTCTGTGTATCCAGTGGGCTCTCTGAGTGTTTTGTCCCAGATCCCAATCACAATCTGGTCTCTTATCCAGGACTCTGTGAGCCCTTCAAAATTGGAAAATTGGCTCTTCAGCCTTAGATCAGTCAGACTTTTCTATGGTTTCACCTTCTTTTTGTACTTGAAAAGTGTCTCTCTTACATATTTCATCTTAATGGGGAGAACTCAAATTTCTGTAATACAGTTTCATAGTTATCCTCCTATGCCTGAATTCACTGAAAACTATTAAACACATCAAGTGCTTCAGAACTAGCTATTGTCAAAAATAAGACTATCTTCTGACATCTTCCTTTCTGCTGGCCCTTATTGCTTCCAGATACAGAGGGAAGCACTGTTTAAGCCTTCTCCAGTTGTTTTCCACATTTCCAGAGAGTTACAGCTCTAGTGGGAACTGGAATTTAACTCACTGTAACAATGGGACGACTCGCTGGCACAGCACCTCCTGCTGGTTGTCTCAGGAATTAGCTCTCCAGCTCCAGAACACCCTCTGCTGGAGGATGTCTTGCTTGTTGCTGGCCCCCACGTCCCTTACCTCAGGGGTCTGCCCTCTGCAGTACCCCTGCAGTCTTTCGCTCTCCCCTCCCCAGAGAACCCCCAAACCTCTATCCCCACCTTGCCTCAGTGGCTACTGCCAGTCATTGTCCAGCCCCCACTCACTGGGCAGACTGGAGTCTATAAACCACTTATTATTGGCAAGAGGGGTTTGGACCTGCTGCCTTTCCTAACCCTGGGCTGCGCCTCTGCAACCCCAGTAATTGCTTTGGGTCTTTAGCCAGGCCTGCAGCCTGGGGAATTGCTAGGCTGGAGCTTCCCCACTCCTTTGTCTTTCCCTAGCCCTACTCTACCTCAGGCACCCTGCTCAGCTCCCAGGCAGCCAAGTCCTTCTCTCTCCACCACTAGAGACTGCCTCACAGTCCTTTAATAGGGCCAGCTGTGGCCTGATTGGGGCATGGCCCCATCTGTGGCAGCTTCCCCAATCAGCCTACCTTGTTGGCTCCCTGGAGCAGCCCTTTCCCAGGGCTATTTTAACACTTTCCAGTCTGGAGCAGGGTAACTGCCCTGCTACACTGACCAGTTCTTTCTCTCAGGATATTTTCTTAGTTTGTTTTATGCCTGGTACCGTATGGTTTTCAGTGATCACACAGTGCTTAATTAAGGTGCTTGCAAGAACTGATTCCAACTGCTGGTGCATAACAAGAACGTTACAGTGTCCACACAGATTCTTTGTCTGGGAAGCTCAGCCCTTAAAAGCACAGCCCCTAGTATCACAGATGATGATGAGGAGGATGCTGTGGCAGGATGGCAAGAGTCAGTTAGTGACCTATGGAAAGGGTTATTGTGAAACTCAGAACAGTATCTCTTTTGACTGGAGTCACTTCTTGGCTGAGGACTGGCCAGGCTGGAGAGGAAAGAGGTGAGTGACTTCAGTCGTTCCCTAATTAAATAGCTGCCTGTATGTCCCTTCCAGTCCCCGTGCTGCAAAAAAGCTCCTTCATCTCACTTCAAGATGGGGTTGTGGTTTGTTTTATTATTATTTTTGTTTTGCTCTCTCAAGCAGTGACTTCTTTCCTATGCTCTTTCCTTCCCTAATATATTTGCACCATTCTCCTGGAACAGACTCAGCCCCAGAGGCAACAGTGTTGCACTGCAACCCAGACTAGCGGAGACTATTTGGCTTTAGCACCACTTGGGAAAGCTTTCAGTTTGAGATGGAGTTATGTGTATGGGCAGCAGAGGGAGGACAGAATGTTTCCTGGTTTTCATTACACATCTTGGCAAATGACTGAGCCACTTGCCTGACACTGTACATTTGTTCACTCAAAATTCTGATTAAGGGAAAGGAATCTAGCAGTATATAACTTTGTGAGTCTCTTTATCCCTTAGAACTTCCATCAGAGAAAAGGGCTCAGAAGGAGAGATACATTTCCAGCTGTCCATCAACGCCCCTATATTAGCCATAGATCATGAGACTTTAATTAGAGCTTTGAATGTGATTGGCACCCAAGAATGCTTGTCACTCAAAATGTTTTGCCTTTTTTGTTGTGTTTTTTTCCCCGTGGATGGAAAGAGGAGGGAGATAACATTAACAGTTTACATTTTTAGGATGTCTTTCATGCTGCAGGATCCCAAAGTATAGATAGATAACATCACCTGAAGAAATACAGCCACATGTGGGGTTGAACATGGTAGCTGTTTAACAGCATACATCAACTCTACACACAACTTTTTAGGCCATAGAGTGAAAAAGAATCCCATCTCCAGATAAACACAAACAGAGAAGCAAAATTTAGTTAACCACCTTGGAATTTGACTAGGACACAACACCTTTACATTTGTGGGAGTGCCATGGGATCTTTGAGGAGTTCAGGTGGCCATGGCATTAGTTTAGTCTCTGATTCAGAAGACTGCACATCCAGCAGCATAGTATTAGCAGGTAACTAGTGTTTGTGTTAGAAGTACACCTACTGAATCTTCAGCAACACTTCCTAGACCACCCAAGTTTTCCCTGATCTCCTATCCAAAGACTGACCAAACCCCAAACCTTATGCTTTCTTAGGCCTGGTCTACACTGAGTGGCCGGGGGAAGGATTGATCTAAGTTACGCAACTTCAGCTACGTGAATAACATAGCTGAAGTCGACGTACTTGGATCGACTTACCAGAGTATTTTTTTAAAAGCCCCTGGGATGAGAGACTTTTGCCCAGATCCCAAGCTTTGGCTGAACTATTCTTAGCACAGCTCAGAAGAGGGAGGTGCAAAGACAGCTTTAAGCCATCTTTGCATCATCCTGAGGCTGTCTGACTGCCAGCGTGTAGTCCCCAGTGTAAATTAGAATAGCATCAGGGCTACTGTGTTTTTACACTGGCTGCCAGTGCCCCCAAAGGGGCTGTTCTTGCAGTTGGAAATAACTGAGCTATAGAGATGCTCTGGGTAGTTACCCTTTTTCCCAGCTACAACCTTTGCATGGGGGCCCAAAAGTAGGAGTGCTCTAGGAGCCACTACAGTGTCTGTATGCTGAATGAAGATTTCTCTACCCTATACTGGGGGATCCTCAAGTAACTGGTTAAGATGCTTCTAGGACTACTTTGCACTGATAGAGTGGCACAAAACAGCTTTAATGGACTGAGGATCTGGCCCTGTGTGTGTGTGTGTGATATCAGTAATCCTCCCTCAATTGCCTTAAGGGTCAATTTGTTGCCTGCTTGCTTCTGGATAAAATAATTTGTGAGGGTGTAATGGAGAAAATGGTGACTGAAATTCACTCCCTAACATCCATGAATTGCAGCAGCAGGCTATGGGGAAAACGTTTAAATTTGTCTATGCACTAATGTATCCTGTTTGTGATTCAGTTTGTAGCTCTGTACTATGTAGACAGCAGTGTCTGCTACAGCAAAGAATATTTGTCACATAGGGCTGGTCCAGACTAGGGTGGGGAAATCGATCTTAGATATGCAACTTCAGCTACGTGAATAACGTAGCTGAAGTCGAATATCTAAGATCGGATTACTCACCCGTCCAGACGGCGCGGGATCGATGTTCGCGGCTCTCCGTGTCGATTCCGGAACTCCGTTGGGGTTGATGGAGTTCCGGAATCGATATAACCGCGCTCGGGGATCGATATATCGTGTCTAGATTAGACGCGATATATCGATCCCCGAGCAATCGATTTTAACCCGCCGATACGGCGGGTAGTCTGGACGTGGCCATAGATACCTAGGTGATAGAAGCTTTAGAAATAACTAAGACAGATATTCCTGCCCCTTTTCTGTATCTGTGTGAATTTCTGTATGAATGTGCTTGACAGAAAGTCCTTGTGGATTTGTGTGTGTGCGTATGCACATGTAAGCATGTCTGTGCAGTTTGCTTCATTCACTGCAGCAATAACTCATTATTAAGAAATACCTTTAGTCATCATGTTGAGAACATACATAAGGGACATGAGTGTTGTGTTTAGTTTTTTTTGTTTCACTGTGAACATCTCGATCAAATTCCTAAAGTATTATTTATGGAAAAAGTGTGAATGTTCCCAGCTTGCAAATGAAGTCAAACCCTTGTTACTGTTTACAGTAAAACAGCTGCTCTCAGCATTTATCTCTGAGCCTCAGATACCTTCACTCTTCCATAATCAGCCTTACATCATAGCAGCTGCAATAATAATAGGCTGGAAGAGGTCAGGAGCAGGCAGTTCACCTATACCACACCTTTGTTTAAGAGTGTTTTGATGGTAAAATACCTCCACTGCTGAATTTTTCAGCCTGACTGGACTCCACATAGAGGCGGGATCTTCAGACCTATTTTGCCAAAATCACTCCAGCACCATCAACCTTTGTCTGTGTTCTGATTTTCTCTCTTTATACATTTTCCCTATAAATATTCTATAGATCCAGCCTGGAAAATGTTCCCAAGGTTTTTCAAAGCTGAAGATAATAGTAATAACATAATATTGTGCTTTTTAGTAATAACATGTCGGCTTTTTAAAGATATAGAAAACCTAATCTGCATGCTAGAACTTTCCTAATTTACACTAACTGGGATATCCTTTGCAAATTATTGAATTTTATGAATTTGCAAGTACATGAACAAATACAATTTTTAAAAAATGGAAAAGCATCACAATGTATTTTATTTTGAAAACTAATTTCTTTATCATTATTTATGATACTTCATAATGCACAAATAGATATACTGGAATGTATTTTGTAAAGATAACAGACATAACATGAGACGTGGCTACTGCACTCCACTCTTCCAACTTTACTGAAAAGTGAGAGACTGTAATTTTTATGCTGTTTATGAAGTGTGTGGACTAATGAGGTTCTGTTTTGTATACATATTACAAATGTATGAAAGGAAAAATAAGAGGCTAAAGTAAATTTAAGAACTTTTTAACAGGTTGTAAGTAAATGTCCTAAATGCTGTTTACTGAAATCCTCTCTTCCTTTGAACAGCTGTTGAATATGTGTGTGTATCAGCACATAAGTGAAAAAGGATTCCTTACTGTTTATCACACTATCAAAGAATGTAGTAAAATTTTATGTTTTTACTTCAAAAATGAAAATTTGGAAACAGAAGTAGGAAGGAAGTTAGACTGGTATAGCTGCAGAGTCCTTATCCAGACCTACAGCTACTTTTCTCTACATACAAGGTTTTGGCAGTATTTTATTAGGTTAAAATTAGCTAGATTCATGGTGGTCACATGCAGAATGAAACCTATAAAACTGTTTAGTCCCTGAGTACCTGAGGAACTGCAAGCTTTTCTGGTCTTACAGTTTCAGGGTGACGTCATGAACGTCTCAGCTGATATCACAGATTGCAGCAGTATGTTGCTACAGAAGAGAATGTCAAGGTTGGAATGCTATAGGATACTTAAACAGGATCCAGCTACAGGACTGCATCAAAATGGCTTCTATGAGAAACCACAAAAGAGAAAGGCATAGAGATAGAGAAAATGGCAGTGAGCTTTGTAGATCATATACGAATACATTCAGAACAAAAGTATGTGATGGAAATTGTTGGATCTAACTTATAAATGTTACATAAGTTACAATTATTATTATGAATTATTTGTATTGCAGTAAAACCTAGAGGCCTAAGTCAGGAATAGGGCTTCACTGGGCCAGGCACTGTGCAAACCCATGGTGAGATACATTCCCTGCCTTGAAGAGTTTTTAATCTAAATATACAATGAACAGACAAAGGGAGGGGTGTGGCACGGAACATACAAGCAAAGTATTCAGGGTAATGATAGCTGCACGTAGTTCAGTTTTTTGCCCCAAAACAAGCAGCATACAGAGGGTGGGGAAGAGAGGAACAATCAATCAAAATATGTACATTTTTATAAACATATATATTTATGTATACATAATTATATACATTGCATACTTTAAAAAGATACACAGCAAGTACCATGGCATTTATTTTGTTATTATCAGCGTCCATACTTATAAATATCTGTACAGACTCAAATTGTACATTCTGTAAGGTTGTGCATATCTTTCTTTGGGTTATGGTGATGCATCCATGCATTCAGCTTGGTTCTCCTGGATTAAGTGTCACCAAAAGCCCTTGATAAAAATGTTGCCTTCTACTTTGTCATACTGGTGGGGAGAATATATTTTAGTGCTCCCACCGTAAGTATAGATGTGTCTGTCACATTGCAAAAAACAAACAGCAAAATATATTTTTCTGCCATCAGAAACTTAGCAGCTAAAAGAACCGAATAATATGTGTATGACTGGGATCTGGGTCCTTGTGAATAGGATACTGAAATTCTATATGCAGTTATCTTTCCAGCATTTCCTTCTCTTTACTTTTATACCCTGTTGTTGACTCTGAAAGAAAATGTAAGCAGCTGTTTCAATGTATACGTTTATCTCCTTATCTCCATTTCCAGGTGAGTGGAGCAAACAGGTTAGCTTTAGCTGATTTTTAACATGAACAGCATAAGCTCTTCTGCTTTTAGAGGAATGAAGCAGGGTTGTGGATTTCTTTTTCGGGGGGGGGGGGAGAGTTTCTGAATAATCAGGAAATTCCAGTGAGAGGAGCAGAATGTGTAGAGCGGGCCAGAATTACCATGACAACCATAGGCAAGAACTCAGAGAGACTCAAGTAAATAAATTACAGTTGAATTACAGTTAACTTCTCAATTATTTTTTAACCATACCGTTATGAAGAAATATCTCCTTTGACCTAACATTGTGTGGTGTGGGGGCTTGTGGAAGTGCAGGATTGTGCGCATTGTTGAAATTGCTTCACAAATGTGTACATGTAACTTTTATCTAGATTTGCACATATGACCCTTATTAGTCATATTAAATATCAAATGTGAAACTCAGTAAAAATCACAGCTGCCTTACTACCCTTCAATATGGTTTTGTGTTTTGCTAAAATGAATTCAGTCAGTGTACTGAGAGTCTGTGTTGTAGATGTGTAAATATTTCCATGTTTGTTCCAGGCATAAGAAGCATCTCCTTGTTTTCCAAATGACCACCATCTTCATTCAAACCTTTACTTCAGACACTCTCATCCATGAACCTTTTTAACAGTAAATCCAACTATCAATTTAAATGACCTATTGTTGGAAAGCTTATATAGGAAAAATTAGTCTTAAGAAAGGGCTAGAATGAAGATGGTGGTGACTTGAATAATCTCAAGCAAAAAACTACAGATTAACCGTCAACTGGTTAACTGTATAATCTGTGAAAGTTAGATTGTAAATTCATTGAGCAGGGATTCACTTTCTTTTGTGTTTGTTCAGGGTCTAGCATGGTGACAGTACTATCATACACAGTTAGATACAGTTATATTGGTTTCCAAAGCAGAGAGGCCAAATTAGTTTTTTGTTTTGTTTTTAAATTAAGCATTCAAAACTGGAAGCATTAAAATAGATACTTGACAAAGCACAAAGTTCCCAAAATATTGTTTTTTTTGTGTTTTAGTTAAAATGTCAATCATGGTATGCTTTGTTTGCAGAATTGCTCTTTATGTATACTCTATCCACAGATGTGTTCTCATATTTGATCTTTGTAATGTTGTACTTTATATCCCTGAGTTGTATAGCATGGTCTCACAAATAGAAAATATACACTGTATTGTTCCATGATATGATGTCATGCTTAGAATTCTCCTTGTTTTAACAGAATTGAATTTACTGTGCTTCAGCAAGATGTCTTCGGAGGACCTAATTTTATTGCTATTGCAGAAACAGAAAGAGTAATGTGTTGAAAATTATGAACATTAAAATGGATGTAAATTGCTGGTTAAAATATATGTTTTTGTTTGTATGTATAGATGTACATACTCATTCATAGCCATACTCAAACTATGTATAGCTGAGGGCTGTATTTATTTTAATCTTTGGGACTGTGATGAACTGAGCTTCACTTCCAGGGTTTATATTGTCACCACAATCTCTTTTTTAAAAAATGCAGCATTTCATCTTTTTTCCATACATCAACCATACATGGAGTCTACATAATGGGTCTGATCCTGC
Source organism: Gopherus evgoodei (assembly GCF_007399415.2). Taxonomy (NCBI): domain Eukaryota; kingdom Metazoa; phylum Chordata; order Testudines; family Testudinidae; genus Gopherus; species Gopherus evgoodei. The sequence goes on from NC_044325.1 coordinate 43,790,559, forward strand.
TGAGCACTGCAACTCCCAGTGACGTCAAGGAGATCTTTTGGCATTTGGCAGCTTGCAGGATTGAGCTCCAAATTAACTCATCCCTGCCAACATCTGAAAACTACAAACAGGGATATTTACAGAAAGAAAGGGGGCAGCCATTTAATTCTGTTGAAAAGCATTGAAATGAAAGAGATTTCTGGTGGGATGGACTGAGGGGAAAGGATTTCCCTTCTCTTTCTCTTCTTGTCATCCCTCAAAAAATTCAAAGACAGACTTTCACAAATAAGGATAGTTTGCAGGTACGTGTTAATCTTGTTCAAAACTGTTTGTAAGAGAGGTGTGCAATACCTCACCCTGTCGTTTCAAACCATCGCTTCCCACCCTTCAAGAGTTAACCTTTTCTAGAACATTTATTTCACCATCAAAAAAAAAAAACCCGAAAAAAAAACCCTGCAGAGCTGAGAGGCTGCAGATCACAAGGCCATTCTGATAGCCTTCTGTCCCCATGGCAACAGCAACGGCATTTATCAGTTCCTTATGAGAGCAGGCACAGCAAATCTGCATTGCACATGGCAGCCTTCCAGCCTTTCAAATGAAAGAGCACTTTGAACTGCTGCCAAGTGTGGAAGGAGCAGAGCTGTCAGGACTACTTAATGCTGGCAGTTTGTACTTGGGAGCCTTTCAGTTCCCAGAATCCTTCAGCTATGGCAGCCTGCCAGGTACTTAGCGGAAGCTAAAAACTAACCCACAGACCATTCACTGCAGTGCACTCAAAATTTTCCACATGTACCATGTCACAAGTGCAGACTGTACAATGAAAGCAAACGCCTGCTGCTTGGGATTCTGATTTTATTAATAACCTAGGAAAAAGCAATTGCAGATTACTTGGCTGACAGCAATACAGTGTAGCCACTGTTTATAACTCTGTATGAGTGTGTCTCAAATGTATATTTCATCCTTCAGAAATAGGATCAACTTCAGACAACGGGGAGTGCACAGCACAAATTTTGCACGCAGTACTGGAGTGTAGAAAGATCAGCATGAGCAGAAAATGGAATGTTGTTATTTATGATAGAATACATTTTATATCCAGTGTCACTAAGTGCTGAACAGTGAGAGATGGAAAAGAAAAAAAGTTGAGTAGTGGCTAGTAGATATTTTCTGCCCTTGCCTTCTGCATTTTGCTGACATTGTGAGAATCTCAGAAACTGGCTGATGAATGCAGCAGAGACACATGGCTCTTGGTGGGTTTCCTTTCAATGGAGAGTTTTCATGAGAACTTCTTATTGTTTTGCATTACTCAAGGCACAAGGACTTCTACTGGCAGAAGAAACAAATTGGCACAGCACTGCTTTTTTTTTTTTTTTAAATCTGCACTGAGATCAAGGGCAAGGGCTTCATTTTCCAGCACTGGTCATAAGCCTTTAGCACAAATAGAATGAAAATTGTCTGTCGCTCAGGCAGTTGGACAGGGTTCAGGAAAACTATGTCTGGCACTAATTCCAAAGTGGAGGTTTGCTTCAATCCACCACCATTAATTTCAGTAAACTGTTTTCACTAGTCTATATCCCACCATTCAAGAACTGTTTATTACCTTTTATTACATTAATTTTTTCAGGAAAGTAATGAAAACTATAGTAGGTACAATATATATATGTGTGTGTGTGTGTTTTACATTCCAATTTTTCATCTTTCCTTTTTTGTTCTCATATTTTGCTTTTTTCTTATACTTCTGATTTCCAAAAAAAATCCATCATACTAAACATAAGACATAATATTCAAAGTACCCCATGGGGGAAAAGAATGAGATGAGAAGCCCAAGAACAAACACATCTCCACAAATTTTGGAGCTTTACCACAGAACAACAAAGAAATGTGTGCTTCTTTCTCATCTTGCAGCTATCTTGCGCTGCTGCTTGAAGACTTGACTTGATTCATCTAAGCAATACTGTCTAAAAGTAATACACCAAGACAGTTAATTTTGGCACTTGGGGTCCCTTAGGAATTTTACCAGCAGTCTTTGAAAAATTTTTTTTTTATTTTCCTCCAATACCTCATCTTGATAGAAGTCCAAATAAAAAGAAAAACTCCTCATCCTCCCCACCCTCGCCTATTCCCACCCTTGTCTTGTGCTCCTAAACATCATTCTTTCAAGAGTACTGTGTTAATCAGCATTTATAACGAGGTTGGGGAAGGAGGTGTTTCACTTCTCTCAAATGGCCTGCTTCCAGAGGGAATGGGAGGTTATATTTTGTCAAATAGCTTAAAAGATTTGAGTTTTCCTCCTTGCTTAGTTGATTTCTTCTTTTTCTAATTTGGCTTTCTCTCCTCCTCCTTCCCACCTCCCACTTCTTTTTTTTTTTAAACACAGTAAAGTTTTGTTTAATTCTCAAGTGTTGTTAATCACTGGTGGAGGCCAAAAGCAGGGATATTTTTCTTGGCAGCACGTTCGATAAACAATCTGTGTATGGGGTGGAGGGGAGGGGGAAGACTGTCTTGCTGGTAACTAAGCTAATGTTTGGCAAATTCTTAACTGTCATGAAAGTGCAAGTGGCCATCGGTGTGAATAGCCTTTAAAAAAAAAACAGAATGTACCGATTCAGTTTATTCATTATTGTTGATTGTTTATGATGTCCCCAGGATGTAAGATGAATACATGATCCATGGATAAAATAATAATGGTGAAGGACCCAGCCTCTGACCACTCCACATAAAATGCACTGTCCATCAGTCACAAGTCATTTGCAGAGCAAACAGAATTAATTATAGGTGTCTGATTTTGCACTGTAAAGTTTGGCAAATGTTGATAACCAAAAATCTGGTCTCACAGCTGTATGGAAACTGGTTGGAATGGATATAACAGAGGAACCATGTATGCTTTGTGGAGAAGAAACTGGACCTTTGCATGGTTTAGAAAAAAAGTCATTTATTTTGTACACCCAGATCAGTGCTTGACATCATCATTAGCAGCAACAGGACTCACAGGTAGAGGAACCTGTTAGCTCTGGCCTGTATTACTGAATGTTAGTGTGTGGGCAATAGTGCAGAAAATGGTAATATGACAAGAAAAAAGGAGGAGGAAAATCAGCAATAAAAAATTCCAGAGATTGCGCACGGGAGGAAAATGTCACTTGAGAGAACGGCACCATGTACAAAAATAAAAATAAAGGAATGAAAATTCCTACCTAGTAGACTGAAAACAAGTCCTTCACTTATCAAGAGGACCCAGTAGCTGAAGAATTTTAGCACAGGTACTGTAATCTGATGAGAAAAGTTAACTGAAATGATAAATAGAAACATAATTACACTCTTATTCTTTGTACCTAAGTGTTTTGATGCTTCCTGGCAGTTTATAGAAGAATACAGTGCTGTTTAACTTTTAATTTGACAAAATTCTGGAATTCCCTGCTAAAGTGTTTGTGATTTGATTTCACTAACACACTTCCCTGCACAGCCTGACTAGTTTTCAGTGTTAATATTGTCATTGTTTTAATAAAACCAGAAATTTTATTCTGATATTATTTTTATTTGTTTTTGTTTTGTATTTTATTATACAAGGGTAAATTTATGTAAATCACACTCCTGATCTTTCTTTTCCTTCCTGCTTTTTTTTGTCAGCTGTAGCTACTATTTTGACCACTGAGGGAAATGTCAATTCTGTAGATGAGCTCTTAAAGAAGGAATCATTTGCTTATGACTGCTGAATTGATTATGTGCAAAACAATTCACAAATAGAGCAGAATATCAACAAAGATTTAAAAATATCCCTAGTCTGACCATTTAGAACCAGATCTTTTATTCTACATGTGCATAGTTCATGTGGTCCTAATACTGCTGGAAACTTTGGGGTTGTACTGTATTGTTCATCATCATTAACAATGTTCTGGTGATCAATAATTAATAATATTCTTGCCATGAGATTAATACTAATTCCAGTATTTTAGAAGCTAATGCACAAGAATGGTAGGGAACAGAGACCAGTTAACTGGTTTTCAGTCAGGCACATATTACATTTGTTTTTATAGATGCTTAATGGTTCATTGTACTCTCTACTTCCCATATCTTGTAGTTGCATTTAGAAAGGTGCCTGCTGGTTTGTATTCATACAGTTATTTCCACTGATCATTTTGTTTCCTTCTCTGATATTAAAGCTTTGCCTGTGCTCTTAATTAATGTTTTGGGTAAATAACATGGGAAATAGGAATACAGCAAAAGGGGTTATTGGTCTCAGACTGTAACATTTATCCTTCAACTAAAGGTAGAAGATGGCAGATTTTACTTCTGATAGTGAAAATTATATCCCCTGGTCTTTGGGGTACTGGCAGGTCATAAACTTCAGCTAATCTAAATAGAATCCCTAAAGTTGCATCTAAAGTGCTGACTGATGATTCTGACCAGAAAGAAATACATATGTATCAGTTGTTTGCTGCTTTAGCTTCTTCTCTCAGCTAATCCTCTGCCCTATTATTAAACAAACCACTGGGTATTTTGTTTTCTGATTTTGTTTTTGTTTATTTGAACCAAATCAGTACCTTAATTGTTTGGATTCTTTCTTTTCCTCCTCCAAACGTAATTTTAATTCTGGGATTATTTCAGAGCTAAATAAACATCAGACTTGTTTGGTGTAAATCCAAGAAGACTGATCTGGACTCCTATTGCCCTACCAATAGCATGGTAAAGGACACAAAAGAAAGAAAGAAGGGAGGTGAGCAGAAAGGCACACTGCTACCCTTCCAGGACAAATGCAGCCATGGATTTTATCTTTGTTTGTTACATTGCCACCATTCAATCTATTTTCCTTTAACAGACTAGATTGATACTGACAACCCGTTCCTTTTGAAGGTGCCACGGCTGTGGCATTTATTTGCATTTACATTGCAGTTCTCTTCTTCAACTAGTATTCCTGATATCACCATTGCTGCTAGCCATATTGTTGAAATGCTGGCATTTCATCCCCAAGTACTACTTGCATAATGGTACAGTACATGCCCATGACCAAAGTTTAAATAAAGGTTTAATCACAATGGAAAAACAAACATGTGTATCCCTTCAAGTAAAAGTAAAGGCAGTTCTGTTGGGTCACAGATGCTAATCTTCAGTTTCTTTCTAGACACAAACTATAAAGGTTGTTGACAGCACCTGTAAATGGTTTTGAGGCTAGATTATATCTAAGGTGATGATTATTTACACCCTCTATAAAGACTGTTCTTGTGAGCCAACGAGTCTGCCTGTTACTATGAGGTGAGTGTTACCAAAAAAGGGCTTTATTGAAGAAGGATTCAGTGGAGCGAAAAGCTTGGATGATGGGCGGTTCAAACACGGAGTGCCTTGTCATTTGTTGAGTATGTATAACCCTGGGAGTGAAATATAGTCAGGATATCCTAGAGTTCTGCATTCCCAGACACTCAAGATGAAGGGGAAAACTTCAACTCTCTCAATTTGAGTTTTTAAGGGCGGAGGTGACCTTTTCCCATAGCCCAGTTCTCCTCATATGAAGATCAACATACAGCAGTAAAAAGGACAGAAGAGCTGACCTAGTATGAATCAGAGAGAACACACTTGTTTAGTCACGTAAAGTCATATTCATGTAGAAATCCTATAACCTTCACTAAATCACTGTTGCTGGAAGCAGACTTTCACTTTAGCTTTCCAGCTGTCTTGCTTGAATCTTGCTTCTGTGAAACCTTTATCTTGTCCACAATTTAGGTATGAAATTCCTAAGTGTGAAATCCACTTTCCCTTGAGATCATCTCTTTCAGAAATTTTGCATAGAGGAGACTCAAATAATTCAAGGACTTTTATCTCTATCTGGTGCCTCTGTAAGCTTTCCCCTTTTAAAAAATAAAGTCACTTTGTCAGAATTGATTCTTTTACTGTATTTTATCTGCTCCTACCACTTCTGTAACTTTCTATAGTGTGCATTTCTTCAAGCTTTCTCTTAAAAAATAAGATCATATAATTACCAAATTAATGTTGCCTTCTTTATAGATTATCAGCAGACATTGGGATGTTTTAGACAATTAGTGAATTGAGAAGTATTGGTGATTTGAAGGGAATATATTTATTTGAAGAAATAACATCACCAAAGTGTGAAATATGAACAGAGTACAATATAAATTGATTTTGTATAGCTATTGTTATAATCAGCATATAAAGTGGTAAATTGCTAATGCTGTATATATGCCTGTGTATATGAGGGAAAGGTGGCACTATGCCATCGAAATCAGAACTGCCTTTACAGGACAGAGAAAAAAATCAAATGGCAATTTTGTCAATGTTTTTGCTCAATAAAGGAGAGAGTTGAATAAATATTAATATAAAGGAATAAGTTATCCAGCATAACCAGCTGTAATATCCTACAGCTTCACTGACTGTAACAATATTTTCCCTTGTGAATCTTGACTCACACTGGGTAGCTAGTTACATTGTAAGAGCTGGAATATGAGTGAGTGACGCAATGCTGTTTGCAGTATGCAGAGGGATACTTGCAAGTTTCTTAGTAATCGAGTCCCGACAGTGAAATGTATTATTCTTTGGGAGTGGACAGCAATTTCATTGTTTGCAAAAACAGAAACTGACTGCAGTGAGAATAAAAATGGGTTATCCACAGCCCCTCCTCTGAGCATGGGCACTGGCATGCACAACAGGGAGGGGGAGGGGAACATTCAAGTTTCAGAATTGCAGTTTAGAAAGTAAAAGTTGTTTTCTGTTAGTCAAACTAACCTACAACTAATTTGCATTAACGTAGGCTGCTTTTAATATTACGCTTGTTACTATAATGCAAACGTATAAAGGCTATTTAAAAGAAAAACGAAAGCCTTGAATTCTCAAAGCACTGGGGAAATCCTGTCCCTTAGCATTAATGAGATGATATCACACTGATTACGCACCTGCTTGCCCTCTCTTACACCCTTGCGCTATACGCTGCGCGATGTTTCTCAGTTCAGTCTTAAACACTCACCAAATAGGGCCCATTTACACACAACAAACGTGGAACAGCTCCTGATGTATTCATGGGATTGTTTATGTCATTCTGTCACCAGAAAAATTGAAAAAACGAAATCGGATAAAGATTGCAAACATGGTTAGTTTGGGAACCTTGCACGTTTGCTTTAGTAGCTGGAGTGCATGTAAAACCCACCGAAAGACTTGGTGGCAGGAAGCTTGTGCAATTGCCAGGGAAGCTAAATGGAGCGATTCGTAGCTAAACTCCTGCAAACGAGACATTTGAATTTAGAAAGCTAAGCCAGGAAAAAAAATTATTATTCTGCAGTGCTTCCTGGCTGCGCTTTCGTTTTGGAGACGCTGCCATGAGAGGTGGGGAGGAGGGAGAGGGAGTGATCTTGTGTTTAAGTTTCCAAACATAGCCCTTGGTATGTCTCTCCCTTTCATTTCCAGCGGTGACTTGCATCGCTTCAGCTGTCGTACACACAAGAAGGGAGGAAACGGGCAGAATGTCGAGCATGCGCAATTTCAGAGCAACAAGAGGTCCATAGACAGAGGAAGTGGGGGGAGGGGGAAGAAGCTGGTCAGTGCTCGAAAGGGGAACTGCAGAGAGGGGGAGGGGGAAGATGAGAGAGCGTGGCGGTGACGTGAGGGCTCCACCCAGGAGGCATCCGAGCCGGGGAGAGAGAAGGAGGGAGGAAAAGAGGGGGGAGAGCAGGGGGAGGAGGGGCAGAGCCGGGCTTGGAACGCAGAGTAGCACACAGTGACACTCAGGATTCCAAATTGAAATTCCGAGGAGCGATCGAGGATGTGAGTGTGGAGCAGGCGGCGCCGCTCGCCATGCTGCTGCCGCCGTGAGGAGTCGCCGCCGCTGCCCTCGGGCTGCTCCCTCATCTTGTGCGCCTAGGGCTCGGGAAAGTCGCCAGGGCTCCCGGGACCGAACAGCTCCTTGTGGTCTCCTCTCTAACCAGCGGATCAGCAGGTAGCTGAGTTCGAGCTCGTAAGGCATCAGCTGCGAAGAGAAAGGGGACCCCGTCTTCCACCGTGCACCCCCTTCCTCTCTGGGAGGAGGAGCAGCGGAAATCAAGACAACGCAGGGAAACAGAAGAGGCTGGAAGACGACCCCCACCCCCATCGGAACAGTAACAGCGATCCCCCACCCCAGGGGCAACAGTGTCTGCACCAGATAGAAGAAGCCCCGTCCAGCAGCCACAGTGAGTGAAAAGCTAGACGACCCCTGCCCAAAGGGGCAATAGCACCAGGTCTGAGAGCCCCCCTCTTCAGTACTAGTAGGGGGTGGTAGACGGAGCGATACCCCTGTCCCACCCCCACCCCTTCCACAGCAGCAGGCAGCTCCAGCAGCTAGCTCCACCATGTCCGCTGCGCAGGTGTCCTCGTCTCGGAGACAGTCATGCTACCTGTGTGACCTGCCCCGCATGCCCTGGGCCATGATCTGGGACTTCACTGAGCCCGTGTGCCGAGGCTGCGTGAACTACGAGGGTGCGGACCGCATAGAATTTGTGATTGAGACGGCCCGGCAGCTGAAGAGGGCGCATGGCTGCTTCCAGGACGGCCGTTCCCCAGGCCCCCCGCCTCCTGTTGGGGTCAAGGCTGTGCCACTCTCTGCCAAAGAAGCGGCCGCGGCGGCCCAACAGCAGCTCAACCATGTGGACGCCTCCTCCAAAGCAGCTTCTGCCGGGCTTCCCCAGTCCAGCCTGGACCGCTACGGACTCAGTGCAGCTGCAGCCGAGCAGCGCAGTCGCTTTGAATATCCGCCGCCCCCGGGAAGCCTGGGCAGCAGCCATGCTGCCCGTCTGCCCAACGGGCTGGGCGGCCCCAATGGTTTCCCTAAGCCGCCTGAGGACGGCCCCCCAGAGTTGAACCGCCAGAGCCCCAACTCATCATCCTCTTCCTCCTCCTCCCGCCGCGGGGCACACGGGGGCCTCGTGCCCGGCCTCCCCCCGGGGGCTGGCGGGGCCCAAATGAACGTGCCGCCCAATCTGCTTCCACAGACTTTACTCAACGGCCCTACAGCTTCTGGCGTGGCGCTACCACCGCCGCACGCGGGGCTCAGCGGCCGCGGCGGGGGACCCCCAGTTTCCTCCGCCTCTTCCCAGGGGGGCACATGCGGTGGGGGTGGCAGCGGCTCGTCCTCCGAGGCCTGTGGTAAGCGACCAGGTTCGGTGTCCAGCAGCGATCAGGAGCGGGAGTTAAAGGAGAAGCAGCGCAACGCCGAGGCGCTGGCCGAGTTGAGCGAGAGTCTGCGGAACCGGGCCGAGGAGTGGGCCAGCAAGCCCAAGATTGTGCGGGACACGCTGCTTACTCTGGCCGGCTGCACCCCCTACGAGGTCCGCTTCAAGAAGGACCATGCACTTCTCGGCCGCGTCTTCGCCTTTGATGCAGTCTCTAAGCCCGGCATGGACTATGAGCTGAAGCTCTTCATTGAGTACCCGAGCGGCTCAGGCACTGTCTTCTCCAGCGCCTCGGGGGTGGCCAAGCAGATGTACCAGGACTGCATGAAGGACTTTGGCCGCGGCCTCTCCTCCGGCTTCAAGTACCTGGAGTACGAGAAGAAACACGGCTCCGGCGACTGGCGGCTCCTGGGTGACCTGCTGCCTGAGTCTGTGCGTTTCTTCAAGGAGCTGGTGGGCGCGGACATGCTGCCCCAGCCCTACCTGGACGCTAGCTGCCCCATGCTCCCCACAGCCCTGGTGAGCCTGCCCCGGGGGGGAGCCGGAGTCGGCGGGGCGCAGGGGGGCGGGGCCGCTTCCAGGGGCCCCGGGGGAGGTGGTGGCGGCGGGGGGATGCGCAAAAGGAAGGCGTCCCCGGAGCCCTCCGACTCGGCCGAGGGGGCCCTGAAGCTGAGTGATGAGCAGCAGCGGCAGCAGTGGATGGCCAGCCAGAGCGAAGCACTTAAACTCACCATGTCGGCTGGGGGCTTCGGGGCGGTACACGGAGGGGGGCCCCCTCCACCACCTCTGGGGCCTCACTCCAATCGGACCACCCCGCCCGAGTCGGCCCCTCAAAACGGACAGTCTCCCATGGCTGCCCTCATGTCGGTGGCCGACACACTGGGCAATGCCCACTCTCCCAAGGATGGCAGCTCGGTTCACTCCACCACTTCCACCCGCAGGAATAGCAGCAGCCCGGTGTCTCCGGCCTCGGTGCCGGGCCAGCGTCGCTTGGCTTCCCGCAACGGGGACATGAACCTGCAGGTGGCCCCTCCTCCCCCCAGTGCCCACCCTGGTATGGACCAAGTGCACCCCCAAAACATTCCAGATTCCCCCATGGCCAATAGCGGGCCCCTGTGCTGCACCATTTGTCACGAACGCTTGGAGGACACCCACTTTGTTCAGTGCCCATCTGTGCCCAGCCACAAGTTCTGCTTCCCTTGTTCCAGAGAGAGCATCAAGGCCCAAGGGGCAACTGGCGAGGTCTATTGCCCAAGTGGAGAGAAATGCCCCCTAGTAGGTTCCAATGTGCCTTGGGCATTTATGCAGGGCGAGATCGCTACCATTTTAGCTGGGGACGTTAAAGTGAAAAAGGAGAGAGACCCTTAAAGATAGGAAATCAAATTCCTTCAGCTGCCTGAAGATGTAGAATTGTGAATATAACAAACTGCAAAAGTTAGTCTTATGTATAGACATTATTTTCGTCGTATGTTTCTATATTTTGAAACAAAGGTATGTACTCTTCTTCATTTGAAGGATAGAGCTGGTTTTTGTTAAACAGAATATACTATTGTTTGGTTACTACATAATACCTGTTCTCATTTCTTTGGCAGTGTGTTGGCTAGGTACAAAGTTATAGCCCTTAGCGATTACCTGCTGCTGGTGTGTATTTTTGTAAATGTATGCACTTCTTGAAAAAAAGAAAAAATACAAAAAATACAATTTTTTTTTTGCCAAGGCCAGTGTTGATGCCTAAAAAAAAATTGCTACAAAAATGGTGACAGCTTATGTTTTAGGAGCCCTGAGTGTTAGTCTTTCACTTTATTTTTTTGTTTTGTTTGTTTTTTGTTTGCAAACGGTGGGGGTGGTTTGGGGGGTGTTTTTTGTTGCAAGTTTGTAAGGGAAATGTTTCAGTTTGTTTCTATTGATCTGAACGTTTTTAATCTTATGTGTTTTTTGTTTTTGCTTTATTGATGCACGGATGCTTTTGAACAGTAGAGCAAAATGCTGTACATGGAAAACATGCTCTGTTTGTCCTTTATACATTTCAGTAGTTAACAGAACACTGTAATGTGCCTTGGAGCTTAGTAAATTGTAATAAATTCAATTGATATTAATACTTCTTGAGTAGCAAGTTTTATTTTTCTCAGAGCTTGGGCAACAGATGCAAAATGTTGTCTTTTAAAAAGTCTGTTAATCCAAAATCTTGCATCTCATTCTGATAATTGTGGCATTTGTACACACACTTGCATATATGTATGATGATGTTATCAAACCTATCTAGATCTTGGCTCTGTGCCTATTTACATTTCACCTTTAATGTTGCAGTAACAGTTGCTGACTAAGCATTTTCTGTTTACTGTTTCTGCGTCTCATTTCCCCTCTAAAGCTTTCCAGATGCAAAGTGTTTTTACACTTTGCATGTACAATATATTGAGGACTGAAATGATAGAAAAATTCAACCCTCTTTTATGCAAAAGTCCAGCATTGTGGCTAATAACCTTAGTCAATTAAAAAAGTGTTCATTGAAGCTTGGCAATGATAATGGACTCTGGATAATGCACAGCTATGTAATTGAGCTCAGCACAAAAAGGATAGCTAACAATTTATGGAGTTTGTGCTGCACTTGAGTATAGCTATTGCCTCTAGTAACTGGATTTCTATTTTGTTTTGATGAACATTTGATGAAAACTAAGTTGATAGGCAGTTCAGGGTTTGTGATGTCCCCTCCCCCCCTCAGGTGGATAATGATTACTAACTGCACTGCATAACAATCTATTCTTACTGGCAGTGGGTAAATGTGATGGTTCATCGTGTTAACTTTTTTAAGTGATATTTGCATTTTCTGGAGATGATGGGGTGGGACATTGGAATACCTATTAGGTGGTCAACAGACAAAGTAAATACACAGGCCTCTTACTGGCTAGAAAATGCAAACAAACCTAGTGTGAACTTTGTCCTCTTTGTGAGGCAAATGGGAGGAATGATAAAAAACCTTAAACAAAAACATCGGCATAGGTCCCTTTGCAGTATCATTAACAGACCAGAGAGGTGTCCCTAGGGCATTGTGTCATAGGTTGTGAGCAGTGGGTTTCATTGAACGTTGGGGACCCTGTAAAAAAAAAAGAAACACTATGATGTGAAGAGGCACTTTTAAAAGTCTAGTTGGCATTTGGCCTTGTATCTGGTTGCTGCTAATAATAAACTTGGTTTCTATTCCTGGTAGAAGTGATAAATGAAATGGTGGAAGCCTTAAATCTATGGTCTTTTTGTGTGCATTATGCATCCTTACTCTTTTTTGTAGATACAGCTATTTTGTGGTTTCCTTTCCTACCTGCTCTGAGACTCATCCCTTGGTATTATTATACTCGAGTTTTAAGAAAATGACCTTATATCTTTTTTAATCTTATGCCAAGTTTTGTATTGTTGCTTATGAATCTCATAACCTATTCCTCTGAGGGAATTAACTTGGGCTAATAATGCACAACAGAAGGTTCTGAGTTAATTATTGAATACAAACTACACCTTTTAAAAAAATGTGGATTTATATTGATAGTATTTTTAAGTGTATATTTTTTAACATGGAGCTACCACATAAGATTTTATTCCCCAGTCAGAGATAGCGGGATTAAAATGATGTTTTATTGATTATCCAACAAGGTTTTTACCTACTGCAAATACATGAAGTTTCAATTTAACACGTAATAAGAATAAAGTCATACTAATGTGTGGACTGTAACCACAATTAAAACAGAAAACACTGCTGGCGATTCAGCATTTCACTGTGTCATAAAAACTTGAATATGCTGGTTTAAATGAATATATAAGTAGAGCAATCTTTGTAATACTGCAATCAGTCATTAATTATAGAAAGCTCTGTTTTGGTGGATTTAGATAATTGAAAAGAACTATAGCTAAGTATTCTCCAAAAGCTTTTGTTGTTGTTTAGTATTTTTTTTAAATAAGTCAGTTTTCAAGAACTGCCAATCTGATTTTTAGCAGACAAGAGAAAGGTGTGAGACAGTGAACGTGTATGGAAAATAAGCTTGAATTGAATTGTAATACTGCAGTTAATTAAAGTTAACCATAGCTAGAAGGCATTTGTTGTATGGAAGGTTTTTTTTTTGGTAACCAAATGACCTTTTCTTTTACTGTGACCCATTAAGCAGCCAGTCTGGGCATATCAGCCAGCGTTTCTTTGATCCCACTCCATCAGCTTTTTTCTTTTTGAAGATGTCCACAGCTGACAAACAAGCTGTAATCTTTGGGAGGGGGGCAGGGTTCAGTTACAAAGATTCAGTTGATATATATAGAAGCTTTAGACCTTTAGTTGCTAAGAAATGGGGAAGAATAAGCATGGCTGAGGATATTTTTTAAAAACTTGGCATCTCTTTCTTAGTTAGAGATTTATATGTTTGAACAAAACTTAACACAGTTGTAGCAAAGGGGATGGGTTATCTATGTTGAAAATGTTGCACAGTTTGATTAGGAGCTGTGATCTTAGCAACCTTGGCAAGTCTTACTTAAAGCAAATCTTTTTTATCTTTGTGGTGATTTTTTTTAGCAGTGTTATGCATACAAACATGATCCCAGCGTCACTCAACATTTTAGCCCCAAACTGGCCATGTGTGCCTTTGTTTTGAAATTACAGTCTCTTTAAACTCAGACTGGCTGCCAACATACCTTTGAAAACGTGTAGTAGTCACCGGATAGAGGTTGTCTTACTTCTTTAGGTGTCTTATAACTAAGCAGAATTTTTCTTCACCTCAAGGAAAGGGCTTTGTCTCTAGAGATCTGAGATTCACAACTGTACTACTATGTAGTGGTTGGTTTGCAATTCTTGCCATTTTCTTTTTGCTGGTATGCAGCCATTCTCCATTCATAGTAGGCTGGTTTATGTTGTGCCTTAGCAGCCTCTCTCTGTGCCAAAGTGACACATCCTGTAAATTTTCAGTAGACTATTGAACTGTCAATGTAATGCTGACTCTTATAAGGCTATTCTTGAAGTAGAACAGCTTCCCCCTTGGCTTTCAGCCATCAGAATCCATTACAGCATGCATCTTCTACCAGAAAAACACTGCACATATTCCCTAATATTCATTCCTTGGAGGAGGAGCGGATGTGACTATACCCGCCAAAATAAAAGGAAAAATATATACTTTAAAATATTATCAGTGTTGGTATAAATTGCATAAGGATATTGGGATTGTTTTGAAGGTCTTTGGACGTTTTATAATCAGATTTCATTCTATAATTCAGTCTTTGCATTTGGAATTGCTAATAAAAAGAACATTTGAAGGGAATGGATCTGTCTGCATTGTAATATGAAAACAATTGCAGACATATTTTTTTCTCTGTTTATCTTTAAAATTAAAAATGCATGTCTGTAGTGAGGCTGTTTCACAACTATTCTTCTCAGAGGAAAGTGCCTCTACATGTGTTTGACATGAGAATGTTACAGTACAGCCTAAATCCACATTCCTTACCCTCCAAGAAAGGGTTTTGGAGGAATCAAACTCTCTCTTGGTGAACATTGGTTTTTCCCCCATTAAGCGAATAATGAGAGATTATATGTTATTTTAAATTTCTGATAGCAAACCCACCATGCCCTGTCAGCCATCCACAGAATTAAAAACAACAACCTGTCCACAGAGAGAGAAAAGCAAAGGGGATCAGTTAGATAAGTGGAGGAGGTGGTGTAGAGGGGGACACTTGCTACAAGCCTGTCCAAGATGATTTTCAGACCGGTTGAATGGGTTAAATTACATGGGGGCAGCTAGTTTAAAGGTAAGTATATTTTATAGTCCGGCTAGCTTCCTGCCTTTTTGAAATGGAGCTTGTTTGATTTCTTTCTTTTGCTGATGGTGGCTGCAGCAGCCAAAGAAATGTGAGTGTCTCATACACACACAAGCTTGCTGACTGGGTGATACTGCATTCCTCCTGCTGCTGTGTGGATTGCCTTCCCATTGCACCCTTCTAAGGTTATTTGAAGGAGGTGGGGGTGGGGGGGTAAGGGTGAGGAGGGTCAGGCTTCTTACATTTCAGCTGAGTTGGCATCAGATCAGAACCCTTTCCCCTTCCCCTTCAAGCCAACCGTAGCTAAAACACATTCTCTGTTGGTTTAATCCCCTTCACCAAGAAAGCTCAAAAAGTTGTTTGCTGCTACTCTCCATGTTAGGTGAAGAATGGTTTCTTGGAAGGAAAAGAACTATTCCTTCCCTATTCTGATCTGTTTTTTCCCATTGTTTCCCTCACTTAAAGAGAGCTGGAGCAAAAGCTGTGTTTTCTCCCCAGCTGTGAACAGTCTGTGAGTAAATACCTAGAGCTGTTAGGGGGATTGGCTAACTCAAAGGCGGGTTTATTTTCTTGCTAAAGAGAAAGGAACTTTGCTTTGTTTAGCTGCGCTGTGAATAAAGGTTCAGGCTGGAAACCCCACCCCACTTTCTTGCTGCAGCAGCAGCTCTGTTCTTGGCTGCTTTGCAGAGGCAAAACCCTGGGAGAGGCGGCACTGGAATGCCATGGCATGTGAACACAGATGGAATTAACTCCAGTTGACTGGGCCCTGGACTAGACAGTCATGTGACACTCTCCCCCCTCCCTCTGCAGAAAGGATTGGAATGGGGGACGTGAAACATGTCTGTACAGCTTCAAGGAGCCGAGCAGAATTCCCCACTGTCATCATCCTCCTCCCCTCCCTTCCTGCAAGCTGCCAGAGGGGAGGGCTGATTACAGTTTTGCTATTGTTCAAGTAACCTACAAGTGGATTTGCATGGAAGCAGATTGGTAGGGGATGGGGATGGGATTTATTAGTAGAGGCTAAACTCCTCAGGATTACTGTTAGGTTGAGAGATTCTCAATGGGACTGATCCCTGTGTGTGCTCTTGGGAGCAAAGGAGTTTAAATCTCCTTTTCTGCAAGTAGGTGAAGGGGTGGCTATATGAAGCAGAGGAAGGCAGGGTACAGCTGGCTGGAGGGAAGGAGCTTCACCTTGGCTTAAACTGTAACTCTCCACTCAGAACATGCAGCTCCTGGCAGCTAGGCTCATTCCAAAGCCTTGACTCAGGGTTATCTGCAGGCTGGGTAATAATCAGAATCACAGGAATGTGCAGAGAAAGCAGCCATGGTGGAAGTTTAGGGCAGTATTTCCTCTGTCTTTTGGGCCAAACAACCACTTAAGCAGCCTGACTTTGACTGTGCCAGCAGCCTTCTAGTTTAATGTGTGTACTGTCTCTGATCTTAGAGTACTGAAGCCCAAATGCCATGAGGAGGGTGACTCCAATGGGATTTAGGGGCCAGCACAGAGGCTTCTCACTGAGGTAATACTAATATTTTGCCCTGCTATAAGCAAGGCCCTTTCATGCACAGTTCTCAATGCTTTACTAATATTAATTAAGGATCGCAACACCAAGGAAGCAAGGGTATACCCACTCTGTGTTAGTTTACCCATTTTCCACAGGGGTAATCTAAGTGATTTAGCCAAGGTCAGGTACTGTGTGCCCTTTGATTACTGCTCCAACTATCAGAGGGGCAGCCGTGTTAGTCTGGATCTGTAAACAGCAACAAACAGTCCTGTGGCACCTTATAGACTAACAGATGTATCGGAGCATAAACTTTTGTGGGTGAATATCCCCTTCGTCAGACGCATGCTCCAACTACTGATCCCCCTCCCTCCTGGGTCGGAATAAGGAAACGTGTAATAACCACAAACGTCTGAAATGGTTGCACTGCTTACAATGCCAGGCTGTTTGCTTTCTTCCAGTGTCCTTCATGCAAATGGTTTCAAGGCTAGAGCCTGCTGCAGTTCTTGCTGATGCAATACACTAAGGACTGGGGTGAAGGATAGAGTGTGTATGTGTCAGAGGAAAGGAGCTCCCCCTTTGGCTGCAGTAAGAACTTAGTACATTCAAATCAAAGGCAGGAAGGTTGCTTTAAATTGTTATGATCAAAATCTGTCTTAAGACACTCTCTTCTCAACACAATTAATGTTAACAAAGAGTGAAAGAATGCAAGCCAAAATAGGAAAAGAACAGATTCAAATATATTTGGATAAATTAGATGTATTCAAGTGGGCAGAGCCTGATCAAATTCATCCTAGCATACTAGCTGAAGCAATCTCAGAACTGTTAGCAATTATTGTTGAGAGCTCCTGGAGGACAGGTGAGGTCACAGAAGACTAAAGAAGGGCAAATATAGTACTTATTTCTAAAAAGGGGAGGAAAAAGGACATGGGGAATTATGGACCAGTCAGCCTAACTTCGATACTGTGAAAAATACTGAATAGGTTTGCAGTGAGGAATCCTTGATTTCAAAAGGGCAAACTTAAAAAATTAAGGGAAGTTGACTGGACTGAAGCACTCAAGGATCTGAATGTGGAGAAGGTTTGAGATTACTTTAAGTCAAAATTGCAGAACATATCTGAACCCTGTATCCCAAGCAAGGGGGAAAAATTCTTAGGCAAGGTTTGCAGACCAAACTGGATGAACAATCATCTTAAGCAGGTTATTAAGGGCTTGTCTACACTTAAAATGCTACAGTGGCACAGCTGTGTCACTGTAGTACTTCAGTGCAGACAGTACCTATGCTGACATGGGATTCTCCCATTGGCACAGGTAATCCACCTCCCCGAGAGGCAGTACCTAGGTTAATGGAGATATTCTTCCATCGAACTAGCACTGTCTACATGGGGACTTAGGTTGGCTTAACTACACCCCTCGGGTGTGGATTTTTCACACCCTGATCAATGTAATTAAACCAACCTAATTTCCTGCTTACCAGGTTTAAGAGAAAGCAGAAAGCCTGCAGGGAATGGAAGAAGGGATGGATCAGCAAGGAAAGCTACTGCTTGGTAGTAAGAAAGATCTGATCTACACTAGAAAATTGGGTTGGTGTAACAATGTTGGTAAGGGGTATGAAAAATTCTTTAGTCAACCTAACTATTGCCTCTTGGGGAGGTGGATTACATGTGCCAGTGGGAGAATCCCTCCTGTTGGCATAGGTACTATCTATACTGAAGTGCTACAGTATAGACCAATAAGAACTGCCAAAAGCCAAGCAGAGATGGACTTTGCGAAGGAAATTCAAATCAATAGTGAAAGGTTCTTTAGCCATATAAATTAAAAGAAAACGGAAAGTAGTAGAACTACTAAGCATTGAGGATGGGGTTGAGATTAAAGATAATCTAGGCATGGCCCAACACCTATATGAATACTTTGCTTCAGTTTTTAATATGGGTAGTGAGGAGTTTAGGAATAGTGTCACAGTGGCTAATGGGAATGAGGAAATGGAAATAGAAATTACCACATCTGAGGTGGAAGTCAAATTCAAACAGTTTAATGGGACCAAATCAAGGGACCTGGATTATCTCCATCCAGGAATATTAAAGGAACTGGCACATAAAATTGCAAGCCCACTATCAAGGATTTTTAAATGAATCCATAAATTTGGGGGTTGTAAGAAAGGAGAGAAAAAAGTAATCCAAGAAACTTCAGGCCCATTAGTTTAACCTCAATTGCACACAAGGTCTTAGAACAAATTTTGAAAGAGAAAGTAGTTAGGGACGTAGAGGTTAACAATAATTGGGATACAATAAAATAAATTTTTACAAAAGGTAGATTGCCACAGACCAACCCTGATTTATTTCTTTGATAGGGTGACCAGATGTCCCGATTTTATAGGGACAGTCCCGATTTTTGGGTCTTCTTCTTATATAGGCTCCTATTGCCCCCTACTCCCATACTGATTTTTCACATTTCCTGTCTGGTCACCCTAAAAGATTTTCTAAACAAAGGAATGCTGTAGATCTAATATATCTGGATTCCAGTAAGGCATTTGATACAGTTCCACATGGAAATTATTTCCTGAATTGGAGAAGATAGGGATTAATATGAGAATTGAAAAGTGGATAAAGATCTGGTTAAAGGGAAGACTACAGTGCGTCATACTGACAGATGAACTATCAGACTGGAGAGAAGTTACTAGTGGAGGTCCTTAGGGAACTGTCTTGGGACCAATCTTATTTAACATTTTCGTTAATGATCTTGGCACAAAAAGTGGGTGTGAGGTAATAAAATTTGCAGATGACACAAAGTTGGGAGGTATTGCCAATATGGGGGAGGACTGGAATATCATGCAAGAAGATTTGAATGACCTTGAAACTGGAGTAATAGAAATGGGATGAAATGTAATGGTGCAAAGTGTAAGGTCATGCACTTAAATAGAATAGAATCTCAGGGTTGGAACGGACCTCAGGAGATCATCTTGTCCAACCCCCTGCTCAAAACAGGATAAATCCCCAGTTGTTGTTTTTTTTACCCCAGTTCCCTAAATGGCCCCCTCAACAATTGAGCTCATAACCCTGGATTTAGCAGGCCAATGCTCAAACCACTGAGCTATCCATCCACTTAGGGAGCGACAAAAATATTTTTTGCTATAAAATGGGGTAGGGATATATCAGCAGGCGGCAACAGAGGAGGAGAAGGACCTGGGTGTATTGGCTGACCACAGGATGACTATGAGCCACTGATGTGATGCAGCTGTGAAAAAGGCTAATGCAGTCCTAGGATGAATCAGTCGAGTTATTTCCAGTAGAAAAAGGGAAGTGTTAGTACTATTATACAGGGACTGGTGAGACGTCATCTGGAATACTATGTGCAGTTCTAGTCTCTTATGTTTCAGAAAGATGAATTCAAACTGGAACAGGTGCAGAGAAGGTGTACTAGGATGATCAGAGGAACGGAGAACCTACTTTACAAGAGGAGGGTTAAGAAGTTTGGCTTGTTTAGCCTAACCAAAGACTGAGAAGGAGATATGATCGCTCTCTATAAATACATCAGAGGGATAGACACCAGGGAGCGAGAAGAGTTATTTAAGTTAAGGGCCAATGTTGACACAAGAACAAATGGATATAAACTGACCATCAGCAAGTTTAGGCTTGAAATTAGATAAAGGTTTCTAACCATCAGAGGCATGAAGTTCTGGAACAGCCTTCCAAGGGGATCAGTGTGGGCAAAAAAACTAACTGGTTTAAAGGCTGAGCTTGATAAGGTGGCTTATCTGTGACTGCTAGTAGCAAATATCTCCAATGGCTAGAGATGGGGCACTAGATGGGGAGGGCTCTGAGTAACTACAGTGAATTCTTTCCTAGGTTTCTGGCTGATAGATCTTGCCAACATGCTCAGGATCTAATAGATGGCCATATTTGGAGTTGGGGAGGAATTTTCCCCCAGGTCAAATTGGCACAGGTCACTTGCTAGTTTGAACCACAGTAAATGGTGGAGTTTTTGTAACTTGAAGTCTTTAAATCACGATTTGAGGACATCCGTACTTCAGCTAGAGGTCATGGGTCTAGTACAGGAGTGGTTACTAGTTCTGTGGCTTATGACGTGCAGGAGATCAGACCAGATGATCACAATGGTCCCTTCTGGCTTTAGAGTTCATGAGCAATTATCTTTGAGAACTCCTGGAGGACAGGGAAGGTCCCAGAAGACAAGAGATGGGCAAATATAGTACCTGTCTTTAAAATGGGGAAGAAAAAGGACCCCGGGAATTATAGATCAGTCAGCCTAACTCTGATACTGGAAAGATACTGGAACAAATTATTAATCCATTTGTAAGCACCTAGAGGACAATGAGATTATAAGGAATAGCCAGTATGGATTTCTCAAGAACAAGTTATGCCAAACCAACCTAATTTCCTTCTTTGACAAAGTTATTGGCCTAGTGGGTGGGGGAAGCAGTAGATGTGATATATCTTGATTTTAATAATTTTTTTGAAACAGTCCCACATGATAGTCTAATAAGCAAACTAGGGAAATGTGGTCTACATGAAATTACTATAAGGTGCGTGCAAAACTGGTTGAAAAACTGTATTCAAGAGTAGTTATCAATGGTTCATTGTCAAACTGGGAGGATGTATCTAATGGGGTCCCACAAGGATCAGTCCTGGGTTTGGTGTTGTTCAATATTTTCAGTATTGATTTGGATAATGACAGGGAGAGTATGCTTATAAAATTTGCAGATGACACCAAGCTGGATGGGGTTACAAGCTCTTGGGAGGACAGGATTAGAATTCAAATGACTTTAACAAATTGGAGATTGGTGTGAAATCAACAAGATGAAATTCAATAAAGAAAAGTGCTAAATACACAACTACAAAATGGGGAATAAATGGCAAGAGGAGTTGCTGAAAAGGATTTTGGGATTATTGTGCATCACAAATTGAATATGAATCAACAATGTAATACAACTGCAAAAAAGGCTAATATCATTTTTGGGTGTATTTACAGGAATGTTGTATGTAAGACACAGGAGGTGATTGTCCCACTCAGCACTGGTGAGGCCTCAGCTGGAGTACTGTGCCCAATTTTGGGTGCAACGCTTTAGGAATGTTTTGGACAAATTAGAGAGAGTCTAGTGGAGAGCAACGAAAATGATAAAAGGTTTAGAAAACATGACTTAGGAAAGGTTTTTAAAAATGGGCATGTTTAGTCTTAAGAAAAGCAGACTGAGAGGGGACCTGATAACAGTCTTCATGTATGTTAAGGGCTGTTATAAAAAGGACAGTGATCAGTTGTTCTCCATGTCCACTGAAGGTAGGACAAGAAGTAATGTGGTTAATCTGCACCAAAGAAGATTTTAGGTTAGCTCTTAGGAAAAACATTCTAATTATATGGGTGTCAAGCTCTGAAATAGGCTTCCAAGGAAGGACATTGTGGAATTCCCATCATTGGAGGTTTTTAAGAACAAGACAAACACCTGTCATGGATGGGCTAGGTATACCTGATCCTTCCACAGTGCAGGAAGCTGGACTTGATGACCTCTCGAGGTCTCTTCCAGCCCTACATTTCTATGATTCTATCTTTCGCTAAGCATGTTGCAGAGTGAAGGAGAAAAATCAGCCTGGATTTTTATTAAACATGTTTAGACTGGTGTACAGCTGGGGTAGGGCAGACACTTTTTGTGGGGAAGGAAGCAGGGGCAGGAGGACTGAGTATCTGGCCTATTGTTGGAATTACAGATCTTAGAATTTATAGTCCTCTGACTGAGCTTGTGTTGCTGCTGACTTTGATCTGATCAACTTGACATAATAGGCGTTGGCTCCTAGTACTGGTTCTTCCTTTACTTTTCTGTAAAGAAAAAAATATTTAAAATAATTTTAAGGACGGGGCAAAACCCATGGAACTAAAACTAAGGAACAAGCTTTGGCATGGGCTCCAGCCAGGGGTAAACCATATACTTTATTTTTACTGTAATGTATTACTTATTTAATGCTATTAATGTCCTTGATACTGTACACTACACATATAATAAATATAAATCCCTTCCCTTAAGAGCTTACAATGTAAAGGCGAAAAAGGGCATTTAGTGCATCTATTTTATTTCACCTCCTTCCGTGAAGGATTGTTTCCTATTCTACTTCAGAAAGAAGCATCCTTTGAAGAAATGTAACTTGGTAAGTGTTGAATGTACTCTTATTCTTTTGACATGAAAAAATTTCAATTGCAGCCTGGAATTTAGTTTTTTTCCCCATCAACTTTATCCCTGACCACCTCCCCAATGTATAGTTGTACCCCTTGATCATTACTGTTTTGGGGGTGGAAGGGATGGAGGCAAAAGGGACACTACCAACTGTGTGATCTTCGCATGGACATTTGTCAAGCTGAGTTAAAAAGGACCAGAAACCAAGGCAAATTGATGAATCAATTAATTAATCTTTCCTTGAAGGGCTGACTGGAAGTTCATGTGACAGGTAAGTATTGGGAAATGATGCAGAAATTCCCAGTCACTTGTGTATCTCTCTCTTTTAATGCAGACATCTCTGTGCTATCTGAGGAAGCAGTGCTTCTTGATAACTGAATGTGTCTAATGAAGGAGCAACTTGTATAAGGTCTTTCCGTGATTGGATTGCAGCATCTTTCCTGTATCTTTTTAGTTCTTATGGTTTTATTTTTATGTTAGTGAATTGCACATATTTTACAAGTTAGGGCTTGAAACTTCCTCATGGTAGAAGGTTCTGTCATTTGGTAGGACCCCACCCTTTTCTTCTTCCCTGGAGATCTGCAATCCTCAGCTGTGTTGGGGCATGCCTAGGGAGGCAGGTGTAAAGAATCTGGCTGGATCATAAATACACCTCACATTACTTACAACTAAATATTGTTTAAATGAATGGGGTCGTTATAAGAATTCTCATGATCAAAGCAGATAATTGGGACATTTTGTTGGGTGCACCTTGCTAAACACCATTTCCATCCACGGTCCCTCTGCTTCATAGTCTGTGTATGACATAAGTAGGTTGCCATGGAAATGCTTATGACATCAAAGTAAGCATTGTCTTTGCTGTCCAGCTATGTAAGGCCCCAATGACAAGTGTGGATATGCAGCACCATTGTTTAAGGGACAATGTGAGACTAAAAATCATTTAAAAATCAGTTATTCGCCTTTCTGCTCTTACAAATAAAGCATACAGGACCTACCACAATGGAGTCCCGGCCCATGACTAGGGCTTCTAGACAGTACGAAAATCTGAATAATTACATAATTTAAAGTGATTTTTTTAAATCTACTTTTTAATGTTGCTTTAATGTGCTTTTTATTTGGCATTTCATTTTTGTACTGTGAGGATAGATGAATCAGGCTAATTGTATTCCATTACAGTAGCCCACTGCTTGATTTGCAAGTATCTGAGTGGAGGTTTTACATACTGCTATAAGTACATTCTCATCACTGAAGTTTTAAAAAAATAATTAACATTTGTATTAATATTAGATTTTTAAAATTGTTTTATTAAAAAGAATCTTGGGTCAAAATTTTATTTTCCCTGTCCACTTTAAAAACTCATGTATGCAATATTTAGCAAACAGGTAGGAAGTATATGAAAACCAAGGAAATCATGTGTAAAATGGCAAACAACATGTTTAGGGAGAGAAAGAATGGAATTCAGACTTTGCTACTCAAGACTTATGGAATCACCACCCCTTCCCTGCAGCTGTGCTGCAGTCATGGGAAAAGTGGAAATAGTGCTTGATTCTTTAGTCGTTATTCATGTAAATTGTCCCATTGAAGTCAATGGGACTTCTCACATCAGTAAAGGCTACTGAAACCCATTCTCTTGATAATCCTGAGCCATATCAACAAATGGCAGGCCTACTGTATGATGCTTGGCTATGGGGCAGTGATAGATCTGTATTAATTATGGTACGTGCATCTCAAACTGCACTGGCTATTTGATATTTCTTTTTAATGAGGTGAGGTGCTGCTTGTTTTTTTAGGAGCAATTTGAGGTATTCAAACAACTCATTAAATCCCTTTTGTCATTTGGCAGAGAGAGGTTTTCAGTGCTTTAGGTGTAGGCTTGAGGAAAGCTGAGGTCCTCTTGTGTTGTAGTCCTGGCCCTGAGGACTTCACCTGGCCTTAGGCAAGTCACTTAACCTCTCTGCCTCAAGTTTCTCTATTTGTGAAATGGGGATAACAACACTTACCTACCTTATAGGGAGGTTGTGAGGTTTAATTAGATATATGTAAAGAACTTTGATTATAAAAAGCCCTGTGTCCATTCTAAGTATTATTTCAGTCATGGGTTTTAGGTCTGGAAGTCTGCACTGCCTTGTGGCAAGAAACAGGTCCCATTACCATGCATCTTCATAGCTTCATAACTTCGGAGTTACCAACACCAGAGTTACAAACTGACCAGGCAACCACACACCTCATTTGGAATTGTAAGTACATAATCAGGGAGCAGCAGAGACAAAAAAACAACAACCAAAATACTCAAACACAGTTCAGTACTGTGTTAAATGTAAACTACTAAAAAAAAAAGGGAAAATTTAAATAAAAAGATTTGAGAAGATAAGGAAATTGTTTCTGTGCTTGTTTCATTTAAATTAAGATGGTTAAAAGCATTTTTCTTCTGCATAGTAGTTTCAAAGCTGTATTAAGTCAGTGTTGAGTTGTAAACTTTTTAAAGAACCACTATAACATTTTGTTCAGTTATGAGCATTTCAGAATTACAAACAACCTCCATTTCTGAGGTATTCGTAACTCTGAGGTTCGACTGTACTCACATTCTTGTTCTCCAGTGCTTTCCAATCCCTTTTACCACAGCATAGGCTTATAAAGGTTACATTGATGTGCTGCTGTATTTTTTCACTTACCGTATATAAATGAAATTGTTGGGTGTGAGAGGGGAGGATTGCTCTCAGGAAAAATCAAGAAATGAAAATATAGATCTTTGGGGTCACATGTAAAGGAGATGTGGAGACCCCCGATCTGAAGCAGAGTATGAAGTGAGGATGTATGCCATAGGCAGAGAGAAAGGAGGCTGGGAAAGAAGACAGAAATACTGTTGTTGTTTTCTATCTAAGTATTTGGAAGTTACTCATAAACTGTTATGGGCAACACGTACATACCTAGATGGACTGATACATAGAAGTGTTTTCATGACATTAAGAATCAGTGTAGGCACTACAAACAGAATAAAAAGGTGCCACCTTGAGGTGAGGCATCCCTTCCAATCACACATCCAAGAATGAGGGACTACCTACAATCAGTGGTTTCTGGGACAGGGGACAACATATAATCAAATCAAGCATGTCACAAGATGACAGCATTTGAGTTTTGATTTTGTCAGTTATCTTGATTATTATTCTTTATTTAGTATCAGCTAAAGGTGTATTAGTTGCTTCACAAAAGACTAAGACAGAGTCCCTTATTTTAAGAGCTTATAATTTAAATATTAGAGAAGACACAATGAGTGGGATGATGAAGAGTAGGAAGGGGATGTGTGAGCAAAGACAAAGCTTATAGCAGTAGTAGTGATCGTGCTTATAGTAGGTGAATGGGTGGCAGATGAAATTAATGATAAATGCAGAGATATGCACATTGGAGGGAATATTATGAACTATTTTCACACCATACTGAGTTCTAAATTAAATGTATTAACCCAGGAAAAGCATCACTATGGACTCTAAAAACCTTTCTACACAATGTGCAGCTATCGTCAAAAAAAGCAATCAAAATACTGAGATGCATAAGGAATGGGGTGTTGAATAATACATAAAATATTGAAATGCCCATTATATAAATCAATGGTTTGTCCTAACCCAGAACACTGTGTTTAGTGCTGGTCATCCCATCTCAAAAAGATATTGCAGAATTATAAGGGGATCAGAGACAGGCAACAAGAATGATTAGGGGCATAGAAAAGATGTCATATGAAGAGTGATAAAAAAACCTTGGGGTTGTTTATCTCAGAGAGATGAATAAGAGGGAACATTAAAATTATATAAAATCATGATACAGAGAAGACAGATCTGGAACATCTATTCTCCCTATAATACAAGAACAAGGAAACATTCCATGAAATTGAAAGGTAGAAAATTCAAAATTGAAAAGGGGTAATACTTTTTCACATAATTAGACTGTGGAACTCATTGTCACCAATGGCATTGATTACAACGACTTAGCTAGAATTAGAAAGGGATTGGTCATTTATATGAACAACAAGAATATTCACAGTTATAATAGTAAATACTAAAATAGTTTTGGAAGAGATCTAAAAGCTCGTGAATCAGGGCTTAATCCAATCTCTAATTATTAGAGTATTAGAGGTTATAAAATTCCCATGGCGCAGACTATCCTACGTCTCTCTACTGCAGATTTCTTGCATCTTCCTCTGAAGCATCTAATGCTGGACAATGTTTTAGAGACAGGATTCTTAACTTGATGGACACAGGATATGATTTAGTATGTCTGTACCTATGTTCTAATGAATGCAGTCCAGACAAGAGGCATGTCTCCCTGAGGGGGTGTCCTCAGTCCTCCCCTCTTTTCCTAGTAATGATCATCATTAACATATAATACTTTCTTGGGAGGGAAATAATCTTTTCCACTATATTGAATACATCTAAACACATTCTAGCTGTATTTGTAAGTTATAACAGATCCACAGAGTGTAAAAGTACACCACTACCTTGATATAATGCCACCCGATATAACAAGAATTTGGATATAACGCGGTAAAGCAGTGCTTGGGGGGGTGGGGCTGCGCTCTCCAGTGGATCAAAGCAAGTTCAGTATAACACGATTTCACTTATAACGCAGGAAGATCTTTTGGCTCCCAAGGACAGCGTTATATCAAGGTAGAGGTGTATTACATAAATGCAGATGTTGCTTTTGGAAAGGAGTATAAACAAAGGTATAACATTTTCTGCAGGTTTTTCCCATGCCACAGAAGTGGTTTGCATATTTAAACACTAGCTGCAAAATAACACCCGGGAAAAATTAAAACAACAATAGTGCAAAACAATTACCCACAATACAATTTTATTTTACAGAGTGTTTTTCATATAAACTAGTCAAAAATGTTTTGAAAAGTTAATTAAATTACAGGGGTAAATAAATAATAACGGAGAAAGA
This sequence comes from Gopherus evgoodei, assembly GCF_007399415.2. NCBI lineage: Eukaryota > Metazoa > Chordata > Testudines > Testudinidae > Gopherus > Gopherus evgoodei. Next base: position 43,818,068 of record NC_044325.1, read on the forward strand.
ATGATGAGATAGAAGCAAGAGAGAAAACAAAAGTATTAGTTGTGATTATTTGAAATGAGATAGAGAGTCTGTGAGGCAGAGATATCAGAAGCTTGTTCCAGACAGCAGGAACTATAGAAGAAAAGGCTCTTGTAACAACATTGCTGAAACTGGAGGAAGGAACAGAGAAGAGGTTGATGCTAGACAAGAGGAGAGAGCAGAGAGGGAAATACAAAGAGATAAGGTCCATGGGAGTCAGTCTGTGCTGGATTTTACAAACAACGAAGAGCCATTTTTAACTTAATCCTGAAATGAACGGAACCAGTGGAGCTGTCACAGGATGAGGCAACATGATCATGCTTCTTTGCACTTGTTAGGGGACAGACAGCAAAATTCTTTACATGCTGGAGTACTGAGATCTGGGACTTGTGGAGGTCATAGAGAAGAGAGCTGCTGTAGCAGATGTGAAAGGAGATGAAGGTTTGACTATTCACTGCAGCAGAGGTGGAATTATTTATTTATTCATTTTACTACTAGAGCACCATAGGTGTACATGGTGCTTTATAGACCAATAAGACCACTCTGTGCCTGAAAAGTTTACCTTCTGAGCCACACAGAGCACAACAAAGGAGGATGAACCAAAGGAAGCATGGTGGTACATGTGTAGAGTAGCAGAGGTATGATAGACAGATCTGCAGACATAGGAGATATGGGAGAGAATAAGAGCTCAAAGTCAGGGATGATCCCAAAGCCCTTTCTGGGTATATACTTGTCTTGAAGTAAGCCAGCCCCCTCTCCCCCACTTGTGTCTGTGTGTGAGGGAATGCTTCTAATTTGATTGTCCCTAAGATGTGGCTACTCTACTTTACACCATACTGTACTGTAGTTCTTTTAAAAGTAGTCATGTAAGCATGTGATTCTCTGGCTGATGAATCCCCCGGTGGCTGGGTTTGGTGGTGTTTGTGTGGCAGACTCTCCTCCTTTAGCACCCCCTCCTGACTGCCGTTCTGGCACTCTGGTAGTCTGCTGCTTCTTGCGACTCAGCCCCTAGTGGTAAACCAGTAGTCCAACAACTAATAGTGCTGCAGCTTCACATTGGACCCTCGATCCAAGTTCAGACTTACTAGTCCTTTACCCCTTGTTGGGGGCGTGGTGTCCACTCCACCTTCCTCAATGGGCTGGTAGGGGAACCTAGGTCCTCCCTCTCCATTGGGCTCTGGTCCAGTGACCCTTGAATAGGCAGTCAAGGCCTGACTACACAGACCCCTTGCTGCCTCCCTTGACTCCTTCCTACCTTGCCCTGTCTTAGGCCTTTGCTTCAGCCCCTTCCTGGACTCCCAATGTATCATCATCAGCTTTCCTCTCTCTGAGTCTCTTTCACAGGTTCACTTCAGAGCTTTGTAGCACTTTCTCCCACCCAGCTGGTTCTGCTGCAGGATAGTTTTCTCCTCTCCCCTCACAGGGCAGTCCCTGAGTCAGCAGAAGTCTTACTGTTCCTTTCAGGCCCCTTCACCAGCCCATAGAGTTGTGGGCAGACTCACTTCCTGACACTCTTTCACAACTTCCCTGGTTTGTCTCCCTGTTGCAGATATACCTTTCTTCCACGAGATTCTGCCTGCCAGCAGTCCTGCCCAGCTCCCTGACTCCAGCTAGGTTTCTTTCTCAGAGTGAGAGCCAGAGATCTGCTCACCTTTCTGGTCAGGGCCTAAATTAGCCAGATTCAGCCCTTTCATCTCCTCCCTCCAGGTTTGACACTTATGGAGGTATAGTGGGGTGAGGCTGATTGCACCCACAGGCTCTTGTTAACCCCGTTAGGCCCAGTAAGGGATTGGTATACTGTGGCAGTTCTCGGGGTTCCTAGGACTGTGAGTCACCTTGTTACCCCCTGCATCCAGCGTGAGGGAGTCTAGCTTGTGTTAACTGGGTGTGAACTCCTTAACACCACCAGCTTTTCAGCCACTCAAGCACTATCCTGGGACTATGCCAGGCCTGTCTTTGCCTTGCAAGTTAACAAAATGTGCACCCCAGTTCCCTAAGCCCCTTTGAATCATTCCCCATTGATATCCATCCCCTGACACTGGCTACTCACAGAAATACCCAACATCTCTGTCCCAAAGGAACAGTATACCCCAGTTTACCAATTTTACCTTAAACTACCCCTCCTTTGTCGCACACACCACTTGTATTAACATAAAATAAGGCTTATTTAAGAAAGAATAGAACTTCAACTAGAAACAAGAGAGAGCAATGGAAACAAATGATTACGATTCAAAATAAAATAAAGTAATAGTTACCTTTTCTATCTAATAAAGTAGTTTTTCCCCTCAAGGTTCACTCTGTTGTTGAGTTGACTGACTATACAGGAACCAGGATCCAAACATTCATGAGAACAACTACCCCTTCTCCCCAACAAGGTGTTTCCTCAGTGAAAGTACACAGAGTGCCTGTTCCCCTCTGTGTTATACTGAAACAGTCTTTTAACTCTTTTCAGAGATCCCCTTTCTCTTGTAATGTTCCATTTTTGCCTTCAGATATCTGTGATTGTTTGCAGTTGTTTCTGATAATTTTCCATTGGTAGTCTTGAGATGGAGAAAGGCTTGCATTACATCACTGGCTAACCAGAATGGAATGACAACTTCCTCCTGTTTGAGTGGGCCACCAGCAAGACATATTATGCCTTGGTGACTAACTTTTACTCCACAACCATAAATCATACTTTCAGTATAAACACATTATTCCTTAAATATTACCTGTACAAACATCTCACAATAATTATGAATCTTGATAGGTTAGAGACTTTCTGTAGACACCTTACTGGTTACCCTTATGGATTAAAAATACCCTTCAAGATGTGTTTGATGTAGTGAGTTTGTCAGGCTTGAGGCGAGAGTTGTTTGCAAAGAATAGGGGACCCTTTGCCAAGGAGTATCTGTGTTACATATACCCCTCAAAATCCCCAAGACTCTAAGGACAATGTTTTCAGTTAGCTTCTTTTTTGTGCATATGCAGCTGCTTTTGTATGCAAACCACATATTTCTACACACTGAATGCCAATTGGGTTGCATGAATAATGGGGGGGAAATCAATGAATATTTGAATTCAAAAGCAATTTTTGATGCAGCTGTGTTTACAACTCTTTATTATTCACTTTCCATGAACATTCTAATACTCAAGCTTTATTTGTGCAAATACTGACAAAAATTGAATTTTAAGCTTTAATATTCACTGACAGCAATTTTTAAATTGTAGATTTGATTGTAGAATTCAGAGTTTGTTCTGAGTTCATTAGTTATACAGAGTATCCAAACAGAAAATAGATCCAATACTATTTTACTTATGTAATTAAACAACTCAACCTGAAATATTCACAATGAACAGTTCACAAACAATCTGCAAGACCCAATATTATTTGCTTATGAAATAGACAAATAATTTTGAATAAAAAATACTATTTCCCAGTCTGGTTGCAGATAATTTGTGAATAAAATAATATTAATAATATACTTTTTTTGTTGCACATTACTTGCTCAGTTCTAGCATTACATATTCAAGTCATGTAATTTTGCACCTAATCACGCGATTTGTATGCATAAATGCAGATTGTACATGTGCTAGTGATTGCATTCAAATTTACTACATCCCTATAATGGAGGGTGTATGCAGTGCTCTTATAACTATGTTGGTCCCAGGATATGAGAGAAACAAGGTACATGAGGTAATATTTTTTTATTGGACCAGCTTTTGTTGGTGGGAGAGAGACACGCTTTCGAGCTTACACAGAACTCTTCTTCAGGTGAAAGAAGACTCTGTGTAAGCTCAAAAGCTTGTCTCTCTCACCCACAGAAGTTGGTCCAATAAAAGATATTACCTCACCCACTTCATCTCTCTAAAATGGAGGATGTCTGACAATTTGGACCCAACTAGATAGATTTGAACTACTCATAGAATCATACCAATGAAGGGCTAAAAGGGACTTTGAGAAATCATCAAGTCCAGCTCCCTGCATTGACTGAGGCAGGACCAAGTAAACCTAGATCATCCCTGACAGGTTTGTCCAACCTGTTCTTAAAAACTTCCAATGATGGGGATTCCACAACCTCCCTTGAAAACCTATTCCAAAGTTTAACTACCATTATAATTAGAAAGTTTTTCCTAATATCTAACCTAAATCTCCCTTGCCGCAGATTAAGCCCATTACTTCTTGCCCTACCTCCAGTGGACAAGGAGAACACTATCCTCTTTATAGCAGTCCTGAACATATCTGAAGACTTGTTATCAAGTCCCCTCTGAATCTTCTTTTCTCAAGACGAAATATACCCGTTTTTGTTTTTTTTTTAATCTTTCCTCATAGGCCAGATTTTCTAAACTTTTATCACTTTTGTTGCTCTCTTCTGGACTTTCCAGTTTATCCACATCGTTCCTAAAGTGTGGTGCCCAGAACTGGACACAGTACACCAGCTGAGGTTTCACCAGGACTGAGTAGAGCGGGGCAATTACCTCCCATGTCTTACATACCACACTTCTGTTAATGCACCCAAGAATGATATTAGCCTTTTTCACAACTACATCATATTGTTGACTCATACTCAATTTGTGATCCACTATAACCCCAGATACTTTTCAGCTGTACTACCACTCAGCCAGTTATTCCCCATTTTGTAGCTGTGCATTTGATTTTTAATTCCTAAGTGAAGTGCTTTGCACATGTTCTTTTTGAATTTCATCTTGCTGATGTCAGATCAATTGTCTGATTTGTCAAGTTCACTTTTCTTTTTCTAAGAAAGACAAAACTTAAATTCATCACCATTTTAATAGGTCAGACTAAACTATATGTGAGCTTCTTCTCATGGTTTTGCAGGAGCAATAATCCTAGACCTGTGCACTTTTCTGCAGATATTAGTAATGACGTAAGTGCCCAGAGAGATAAGTAAATAAAAAGGGGTCATGCTGATTTCAATTCCCTTTTATTTACCATTGGAAAGTCACAGAAAAATATCAACACTTGCCAAGTGGAAAAGGATAAAGTCAGTCAGAAGGAAATGTGCGTTTAAAAGACTAAAAGTTGTTTTTTACAGAAAATGAAAGGTAAGAAAAATAGCCTATAAAAATACAATACTGAAAAACTGAGTGCATTAAAAATTCTTTCAGAGAATTTAATGCTCATGAAAGGCATTGGACTGACAGCTCTAATGACTGAAGTTCTCTGTCCTTGGGGAAAAGAAAGCACAGGCAGTGGAAGTACAAACTTCACCCACACTGTCCAACCAATGTACTCCACCCCTGACGTGGAGATAACGGAAAAGAGGAGCTCACGCTCCATGGTGTATTTCATCCTTGGCCTCTCTGCTGAGTTTCCAACAGTGGGATCAATTGTGTTGCTGCAGATGGTTTTTGTAATGACATGAACAGTTGTCCACCAGGAACTAGACTGATACCAATCAATGCCAGAATTTTTTTTGGTCTCTACACTGATCCCAGCTATATTCTAAGAGAAACTACTTGGCTATTGTCACACACTTATTCAGATTCCTTGTCATGTTTTATTTATACACTGGTCAGTATGTGACAACACCAGAATAAACATTCAAAGAAATTAGTAGAGACTTGCAGGCAGATATGCTTATTCATGCCCTAATTCTCATGTACACTAAGACCGCTTTACACTGTTTTGCAAGGTCCCTTTACACTGCCAAAACAGTAAAATGGCATTAGTGAAAATGAGAATCGGGATCATATTATTTTAAATCTTCATATTACTGACATAGGTAATACTGCATTTGAATATGATACTGGCTGAATAACACATACTGCTGCTCTGGTAGTTTGCTAACCGTGTCAGAGATGCACATGAAAAGATATTTAAAAAATAAATGCAATAAAATCATGAGCTATATTTCCAACTCAATGCTTGAGTATTTGACCAACACAACTTCCATTACATTGGAGAAATACTCCATTATTTAGAAAAATACTGTTACTTCTGCTTATTTATATTCCTCCGTAGAACAAAATATAAATGTTATTTATTTTATTTTTAAGTACTAATTAAAAGTGCTGGCTGACAGCCCTGGAACTGAAGGTTTCTGTTTATTCACAGACCGATAGCCTCGGTAAAACCAGTGGCAGCTTCTTACTCTCTACAGTTTCCAGTACCTCACCTCTTAACTGGAAAGGCTGCCTCTAGGAGTGACAGGTTAGTTAGTCTTCATGGCTCATTCAGTCCCTGGCCTCTTCACTGAAGCTGTTAGCAAAGGGCCAGTTAGAGCCTGTTGAGATGTATTTTTTGTGGCAGGCATTAGTCCTGTGCAACTGAACTGAAACTACAAACTCATCTGTGTTTGTACAGCACCTAGCACAATGGAGTCCATGTGATGGTTTTTGGGGCACCCAGGACTGTGTGTCAGCTTGTTACCCCCTGCCTCCAGTGTCAGGGAGTTTTGCTTGTGGTAACTGGAGGTTAGCTTCTTAACACCACTAGCCTTTCAGCCACTCTCTGGGGGCTATGCCAGGCCTGTCTTTGCCTTGCAGGTTAACAAGAGGTGGACTCCAGTCACCAAGTCCCTTTGAATAATTCCTCTGTGTTATCCAGCCCCTGGCACTGGCTACTCACAGAAATCTCAGTTCCTCTGCCCCCAGGAGCAGTTTAACCCATTTTCCTAGTTTTACCTTAAATCAGCAACTCTCAACCTTTCCAGACTAGTGTACCTCTTTTAGGAGTCTGATTTGTCTTGTGTATCCCTCAAGTTTCACCTCACTCAAAAACTACTTGTGTACAAGATCAGACATAAAAATATAAGTGTCACAGCACACTATTACTGAAAAACTTATTACTTTCTATTTTTACCATATAATTATAAAATATATTGATTGGAATGTAAATATTATATTTAAATTTCAGTGTATAGTATATACAGCAGTATAAACAAATCATTGCCCATTTGAAATTTTAGTTTGTAATGACTTTGCTAATGCTTTTTATGTAGCTTCTTGTAATACTAGGCAAATATCTAGATATGAGTTGATGTACCCGCTCAAAGACCTCTGTGTATCCCAAGGGGTGCACATACCCCTGGTTGAGAACCACTGCCTTAAACCACTGCTCATGTATCACACTCACTTGTAATAAAACAAAAGAAGTTTTATTTAAAAAAAATAGAAATTCAACTAGAAACAAGAGGGAGTGATGGAAATGGTTACAGTACAAAATAAAATTATAAAACATGAAGAAGGGCATATACTTATTAATAGTTACCTTTCCTAGCTAATAAAGTATATTTTTCCCCAAAAGTTCAGTGTGTCGCAGAGCTGGCTTGTTTCACGAGAACCAGGATCCAAACATTCATGAAAACACCTCCATTCCACAAGGGGTTTCCTCAGTGACTGAATACAGAGTCCTTCTCCCTCCTCTGTGTTGTACTGAAAATTGGAACAGACAGCAAATGTGAAAAATTGGCACAAGGGCGGGGGGTAATAGGAGCCTATATAAGAAAAAGACTCCAAAATTGGGACTGTCCCTATAAAATTGGGACAAATGGTCACCCTAACTGAAAACAGCCTTTTGTTTCTCTTTATAGACAGGCGAACTCGTCTTCTTGTAAAGTTCCTTTTTTACATTCAAGTGGGTTGATTGTTTGTCTCTGATGGTTTCCCATTCAAAGTCTTAGTATTGCACAAGGCTAAACAATTGCATCACCAGCTAAGCGGAGTGAGTTGACAACCTGCCCTGTCTGAATGGGCCATCCTTAAACACATTTCCCCTGGTAACTGATTGGTACTCCAAGTCCATAAAGCATACTTTCAATATAAATACATTATTCCTTAAATATTATCTGTACATATAGCTCACTATGATTATTAATCTTGACAAATCACAAGTTTTATATATATGTGCCTTAGATATTACTCTTCATACAAAATATCCTATACGCCATATGTTTGGTGTAATGAGTTTGTCAGGCCAGGGGACATTTTGCCAAGTGGTCTCTCTGTCACAGTCCATGAGTAGGACTCCTAGGTGCTATGATAATACAAATGGTGATATTCTTGCTAACAAAGGCTACTGAATAGCTATCTGATGGCAACACATTTTGGTCACTAACGAATCTGGATAGAATTAATATTTGTAGCCCTGGGGTGAAAAGCTTCATTTCACATTCGTGATCCCCTTAACCATCTAGTTCCCCCCAAAGTGGAGGCTTTATGAAAAGCGATGACATCATAGTTGTGTGTGGAACAGACAAACCTGAACCATTATCCGAACAGAGGAAAAGCATTTCAGAGCCATAACCTTTTCACTATTGCTTTGGAGATTTTATTTACTTTACTTTCTTGACTCAGATCTAACATTGTCTAGTGATCTATTTTTACAGAGAACTATGGCTTTCTCCTAAGTGCCTGTCTTATCCCAAACTGGCAGTTAAGGGGCCCCCACTATTTCTATGCATCTGGTAGCTGAAATGATTGCCAAGGAGCAAATTGTTTCATGATTACATCCATCCCATTTAATTAAATACAAACTGCAGCCTACCAGCATAATAAAGAAATAGGGAACCATTTATGCTTTGGAATAGTTGACTACAACATTCAGAATTGTGAAAGTTGTACAGTAGAACCTCAGAATTATGAACTCCAGAGTTACGAACTGACCTGTCAACCACACCTCATGGAATAGTTGGGTCATTACACTAACTGAATCTATTTCCCTGTGTTAAGTTCTCCTCACACCTTCTATAGGTCAACGTAATTATCACTTCAAAAGTTTTTTTTCTCCTGCCGCTGATAGCTCATCTCAATTGATTAAATTCTTCCTGTTGGTATGCATACTTCCACCTTTTCATGTTCTCTGTATGTATAAATATCTCCTGTCTGTGTGTTCCATTCTATGCATCCGAAGAAGTGAGCAGTAGCTCACGAAAGCTCATGCTGAAATACATTTGTTAGTCTCTAAGGTGCCACAGGTACTCCTGTTCTGTTTTCATTAGGGACTGGAAGTGCCCAATCAAGCAGCAGCAGAGACCAAAAATAAATAAATAAACAAACGCAGTACAGTACTGTATTAAACATAAACTACTAAAAAAATAAAGGGAAAGCAGCATTTTTTCTGCATAGTAAAGTTTCAAAGCTGTATTAAGTAAATGTTCAGTTGTAAACGTTTGAAAGAACAACCATGACGTTTTGTTCAGAGTTACAAACATTTCAGAGTTTCAAACAACCTCCATTCCAGAGGTGTTTGTAACTCTGAGTGAGGGTCTACTGTACATGCAAAAGTGACCATAATTAATTTCTAGTTAATGATCTTACAATTTCAAATGTAATTCAGCCTCTCTCATACTGTTTTTCAGTCTGTATGGCAAAACATGTTCACTATAACCTAAAATCTCTAGTCTCTCTGTTTTGTTACACCATGCTTTGTGATTGTTTGCACCACACTAGTTTGTTATTTTAGGGCTGCTTATGTGCAGTGGATTGCATACACGAGTTTGGTACTGCAGGATTGCACATGAATGCTGGACCCAAAAAGTCCAATCTTTTCCATTATAAACCATGAGAGTGATGCTTGAGTGCTTTCTTAAGAGCACCCCCAGATAAAATTAGATCCTCCTCCCACTGTTTTCTCTGAGCATATAAAGAAAGCTGCTCTGTAACCTAAAGTTGGCTGATCCAATGCAGTGTGTCACTGGGATTAGAATCCATAGAATTTTGTAGTTATAGGGTAAAATCCAAATTGTAAAATAAAGTCTCCAAGACTCTAGACTTTCTAATGCTGAAACATTTCCATGTATTTTCTGTATACACACAGATCATACACACATTCACAATCTCATCCAGGCATTCACAAGCTCACACATTCATAATCTCAAACACATTCACAGTCTCTCTCACACACAAAATGTGTTCTGTAATGTAGATGATACACAGGATATTTTTGAAGATGGAACAAGATGACTATAAATTGACACTTACACCCACTAATTAAAAAGAGCCAAGAAAACCTCAGTAGAGAATGAGTTTGATAATTAATGCTGAAAATTTTTCATTGACAAAGCAAAAAGAAGCAAGTGGATGATGATTTAAATGTTGAATGATTAATGCATAGAGAGGGGGCTGAGGAAAGAGACAATTTCAAGAACAGCTATGGATTTTTATATATGAGAGAGTGAGGCAGATTCTGATCTTAAAGGTTGTAAATCTATTACCTTTAATAGGGGTAAATGTGAGCTATTTCAGTGGGCTAAATTCTGCTCCTCCTTATGGTACAGGGTGTGTTCATGATTGTGTTTGTATGAGCCAGGGAGAGAGAAAGAGGGGGGGGGTGTGCGCGCACCTGAGAAAGGAATAGATTGTGAATATATAAGACTGTTTCTGAGTTTGTGTGTGAGAGGCAGAGGAAGAATGTGTGATTGTGTATGTGCGTGAGAGTTGTGAGTTTGTCTGACTGTGAGTGGGAGGATAAGAATGTGTTTGTTTCTAGACTCCCTGGTTCAGTAAAATGGCTCCTGGAAATGCCGTTTCAGATTAGAGAGCGCGGCTGGGGAGATGGAGATTTCATTACCTTCCTCTTTGTGTGATGTTTTGGAGTTGGTAATGTAAGAGCAGAGCTATAAATAATCCAGTCACAGCTGCAGTGTCCTGGAGATTTATAGTGCATGCTAATGCCAGGGATCTTTGGGGTGTTTAACTATGCAAAGTGAAATGAGAAATGATCACCCCACAAACAACAAAGCAACAGACCCCACCTGTCTGTCTTGACTTGCCAGGCAGGCCTGGGGGGGAAGAAGAATTCTGTTTCTTCCCAACAGATACAAAAGGGTTTATTGATGTGTTTGTGTTTAGTGCCCATCACCATGTAATAATGGTGATGTTGCTCATCTTTGCCTTTGGAGATGAGGTTGCTCACAACCTGCTTTTGGTGTCTGCATCGGGCATGGGAAGGGGTGTAGAGGTCACAAGCAGTCACCTGCTGTGTATAAGCTTTTGAGGCAGCAGGGTCTGTATTTTCAGCTACTCCATATTCCCTCTGCTGTCATGGCTGGGATGTGATGCTGAGGATTTTATTGCCATAGGGATGTCCCTACAGTATGGGACAGTCTCAGAAATGGACTATGCGGCAGAGCCTGGACTTAGTGCAGCTTTGTGACATTGGTGTGCTTCTCCCATTGCTGGAGAGAGAGAGGAGGAAAATAGTTCCTCTTGCGTCCTGTTGCTGCAGGAGGCAGAGGGATAGCTGCTGTGATTTATTGAGAGCGTTGCTGTAGGGAGTTACACAAGTTCCCATATCAATCTAAACTGCATTTTGAAGAATGAAACGTTCCTTTACATTTCTCCCAAACCTATCTATATTTTGTCTAAAGATTTGAAATTAATGTTTGCTATTGTTTGTCAGTGCATTTCCCAAGCATTTCTATAATCCCTCAGTAAATATTATTTTTAGATCTGGATACTAAGCATTTCCCAAAAGCTAGGGGCATTTCACTGGAAGTGATCCGACATGGCATTTCAGAGGAGGCTGCAGAGGGACTGCCAAAAATATAATGCTATGAGGACTACACTATTAAACTGGATGAGGTCTCAGGAAAGTATCCAGGGTTCGTAATGCTAGCAGGTTAGGGTTTGCTGAGGGCGTTAGAGAATCCCACAGAAAGGTAAATAACATTCTGGTCCACTGATCAAAGCACCTGCAGGTAGAAGTGTGTGAAATATTGGTATCAAGCCTGAATCCACTCGAATTGTAAGGGCACTACTTGTGAAGCTCAGTCCATGCTTTTGAAAGTTCAGTACTTCAACCACCTTGTTAACCAAAGCCTGCAGTGCACACATAGCTCCAGCTACAAATGATAATAAATGCTGAGTGAAGAAAGATTTGGAAAGGCATATTGAGTCAAATCTAAGCCTATCTGCTGGAAGCCAGAGTGGGATACTGTACTGTCTCCTGAGCTGTGTCTATTTCTGTGTCCAATATCTCAAGTGGTGAGATTGCCAGCACTGATCTAAGGAGATAATAAAAATAAGGAGTACAAATTATATCAAGGCAGTAGTGTTGACTCTTGCTTAATTCCAAATTCTAACTGAGGCTCCTTGCTGCCCCCTTGTTGCTGGAAATCGCAGTGAAAATAACATCTAGACTGCAAGGAGAATATTTTCACAGTTGTGATGTTGCAAGAGTGATATTCTCACATTTTGGGGGACATGGTAGCTCTTACATGAGAATATCTGCCTCATTGTTTTGGTGCCTGGAATAATAACTACAGTAATGACAGCAGTAATGCTTAGCATGTATCTAATGCTTTACATTATCAAAGTACTTTCTAAACATGAATGAAATTAATGAACTCTAAAGAATACGATTCTAATGATAAACTGTCTCCTGCAGAATACAGAAAACACACACTCCTGAGCAGTTTAGACAAAATGGGAAATAGGATTTAGAACTTTTTAGTTCCAGGTTACTGGTTCCATGCCGATCTTGACTCAGTAGTGCCATCTATAGTATATTTGGAAATCTGTATGAAATTATTTTGTCAAGTCAGCCCAATTCTGGATTGGCAGGTTGTCTCTATCATAGAAACTATCATCACAATTGATGCTAAATTGTCCCCTTATTTGGAAAGGCTAGTGACTGAATGAACCATACAGAATGAACTTCACTCTGTCCCCTAGAGGTAGCTAGATCAAGTCTGAGTCATGTTGGCAGGAGTCAGTAATGTGGAAAACTTGCCTTGCCATTATCTGTTCTGTGAACTAACAGAGCATTTTAGTCACACCTGTACTAAATTCATAATAAAAATTAAACACACACACACACACAAACAGCCCAGCAGGAAGTGGGATGTTCTGTTTGTCCTCAGTACTCATGAGTAAAAGTAGCTGTCATACAGCAAGGGAATTGTGAGAAAATTTGTTGGAGACTTGATAGGCAGTGGAAAGAGAATCCCAGTATTTTGGTGTTATCTCCAAAAGATACGTATTTATGCACTCAATATAAAACAAACAACATACAAGAATGTCTACAAGCAAACACAATTTTCAGGAAAGATAGAACAAATATACAGGTTGCTGCAGACGGAAATCATTCCTGGTTGTCCCTGAGAATACTGGAGCAAACCTCTCTCTCGGTTTCTCTCACATTCTCTCTCTCTCTCACACACACACACATTGAAAGCTCACAGTTTTCTTAAACTGGCATCGTTGGTGACCTCATGCACCTACTCGTCATCTCAGCAGTTTCAGCTTCACTATTCCTCCTTAGATGCATGACGAAAATATTTAATGTCCAAAGAAAGGAAGGGGCCTGTGGTCTCAGAAGCTTGTCCTGCTGTTCTCCTCACAGCCAGGCCAATAAAGAGAGAGCCCCAAAGCACTTTTCTGTGAAGCATATACTGAAGGTCTATGGGTGATTCCAGGACATTTCTACCCCTCATGAAGATGATAGAAAAGCTTCACATTTACATAAGACAACCAAACCCCAACCATGGTGGCCTTGAACATTCAGAGCTCACCAAATGGCAATTAGAAGGATCTCTCAACAAGGTTTTGCACTATTTTAAAAATACATATTTTTCATGCTTATAATAACTCTTCTGGAAGCCTGAGGCTGAAATCACTTTATTATTGATCTTTTTTCTTCTCAAATTTTCTTCTTGATCACATGCACCCAAGCTGGATGATGTAAGGTTGCTCAGATTTGTGGGGCATTGATAGAGTTTTTATATTTATTTTTATAAAAAATAACACTGAAGCTTTTTATTTGGAAGGTGCTTTCCTCAGATAAAGAAGGATAGGAGCTTTACAAACAGATTAAAACAAAATGATAGTAAAATATTGCCTCTCCATCCCAGTTCTTCATATTGGGCACGAGAGTTTCTTGTTAACTTGGCTGCTCACAAGTTGATCTTGTTGCTCTTACATCCATCTTGGTGTTTGTGCAGTTCAGTCTCCAGCCCTTACTTTCTGCAGGATCAAACAACAATAAACTCTGTGAGCAGAATTTTGACAGCATGGATGGGGCACTGAGCTGGTGGATGATTGTGCTGATGCTGCCACAGCTCCATACACCATGTGGAGAAAACTAAATTTGGGGAGTGGAATTCCACCTTTTCCCCCTCAGCCAGGAGCGGCGCCAGGGTTTTTGGCTCCCTAGGCGGGGGTCCTTCCGCACTGCCGGTCGTTGGTGCCAATTCTGCGGCGGGGGGGATCCTTCTGCACTCCCGGTCTTCGGGGCACTTCGGTGGCAGGTCCTGGAGCGAGTGAATGACCTGCTGCAGAATTGCTGATGACGACCCAGAGTGCGGAAGGACCCCCTGCCACCTAATTGCCGCCAAGGGCGGCCCTCCCAAATCCTGGTGCCCTAGGCGACCGCCTAGGTCACCTAAATGGAAGCGCCGGCCCTGCCCTCAGCCAGACTTGGATGAGCAGCTCCATCTCCCTGTGAGTATCCAAAGCAAATTACTTCAAGTCTCTGCCCTTTCCCCCCACCTCTTTTAGGGGCCAAAAAAAAAAGTCATTAAGTGCTGCAGTAAGAGCTGATTCAGGCCACTGTGTTTAGTCCTCTCAAAAAATGGGGCTGGGAGGGATGATGGAGGAGGGATTGCAGAGTGTGCTTGGTGCTGACCTGCTGAATTATGACTTTAATGCAGTCGCTTTAATAACTTGCTGTAGCTTCAACCACCAGATGCAATTTATGGCAAAGCAGGCGCCCAAGCGTTTTTCTTTCTCTGAAGACTAAGCAGATCTCTGATTATCACCTCCCTCCCCCAAGCCCATTACCTCCCGCTGCTTTCTCTGCTAATGGAAATATGCTCCGTGTCTGTGAGCTTTTTCCCCAAAACCCTGTTTTCAGAAAACAGTGGAGAATGAGAAACTAACACACACACATTGAACTCTTTTTACTCTCCATTTTTCAACCATACACAATTCCTAGTGCTTCCAGATCCTCTGATTCTTTTCCTAAATGCTTTAAAATTCCAGGTGGACAGAGGCAAGGAAAACAATGGCAAATTCAGTGATTTATTTGTTTGGGAAAAGCCCCCTAAACTAATTAGATCAAAATGAGCCCAAGCCTGACTGTTTTCACAGCACACTGAAAACCTTACCTTTTAATGAAATCCATCCTGCTCTCATGAATTCTAAAGAACAAATAAAAACAAAACAAGTAAAGAAGCTGAACCTAGAAGTAGTGCAGAGCAGAGTACTTTATAGAGAAACCTAATCCAAATGTATTTGGTGCCTGGATACTGTGGTGATGAGTGCGTTAAATAGAGAGGATAGATAGATAAATAGATAACAGGTTTCAGAGTTGCAGCCGTGTTAGTCTGTATCTACAAAAGAACAAGAATACTTGTGGCACCATAGAGACTAAGGCCATGTCTACATCTAAAATTTTGCAGAGCTGGTTGTTACAGCTGTATTAGTACAGCTGTATAGGGCCAGCGCTGCAGAGTGGCCACACTTACAGCAACCAGCGCTGCAAGTGGTGTTAGATGTGGCCACACTGCAGCGCTGTTGGGCGGCTTCAAGGGGGGTTCGGGGAACGCGAGAGCAAACCGGGAAAGGAGACCAGCTTCGCCGTGGTTTGCTCTCGCGTTCCCGAACCCCCCTGCAAACCGCAGGGAAGGAGACCTGCTTGCTCGGGGGTTCGGGGAACGCGAGAGCAAACCGGGAAAGGAGACCAGCTTCACCGCGGTTTGCTCTCGCGTTCCCGAACCCCCCTGCAAACCGCAGGGAAGGAGACCTGCTTGCTCGGGGGTTCGGGGAACGAGAGAGCAAACCGGGAAAGGAGACCAGCTTCGCCGCGGTTTGCTCTCGCGTTCCCCGAACCCCCCTGCAAACCGCAGGGAAGGAGACCTGCTTGCTCGGGGTTCGGGGAACGCGAGAGCAAACCGGGGAAGGAGACCAGCTTCGCCGCGGCTTGCTCTCGCGTTCCCCGAACCACCCTGCAAACCACAGGGAAGGAGACCTGCTTGTTCGGGGAACGCGAGAGCAAACCGGGGAAGGAGACCAGCTTCCCCGCGGTTTGCTCTCGCGTTCCCCGAACCACCCTGCAAGCCGCAGGGAAGGAGACCTGCTTGCTCGGGGTTCGGGGAACGCGAGAGCAAACCGGGGAAGGAGACCAGCTTGATTACCAGAGGCTTCCTCAGGTATGCTGGGATACCTGCTTATTCCACGGAGGTCAAGAAAAGCGCTGGTAAGTGCCTACACTTGATTACCAGCGCTGGATCACCAGCGCTGGATCCTCTACACCCGAGACAAAACGGGAGTACGGCCAGCGCTGCAAACAGGGAGTTGCAGCGCTGGTGATGCCCTGCAGATGTGTACACCTCCTAAGTTGCAGCGCTGTAACCCCCTCACCAGCGCTGCAACTTTGTGATGTAGACAAGCCCTAACAAATTTATTGCAGCCTAAGCTTTCGTGGGCTACAGCTCACTTCATTGTGAGCTGTAGCCCACAAACGTTTATGCTACAGTAAGCTCATGAAAGCTTATGCTACAATAAATTTGTTAGTCTCTAAGGTGCCACAAGTGCTCCTATTCTTTTTATAAATAGATAACTATTCCTCTACTCTAAAAAGCCATTCTCTTCCCAGCAAGAGGATGGATTCTTCCTCCCCTCTTCTCTACTTTCTGTGATTTGCATTATCATTTGCTAAATATGTTATGAACTATTTACCTTGGTCCACAGTTTCAAAAAGAAATGTCACAAATAAATCATGACCTGAACAATAACCCCAGATTCTGCTTTTATTTTCTCAGTTGAGGGAAGGAAATTAACTTAAAAAAATGTTGCTTTTTAATATCAATCATTCTTAAAAAAACAAAATCTTAGTAAGACAGGTGCACCCATGTCAGAGTTCTTGGGGTTCTTGTAGCTTGATTAGATCCTAGGATTAAACAAAAACATTTTGTATTTTATTTTTTCTCTAGTATTTCCTTTTCCCAAAGAGTGCAAAATTCCAACTGCAGCACTGGACAAAGGCATCTTTGAAAGGGTCTCTATAGACAACATCACAGAATAGACCTTTATGACTGTTAAATATCTACCAGTAAGGCAAACCCTTCCTAGGTTACAGCAAGTACAGTTTGCAATGACCTGCCTTCTGATCTTCTAGAAACAAGCAGAAGGTTCCTTCAAAATGTCCAGCTTCTCATTCAGCAAGAACAGCATTTCCCTCCTAAACATCTAGATTAACAGGGTTAGTATGTAACATACTCTTCAGCTTGCTCAATAAAGAAGTGGCAACATATGGGGGCACAAGAGTTCCAGAGAGAAAATTGTAATTTGCATGTTTCCATGTGAATTTAATCTTGTGTGTCTGTTTGTCCATGTTTGTCCATGTTTGTCCAATGATTTGGCCTTCTCAACCTTAACTACAGTAGTATTATTGCCTTGAACACTAACGTATAATGTATATAAATAAGCCTGTGAGTCTGTCACGGAGGTTACGGATTCTGGGACCTTCTGGGACCTCCGTGACTTCCACAACTGCAGCAGCTGGTGCTGCTGTCCCCGGGGATGCCCGAGCAGTGGCCAGTGTGGCTGGCCCTGGGGGCTGCCCAAGCAGCAGTCCCGGAGCAACAGCAGTGCCTTGTGTCCGTCCCCCCTCCAAGCAGCAGTGGCTCCAGGCCTGCCGCCTCCCCAGCAGCACCCGCATCCTGCACCTCCCAGCAGCAGTGGAAGGTCCCCCCACAAGAAGCAGCAGTGCCCCAGGGCCCCCCTGAGCAACAGTGCCCCCTAGAGCAGTGGCACTCCATGTCCCTCCCCCAAGCAGCAGCGCCCCAGGGCCCCAGGAGCAGCTAAGATTTGGTCAGGGGTATTTATGGTAAAAGTCATGGCAGGTCACAGGCCATGAATTTTTGTTTACTGCCCGTGACCTGTCCATGACTTTTACTAAAAACACCATGACTAAATCTTAGCCTTATGTATAAAACATTTATTTCCAATATTGCACCATGGATATGCATGTCACTTTACAGATATACAGCATACTCCTGATCATGAGGGTTTTAGAATCTAATTCAGATTGATATAAAACCAAAAATTAAAGGTATCAGAACAAATAACAATGAGCTAGATCCACAAAGGTATTTAGGAACCTAACTGCTACTTTAGACACTTAAATCCAAAATTTAGATCCCCAAAAACTCTGCTCACCTGCTGCCTAAAGTTATTAGGTGCTTGTTTCCATTGGCAAAGTGACTATGGTGCCTGAATTTCTGCCACTGGGCATATGCACTACTGCCTCAGACCTGACACCCAAATGCCTAAGCCTCAGCAGGATCGTCAAATTAGATGTTGCCCTGCCTGTTGGTCCCAGTCTGGTAGGTGTACTCAGAACACACCTACTAGAGTGGGCCTGACACAAAACACATCTGCTGCCCTTATAACTTTTTACCCACAGGCTGAAGCACTCATACCTACAGGATGGGGGAGACCCAGGTTCACTCCTCCTTGCACAATATCAAGCAAGGATTTGAACCTAAGACCAGGGGTGAAAGTAATTTACAGGACTTACTGGTAGTGCCAGAGTCCTGAGGGGGGCATAGCCTCATTCAGAAGGGGCATGGCCTCAAGATTTAAAGGCCCTGGGGCACCAGCTGTGGCTGGGTGACCCAGGGCCTTTAAATCAACCAGGGCCTCCCAGCTGCAGAGGTAGCTGGGAAGCCCTCAGAGCTCAGGGGCAAATTAAAGGGCCAGGGCTCTGGCTGCCACGGGGAACCCTGAGCTTTGTGGGGCTGGGGCAGGTATTTAAAGGGCCAAGAGCTCCTGCCTCTGAAGGGACCTCCAAGCCCTTTAAATCCTAGCCCCAGCCCGGCCACTAGAGCTGTGGCGGGGATTCAAAGGGCTCTGGGCTGCCCGCAGCGGTGGGGAGCTCTGAGCCCTTTGAATCTCAGCTGCGGCGGGGGATTTAAAGAGCTCTGGGCCAACCACAGCTGCAGCAGCCCAGAGTCCTTTAAATCCGGCCCCAGCCCAGCTGCCGGAGCCGCAGGTGGGGGTTTAAAGGGCTCTGGGCTGACCGCAGCCATGGCAGCCCAGAGCCCTTTAAATCCGGCCCCAGCCCGGCCACCAGAGCTGCGGGCAGGAGTTTAAAAGGCTCTGGGCTGACCGCAGCCGCAGCAGCCCAGAGCCCTTTAAATCCGGCCCCAGCCTGGTTGCCGAAGCCACGGACGAAGGGTTTAAAGGGCTCTGGGCTGCCAGCTGTGGTGGGGAGCCCAGAGCCCTTAAATCCCTGCAATGAAGGCCGGTGCACTCTGGCACGGCATACTGGCTCTTGCCGGTATACCGTACCAGCTTGTACCAGCTTACTTTCACCTCTACCTAAGACTCCCACTTCTCAGGAGAGTGCCCCCAATCACTGTGTTATAGCATATTACTGGGGGGGAGAGGATGCACTGTTTCAAGTTCTCCTGTTGAAAAACCTTTCCCCTGAATGTATATAGCATAGGATCAGGGACTTGAACTCGTTGCATCATAGATAAATGCTGTAAGCACTGAGCTACAGAGTCATTTGTGTGCAGTCTTTAGCCCAGCGATTGTTAAGTAGTTCATACAACATGGAACAGCTTTAACAAGAGAGATTGTAAAACTTCTCTAAAAATACCCCACAGCTCAGTGGTTAGGGTACCTGTAACAATAGGAAGCCCTGGGTTCAAAACCTTACTCCACAGCAGGCAGAAGGGGCATTTGAACCTGTGCTCTGGGCGAGTGCTTGAACTACTTGGTTATTGAGTATACGTGAGGAGCAGTGATATCACCATCACAACTTTCTGTGAGAAAGGGCATATGCAGCTAGCTCCAGGGGAGGGCGTGCAGCTGTGAATCCTGAGCAGAGGGGAGCATCTCCCTCTGACCCACAGTTATGTGCCTAAACAGCTTTGAGGGGTATAGCTTCAGCATTTCCTATTGACTAGCTTAGGTGGCTCTCTGCTGAGTGTGCTGTCTTCTGTGGGCCCCATTCTTAAGCACCTAACTGTCCCTGTGCAAAGTACGGGGAGCCTGGATGCCTGAGTCACATAAAATTGCAACATGGTATCTAAGTCCCCTTTGTGGATCTAGACCAACATCACTAGTACATGCGCATGCTATACATAAAAGCAGATTGTATCTAAAGTATATATTTGCAGATGTTTTTTGTACATCGAGACTGTGATCCTGGGCTATTGCCAAGGAACCTAAAACACAACTCAGGAAGAAAGTGCAAAGTTGTTTTTGCTTTCCTCCAATCCTGGACTACCTTTGCACCAAGGTAGTCCATCAGCATAAATTGGAGCAGCCTGAGGGCTTCTTTAATTTGTGCCAGATGCCAACAGCTCAAAGAGGAGTGGAGTTCTGTAAGAGGCTCCATGGCACTAGAAGGATACCTCATGCTGAGTTTATCCTCCTATGGCCGGCAGTGCCAGCTTCAGAGCCACTTTGCATTGGTGGTTAGTGCAAAGCTGCTGCGGTGCAGTTGAGGATTGAAATCTAAGACTGAGAAGCTTGAGAGAGAGAGAGAATGTATATGTCTTTGCCCAGAGACAGGTATAGCTATGTATAGTGTAGGGTGACCAGATGTCCCGATTTTATAGGGACAGTCCCAATTTCTGGATCTTTTTGTTTTATAGGCTCCTATTACCCGCCACCCTCTGTCCCAATTTTTCACACTTCCTGTCTGGTCACCCTAGTATAGTGCTAGTTTAGCCCATCCTGAAGGTTGCTGTGATTCTGCTGTTTTTTATTCTTCTTTGAAGCAGTCCTCTGATTAAAAATCCTTTGCTTCCAACTCACAGTGTCTTTTAAATGGCTCTGCAAAGTCCTCTCATGGTTCCCAGCTCACATCAGAAGCAGAGAGCTGTAAGTGTTTCACTGCAGAATAAACATATGGGCTGTAAATCCTGTGATTCAAAAGATTCGTCTGCAATATTCCCCTCTGCTGTTGCCATAGGTAACCAGGCTCTGCAAAACACCATTTACCCTGGAATGCAAGGAGACGTGGAGCTCAGCAAGGGCATTCTAGTTAACCCCTTCCTAGCAAAAACAATAAAAACAAAAGCTCTCTGGTAACTCCAGCAAGAACAAAATGAATTGCTGCCCAATAGTCACATGTGCTCAAATACACATACAAATATATACACCATACCCTGTTCAAATAACATAAAAACAGATTATCCCCGCCCACATACACTTTGTGACATAGTACCAGGATTCTCCTGTCACACCTTGTTAACAGGTGTTGAACCCTTGAGAGACTGGCAATTCAATTAATGGAGACTCATTGGGCAGGTGTGACTCATTAGACTCTACCCTGAATAAAAGGCAGATGGTTGGCATCTGCTGGTGGGAGGATGAGTTGCTGTTGCTTTTGGAGAAGCTGAGTCTGGGGCAAAGTCTGGGCTGATGGTCATGAAGTGTTATTTTAGAATTACATTTTGCTAATGTAAATGGATTTCAGAAGAGATGACTTTGACTTTGTAACAAAAATGTAGCTTTTGTTTTAAGCTGGCTGGAGACCACAAAAGCCTATAAAACATATACATCCATACATACACCAGGTATGTCTTGCATATACACACCAGCAATATGTTGCGTAGGCACATACCACATACTGTTATCACGTGAACACTACAAAGATACATATCTATGCTACTTAAATACATGTTGCACATACTGAATGAACCTACTTGTAGGTTTGTCAAGTACGTGCAATTTCAAATTATTATTCTTTACATATAGTGCTGTAGAGGGCCATGCACTTCTCCAAGCAGGTAAAAGGACAAGGTTCCTGTTCCAAAGATCTTACCATATATATTACTTTTGCATCAAAAGTCTGGCTGGAATCTAGAAAATCTGGGAAATTCAATTAAGGCTGAGATTACATCCATAAATAATTTTGTGGCATCTAGGAATTGTAGTCCATGTATGGAAAACCTGCACTGAAACTGCTGTAATTCTTGGTCAAAATGGGGAGTGGAGGAGACATCAGTGTTTCTTTCAGATTCCAAGGCATTAATGGAGGGGAAGGATGGGAGAGTTAGTCCCTTTGGGTTATTGAATAGTGACTAAGGCCGTGTCTACATGGGCAAGTTTCTGCACAGTAAAGCAGATTTCTGCATTGTAACTCTCGAGGTGTACATACTGCCAAGCCACTTAGTGCGCAGAAACTGCACTGTTGCAGCGCTGTAAAAAAACAGGGAAGCCCATTTGTGCAAAGCCATTGACAATGTCATGCATGTTGCCCAGAGTCACAGTCTTTCGGAGCAGGATGCGATTAATGGCCCTGCAGACTTCCGTCAACATGAGTCCAATGGTCAACTTTCCCACTCCGAACTGGTTGGCGACCAATCGGTAGCAGTCTGGAGTAGCCAGCTTCCACAGTGCAATCACCACACGCTTCTCCAACAGCAGGGCAGCTCTCATTCTTGTGTCTTTGCACCGGAGGGCTTGGGCAAGTTTATCACACGGTCCCATGAATGTGGCTTTCCTCATCCAAAAGTTCTGCAGCCACGGCTCGTTATCCCAGACGTGCATGACAATGTGATTCCAGCCACTCATAACATGTTAGTCAGAGCATACTGGTCAACAGTGTGGGATCCATTTCTGCAGACTGAAGAGGCAGAGCACGCAGTACAGAAACCATTGAAAGATGGCGCCAAATGCAGGTGGAAGCACAGAGATTGCTGGGATGTGAAGCAATGCATCACGGGGCATTGGGACAGGACCCAGGATGCCCTGCGACCCCGTCCGCCTTCCCACAACTCTTAGCAGCAGAAGAGGAAGAGATGCTCTGTGGGATAGCTGCCCAGAGTGCACCGCTTTGAATACTGCTGCAAGTGCCTCAGGTGTGAATGCACTATTGCGCAGGGAGCTGACTGTGTGAACACACAACAGCAGTTTCCCTTCAGCACTCTCTGAGCACCACTGTAACTACCAGTGCTGTAACTCTGCCATTGTAGCCATATCCTAAGCGGTTTTTAGCTTCTCTTTTGGCATTACACTAAAGTAAAAAGGAGCAAAGAGAAAAAATTGCCCTGAGATTTCTTGGTAGTCAGGGGGTTGCTGGTCTGGGAATTGTGCAAATATGCAGTCAAATCATCTTCATGAAGACCATTCTTCCCTGACCAGTTTCAACACTACAAGAGGGAGATATAGATGGTGAAGGAAAGGGTTAAGGCCCAGGAGCTTTCAGGGATCCCCAATGATTCTCCCATGAGGTGCTGCATAGACCATAGTGAGCAAAGTTCTCCCAATTACTATTATACCAGCTATCACACAGCCTAAAAACCATGCAGTGATACAGGTGCACAATGACATTTCAAAACATGACTTGAAATCTCCTGGGCTGTGCTTGAACTATGCTGGGTTCCTTATTTCCTTGAAGTTCCCTGGGCCACTGTTCAGACCTAGCACTGGATTCTCTATTCCCCTGGAAGATCCTGTGGGCTACTGCCCAGATCTACCTTCTATATAATATGCTTGACTCTTGTGACATTGTGGGTACCTGCCCAAGTGTGAGATTAATGTGTGCATGTGTAAGTCAGAAACAGCAGCTGTCTGGGAGGCAAAGCAGACTCTAGTCAACAATAACGTGGCCATTCACATTTAAATAAACTACCCGAAGGCCAAATTGCAACTGGAACCTCCTTTCCCCCACTACAGGTACTGAAGGAACAGAGTTTGGGGTTTTTCTTGGATCTAGATCAATTGCTTCAAGACTAAGGTTTTTAAATGTCAAATTTTACATAGCTTCTATAAATAGATATAGGTGTGTTTATGTATAACATGTATCATATATACATTGTGTGTGCCTGTTTATATATTTGTGTGTGACAAATACCACTGGTTTCATAAAGTTCTTGTGTCATTGTAAAACTGAGATGAAACACTCCCATTGTTCCCTTTCTGGTAGAAATCAGTAGCGTTTACTTCTTGGGGGATAGGAAATCATCAAAGAGGCAAAGAAGGGAATTTTTCAGTTCTAAGCTGGGCCAAAAATATTCTTCCCCAAATCCAGCAGTGGTTGTTCTTGTTGGCTGTGTCTGCAGAAACAGAACGAGAAAGAAGGGATTGAGGGGAAAGCCTGACAGAGTCTGGACTGGGGCATGAAGGGGTTACTGACTGCACTGCATTCGCTGTCTGCAGCTCCAAGCAAAACCCAGAGAGAGACAGTGATGTCAGCACTACCTTCCATTGCCCAGGGCCCCTTGCCTGACAATTGTGGATGATCCAACACATTCCGAACTACCACAATAAGAGCGTTTATGCTGCTATTTCATGACTCTTCAGATTAAAACATGTGGAGTTAAATATATATATATACAGCCTGATGCACACACACATACATTGCAGCAGAAATAGACTGATGGGAAACTAACTACAGCTTTCGCCGCCTGGCACTCAGTATCTGTGTCGATCTCATCATTGAGAAAAACATGTTTAGGGGAATGAACAGTGTATATTCATGTAGCTAAGATACAGTTCCCTTGTGAATGTTTCAATACTGAGTTCAGCCAGCGCCATCGCATGTGAAGGAGCCAGAAAGGGTTGGAGATAGATTAAGTAGAAGATGGGGGTTAGGAAACTAGGAGAAAGAAAATTCAGACTTGTAAACAGAATAAAACATTCTTTATTTTCTAGTGCTGCCCTTTTAAAGCACTTGTGACAAAGCAAGGTCACAAGTGGGTTGCTCCTGCAGAGCAAGGTCACAAGTGGGTTGTATTGCTTACGCCCAGCTGATGGAGATAAAGAGCATGTTACAAGGGATACCTGTGCATGTTGCCATGTTGGAGTGGAATGAAATGCTCTGGAGAATCTCTGGCAAAGAGAAGCTTTTTGTTCTCCTTTCTCCTAGAGTGGGAGCCAAGTGTTGAAGGAAACTTGTAGTAATAAAATGATTTTATTGATGATGTCTACGTATGCATGTGTTTGTTTTTGAATATGTGTGTGTTCCTGTATCTATATGGTGCTTTATATGTTATCTGTATGTCTCCATATTTGTCTGTCATTCTATGTCTATATTTCTGTGTATGTCTCGTTTGTAGGTCTGTGTTCCTCTGTGTGTACATATGCAGGTAGATCTGAGGATAGTTCTTGGTTAACAAGAGGTTTCAGGATTCAGAAACATGAGTGAGAAGGAAATTCAGTCACCTTTTTCTTTCTTTTCTCTCCCTTTTGTTTTTGTTTCCAGCTTCCTCTCCTTCCCTCCGCCCCACGCCACAGCATTTATTCCTCTTTTCTTCAGCTCTTTCCATCTCCCATCTTGTAAATTCTTGTTCCTGCAGAAAAGTCTAAAAATTAATCTATCATGCTTGTTCTTAGAGTCAGGCTCCTTTCCACAATGTGCTCCTTGTACATTCTTCTCTTTCTTTTATTTTTTCTTTTTAAACTTGTTGAAGGCTTCCACTTTGCAAATTCCTGTGGGCAGTTCTGGTTTATGTGTCTCCCCTTCATTTGGCCCCTGACTAGAAGACTCATAATTTTTTAGAAAAAGATACAAAAGGATGCAAACAAAAATAACTTGCCTAAAATGCAGCTGTCTCATTGGGGTTTTGGAGGCAGGTTTAGCTGGTAAAACCCTAATCAGGTGCTGGAAGGGGTGAGGCCAAAAGTTTAATGTAGGATAAAAATGCAAGCCCCTTAAATCTCTTAGTGTTCGGCTTAACCTCGCCTTGACTCTGCAGAGATGGCTGTAAGGAAGGATGAGCTTGTATTAAACAGGATTCTCTCTTTCTGGCCAGCCGCTGCTATGCCAGTTCCAGTATTAATCAGTATCAATAGTGAAAATTTTCTGTATTGATTTCTGTCAGTTTAAGGGTCAGACCTGCCTAGCTTCCCCATTAGTGTAATCAAAGCTGAGACACTGGCATTGCTCTCAAGTGCCTTTTTCCTCTGTTTGCTAAGATGAATTCATGCCCTGCCCTGGTGCAAGATCACTCATCCCTCATGTAACTTGGAAGGTGGAAAAGCTGTCAAGAAAACTTGGGGCAGGTTTTAACAGACATTGTATTTCACTAGTGGTAGAATGGGGAAGCTGCCCCAAATGTCAATCAAATGTAATGAAGCATATAGACAGAATATAGTAGTAATATGCATAGTGCCTGTCATCCCAGGATCTTAGCGTGCATAGCAAGCACCAATTAAGCCATTAAACAGAAGAACTTGAGATGGGTCTGAAACTAGAGTGCTAGTAGGCTTCCTGGGAAAGGGAGCATAGTCTAGTGATCTGACTGCAAGAAATCTTGAGTTAATCTCCCATCTTTGCACCTGACTTGCTACTGCTATATCATCTTAGGCAGCTCCCTTCGCTACTTTGTGCTTCAGTTTCCCCCCAAGTAACAGCTCCATAACTCACAAGGGGGTGTGAGGATTAATGAATACTTCTAAAGCTCACTGAAGATACAAAGTGCTACAAGTATTAATTGTATATTTACTATTATGTATTAATGAACCCTCAAAAGCAATCTGTGAGATGGATGTAATAATGGATATACAGACCTCTTTAGCAGACAGGATAACCTGAGACAACAGAGTTTTAGTGACTTATGCGATAGGTTTGGTCTACACACTAAGTTAGGTTTGGTCTACACACTAAGAACTTATGTTGGTATCACTTCATTGCTCAGAGGTGTATATAAAATCCACACCTCTGAGCAACATAGTTATACCGAACTAACCCCCGCTGTAGACAGTGCTAGGTTGACGGGAGGGCTTCTCCCGTCAACATAGCTACTGCCCCTCGGGAGGTGGAGTTCCTACGCCGCTGGAAGAAATTCTCCTGTTCGCGTCTTCACTGAGCACTATAGCAGTGCAGCTGCACTGTAAGTGTAGACAAGCCCACAGTAAAAATGGGAATAGAACCTACAAATCTTGACTCCCAGTCTCTTACACTATTCAGGAGAGCACTGTCCTGAAATTTGTGGACTATAGCACGAGGTTCCAACAATTTTGTTAGTAACGTTATTTCCATGGAGGCCTGGAGGCTTTGATTTTTCAGACAAAATCAAGCAGTGTTTTTGTGTGGTTCATGGAGTCAGCGTATGCAGCTGTAACTCTGTGTTACCCAAGTAAAGCAGAATAGTAAGGGGCTCAGCTGACTATTTTGATGGAAGAAAAGGGGAAGAAATCTATGTAGCTCAGGTTCCCAATACCATCTTCCCCTTAACAGCAAATATTCAATCACGGCTGCCCAGAGGACATATTCTGGAAGATTTCAGAAATTTATTGAGTAAATGCTAGTTTTCATTTATGACTGAAATAAACAAGGGTGTCAGCCAAAGCAGTGCTCCTGAGGAGCTTGTCGCACTCCAGTGCCAGGCAGCAGTGGCTGCTGCTTTGGAGACAGATTTATTAAGATTATTAGTAAGTGTTATTTGGAGGTGACTGAAATCACTGGGTGAGCTCCAGAGGATTAACTTTCCAAAGATAGCAAAGGCAAAAAAAGAAACTCCAGACAAATAAGCCACCTAGTACCAGTTGTATTTATTTAATGAAGTCCCTACACAGGATTAGCTCACAAGCAATCACTTGTTTTCATGGCAGGAGACACGGGGGAGGGAAAACAGGAAACATTTTAAGAAGCAGCTCACAATGTGGGAAGCACCCTCTCTTGTCTGGTTCAACAGGTAGGAGATTGCCTGTGTTGGGAAGGCGGGGCGAAGAGGCATCACCTATTCTTGGGTCCCACTACATTTAGGGAGCCCGCATACAGCAGCTGTGATACAGAATTAACCTTTATTATGAAGGCTGTATACAGGGAAAAGAAGTCAGTTAAAATGGATACCTGTGTCTTCGGCATTGGTCCAAACTGGTCTGAAACAGAGGGGCAGTCTGAAGGAGGATGAATAATAATCAGAGTAATTTTCTGCCATTCTCCAGAAACTTTCATCAGAGGATCTCAAAGTCCTTTGCAAACATGAATTCATTAATCATCAGAACCCCTCCCCTCCAGGAGGTAGGTCAGAATTATATTTCCCAGATAGGGAACCTGAGGCTCTAAGAGGTTGTCCGGTGACCTGTAACAATAGAGAGAGAATGGACATAATTATCATGGACTGAATAGACACACTGGATTTATGGCTTATTATAACAATCTATAAGCCACTAACAACCACCCTCCCAGCTGCCTTCCCCTCCACCCCCCTCCCCGCAACTGGAGGGGTGTTAATAGGCCACTTCACCTTGAATGGTCCCTTGAAATATGTGTTAACTACTTAAGCTAAATAATCTGTTCCACCTTGTATTTAGCTGTGATGTATGTTTCCCAGACCTGAAGAAGAGCTCTGTGTAAGCTTGAAAGCTTGTTTCTTTCTCACCGGCAGAAGTTGCTCCAATAAAAGATATTACGTCACCCACTTTGTCTCTCTAATGGAGAAACTTTGAGAGAGAGAAAGAAGAAAAAAAAAAGGATCTCTACAGAATAACAGCAGGAGCACCGAAAGAGGAAAACAGAGTAGTTTATGGACAAATATAACACAACTCTTAATTTTGTACTTGTGGCACGTTAGAGACTAACAAATTTATTAATCTCTAAGGTACAGATACTGACTAACAAGGCTGCTACTCTGAAACCTGTCTTAATTTTGTATGTGGTGCCTAGATAGTATAGTGATGGGCACATCAGAAATGCCATTGATGAATTGATTGATGGATTATCTAGAATGGATAGATGGGGAGGAGGGATAGCTCAGTGGGTTTTGAGCACTGGCTTGCTAACCCAGGGTTATGAGCTCAATCTTTGAGGGGGAAGATCTGGGGCAAAAATCAGTATCTGGGCCTGCTAGTGAAGGCAGGGGACTGGACTCAATGACCTTTCAGGGGCCCTTCCAGCTCTATGAGATATAGATGTGTATATATATAATGAACCCCAGAGTCCTGATTTCCAGTCTCCTACTTTAACCACTAGACAACATTGCTTCCCAATAAATGTATCATGTTGGGGAGATTCAAGTTCAGGTCTCATCCTTTCCAGGCACTGAGCTGACAGAGCATGCTAAACCCAAAGAGTAGGAAGTGCCTTGTGGTAGTCTCTAGTGCTCCACTAGGGCCATTCTCTAGCGTGGTTTTGATGGACTCTGGAGGAGACCATGTTCAGGACTAAGCAGCCAAGGTTGCCCTAATGTGTGGCAACAGGGATTCCCCTTGAAATCAAAGGGAGTTCCTTGTATTCTGTGTTGGGAAACTGGACCTCTGGATCTATGCTTTCTCCCTGCTTAGGGGCTTGGTGACACTCAAAACTCCAAAGTTCTTCCCGCGGGAGTGCTCCCGCGGCAGCACTTTGAAGTGCGAGTGTGGTCACAGCACCAGTGCTGGGAGAGAGCTCTCCCAGCACTGCAGGTACTCCACCTCCCCAAGGGGATTAGCTTACAGCGCTGGGAGCGCACTGTTTACACTGGCCCTTTACAGCACTGTAACTTGCTGTGCTCAGGGGGTGTTCTTTCACACCCCTGAGCAAGAAAGTTGCAGCGCTGTAAAGCGCCAGTGTAGCCAAGGCCTAAGTCTCCAGAAGTTGTAGCCCTCTCTCCTTCCTTCAGAGCAATGCACCATTTTGATCTGGGACAATATACACCATTGCTTGTGCCTCTCTTGACTTCATTAAAAACCACACCACCAGAAATTGAGCTCCTTAATTTGGTAAGCCTGTTCAGACAGGAAAGGCCTTTAATTTCACTCAGACTTGAGCAGAAGGGAGACTATGAATGTAACTTAGCAACTCATTCTTCAGCCAGAGGAAGGGCAGGACACACAGCTCAGCTCTCTTGGGATAAGCTGTCACAATTGGAAATTGGAGGAAAACATGGACGAATGGGATGGGAATCTGACTGAGCAATCTTACACTTGGGCAGGAGAGTAGGAGTAGAACCCTCTGCTGAATTTGAGCTGTGTATTTATTTCTATGCAGGGACTAGAGGGCGTGCCAGCAGTGCTCAAAGAAATAGACACTAACTAGCTGGTGTAGTGCCCTGGATACACACATGCAACTCCTATAGATAGCAGTTTATGGCCCTAAAATTCTTATAATTTAAATAATTGATTTCCAACTAATGAAAAGAACTGATAAAATATTGGAGAGAGACTGAGAGCAGAGGGAAAGGAGAGAGAGAGAGACTGTGAAATTACAGGGTCACCTCCTGACCTCTTTTTGGCAGGCTCCAATTTTCCTGTAGCAGTAGTTACTTCTTCAGGTGAAGCTGGTGAAAGCAGAAGCCATTTCCTTTCATAAATAAAATTAAAGAACATGCATTGAGATAAGAGAGACAGAATTTTCTCCTCTTGAGAATTTCTTTCTACATCTGAAAAATATTCTCAGGCAAAAGAAATAGAACTTAAAATTTCCCTGGAAAACCTGAGGAATTTTTGCAGCAAGAACAAAAATATAATCTGAGTCTGGTATTTTATAACACTTGATATACAATAGAGTCCAAGGAGTTTTACCTTTTCTCTTTGGAACCAGTTATCTAGAACATATGGGCCATTCTGTGGCATTCTGTTGAGCCGTAGGGCTGGTCTACACTAGGGGGGGAAATCGATCTAAGATACGCAACTTCAGCTACGTGAATAGCGTAGCTGAAGTCGAAGTATCTTAGATTGAGTTACCTACCGTCCTCACGGCGCGGGATCGATGTCCGCGGCTCCCCCTGTTGACTCCGCTACCGCCGGTCGCGTTGGTGGAGTTCCGGAGTCGACAGGAGCTTGTTCAGGGATTGATATATCACATCTAGATGAGACGTGATATATCAATCCCTGAGAAATCGATTGCTACCCACCGATACGGCAGGTAGTGAAGACGTAGCCTTAGGCCATGTCTACATCTAAAATTTTGCAGCGCTGGTTGTTACAGCTGTATTAGTACAGCTGTATAGGGCCAGCGCTGCAGAGTGGCCACACTTACAGCAACCAGCGCTGCAAGTGGTGTTAGATGTGGCCACACTGCAGCGCTGTTGGGCGGCTTATGGGGGGGTTTTCGCGGACGAAGAGAGCAAACCGGGAAAGGAAACCAGCTTCCCCGCGGTTTGCTCTCTCGGTCCCGGAGCCCGCCAGCAAACCGCATGGGAAGGAGAACCTGCTTGCTCGGGGTTCCGGGACGAGAGAGCAAACCGGGAACGCCGCGGTTGGCTCTTCTCGGTCCCGGAGCCAGCCAGCAAAACCGCAGGGAAGGAGGACCTGGCTTGCTCGGGGTTCCGGGCACCGAGAGAGCAACACGGGAACGACGCGGTTGTGCTCTCTCGGTCCCGGAAGATCCCAGCCAGCTAAACCGCAGGGAAGGAGACCTGCTTGTCCGTGGTTCCGGGACGAGAGAGCGCAAAACGGGAACGCCCGCGGTTTGACTCTCTCGGCGTCCCGGAGCCAGCCAGCAAACCGCAGGGAAGGAGACCTGCTTGCTCGGGGTTCCGGGACCGAGAGAGCAAACCGGGAACGCCGCGGTTTGCTCTCTCGGTCCCGGAGCCACCCAGCAAACCGCAGGGAAGGAGACCTGCTTGCTCGGGGTTCCGGGACCGAGAGAGCAAACCGCGGCGAAGCTGGTTTCCTTTCCCGGTTTGCTCTCTCGGTCCCGGAACCCCGAGCAAGCAGGTCTCCTTCCCTGCGGTTTGCTGGGTGGCTCCGGGAACGCGAGAGCAAACCGCGGCGAAGCTGGTCTCCTTTCCCGGTTTGCTCTCTCGGTCCCGGAACCCCGAGCAAGCAGGTCTCCTTCCCTGCGGTTTGCTGGGTGGCTCCGGGACCGAGAGAGCAAACCGGGAAAGGAAACCAGCTTGATTACCAGAGGCTTCCTCCTTCCACGGAGGTCAAGAAAAGCGCTGGTAACTGTCTACATTGGATTACCAGCGCTGGATCACCAGCGCTGGATCCTCTACACCCGAGACAAAACGGGAGTACGGCCAGCGCTGCAAACAGGGAGTTGCAGCGCTGGTGGTGCCCTGCAGATGTGTACACCTTCAAAGTTGCAGCGCTGTAACTCCCTCACCAGCGCTGCAACTTTCTGATGTAGACAAGCCCTTAGACTGGTTTTAACTGACCTCTGGAGGATTCTCCCAGGGCAGGGTTAGGGGAATCCTGCAGTAGAGCAGCTGTGGTACTTCCTAAACCACCCTCTTCCTGCGTGACAGTACAAGGAAAAAGGAAGAAATGGGCTGGGTGGGGTTTCGCTATGCTTGTCTGATTCCCAGCACTTCAAGAAAAAAACTGGGAGCCATTGACAGCAATCATCAGTCTGGTCTAATTTACATCAGGGATCAGGAATGGGGCACTTCTCTTCAGGTGTCTTAAAGCCACCTTTGCCCCCTGCCTCCTTCAGGTGTACACTGAATGCTTGTCAGCCATACTCAAGAATAAGGATCTCTCATATATACAAAGAACTGTGGTAATGATTCCATATTTAGCACTGTAAATAGTTTTCTATGATAAGGTTGGTTTTGAAACCACTACCTCCAACTTCCTTGGCACGTATCCTTTCTACCTGACATTTTTGATATTTGGTCTCCTGCCAAAGGTTAATTCATTTGGAGAGACTGAGATGAATTGGCCCAGATTCTTAATATGGGAGTTTGAAAAATGAGAGGTTTTAACTTATGGAAAAGTCTTCTAATAGTTGGAACATCATATCTGAAAAATGGTTTGGCTTAGAAACTCCACATTTGTTTGATTCATTCCTCTTCAATGAGAATTAGTGTCTTTGAATATTTTAGGGAGGATGAATTTTTTTTTTGAGTCATTCATTGTGGAATTTTGAACTATATAAAGTCTATATAAAACTATATAAAGTCAGTAGGCTCAATGGCATAGTTTAGAAATTCCCAGGGGCTGAGAGAGCCACAAGGGCTCAGAGCTAAACTGGGACGGGTAGAAAGAAGTCTACAGTTAGCCTGCTGTATAAACTTCTCAAAGTCTGTAACCAAAGCAGACCACTTGACATACTAATTATGGGATAAACTCCTGAAAGGAGGAGAACTGGCTGAATTCAAAAAAGTTCAGAAGTGCATGGGACTAGCCTGCAAAGTTCCTTAAGTCTGTAGCTGAACTGACATGGTTGAAGGACTTTGTCATCAGAAACAACTTGAAATAATCATTGGTTTTTAGGGCTCCTGTGAAACAATAAACCTGAGATTAAAAGCCTGCTATATTCTGATGACCTGATCATATTATTATCCACAAAGACAGCCTTCAAAAGAATCTTAATTTGTTTGAAACATTCAGCAACAGATGAGTCATACCAGTCAGTCTGCAAGAGACCAAAATCATAATCTTGGAGAAAAAGCTGTAAAACAAACTCTATTAGAGATAGAAATTGAACACACCCCAAATTATCCGCTTCTGGACCTTTATACATTAAAGAGTTTCAGACTGTCTAAAAAAACATTGTGAGGAAGCACTCTGCAGGTTCTCTGTATTATAAAGAGACAACTATAAAATACAATCTACTGATGATATAGCTGGCTAAAACTTAATGAAATCCATGTAACCCATGGAATCCAGCTCGTTCTACTATGTGAGAGTGAAGTGTGATGTAACTGCAAACTAAATTGAATGGAACAAAGCCAAAGCTCTCCAAAAGATGGAAATATGTATTTGTAATATTTATTCAACTAAAAAAATGTGCAAAATTCACAGTGAATATTACTTGCAATGAATTATCCAATCGGCTCCAGACAAAGTTTCAGTAGAATCCCTGCCCATACAGTTCCGCAAACAGGTATTATGCACACACGAGCACTCCCCCAACAATCCTACAGGCAGAGCCAGGATGATTCCCTCTGCCACTCAATATACCGGAAATGATTCTGCACTTCTGGTAGCAGCTCAGCCGAAGTAACACATGCTTCCTACCCGGCAAAGCATAGGAGGCCAAAACAAAAATGCGGTAAGAATGCACTTCATTCTTACATAGTTTCACATTCAGTCACAACTAATAAACTGCAGTTTTACTCAGGCAGAATTCTCACTGAAGTCAGTGATAGTTTGCTTTAGTAAGGACTAAATAAAACCTGTATATAAACCTCAGGACTTAACTAGTTATTAACAAACTATAAGACCCATGATACAACAGTCCAACTGAGAATGAGTAGTGAGCAGCGTCATACATAGACCAAACCCTGAAGAAAGTACACAGCATTATGGAAAGAACAGATCGTAAAAAACTAAGCTAGATTGCTAGAATAAAGCCCTTCACTCTAACAGACTACTTTTCTACAGCAAAATTCACAGAGCACATGCAGACCCTCACAAAATACAGAATCAGTGAACGCATGTAGCAGGGGTCTATGTGTATGTGTGTGGATGCAGGGGTGTGTGTATGTGTGTTCATGTGACACATTTGTGCATGTGGCATGGGTTCATGCATGTGTGCAAAGATAGGCATGTATGTATGTATATGGCATGAGTGTATAGAAATGAATGTGTGAGTGCTGTACGCGGCATAGGAACATGAGGATGCATGTTTTTGTGGCATGAGTGTGCATGCATATGAATATAATATGGATGCATGAATGTGCATATATGTGTCTGATTTTGGAGCACAAGTGTGCTTTCCTATGAATGTGGCTTGGGATATGTGTATATGTGGCATGCATTTTATGTCTATAGAGTGGTGCATATGGATCTGTGGAGTGGTTCCATGGGTTTGTGTTTCTGTGTATGGAACATTGGTGCATGGATGTGCGTATGGTTGTGTGTGCATTTTCCATGTCATTTGCAAGTTAATCAGCAAGATTTTCTGCCCTTGGCTAGGAGTCTTTTGCTTGGGCACAGATCCAGAACTCCTGTTTAGCAGCAAGCAGTAGCAACACTAATTAAGTGAGGAAGTGCTGCATATTACAGGCAGATTTGTGGGGCATTTGCTTGAGACAGGGCCTGCGTGTTGGTGTCGCTTGTCTTTATTCCACACACCACCTATAATTCAGGTCAGCACTTGTCTCCTTGCTGCTGCCTGATCGTGCATATACTGTGTTCCCCAATCCACACATTCCCCCTCCTTCCCTCCACTCTGGAGCCTGTTCATTCCTTTAAGATTTAATGAGAGGCCCTCCCAGCCTGGCAAGCAGGGCTCTTGTGTCACTGCTGAAGCCAAGATCAAACCTTGGTCAGGAATTGTCCATAAGTGCAGACACCAGTGTGAAGGGAAGGAAAAAACAATAAGAGCCATTTATTTCCAATTGCACTTAGTGCTTAAAAAAAAGTGACCCAGAAATGCTAAGTCAGCAGTGTCTGACAAATTAGTCAACAGAATGAATGGACCTTGGCTGCTGGCAATTAGCATTGACAAAGCTCTGTGTGTGTGCATTTGCGTGCATGTGAATGGGTGTGTCTGTTTTCCTGTTAGCCAGGCTTGCATGCCCAAGGAGAGAGGAGGGATTGAAGAAGGAAATGACTTGCTTTGACTTCACAAAGGGATTTGCATTCCCAAGGACATGCAGCAGTCTGCTGCCTTTCTGTTTCAGAGGCTTACAGGCTGCAGCTATCAGGAATGTGATATGCTGAGTCTCTTAGAATGGTGATGTATCAGTAGAGCTGGGGGACAGGGGAGCCCAGGTCTGGAGTAGTAGGGGGTGCTACAGGTCAGGAGTGATGTGTATTGAAAAGCTATAGGATTAACTCAGGGCTAGACGAGCAGGGGAATGCTGTATATCAGGACTGAGAGTACTGATGGAGATCAGGAGGAGGTGGGTTTTTTTGGGAGAGCCAGGCGGGGGATGGGGGGAAAGAGTTAGGATTAGAATAAGGATGCTGAAGACCAGGACTGAGGAGTCTTGGTAGAATTTAGGAGGGGGCGGGGAGTGTGTGCAATGGCAGCCCAGGACTGGAATAGAAGAGAGTATTGCAGATCCAGATTAAAGTGCATTGCCAAAGCTGTTTGGGAAGCCCTGGGCTAGAATAGCAGGTGGGGCTGCAGGTTGAGATTAAACTGAACATGTTGAGCTGAGGTTTATCCCAGTCTGTCTGAAATCTGCCTCTAATGCTTCCTGGCAATGTCACAACTCATGCAGTGCACAATGACAGTTCCTGGTTTCATCTTTATTGAAACTGCACATAAGCTTTTTGTTGTTATAATCCTGTGAATCTCCTCCTGTCTTCCGAGTTTTGAATGCTAGGTCATCACTGGACTCTGACTGGATGGGGGTTGGGAGCAGTGGCATAGCCAGGTTCTAACATCAGGGGGAGTGAAACACTTAAAAAAAGGTGCCACCCGACATATCAAATTACTAATTACATACTTTTAAATTCGTTATACATATTTATTTTGTACTTAAAATAAAAACACAAGAATGATATTGTTTTACAAGTACCTGAGCCCACTTAACAAGTTTTATTGTCCTTGGGTCTGGCTTCCATCCTCTCTCCAACTATTGCAGCTGTCTAGAGGTGCCTGCCTTCCATGCCTTCCTTATTCACACCTCATTCATTCAACAGGGCAATTGATTAAGGGGTGGGGGAAAATCTTAGTCTATTCTTAGCAAAGAGACATTTTTCTTCTGTCTTATTCTATCCTTAGGGGCTATAACATTATACCAAGGGCAATGCAAAGTTTCTACATGAGGCTTTGATACAAAGTTTTCTATACCAAGGCTCATCAGTACAAGGTTTCTATATGAGGCTTTGATACAAAGTTTCATGAAAACAGAGATCACACGTGGGTAGACCCACTACAAGGTTATATGAAGTGGCACAATGTAAAGTCATATGAAAATTATCAGAGATTTATCTACAGAAGCCCATCATTGGGGAATCATGTGGGGGCGGGGGGCTGACTGGCTGGTCCTGCTGCTCTCCTGTTCTACAGGAACAGAAGTGATTCTAGGTATCAGAGCCAACAATCCATCACCTCTCTCCCGTGCGCCATGCAGTCCAATAAATAAATATATTTTTTTAAAAACCTCCCCAGTTTCATTTACTGCTGCGAAATGTCTTCAAAGGCTCAGACAAAGGTATTACCAGTGACATGCGCAGAATATCAACTACAAACCCATTCGGGAAGGCAGTGAGCAATTCCAAGTGGCTGAAGGCTTAGTGCTGAAAGGCTAGAGAGATGCCTGAGAGCTCGGATTAGGTGTCTGGGTTTTATTGCTGGAACCTACATTGTGCATAAAAGAACCTGTGGCGAGGGGTGCTGGGGAGCACCCCACCAACCCAGATATGCAGGGGGACTGCATGATATGTGAGAGGGATTCAGTGGGGACCAGGCCATCTTCTGTGCCGGTATGGGGGAGGGGTCTGATCCTGGATGTATTTTTAGTGTGTATGTGGGAATCAGATTCACTCATCTATGGGTGTAACCATTGGGTAGGCTGTGGAAGTGCGGTGCCCCCTAGTGGCTGGTTCCACTTACAGCCAATGAGGTAGTTCCCTTGGCTCAAGGGGGTTGGGACTTGTGGGGCTACAGGTCCAGGGTACAATTTCTAGGGTGGGTTTTTTTGTAAATATAGCATTTAAAGCAGCCAATCCTGCTGCTGCTAGAGAAAACTCAGCTGCCATCTTGGAAAGTGTGGGGTACAGACATGAGCTCTGGAGCATTTCCCATTCTTTAGGGGGCATCTGCAGCTTAGAGGATGGGCTTCTAGATAAGGCAACAGACTGGGTCTTGGGAGATGTAGGTTCAGTTCCTGTGTCTGCCACAGACTCTCTGGGGGGATCTTGGGTAAGTCACTTAATCTCTCCGGGCCTCAGTTCCCTGTCTGTAAAATGGGGATAATACTCCAACCTCTGTCTGTTTGGAGTGAGGGGACTGTCTCTTACTAGCACAATGGGCCCTCATCTAGCTGGAGCCTCCAGGAGCTACCTTCCTAATACCAGAAGAGTTTTTTCAGACCATATAGGCTGCTTCCATAAAGGTGACCTGAATGAGTAGAACAAGAAGAGATCAAACCCAATACATATGTGGGAGGTGGCATGGGTCTAGTGGATGGGGCACTGGACTGGGAATCAGGAGAGCTGGGCCCTGAGTCTCACCATTCCTTTGCTAGGAGCAAATAGCGGTGAAATCCACTGGCAATGTGTGTGTCTCCATCCCTTTTCAGTGGCAGGGCCACAAAGAAATAACAGCCCTCTAGTACTACCAGTTACTTCACAAACTCAACTGATAGAGGACTGTGCTGTGAATCTAAAGATCCCAACCCTGCTGATGATCTATGGAGGGATTAATATCATTCTACAGGATATTTTTTGTTTTTCATTTTTAAGTTTTTACAAAACAGGAGATTACATCCAAAAAACTATATTTAAGAATGTTAAGGTTGCAAAGTCAAGGACTTAAACGTTAGAAAATGCCAGAAATAAGATTGCCCATGAAATTTTAATTTGGGCCTGTTGTACCTATGCATCATGATACAGTCTTAAATTACATGATCATATGTAATTTTTTTCCACACTCACCTCATTCAGTGCACAGAATGGACTTTGCTTTGGGAGTGTACCAGAATTATGTAATGAATGAGGCTGTTGTTTGTAGGATTCATGCCTCGTTTGTTGTAAAAGGTTGGAAAGTGTAGAGATTGGAAGTTGTGTAGTGAATGAAGCAGGGAACTGCAGAAAGGATGGACAGTTGAATCCCACTCTGGAACTAGAGTCTCTTCCTGCCTCTGCCACGGAGTTCAAGTGTGAGGCAGAGGAAGTCATATAAACTAGAATTTTGAGAGGTGTGAGTTCCTCTTTATTTTGGGTACCCAACTTGAGACACCTGGGGTATGATTTGAAGAAGTGCTGAGTGCTCACAGCTGCAAACTGAGGTCAGTGGAAGTTCTACTCTGAATTTATAAAGTACTGTGACAAATCAAGTTTTGACATTCATAAATTGGGCACCCTAAATTAGCTGATACAGAAATAAAACCCAAAGTTGACAAAAATATCACAGCTACATCTGTGTAAAATGGGGATAATACTACCACCTCACTTCACAGGAGTGTTGTGAAGGTAAATTCATTAATGTTTGTAAAGAACTAAGATATTAAGATGGAAGTGTGTGGCAGTGCAGTGCTGCCTGCTGGTTATCTCAGGAATTAGCTCTTTCCAGCCTAGAGCGCCCTGTGCAGGCTGGTGTCTCACCTGCTACTGGCCCCCATGTCCTTCCTGGACCCTGGTGCCCTCTATGTCAGGGTTCCATCCCCAGCAGTAACCCACAATCTGGTTCTTTCCCCCAAGGGAACTCCCAACCCTATATCCCACTCACTGGGGCAGACTGCAGTCTATAAACCACCCATCATCAGCAAAGGGGGGGTTGGACCTGCTGCTTTTGCCTATCCTGGGCTGCACCTCTGCAACCCCAGTACCCTTCCCAGCCTTTAAGCAAGGCCTGCAGCCTAGGGTTTTTCCAGGCTGGAACTCCCCAGCTCTTCTGCCTTTCTCTAGCCCTGCTCTACCTCAAGTACTAGACAGCCCAGTCCTTCTCTTTCCACCACTAGAGAGAGACTGTGTCCTTCTAGCCCACCACCCTCTTATAAGGGCCAGCTGGGCCCTGATTGCACTGGCTACAGCTGTAGCTGCTTTCCCAATCAGCCTAGCTTTTCTCTGCCACAGCCCTCTGCAGGACTGCTTTAACCCCTTCTGGGCCGGAGCGAGGTCACCACCCAGCTACAAAGTGCCATAGAAAATCTCATGAGGAAATTAATAATTCTGTTTTCAATGCAGGGTTTGGATGGTCTACAGTAAATAATGTATGAGGCCACATAGTGAACAATGAAAATAAAAAGAAACATTGACTAGCTATTCATTCATTCTGCACCATCTATCTTATGCACTGAATGAGACAGTGATCCTGTGGAAAAAAATATGTGATAATGTAATTAAAGACTTGTGTTGTAATATATACACATTTCTGGCATTTCCCAACTTTTGAGACTTGACTTTGCAACTTTAATGCTTTTTAACTTAGTTTTTTATGTTATATTTATAAAACATGTAGAAAAATAACTGTATTATTGCTGCCAATTGTTTTTTCCAGCCATATTAGCCATATCCCTCTTCCTTATACACAGCACTGCAAAACACAAACACACTGACTAAGCTAGTACATATGGGAGCCATGCACTAGGGACTTTAAAACATACAGAATCTCTGCCTCTCCTAGAGTTATTTTTTCATAGTTATGTCTCATCAAACATTGGACATTATGCCATGCTGTTTTGTGGTCCACATAGTGTTATCTTCATAGATCACTCTTAATCAGCCCTGGACAGAGCCCTGATGGAAGAGCTGTGCTCACTGCCACCATGGTTAGAAACAGATCCTGTTAGTCATGTCTGTTTATTGGGTTTAAGCAGAATTTCCTATTTCAATATATTTGACTGGGATAAACTCTAGGGAATAATCTGGCGTTAGTGCTCAGATTAAGGACCTGATAGATGGGACCTTATAGATTGTTTCCTTCCCTAGGAACAAATGAACGCCAACACAAGTTACATCAGCATAAAGCTGCCACAGTTAGTATATCGCTTGTGTGCATACATATTGGCTCCTTACATCAGTTCTGCAAGTACTCACCAGGAGTATGTTTCAATGCATAGTGCAGTGCACCCTGGATAAGTATGTCAACGTGCAACTTGCCACCATCCAGCACACTTTTTGGGAAGTTTTGGCAATGTATGGTGGCAGGGCTGCCCAGAGGGGGGGGCAAGTGGGGCAATTTTCCCCAGGCCCCGGGCTCCGCAGGGGCCCCCAAGAGAACAGCTGAGGCTCCCGGCCCGACCCCGCCCCTCTCCCGGAGCCTCAGCACATCCAGGAGCTTCCCTGAACAGCTGCAGTGTGTCTCCGGCGGGGCCTGAGCTCCGCCCTGCTCAGAGCCATGTGGTAAGGGGGCAGGGCTGGGAGCTCAGGCCCCACTGGAGCTCGCAGCCCCGCCCCCTTACCACGAGGCTCTGAGAGGGGAGGAGCTCAGGCCCCGCCGGAGGCAAGCTGCATCGCTATTCAGGGACACTCCTGGATGCGACGTGCTGAGGATCCCGGTGAGCGGGGAGCAGGGGGTAAGAGGCTGGGGCCGGGGCCAGGGGTGTTGGGTAAGGGGCAGGGAGTCCCGGGGAAAGTCAGGGGACAGGGAGGGGGCAGAGGTTGGGGGGGCAGTCAGGGGACAGGGAACTGGGGGGTTGGATTGTGGGCATTCCGGGGATCTGTCAGGACTCAGCGGCGGGGTGGATAGGAGTCGGGGCAGTCAGGGGACAAGGAGCAGGAGTGGGGTCCCGGCAGGGGCGCCTCTAGGGATTTTGCCGTCCCAAGCATGGCAGGCAGGCTGCATCTGGCAGTTTGCCTGTGGAGGGTCCGCTGGTCCTGCGGCATCGGCAGACCTCCCGCAGGCGTGCCTGCGGGAGGTCCACCGATGCCGCGGGACTAGCGGACCCTCTGCAGGCACGCCTGGAGGAGGTCAACCAAAGCCACAGGACCAGCAGATCCTCCGCAGGCAAACCGCTTGAGGCAGCTTGCCTGCCTCCCTCATGGTGCCGGCAGAGTGCCCCACATGGCTTGCCACCCCAAGCATGCTCTTGGTGTGCTGGGGCCTGGAGCTGCCCCTGGGTCCCGGGGTGGTGCTGGTGGTGTCTTTGGGGGATGGTGAGGGGGCAAGGAGCAGGATGGGTCAGGGATTCTGAGGGGGGTGGGCAGTTAGGGGGCAGGAAGTGGGTAGAGGTCAGATAGGGGGCAGGGCCAGGCTGTTTGGGAGGCACAGCCTTCTCTACCCTAAAGCTCATTCAGCAGTTTGAGGCTTGCAGAAGAGCCAAGCTGTTAGCTTTTCCATTAGGGCTACCATC
Source organism: Gopherus evgoodei (assembly GCF_007399415.2). NCBI lineage: Eukaryota > Metazoa > Chordata > Testudines > Testudinidae > Gopherus > Gopherus evgoodei. The sequence continues at coordinate 43,859,728 of NC_044325.1, forward strand.
CCTTTCACTTCTCAAATGCCAAATTATAGTCTATATTTAATTTCAGTGCCATAGGGAGATTCATGTCAGGGGAGGGTAGCTTCATTTAAAATTAGCCACTGGGGGAGAGATCACATGAGAAGAGCAATATCCTATACCACCTACCTCCTTCCCAACCCTACTAAGGGAGACCCTCCCTCCCCTGCATTCCCTGAGGCTTCAGAGGGGTTAATTCAGTGGTTCTCAAACTTTTGTCCTGGTGACCCCTTTCACATAGCAAACCTCTGAGTGCGACACCGCCCACCCCCTTATAAATTGAAAACACTTTTTTAATATATTTAACACTATTATAAATGCTGGAGGCAAAGCGGGGTTTGAGGTGGAGGCTGACAGCTCGCGACCCCCAGTAATAACCTATAACCCCCTGAGGGGTCCCACCCCCCAGTTTGGGAACCCCTGGGTTAATTTAATTTTAGCACCCTGTGTCCATTCACATGCATGTGCTATTTTGAGCATTTCAGTTTTCACAACATACGCTCATCCCAGATTCTGGAACAAGCTTAAATGCTCAGTTCGTGGATTATGTACATAAGCTATACTAAAGACAAACCCACAGTAACTGTCTCCAGTTTGTGAGGGACCCCATGGAGCCAGTCTCTAGGAAAAAGATAAATGCATGGAGGTTAAGTCCATTAATGGCTGTTAGCCAGGATGGGTAAGGAATGGTGTCCCTAGCCTCTGTTTGTCAGAGGGTGGAGATGGATGGCAGGAGAGACAGATATGAGTCAAGGAAGCCATCAGAGTATCAGAAACCTGGAAAAATCTCTGACTGGATGGGCTCAGGTGTTTGGTCACAAGCTGAGGTGATTCAAAAGTTTTGGAATTTTTTTTTTTAAGCAGATATTTTTATTGTTTCTTTAAACAATCAAACACAGCAAGCAGCAAATATTTGGCTACACACTTCTGAAACCCCAAACCATATTCAGGTTTTGACAGACTAATTTCAGCTTTTCAATTAAAAAAAACCACAACAAATTTTGAAGGAAAGCAGACATTGTCCGTGATTTTTTTCTGCTTTTTAAAAACCCCTAGTTTTCGATCCAAAAAAAGTTTTGACGGAAAATATTTGTCCAACCCTTTTAATGAGCTTTAGTACCTTTTAGCACTAGCTGATGCTGAGAACTAGTGATACCTTGTAAAGAAGTTTTCTTAAAACTGGGTTTGTGCCGAGATGCGGAAGGTTTATTTTTCCCAGGGTCACCCGTGCCCAGAGAGCAAGTGGGGCAATTTGCCTGGGCCCTGCAGGGGCCCTCACGAGAATATAGTATTGCAATTTGTTTTATTAAAGGGGCCCCCAAAATTGCTTTTCCCCAGGTCCCCTGAATCCTCCCTGCATGGTGGGGCAGAAATGAGTACTGCAGGGGTGACTGGGACTGTGAGGTCAAGTTTCCATCATGCTGCTTTCTCCACCTGATAATGCCATCTCTAGCCCATAATTTTTGCACCTATTTTGAAAATCCCACAAACCTGCACAGGATGCCATCTCTGACAGAAGCATGAAGCCCGCATTGCTCTACACTATTGTCATGAGTGTTGCAAGCACAGGATGCATGATCCTCTGGTATTTGCAGAGCTGTAAGAAGAGCCACAGGGAACATGATGATTTCCTGGAGGGCAGATTCTGTGGGACATAGTGAGAACCAATTTCAGATTGTTGGTAGCATTCGCAGAGCAGCTGCAAACAGTAGAGTGCCATTTCTGGGCCCAAGAAATTAGCACTGATTGGTGGGATTGCATCGTAGTGCAGGTTTGGGATGACAAGCAGTGGCTAAAGAACTTTTGGATGCGGAAGGCCACATTGCTGGATCTGTGTGCCAAGCTCACCCCATTCCTCCAGCACAGGGACACGAGAATTAGAGCCATACTGACAGTGGAGAAGTGAGTGGTGATAACACTGTGGAAACTTGCAGTGCCAGTCAGTGAGAAATCATTTTGGCGTTGACATATCCACTGTGGGGGCCTTTGTCATGCAAGTGTGCAGGGCTATTAATTGTCTCCTGCTATGCAGGACTGTGACTTTTGGCAATTAAAGGACATAATGGATGGATTTGCAGCATTGGGGTTCTCTAACTGTAGTGGAGCGATAAACAGAACACATATCCCTACTTTGGCACCAGACCACCTTGCTACAGAGTACATCAACAGAAAGGGCTACTTTTCTGTGGTTATGCAAGCACCGATAGATCACTGGGGATGTGTCACCAACATCAATGTTTGCTGGTTAGGGAAGATACATGACACTCACATCTTTAAGGACAAAGGACTGTTCAGAAAGCTATAAGCAGGGACTTTCTTTCCCAGCTGGCAGATTACCATTGGTGATGTTGAAATGCCAGTAGTGATCCCGAGGGACCCAGCCTACCGCTTGCTCCCCTGGCTTTTGACATCGTATACCAGCCACCTCAACAGCACCAAGAAAAGATTCAACTACTGTCTCAACAGACATTGAATGTGCTTTTAGTAGATTGAAGTGGCACTGGTGTTGTTTACTCACAAGATTGGACCTCGGTGAGAAAAATGTGACAATGGTTATAACTGCCTGCTGTGTCCTCCATACTAAAGTAAAGTAAAATATAGTAAAGAGGGAAAAGTTGCTGCTGGGGTGGAGCTGGAACAGCTGTCTGCTGAGTTTGAACAGCCAGACATAAGGGCTATTAGAAGAGCTCAATGCACAGCTATACAGCTCAGGGAAGCTCTGAAAGAGCAGTTTAACAGTGAGCTACAGTAATGCACTATGGTGTACTGTGCTCTACTGGTCCTGCAGTTTGGGAGCCCGTTAGGAAATGTGTGGTGCTTGGTGCACATCTATGAATATGCACCTATTAATTTTGTGGTGCTCGCTGTACATTTATGATTACTATACTGTGTTTGTCACTGATCTTGTGAGTTGGATCACAGTGTATAAAACAACTAGGTGGGTGCTTTCACTACCACCCAGGGCTGGCGCTTCCATTTAAGCGATCTAGGCGGTCGCCTAGGGCGCCAGGATTTGGGGAGGCGGCATTTTGCCACCCTCAGCGGCAATTCGGCGGTGGGGGGTCCTTTCGCGCTCTGGATCAGCAGCGGCAATTCTGCGGCTGGTCCTTCACACGCTCCAGGACCCGCCACCAAAGTGCCCTGAAGACCGGGAGCGCAGAAGGACCCTCCCGCCACCGCAGAATTGCCGCCAACTACCAGGAGCGTGGAAGGACCCCCACCTAGGGCGCCAAAAACCCTGGCGCCGCTCCTGCTACCACCAGGCATTCTACAGCATATGTTGGGGAACTAATAAAGATGAATTATTTTGCAAACAATAGAATCTTATGAAGTAATGAAAATACTTAAAAAAAAACTGTACAAATTAAAAGAAATACATTAAACCTTAATAAATTTATGCAACAGGGGTTAAAGAAGGGGAAGGAACATTCATGTCCATTTTAGCTACACATTCACTGAACTGTGAGAGCCACAGTTGATGTATGTGACGCTCTGGTTGTCCTTTATATCCCCCAGTGTGGAGTGGTAGAGGTAGGGATGCGGTCCCTGATGCCAATGCAGAGAGCAGGGGTGTAGCGAGGTGCTATATTGGGGTTCTCCCTGGATTGCAAAGGGAGGTGAGCCCAGGGCCAGGATTGTTGAACCTGTAGGTCCACAAGAGGCTGTGACATCTGTGTTTGCTGCCAGAGAAGCCCCATTATGTCTTGGTGCATCTCCCTCTCCTTGTCCTGCAGGAGTCCTGGGCCTTTCTCCTGTCTGCTCTCCTTCTCCATGCAGCCTACAGTATTCATCCTCCAGGGCCTCTGTTCATGGTCTGATGCAGCACTGGCTTTCAGGATCTCATTGAACATGTCATCCCGAGTCCTCTGCTTTCTCCTCTTTATCTAGTACAGTTGTTCCACTGGTGTGGAGGGAGAACCCCTCAAGGCCATAGAGATAGCTCAGTGGTTTGAGCATTGGCCTGCTTAAACCCAGGGTTGTGAGTTCAAGCCTTGAAGGGGCTATTTAGGGGTCTGGGGCAAAAATCTGTCTGGGGATTAGCCCTGCTTTGAGCAGTGGGTTGGATTAGATGACCTCTTGAGGTCTGTTGCAACCCTGATATTCTATGATTGATTGTAGGTGGGCAAAGTCCAGTGGTACACTCTGGCTTGGTTCCAGATATGAGAAAACACAGCAATACCATTGTCAGTATAGTCACAGTGGAAGTTAAGATTCAGAGCTCCCTTCCCTTGCTCACCTAAAAGTTTTAAACAAGACATGTTTATTGACACTTGTCTTTTGGAGTCCTTGTACACAGCACCACTCAGAGCAGTCACCATGGATTGTATGTCCCACTGGGGGTGAGGGAAATGAGAAGGGAATTGCTCAGTTGCATGAAACTATGAGTGTAGTTTGACACTGAGTACTGACACCATTTTCCACAGACAGTGGGAATTTTAGCTGATAGCTCACTCCTGAGGGTTACAAAGGCACAGAGAGTACAGCTGCTGCTGGTGTCCCACCCTGTATGCTGCTAGCCTTTACTGCAGTGATGCTGGCCGAAGTTATAACAGACTGGCATGGGAAAGCGTCCTACCGCGGATGAAGAATTAAGGCTGCAGAGTACCTCTATGAAAGTTTCATTGAGATCTCACAGGAAGATTCAAGGGACATCACTGTGTACATAAATTTCTCTGCACCCCCATCCCCAGCCTTACTCTACACGGAATGAAAAGCAGATAACAACACTATCTCCCTTTGTTGTACTGCTACCTCTTCCAGTATGAGTAAATTAATGAAAAGTTGATCACAGAGTCATGCTAAGCTGGGGGCGCCCATGCAATAGGAAATAAATGTACACACTTACTGGAAGTTCCTTCCCCTCCATCGGGCTTGCCCATGCTTGACTCTTGAGACTGACTGGACTGCAGTGTAGTCTTAAACAATTCTGCCTTGCAGCACAGATGGATCCTCTGTTTGCATGTCTCCCATTCTTCTCCTCCTCCTCCTCCTCCTCCTCCTCCTCCTCTTCTCTTCTCTGTTCCTGCCAGAGGCCTATGATGTGGGCTTCTTGGAGGTATCCTCAGTGGTGTGCAGGGTAGTGATGGGGTCTCTGCCAAGTATGGCATGAAGCTCTTTGTAAAAGCAGCAGGTCTGCAGCTCAGCACCAAATCGACTGTTGGAATTCCTGGCCTTCTGATATGCCAGCCACACGTTCTTTGCTTTCAAGTGACACTACTGTTGATCCCTGTTGCACCACTTCTCCTGCAGAATCTGCTCATAGGTGTCTACATTTCTACAGCTAGTCCATAGCTGGCTTGCACAGCCTCTTCTCCCCACAAGCCCAGCAGATCCAAAATCTCCTGTGTGCTCCAGGCTGTAGTGCATCTAGAGCAGGGGTGGGCAAGCTATGGTCCGGGTGCCACCCTTCAGATGTTTAATCCAGTCCTCAAGCTCCTGCCGGGGAGGGGGATCTGGGACTTGCTCCACTCTGGTGCTCTAGCTGGGGAGCGGGGTCGGGGGTTTGCTCCGCTCTGCGCATGCTGTGTCTCCATACGGCTCCCAGAAGCAATAGCATGACCTCCCTCTGGCTCCTATGCATAGGGGCAGCCAAGGGGCTCCACATACTGCCCCCACTCCAAGTGTGGCCCCCACAGCTCCCATTAGCTGGGAAGTGCAGCCAATAGGAGTTTCAGGGGCAGCACTTGTGATTGGGCAGCATGCAGAGCTGCCTATGTGCCTCCACATAGGAGCCAGAGGGGGACATGCTGCTGCTCCTGGGAGTTGCTTGAGGTAAGCGTTGCCCAGAGTCTTTACCCATGAACAGCTCCCACTCCCCAACCTCCTGTCCCAGCCCTGATCCCCCTGACACCCTCCAAACCCTTTGGTCCCAGCCAGGAGCACACTCCTGTACCCCCAACCCTTCATCCCCGGCCCCACCCAGAGCCCACACACCCAGCCAGAGCCCTCACCCCCCCAACCTCCTGCCCTAGCCCGGAGACCCCTCCCAAACCCTGAATTCTTTATTTCTGGCCCCACTCCAGAGCCCGCACTGCCAGCCAGAGCCCTTACCTTCTCCCACACCCCAACCCCCAATTCTTTGAGCATTCATGACCTGCGAAACAATTTCCATACCTAGATGTGGCCCTGAGGCCAAAAAGTTTGCCCACCCCGATCCAGAGCGTGTAGCCAGCATGGTCAGCTGGGAAGTTGCACATAACAACGGAGAATTGCTAGGTGCACTTCCAAGATTGACAATCAGGAAAACCCTTTTGGTTAAAAAATTCATGGCATTATAAAGAGTGGAAGGGCTTTTGGTCTCCATGACCCCTGGACAGTAGAGTTCACAATGATGACCATACTGGTCAGAGTTGAGCATTGTGGGCAGCTGCAGGAGGATTGGTAGGGTTGACATAGGTAATGCAATGTCTACATTAATGCTTTGTTGACTTCAGTACATTAATCATGGCTTAATTCAGCCCAGGGAGGTGGTGTTTCTATGTCAGCATAACAGAGAGCTTACACTGATGGGAGACAAACTTAAGTGTAGATACATGCACAATTAGGACAACGCAAGGCGGCTTGCATTGACGTAACATTTTACTGTAAACCAGAGCTAGGTCTCTGATTCCTTGAAACAGCTGATCTGTGGGTGATGTGGTGACAGCAGGCAAAGAGTTATTTGAGGGCAGGTTCTTTTTCATTCATTTTGTTTCCCTCTTTCTGTAGCTGTGTAGCAATTACAGTCCCTGGCAGCGGGGAAGCCAAAGGGGATGGGGGAGGAGCTGTATTAGAGACAGAGGATTCATCATGACCGTTTGTCCTCTCCGTGACTGCAGCACCAGCTTGGGGGAGGGAGGGAGGGAGGAGGAGTGGAGCCTCAGGCTCATTCACAGCTGACCCATGGTTATTTTTAGCAATGGAATGCTTCTTCCAAGACCTTCAGGGTTTATTTCTCTTCTCTTGGCAAATGGCACTTTGTGAGCTCCTCAGCAGAGGCATTGGAGGGCACTGGAAAAAGTCAAAGGGCAGCCAACCAAGATACACCCCAGAGAGAGGGGCATTTGGAGGGCCAGTGCATGCCTGGGGAAAGGGCAGGGTCACCTCGTACAAGCTCCACTTGCTTATCAGTTGAGGCTATCCAGCTCACCAGGATAAGGTGGTAGGATCTAATTTGAAGGAGAGAGGAAAAGATGAGAATGCAGAGAGGAAAGGAGGAGAGAGAGAGAGAAGAATGAAGCAAGAGATGGAGAAGAGGAGAAAGAGAAGGAAGGGATGTGGAAGAGAAGGAGCTGTGTTGGGAGGTAGATGGGGTGAAGGAGGGTGGGATGAGTGTGACTGAGAAAAAGGAGAACTAGGAATACCAGTCTGCTCCCCAAATCCTCAGGATGGCTTATTTGGCACTGACATGGTTTGTCAGGCTCCTCCTCAGCTGGGGAGCTCCTGAAGTACCCAAGTCAGTCCCATGAAATAGAAACATTACAAGAGGAGGTTTGGGGTTTGTCCACTAAGAGAATGGGACTTTTTTCCTTCTCCTCAGTGTGGGAGTCAGCCCCAGCAGAGATGGCTAGCTGGCCTAGATTCAGTGAGGTGAGAGAACTCAGATGAGATGGCGTTACTATGCCCCTGGGAAAGGAACCAGGCAGTTCTTAGTTTTTAGGAAGAGAGTCCACTCCAGCCAACCCCTCTAGAAAGCCTTTCCCTGCCCCTTTTGGAGAACTCCCTGTGACCCAGCCCAGCACCTGCCTGGCAAAGCCCCAAGAGAAGTCTCAGATTGAAGACCTAGTATCTAGAGTCCTAGTAAATGTCAGAAGCCAGATTCCTGGAGCTCTATGACAATATTAATGTAAGATCTAAAACACAGGCAGCCTCTGGTGCCTGTGAAAAATGAAGCAGTTATTGTTTGGAAATTAAAGATAGTAATAAGTGCTCAAGTGCTCAACTGTGGAGTCTCCAAATGTGTGGGAGCTCCAAGTGCTTGAGCTGCTGTGCTTGCATGTTCCAGAATTGCTTTCTTCCTATCTGTTTACGTCAATGGCAACTATTCAGATAGTATTTGAGCCACACAAACATTAATGAATTTATCCTCACAATTCCTGTGTGACTTAGGGATGTATGATTATCCTTATTACACACATGGGGAACTGTTCCTGGGAAATGCATTAATAACCTTTCACCATGTATTGTAAATTTGAAGATAAAATATGCTCTGATTTCCCTTCTCTTATCAGGGACCTGGCAAGGAGCTTGCCTGCTCCACACTTGGGCTTCTGCACTGGTGATCATTGCTAGGCTGAATGTCATGCCAATGTGAGACAGAAATAACCTACTCAAAATAACATGGCTCCCCCCTCTCTGCTTCTCTCTCTCTCTTACAGTAGCTTCTCCTTAGCTTTCAAAACTCCCAGCTGTTTCTGCTTGTGTAAGGCAAAGGAGGCTTGTTGCCTGGATACCAGTCCCTTTGATGAACAGTTCAGTCCCCCAGGAACTCACACTGCAGCCAACACCCTCCCCCCTCAATCATGCAGCATTGTTGCTGAGTGTGAAAGATGGAAGCCAAGCACAGTTTGGTCCTTGCAGGGCTTTAAAATTCAAAAAAGGGAAAGTAATAGATGGTAAAATGCCCTGAATGGCAATATTCTCTTTCTCCTCTCAAAAGAATAACCAGCTGTAGTGATCGTAGAAACAGAAGTGGCCAGTAGAGAGGAGACCATCCTGGCCCTCTGCTGGGGGGCCAAAGCAGGATGCAGTTCCTAAACATATCAAATACTAAATTGATAAAAACTGATCCTGTGCTTGAGTTGAGCCAAGAGGCCAATTCAGAAATCTGCATTACAGGAAGCAGAGATGCAAAATGATTGGCATATCCTGGCATGGGGAACCATAAGTGTGTTTGCTCTACTACTGATATAGGCACTGCCCTCAGTACAACTTCACATGCAGGGACAGAATTGGGAGGGAGCAGGATGATGATTCCCTTTCACTCAAGCTTTCTGTGCTCCTTCATCACTACACAGTTGTTTGGCTCTGATGCAGTTAACTCTGGCTGGTGATGCTAGAACAATCAGTTAACTTGGCAACGTTGCAACAAGGAACAGATCTGAGAGGGCCTATAAATGTCCAAGAGTGTAAACTCCAATGAGGGAGAGGAAATGATCAGGTTGTTGAAAGGGGTTTTAACTAGTAAGGCAGAGATTAAAAGAGACAATGGCATACTTAGGGTCAATATCAGAAAAAGTGCTTGGATCATGAGCTTTCTTTTTATTTAAATACAAAAGAACACACAAATCTGAGTTCAAAACACCCGGTGATTACTTAAAACAAAAATTTGTACTAAGAATACTACTCATCAGCATAGTTGACACAAATTGCTGTTAAATTAATCAGTCAAAAATTCCTAGCAACCCAATATAGCTTAAAGCCGCATCACATCCTATCCTCTGCCCTCTTCCAGGTTTCGTGCTCCTTCCTCTGAAGCATCTGATACTGGTCACTGTCAGAGACAGGATAATGAACTGATCAGATTCAGCAGCAAAGAATCCTGTGGCACCTTATAGACTAACACACGAGCATGAGCTTTCGTGGGTGAATACTCACTTCGTCAGATGCATGATCAGATTCAGTGGCATTTCTTCAGTTCCAAAAGCCTAGCAAACAGATACTCTTTGCAGCATGCCATGAAGTTCAAGAGATTAAGGCTATTTCAGAACAAGAAGGGAGCAAATTCCTAAACTGAGAGTCCCTAACAGATTGTCCTGCTAGCAGCACCCTCTCCTATTCTGACTGGGCTTCAGCTCATGTGCCTCCGCTGATCACAGCTGTGCACTACCTCGCCAAGAGAGAGGTATTTCTCAATTACTCATGGCCTGGGCCATTCATGGCTCTGTAGGTCAGAACAACCAGTGTAAACTCCACCAGGAAACCAATGGGAACTCACTGCAGATCCCCAGGCACTAGTGTCTCATGACGAGAAATCACAGTTAACAAGAAGGCTATTGCATACTGCTGTAGCTTCAGTTTTGAAATAGATTTAAAGTAGATCCCCTCATAGAGCACATGACAGTGGTTTTAAAGTGACAAAAGGCATAAATGACAATAGTAAGGTCCTCATCTGAGAGAAAAGGTTGTGAGCTCCTGATCAAGTACAGATGGAAAAATGCAGCACTGGTGACTGCTGCACTGTGATCATCTAAAAGCAATTCAGACTCTAACAGCACCCCTGTGATGCAAACTCAGATGACCAGTGGTAGACAGATACCTGCAGTCAAAGGGGCTGATAATTACCTTTGCCATCTTCTTTGGCTGCTTCTCTCAACCTACCATCAATACCTCAGTCTGAACTGAGCTTTCGGCCATGGCTACACTAGAGAGTTGCAGCGCTGGTGAGGGGGTTACAGCGCTGCAACTTAGGATGTGGCCACACTTGCAAAGCACGGCCAGCGCTGCAACTCCCTGGTTGCAGCACTGGCTGTACACCCGGTCGAGCCTCGGGTGTAGGGATTCCAGCGCTGGTTATGCATACCTGAATCTCAACCAGATATTGGCTAAAGCATTCAAGAACACAAGATAAAGAGGCAGAGCATTTACCTACAGCTACCCTTTAGGATCTCTCTCAGATATGGCTATGGAAGTTTCCCAAGAAAAAGAGGGGAGTCCCCATTGCTTGGATTAAAAAGAGGGATACAGAGCAGGCAGGGGAGTTTAAAAAGCAATTCCCTTAAAACCGAATTAGATGAAGCACTGCAATATATGAAGAAAGGAGCTATTCCACAAATGTCTTTGGGCTGGGGACAGGATAGATGAGCTATCTTAGGGATTTTCCCTCTCTAGACTTCATGAGATTTGGATCAATATAATAGGGACAGATTTTGCTGGGGATTTTCCCAGTTATGTCCCTTCTGCTCCACTTCATTCTGTACTAGACATTCATTCAAATCAAGAGATCAGACACATATTTTGTGAGTTGTAGTGTGAGTGGGGAAGGGGAGAAGGAGGGAAAAGTCTAATCACAGGGTCTTTTAAAAAAATTTGCTCATTCCCATTTCAGAGAGAGGGAACAAGAGAGAGAGAGAAAGAGAGAGTGAATCATTTAACATATATTTTAGCTGCATGAGGACTGACATAAGTGTGCAAAATTGGAAGGAAGCACATGAGTAATGCAGAGCAGGGCTCTTTGCAGCAGGAAGATAGTTACTGTTTCCTCTGCTCCCAGCTTCCCAATGCAAAATGAAGTGAAGACGGAGGGAATATGAAAGGTCTGTGTGATCATTTCACTCAAATAAGGTATTAAGAATCCATCCCATACTGAAAATCATCACCTTCCTCACCTTTCTGTCTCTATGCAAGATTAATTCCTATGCCAGCACTGAGACCAGCACTGAGACAAAGAGAACATGGATTGCACTTCACTGATTCTGAGGCCTCTGGGTGCATGTGAAGTATTGCCTTAAGTTTTGCCTCAGCCTCAGTGGCCCCTCTAAGATACTGCAGAAGTACAGAATCACTGGGTATAGATCTGCTCTGGCTACCGCTTGACATGCACCCCCTACTCAGCACGGCAGAATGCTAACATTCACCAGGACCTTCGGTGGGAAGCCATGCACAACCAGAATTGACACTCCAGAAGGGGGTCTTTTGCATTAAGGATATTACTGGAAGGACTTATACCTGCCCTCCACTGCTCCACTGGTGCAAAGAGACCATAGGTCACAGATAAATTCCCCCCATCTATCTAGAGGATCAAATAATAGAAGTGTAGGCCTAGAAGAGACCTCAAGAAGTCATCAGGTCCAGCCCTGTGCAGAGTCAGGACCAAGTAAACCTAGATCAATCATGACAGGAATTTGTCCAGCCTATTCTGAAAAACCTCCAGTGATGGGGATTCTACAGCCACCCTTGGAAGCCTATTCCAGAACTTAACTACACTTATAGTTAGTACATTTTTCCTAATACCTAACTTAATTCTCCCTTCTTGAAGGTTAAACCTATTACTTCTTGTTTGACCTTCAGTGGATATAGAGAACAATTCATCACTGTCTTCTGTATAACAGTTCTTAATATATTTGAAGACTGTTATCAGGTCCTCCCTAGTCTTCTTTTCTCAAGGCTAAACATACTCAGTTTTTTTAACCTTTCCTCATCGGTCAGGTTTTCTAAACCTTTTATTATTTTTTGTTGCTCTACTCTGGACTACCTCCAACTTGTCCACAACATTCCTAAGTGTGGTGCCCGGAATTGGACACAGTGCTCCAGCTGAAATCTCACCTGTGCTGAGTAGAGTGGGACAATTATCTCCTGGGTCTTACATACCACACTCCTGTTAATACACCCCAAGAACATTATTAGCCTTTTTCACAACTGAAGCACGTTGTTGCATCATATTCAGTTGGTGATCCACTGTAACACCCAGATCCTTGTCAGCAGTACTACCACTGAGGCAGTTATTCCCCATCTTGTAGTTGTGCATTTGATTTTTCCTTCCTAAGTGAAGTACTTTGCACTTATCTTTATTGAATTTCATATTGTTGATTTCAGACCAAATCTCCAATTTAACAAGGTTGTTTTAAATTCTGATCCTGTTCCCCAAAGTGCTTGCAACACCACCCAGTTTGGTGTCATCTACAGATTTTATAAACATACTCTCCCTTCCATTATCCAAGTCATCAATGAAAATATTGAATAGTACCATATCCAGGACTGACCCCTGCAGGACCCCACTAGATACATCCTTCCAGTTTGACAATGAACTATTGATATCTACTTTCTGAGTAGTCTTTCAACCTGTTACCGTGTAGTAAATTAATCTAGACACATTTCCTTAGTTTGCTTATGAGTATGTTGTGTGGGACGGTGTCAAAAGCCTTACCAAAATCAAGATATATCATGTTTACTGCTTGCCCTGCTCCCCCGGCATCCACTAGGCCCTGTCAAAGAAGGAAATTAGGTTGGTTTGGCATGATTTGTTCTTGACAAATCTGTGCTGGCTATTCCTTGTAATCCTATTATCCTGTAGGTGCTTACAAACTGATCGTTTAATAATTTGTTCCAATATCTTTCCAGTCATTGAAGTTAGGCTGACTGGTCTATAATTCCTGGGGTGCTCTTTGTTCCCCTTTTTAAAGATTAGTACAACTTGCTCTACCACTGGCCTGCTGGTTGACCTCAAGCAAGTGACTTCATTGCTCTGTGCCTCAGTTTTCCCATTATAATGCACTTTGAGATCTACTGATGCAGTATGCTACATAAGAACTAGAGTATTACTATTTTTTGTCCGAGAGAGCCCATCACCATAGTATGTGGCCTCTTACATACTGTCATTAAGGCACAATTCTGTCCTGAGGATAGTGTTCTTATTTCCTCCCTTGTCTTACACTGTTTGTTGATTGGGATTTTGGATCAATTCTGTGCACTGTACGTTTGCTTTCCTGACCCATATTCCCCAAGTTCTCCTGCACATTGATGGGGGACCCTGAATCTATTGTGTCTCTGAGGAGTTCAGTAGTAGCACAGCTTCCACAGTCATCCAGAAGCGCTGAAAAATTCCCAAAGTCATTTGAGGGAAGATGTTGACTTACCCAGTGACTCTCTCTCTCTCTCTCTCTCTCTTTAATTTACTGCTATATTAGGACAGTGAAAGATATGATCCATCATTAAACAGGTTTACAGATGTTACTGAGATCGGAGGACGAGAACTAGGATGTGAAGGCTTCCAGATGAAAGAGAGGAGCTTACGTGGAGAGCCATGGATGGGCATCTTCCAGAAGGGCTCTGGGGACTGGTACAGGAAGGGGCGGGGGAGTAGGGCTAGGACAGACTGGGATGTGAGGACAGAAAGCATGGAAAGAGTGGGGCTAACCTTTGGATCTGGAAGGAGGAATAGAAATGGAAAGATGGAAAGAGGCTGGGGCTCAGAGGAAAGGAATGTGGAAGACCCAAGAGGACTCTAAATAGAAAGAAGCTTGTTACTGAATCATATCCATGGTAGAATAGCCCTTCCTGCACAAATAGACATTCTCATACCCATCCTGTCTATCCAGCCAACCTTACAGGATATAAAAAGGCAGACTGCGAAAAGCCCTGTTTCACGTAGAGACACGTACAATTTTAAATACAGCAGCATTAAAAGCAGCCACTATGGAGAAGCAATGACGCTGCTGCAATGTGGTGATGGAAATAAACCAGCCTACTGCTGTGAGGATTGAAAAGGCACAGTGGCTGCATTCCACCTCGTAAATCTCCTGCCTATCAAAAATTTGCATTGTAACCCCTCACCAACCAATAAAGGCATAAGACTTTGGCCTAAAACAGCGTCCCTCTGTTTCCCCCTTGTTCTTACTCCATTTTCCCATAGTGTGCAGCAAAAGGCAAGGAACAGCTTGGCAGGAGGCCAGCAGGAACTATAAGGATTTCAATGTATTGCATTTTCTGTAGCATTAGTAAAGTGCCCTGCATTTACATTTATCTAATATCTTTTCACCCTGAAATGGGAGCTGAAAGGTCTGTCTAGTGCAATGCTACTCAAAGTGGTGGTCCGTGGACCGGTGCCAGTCCACAAGCCATCAGCTGATGGTCCACAGCAAGTTTCCAGTGCACTGCCCCGGCTCATGCTGGGTCGACCCCGGCCGCCGCTGCAGCAGCTGCCAGCAACTCTGCCATGGCCATGGCCATTGGCCAGGTCGCCCCCCTCCCTTCACCCTTATGCCGCGGAGAGGGAGAGGCGCTGCCTGAGCTGGAGCGTGTGTAATGTAAGTGTGTGTTTCCTGCACGTTGTGCCATCCATTCACGCTGCCCCTTGCCCAGCCCCAAGCAGGCAAAGCCCACGGACACACTAATAAGGAGAAGACTCATTAATCTCTGGCAATTCCTTGGGCTTGGCTGCCACCCCCTCTCCTTTCCTCACCCCTCCACCCCACTCCAAAAAAATAAAATAAAAGTAGCCCCTTGATGCTGAAAGACAGTTTAGCACAGGTTTGGGGAGAGGAGGATTAATTATTATTGTTGGTGTTGTTGCTCCATGAAATTTGACAGCATCTGCACTGATCAGCGGAACTGGTGGAGGAAAAAGACACTGCAGCAGGTTGTCGGGTGGGAGCAGATAAGCCCCCTGAAAAGGAGGCACATGAATGATCCTCTCTTTTCTGCCCTCCCCCACCTCTGCAGGGCTGCAGCTAGTTTCTCATGTGATCATATTTCTTTAAGAGTTTTGCTGCATGCAATAAAGCAGAGAGAAACATTTCTAATAGCTCCCCCCTTTGACAATTGCAGCCCAGTTTGCCCAGTCGAATACATCCAGCTGTTCATTCTGCCCCCAGCAGAGAAAAGTAAGAGATAATAATATGGCTCAAATATGGTACAGGTCCCTGGCAAATATAGTACCAGTCCCTGGCACATTGGGAAAAAAAAATTGCCTGTCCGCCACATCAGATAATAGTTTGAGAAGCACTGGTCTAGTGTCATTGCAAGTCTTTCTTATGTGCTGCTGTTAGAAACATTTAAGTAAGGGTAGCATAAAATCCCTCCTTTACCTGTAAAGGGTTAAGAAGCTCAGATAACCTAGTTGGCACCTGACCGAAAGGATCACTGGGGGAAAAGAGACTTTCAAATCTGTGGGAGAAGGTTGTTTGTTTTGGGTTTTTGTGTGTTTTGTCCGGGTTAGTGAGAAACCAAAGTTTTGCCTAAAGGGAAAATCCTCTGTGTTTTAAATCTAATTACCCTGTAAATTACTTTCCATCCTGATTTTACAAAGGTGCTTCTTTTATTTTTTCTTTATAATAAAGTTATGTTTTTTTTTTAATCTGATTGGGTTTTTAGTGTCCTAAAAACCCAAGGGTCTGGTCTGTGCTCACCGTGGTCACTCTCAAGCCTCCCCAGGAAAGGGGGTAAAGGGGCTTGGGGGGATATTTTTGGGAAATAAAAACTCCAAGTGTTTCTTTTCCTAAGTCTTTGTTTAACTCACTTGGTGGTGGCAGCAGTACTCATCCAAGGACAAGGAAGAATTTGTGCCTTGGGGAATTTTTTAACCTAAGCGAGTAAAAATAAGCTTAGGGGGTCTTTCATGTAGGTCCCCACATCTGTACCCAAAGTTCAAAGTGGGGAGAGAACCCTAACAGCTGCTGAAATGTTACCAGTGGACTTCCCACAGCAATACCCCTTCATGATTCCCAGTGGTGATCCTTCCACTTGTCACAGCAACAGAACATAGTGAAACTATTTGTCCTTCTCTAGTGTTAGGAGGACAGCAGGGTAAAGAGTATCGGGTTCTGTGTCTGGTTCCCTGTGCACCCCTCTGAAATGTACCCCATGTATTATTGATTCCCATATATCACACCCAGTAGTTATAATACTTTCTCCAGTATAATACTTCTCTAGTTATAATGTTCTTACCAGTATAGCGTCCTCTCAAGGTGTTCACTGGTGAGGTAGTTGATAGTGGAGAGAGAACAGATCTGGGAATCAGAACTTCTGGGCCCTATTCCTGACTGCGACAATTGCTTGCTGGGTGACTTTGAGCATGTCATGCCTTAACCTCTCTGTGCTTCAGTTACCCCATCAGTAAAATGGGGATAATAATGACCTACCTCCCATAGGGCCTCTGAGGCTTATTTAGGTAATGTTTATAAAATGTTAAGTATTAATAGGAGTGCAAGAAGAGTTCAGGCTCTGTGCTCCTTTCAGTCCTTGGCCTTGCTGCAATGAGGTGGCTAATTATGTTGGTATTTTTTTATGATTTGTTCTGGCATATGTACTCTAGGAATTATACTGAAACCCACCAGCTCGTGTCACATAGACCCCCCCATGACCATCAAATAGAAGTCACTTTCAGTCATTGATAACCTGAGCTACAGTTAAACCAGTAACCTAAATGTGAAAGACTCCATATCCCATTCTCCACTGTACCTGAGCCAACCAATTACAGGAAGCTTGACTTTCAGTAGGCGATTACAGAAAAAATCTCATGCTTCCCTGTTGGAGAGGGATCCTTTGGGGGTATATATAGGATAACTGTGATTAGTGTCCTTTTGAGAGAAAGGAATAGGTCTGGAACAGTAGCTCAGCAATGCAGAAGGATCAGCCACATCCTTGGAGAATGCATGGTGTTGTGATGAAAGAATTATGCCAGCTATAGATCTCATGGAGAAGCTGCTCAGGAACCTATTGCCCTTCCTTCACATTCCTTATTGCGGTAGCCCTAATGCCTCTGCCTGATGATGCCCCGGGGATCTGTAAAGAAGTCTCTTACCCTCTTGCACACTTAAAGATGCTGCCATAATGGTGTGGATCTGGAATCCATTACACCCATTTCTCCACTTGCACAACTGATTTACAACTCATAACAATACCCTATAAAGGAAAGCAAGCCATATTGAATCCAACCTTCATAAATAAATAAGAGCAATATTAAGTCCATCCCCACATAAATGGAGGGCTGTGTTGAGTCCATCCCACTATAAAGGAAGGTGAGACATATTGAAATACAGCTTCCCACACACATAAATGGAGGCAATTTGTATTGAGTTTACCCCCCACATAAGTAATGGTGATCTGTACTAAGTTTCTTCCCATAAATGAAGGCAAGCCCTATTGAGCCAGCACCCAGACATGAAGGCAAAGTAGTCTGAGTCCAGCCCCACCCATGCATAAAGGCAAACTATATTGAGTCCATCCCTTCATATATGAGGATGAGACTTTTTGAGTCTATCTTCCTCACATATGAAGGTGAGATGTACTAAATCCATGATCCCATATATGAAGCCCAGCTTTATTGAGTCCATCCCCTGCAAACATGAATTACAAGCTGAGCCATAATGAGTCCTTCCGCCCGTACATGAAAGCGAGCTGTATTGAGTCCATCCTCCCGTACATGAAGTTGAGCTCTGTTTAGTCCACCTCTCAGATAAAGTAAGACAAACTGTCCTGGGGCCTCTCCACATAAAGGGAGAGTCATATTGAGTCAACTTCTTCTAAAGGAAGATGGGCCATGTCAAGTCCAACCAACCACCCACATGAAACTTCTCTGTAATGATTCCCCACCAATAAAAGAAAGCAGACTGTGCTGAGTTCACCCCCAGAAATAAAGATGGGACATACTGAGTTGGCCCCAATCCATGTAAGTGGAAGTGAGGTCCATTGATTCTACCTCCCATAACTAAAGGAGAGCTGTGTTACATTCCACTTCCCAACGTAAATGATGGCAAGGCATATTGATCCCACCCTCCATAAATGAAATGTGAGCTTTATTGAATTTTCTCCAAAATAATTTCCTTTTATGTGCCTCAGTTTCCCTGTCTGTATAAAAAAGATAATAATCCTCACACAGCTGTTAGAGGTTGGTGTGGATTCATTCACAAATGCTCACAGTGTGCTGTCTTGATGTTATTTTGTTATGATGAAGTCCCATAAGTCCTGGGAATGCCAGTGGAAGTGGTTAGAGGGCTGGTGCTTATTGCCCAGTCTACTGTAGGCCAGGACAGTTTCAGGAACGAGGTGAATGATATGCTCTGTGTTTTAGGCGGGATGGGCCTATACGCTGCCAATAAACCATCTGCCAGAAGCTTCCTGGGAGCCCATGATGATCCCTTTTCCTCTCTCTTTTCTCATGCTTCCTCCCTCTCCCTCAACTAACAGCATATTGGGTTTAACTGAAGGGAAAGCTGCCAAAGGCACCCCACCTCAAAATCATGCACTGGTGCAGGAATTGGAATGTTTGGATTGTGACTGCTTTCATGTAAAACCACTGGAAAGCAAGTGCACATCTTCAAAGGGAATTGCTGAGGGTCTGCTGTCCATCTTTGTATGGAGTTGATTGCAGTCCTCTGCAGCCCAGATAGTCAGTGAATGAGCAAAATGGGGCTCCTCTAAGATGGAGCTGCACCAACCATACTAGGTGATGTGCTTCTGTTGGCAGCACCTGCCTTAGAGAGGAAGAGCAGAAGGAGAGTCAAGTAACTGGAGTAGAGAACATACCACATTTAGCACACTCTGACTTCATGCTGCCTTGAGTGCTCCCTGCCATAACCCCTGCCCCTCTTGAGGGAGGCAGAGAGGAGCTAGAGACCACTCCCCAAAAAAGGAACCTGAGTGGGGAGTAGAGAACAAAGGGGGCGGGACAGAGGTGAGGCTAAGGGTTGACTGCTCATGTCAGATTTTCGGATGCCCTGACTGAGTTCCCATGTACCCAGACATATGCTGCTTATCTAGTCCTGGCATGAGTAGGACTAACTCAGCAGGTGAAATTGGAGTTGCCTTTGACTATCCTCCTGACCTTTGTTCAGGGCATGCCCAGGATCACATGAGGCAGCACATGTGTAGCCTCGGCTCAGCCCTCATGGTCCCAAATCCCATTCCCAAAGCAGTCACAAAAGATGAAACATTTCTAAAAACAAATATTTTATTTATTTTTACAAAACATCAGTGGGACCAACAGAGATTCCTCTGCCAAAATAAACATTAAGGAAAAATTACAGATTGTACAGTCTGCACACAGCACACGTCTCCCTTTCAAAATTCCCTTTATTCTGGGTTGCCTGGGGGCCTGCACCCCATCCAGAGGAACATGTACAGCCTCCAGAGTGCTGAAAAACATAGGACAGAAAGGGAACATCAGTGAGGAAACAAACATAGGCTCCCCATTTCTAGTTCCCCACCCAAAATATCCCCAAGGAACTATATTGACTTCCCCATAGTACTCCATCATTGAGTAGTCATTCCCTGTTACCCCTGATGAATAACATAATCTCTGGGGAATCAACTGGAAAAGATAGAAGAGGGTGGAAATTGACTGGGCCTCATGAAGGGGCCTAGTGGTCTATCATCCTGTCAAAGATGATCTTCACCACTCCAAGTGATGGCTCCTAGAGAGAAAAACAAAGAGCAAAGAAACATTCAGGCAATGGCCGCAACACCAACAGGTTATACACAAGTCAAAAAAACATGGAACATCAAAATAAGAATTTAAATAAACACAGAACAAATAATGCAGTCATAATCAAACCTTCATCTCAAGCACTGCCACTCAAAGGCAATATGCTTCCAGGCACCATGCCCAGTGGTGGTCAGGCAGGGATTCTGGAGGATACTCCTAGCTTGTTTCCAGCTGTCCTCCTGTGTGAGGATTTAGCAAGGTTGGGGCTGGCATAGCAACTATCTCACATAGTATATATGCAGTATATATGCAGCTACTCCTGCAGGACAGAGCCATATGTGGAAAATCAAACAGATAAATGGAAGTATATTTACTCTATGGCTCTTTGGCATTATGTAACTAAAGCATGGAGGAGAGCATCCTAGTTTGGGCCAAGACCCATGGTTGTACAATCTTTGGCCTTGTCTTCACTAGGAAAAAGGTGTATTTTAAGATGTACTAGCTGATGTGCTACTGCAGGGTTGGGCAAACTACGGCCTGAGGGCTGCATCCGGCCGATCAGACTTTTTAATCTGGCTCTAGAGCTCCCACCAATGAGTGGGGTCTAGGTCTTGCCCCCTTCCAGTGCTTGAGCCAGGGAATGGGGTCGGAGACTTGCCCCGCTCCATGCATGCCATGGCTCCTGGAAGCAGTGACATGTCCCCTCTCCAGCTCCTAGGCATAGGGGCAGTCAGGAGGTTCCACGCGCTGTCACTGCCCCAAGCACTGGCCCTGGAGCTCCCATAGGCCAGGAACCATAGCCAGTGGGAGCTGCAAGGGCAGCACCTATGAAAAGGCACACAGCCACCTGGCCATGTTTCCATGTAGGAGCTGGAGTGGGGACATTCTGCTGCTTCTGGGAGCTGCTTGAAGTAAGTGCTCCCCAGAGTCTGCACCCCAGACCCCCTGCCCCAGCTCTGATCCCCCTCCTGCCTTCCAGACCTCTCGGTCCCAGGCCAGAGCACCCTCCTGCACCCCAACCCCTCATCCCCAGCCCCACCCCAGAGCCTGCACTAGATGTGGTTCTTGTGCCAAAAAGTTTGCCCACCCCTGTGCTACTGTGTTAAAATCCCAGTGTATACAAGGCAAGGCATAGTTTTAAATGTGTTAGCTGGCTGAGGTAAACTCTAGTCTCTCCCTAGATGGCCAACTTGTAACTAGTATTTCCAAAGAAATTGGTGTGCCCACAATACACTGAAAATTCCTGTATGACCCTGAGCAGCCAAACCCAAGTGTCCAATTTCTCTACTATGTACCCATTTCACCAGCTTTCAAAATCCCTCTGAGAAAGAATTTAGTTTGGGTTTTGTATTGTATTTATATAGTGTGCCTCATGTCCTCCCCAAGAGAGTCAGACAAGGTTTGCTCCACACAGCACCAGAGATGCAAATCTCATTCCTGTTTCAGTGCAGCCTTTCAAAGGGGCACTAGCACCGTTTCCATGGCAACCACACATATGAGTCAGCTGTAGTTGCCATGGAAACAGGAGGAAATGACTGGGAACCAGGAGAACTAGTCCCAGAGGAAAAACCATGTTAACAAAAAATAAATAAAATTAAAAGTCCTGCTCTGAAATTCTGAGGTCTCAGAAACAAGGGAGCAAAACAGAAGTGGGTGCAGTCACTCTCCCATCATATTGTTTGCTTTATTTTTTACCTTCTTGGGAGACAAAGGTAAAGAAGCAGGTACTATCCTGGTGATTACTATGAGGTGAGCTTCTTGAGGTCCTTGGCCTGGTCTGCTGACCCTGTTGGGATGATTTGCACTAATTAATCTCTAGCATGGAGCTGCAGACCAACACTGGCACTTCAGATTTCTCTCCCCTCCACATTGTCTGTGTCCTGGAGTTGGGGCTGCTCCCGAATTTTGAAACTTTTCGTTGGAGAACCGAAGCTTCATCGAGGGGTATCATGTCCACTAATAGGAGGCAGCATGCACTGTCTGGGACAGTCAAGGCCTTAGTCTGGGGAACTCACGTAACTGCTGGAAATGTTCCAGAATCATAGAAGTTAGAGACAGAAAAATCCTACTAGACTACCTAGGGGCCAGGGCAGGATTATTCCCTGCAGTCTTTTCTCCACGGGTGTGTCCAGCCACATTTGAAATGTACAAAAGATTTCACAGCTTCAGATATCTCACTATAAGGGCATTTGGCTGGAATTTATTGGTAACTTACATTCTTCTTGGAGTGCTTGCACATATCCATTCCAGTGTAGGTGTGTGCTTACCTCGAGCACAGCTGACAGAAAGTTTTCCTTCAGTGGAATCCATCTGGTCGGCTCTGGTGCCTCCTGGAGTCGCACGCTCATAGCGCCGGTATAAAGGGTCCTGCAACCTGCAGCCCCCTAGTTCCTTCTTGCCAGCCAACTCCAACAGAGCGGTAGGAGGGAGGCTCTTGGAATGGACAAGTGCAACACATCTCAAAGAACAACAGTTACAGAAAAGTTAGGAACCGTTTTTTCTTTCTTCAAGTCCTTGCACATGTCCATTCCAATGTAGGTGACTCCCAAGCAGTTGTGCAGGTGAAGGGTTTGGAGTTTATTCCTATGCTGATTGCATCACCACTTGGCCAAATCCAGAGCTGACCTGACAGATACCACTGAGAGAAAACTTTCCAGGGGCTGTGCTCAAGGCGAGCACACACCTACATTAGCATGGACATGTGCAACACATCTTGAAGAACAACAGTTACAGAAAGGTTAGTAACAGGTTTTTTTCAGTGTTAAAATTTATTATTAATTAATAATAATAATAATAATAATAATTAATAATAACAATCAGACAAATATAAAAATGATTAAAATAGAAAAAGGAAGGGTGCTGGAGGGTGGGACGAGGGAAGGTAAATCCAGCCTCTATCTAGTCAAAGAAGGGTTCTGAGTTTTCTTTAGATTGAGAATGAAATAGGGAAGAGCACATGGTCTGAGGTGGAGAGTGACTGCTGAGGGGAGAACGGATGGAGGGAGAGCAAGCATGGGAGGTGAGGTTGCAGAGGTATGGGAGAGGAGATGGAGACAGGGGCAGAGCTAAGGGGATGGGGATGCCAGCAGAGGAGATGGAAGCTGGGGCAGAGAGTGCGGGTTTAAATTAAATGCGATGGGAAAAAGGAAAGGAGATGGAAGTAAAAGAGCAGAGCACAGGAGTCAAAGTGCGGAATAACTGGTGAGGGGAAATGAGAGCGAGGCTGGGTCAGTGTTGGCACCAATGTGGGAAATGACAGGAAGGAAGAGAAGAGGGGAGATGGAGGCAGGGACAGTATTACAGGAGCAAGGTGGAGAGAAGAGAGGGGAGATGGAATCTGGGGAGAGCACGGGGACAGGGGCTATGTTTGATTTTCTTGAATATTTCATATTTCACCAGAGTTCCATGACTTTTCTAAAATCAGTGGGTGATGTATGTTTGTTAGCTAATTCTCTTAACACCCTAAAGAGCAAATAATTCAGCCCAGTGTACTGGTATGCATACATTTTCCAAGTATTTCTCTCCCAGCTCTTTATCCATAGTTAATAGTGTAAAATCTTCCTTATGTTCTAATTGTCCAACCATTTTTCATTGTTTTCTTATTAAAGACAGATTTAGAAAATTAACTCAGTATCTCAGGAGTCATTAATTTCATCTGTCTTCTCATTTTCTGATCTCAAGTTCTACCTTTCTGCTTTAGGCTCCCTCTCATTCTGACTGTAAATAAGGGAGCTGATCCTTTAGTCTTTACATACATGTAATTCCTATTGAAGTTGATGGAAGTGTATGTGCGAAAGGATTGCAGGATTGGGCTAGAGGACTCTCATTTAAGGGGATAATAAACTGCTCACATTTACTGAGGAGGAGAAAGAAAAAATTCTTTATTCAAAATGTAAATTTCTTCCTGCTGAGGAGCAAACCCAAAAGTCAGGTTTCAGGATATAAATATTTATGCCTTTTTGCATGAACAGCAGACATAACATTTTCAATTTATTGTCGATGTTTCCATTTCTCTGGCTGCTGCCGCTTTCACTCACAATATAGGAAAGAAATATGGATAAGGGGCCCGCTTGATTTGCCTAAGCTCAGATACCTCCCATACTTCCACAGTCAGTAAGATGAAATCATTCCTTGAAATGTTTATTTATTAGTGTTTAACTTATTTTTTCCTGTCTTTTTTATTTCCTGTATTTTATGTGAAGTGAATCTGGTGAAAGATGCCAGACTAATGCCCGAATACATAAAATCTCATGGGACAGGTACAGTCCAGGAGCAGCAGTACAAGTTTTCTCACATATGCACACATCCTGCCCTGGCAATATTATCTCAACCCTACCCTGGAAGGACCCGTCTGAAGATGAGAAAAAAGTTCAGTATCTGTGACTCATTTGGCCTGTGACCTTTCTGCCGGGGCTGCCAACAAGGGGGCCAGTTAGTGCCAGATGTGATGGGTTTTATGATATGGACACCAAATAAGTAGAAACTAGATTGAGACCCACCAAATTTATTTCACGTGGGCCAGTGAACAGCTTTCAGTCACTACTGGCCTGGACTGGAACATGCTGACTGAGATTAAAGGCAGCAGCCGTCCTGTATTCATTCACAGATATCAGAGCTTTTTTTTTCTTTCTTTCTTTTTTTTTTAACTGAACAAAGGAATTCAAGCCAGGACACCAGGATTATCATCAATTCTTTTTTAAAAGTACTGTGTGAGGCGGCATTGTGTACTGGTTAGAGCAGAGGTCTGCTTGTCAGACAACCTGTGTTCTCTTCCCAAATCTGCCACTGACTCACTGGATGAGCTTGGCTTTGGAGGCCTACCTGTAAAATGGGGATGATACATATCTACTTTTGCAAAAGGCTTTTAAGTCCTCAGATGACAGGTCCTATATAAATGCAAATAATTAATTATTATCTACTTCCTACTCTTTAATTTCACTTGAGCAGCCACCAGAGCTTTGCAGAACAGACTTTTGAAGATCTCTTCTGAAGGATGCAAGTCCAACAGTAAAGCACACCCACTGTGCTCTCGCTGTATTACAGCATCAGCATTGGGAAGAAGCCCAGTCCAATTCTGAGACTTGAGCCCTTTGACCTCAGAAATATATATTTGAGATATATTTTGCAATATTTTAAATCAATTGTAAAATAAAATCTGGACTGAGATTGGTCCATAGAGATGGATAGTTAGGAATAGCACTGAAGAGGCCTTCTTCCTGCAGGGGGACTGACAAAGGCTGATGATTCTGAGCACAGCTGGTTGGGAATTTTTTGACAAAATGTTTTTTTTTCTGTCAGAAAATGCAGAATCATTGGAACCAAAACTGCTTGCGGGAAAGGGTCGGTTTTGATGAGTTTCTCGTTTCAGAAAAAAATCAGAAAAAGAAGTTTTGAAATTGTCACAAGATCCTATTTGAAAAGTTTCATTTTTTTGGTTTGAAATTACTTTTCATTTTGAAATGTAAGTTCATTATAGTATTTTTTGTTAAACAAAAATGGTCTGCATTAAAACAAAGTGATTTCATTAGCCCAAACTGAATTTTTTTTAGCTTGTTGGTCAATTAACATTTTTGAGAGATTCAGGATGGGAAAACATTTCAAATTCTTTAAAAAAAAATGTTGAGACAGGAAAACCATTTCCTTCTCGGCTTCATTTTTGAGTAACTCTGTAGTATCTGCTGGCCTTTCTTTGACTTCTTTCCTCCATCACTTCTCTACAATCTTAGTTTTTACTGATATCTCTCATTTAATCCTAATGATGAAAATCTCCAATTTCTACAGCTCCTTTCTCAAAGGGGATAGGTGCGGAGCTGGGTAAGCCAGAAAATAAAACTTACTAGAGCTGGCAAATTTAACTTTGAAATTGGCTGGATGCAGACAAAACCAAAGGACTCTGCTGGAGTCTGAGATCAGAAAACATTCAGTGGAGAAGGAGCAGTTAATGGGAGACAGGGGAAGGCAGGTGTGCAGGAGGCAGATGTTGAAGGGTAACTGTTCCCATACTCCTTTCCCCATGGGATACTTCTGCTTAGCCTCCTATCCTGGCCACAGGCCAGCACCTACAGTGGGTTTGGCTCAACTTCTTACCATTTCCTGATACTTTGTGGGGACACAGAAACTGGGTGGGGGGTTGAATCAAGCCAGAAGATGCTCTTTCATATGGTCCTGCCTCCCTAAGTGGCTCTGGCAGAGAGCTCTTTCCTCTCTCTGAGGTTGTCTACACTATTAGTTAGGGGTGTGATTCCCAACTCACATACACATATTCATGCTAGCTTGGTGAGAGGTAGCGCAAGTATATATAGGGTAATTGCGGTAGCATGGGCAGCAGCAGCTGTGGCATGGTTTAGCTGTGCTGAGTACAAACCCACCTGAACGCTGTTGGTATGTACTTGGCATGGCTAAGCCATGCCTCCACAGCTGCTGTCAATGCTACCGCTACTACACGACTGTTTATAATCATGCTAGCTCACATTAAGCAAACATGAATATATGTATGCAAACTGGGAATTCATACCCCTAGATCATAATGTAGACGTAGCCTAAGGAGACAGGACTCGCCTGAGAGCTGCACAGCTTGCCTGCGATGTGGCTGTTCACTGAGCTTTTGTGTGAGGTCAGCCTTGCTTTTCACCTTCCTGAAGAGTTGAATTGCTCTTCAAAGGCAGCTCTCACATGTACTGTTGCTATGGAAACAGAGACTGCTCTAAAACCATCCATGTTGCAGTGCAGGGACTGAGGTTCTGTGATACCACAAACTCCTCGGGTGTATATCCCACACAGATCCGTGTCTGATGCCTTGCTTATCTAGGCTTCTGCTTGCCCACATTTACTGTACTCTGTGTTACTTTTCTCTTCTCTCCCTGGATTCCTCACCTGGATACCTTTTTCTTCCTCTCTCTGCTGCACTGACTAGGAAAAAATCTCAAATCTTCTACTGAGTATTATGCAACCTTGAAAAATGTGAAGCAAGGGATTATCCTTGTTCCACTGGATGGAGCACAGCATGGAAATGGGAACTGGGGAAGGACACAAAGGGAATGGTGAGGCTACCATTGTTGGCAGAGTGAAGAGGATGGTGGGGGGATATGGCAAGAAACAGGATCAGAGATGCAGGTCACGGTAGAATTGTGCAGAGCCTTGAAGAAGAGGTCAAGAATTCTGAGCTGGTGAGCAAATGGAGAGATGTAAATATGCAGTAGGTGTAAACATAGTGCCTAAAGGTAAAAGGAACTCAGACACTGAATATAGAGGCTTCTTAGGCACCAGGCATGGTGTCCAGCCGTGGTGTTAAAACCATCATTGCCTGTACCTTGCTGGTGACATCAGCTGGCTGTTTTACCCCAGTGACTGCCTTGATTCTGCAGTGAAACCATGAAGCTGGGTCCCACCTGTTTGCCTTTGTCCATAGGACAAATAATTGCATTGTGAAATTGAACCAATAGACCAAGATGATACCTGACTCAGTCACTCTCCACTTTTGTGTCTCCTTAGGGGCAGGGGCAGCTGTGCAGCAAAGCCAGCTCTGTGCTGCTGTGGCCTTGGCCTGATTAGTGAGGGAGAGGTAAGCTATTTCACAGGTGAAGAGTAGCAAGGGTAAACTAGCTGGTAAAGGAGAGGGAGAGAGGAAAGAGAGAAATAGTGGAGCAATGCAAATAAAGATTGGGAAAAGAGGAAGACGTAACAAGAAAGAAAAAGTGAAAAGAGATAGGGAAAGAAAGGGATAGATAACAAGACAGAATATATCATAATGCCACTATATAAATCCATGGTATGCCCAGACCTTTAATACTGAACGCTGTTTTGGTTACCCCATCTCAAAAGAGATATATTAGAACTGGAAAAGGTACAAAGAAGTGCAACAACGATTAGGGATATGGAACAGCTTCCATATGAGGAGAGATTAAAAAGACTTGGACTGTTCAGCTTGGAAAAGAAATGACTAATGGATATATGGTAGAGGTCTATACAATCATGAATGATGTGGAGAAAGTGAATAAGGAAGTGTTATATATCCCTTCACATAACGCAAGAACCGGGGGTTAGCCAATTAAATTAATAGGCAGCAGGTTTTGGACAAAAGGAAGTACTGTATTTCTTTACACAAGGCACATTCAGCTTGTGGAACTCGTTGCCAGGGGATGTTGTGAAGGCCAAAAGTATAACTGGGTTAAAAAAAGAATTAGGTAAGTTCATAGAAGATAGGTCCATCAATGACTATTAGCCAAGATTGTCAGGGAAGCAACCCCATACACTGGATGTCCCTAAGCCTTTGATTGCCAGAAGCTGGAGCTGGATGACAGAGGATGGCTCACTCGATAAATTGACCCATTCTCTTCATTCCCTCTGAAGCATCTGGCACTGACCACTGTCGGAAGACAGGATACTGGGCTATATGGACCACTGGTCTGAGCCAGTATGGCCGTTCTTATGTTCTTATAGTGGTGGATAAGAATTATTGGAATGGCTTCTGAGCTGGGCTTCCTGAGTGCTGACGCTCAGGAGTCACAGTCTTGAGTGGAGCAAGATGGCTTTACGCTATCTTTGTACTTGCCAGATTCTGTGCTTATCTCACAGCCAATGTAGCCTTCCACAGACCTCTCTGATTTACATCACTTGCCACAGCTCCTTATGAAATTGTCTCTCACCCTACGAAAGCTGGAGCATAGAGTCATATTTGCTTCCATATGTTTGTTGTCAGCTTTGTTCAAGAGACTATATGTTTCTTTTACATTCTTTGCCTGTTGCTTTTTCCATGGAATAACTATTTTGGTTAGACTATTGCTCAGATTGACATTAAAAGGCTGATGTTCATACCTGTTTGTGACTGTATGTATTATAGAACTGGAGAACTGATGTCCTTCCTCTAGCTTGGGACTGCACACACTAGGGTTGCCAGGCGTCCGGTTTTTGACTGAAACGCCCAGTCGAAAAGAGACCCTGGTGGCTCCAGATGGCACTGCCAACTAGGCCATTAAGAGTCTAGTCAGTGGCGCAGTGGGGGCCCGGGACTAAGGCAGGATCCCTAGCTCTGCACAGCTCCTGGAAGTGACCGGCAGGTCCCAGCAGCCCCTAGGCATATGAGTGCCAGGAAGGCTCTGTGCACTGCCCCCGCCCTAGTGCCGGCTCTGCAGCTCCCATTGGCCAGGAACCACGACCAATGGGAGCTACAAAGGCAGTGCCTGCAGGCGCAAGGGCAGTGTGTGGATCCTCCCTGACTGCCCATGTGCCTAGGGGCTGCAGGGACCTGGCGACTGCTTTCTGGGTGCCACGGTAAGCATTGCTGGGACCCCACACCCCCAACCTGCTCCTTCATGCTAACCTCCTGTCCCAGCCCGGAATCCCCTCCCATACCCAAACTCCATCCTGGAGTCCACACCCCTCCGTACTCCAACCCCCTGTCCCAGCCCAGAGCCCCCTCTTGCTCCTCAAGCCCCTCATCCCCGGCCCCACCCCAGAGCCCACATCCCCAGCCAGAGTCCTCACACCCACTCCTGCACCCTAACCCCTTGCCCCAGCTCGGTGAAAGTGAGGATGGGGGAGAGCAAGTGAGGGAGGGAGGGGGGATGGAGCAAGCGGAGGTGAGTCCTCAGTGAAGGAGTGGGGCAGGGCCTCTGGAAAAGAGTGGGGGCGGGGCAGGAGTGTTTGATTTTGCGCGATTGTGACGTTGACAACAATAGCACACACATTTCTTACATCCTGACAGATGGGCTACTCTGTGTTATCCCATCATATTCTCCCCAGTAGCTGAGCTTGACCACACACTAGATGTATACTTCTCTTGCTTTGTGAGGAAGAGGAACTATTCCTTTGTCAGTGACACTCCTGGGCAAATTCCTAGAAAGTGGCATTTTAATAAGTGACAGCAATTTTGAACTGATACCATTTTCAAGGCCTCTGTGTGGTTAGGTGTGAAAGTATGTTAAAGGATATTTTAGATGGGCTGCTCCATTTTTAGCACAGATTTGACCCCAGAGATTCCTTGCAGGACTCTTCTAAGAAAGATGTAGGCTGCTGGTGCATCATGTCATGCTCCTTACAGATATGCTCACGATGCATTTGGATTACATCATCCTTCCAAGTAATAAGACTGTGTTTCAGAAGACTGGGGAGGTGTCCCTTTGGATTTGCACATTAACTGGCTAGACACATGTGGATGACTCTCTGGAGTTATACTGAAATTTCTAAGACCCATCCTACATTTCTCAGCATTACCATGTGGCCTGTTGCTTCACTAGTGTGTGTCAGACAGGCACAGTGATTCAGCAATAAGATATCCTTCTTAACAGAAGCAGTGCATCTCTTACTTGATGCTACATTAGAGGAATATATGTACTTTAATTTATTTGCTTGCAGGGCAGACCATATATTGTTGTCCTCATCTTGAGGACCATCCTACCTTTGACTGTTCACCATATATACAACATTTTGCCCGATTTTACTACTTCGTTTTTGTGTGGAAAGCATGTCTGCTGGTGTGGTGGACAGCTTTTTTTGTCCCTTCATGATTGGTAGAAATTCTTTTATTCCCTTAAACATTTTAGTCTGATTGGACTCCTTCTCACCTACCTGTCTGCCTTCCCTGAAGAATTGATAAGTGAACATTTGCAATAACTTATTTTATAATCAAGTATCAGAGGGGTAGCCATGTTAGTCTGGATCTGTAAAAGCAGCAAAGAATCCTGTGGCACCTTATAGGCTAGCAGACGTTTTGGAGCATGAGACGAAGTGGGTATTCACCCACGAAAGCTCATGCTCCAAAACGTCTGTTACTATAAGGTGCCACAGGATTCTTTGCTGCTCTTATTTTATAATAATTCTATCATACTTCTATGTATTTCTGGCATATTTAATGCCAAGAGGTTAAGAACCTCTTAGTTTCCCATTCATTAAGAAAATGAAGGAAAACATTTTAGAGGGCACAGGGGCACTTGCTGTTAGTATGTACATAAGACACACCTGCTGGTGTCTAATGGGTTAAAAATACCAACTTGAAAGCTGGGAGTTTGTTTCTGTCTCGCAAAAGGGCCTGACCCAACTCTCATTGATGTCCTTGGAAAGGCTGTCACAGACTTCATTGGGAATTGGATCAGGCTGTAGAAGCACAAGACTCAAAAGTATGAATCTAGCAATATAATTTAAGAGAAGCAGAATTGTAAGTGGGTGATTTTTCATTATTAACTCATAAACTAAGACAAATTGGACTGAGCAGTACTTAGCAGAGAAACCTCCAAGAAAAATCCACAGATCTGAAGGAAGAGATGATGGTAATTCAGTAAGTGGAGTTTTTCCCTCTTCTTTAGTATAGTCTTAAGGGGGTGTTTACTGCAGGAAGTGGTGTCAGTTACTCTGTGGAGGACACAGTGAACCATTACCCAAAATTCAGATGTTTTATTAAGTGCAAAAAATGTGCGTAACTATTTTGTTTTATTTCTTTGGTGGTTTCTCTGCTTCTTGGTTCCTGCCGGGACAGGAAATGCTGAGCTTCCACAAGAGAGGCTGCTCTTATGAAATCTCAGAGGCAGGTGAAAGGAGAAAGCACCAGAAATCCCATGAGAATAAATTCTCTTTGGCTCCAGTCTCCCCCATTAAATTCTCAGTGTCAGGGTGGGGTAAAGTCACTCTGAACAAAGAAGAGGTGGGTGGGAGAAAATGACTCGGGAATTTTAGCACAGTCATGACTCAGGTCTTGCAGCCAATGCTCATCTTTGACAGATGCAGCAAGAAATCAGGTTGAAGAGAAGCTGACAAGCAAACAAATGAATTAACTAGACAAACAAACTGGTTGATAAAGTAGAGCTGGGAATCTGCAGCTAACAAACAGATCTCTGTCCCTGCATCTGCTTCTCCTGAGCAGAATAGGAGTCAATTACCCACCTTCCAACAGCATATTGATCGAGCCGCTGCCACATATTGAATCTCAGACCCTATCCGCCCTGTGTGTGGCTCTTTGATTTTCTCTCCCTCTGTAGCAGCACGTGGATAGAAGCCAGATAAGCTGGC
This sequence comes from Gopherus evgoodei, assembly GCF_007399415.2. Lineage (NCBI taxonomy): Eukaryota > Metazoa > Chordata > Testudines > Testudinidae > Gopherus > Gopherus evgoodei. Next base: position 43,891,583 of record NC_044325.1, read on the forward strand.
ACAGTACTATCATCAATATGCTTCCCTCCTCCTTCTCCTCCGCCTCATTTCCCCCTCCAGTCACCATGGCAACCACTGCTACTGCAGTGCTGTTTACCTGGCCCCATTTGTTCTCCTTTCCGATATCTTTCCCTTCCCCCAGTTACTGTCACCTTGGCATGCTATTGGCAAAGCACTCAGTGGTTGTGAGAGATGAGTTTTCATGACTCTTAGGGACAATGCAGTGTTTTTATAAAAAATCATTGGCCAGTAGGTACTTTGGTCACCAACTAAATCACACACACCCTACTGTGGAAAACCCAGATTCTGTCATTGCAAAAATACAGGCCTCTGCCGACTGATCTAATGGAAACTTTAAGCTATAGTAGTATTAAGGCTTGTAGGCTTTGTTTATATATACCCCCTAACAATTGAGATAGTTCCATACCATGGTGCAAGTCTAAATTTCCATCCAGCACAAGCCCTATGTGATACATTCATATTACAGAAGTTCCCAACTTCTTGCTGCTCTGCATCCCATTTCCTAGATTCCTCAAATTCCAGACATCTTTTTCACTCTCCCTTATCATCTCTCCACAAGAGGAAGTAAATCCATCTGCCATCACCTTCCTTATGCTGCTTTCACCTCTCTAGAACAGCCTCTCTGCCTCTCAATAGGGTGACCATCTATGTTTCAAGAAAACAGAAGATCTTTTATTCATGGTACAAAAGCATACATCTGCAGCCTCACACTGTAGGATGCACTGCTGAAATGCAAGACGAAATGCCTTTTGTATGGACAGAGGATGTGGGATATTAGGAACTAAGTAAAGGACATCTCCTAAAATACAGTACATGTGTTCACCCTCCACCTAAATAACTCCCTGACTCTCTTTTAATCCTAATTTTTCACCATACTCTCATATTCCTGACTCTCTCTACAGTAAAGCTACCAAAACACATTCCATGAGGTTCCTAGTTTCCTTTATAATTCAGTACCATGATTCATAAAAGATCACTTGCAGTTGTCAGGCACAGATTCTCTCCCCTTGAAGCAGAAAGCTGCAGGATAAACTGTGGAATTTGCTACTGCACTATATTATTGAGACAAATATTAAGTTTTATAGAAGAAAGCCATTTATATGAAAGAGAATAGCAATTGCAATGATGATAGCTACAAAAAAGTTTTAACCCACAAGTTTTAGAGTAGAAGCTAATGGAGGGCTAAGAAAGAATCCTATCCCTTGCCCCTACTCTCCCCATTACTGAATATTGCACAGTGCACTATATTATAGAGTTCATATGCCTCCCTCTGAAGAATTTGGCACTGAGCACTGTGGGAAACAAGTTATCAGACTAGATGGGCCATTGGTCTATTTTTGTACAGCAGATGGGATACTAGACTGGATGAACCAAAGGGCTGCTTTGGAAAGAGAAATTGTTTGTATTTATTATGCATAAAGTGGACAAGTGAATAAAAGGAGATGGGAGGATGATCACCTATCTCTGAAGCATCTAGTATTGACCACTACCAGAGGTGAGATACTGGATTATTTGTAGTGATGGTCTAATCCAGGATGGCACAGGTGAGGCATTAGGCTAGACAAAGCAATGGTCTGACCTGGTATGGCAGGAGGCATGATACTATTATTATTTTTTAATTAATTAGATGGCTTTCATGCTCACAATGCACTCAGCACTTTCCAGACAAAGAAGGATACAGTTCCTGCCCTCGAGAGCATAAAAGCTGAAAAGCCAAAGTCAAAGAAAGGGTCAGGGAAGGGAATACTACATACAAGTAGAGGGATAAGGACGAGAAGAAACACATAGCTTAGAAGTTACATTTTTTAAAGCTTCCCCTTTACCATCTCTCTTCACAATTCAGCCTTCTTGTATTTCTCCCAGACCAATTCTCAGCTTCAATTCCAGTGTTGCTAAAGCCCTCTCCTAACATTTAACCCCTTCCCTCCACAAAATTAAGTAAATAAATTAAATATATATAAGAAGATAATTTAATTGGCTAGTTTTGTAAAGATGGTGAAGAAGTGGGTCTTCTGCAGGAATTGATGAAAAGGTGTTGGCCTTGTGGACCATGCGGTCCATATATTCCATGCATAAGAGGCAGCATAAAAGAAGGTGTGGAGACTTTTATGGGAGAAGCAGACAATTGGGACAATGAGTCTGACATTGTTGGAAGAGCAAAGGGGACAGAGAGGCAACACAGTAAGAGATAAGCATAAGCAGAATTATGCAGATGACTTTGAAGAAGACCACAAAAGCCTTAGAGGTGATGTGGTGGTGAAGGTAGACCCAGAAGAGGAATTCTAAGAAAGGTGTGAGTGACATAAAATGATGAATAAGAAAGATAATCTTAGCAGCTCCATTCTGTATAAATTGCAGCAGGAGATATGGGTATCAGGCCAAAGAAGGGGACGTTACACTAATAAAGATGAGGAATGCTGATGGCCTGGGTGAGATAATTATAGAGAAAAGGTCCGATCTTAGTAATATTGAGTAGGACAAAATGGCAATATTTGTCTTCTGCCTGGATGCATGGAGCAAGAGAGAGGAAAGGGTTGAAGATGACCCAAGGTTATAGGTCAGTATGACAGGGAAGATGCTGCAGGAGTCAGTTGTAACAAGAATGGGCCAAGTCGGGTGGGTTTGTAAAGAAAGATTAGAAACTCAGCCATGTTAAATTTTAGTTAATGTTGAGATATCCAGGAGGAAGTATTTGAGATACCCAACTAGACAGAGCAATAGTCTGATCTGGCAAATCCTACCTATTTCATGAAACACTCTGTTTATGTTTCAGTCATTGCCCATTTGTTTTGTATCAAATTGTATGGTACCCATTCAGTCAGGCCTAGAGTAGTTCTGGTTACATTGTAATTGGCTGGGGAAGAGTCTGAAGTATTTTGGTATGAACAATGATAGAATCATATCACGTGCATGATGTTCATTCCTGTTGAAGCCAGAGGATTTTTGGGTGTGGGTGTTGGTCCTATGGCACGTACAGATACTCCTGTGTCTTTGCATGAACATACACTCTCCTGTGCACTTTCACTCTTGCACATGCAGACATATTCCTGTGTTCCCTATGCCTGTGCATGTACAAACTCTCTTGTGCACATGCCCCTGTGCATTGCAGATACACCCCAGTGAACTGTCAGTGCAGATCTGACCAAACCATTAATCCATTCTCTTGTCTTGCACTTCTCTGGATTTCTCGGGTCACAGGTTTGTGGCTTTTAACAAGTCTTATATCCTCTACTACTCCAACTTCCCTCAGGCTGCAGGCCATAGTAGTGCCATCATGCTGAATCTGCAACATCACAGTAATTTCCATGGTAACATGCCCATATGTCACAAACACTGCACTATCAGCTCAGCTTGATCTCCCCCCAGAATTTGACAAAATGCAGGGCTCCTTTTAGAAGTGTTATGGAGCCAATACCCTGAGTTTTTTAAATGTTCTGTCTCATTATAGTTTGTTTGTATGTTGGTTGGCATATGTTGAAACCCTCCCCCAAAGGGCATCATTTTTAGTATGTGCATCTGGTCATTCATTTCCTCAGCTCAGTTCCTTGCCCAGTTAGCTCGTCTCACAGTAGCCTCTGCTGTACCCAGGGGCAGCTCTAGGTACCAGCAAAGCAAGCACATGCTTGGGGCAGCCCATTTGCAGGGGCAGCAGCTGGCAGAGATCCAGCATGGGAGTGGGAACCAGCAGGGGGCCCTGGGAGCTGTAGCTCCCTGCCTATAGAGCCAGCCCTGGAGCAAGGAAAAAACTACATTTCCCAGCATCCCCTTGGCTGCTATCAACAGGAAAGGAAGGGGGAGAAGTGAGGTAGCTGAGACCTCATGCTGCAGCTTGCTGTGAATGGAGAGCTGCACTGTGAAGGGTACGGATACCATATTTTAACATTCAAAAAACAGGACACTCCATGGGTAGGGAGGGTAGGCCCACCCTACCACTATCCACTCCCTCCAACTGCCTCCCACAGAAACCCCAACCCATCCAACCCCTTCTGCTCCCTGTCCCCTAACCACCCCCTCCCGGGACCCCTGCCCCTAACTGCCCCTAAGAACCCCACCACCTATCTAAGCACTGCTGGTCCTTGTCCCCAACTGCCCGCTCCTAAGACCCCCCCCAACTTCCCCCCTAGGACCTCACTCCCTACATGTCCCCTGACAAACCCCTGGGACTCCCATGCCTATCCAACTGCTGCCTGTCCCCGACTGCCCTCCCCAACCCCCGACCCATCTAACTACCCCCTTCTCCCTACCCCGACTGCCCACCCGAACCTCTGCCCCATCCAACCCCCCACTCCCTGTCCCTTGACTGCCCCCCAGAACCCCCTACCCCTTCTTCAATCCCCCAACCCCCTTACCGTGCCACTCAGACCAGCGTGTCTGGCTCCGTGCAGCGCCAGACACGCTGCTGCGTACATGCTGCCATGCTCCCCCGCAGAGCCACAGCCCCCTGCCCCAGCACCTGCCTTCCAGATTTAAACTCCTCAAAATTCAGGAGTGCTCAAACTCTGTTTGGGCAGCTGTTATTTAATTTCTCCCAAATCTAATATATTGATCCACTGTAACTTGCTGTAGAAAAAGTAGGATAAAATTGAGCAAGAAATGCTTCCCAGTGGTTATTGGGACTGGAATTGCTATTTTCAACAGCCATTGCCTTTTTTGTTTGTTTGTTTGTTTATTTGTTTAAAAGGAAGACAATGATATTGCATTGGCAAATTCGCCATAGAAAGAAAGAATGGAACAAAAGAATAATAAAGGCACCTCAACTTTTCCTCATTTATGGAGGACAGCCTTATAATATGCATCCAGATATCCTCCAATCACACAAGCTGAAAATTGTTCCACTTTACTGCAGTTCTGTAACCATATGGGAACCAATCCTGTCTGTGTTCTGTGCACATCCAAAATTCCTGCTGAATGACCTGCCCTGATAGCGAGTTACCAGTGACCCAGGGCTGGGGTGGAAGGAGGGTACAGGTGGGGGGAGGGGAGAGCCCAGGGCTGGGGCAGCAGGAAGTGTGTGTGTGTGGGGGGGACAATGGTGGGGGGGAAAGGGGAAGCCCAGAGCTGGGGCAGCAGGGAGGTGCGGTGAGGACCCCAGGGCTGGGACGGTGGGCAGCCAAAATTTTTTTTGCTTGGGGCGGCAAAAAACCTAGAGCCAGCCCTGGCTGAACCAAGTCATTAACACCCAGTCTTTCCTGTGAATACTGGGGAATGCTGCCAGCCTTCCTGCCCCATGGGAGTAAAGCTGAATCCAAATCCACCTCGCCCAGACATCCAGCTACAAGGCATGCAGCAGCCAGCTCCAGAGCCTTGACTGAACCAGCCGGCTCCTCCCCTCCCACCCTGGCCTCCCCGCCCCCAGCCATATCCCATACGCAAAGCTGGATACATTTTTTATAGATTCTTTTCCTATATTTTTTTTACCCCAGAGCCAATTTAATAGCTGGGTTTTGTCAGGACATAGCCTGTCAGTCTCAGCCCCACCTCAGGGGTGGGGTACATACAGGGGGATGATGGCTCCCACTGGGCTTCCCAGACAGGGAAATGCGCGTCTCTCCTCATACAACATGAGCTGTAATTTCCGGCAGACATTTGAGGTCCCTGACATCTGCATAATGTGTGCCAGTCTCCTAGCAACCGGCAACAGCTGTCTGGCATTTCCAAGATTAAACTGTAACTATACACGGTCATTGCCAGGGAACGAGGGAGAGAAATGGCCCCTCCTGGCTCTTTTTAAGTCATTTATGTTTTACTCATTTCCTGCTCCGAGTAATGAGGCCAGAGATTGGGGGGTAGTGCCGCTGCTGCTGAGAAGGCAGATTGCTACACACACATATGTTATTGTTTCTGAGTGAATTTTTAGTGCTCATGGAAGGAAGGAGATAACAGAGGACCCAAACTTCCTGGCAAAGCTCTGCCACAAAAAAGAAAAAAAAATCAATCCAAACTGGTAGTACCTGCAGCTATTCCAGTCCTGCCCTTCTCTTATCCCCAGCTCTGCCAATACATCTCAGTCCTTACCTGCACCACCTCCTGCTGTTCTTGTGATGGGATCTCCCCACTGCTGATACACCTCAACACTGAACCACCGAATCCTTTGCTATTCAAGTGCCGGTTCCTCACATAGTTCTGTGATGCACCCCAATCCTGACCTGTGTCACTACTAACCTCTCTTCTATCTCTACTCTAGAATGATGCTTAATCAGATGATGAGGTTGTCTGATATAAACAAATTTCCCTCAGGAGAAATCAACTTGAGACCATCCAGACTCATTGCATTAGTGACCTAAATCTGGTGAAGTGTGAATGCAGTCACCTAAGACCACATTTCCACGCCTTTGTTCAGTAAAAATAAATAAACAAACCCTCTAGCGATGTTATAATGTGTTCCCAGCTCATCCTCAAACCCAGCAATCTGTCTTCTTCACAATGAGATATCAGGGAAACTGGTCTCCTAGACTTACTGTTATCTCTACCCCCACATCCACAATATCTGAGCTCTGCCATCTGGATCACAGGGATTGACGTTTGTTTTTCCCAGTGTGTGCTCCACCCCTGCTCATCCCTGAGGCCCCATTCCCACTTGGCTTCTTCCCCTGAGGCCCTGCCCTTGCCCCTCTTCTTTTCACCTCCTTTCCCAAGACCCCCCTGCCCGCTGCTCGCTCCTCTCCACCCCCTCTCCCTCACCTCCCGCCAGCTGCTTGCTGATCAACGGCCAGCCCCAGGCCTGCCAAACAGCAGATCAGTGGCCAACCCCAGGGCTCACGGAATAGCTGAGCACCCCCTATTTTTTTTTCTGTGTGTGCTTAAGCCCCACAGCACCCAGGGAGTCAGGGCCTATGATCTGGATCCTTCATTATAATTTACTAACAGGATTCTGTGTTACTTTTAGTTTGTTTTTAAACAAAAAGGGAGGGGGAAACAATTGGCTACAAACAGTTCCCTTCAGTCTCTCTCTAATGCCAAGTCCAGCTGGATCCAGGAATTCCTTTACTGTGCCAGCAAGAAAGCATTGACCCAAACAAGGAATCCAGAACTTGGGCTACAGTCCTTGCCAGGGATCAGCAAGTGGCCAGAGAGACCATGCTGCTGAGTCATCACTGCTTCATTTGCTACAAGCCTTTTCTGGGGACATGACTGTTGCTACGGTTCCTGGGAGTTGACTGATTGCTCCTTCTATAGTCATGTAACACACACACAAATCAGAGGAATAAGAAACGCCATCTGCTGGGCCCAGCTCAGACCAAGAACACAGTCTGCTGGCCACGAGCAGGCAGTCTCTTTGACTGTGTTGATCCACAGGCAAGGCAGTCATTTAAGGCCCCATGTACGTATTCCAGTATGCAGTTTGCAAGTCTTATGTTTTCTCTCCCCTGTATCTAGCTTTTCTTGTCACCCACTCATTAAGATGTTTCTAAAGGTCAATGATCCAACCAGTGGCTCTTTAGAATGTTTTCTCCTTAAGATTTTTTCCTTTATTCTCACAAATTCCATCCCTTTATTTTCAGATCACTGGAGATCACAGGGTCAGAGACATTAAGAGATGGGAAAGACCTTAGGTCCTATGTAGTCCATTCCCTTGGTGGTGGGGGGGAGGTAATTAATAAATTAGCTCTTCCAGAGCACTTTCCATTTTTTAAGCCCAACACTGACTTAAAACTAATGACGTTATTTTATTGTCTAGGGCTTTGTCAAGTCTAGTTTGAAAGGTCTCAAGCAATGAAGCTTCTCTAACTTCCTTTGGAAGACTATTCTACAATTTCATAGATTTCACAATTATGGATTGTTTATGTTCAGCATAAATCTTCCTTTGCCAAATTTCATCCCACCACTTCTATTACTCCCCAATCCCACTTTAACTGACCTGAACAATTTCTCTCCTTCTTGGGTGTTTACATCCCTCAAATACTTCAGCTATCCTTGTTCTCTGCTCCATAACTGATATTTAACCAAGTAAGATATACTTAGGTCTTTAGATCTCTCCACATCAGATTTAGATTAGGCATGACACTTGTCTTCTTACTTCTCTGTTCTACACCATGAACATCAATGACTCCACATAAACAAATACATAGCTAACAGTTAATAATAAAATTAATAAATCCAGTGCCTAATCTTTTTGTTTCTCTTCTCTGATTTCCTTGTGGAGCATAGCATTTGGCGGGAGGGGTAGCTCATTGGTTTCAGCATTGGCCTGCTAAACCCAGAGTTGAATTCAATCCCTCAGGGGGCCACTTAGGGATCTAGTAGTTGGTCCTGCTAGTGAAGGCAGGGGATTGGACCCAATGACCTTTCACGATCCCTTCCAGTTCTATGAGATAGGTATATCTCCACATATTTATAGAGTTCAGAATCAGACACTGCAAAATTAAGTTTAGGGAGTTTATCAGTTTCCTGTGGATGTGAGATGAATCTGCCAAAACGAGTTCTCTCAGGAGATTTAGGCCACAAGGAAGGGACACTATGGGTCAAGCTTTTTTGCTCCTCAGAAAAAGAGGTTTGCATCTGAGTAGTTTCTTTTCTCACTAGAGAACAGACACGGTAGCTGGTCTTCCCACAAAGGTCTTTTAAGTATTCAGTATGGACACCACCACCCACAAATCCAATCACATTCAAATCAACAGCAAAATAATTCTCTCTGTCCCATGAGGTCTGTGATATGGATCAGCTTCCTGAAGGAAGTGATAGAAACCACATTGTGCAAAGCTCTGGAGAATATACATTAGGAGACCATCCAGCACTGACTCCCAAGGGGATGGACTAAATAGAATTTTTCCAGTTTCAACTTCTAGGATTCCCTGTGAATTGTGGAGAATTGAGAACAACACACTACAGACACACAGGTTTTCCTGATTACTTACATGTGCAAACTTAGAAGCTACATTTGAGTCCTAATTAGGCTCTAAATTACACTGACAGTGTGCCTACATGTGCAGTTATGGCCTGGCCCACACAGTACTCACATGTAGGAGCAAATTAGTGCTCTCTTAAACATAATTTTTCTCTAAAAACCTCTGCCATAACAGTGGCTAAATCCTACTCTCTTTATCAACCAAGAATGCTTTTACACCACCTCAGAAATTTGCTTTTTATGCTATGAGGAACTGGTAATGTATGGTCAGGGACCACAGGTCTCAAACCTGGGCCCATAGGGCTCTTAAGAACTGCTACCCACTAACAATTGCTAGGGCAGAAACTGAACCTAAACAGAGAACTGCAGTTCTGGAACCTGATTGGCAGAATGCTGGGGTTTCAGATTGGTCCATAGCTTCTATATAAACCCAGCACAAGACAGGAACAAGAAGTTGTCTATGTAACATGGATTCACCTTGCACTCAACTGTGTGCATTGTGCTTCCCGCACCCCAGGCTTGATATCCTTGTATCCCAAACTGACCTGATTCTGGTCATCGATCTGTGATTCTGCTTCTGATCTCCTGGTAACCTGACCCTGCCTGCCTCCTGACTCTCGGGTTGCCCTATGACCTGTCTCGGACTCTGATCTCCCAGTATCTGACCTGGCCTGACTCTTGCTTTAACTCCTAGATCAGACCACCCATGTCATTTAGGCCCCAGGAGGGGTCCTGATGCCAGCAGAGTGGATCTGGCTAACCCTTCAGGAGCACCACATGCATTCAAGTGGGCCACCCACCTTCAGGCGGACAACTAAGCCCTGCAGGCCTGTGTCATCCAGCTGATTTCAGAGAACCAGCTATGGCAGGAACAAATCATGCAGTTGTGTACCACAATCCACACACAGCTTATGCAGCCCTGTTCCCTGATACAACTGCTGGACTGCTTTGATGGTAATTGCCAGTGATTCTGGGGTTTCATAAACCAGTGTTGCCTCCTGTTCATGATGTACTCTCAGTCTTCTACTACTGATCATGCAAAGGTAAGCCTGGCCATCAGCCTGCTCTCTAGGGAAGCATTAAACTGTGCCTCCCCGCTCTTGGAATTCGACAGCCCAGTTCTATTGAACTGGGACCCATATTGGTATTATTTGACAACCCACACTGAACTAACTTGAACAGCGGAGGCTGCCCTAAGGAAGCTTCAGTGGGGGCAGGGCACTGTAGCTTCCTATGCTGAGCAATTCTGCCTCACAGCCAATACAGACTGGAATGAAGCAGCACAGGTGGGCCATTTATGATGGGGCCTCCAAGAAGAAATTAAAGACAAACTATGCTGGGTACAGATTCCCTTGAGCCTGGATACCCTCATGAATCTTGCCATCTATATGGACAACTGGTCACAGGAGTGAAGAGAGTTAAAAATGGGGTCTGTCAACTCTCCAATCTAGGTACTGTGACCTTTTCACCACTGCTTCCCACCGAGCCAGTGCAGGTGGATGCGGGCCGTCAATGGCTCACTCCACAGAAAAGAAGTGACAAAGCCAACACCATCTCTGTTTCTACTGCAGTGAGTTGGGTCTCTCCATCTCTGCCTGCCCTGTATGAACTTCAAGGAACCTGGGAAAAGAGCTCCACCACACTTTGGTCTTGATGAAACACATCCAAAGCTCTGCCCAAGGGCTCCCCATTTGCAGGTGCTGGGCCAGTTGCACATACCTGGGGCATCCCTGCAAAATCTCATCCTACCAGCCCTCATTGACTTACATGCACCTGATATCTTCATAGATGCAGCAGCAGCCCAAATCCAGCAGATACCTTTGCGATGCAAGGTCATTCCTGATCTTGTAGAGAGTCTTGGCAGTTCCCCTTTATCTTCTGGTCCAGTAACAGAGGAAAAAACTCCCCTGGAGGCTGTGATTCAGGGGTACTGAGAAGTGTTACGGTTTGATGTGATCCATTCTCCACACTTTCCCCAATCCTTGGTATCTCTCGGCTGACCCTCCACAATTTGGTGGCAAGCACAGGAAATCTGTTTTCTATCAGAGTTTTGTCTCCAGGCTGCGCCAGCATCCAAACCTTGAGAGACTCAGGTGGGATTGACCATCCAGGCAGAACCTTCGGTGACGGGTTGGTTCACAGAAACCCCCTTGGGAGCTGCCACCCGATGTGTCAAGACTACTTCTACCCCTGCCTTCTCTTCCAGCTCGGGGCCCCAGCACCCTGTCCTGCCGAGCCAGACACTCCCGTCTGCTCCAGCAAAGACCAAGGGTCTGAATTACTTGCCTCAAAGCTGCAGGTTTACCTGAAAGCAGCTCACAGAAGTGTTCCTGTCTTTAACACTCAGATGCCCAACTCCCAATGGGGCCTAAACCCAAATACATCCGTTTTACCCTGTATAAAGCTTATACAGGGTAAACTCATAAATTGTTCACTCTCTATAACACTGATAGGGAGATATGCACAGTTGTTTGCTCCCCCAGGTATTAATAAATACTCTGAGTTAATTAATAAGTAAAAAGTGATTTAATTAAATACAGAAAGTAGGATTTAAGTGGTTCCAAGTAGTAATAGACAGAACAAAGTAAATCACCATGCAAAATAAAATAAAATGTGCAAATCTATGTCTAATCAAACTGAATACAGATAATCTCACCCTCAGAGATGTTTCGGTAAGTTTTTTTCCTCAGACTGGACACCTTCCAGGCCTGGGCACAATTATTTCTCCTGGTATAGCTCTTGTTCCAGCTCAGGTGGTAGCTAGAGGATTCTTCATGATGGTTCTTCACCTCCCTTTGTTCTGTTCCAGCCCTTTATATATCTTTTGCATAAGGCGGGAATCCTTTGTCCCTCTCTCGGTTCCCACCCCCTCCTTCTCAATGGAAAGACACCAGGTTAAAGACAGATTCCAGTTCAGGTGACATGATCACATGTCACTGCAAGACTTCATTGCCCATTTGTCACCACACACATATTCAGGAAGACTTACAGGTAAACACAGCCATCTGCAGACAATTGTCCTGGTTAATGGGAGTGATCAAGATTCTAAACCACCATTAATGGCCCACACTTAGCATAATTACAATAGGCCCTCAGAATTATATTTCACATTTCTAGTTTCAGATACAAGAGTGATACATTTATACAAATGGGATGATCACACTCAGTAGATTATAAGCTTTGTAATGATACTTAACAAGAGACCTTTTGCATGAAGCATATTCCAGTTACATTATATTAACTCATTAGCATATTTTTATAAACCCAGATAGACTACAAAGTCACACCTTCCATTTCAGTTACAGCCTGAGCTCCCTTTGAAATACCAAGACCACACTAGTGTTTAAAAAAAGAAGAATGAGGAAACTCTACCTCTGCCTGGGACTTTGACTTCCCAATAGAGCTGAAGCCTGGAGCCAAAATACCATTCGGACCAGTTTATGCCATATCAGAACCTGAACTGGCTGTGGTCTGAGAATACCTCCAGGAGAATTGTATCAGAGGGGTAGTCATGGCTTGCCAATTACAAAACCAGTTTCTCCTCCCTTGGCTTTCACACCTCAACTGCTAGAACAGGGCCTCATCCTCCCTGATTTAACTACCTCATTATCTCTAGCTTGCCTGCATATATATACCTGCCCCTGGAAATTTCCACTACATGCATCTGACGAAGTGGGTATTCACCCATGAAATCTCATGCTCCAAAACATCTGTTAGTCTATAAGGTGCCACAGGATTCTTTGCTGCTTTTCCCGGAGAATTATCCACAAGTCAACCTTGCCTGCTGGCGCACCAGTCCTGCACCTCCACACAGACAGGCCTGCTCGCAAGCTGGACTTCCTGTTTCTTGGCCCTTTTAAGACATTACTACAGGTTAATCCAGTCACTTTTGAACACTAACTACTCTGCTCTCTAAAGCTGCACCTGGTGTTTCATGTATCACTTTTGAAACCCTACACAGAAAACCCTTTCCCTTACTGGACCCAGCCACCTCCCCCTCTGGTACAAGTACAGGGTCATGAAGAATGTGTAGATCATAAGATCTTGGACTCCAAACATAAATGTGACAGGCTCTGGTATCTTGTGGACTGGGAGGAATATGGTCCTAAGGAATACATCTGGAAGCCTGCGGAAAATATACGCACTCCCACATTTGTGTGGGTATTCCATAAAATCACCCCAAAAAGCCTGGTCACACACTGCCTGGAGGACACCCCATTGAGAAGGGGTGATGTCAGGACTGCACGTCTCAAACTCAGGTCTACAAGACTCTTTGGCCAACCTGCTAACAGTTGCTAGGACAGAAGCTGAACCCTGACAGATTACTCCAGTCCTGGAACCTGACTGGCAGAATGCTGGGTGTCCTGATTGGATCACAGATTCTATATAAACCCAGTACAGGAATAGGAAGTTGTCTATGCAACTGGGATCCACCTTGCTCTGGACTGTGTGCCTTGTGCTTCCTGCTCCTGCTTCCATTGCTTGACATCCTGGTATCCTGACCTAGCCTAACTCTGGTTATTGATCCGTGGTTCTGTTCTCAAGTTTGTCGCCTGCTTCTGATCTCCTGGTAACCTGACCCTGCCTGCCTCCTGACACTCGATTCTTGGGTTGCCCTCTGGTCTCTCTTGGACTCTCACCTCCTGGTATCTGACCCAGCCCCGACTCCTGCTTTGGCCACTAGGTCAGAGTATGCATGTCCCGGTCATGACACATATGGGTCACAGGTCACCCACATCCAAGATGCCCTCTGCAGAGAGCAGAAAAACTACAGACTGAATTCCATGCCCTCTCCTCCAGATTTCAGCATATTCATTAAGTAAGACATCTTAGAGGTGATGTAAGAAGATAGTCATCACGTGTGATTCAGGACCATGTCACAGTGGCTGATAAAAGATGCCTGGGGGCACCAAGTGCTGCTGATGAAAGAAACTGTTAACACCACCTTTGAAGAGGGAAACCTACAATCCACCCTAAACCATGCCATAATTCAGCCAATTCTGAAGAAGCTTTCTCTAGACCTGTCAGATCTTACAAACAACCACTTGGTGTCAACCTTCCTATATATAAGCAAAATAACAGAGAAACAAATTAAGAACTGCTTCCAAACACACCTATCCATCACCAAAAATCTGGACACTCCTCAGTAGACTTAAGTGCACAAAGTTAAGCATGTGCTTAAGTATTTAGGGAAACTGTGGACTTAGAGAAGTACTTCTACTCTAAGTTCTGATTAAATAACTATTTCTTGGGGTAGTTTCCTTTTAAATAGCCCTGGCTAGAATTATTAATATTTATTAGTTATATTACAGAGTTTTCTAGAGGCCTGAGTCAGAATTGGGGTGTATTGTATTAGGTACTGTACAAATGTATACGGAAAGATAGTCCTGGCCCCAAAGAGTTTACAACCTAAGAAACAGAGATATCAGCTAGGTTATATAATTAGTTAATCTAATTTAGAATGTCATGACTTTAGGGAAGGGAACATGTCTTCGTTTATGACTTGTACAGCACCAAGCACAATAATGACACTAAATAAAGAAGTAATAGTTCTGCAGAGGCAGATGAAGGTTAGAGAGGAAGCTAGTAGGGCATAGCTGCACCTGCTGCTGGCAAGTTTCCTATCACAGCCAGTCTGAGAGGCAGAGATGTGATGCTTGCCGTTCATGTGTGCTTTCCAGATTCCTGTCATCTAAAGTTGCAGCCACTTAGCCATCACTCTGAGTGGCATGTGTCACAGGGACAGTGAAGATAAAACTGAAGTGTGTGCACTAGAGCTTGCAATAACACAGGAGCAGCAATAACATCTGAAAAAACTGCATTCCAGAATCAAAAAAATATGGATCTGAATCAATTTCAAATGGCCACTCAGTGTGTGACTTATAGTCTTTCCAAATCAGCAGTCACAACTGCCATAATCAGGTACAATACAATATAAAAGAAGCAGAAGAAATCCCTCTTGTCTTGCTTTCTGTCTCTCTCGCACACACACAGATAGTCATCTCACACACAGAGAGAAGCAGATTACATAGATATAGGGATACAGTATATCTGCACACAGAGCCACATGCACTGAAATATTTACCCACAGTTGTGTGTGAACAGAAATACTAATACATACATGCACAGATGCACGACTCATTCATGCACAGAGATACATAAGTACATACATACACAGACTTATATTCATTCACACATGTACAGTCTCTCTCTCTCAGCACTGACACCTACATAAACACACAGATCCATACAGACACAAACACATCAATGCTAAGACACTCATAAACACACACAAAGAGATACTCACACACATAGAGAAACTTTGAAGCCTCTTGTGAATTTCCAGCTTTCAGTTCTATTTTTCTCTCCTTGTTTCCTAAGAACCCAGCCACAACTTCATGGCTGCAACTGTCACTAACTCATATTCCCAGGGAGTCATGTGAGAGGCACAAGTCCTAGCTGTCAAGGAGCAGCAAGCCAGAGGCTTTGCTATTTTGACAACCTCTTTCGAACTCAGATTGTGCACAGTCACAAGTACTGGGACTTTCAGGGCTTTTACTATGGAGTAGAGGTTTTGGGCAGGTGGAAGTTGTGCTTCCTACAGCCAAAGAAGTAGATATTGGTATTAAAGTATGAACAATCTGAATCCCAAATAACTAGAGTGTCTAAAGTGAGACTCCAAAATCCATATTTATACCTCTAAATAGAAGTAGCTTCACTTTCAAAGTGCTGAACACCCACAGCTACCATTGGCTTAGGGAGAGCTACAAAAGGGTAATATACCTGTTATATGATGAGGGTCATTATTCGCTGACTCCAGAGGCTACTGTAAAAATGGTCAGAAAATTTACTCTGTAAAAATGCTCCTGTGTTCCTGTCTTACTCAACACACAGTAACTGTTCCATGTGTGTCTCCAAGTCACACTTGCTGCCTTTACTGACCCAAACAACTGCTAACTCTGAAGTAAGGTGTTGAGGCCTATATATCCGTCTTTCCGTGATTTTGCCTAGGATCGATGTCAGGTTAACCAGCCGAGTATTTCAGTTCATTCCATGTGCCCTTTTTAAATATTGGCACAATGTTTGATTTTTTCCAGTTCTCCGGAACTTCCCAGTGTTCCAAGATTTGTTAAAAATCAACATTAGTGATTCAGAGAGCTCCTTGGTCAATTCTTTTAATACTCATGGGTGCAAGCCATTCTGCTGATAAATACCCACCATTCCTGAAAGTGCCCATGGTAAATAAACATTTTTACTCAAATGATTAGGCCATGTTGGCTCCAAATATGTCATTATCTGTGCTCCTCATGATTTGCATCCCAGCACCTGCTAATTTTATCCCATAAATTATCTCAGACACATCAAAAATTATCCTATCTAAGATATCTATTGCCAGACACCTTATGGCATGTCTACACTGCAAAGAAATACCTGCAGCATCAAATCTCAGAGCCCTGGGAAGTTGTCTTGGTTTCAGACTGCATGGATAAAAATAGCGGTGTAGATGTTCAGTAAACATGAAGTCAGGTTGGAAGCAAGTAGCCATGTGGCTGGAGCAATCCACAGGGTTTAATGAAGTTCCATCGGTTAACCTGAAGTCAGCATCACACTGCGAATGGAACACTTTCCTGCTGCAGCTGTTGTCCCCATAACAAACTCCATAGCCTGCTACAACATGTCATCTCATAGCAGCATCTCATCATGTGGCAGGAGACAAGCACAATGAGTGGCCATGCTATCCAACTGAACTTTACCCTCATTGTCTCTCCTCATCATAGGTAAGAAATACGAAGGGATGGAAATACCCCAAACTGCCATTTCCCACCTCAACATGTCAGCCCTTAATGGCCATTAGGACTTGGAAACAAAAGTCTCCCCAAGGGGCTGCCCTGCTGTTGCATCCAGAGTGTAAGCACTGAAGAATATTCTGTGTTTGTACGGCACACTAGGGCCTGTGTCTGGGGCTCCTTGGTGCTACGTATTAGATGTAATTAATAATAATCATACTGCTTTGTTCTTTGACCTCTAGGCTTCCCTAGGAGCCAAGCGGTCAGGCCTTGTTCAGGCTATTCCACTTGTTCCCTACTCGTAGACCAACTCCAAACTGTGTAGTGAGGCTGTTTTCAGTCTGTCTGCTGGCTTAGTCTCTGCATTACAACTCTGGAACCTGCCATCAGACTGTGTAGTCTCAGTGTTCCTTGGAGCTATTTCTAGGGCATTTAGTCAGCTACTTTTGGCTTGCTTCATCCTCTAGAGATTAATACTCTACCTTCCCTATCTATCGTGGATGCTCTTCTCTTGGCCACAAAACCTTTTCAGCAGTGGGCCCGCCTTCACAATACCTATGCTCTCCACACTCCTATACCACAATACTGTCTTGCTGCACCAGGACCTGTTTCCAAGGCAGATCCATATATATATTCCCCCTAGGGCTGTTGATTAATTGCAGTTAACTCACGCGATTAACTACAAAAAATTAATCACGATTAAAAAAAGTAATCACTATTAATCCATGATATTTGTTTCCTCTGAGATTCCCTACTTGAACCTCCTGAGAAGTTCTGGCTGGCCCTTCAGAGAAGTTCCAGGTCTCTAGTCAGTCCCCTTGATAGCCCCAATTCACATCAACTTCATGAGAGTGTAAGGAGTAGGAACTGGGAGGAACAAATAACCTCAGAACCACCATATGGGGGAATCAGGACAGTCAAGAGATTAAAAAAATTAATCGCGATTAATCGTGCTGTTAAACAATAATAGAATACCATTTATTTAAATATTTTTGGGTGCTTGTACATTTTCAAATATATTGATTTCAATTATAACAGAATACAAAGTGTACAGTGCTCACTTTATATTTATTTTTATTACAAACATTTGCACTGTAAAAACCAAAAGAAATAGTATTTTTCAACTCACATAATACAAGTACTGTAGTGCAGTCTCTTTATCATGAAAGTTGAACTTACAAATGTAGAATTATGTACAAAAAGTAACTGCATTCACAAATAAAACAATGTAAAACTTTAGAGTCTACAAGTCCACTCAGTCCTATTTCTTGTTCAGCCAATTGCTCAGACAAACACGTTTGTTTACATTTGCAGGAGATAATGCCACCTGCTTCTGGTTCACAATGGCACCTGAAAGTGAGAACAGGTGTTCACATGGCACTATTGCAGTCAGCGTCGCAAGATATTTACATGCCAGATGCACTAAAGATTGATATGTCCCTTCATGCTTCCATCCAGCATTCCAGAGGGTATTTGTGTATAATTTCTGGATGCACTACCATGGGAAGCAGTTTATCTAGTCCTGGAAATGTCAGTGGGCCGATACTAGGAGGGATATGGTACAAAAGCTATAAGATGCCTCAGATGCCAGTGCAGGAACAAGACAAAAAGGAGGATTAACCTGGTCACCTGGGAGGTCTCTACCCCCAGCTCAGAGCTCTTCTGTTGCCCGAGGATGAGACACGGGCTGGTGTATCAGGTAACTACATAGGATATTTTTCCTGCGGAGGTATGACATCATGCCTGGCAGCCTCCCAAGGCACCATATCCAATTACCTGAGTCATCAACAAAGAGAAATTGTCAAGGGATTGTCTCTGAATTCGGCCCCAGTAAACACAAGAGCAGAAAAGGCAAAGAGAAATGACTGACAGCAGAGGAGGGCACACATACACACAGACAGAACACAAGAATTAGAAGAGATACAGGAAGCCCAGATAGATGCAGATATTGGGAAAAACACTGATTTGCTCTTTTCACACGTACATGCTTTTGTCCACACAATCTCACACATGTCTGTTCACACTCCTACACGTGTATGCTCACAAACACCTATTTTCACATAGCGCAAAATATATACTCTATCATATGCACACACAAATACACTATAGCAGACATGCACAAACATCAATGCAAACTGAAATCACACACTTGGATGCGTATAACACAGCACCAACACATAAACATGTATGCACCCCAGCACAATGATGATAATATATGTATAACAACTGCTTAATCACATAGTAGCTGTTCTTGTTTACAACATAATGAGGAACCAAAAACATTGAACCAAATTATTCCCTCCACCTTCAGTGTCAGAGGAGACAAAACACTATGGAATCGAGACAGGGGTATCATTCCACCTAGCTACACAATAACCCTCCTGTGGGCATGGAGATCTCTGTGTAAGGAGGAGAGAATGAGTATGGGAGGGGGGTGGGCTGCAGGGAATAAGCATGGTGACCCTACCAGCCCCCTGTGGATTTTATAGCAGAGATATTACTGACTGAATCACTGTGGTGATTAACTTTGGTGCACTACCCTCATCCTATGGAACCTCTCATGAGGAGAGTCCAGGGGTATCAGCCAGTGGGAGAGAGGCAGTGCTAAGGTACAGAAACTCCACATAGACATCGATGGTCTTTGGCAAATCCCCTAAAACTATGATATAGGGGGGCAGGGGAAACCTCCTGCCTATTCCAGGTGTGTATATATGAGAGTAAAGTCCCTACTCCAGTAGAACAACACGGAGGAAACCCTATGACGGGAATTTCATAGAGTTCCCAGTCTTCCACATAAGGATTGATCTGGGCTACAGGACAATGGCAGGTCTATTGCTTTTTTGTATGCAGTGTAAACAAATCTTCATTGGAGACCAGACTGAGACCCTTTTCTCTTATGACTCAGCCTGGATTTTAACCTGGGTCTCTACCGCATTTACTTTGTCTTCCTGCCTTTGCAGCGTCAGTTTTCAAAGGCTGAAAAATAGACATTCTTAGCCCTAACCATTCTCTGTCTTGGATTATGCTACCTTTGCAGCTGCAATGTGTTCCTTTCCTGGAAGAACTTGCAAGGAGCACAAGGTTCTTCTGAAGCTGGCATGTGCAACGTTGTTTTCAAAGCCAGGCCTCTGGAGGGTTCCGATAATTACTTCCCCAGAATTCAGTTCTATATCTGAAATTCCCCCAGCACATTGGAGAAATAAAGGTCTGTACTGCCTCATCTGCCAGGCACTGAAGTGACAGCTATAAATAATGCTATGATATAAAGGCCATCATTGGCATAAACAAACAGATGCACACAAAGTCTTTCTGTCTCTCTGCCACACACACATACATACCATTTCACATGCACATGTAGCATAAACGTTTACGTTCACACAAAGAAACAGATATGCACACATAGTCACCACATATAGGAATACAAAGAATTCCACCCCTGGCCCCAAATCACCCACATGCACACACACATCTAGCTGCATGCACATTCAGACCCACACTCCCAGAATTACATTCACAGGTCAATACAGACAGACAAAAACATACACACAAAATTTACAGAGACCGAAACACCCATTCCATAGACAATAGAAATACACACCCATACATAAGCATTGCACTCACACAAAAGCTATTAAGATGTAGATCTGACTTCATTAATCAGTGCTATTTTACAGACCTTATTCCCTGGCTTTCATGGGATATTTAGATGATAAATGAGGCCATTTTGAAACTGGCAAAATGCCACTTCCTCAGAGTGTACTACAGAATGAAATTATGAAATTCTTACATAATATGTAGACCATGCAAGGTGAGGTATAGGCCAGAGTGGACATATGTCTGTGTGACTAAATGTCAGGTTCAGTCTGAGCATATGCATGCATACTGTGTGTGTATCAGCCCCTGAGATCATCTGGGATGCTTGAACTGATTTATCTATCAGGAGGACAGAACACTTAACTCTAGAACTCACTACCTTCCCAGTCTGGGAAATCCTGAAATTGATAAGCTTTGTATTAGGCCCTGAAGGTTATGTGGGTCAGTGAGTTTTCTAGTAATAAAGATATGCTGTCAGCCTGCATGTCTTTTGCTTTATGAATGTAAATGCCAAAGAAATTTAGGAGAAAATCATTATACAAGTATAGTTATCTAACCACACATGTGATGGTGCTATCCCACGATTAAGTGTAGAGCCACATGATAAATTAATTTAACATGTTTGACTTCCTCACCTGCATTCTGCCTACTATAGTTTGGTCACTCAAAAATTATTATTAATGAGTCTGCACCAGAACTACCTCTAACATTTCAAACCACTGAGTAGCTTTGAGCAGGTACTATTTTTTTTTAATTAACATGACAGAGCAATGCTTCTTTGTTTCCACCCAGATATGGAACTTTCCTCTGAACATTACCCTGGCTCAAGGTCCAGATTAGGTAAGATTCAGTCTAGAATCACTAGCAGTTTTAAAATCTGAGGTCTCAGCTCTGCAGAGCTGGAAACAGGGCTTTTATCCCATTGGAAAGCAATCAGTCAACCATTGATGATAGCCAAGGAGAGCTGGTTTTATTTTATGCATTTAATTAACTAAATTTTTAAAAACCTTTTCAGATAATCACCTTCAAGATGTGCAATACCTGACCTATGTAAGTGGCAGTTATCACTGTTCCCATTGTCTATTCTCCCCCATTCCTCTTGTGGTGTTTGTCACACTCACCTGTTGCTTCTTGTTTCAAATTACACTGTAAGCACTTTAGGGCAGGAACTGGGTTTTCCTGTGTGTGTGCAGAGTGCACAGATCCTGATGTGGACACATGGGTGCTGCTATAATAATACAAATTATATACTTAAATCAGAAAATGGAGATTCCCAGTGAAACACAAACTACTTTGATTCCAACTTGGAATGTACCAATACATTGAACATCCAAGTCAAGACATGTTTATGTATTGAAAGGCTATTTTAGCTCATTTTTAGATGTTTAAATATTTTTTTTGTACTGCCCCTCCAAAGATTTTGCAGTTAGGCTCATGATACTAAAGCATTTATGTAGCTTTACAAATAGACATATAACGTGTTTTGAAGCACCTGGAAACATTTCTAAAATAGCTTATCTTTAACATGTGTATCAGAGACAGAATACTTGATAATGTATTGTGATATAAAGATGTTACCAGCACTTTTTTTGGATGATCTGAATGACTCATTGACAAGGGCAGTGTGTGTGAATGTATTTGTATAATAACCTGCAATTGTCAAAAGCAAAACTTGCAACATGTTTGTGAGTAATCCACTGTTCAGTGTATGTTACATATCCCCCCAATGCCCAATCCACAGAGAACACAAGTTTGTTATAGCTCCAGCCACAGTGCTTGAAGGTTAATTCAGCTATTGAGGTTCATATATTTAGCTTTGGAACATGGTTCAATCCCTTGTGTTGGGCAAGATGGTGGCTGTTGCATAAACAAAGCTTTGTCAGGGATTCAAAGGCCTCAGATACTTGGGGACGAGCTTCCTCTGTCCAGAGGAAGTATGTAACTCATTGGTCAATGTGTGTTCCACTCTGTGCACAATCCACAGAGGATACTGGTTTGATTATTTTTGAGCACCTGCTTCTTTAGCTCAGGCTATCTAGATTTATGCTTTTTATTCTGGAGATCACCAGTTCAATCTCTAGTGCAGATCAAGATGGTGGCTGTTACATGTGACTACACATATATACCTATTTATGTAGAGGTTTAGGCCTGGGGTACAGTTATAACCTGTATGTACATATGCAGAGCCTGATTTATGCTTCAGTGAATATATCAGTATGTAAATTGCCTTAAGTTTTTTACTATCTGTATCCAGTAAGGAGTGAAATTTCACAGCTGAATGCCCTGAAAATGGTGTATTATAGACATAGGCGGCAGGTATGTATAATTTTTGCTGGTGCCCAAAATGGTGGTGCCTGCCCCGCCCCCCCCCCACTGTCGCCCTGTAAGCCAATATAAAATGAAGCTACAGTGCGTCAGCACCACAAGATTACAGGGGTCAATTAAAAGTGTAAAGTCAGAAGCAGCACTTGCCTGCTTCAGTATACGGTATTATATTTTGTTGCACTTGTTGTGAAAAAGTGGGAATGTTCTTAATGTTTTCTCTGAATACTGTGTGGGTGCCTCAGTTTCCCCTGCAAGGTGCCAATTGAAGGTGCTGGGGACAAAGAGATCAGAAGAGATCCAGAAGAGACACAAAAGCAAGAGGAGGGAATGTCAGTTTGGAGCTGGCTGGGGAAATAGGGAGAGGCCCAGAACTTGGGTCTAGGCTCCCCACCCTCCAAGATGGACCTGACTGAGGGGTCCTGTTTTCTGTACCTACAAGCTTTGTTTTAGACTGTGATCCTGTCGTCTAATATACCTTCTGTTTTACTGGCTGCCTGAGAGTCACGTCTGACTGCAGAGTTGGGGTGCAGGGACGTCTGGTTGCCCCAGGACCTGCCTGGGCACACTCGCTGCGGAAAGTGCACAGTGTGGAAGGGCATGCTGAATGCTCTGAGGTCAGACCCAGGAAGGTGTAAGCATCTTGCCCTGCAGACAGTATGCTCACAGAGAGGACGCTCCCCCAGAGTCCTGACTGGCTTTGTATGGAGTAGTTCCAAAGCATCCCAGCATCCTCTTCCACAGCATGCGCTTCCCGGAAGTCCAAACAGACACTGACATGCTCTCCTCTGGCCTTTGTCTCTTTTCCAGGCATTAGGAGGCCCCCTGATCTCTTTGTTCACCAACACCTTCAGTTGGCACCTTGCAGGAGAGCAGCCCAGGCCATCAGTTGCCCGAAGATAGGGTTTCGGCCATTCTCTGTGCAGATGGCATCGCACTGGCACTCTAGGGCTCTACAACAATCACACACCCTTATCCCACCATCTAGATCCTTGAGAAATGCGTAGGGGAAACTGAGGCACCCACACAGTAGTCAGAGAAAACATTAAGAACATTCCCACTTTGTAACACCTGTATACTTTAAAGGGTGTAAAATAATCAAGTATTGTGCTAAACACAATGATACTCCAAACTGACCACCAAATTTAAGTTGCATGTTTTCCCCTCAAGTGAGGGCTCTGGGATGGGGCTGGGGATGAGGGGTTCACACTGCAGCAGGGTCCTCAGGGTTGGGGTGCTGGGGGCGCAGGCTCAGGGGTGGGGCAGGGCTGGGGATAAGGAACTTGGGATGCAGACAGGCTGCCCCAGGGCTAGGGCCAGAGAGGACTCTCCCCCCTCCTTACTGGCAGAAGCAAGCTCCAGGGGAGGGACCCCTCCTCCCCCCCACCCGCAGCACACTCACTCTGCACCACAGTCATTGCATATGCTCCTAGGGACTCTCTCAGCTCCAGAAAGCCCACTCGCCTCCCCTATGATGGGTACCAGGCAGGGGGTTGCCATCATGTGTGGCCTCCCAACCCCTGCTGCTGCCACTGGGTGCCGGGGGGGGGGCCGGGGGAGAGAGCTCCCAAGCATGTGTGTGCCTTCTTCCCCCTCCTCTCTCCCTCTTCCCCTCCCCTGGTGCTCCAAGAGGCTGCCTGCCACTGATCTCTATAGCCTTAGGCAAAAGCAGCACAAACAAAAGAGAGAGATACTGGCTGTTTTCTTTCAGGCAGGGAAGCTCCAAGGCAAGGCAGGGGCAGAGGAGAAACCCAGCTCCAACTATTGGTGGACCACAGCCCCTAGCCTTGAATGTTCCTGGTGCTTGAGCATCTTGAGCCCATATAAGCTGCTGCCCCTGATCATAGAATATCAGGGTGGGAAGGAACCTCAGGAGGTCATCTAGTCTAGCCTCCTGCTCAAAGCAAGACCAATCCCCAGACAGATTTTTGCCCCAGATCCCTAAATGGCCCCCCTCAAGGACTGAGCTCACAGCCCTCAGTTTAGCAGGCCAATGCTCAAACCACTAAGCTATCTGTTATATCAAAAAAGGGTCTGGAGTGTCTAACTGGCACTTCTGCTATGAAGTTAGTGGGACAGGAGAAACAATAACAGAGCCATGATCCTCCAGGAACTCTGCCCTGGACCAGCAATGACCAAAACAGGCTCCCCCTCCCCCACTTTTTGGAAAAAGGCTGAGCTAGCAGAGGAGGCTCTTTGTAGAGGGTTTTGGGACTCTCACTGTGTCTAGAATGCTAGTGATCTATTTTTGCAGTTTAGATTATGTAAAAACATGCACCAGCATATGGATTTGCAGCATTACCAGAAATGTGGATCATAAAGCTGTGTGTAGATTGCAGAGCTGGAGCAGAAAATATATAGATAAGAGTTTCCTTTCTGCTTTACACAATCTCCCCTTCTCCTTGCCTATGCCATCCCATCTCCCTCATCTTTTGGATGGTCCTCAGCTGTGCAGAATTCCAGACATGTGGAACTCCCATAAGAAAGTGTCATTTTTGTGTTAAAGATGCATATTGAATTTGACAAACAATGATTTATGACAGGGCAACCGGCACAGGGTGCACTAAGGAATCTCAGCTCCTCGTCACAGCCTGGGGATCTGTTGCATTCCAGTCTCATCTTCTCAGTGCCTCTCGCTCTCACTAGAGCTCTGAGCAGATCAGACTTGACAGATGCAGAGAATTTATCTCTTAGCAGAGAGAGAGAGAAACGGCAAGACAGACAATGCAGGCAGAGTGGGGGAGGTTACTGCAAAGAATTTCTCTCTCTGATCCTTGGCTGGATCAATCTTAATATATTAAATTAATTTTAACTACGCAGGAGACCTAGTGCAACAAAGCAGGGTTGCTCTCCAGCTTGCAAAGGGTCCACTGCCACACCCACAATTTCTTTTATAGTTTTATTTCTCAGACATAGGCAAAAGAAACAAAGTTCTTCAGCTCACCCTGTGCTACAATCCCCAGGGAATTTTTCCTTTTACCTCTCAGGCTCTCGCTGTGCCCTGCCCCCCACAGGGGATACTGGCAGTCCTGCAACCCTTATTTCCTGCAGCTTCCCAGCTCTGACTCACCTAAGGGCTGGTCTACACTACGGGGGGGAATCGATCTTAGATACGCAACTTCAGCTACGTGAATAACGTAGCTGAAGTCAAATATCTAAGATCGGATTACTCACCCGTCCGCGGCTCCCCCTGTCGATTCCGCAACTCCGTTGGGGTTGGTGGAGTTCCGGAATCGATATAAGCACGCTCGGGGATCGATATATCGCGTCTAGATGAGACGTGATATATCGATCCCCGAGCAATCGATTTTAACCCGCTGATGCGGCGGATAGTCTAGACGTAGCCTAAGTCTCTCTCTGTCACTGGGTCTCTTCCTCCTTGCCCAGATGACCCAAATCTGGGTCAGCTGATGCAGCACAGATGCACTAGCCACTGCACCCTAAGCCCAAGCTCTGACTCGGGTTTGAGACCAAGCCCCCTGCAGTTCACTGAGTCTGAGTCAGGTCAGCAAGCACTCAGGATGCAGTCCTAGGACCCTGCTAGGGACTTGAATCATAGCCCAAGTCACACTATGACTCAAGCCCAAGCTCTGTCATTTTGCAATGTGAATGCAGCTCAAACTGCAGACCTGAGTCAGAACGTCTGTGTAGTGCAGTACAGATGAGTTAGCATGGCTGTGTGTCCCGAATCCAGCCATTGTAAGCCTAGGTTTACAATGCAGTGTGGACGCTCAAGTGCAGGCTTGGAAACACTGAGTCTACAAGCCTGGGTCCCTGGATCTGGCTTTACAAAGCCATGTAGCCATACCCTTAAAGGGCTAGTGTCATCTGGGGACACTTCAATTTGAATCCAGTTCCTCAAATGTTCTGCATTGCCACTAGGATGTTCTGGGTTCAGTTCTCAGGCCTTGTTTCCTGTTCTCTGGGCCAGTGTAGGGATGGATGTATGCCATGAGTTGACCTGGAGATCTTGTGATTAATACACTGTACTTCCATGTAGGAGGCCTCAGTTCAGTTTCCCAGTCCAGTCTTCCCCCAGACTGGCAGGGGCCAGGAACACCGTGGAGGCAGCATGCTAAGCCCCTGGAATGGGGAAGGTGCACCCTCTGCTCTCTGACTAACCCAGTAAGAGATACTGTTTGGCTCTCCTCATCAGAAGAAAAGGTTGGCACAACAGAGAGACCGAGTCAGAGGGGTTTGAAGCAGGGAGTGAAACTGCTAGCATATTTGTTTCCTGTGCCCCAAAGCAGGCCACTGCCTTCAGGAGGTGGTAAGGGAGTATTTTGTATTTTCATAAATTGCTAGTGGCCTGTCCCCACTCAGCCTCCTTCCCCAAGGCTCCCCTACTCACGCCTCTCTGGTCCCTTCCCTGAGGGGCCACCCATGCCTCTCTTCTCCCTTCCCTGAGAGCCCCCCCACTGCTCGCACCTCTCTCCACCTCTTCCCTGAGGGGCTTGGCTGCCTGTGCCTCTGTCTATCTGAGGGCGAAGAGGTCTGAGTGGTGGTCAGGAGGAGGAGTATGGGGAAAGTGGCGGAGGAATGTGAGAGGCAGGTGGGCAGGGCCACGAGGGCAACCGGGGCAGGAAGAGGGGTAGCGTGGGTGGGACCATGGGGGGAGAGCGAGACACGGGAGTGGGACCACGGGTGCCCTTACAGCGGTGGTGCTCCAAAGGCAGCAGGCCAGTAGTGCACCTCCATGGGCCACTTGGGAGGACTACCTCCATAGTGTAGCTTGCAGTCAGCACTGAGGGATTGTTGGGCTGTGATCCAGATGCAGCCAGAAAAAGGGACAGTGTAGGCTTTGTAGAATTAGGAAATTCTGGATTCTCTTGCGAGGAAACTGAAGGAGGAAGAGAGGCATGGCTGAGCTACTGCCTGTGAGCAGCACATGGTCACTAGGCTCACTCTCCAGAGGCCTCCATTCCCCACATGTAGCCCTACCTCCAACTTAAGTAAGCTGCTAGCTATCCTAGGTCCTCTCTTCCAAGGGGTCTGTTTTTGCAGTTTTTGGTCAATTTAATATATATTAATGTTTAAAAAGAAGCAACTCAATCCTGCCCTTTAGCCTCACCCTGCTCTTTCATTCTTGCCACCCTTGGCCCTCCCCTCACCCCAGCTGTGAGTGTGCACCTCTTGTCTGCAACACTCCCACTGCTGCAGCACTGGGACCCATACACAACCCTGTCAATATACCTCAGGCTTGCCCTGTGGCCCTGGCCCCACACATCTCAATCAGTGCTCCCCTACTTGGGCCCTGTAGTTCCTGCCATTCCAGTTCTGCCTCCCCAAAAAACCCTGTTGATGCACCTCAGTCTCGCTCTGCAGCACCCGCCACTTGGCCTTCACCTGTAAGCATTCCAAGACCATAAGCCTGACATACGGCATGGGCTGGTTCATCCAGAAATATGGAGTCCTAAACTTGCTTGAGATGCATAGTGATTTTTGGTGAAAATATTGTGGAGTCCATCTTACACATGTGAGGCACAGACAGAGAGCAAGTGAGCCTTGGGGAATTTCTGAGGGGACAGACCCAGCATGTACCAAACCATTGCTGTGAGGACAGCACATGACGTGCAAAAGTTGGGAAGGGTCTGGAGGGAGACACTCCTCTGTTGGTAGGAATGCCAGCATGGGAGTGGGCTGTGGAGCACATGGCTCCTGCAGATGGAACTCATTAGCCTGGAATGTCTGTGATGTGGTCTGGAGCAGTGTACACAAGAGCCATGAATAATCCAGCACTTTTAAAGAAGGGCTGGAGAGGATCCCCTGCCTTCCTCCCGCTCTTTTCCTCTCTCTCCCTCCTTTCACCTCCTATTGTTCCCCTCCCTTGATTCCCCCATATTATTAAAGTAATTTCTTTATTTCACACATTAGTAAGTGAAGTTGTTTCTGTCCGCTCCTCCCCCCACCCACAATGTAATTGATGGAGCAGGGAAATGGCTGGGATCAAAGAGAGGCCTTGTCTAAGCTCACATATTACCTCTAAGTTAAATTCAGCCCTCGGGTAGGTGGACACAAATCTCATCTACTCCATAAGTATAGCAGTCTACACAGGCACCAGTGTCCACATCTGTTCCCTTCTAAGTGGCCCTGCCAGCACTTGAGACCCCAATCCTGGCTTTTTTGTCCTACTAGCTGATTCAGGAGGAGAAAATGGGACACCAACACTGAACTGGGACTCCTAGACTAGGCCAGGGGATAGTTTTCCTTCTCTAAAAAGGACTCCAATATTCTACATCAGTGGTCTCCAACCTTTTTACGCACAAGATTACTTTTTGAATTTAAGTCCAACTCAGGATCTACCCTGCACCTTCCCTGAGGCCCCACCCCTTCCCCGAAGCCCTGCCCTGCTCACTCCTCCCCCGTCCCTCTGTCGCTTGCTCTCCCCCATCCTCACTCACTGGTCTGGGGCAGGGAGGGTTTGGGAGAGGGCGTGAGCTCTGGGCTGGGGCTGAGGGGTTTGGAGTGTGGGAGGGGACTCTGAGCTGAGCCTGGGGCAGGGGATTGGGGTGCAGAAGGGGGTGAAGGGTGCAAGCTGTGGGAGGGAGTTTGGGTGCAGGAGGGGGCTCCAGGCTGGGGCAGAGTGTTGGAGTTTAGAAGAGGGTGCGGGCTTTGGGAGGGAATTTGGGTGCAGGAGGGGGCTCTGGGCTGGGCAGAGTGTTGGGGTGCAGGAGGGGGTATGAGGTGCTGTCTCTGGGAGGGAATTTGGGTGCAGGAGGGGGTTCCGGGCTGGGTAGGGGGTTGGGGTGCCGGAGCGGGTATGGGGTGCTGGCTCCAGGAGGGGGAATAGGGATGAGGGTTGGGGTGCAGGAGGGGTGCAGGCTCCCGCCAGGCAGCACTTACCTTGGTCGGCTCCCAGTCAGTGGCTGGGGTTGTATGTTGTGGGACACGTGGCTGCACACACTGGTCCTGTCTGCAAGCACCACCCATGCACCTCCCATTGGCCGGGAACAGGAAACTGCGGCCAATCGGAGATGTGGGGACAGTGCTTGCAGGCAGGAGCAGTACACGGAGACCCTGCCCCCGCCCCCAACGGCTGCAGGAGCATGCTGGACACTTCTGGGGGTAGCATGGGGCCGGGGCAAGCAGGCAGCCTTAGCCCTGCTGCACCGCCGGACTTTTAGTGGTAGGAGATCGCAATCGACTGTCAGAGGGTCCAGGATCAACCAATCGATCGCGATCTAACGGTTGGTGACCACTGTTCTAGATTATAATCTAAAACACAAAAGTGATAATGAAGCAGTCTGTCCCTTATTACTGTAGAATATTGTATTACCTTTCACTTTGTCTAAACACGAAGAGCAGAGTAAGAAGGAGTAATGGGACTAATGGGAGGCTCTTCCACAGAGATTGTGGTGCGATGGAAATCTCCTTTACCTACCATGTCCCCACAATGTAGCCTCACTGACAACACTGTATGTTACTCCCCATTAGCGACTCCAGTTTCCAGAGAACAAAATCAAAATATATGTTTTTATAAAATTTTCATCCCAGTGATCCCAAAACACTTTACAAACTATATATACAGAGATCCCTTTACCCATTACTGAAATTATTGTTTCTGGGGAGGAAGAGGGAACCTGTTTAATAGTGCACATCAGCACTATCCAGCAGTTTAATTCAGGTAGTGAAGGGGAGCACTGTATCCAACTGAAACTATATGGGGAATTAAGGGAGGCAGAAAGGAAATGATTGAGCTGGAATTTGGATTGCACACCTGAATTAACACCCCAATTCTTGAAAAGCGCTGTAGGGGATCGTTAAGGATGGGGAGAGGACCATGGTTTCTGTTCCTTTAAAAAAGATGGCACATCCAACAGTACAGTGCTGCCTAATGCAGGTGCATTGGGTTCAGTATTCACCACTTCACCTCTTCCTGCAGAACCTGGGCCTAGAATTTCCAATACAAGTATCATCCTGGCCTGACCCTGCTTAGCTTGTGAGCTGTGATGTGATCACAGTCCAAGGCAAACTGGCTGCAGAGCAGAAGGCCTAACTGTATAATTTCCACTTCTGTAGTGTTTTAAATAGTTTCTCATAGACTCATAGACTCTAGGACTGGAAGGGACCTCAAGAGGTCATCGAGTCCAGTCCCCTGCCCTCATGGCAGGACCAAATACTGTCTAGACCATCCCTAATAGACATTTATCTAACCTACTCTTAAATATCTCCAGAGATGGAGATTCCACAACTTCCCTAGGCAATCTATTCCAGTGTTTAACTACCCTGACAGTTAGGAACTTTTTCCTAATGTCCAACCTAAATCTCCCTTGCTGCAGTTTAAGCCCATTGCTTCTTGTTCTATCATTGGAGGCTAAGGTGAACAAGTTTTCTCCCTCCTCCTGATGACACCCTGAATTGTTCTGAATTGTTCCACTTCAGCCAGTCATTGAGGACTATCCCTTTCCTTTCTCCACAGGGGAAGAGAGCTCTAGTCCTTTGCAATGAGGGCTTGTGCTGTCCCCCCTGGGTCTCTGTTGTTGGGATGGATGTCGCCTCTGCAGGACAGTGGATGGGCTATGGTAAGTGCCTGTCGTGACATGTCGCAGGACACTGCACAGCTGGGTGGCAAAATGGCTTTTGACAGAATATAATATGAACAACAATACCTCAGAAAGCAGATGTCAGGAGGAATAAGCCCTGGCTAGTAGAATCGGTGCATGGTTTAGACAGCAGCCTAATGTCTCTTCCTAAACCCCTCCATGAGGGTGTCTCTGCTAATAGAGCTTCTTCCTGTCAACAGCCCTTCTCAGTTTTTTGAGCAGTAATGAAGCAAAACTGCTTTGGGGAGGAAACACATAGAAGGAAATGGGCAACACTCCAGAGGAGGAGACCTATCCCAATAGAAGAGAGAGAAGTTTGGAGTGCACATAACCAAGAGGGCCATATGGTAACCCAGAAACATAGCTCTTCTAGAAAAAACAGAGCCTAGTCTTTGCTGAGGGCAGTTTGCTCTGTTCATTTTGTAAATCTCTGGGCTATTGCAGAGGCAAGGAGCCAAAAATAGTCTTGTATAATTCCAGTTTACTCCACTGACTTCAATTAATGTGTCCCCTATACACCATGGATCAATCTGGGCCACAAACAGGATGTGGGTTTAAAAAGGGTCTGAGTAATTTTCTGATCAGTAATAATATTTGCAGTTCTGCCTGGGAAGATTGTGACAATCAAATGTGGGTATTCAGAAACCATTGTGATAAGAACCATGTAATAACTTAGAAAGAGAGAAGTTTCATGCTATAGGGTCTTTTCCCACCACGAGAGTCAGGAAGGAGTTCCTGCCCCCCTCCCCCTCATACAGCAGTGCGTAATTGGCCAGGTGGGTTATTAATTTTTCTCACCGTTCTCTGAGGCATCACTGAGTGCAAACTCTCAGGGGCAGCACTTGGTGGATCAGTATTCTGATCCTGTCTGGTAAATGCTGTGTTCATATATTCATAGATTTTAAGGCCAGAAGGGACCATTACGATCATTTACTCTGACCTGCATAACACAGGCCATATTCTTAGTTTAGGTGGGACAGGCCCTATTCGTCTTAATTTTCAGAAGTAATGGTAAAACACATTTCCAGAGAATCCTAGACTATAGCTATGGAAAAGCCATGATAGGCTATCTCATGGGCAACTGTGCAGGATTGTTCCCTTCAAAGTACATTTTCTAGTATATTTTCCAATCCTACTTTCATTTACTCAAGTGATGGAAGCTATACCTCAACCAAATAGATCTTACTAAGCTTTTCCTGATATTTAGTCTAAATTTTCCCTTTCTTCGTTTCATTATTCCTAGTTCTGCCTCTTTTTATTATATGCAGTGTTATTGTAACCATGTCGGTCCCAGGATATTAGAGAGACAAGGTGGGTGAGGTAATATCTTTTACTGGACCAACTTCTGTTTGAAAGCTTGTCTCTCTCATCAGCAGAAGTGGGTCCAATAAAAGATATTACCTCACACACCTTGTCTCTTTTTATTGTGGGAAATAATGAAGTGAATACAAATATTATAACCCTTTAAAGATACTGCCATCTTAGATGAACCAAAGCTGTCATTTTAGATTCCATTCTTGGATGCAGACTCCAGAGCCCTACATGAAGGTTTTTGTGCACTAACTCAGGGCTTCGTAGGGGATGTCTATACACTACAAGAAGCGAGTCTTATCTCAGTGGGGTTGACAGACTCTCACTAACAGGGCCTGAACTAGTGCGCTAAAAATACCTGTGTGGATGTTGCTTTGATATTCATGCTCAGGCTCTGAAGGCCACCCTCCTTCATCCACATTGCTATTTTAGCACATTAGCACGAACTCTGCTAGCACAAGTCTGTCAACCCCAGGCTATGAGACTCACTCCTAGCAGCTGTGTAGACATACACTTACTGTTTCCCAGTTCACTTTACTTTAAGTATCCCTTCATGAATAAAGTCATTAGTGTCCTGTGTCCGTGATGTTCTCCTCCCTGAACATCTTGGTAAAGCAATGCCTGCCAGTTAAATTCAATCCTCTGCCTTTAGAATCTGTTCAGAAGCATCTATCACACTCAGGCATTAGGCCTTAGGCCATTTCCACAGCTAGGAAGCTGCTGCCTCCCACTGGGTACATCAGTGCAAGAGATACTGTCTCCATAGCAACACAAGGCTTTTTGTTTTTCAGAGGAACAGTTAAAAGGATAGAAATAACACATCTGGAGTTGAAGTATCAGTTCCCCACCCCCTCCTGCAGTCTGGAGGAGCCAACCAGACACAATACCATGGCTTTGGCAGACTTAAGACTGAACATATCAAAAGATAGAAAGAGAGGAAATAATATATACGATATACTGACTGCTGGGCTAGGAAGGGTTTATTTATTAGCATGAGTTTGGGGCAACCACATTACTCACAAGTGTCTTTCCTTGTAAAATCTTTAGATGCTTTCAGGTTGTTGTATATATGCCATTTTTGGTACAGAACATTTTATTAGGTCTAATTGTTGTACCCCTCTAACTGTAAATCCTGACAGCCAAATGCTCTTAGTATCACGAGTTCAACTGTACAGGCATTTTCTTAAGTTCTTTAAAAAAAGTCTTTCTAGACATATCATGATGCTAAAGACCAATGTCTGCTGCTTCCAGAGTAAGAAGCAAATGTGGTGTTGCATTCTACTGGAAAAGTGGGAATCCCTCCTTCCCAGTGAGATAAAGCTCTTGTTACAGGGCCATGAGATGTCAGACATTAAAGCTGTTATTGATACAGGACTGAACATTGCCCATCATGGACCTTCGAATCCCTAGCCCTCTGCTTCTTTTCCTTTTCTGGATCCTTCATGGCATCTCTCTTCAGCAACATTCTTACTTGCCTTCTCAGAAGGCCAGGAGAGATTGTAATGTTCTATGTCTTTTTGATTCCGGCTTCCCCAAGCAGCCATTTTAGCAGACAACTTAAAAAGAGCTCAGCTGCTGGCTGGATGTGTCACTCACAGGAAGAGACAGAGGAATCAGGCTCCCTGCCACCAACCTCTAACTTCAGCTGGTGGATGTGGGAAAAAGCAAACGCCAGTCCCAGCCAAGTTAAACTGGCCTGCAAAAGACTTTCATTCCTGAGGAATTTTTGAATTAAATACTGGTTAGAGCCAGCCAGATTCCATTGAAAGTGACTATGTCAATTAGTTTTAAATAACAACAGTCTTTCATGCATATGTTTTTATGTTACTTTCCATTGTATGTTGATTTCCCTTCAGACATGGGGAAATTAAATCTTTTGCTCAACAAATTTTTGTTCCTTTTTCTTTGGCAAACAAATACTTTGTTTCCAGTTGAGCCTGAGACAAAATGACTGGAACTGTTAGTGAACTGCTGCTGCACAGCCAGAAGGAGATGCTCACACCTTGACCTTTTGTAGGTAGGGTGACCAGATGTCCTGATTTTATAGGGACAGCCCCGATTTTGGGGGCGGGTTTCTTATAGAGGTCCTATTACCCCCCACCCCCGTCCCGATTTTTCACACTTGCTGTCTGGTTACCCTATTTGTAGGTCCTGCAAAAGCAGTGCATTTTTTTTTAATCCTGTTTGGTTCTGAATCCTCCACTGCTCATGCTGTACTACTGTTTTGTTAATGTAGCATAGTGCTCCTGCGCTTTGTGTTGAACAGGCTAGTCTTATTTGCACTGATCTCCTTTGTGCAGTTGTATTTTGATCTTGACTCATTCCTGAACCGCCTTCCAAAAGTGCAACTTCAGAATAATTCTTGTATCTCCTACCTGTGTCATTTGATGGGCCAGGAATGAAAGCTAGTCCCTTACCAGCACTCCTGTATGTGCCACACCTCTTTTTACATGGTGTCAGAAGAACTCTGCATTTTTGGTGAAAATGGAGCAACTGAAGCCGCCTGAATTCCTAAGCCTGTAAGAAAACTGGAGAAGGTGACTGCAGCAATTCCAGATTTTCTAGGAAGTGGTACTGAAGAGAAACTGGAGAGGGTGGAATCTTCCACTCTGCTACATTTGGCAACCAGATAAAAGATACCCAGCACGCCTGTGTGGCACAACTCTTGTTACAGTGTGGGTTCACTTTCAGTTATTCCCAGAATTGCAATAAAGCAAGTTAGTAGCCTCAGTCCTTCAGCTATATCTTTAAGCAAGATGCAAAAGGCTGCATAGTCTCAGAACAGGCTGAATCCATTGTCTTTTACACCACCACTGCAATTAATGGCCTTCCTGCACTCAGAGTGGATTTCTTTGAATTAGTGGCATACTACGGTGTAGTTGAAACATTCTGCAGTACTATATCCTTTGGACATAAGGCAATATGCTCTGTGGGTTACATCATAGGACTGAGACCCAGGGCTCCTGGATTATTTTCCATGCTCTGCCACTGATATGATGTGTAACCTTGGGTGAGTTACTTCTCCTTGCTCCTCAGTTTCCCCAAGTATAAGACAGGCATAATAATCCTGAACTTCCAGAGAACTGTAATTCTCTAATATTTGTGAAGTGCATTTGGATTCCTGGAAGGTACTAGTGAAGGACAAAAAAATTATTATCATCATGACTGTGTGATATTGGGGTTGGTAATCCTTAAACAGGAAGCAGCTGATATCCGAGGAGCATGTATAGTTTTGTTTTCCTGTGCTATTAGGTTTCTAAAATAAAGTAATAGGCTTCACTTCACCTAGCCAAATATTCAGCTAGATGGCATTTCTGTTTTTCTGTCTGTAATACAATTTTTGAAGATCACATCCAATCAATTCCAAAATGTCATGGAGTATTCTAGGTATTGGGGGAGGGATAGTGCAGTGGTTTGAGCATTGGCCTGCTAAACCCAAGGTTGTGAGTTCAATCCCTGAGAGGGTCATCTGGGGCAAAATCATACTTGATCCTGCTAGTGAAGGTAGGGGACTAGACTCAATGACCTTTCAGGGTCCCTTCCTGCTTTATGAGATAGGTATATCTCCATTTATTATCAGCAAGAAGAATCCTATTGATTTTTGATGACAACCAGAAACATCTGATTTGCTGATTTGCCTCTGATGGCCCAATCCCACTGAGGAGTTGAGGCAACAGAGGGTGGGGGGTGATTTGCTGTTTTTTGATGCCACTAAGGAGCTTCTGGGAGTTGAGGAAGGGGAAATCAGAAATGCACAGAGTTCTTGGAATGGGAGGAGGAGAGGGCACAAAAATTCCCTGGCATGGGAAGGGAAGAATGAGGGATTCCGGTGTGGGGGATGGGGAAAATGGGGTATACAGAGCCCCTGGCATGGGGGAAGGGTTGGGTGACATACAGGATTAGGGGGATGGGAAGGTGGGACACAATATTATGGGTAGGAGTAGAACTATTTGGAAATTTTCCAACAATATTTTTTCTGTCAGAAAATGCTGACTTATCAAAATGGAAACATTCTGCGGGAAGTGTCATTTTTCACAAAATATTTGCTAGAAACCAGGCAAGCTGCCTGGACTGCTGGCCCACCAACCAACCAGGAGTCCTTGGTGTGTACAATGAGGTCAGCCTTCAGAAGCAATAAAATGTGCAACTCTCTAGTAATACTTGTCACTTACACCTTTTTCCATTCAGAACTTTCCAGAGATCCAGTGTTGCTATTGCTCATGATTTAGTGCAAAACTCATACTATTTACTAGGCCAGGCTGCCTGCAGAAGGACAGAATTATTCCAGTACCAATAATCTCCAGTTCTGAAACCTTTTGCATGTCTTCCACCCAGATCCCTGGCTTTTGAAAAGGCAGCAATTCTGTCCTTTTCCAGGGAGCTACTACTTCTGTGACTGCTTGGCCCTACTGAACTCTTCAGACTGGGTACAACCTATTTTTATTTATTAATTACAGTAGTGCCCAGAGGCCCCCAGTCAGGATTGTGGGCATCTTGTGCTAGACACTGCACAAATGGACAGGAAGGCATGATCTCTTCCTTGAAAGACTTACAATCCAATTTAGGACAAGATGCCACTGATGAGAGTAGCAAATAGTTGGAAGAAGTGGCATTGAAGGTAACAGTTATTGGAATATGTATAAAGTTGTGCACAGTTAGATAGTTTTAAGTCATTTCAGTATAATTATAAGATACAAATAATTACATAAAATAGATATAGGAAATCCCTACTGCCATCCTGGCTAGTCATTATCAGTTGGTAATTGATCCCTGATTCCTGGAGGCCCCCATGGCAGATGTGGATCTTGAGGAAATCTTTGAAGGAGGAGAGGTTTGTGGTAGTGGGTTCATAGACTAGTCAAGGGAGGGGTTTTCATGCTAAAGTGTGGTGTGGGAGAATGCTTGAAGGCATCTGTGAGACAGACTGACAAACAGGCAATCAAGAGCAGTATCCTTACTGAGGTGGGACAGGGCCCAGGGCAATGCACTAAGACAAAAGTGTTTCTCTGCTGGCATAGTTGCTGGCTGGTTTTTTAAATCTGGGAGAGACAAGCTGAGATAGCCAGTTTATATCTCTTTCAGCAGGAAAGTACCTTTAGCTCCTATTATGTTTTCCCTTTTTCTGAACAGGAGGGACACTTTTTGTGATCATTAGAACATAATACCTTTGCAGTGCAGTAGAGATGTCCTTAGCAGATGCCATGGGCCATACCTGGGATGCACAGAAGGTGTATCCGGCTCAGAGAAGAGTCCACAGTTAACACCCTGACTTTTGGGAAAATTACATGCAACATTTAAGGAGCCCAGAGAAAGTTGAGACTAAAGCACCATGAAATATTTGTAACAAAACCTGAAACTACATGATATTTGCATTTGATTCAGGTTCTCTTACATGCTTGAAATTGGGTCAAAGTTCACTGTAAATTCTCTCTCTTTCAGTGAATTTGGGTCTGATTTAGAGTGTTGCATCAAAATCTTGTGCCTTACATAGTTTCGTGTGATTTCAATAAAATTCCAAAAGGAATTTGACCATTTCACATGAGTTCCAGATCTAAAGAAAATGTTTTCGTGGAACCCCTCCACCTGTGAAGAGGACCATTGACATGGGAATAGTTTGTTGGTTTTTTTTTGTTTTTGTTTTGTTTTTGAAGGGGCACTTGGGCAAGACACTGAATTTGCCCCCCCCCCCCAGCTCCGTTGGCCTGACTGGAGCTGACCCCCCCCAAATATAGAAGTCAAGCTATGCCTATGACTACTGAGTTTTACTAAGTTACAGTTGGAGCCTCAGTTTTACACCTCTAACTGTGCAGCACCCAGTTGTACCACACTGGATGCTTGGGGGTTACTACTGACTCAAGAGGGGAGAGTATTCCATACCAAGTCACCCACATTAATTTCAAGCACAGCATCCCCTAGGACCATGTTGGTGCATTGGAGTAGAGATTCACTGGGGAGAGAGCTCACTCATATTGCAATTCTGAAATGTTCTGGGAACATGCACATGCCCATTGCAGGTTTTCTACTGAATTTCAAAAAAATTTAGCATTGACTGTGCTCCTCCAAGGCCATCCAAATTCTTCTGAGTTTTCAGCACTCTTCTGCCAATGTCACCAGGCACACTGAATTGTTCAGTCTCCGTTTTAACCAGAAGTGGGCAACCCAGGTCTCAAAAATAGAACAGCCTCAAATTCAACTGCCAGTATTTACAAATAAAAAATGAATAGTCAGTAAAAAAATTCATGTAGGTCATTAAAATATTGCAGCATTTCTCTGGCATAAATTCCAGACTCCCTGAGCGCTTTCAGTACATAATCTAGATTTACTGCCATTTAGGGGGGGTTGAAATGGTGAATTCTCTAAACTTGACATGTCTGATCGTAAGCATAAATTGTTCAAATCCAGAATTACAATTTTTCAGCCTTTGTGAACACTTTTTACTGTGTGCTCTAGAGATTTAGTGAGCTTTTGTACGTTTGAAGTGTTGTGAAGTAAATTGGAATGCTAGTTAAAAATGTGATGTCACCAGTAAATTACCATCTTTTTTGAGGAGTGCAGAGGAGATCCGGTTGACTTCCTGTCCTGAACCTTCTCCTCAGATGAAAACCAAATCATTTCTTTTTTCAGTTAATCTAGCTCTAGAGAATGATGCCAGACTGAAAACCTTGGAGTCTACGGGCCTGTGTATATATCTAACACCTGCAAAACAAGGACAGTGCAAGTAGCAGTAGGGCAAGTTTCCCATATGCGCTGACTCCCAGCCAGTGCGTTGTTGTTCTCATTCATGCAGATCCCAGCTACTTAGAATACTACAGACACTTGTACACTGGGAACTGGATGGAGACCCTATAACTCATTTCAAGTAAACCAATAATCAGCCATCAAATTTCAGTCACTTCTGCACTAGGCACAGGGCCGGCTTCAGGGGTTTTGCCATCCCAAGCAGCCAAAAAAAAAAAAAAAAAAAAAAAGCCACAATCGCGATCTGCGGCAATTCAGTGGGAGGTCCTTCGCTCCGAGCGGGAGTGAGAGATCGTCCGCCGAATTGCCGCCGAATACCTGAAAGTGCCGCCCTGCTCTGGAGTTGCTGCCCCGAGCACCTGCTTGATAAGTTGGTGCCTGGAGCCGGCCCTGACTAGGCAGATCTGAATTGGTGACAAATATAAATGGTTTCAGATCTATCCCTCCCCTTCCCATGGAACCATTATTGAGATTTAACTAAACTCTGCCATTTTTTCCTCCCACTGTCATAGTCTCTGGGCTTCTATATTCCAGCTGGAACCAGCTGCAGAATTATCAAAACACTATGAGGGAGGGTTTTTTCATGGTATTTCTGACCTGCAGGAAACTGCAAATAATCAGAAATCTCAGGAGAAAACCCAGCCTGCTAAAATATTCTATTCCCAGATAAAAGAGAACTGGAGATGCAACCACTATGTTTTAGATGCTTTTCTGGCCTCTGAACCTCTGAATCACCTGGTATTTGGGCCATCACTAGTTTGATCTAATCACATCTAATTTGTCTGTGGATTTCTAATGCAGCTTTCATTTTAGTATCTAGGAGACAGATTACAAAAATTAGAAGAGACATTGTTGCAGTTCCATTTGTAGCATATTCTCTGTACCCCCTTAGGCACTTTGGGCTGGATTCTCTGGTCTCTGTCTGCCAAGTTCACTGCATGTTACTTATGCAGCAAAAGTGAACTTAAAATGGCTGGTGATTCCCACAGGAAAATTCCTCCTCTGTAGGGGGAATCTCTGCCGGTGTAAGTCTGGCTCAGATGACATTGCTGCCTCCTCTGTGCTCGCTGTCCCCCACCCTAAGCATAAGGAGAGAGGGGGTTGGGCAGATAGAACCGAGAGCTCCAATACACCTGAACTTCCACTGGCGTAAGCTCTATTACAGAGCTTATGCCGCTAGTGTAAACTAATACATTCCCTTTTGCACTAATTTCCATCAAGGGCCGGTGGTCGAGGATCAGAACCACCACCAGCTCCCTTCAGCCAGTGCTTTTCACTAGTGGAGAATCAGAGCTTTTGTCTTTCTGATTAATCATTTTACAGGATGATCATTGGGAAGATGTCTCCAGGTCCTTGAGCAAATGACTTTGTAGGGGGGATATCTGTGTTCAGAGGCATCTTGTTTTGTTCTCTGAAAGTGGTGAGATGTGAGCTCAGCTTGATCTTCTGTGACGGGGACTTCACAGCTGAAGGCCCTCCACTAAGAACCTCCTTCTCCTGGCACCTGAGGTTTTTAACTTTGGGAATAGGGAGGAGAGGCTGTTGGCTTCCCATCCTAAACCTTCTGTTCAAATGAAAATCTTGTTCTTTTTTTTCTTATAAAGTACATCTTCCCTGCAGAGTTAGCCCAGGCTCTTCCTGTGGTGGTGTTTCTAATCCCCATCCTGTCCACACATGAAAACCTCTCACCTGACTTTAGCAGTACTCTTAACCTGGGCTAGCTGGCATTGCTGGGGGGATGGATTAGAGGCTGAGTTCCGCTTTATAGTGAAGATGCAGGATAAATAGCTTGAGTTCTCCAGTACCTTCCCACAATTCCCCCCATATGTCCAGAAAGACGGACACATTCTTCCACAATTCACTTTGTTCTTTGTGATTCAGTAAGCACA
This sequence comes from Gopherus evgoodei, assembly GCF_007399415.2. Classification (NCBI taxonomy): domain Eukaryota; kingdom Metazoa; phylum Chordata; order Testudines; family Testudinidae; genus Gopherus; species Gopherus evgoodei. The sequence goes on from NC_044325.1 coordinate 43,932,633, forward strand.
GTGGGATGTGCCCCCAGAAGTCCTAGCAACATGCAAGGTGAGGGTTGCACCAGCGAGGAAACAGTAACTTGAGTGCGGCTTTGCTGTGGGGCTACACAAACCTAAGCTAGGCTAACATGGGCATTCAGACCCAACTGCTGATCCTCTGAGCTCACTTTGCAGAGAAGACATACCCTTTAGTTAATTCAGCACTGATGAATGATGCCAGACAGAGCATTAAGGGGTGCTGAAACTCTGCCTTGTTTGGGGCTGCATGAGCAATTTGGCAGGAGCTAAGAATCAGCACCCACTTTTTATAACTGGGATCGATTCCAGTTGCTCTTACCTTTAATGCAAAGTCTCTCAGCTCAAGTTGAAATACTGCATGCTGGGATTTGTAGATTCTTCACAAGCCACACCTCCATTTTTAAGGTGAAGTCACTTGTGGGTCTCATATGATGCATTTTGTCCACCCCTGCTTTCCATATCAAAGCAATTGTATAATAAGTAATACATTAATCATGCCAGGGGCTCATGTTTAAATTACAGCAAGAAATAACAAAATGGGAGCTCCTTTTCACACTTGACTAGGAAATATACGATAGGCAAGGATCCTGTGGTGGCCCTGGAAGATGGACTGGAGAAATTAATGGGGCTTTTCCATCTCTAACTTTTATGATAGTCGTAGTTAATCCTTTATATAGCACCATAAATTACATAGCACTTTGCAGACGGGGCCTGCTCCTGCTTGCATTGAATTCCATGGCAAGACTCCCAGGATCGGGCCCCTAGCTAAAGTACATTCGCTGGTCAGAAGAACTTACAATCTAAATTCTTTGACTTTATGAGTCTATGATAAAACTGACTCCTATGTTGTGTTTGTAGGGGGAGGTAGCAGAGAGGAGGAGGGCTGAGATGCAGTTTCCCAACTCCCCCATATCACAGCTGGACTTCTCATCTGTCTCTCCATGGTCTGCTTCTGTATTGCCTGGATGGAGGGTAGGTTTCTTGGGGTTTTGATGCAGTCTGGCTGTATTCCAGCCATCTCCATAGCACTCCCTCCCCTCCCATATGTTCTCCATTAACATAATTCCATCTGCTGAATAAAGAAAGAATAACTCTTCCAGCAGCCCCAGCCCAGAGCCCCTGAGCCAAGGGAATTCATCAGTCAGACTAGTTTCTCCTGAACTCAGAATAGGCCTCATTAATGGGCCAAGAGGGGGTTTTATTTTGCCTTTCAGCTAGCGGCTGCCCTGAGCCAGGAGTGGAATCAAGTTACTGTGTCTGGGAATCTAGGCTATTCCGAGTGAGCTGCTGACTCAGGAGGTTTCCTAGGATTTTCAAGCAGAGCCCAGTCCTGTCAGAGCAAACTGAACCATGGAGTTGTCTTGTTTCCTCCTTGCCCCATGACTGGTACTAAGAAAGATCTGAGGACTGCTGGAATATGCTGGCAATAGAATTAGAGTGAGATTCCTCATCAGGTCCCTTCTTTTGCACAGACAAAAGCCTTTTCAAAATGTCATATCAGTCCTTTGCCCTTTCCTAGCCCCTATCCTTTGAGGATCTCAAAGCACTGCACATTCATAAGTTCCTTCTCACAACTTACATCAGTGTCATTCACTCCATTTTACTGAGATCAGAGAGTGAGGCTTGCCAAAGTCACGCAGCAAGTCAGTAGGGGAGGGATAGCTCAGTGGTTTCAGCATGGGCCTTCTAAACCCAGCATTGTGAGTTCAGTCCTTGAGGGGGCTGTTTAGGGATCTGGGGCAAAAATCTGTCTGAGGATTGGTCCTGCTTTGAGCTGGTAGTTAGACTAGACAATCTCCTGAAGTCAGCACCAGCACTTTAAGCATATGTGTGGGGCAGCAAGCTGTGGGGTACCCTGCTGGTCCCTGCAAGGCTAGCAGTCAGGCAGCCTGTGGCAGTGCACCTGAAGGAGGTCTGCTGGTCCTGTGGATTTAGCAGCCATTCAGGAGCAGGTACGCCAAAGCCAGAGGACCCAGCAGCCTCCTGCTATGCTTAGGGCAGCAAGAAAGCTAGAGCCAACCTTGATATTCTGTGAAAGAAATTAGGAGTTCTTGACTTCTAGTGCTTTACTTTAGCCACAAGACATCCTTCTTCCCTATTGTACAGAGTTGAGGGAGGACCCCTCCTCTACAGAATACTCTTTCTCTGGGCTTCAGGAAGTTGGAAACTGAGCAAATTATGGTGGGATATGACTACCTGCCAACCTGCTCATGGTGATGGCCTCCTTATTGCTGTCATCATCTACTATCCTGACTACTTCAACTTCCACCTTCCACCTTCTCAACACCTGCCTCACATCCCTCCAGTACATTCAAAGTGCAACTAGTAAGATCACCACCCTTGGCCATTACTCTGACCTTGTTACCCTCATCTTTAAATCCCTCCACTGTCTGTCTTTCCCATCACATTAAGTTCAAGCTTCTTATCCTCACTTCAAGGTCATTTACAGCTGTGCCCCTCACTACTTATATGCTGTTGTCTCTTATGACATTGCCCTCCACCCCATCTGTTCTGCCATTTAAGCCACCTTTGACCACCCGTTTTCTTCTTCTATACTGTCTCCGATGCTGTCTCCATGCTTTCCCTGAACTAATGCATATACCCACCCCCTCTCCTCCTTCAGGTTCTTTCCCAAGACTCACCTCTGCAAGGAAATAACCGACCTATGTGGCTAAGTGGAGGAGCAGCTATGGGTAGCTGATATTTATATAATAAAAACAATCTACCTATAGATATTGGCTCAGCTCTTTGGATCCAGCCAAACTTCATTCAGCATAGGAGCCAAGGCTGAGGGCAAGCGAGGCTTACAGCTTTAATTTATGCCATCTTAAGGGCTGCTATAAGGATCATCATTGCTCTGGCCCTGCCCTCTCACACCCTTCACAGAAGTAGCACCAGTGACTGCTGACATATCTAGTTTCCTATGTAACTTTAAGAACTTGTCTCTGTGTCTGCAATAGAATGAAAATTCCCTAAGCAGGCTTAATTTGTTTCTGAGCAATAGCAACAAGAAACCCAGTTCTGGATTCACCCTTTTTCCAGAAACTCTTGAATCAGAAGAGACAAAACAATTGTATTTTGGTGATTTAGCTGGTGGTTGGGGGATGGATGAAAACAGGTGTGCGTGTGGGGAGCAAAGCTCCCCATCTGCTGAAAGCAGAGAGACAGATCCCATTCTGACTTGTGCAGGTGCTGCTCCTTCAGACTTCCCCTTTCTCTCCGTTTGGTGAAATGAGGACTCTTCTGGCAAGGGGCTGTGAAGGTGGAGCAGCATGAGGAGCTGGTGCTTGGATGGGGACTTTTGGGGGCTTTGTATGAGTAGGTATCACCACAAGGTGAAGAAGAGGTGTCTCCTAGCTGGGATTCCCCTATCCACTGCCTCCTTTTCACAAGAAGATCTCTCTCTTGGCCTGCTCCTCTATCCCTCTAAGGAGGCAAAGAGAAAAAGAAGGCAAGCTCACCACCTGTGTCTGTCTCCCTGCCAGGGAAAACGGGAGATCTTGCCCTGGCTCTCCTTCCTCTAGCCAGACATCAGAGGAAATTGAATGGCCCTGTCAATTCCACTTCCCATCCTGGCTCTCCACAATGTGTGTGTAGGTGGGTGGATGGGTGGTTTTTTTGGGGGGGGCGGGGGTAGGGAAGAGAATGGGAAGGGTGTGGCACACAAGGGATGTTTCTCCATACCCTGTCCTCTGCAACCCGTAGCTGTCTTTAGGAACACACACAGCTCCTTCCCTGGCACACATGGATATCACCCCCTAGTAACACATTAATGCAACTGCCTCCTGTAATACACACATGCACTTAATTCCCATACACAAAGACATACACACACACAGATATGCATACACACGTACATACTCATAAACACATATATGATGCTGCATTAGCACGACAATGGCCACCACATATTTTTCTGATTTGGAGGGATCTATAGGGAGAAGGGCTAAGGTCTCCTTCTTACACTGCTCCCCTGGGAACTCCTCTTAAGAGCCTAACTGGCTACAAGTTCATGTGGTATTCCCCCCCACAAACATGACAAAGGCAATTCTGGGGAACGAGCAGCTAGGATTCCCACACACACACATACCTCAACAACTTCATTGGTAACTTTTATTTCCATTGAAATGCAAACACAATGCCTTTCCCCCTGCATTGCCCTTTTCCAAATTATGCTCAGGGAAGAGTTACAGCAATGCCCATTATAGCCCAGATGATGGAACAGAGACAATGGGGAATTAAGAGAGGCCATTATTATTAGGAAGTCCAGCTCCATGGTGGTCTGAATCTGCTAAGAAGATTTTCAGGATTCTACGCTGATAGTGTTATTTTCTCTTTCTGAATCCATTGAATCACCAATTTTAATCTGTATATCCATCCACCATATTTGTAGGGCCCACCATAAACAAGGAGGCACTCCGCCTACAGATTCTATATCAACAGTTAACTAAGACTAATCCCAGAATTGATGTATATGGTTATACTGATAGAGGTAAACAAGAGAAAGTTATATTGGCCTCAGTTCCTCCGGAAATATAGGGGACGTGGGGGGAGTTGAAGGGGGTTGAAAATGGATGGGCGAGACAAGGGAGGAGGAGCATTTATTCAAGAGAGGAGGCCAGAAGATGGGCAGTAAGGGCAAACAAGCTGTTTTATTTCCCAGCACTGAACTGGATGCCCCAAGTTCTATAAGTGCCTCCTGGAGCTGCTTTTGGTTCCTTCCCTTCTGAACAGCATCAAAATGCTGCAAAGCAAAAAGAGGCACTTTCCTTTTGTAGATGAGACATTATTTTTTATCTTGTTTCAGGCAAAACCAACTGTGTTCAAAATCTATGACTGCAGCAGCCACAACACTGGGGGAAGGGAAATCTGGTCCCCCCCGAGCAGTTGTGTCGGAGGTGGACGGGGAGGGCTGCACACTCACATTTCCTTGTTTTCTTTTGGAGCTTCCAATAAGCAGCAGGACTGTTTTTTTTAAACCTATTTCTACAGCCTGAAAGAAGGAATTAAAAAAATGAGTTCTGGAATAGGAACAAGTATGTTCCAAATTACGGAAAAGGAAGTTAAAGGTTCAAGTACTTGAGATCTGACTCCGCCTGTGTCTGTCTCCACCCCCTAGAGAGAAGCTTGCGTTGTGGCTTTTCCACTGTGCAGCAAAACAATGTGACATTGGAACTGGACCGCCCAGTGATCCATGGAAGCACAGAGGTGGTCCTCCTGCAAAGAAACAGCCCTGCAAGGTTCAAGCTTAGTGATCCAGCCTCTGCTCTGTCTCACTGGCAGCCCTAGGCCTCACGCACCCTCTTTGGCTCACAAGCCTGTTGCCTGACTGGATTTTAAGGGGTTTAAAGAAACCTTTTCTCAGTAGAGTTTGTTTTGAGTTGGGCCTTTTTGTTGTGTGTGCATTTGTGTATTTGTGTAGGAGTTTTCCCTGGAATGTGCCAGGGATGTACTTCTAAGAGTAGAGTGCCCTCTGCCGGCTGTAAATGGAAGAACAGCCAACCAATCCCATCCAGAGCTGCTGTGTGAAGTTCGGGGTTGAACAGTATCCTCCTGCACACTCCTAGAGAAAGACACACAATATATTAGGTGTAAACTTTAAACTACATTCAAAGGGGACAGGTGACAAAACACAACAGTTATAAAAAAGGTGACTGTAACTGAGGGTTGGTGAGGGGAAATGGAAAATTACAATAGGGTAATTAGGCACAACAAGTAAACTAAAAGTATGTGGTGGTGAGAATTAGCTCAGCATCTTAGACCTGCATTACGTATGTAAGAAGTATGGGAATAAAGAAGAAGAACTGGAAGTATTAGTATATAAGCTAAATTATTACTTAGTTGACATCACAGAGTCTTCATGGGATAAATCTCATGACTAGAATATTGGTATAGAGGTGTATGCTTTGTTCAGACAAGACAGGCAGAGAAAAAAGGGAGGAGGTGTTACATTGAGCATCAAGAATATATACTCTGAGGTCCAGAAGGACGTGGGAGGCAGACCAACTGAAAGTCTCTGGGTGAAGATAAAAGGGGAGAAAAAGAGGGGTGATGTCATGGTAGGGGTCTACTACAGACCACCAAATCAGGAGGAGGAGATGGATGAGACATTTCTAGAACAAATAAACAAAACACAAGACCTGGTAGTAACGGGGGACTTTAACTACTCAAACATCAGTTGGAATAGTAATACATCAAAACACAAAATGTCCAATAAATTCTTGGAATGTGTTGGAGACAACTTTGATTCAGAAGGTGGAGGAAATAACCAGGGGGAGGAGCCATTTTAGACTTGATTCTGACCAACAAGGAGGAATTGATAGCCAATCTGAAGGTGGAAGGCAATTTTTGTGAAAGTGAGCACAAAATGATAGATTTCATGAATCTAAGGAGAGGAATGATTTAATGAACTGGAAATCAAAGAGAAATCCTATAAAAAGCGAAAATGGAAAGATTGCTAAAGATAAGTACAAAAGACTAGCACGCACATGTATGGACAAAATCAGATGGCTAAGGCACAAGATCAGTTATGCTTTGCAAGGGATATAGAAGGCAGTATAAAAGGTTCTATAAATACATTAGGATCAAGAGAAAGATGAAGGAAAAAGTAGGTCCTCTACTTAGCGGGGAAAGAGAACTAATGATGGATGATATCAAGAATGCTGAGGTGTTTAATGTCTGTTTTGCTTCAGTCTTCATAAAAAGGTTGATTGTGACCAGACAATAAAATGCTAACAACAAGGGAGAACACAAGTCAAAATAGGGAAAGAAAATAAGTTAGATATATTCAAGTTGGCAGGGACATATGAAATTCATCCTAGGGTACGTAAAGAACTAGCTGAAGCAATCTTGGAACCATTAGCACTCATGGAGGACAGCTGAGGTCCCAGAGGACTGGAGAAGAGCAAACATTGTACCTATCTTTAAAAGGGGGAACAAAGAGGACCCAGGGAATTATAGACCAGTCAGCCTAATTTCAGTTTCTGGAAAGACACTGGAACAAATGATTAAACAATCAGTTTGTAAGCACCTCAAGGATAATAGGATTATAACGAACACCCAGCATGAATTTGTCATGAACAAATCATGCCAACCAGCCTAATTTTCTTCTTTGACAGGGTTACTGGTCTAGTGGATAGAGGGAAAGCTGTAGACATGATATATCTGGATTTCGCTAAGGCTTTTAACACAGTCTCACATGATATTCTCATAAGCAAACTATGGAAATGTGGTCTGAATGCATTTACTATAAGGTGGGTGCACAACTGGTTAAAAGACTGTACTCAAAGAGTAGATATCAATGATTAACTGTCAGAATGGGAGGCTGAATCTAGGGAGGTCCCACAGGTTTGTCCTGGGTCTAGTACTAGTCAATATTTTCATTAATGTCTTGAATAATACTTTGGAGAGTATGCTGATAAAAATCTGTGGATGACACCAAACTGGGTGGGGTTGCAAGCACTTTGGAGGACAGGATTGGAATTCAAAACAACCTTGACAAATTGGAGAATTGGTCTAAAATCAACTATATGAAATTCAATAAAGACAAGTAGAAAATACTACAAATCAAATGCACAACTATAAAAAGGGAAATAACTGGTGAGGCAGTAGTACTGCAGAAAAGGATCTGGGGGTTATAGTGAATCACAAATTGAATAAGAGGCAACAATATAAGGCAGTTATAAAAAAAGTCTAACATAATTCTAAGGTGTGTTAACAAGAGTTTTATATGTTAGACACGGAAGATAATTATCCTGCTCTACTTGGCACAGTAAGGACTACTGGGTCCACGTCTGGGCTCCACACTTTAGGAAAGGTGTGAACAAAATGAAGAAGGTTCAGAGAAGAGCAGCAAAAATGGTAAAAGGTTTAGAAAACCTGATATATGAGGAAAGGTTTTAAAAAACTGGGCATGTATAGTTTTGAGAAAAGAAGATTAAATGGGGTCCTGATAACTGTCTTCAAATATGATAAGAGCTCTTATAAAGAGGATGGTGATGAATTGTTCTCCATATCCACTGAAGGTCAAACAAGAAGTGATGGGCTTAATCTGTAGCAAGGGAGATTTAAGTTACATATGAAAAACTTTCTAACTCTAAGAATAGTTAAGCACTGAAACAGGCTTCCAAGGGAGGCTGTGGAATCCCCATCATTGGAGGTTTTTAAGAAAGGTTAGACAAACACCTATCAGGGATGGTCTAGATGTACTTGGGTCCCTCTTATCAGAGGGGCCTGGACTAGATTACCTCTTGTGGTCCCTTCTATCCCTACATTTCTAAGATTCTACATTTGTGGAATGAATCAAAACTAGGACCTGTGTGAAACAGTTCACAAATTGAAGAATCTGAACCAGCTAAACAGTTTCATGGAGCTCTGGGTCTTCGATCTTTGTAGAGAATCCTGATTGCCATAAATTTTGTTCCTATTGGGTAACAACACACATAAGAATTCAGTTGTAAGAAAGAATGGTTATCGTATGTTTTGTTATTGTTAATTTACCAAAAAAAATTACATAACTCCAGAGCGCCCACTAAACTCTCACAATGTACACACACATTTTTGTCTTTCTACAGTTTGTTGTTTTTAAAGTAGAAGGTCCCAAAAATCATGACACTCAAAATGTGAACTTTTTTGGCCAACAATTAGAACTGAAAAAACAATTAAATGATTTTCTTCAAATGCCTCAGAAAATTCAGGCTTTCCTCAGATGTGCTGAAAATTTGGGCAGATACACTGTGTTTTTTATATAAAACAAATAGGTTGAACTTCCATTTTATATGCAAAACAGAACACAGCCTTCACTATGTTCACCCAATGGCACCACCATAACAACATTGCCTTTGTGGTGATTAAAGGGTTTATGGCAGAGGTGGGCAAACTACGGCCCAGGGGCTGCATCCAGCCCCTCAGACATTTTAATCTGGCCCTAGAGCTCCTGCCAGGGAGAGGAGTCTGGGACTTGCCCTGCTCCGGTGCTCGAGCCAGGGAGTGGGGTCAGGGGCTTGCCACACTCTGTGCGTGCCGTGGCTCCACATGGCTCCCGAAAGCAGCTGCATGTCCGGCAGCCGCATGTCCGGCTCCTATGTGTATGTGCAGCCAGGAGGCTCCACACACTGTCCCTGCCCCAAGTGCTGCCCCTGCAGCTCCCATAGGCCAGGAACCAGCCTATGGGAGCTGCAGGGACAGCACCTGCAGAAGGGGCACTGCGCAGAGCTGCCTGGCTGTGCCTTCTCATAGGAGCTGGAGGCAGGACATGCCGCTGCTTCCAGGAGCTGCTTGAGGTAAGCATTGCCCGGAGCCTGCACCCTGACCCCCTCCCATGCCCCAACCCTCTGCCCCAGCCCTGATCCCCCTCCTGCCCTCCAAACCCCTCAGTCCCAGTCTGGAGTACCCTCCTGCACCCCCAACCCCTCATCCCCAGCCCCACCCCAGAGCTTGCATCCCCCGCTAAAGCCCTCACCCGCCCCACCTGCACTCCAAGCCCCTGCTTCAGCCTGCAGCCACCTCCTGCATCCTGAACTCCTCCTTTCTGACCCCACCCCAGAACCCGCACCCACAGCCGGAGCCCTCACCCCCTCCCACACCCGAACTACCAATTTCGTGAGCATTCATGACCCGCCATACAATTCTATACCCTGATGTGGCAGTGGCCCTTGGGCCAAAAAGTTTGCCCACCCCTGGTTTATGGTAATTCCTGAAAGGAACTGATCAGAGTATGGACTAGCTCACCTGATACGACTTTTGAACTACTGAACTTATTTCTTCAAAAATCAAAACTTTCTTCCGTAGCACCCATTTATTTAGTGATACATTCTCAGACACCACAGGTGTATGAGCTATTTCTGCCACAGCTTAGAGGGAAGTCAGAAAATGGTGGTTTCAGTAGGCCAGAACTTTTCCAAATTTGTGCTTTGTCTGAACTTCTCTTTACATTTCTCATCCTGTAGCTAGGGCCTCACTGTTTACACATTCATTCACTCGCATACTTGCCTCTTACTCTCACATATACACTCATTTACATTCAGTACAGGTATTGTCTATCACATATATGCCCCCTCTAGCTCTCTTTTACACACATTTTCTCTGACACATCTGTTTCTTTCTTATTGTTTTTCCCAAATTGTCCATTTAATTAAAAAAATGTTTTTGTTGCATTCTGAGGTCTTATTTTATGGTCATTGGCATTCTCGTGTGGATAGTGATGGGGACACAGCCACGTTTCTTCTGCTCATATTCACACTGCTTTGTATTCTACCATTTACCTTGCCCACCTTTACTTTGTGTTCCTGCACCAGTTTAATGCTGCAAACCTTTCATTAATGCTATTTGCACTGCTGAGGTGGCTCTGTGAAAAGTAACTGACAGAAAGGAGGACTTTGAATAGGTCAGTCACTGCTCCCTCATTTCAGGCCACCTTGCAAGCCAAGCTTGGTCTTTCACACTTACGGTAGCAAGATCAGCCATGGGATGACCGGGACTGCTAGCAGCTGACACCTAGGGCTAGTCTATGCTGTCAACGCTAAAGTGCTGCCGTGGCAGCACTTTAACATGGCTTGTATGGTCATGGCAGATCACTGGGAGAGAGCTATCCCAGTGCACTAAAAAAAACACCTCCACGAGAGGTGTAGCTCAAGGGGGTGTTTTTTTACACCCCTGAGCAAGAAAGTTGCAGCTCTGCAAATTGCCAGTGTAGACAAGCCCCTAGAAAAGTGTTGGTGCCACGGCTAGTTCTCCTTAGAGGATAGGAGAGTCACTGTGGCAATGCTTTTCAGGAAGAAGAGAGCAAAGGAGATCCACAAGGGGATCGGAGGACAAGCTTTGGGCAGGAGATTGTCTGAGAAGGGTCTAATCTCCAAAAAGAACCTACGCTACATGCGCAAAATTCTTGGTGCTAGTATTAGGGGCTACTGACATCAACTCATCTCTCCCAATGGATGGCCAGACATGAGACAGCCCATGGCATCTTCAGACTTTTGATACTGACATGACACCTAGTGGCCAAGACAGGAAACTGTCCCTCTGAATATCATAAAAATTCCTGCAAAACAGGATTGCTCAATTCCAGTAACAAGCAGGACCCGCACTAGGGTTTCTCGTGCCCTAGGCGCACGGCCATTTTGCTGCCCCCTGCGCTGATCCAGCGGCTCCGGTGGAGCTGCCGCAGTCATTCCTGCGGAGGGTCCGCCGGTCCGCAGCTCCCGTGGAGCTGCCGCAGTCATGCCTGCGGGAGGTCCACCGGAGTCGCGTGAGCAGCCGACCGTCCGCAGGCATGACTGTGGCAGCTCCACCGGAGCCGCGGACCAACGGACCTCCGCAGGCACGACTGCGGCAGGTCAACTGGAGCCGCCTGCCGCCCCCCTGGCAAAATGCCGCCCCCCGAATAATCCTGGTGCCCTAGGTGATTGCCTAGGCTGCCTAAACGGTGGCGCCGGCCCTGGTAACAAGTCTGTGTTTCTCAAGACATCAGGAGGCAGGGGCCTGAAGTTTAAGTCTTCCATTCTGGCTATTATTATTATTAGTTTAATGTAGCACCCATGATGTCCTAGTTGCTTTCCATCCATACAAGAATAGATGGTTCCTGCCCCAGAACGCTCACATTTTCAGGCCTGATTGACAGACAGATTTTGAACTGGTCTAACTATTTCAGACAGGAGTGGGATTATTTTTTATCAAAATAGCTATGCCAGTACATCCCTGGTGTGGATGCAGTTATACTGGTATGAAGGTATAAAGGTGCCTCATACCTGTATAGCTTTTTTCCCTTCCCAGGAGATGGGGTGGGGGTGTTCTACTGTTTTAACTATACAGCATAGTTAAAACAACATAATGTATGTATGTAGACAATCCCTAAAGAAGGATAGACAGACACAGACTGAAGTCAGGGATTTTCTCTACAAATCAAGAAGCTTCACTTCAGTCACGTACATGCCAATTGTAAATGCTTCCCCTTTAACTACCTCATTGCTCAAAGCCTCTCACTCTGTGCTATACAACATAGAGTCCTTGCAGAAAGCAGGATTTAGGTATTAATTTGTATGGAAAACATTAGGTCTTTATTTTCAAATTGTTTGTTTTTTAATTTTTGTAAATCTGTAAAAATTTTTGCTCTTGCAAGAAAATAAAAATAACATTCAGATATTACTTGTTATTTATCAAAACATAATGACCATAAAAGCCAAATATCATAACAGATTCAGTAATAAAATCATGATAATCATTTTTCCCAATATTTAATGTAAGTATCATGTACTGCAATCAAGCCAGTGCCTCATTTGTCTTGTTCCATCATCACGATTCTCCTTCTTCACTGGTCTCATTTGTGCCTACTATTCTGGGGGCTCTTACTAGGTGTCTACTGAAATTTTTCTAAAAAAGTCTTGATCCTGTAAATGCTGCTGCCCCGGGACACTCACTGAAGTCTTTGGAAGCCAGGGAGCTCTGAGGCCCAACTTGTTTAACTTTCTTTCTTTGTAAATTCCAATACTAATGGTTGAAATTTCATTGGGTAAAAGGAGAAACAGACTCATTTGTACATATGTTAAGAGAGTACTCAGACTGGTGTATTTTGAACACAGAAATCACATCTAGTCCTTCTAAGGTTTTATTTGTTGTGTACCCATATTTTATATACATTAAGCCTGATTCTCCTCTCATCTACACTGATGTAAATCAGGAGAAACTCCATTAAATTCAGTACATTTACAGAGGAGTAAAACAAATAAAACAAGTTCAAGTAAGAGGACAATTGGGCCCATTATGTGTTTATGTGTATATATAAATTAAAATGTACACGCATATAGATGGGGCTGGGAGGGATAAAGGACTACTGCAAGCTGAAACAGGAGAATGTGAAACAAGCTTTTCCTGAAGAACAACCAACTTGTAACAATTGATGCAAACTCTAACAATGTTAAAGAAAATTAGGCATCTTTTACAGACTTTGTATGCTCAGCTTCATCCAATGCCCTCTGTTCCATCACACGTAAACATCAAGATTGGTTTGATGAAAACGACATAGGGGAACTACTGAAAGAGAAACAGCAGTTACATAAAGCCTATTTAGAAGACAGCACTTCAACATCTAAGAAGCCAGCCTTCAACAACATCAAAAGGCCTGTCCAATGCAACTTAGAAAGATGGAAAACTCATGGCTAAGCAACAAGGCAGATTAAATTCAGTCCTACCCAGACAGGAATGACATTGAAGAACTTCTGTGATGCTCTGAGGACAATCTACGGGCCACGGTCATCAGGAACATCTCAAATACTGAGAGCTGATGTCACCACACTGCTCACTGATAAAGAAAAGATACTACAAAGGTGGGCAGAACACTTTAACCACATCCTCAATCAACAGTCACCTATTAGTGAGACGGCAAATGATTGACCGCCCCAGATTTATATCAACATATCTCGTGCTGATCTCTCAATGCTGATTGAAACTATGAAAATGATTGACCTGCTGTCAAATGGCAAAGCACCTGGAGCAGATGCTATACCAGCTGAAGTCTACAAGGCCAGAGGCTCACACATGGCTCTGAAACTGACTCAATTTTTCCAGTCAATGTGGACTTAAGGAACTATATCCCAGGAGTACAAGGATGCATCCATCGTCCACTTGTACAAGTGGAAAGGCAACAGACAATCCTACAACAGCTATTGCAGCATTTCCCTGTTGTCAGTAGCTGGCAAAATTCTTGACAGAATTCTGCTGAATCACCTTATGCAACCTGCACCAGGAAAGCCTTATGTATAGTCTACTATCACAGTGAATGGCCAAACCCTCCTGGCAGTGGACAAGTTCACCTGCCTCAGCAGTACACCCTCATGTGCAATTCACATCAATGATGAAACCAATGCCAAAATTACCAAAGCAAGTGTGGCCTTTGGCAGACTACGTGCACGTGTTAGAGCATAGAGGCATTAGTCAACAAACAAATCTGAAGGTCTACAAAGACGTATTGCCAACTTTGATGTATGCATGAGAAACCTGTATGGTGTACAGCGACGATGCTATAAAGCTGAATCATTTTCACATGGTCTATCTGAGGAAACTGATGAGGATAAGATGGCAAGACAAGGTCCCAGATACTGAGGTTCTCATATGGGCAGACATTCCAAGCATCCATACTCTGTTGATGAAATCACAGATGAGATGGGCAGGCCATGTCACCAGAATGTCAGATGAGCAACTGCCAAAGAAGATCTTTTATGGTGAGCTAAAGGAGGGAGGCCAAAAGAAATGTTGCAAGGACTTCGTCAAGTTATCCTTGGAGCGGTTCAACACTGATCCAGAGTTTTGGGAAGATCTTGCTCATGATCGTGCTACCTGGCACAGCCTCATCCATGCTGGAGCTACAGTCTGTGACAGGGGTAGGCAATCTATGGCACATGTGCCAAAGGTGGCACGCGAGCTGATTTTCAGTGGCACTCACACTGCCTGGGTCCTGGCACCGGTCCATGGGGCTCTGCATTTTAATTTAATTTTAAATGAAGCTTCTTAAACATTTTAAAAACCTTATCTACTTTACATACAACAATAGTTTAGTTATATATTACAGACTTCTAAAAAGAGACCTTCTAAAATGTTAAAATGTATTACTGGCACGCGAAACCTTAAATTAGAGTGAATAAGTGAAGACTCGGCACAGCACGTCTGAAAGGTTGCCGACCCCTATTCTATGAGCAGAGGAGAACTGCTGAGGCAGAGCAGAAGCATCAGCAGCATAAATCTCACAACAGCAGCACGTCTGCTCTTAACCAAGCAACCCATAGCAGGATCTATTGTTTAATTTGCCAAAGGCAATTCAAAGCTCAAATTGGCTGATCAGCCACTCATGTGTTCACAGAAACCAAACCAACCAGTTATATCATGGTCATCTTCGAATTCTAAGTATGAACAACAACAACAACGAGCCTCTAACTGCCAGAAGCTGGGTCTGGACAACAGGGGATGAATCATTCAATAATCACCCTGTTCTGTTTATTCTCTCTGAAGCATCTGGCACAAGCCACTGCCAGAAGACATGATCCTGGGCTAGATGAACCATTGGTCTGACCCAGTCTGGCCGTTCTAGTGTTCTTTGCAACCACAAGGGCTACAGACCAATTTTCTAATGCCAGTTTAAATTTTGCAGTTTTGTGTCTCCCCTCACAATTAACACATCTTTGGGCCACAGCCTGGGTCTCAGTCCCAAGGTTGAGAAAGAGAACCAACAATCACATCCACTTGAGGTACCCGAAATCACCTAGCATTCAAGGGGAGCACACCCAGGACACTCCTACCCATCCAGCACTCTAACCCAGGGAGCACTGTAACTCAAGGCACTGTCAGGTACAACACCCTAACTAGAGGAGCAAACCCAGGGTACCAACAGCTCACCCAGTACTTGAGATAGTGAAGCATGCTTACCTATTCCATCTAACTTGTTCATCAAAGCATTTACACTGTGCGCATCACTGTGGTATGTGACTGCCTGAACACCAGGTTCACCTTTGTTTTGTCATCACTTCAGCTTCCAGGTGACTGTGAGCTAGAATGTGGAGTCCCCCTGTCCCCTATGGTGCTGGGTATTATTTCCCCTCACCTGAGTGTATGTGAGAGGTGTGAATTTTAGTAGCTTGCACTTGGCTAAGTAGGGCATTTCTGTAGCACAGCACAGATGAACTGCAGTGAAAAGTAGATAGAAGAAAAGGGATGGGTTTGTTACCAGGAAATAAACCACACACATCCCTATGTACTATCACCCTCTGAGACTCCCATCACCACTTCCCTGACCCCTTGTTGGGCTGGTCATTTCCCATCACCTCAGTCTTGTCATTTGGATGACTTAGCACTGTGCCCATGCTTCTGTGGTGATGAGGCAGCATGGCAGTTCCTGGCCAAGTAGTGGGACTCGTGAGCAGAACGTCTGGTCTCCCGTGGCATCACCCTATAAGAAGTGGCATTGTCACTAGACTGGCCCTTGGAGTATGTTCTGGTCTCCCGTGACATCACCCTGTAAGAAGTGGCATTGTTACTAGACTGGGCCTTGGAGTATGTTTCCAGGTCAGAGGTTGCTATGATGTACTGGGAGTGGGTTTGGGCTTCTGAGATGCTGAGGTTGGGCTGGGAGTAAAATTTCACTTCCAGGTCAGAGGTTGACATGCCCCGTGAGGCCGAATGTGGTTCACTCTGGGACAGCTGATGGCTGGAGGGGCCCTTTTGCTCACTGAATGCTGGCTCAGCAGAGTTCTGGCTGCTTGTGGATTCCTCGGTGATGGCTGGTTGGCACCATGAGCTGAGAGAAGTGGTTGGGAAGTGGGCAAGGTCAGACTTGGGCAGTGCCAGAGGCTTCTGGCCAGAACACATCACCAGGGAACTGCGTGATGTGACCATTTCCACGGCAATCTTGAAAGTCTGCAGCACTTACTCACACTTGTGCTTCTCCTTCTTCTGCCGTGACTCTTCCCTCCTTAGCTGCCACCGCTGGTCTCGTACCATCTGCTTCTATGTGTCCACTAGGCTCCTGTGTAGCAAGAGATAGTGAAGGGGGGGGGGCAGAGAAAATGGGAAGAAAACAAAAGGTTATTGTGGTTGTAGACATCCACGTGTTCCCTCAGGGTGCAGAGCTCTATAGTTAAGGGCAACTTGCTGCTCCCTATTGCCTGGGTCCATTCTCTTTTCTGGCCACAGGCAGGAGGCTCTAGATACTGATGAGCCCAAAACACTATCTTGGATTCGTGTTCTCATGCTTTGGCTCCCTTTGAAGCATACACTGTCAAAATCTTGCAGATGCTACTGCCCCCACACATCTGAGAGGGTCAGTGTACTGCAGCCTATGCTCTCTGTGCAGTGCAGTGTGGCGGCACAGGCAAGAGCTGTGGGATTCTGTCTGGACTGGAGCTGGGTGACATTTTTCAGATGAAACTTTTTTTCACCAAAGGCAGACTCCGATCGACCAAAACATTCTGTGAATTTGTATTGAACTGGCTGACTTGTTTCAGTTAAAAAAAAACAACCCAAAAGCCCAAAAATGTTTTTACTTTTTGATTTGAAACAATGTTTTGTTTAAAATGTTTTAAAAATTCCTAGAAATTAAAGAGTAAAATAAATACTTTCTCTGTGATTTCAAATTGTTTATTTTGTGCATTTGAGTGCACTATGGGTACAGTCAGTTTCACTGATTCCCTGTATAGTCAATCAGGGCCTGAGCCTGCAGGCATTTACTGCCAGGCCTAGTGATTACTACTGAGTAGTACCATAGGGCCTGGTTCTCTGCTGCCCTGTATCTATGTAATAATTTACACCTGTGCAAACTGAATGTGAAGTGGGTATAACATACTATTAAATCACCATACTATCATTCTAACACTTCCCCAACTTTGCATTCAGTTTGTATTGGTGTAAGTTACTACATAGATTGTAAACTCTTTGGGTTAGGGACTGTCTTTTTGTTCTGTGTTTGTACAGCACCTAACACAGTGGGGTCCTGGTTCATGACTGGGACTTCCTGGCACTATGATGATGATGATTAGTAATAATAATAATAAAAAGAAGCATAGGGCAACAGAGGATCAGGTCTATTGATTTCAGTGGTCCTACTTATGCTATCTTGCACTAGGCCCGGCAGTAACTGCTTGAAGGATTGGATCCTTACTTAGTCAGTTTGCCTTGTCATTTGAGTGGATCTTTCACATAGCAACAGAGGAGAGAAAAACATTTTCTAAAAATAGAAAAAACGTAAAACTACAAACAGTAGCAAGGGCTGTCAGGGACTGATGTAGTTTCAAGCACTATATCTAACACTCTTTAAAAAGTTTAGTAGGCGGCAAGGTGATGGTTGTAGAAATTACAGAGGCCCAGGACACCATGGTTGGAGTGAATGCAAGATTGTCTTTATTTTCTGTTTACCAAACTCTTAGTTCCTTGTTATATGCCCACTATGTAATAGTGACCTCTCTGAATAGTGGCTATAAACATTCACCTCTAACAAAATAATGGTATTTCTTTACCTTTATCCCACAATTCTAAGTTATACCCGCGTGGAGCACCCTACATAATTCCTCTTTCTCAGCATTTACACCCCACAGTTACTTCTAAACTGTCATCATGACTACCTTAGTCATATCTTAGCCAAACTACCTATTTAGCTTTTAATCTTTCTTCATAAATCAACACCTCCAGCCCCTAATCATGTTTGTTTCTGATTTCCCTCAAGTGTCTCTCTAATATTATTAATTATTTAGTTTGTAGTAGCATCCACCATGTGGCTGGTGCTTTCCAAATACAGAGGAAGTCTTAGTCCCTGTCCTGAAGAGCATATATTCTTGCAAATCAAAGACAAACAAAGGAAGGGAGAAAGGGATACCAAATATAAGCAGAGACATCTGGTGAGATGGGGCTTTCAGATCATTAGCTACAAGCTTGTTGTAACACAAGAACCAGCGGTCACCCAACAAAATTAATAGGCAGCAGGCTAAAAACAAACAAAAGGAAGTACTTTGTCACACAACGCATAATCAGCTTGTAGAACTCATTGTCAGGGCATGTTGTGAAGGCCAAAACTAACTAGGTTTAAAAAAGAATTAGATAAATTCATGGAGGATAGGTCCACCAATGGGTATTAGCCAAGATGGTCAGGGATGCAACGCTCTGGGTGTCCCTTGCCTCTGACTGCTAGAAGGTGGGTGTGGACAACAGGAGATGGATTACTCAGTAATTGCCCTGTTTTGTTCATTCCCTCTGAAGCACCTGGCACTGGCTGCAGTGCGAAGGCACGATACTGGGCTGATGGACCATTGGTCTAATCCAGTATGGCCATTCTTACGTTCTTTTTAATTAAACATTAATTTCCTCTCCACTCATCATCTCTCCACTGTTCAACCACTCAGTGTGCACACACAGAAATCCCTAACTTCAATTCCAGTGTCCTTACATTTCATCTTCCCAGCATTCAACCCATTGCCTCCACATAAAATTTGAGGGGATTATTTAAACTAGGATCTGGGGGAGAGTTGATGGCAGCAGAGAAGCTCTCAGGTCAGACAAAGGCATCTGCTCGGGATAAAGATACCAGTAAGAGAAAGGACAAAATGTATTGGAGGAGAGAGAGATTGAGAACACAGAGGTAAATTCTGGAAAAGTAATAGAATTATGATGATAGTGATCTAATGCTTGGAGATCGTTCTTGTGTTGAGTGTGACTGTTGCCTCAGTTTCCAGCTTCATTTCTTTTAAGAGTTTGCATTGTTGTGAGGAAATACACTTGAGTAACCTTAACTGTAAGTCAATGGAGTTTTTGGATGGGAATTTTGGTGGGGGCAGAAGTTAAGACTTACCAGATAGTAATTGCCAGGATCATTCTTCTTTCTTTTTTTGACAATTGATTCCCCCATAGCTTTTTTCCAATCCTCTAGTACAGCAATTCCCCAGTTGTCCAAAATTTGTTAGCAGCACAGTCAATTTTTAGCAACTCTCCAAACATCCTAAAGTACATTTCATCTGGATATGCTAATCTGTACCTGTTCATATTTTCCAAGATATTACCTGTTTATCATATTTAAAAGTTCTCCATTACTTCTTAGTTATTGTCAGACTGCTTCATTTTTCTTGTTAAAGATTTTAAAAAGCAATTCAGTATCCCAGCAATTTTAGGTCTGTCATGGATTTCATCCCACTCCTGCCTTTCTAGTATATCTCTCCCCCTGGATATATTTGTTTAAACCCTTATTCCTCTTAATCCTTTTGGCAGCATTAAGTGTGGCTGTTCCTCTCTTTAATTCTCCTCCTGCCTTCAACGTCCCTGTATCAAGGCTGCTAAGATCTGTCTGGTGGTGTCTGACCTTGACCACACTTCTCCAGAAAGGGAGCAATAGTAGCATATAACTCCACAGGACTCCCCCATTACAGCCCTCCTTCTCCTTCTCCCTCTCTGCAAATAAGTGCGGCACTCTCAGATTGTGGAGCAAGATGCGCTTGTACGTGGCCTCTCATGGAGCTATATTCTCACCCCTTGGTCAACAGGACTATACTACAACCTTCACAAACTTCTCCCAGACATGTAGGGGAATGTAAACTTTATTTTCTAGATTCAGTAGCCTTGACTATCAAAAGTCCCACATTCCTCTACTTTTCCAAGCCATGGGTCATTTTGTTTTAGCTTCTTTCCAGCACTTATCCTTCCACCTTTCACCAGCTGACCTGCCTCCTGGCTTCTCTCCTAAGGTTCCTCCTCCTCCTCCTCTTCTTTAGGCTTCTGTGCTGGCTGCTTCTCTTTTAAATAACTGATTTCAAAGGTGAAAGAAGAGAAATCAGGATTTAAAACCAGTTTAATGAACCTCCTCCCTCCTCCCTCCTCCTAGATGCCTGAAAGATACTGAGAAGGCCATGAAAACATTGTCTGAGATGGGAGCGACCTGGACATCAAAGTTAGACCTGTCCCATCTCTTGGCTACATGTGTGACAGTAACGCTATGGCACATGAAATAGACCCACCTGGATAGGAATAGATTAACATTTGCAAAACTGGCCCATGTGCTTCAGACCTTAAATGTAGGCTACAATATGAAATATTTAAAATCCATGGTGGTGTTTGAAGGGTGAGAATATTCAGGCAAAATTATCAGAGCTTTGAGATCATCAGTCGCATCTGAGACTGCAAATCTAGGGGCAATTTCCATTCCCAGGACAAGTGACTTGGCCTGCAGCTCCTAACAGCCTTGGAGTGTCTGAGCACTCAGAGTCTCAGAACTTCCACACTACTGCTGTAGGCTAATATTTATTCAAAATTATGGAAGGCACTGAGGTTTGAAAGCAGGTTTGGTGAGAAGTCCGGGACACTTAAGAAGAAGGATCATAGAAGGACGCAAAGAAATAGAGGTCTCAGGATGGAACAGAGGGTCTTAAAATAGAGATTTGCTGCCTTTCTGGAATCTTCTCCTGGGTTTCAGAGTGGAGAGTGATGCTGAGATGATACCTGGAGAGTCCATAACTGTCACACAACATGTGCAGCAGTGAAAATGCCATTCCGCTGTGAGATTCATGCCATTTCACAGCAGGCTTGGGAAACATGAGGGATTTCGTGGTATATGAGAAGAGTGCAGAAAAATATAGAACTTCTGGCCTGGATCAAAAGGGTTACTATGCATACAGCTGGTAATCTCACCTCTAGACTACCAAAAATGCAGTCTGTAACATGTGATATGGATCCCTGAATGATCATGTGCCCTAGCTGTGTCCTCCCCTCCAGAGCGAACTAGTATAGGTTCATTCAGTGTCAATCAGAACTGAGACAAATAAAGAAAAGAAGAAAATGAGAGAGAAAGCAAGTGCAGGAGATGCTTCACTTACCTGTAATCCACCATTCCGGTCCGGTGCCGGTCCAATTTGTGCACCAGTTCTCCAATCTGGGCTCGATCTAGTGGAATTCTTGATTGCTGGTTGGAGAAGGGAGAAAGGAGACTTGTGATTATCTCCCCTTCTGTGGCTCCCAGTGGCTGAAATACAAGTGGTGCCAGACAGCCTGGCTTCTTTGCACACAGAACTTTTTTTACCAGCATGGGAAGCGTTTACTATTTAATAACTAGGTGAATAGCCTGGAGCAATTAGAAAGGGAGGGAAGAATTTCACCAGGTGGCAGTATTCCCTTACCGAGGATTCAAGAAAAAATGCATTTTTTTTGCACCTCTTGTTTGTCAGGTGTAAATAGGATTAACATTGAACTGTGGATGCTTTCTCACAGGCACAATGTTGAACTGATCACCAGTTAGAGCCAAGGAGGGATTTTTCCTCAAGATGTGTCGGCAGGGACTGGAGTGGCTTGGCTTTTTCCCATAGCACTGAGCAGAGATTCTCCATAAAATCCAATAGACATATTCCACACAATTAGTCTCCTTTCATCATCTATGTTTCTTTTAAGTATCCTGGAGGAACCAGGATAGGTGGGAGTTGGAATCCTGGGATTTTACATGGTTAATGTTATTCCAGAATGGATCCATGGCTATTTTGCCATCCACATCAGATATTAGGTCTTGTGGCATTTCCTCTGGGCCTCGTTCAGGGGTAAGTGTTTCTCATGGCACATGTGGAGTTAGCCTAGTGGTGTGAGCTTCCTCTCAGCAGAACTCAACAAGCCCCATCTGGGGGCTTCAGCAATGTGAGCTTCGTCATAACAACACCCTGTCCTGAGAAAATTAGAGGACACTTTCTGAAGCACACCTGCATCATGGCTTTCCGGAATTCTGCCACAGGGATCTTCATACTTCCATTTTTGTCCATATTTCTAAAGAAATCCCAGAGTCTCAACTTGTGCTCATCTAAGTAATTCTAGGAGAAGCAGAGAAACAAAGATAAAACTTCCCTAGGGAGACTATTCTGCAGTCTAGTGTTTCTCTAGGTATTTATACTGTGCTCATTATTGTGGTATCTGAGCATCTAATGGAGCCCTTCATTTTGATTTTCAGGCTAAATTTTCCTTTACTCAGGTTCATCCCATTCTTCCTACCTAGACCTCATTGGAACAACCCTAAATAATTCTTCTGTCTCCTTGTTCTTCATCCTTCAAATATTTATATATAATTCTCAAGACCCCACTCCACAAGTCATTGTTTGATAAAATGATAAATAAATATTTAGTTCTTTGGATCTTTCCTCCAAAGTCAATCCCTTCCTCCAGGTGCCTGATTATTTTTATTGGTCTTCTCTGAACTCTCTACAGTCTGACAATGTCTTACTGGTCCCAAGGAGTCCAGACCTGAATGCAGTATTCCAGGAGAAATGGGCTAGAGTGGCATTGAGAAGTGAAGTCAGGAAAGTAACTGAAGTACTTCTCTGATGGATTGTATTTACTGGGGAACAACCTATCCTATATTCTTAATTACTGAGGGACAATCTACACTCATTACTATATTTGCTTTCCACAAGCTACTTTTAGTATAACTTTTTATGAGTATTTGGAATGCTTGGATATTTAGATGCTAATATTTAAACTATATTGTTAAATTTATCAGCCTTAATTTGGGATATTGCAGATTATGTACCATCTGTATTTTATGACTTTTTAAACCAAACTTTGTACTTTTGGATAATTTAAGCATTATACCCAGATGTATATAAACTCTTTCTTTAACTCATGTATTAGATAATTTTAACATTAGCTTTAATAATTTTTTTTTATTCCTGATGCCATGCAGCGAGGAACTAGCATTTTCTTGCTGTAAGCTGTGGTGCTTCTGCACATGCAACCCAAAACAGCTTTGTCTATTTTTGATATCATATTCTATTGCAAACATATGTCGTCTTTGCTGTTAACTCACATCCCAGGTCTGTGTTGGTCATCAAGATCTGTAGGCGCAGTGAACAGTTCTCTGTGACTCTCACCACCTCTCCCATCTTCAGTGCAACCAGCTATTCCAAGTGCACCCAGGTTGTACACTAGGGCTCCTAACACCTTGTATAGATCCCAGCACACTTATTTAAAGCCACATATACAGTGTCGCAGAGGCTAACTAGCTAATATTCTGCTCAGCCATTAAGGAATGCAGCCAGATTAGTAATAGCAGCCTGATCGTGAAAACTTTTTTTATACAGATCACTTTCTTTTTGTGGATACAGACTCACACGGCTACTACTCTGAAACAGGTTTGATGGTATGACTCTCCTGTCCCAGCAAGGGGGACATCGCCACCTGCTGTCACTTGTAGAAATTACAGGCCTTTGAAAATAACCATATATATAGTTTCTGGCAATATTTGTTAATAAATAATATAATATCTTGTATTTATATAGCTTAATCTTGAAGACTCCAAAAGGGGTCCTATTCAGTTCAACTGGGGTAGTGAGGGTTTTGTGATGATCTGAACTGAGATCCACCAGCATGTTTTAGACAGCATATCCAACACCCATCAGTTGGATAAAGGAGCACTACTGTCAGGTGATTATAGAATAGGACTGGGAATCAGAAGAGCTGGGTTATTATTCTCAACTCTGCCACTGACTTGCTGTGTGAAATTAAGCAAGCCATTTAACTTCCTTGTGCCTCAGTTTTCTCATCTGTAAAACACAGATAATACTGACACATATCTGTAAAGTGCTTTGAAATCCTTGGATTGAAGATGTCATACAAAGTCACAGAATTATTATTACTAATGATTTTTAGTCACTAATGACCTGAGTGAGATTCAAACCATCAGACTAGAGATTAAAAAAAAGTTTTTATCTATTCAGATGTCAGACTCCTGTGAGCCATCCAATCCCCAGCCATGTGTTTCCCCTAAAAAACAGAAAGATTTGCTAAGTAATTCTACATGGAATTAAATGTGTGACTGTGGAATGCTCCATTTCACAATACAAGAGGAGACTGCGTGGCCTCTTCTGAAGGGTCCTATACTGGCTGAATTTTCTGCTGAGAAGAAAGCTCAGCCCTCCCTGCAGTAGCCCAGAGTTTGTGCACTAGGTGTGAAGAGACTATGGAGCCAGTCTGGACTGCTCACCTGAATCAGCTTCATGGGGTCTGGACGCTGTTCAGGCTTCTTGGAGATGAAGCCTCGAACCCCACCATAGATGACATCTAATTCAGGGTGCACCTGACACACCACATCCAGCAGCTTGAGGAAGCTTCCATTCACAAGCACATTCTAATGTAGGGGAAAGAGAACACTACACTCAGCACAGGCATCCCAGCCATATAGTCCAGCCTGC
Organism: Gopherus evgoodei; assembly: GCF_007399415.2. NCBI lineage: Eukaryota > Metazoa > Chordata > Testudines > Testudinidae > Gopherus > Gopherus evgoodei. The sequence goes on from NC_044325.1 coordinate 43,957,316, forward strand.
CTGAGGGTTTAATGAAAGCAAGAAACCTCCTGTATTAATGAACCCCATCTTATCTCAATATTAACTATGCTCCCCATGCCTCATACCTTTTTTCCTCCCCACACTTCACTTTAGTGGATCCCACTGGGGGCCCAAGACTCTTCAGTGCTTCAGCCTCTAAGCATATGTTCCCTTTCTTTATCCTCACCACCTATCACCACTTCTGATACACAAAATTTACTTCAGTTTGACACAAGACAAATGCCTATCAAGCTGAAACACATCTGCCACCTTGCTCAAATAGTTGGTCATCAGAAGATTACTGAGAGATGGTCCCTTCCCCACTTGGTCAACATATGACCTGCTCATTATTGCTTGGCTTTCTGCAGAAAAAAAATTATTAAAACTGTGATCTAAAGTCAAAGGGGTTAGTTTCTCCAATAATGCCTCTTTACAGTCCAACCTACAGGGACAGGGGAATCTGGGAGGGGGTTGAGTTTCACCTGACACCTAGAATTTTCAGTGCTTTTCATAAAACTCTGTTTCGTTATGTATATAGCTGTGCGTGGATACACAAATGTGTATCCAAATCTGATCTGCTATCCACAAAAATGATCTGCAGATATCCACATCCACAGATATTTGCGGGTTTGCAGGGCTCTACAGTGGGGGCCAGGCTGAGGCTCCGAGGCATCCCCCCTGCCTAAGCCCAGTTGGGGAGAGCTGTGTGTGCAGCTGTGGGAAGCCCGCATGGTGTCAGGGACCTTCCGCCTGCCCTCGTCTGGATGGGGAACCTGGGGGATGAGGACACTGCCAGGGACTGCTCTCAGCCCCTCATCCACACTGCAAGCAGGTGGAGAGTCCACCATGGCTCCTCACAACTCCCCGGCTGGGCTTCATGCTGTGGAGCTGCCCAGGGGCTGCTTGGGCCCCCCACCCAGGGCAGGTGGAGGGTCTGCTACAGCTCCCCACAGCTGCCTGCTCTTACTGTGGCTGAGCTGCAGCTCTGAGCCACCCTCCCTTCCTGGCTGGAGCCAGGCCGGGGAGAGCCACATTGGCAGCTGTGGGGAGCTGTGGCAGACCCTCCACCTGCCCTGGGCGGGGGGCCCAAGCAGCCCCCTACCCAGTGTCCTAGCTCTCTGCCCAGGGCAAGTGGAGGGACCCAGGCTCCCCACAGATGCCAGTGTGACTCTCCCTGACCTGGCTCTGGCAGGGAGGGGGGTGGCTCGAAGCCGCAGCCTGGCCACGATAAGAGCCAGGCTGGCAGCTGTTGAGAGCTGCGGCGGAGGCCCAAGCAGCCCCTCACCCAGTGTCCCTGACCTCCAGGCACCCGACCAGGGCAGGTGAAGGATCCATACCATGGTTCCTCACAGTGGCCTGCCTGGCTTTTACCATCAGAGTCTTGTGCGGATACAAAATTTCTATCTGCATTCATGCTGCTATTCGCAGAAATGGTCCATGGATATAAAGTGGATACCCATGGTTTTGCAGGGCTCTAAGTATGTAGTGCTAGCTAAAGGTTACATATTGGCAGTATCTGGAGACTGAGAGTTTGGTTTTCAGAGATGCTGAGCAGCTGCAGTGCTCATTGATTTTGATGGAGTAGTGGGGGCTCAGCATTTCTGAAAATCAAACTTAAGTCAACTATCCCCAGAGCAGGTGTAGCAAGAACAACACTAATACAATATTCTTTCTTAAGGTTTTATAGCTACCTGTAGGGGGTAAACCTTCATATTGATGCAAAAATAGTTATTAATGAAATAATTGGTTTTTTTTATATTAGGTTATTACAAACTTGTCTTTGCCTTTACCGAAATTTTTAAGAGGCACTTAAAATTATTTTCCTACACATTATGCTTGGAGAATATGATTGCTCAAATGCTTGTTAGTTGCTTATTTGATTATATAAAACATCAAGCTAGGTAAGGAGATTCCTGGAGGCCTTGGCTTTCTGTCAGTGTGACAGGCTTCCAAAGCTCAAGGAAAATAACACCATGTTTACTACCCCAAGTGAACCTACCAAGACTCTGAAATTCATCTTGATACCTTCTATTTTGCTTTAGTATTTCATACTATTTTCCTTTATCATATGATTTAGTATTAGTTATTGTCATTCATGTTTTGTATAGAATATTTGATATGTCTTCACTGGCAATTTGTAAATGCTATAAGTGGTAGACTGTGTAAAAGAATGTAAGGAGGATTAATGCTTAGGATGTGTTATCCAGAGATAAACTAAGAAATCAGAAAAATGGGCCTTTTCACCCTTTCCTCTGCAAAGAAAATAACCTCTTGGTTTCAGTCCCACGCAAAGGATTCTAGAAAAAATTCTTGTTGAAAATGATTTCTCTTATAGACATTCTAAAGTCTTAGTTCTCCAAGTGATAAGGAAATATTTATGATTGGGAAACGGCGTGGGCTGAGGGACATACTGGCCGCCACTTCCTGCAGCCCCCATTGGCCTGGAGCAGCGAACCGCGGCCACTGGGAGCTGTGATTGGCTAAACCTGCGGGCACGGTAGGTAAACAAACCACCAGGGGCCTTCCCTGAACAAGCGGTGGTCCTAGTTTTAGAACCACTGCTCTACTATACTGCCCTGGAAGGTCATATTGTAGCATGAGAAGGGAGTTTAGCCTCCAAGGTGAACTCATGCTTTGTCCTCTTTTCTGAGATTGCAGCCAAGATGGTCAATTACTGCTAACTGTGATGGTGATATGGATAACTATCTACCAGGAACTAGATTGAGACCTCGCAACTTCCACTCATGCCATTGAAGAGCTGTTAAATAGTAACTTTTTGTCACTGGTAACTGGAGCTGAACTAATACAGGTAACCCCGAAGACAGAACTCAAAGAGTTCTGAAAAGGTTTAGCGCTAGAATTCAGGTGGCTCCAAAAGGTTCTAATGCATATATTTTGGGACTTTACCAACCCTAACACCATCTTACTGAGATGTTGATCTCTTCTATCTTGGATTTTGGATTCTTCCTGATGGATGTGACAAGCGCAACAGCACCCTCTACAGTTAGGGGATTATGAGACAGCTGTGGTGGGAGACAAATGGAAACAAATTAGGAAGAGAATTTCACTTCCCGGTAATAAGTGTGGGTGTATCTCTTTCCCCCTCAGTTTAGACTTTTGGAGGGTCATGGCCCAACTGTGCCCTTTCAACAAGTTTATCTTCATTATCTGTCCATCTTGTCACCTTCTCATTAAACTCTGCAAAGCCAACTACAGGAATACATTCTGGTCACCTCCTCCTTCTCCTCCTTTGCCTGTCTCTTGCCTAGCACAAAACCAATTGCTCTCCATTTCAGCTTAGGCATCTCATACCAGAGTTTTCCTCGCCCCCTGGCTCAGGGTTTTCCACTCCCTTCCCTTACTCCTAGCACAATTCAGGCTTTGTCTTTACCTTCAAGATTTTGAGATTTCCATTGACCTCTAGCCCCTTGGCCAGTTTCCCAGCCCCTTCATTGTTGATATGGTTGCTGCTGATGTCCAGTTGGACCAGAATGTTGTTGAGTTTGAGAGCTTCTCCAAGGGCCAAAGCCCCTTCATTCCCAAAGCCATTCCATGAGAGGTCAAGTATCTTCAGAGTTCCATTGACCTCCAGAAAGAGAAGAGAAATCACCACTGGCATCACAGCCATTGCAAATCCAGCTGATGCATCAATCTATTCCTCCTGTGAAGCCCCCTTTCATGACTGAGGCAGTGAACCAACTGGGGACTTAAGACCTCTGCCTGCTTCTTCACTGTTGTCTTTGCCAGATAGAATTCTACCTATGTCAGTGGCCTCACAGCAGAACCTAGCAAATGCCAGCTGGGGCTCCAGCAGTGTGAGTTTCCTCACAGATGTGACCTACCAGTGCCAGCCCTGAGCACAGTGATACAAAATTCTTCCCAGCAGTGCTGAATGGGACTGCACTGTGTGAGCTAACCAGGGCCAGCCCACAGCCCACTGGTGTGAACTTCCTCCCAGCACTGATGGTCAGTGCCCTCTAGGACTACATTTGTGTGAGCTACCAAATCCAGCCCAGACTTCAGTGATGTGAGTTTCCTCTCAGCACTGCTCTTATTATTACCAGCGGAAACTCCCCACTAAAGGCTTTCTCTCAGGGGTGCCCTTTATGCTAGAGTGCGTTGTCTTTTACATGCTATTCTGAAAATAGGTGATTATGAAAAGGCCAAGCAGCACCCATGAAGCAGTACACTGGAGAGGGAGGTGCTGTGCCTGAATAGTTTTTCATGAATCATGTTAGCCATTACGTCATCATCAGACAGACTTTGGCTCAGGTATGGGTGATGTTTGAGAGCGTGGGTAGGGAGGTGAATCTGTGCCTCTGCCCAAAGAGTGATCTCTGAAGCAGATTAATCTAAAGTAAACTAAAGCTTGACAGATGAGAAGCCTAGATGAGGGGTCATTGGGAGTATGTGTCATGGGAGAAGACCCCTTTGTCAGAGGAGGGTATGGATGGGAGTATCTGTTGTTTCTCTGTTGCTAGGTTTTGAGTGTTGCCTAAAGTTGACCCCTCGGTAAAATTAGAGGGGCATAGGTTATTGGCAAACACAGGAAGTTGAATGGCTAGTGATGATATAAAAGAACCATTAGCAGAACAAGGGCAAACCAGTGCTTCAGCCAGGACATGCCAACCTTCCAAGCTCAGCTAACAATCAGGGTCAGGTGTATCGCTGTTCAGGAGGGAGGCTTACTCTGAGACCAGTGCCCAATGCCACAGCCCCCTTCATCCGCAAGTGGTTCCAGCTCAGGTTCAGAAACTCCAGTGCTTCATTGTTGGCTGAGGAGGAAGAAAAGAGATGTTAGCTGAAGAAGGAGAATGAACAGAAATGCATTTTAAAAGGCACTAGAGATTCATGTTATTGAAGGAGTGGGGAGACATGAGGTAATCCCAGACACATACCATCAGGGCTGGCTCCAGCATTTTTTGCTGCCCCAAGCGGCAAATACAATGGACCACAAGCGGCAAAAAAAAAAAAAAGTGATTGGCGGCAATTCGGTGGCAGGTCCTTATCTCCAAGAGGGACTGAGGGACTCGCTGCCGAATTGCTGCTGAAGACCTGGACGTGTCACACCTTTCCGTTGGCCGCCCCAAGCACCTGCTTGCTGTGCTGGTGCCTGGAGCCGGCCCTGCACACCATACAATACGTGCTACAAATGAACACAGATAGATAAATAATATGGCTAGACACACATGGTAAGCATGCTCACAGACAGACTCATACAGTCTCTCTCTCAACCACACCAGCACACATTTACAGTTACTACACACTGAGCTGCATACAGATACATGTACAAATACATGCAAATATATTCATACAAAAGACTCTCCATTTCCCCATCTCCCAAGACACTAGACCAGGGGTAGGCAACCTATGGCACGTGTGCCGAAGGAGGCACGCAAGCTGATTTTCAGTGGCACTCACACTGCCTGGGTCCTGGCCACCAGTCCATGGGGCTCTGCATTTTAAGTTAATTTTAAATGAAGCATCTTAAACATTTTAAAAACCTTATCTACTTTACATACAACAATAGTTTAGTTATATATTATAGATATATAGAAAGAAACCTTCTAAAAACATTAAAATGTATTACTGGCATGCAAAACCTTAAATTAGAGTGAATAAATGAAGACTCGGCACAGCACTTCTGAAAGGTTGCCGACCCCTGCACTAGACACAGACTGCAGAAACAGGCTACAGACACTATTAGGGATCTTAAAGGAATAATAACACATCCTATGTTAGAGAAACAACCTGCTGCTGCTACCCTCCGTATTGATTCCACACTGGACAGTACTGCTGCCGTCCCCACTAATAACACCCCCATCACTGATACATGATAGTGATACCAGGGACCACTGCCCCTTCCTCCAGTAGGAATCTGATAGTGGCTTGAGCACCAAATACTCCTCTTGTAAGGTGTGTGTGACAGACTGACAATTTCCTGCAATGTCATGAATGAACTTTATTTATTTAAGTTAAACCTTATTAAATTAGATTCAGTACCTTTGTGGTCCATTGTATTAAATATGCAGCTGTGTATGTGTTAGTGGGGAATTGTCTGTAACTGCTCTAAGGAGACTGACTAATGCCCTCTATGGAAGGGATTAGGAACTTCAAAGGACTTTTTGGAATAATACGGGTAGAGTGGATTTCCTAAGAAGTACCTGGGATTAAGGGGAATGCAAATGACCTACTTGGAATCCACCCTTTTGAGCCCTGTCCAGGGAGGAAAACCCATTGTCTACTAATTACTTGCTCCTGGAAATTCCTGATCAAAGACCCCTGAACTGTATAAAGGGTGGACTAAACATGTTATGAGTGTGTTTGTTCTGAGCTGAAGCTGTGATGAATTTGAAACCACAAGAAAACCCCTGGTGGAGATTGAAGGATTGCTCCTGCCAGAGGCCATGTAAGGGTTGGGGTGATCTCTGATAAAATTATTAGCATGTGTGTAGGTTCTTTTATTGTTTTTAATATTTTATCTGTAATGCTTTGACCTTAAGAATCAAATAGATTTGCTCAGAAAGAACTGTATGGTAACTTGTAGCTGTGAGCAGTCACACCGTTAATCATCTCTGAAGAGAAATCAAGCAAGCGTGCTTGGGCAGCCTGTTTGCACCCAGAAGTAGCTCAGTCAGAATGGAGTGAGATACAGGAAAGACAACAGTTGGGGAGCTAGAGGCCTGGGAGAGGATGCCCTTGTTGGCCTACTGAGGGGAAATACAGGTGCAGTTGCCCTGAGCTGTGACAGTGTGTAGTGGAGCTCTCCGAGTTGGTAGCTGGTCCTGTGAGGCCCAAGAGTGCTCTGTACAAGGGGAGAGCATGAAATAGCTTATGCTCCAGATGCTTTTTGGAGCAGGGCAGGCCCAGCAACATTCTGAGGGCTATCAACCTGATCAGAAAAGCAGAGATGCCACTGAAGAGCAGCTTAAGTTCCAGAGCCCAGATTCCTCCACCAAACAATTGCTAAGAGACCAAGAAAAAAGGGTTGCTACAGGTCCATCAACAACATGAACTGACTTGCAGAAGGTGAAACCTGCCTCTGTTTTAACTTTAGCCAGAGTCTCCGTGCTCACCAGAGAATCTGAAGAGCAGAGAATATGTTGGTGATGCAGGGTACGACTCCACTTCGAGCTGGAGGTGTAATTTTCAGATCGAGGAGGCAGAAGAACACAGTTTCTCTGGCTTATGCAAAGAACATGTTACACTGGATAGGTGAGGGAAGGGAGATGGTTAATACTAGTGGACGCTCACTTTCTGTAACAGATGGGTGGGATTCTCCCTCCTGCACACACACAAAAGCAAGACACACTCTGCCTGCAGCTGATTAGCTATCAAATAGAAATTCAACCCTTTGTGTCAGATATACACAGCTGTATGTGTGCCTGTGCCAGTCCAGCTGCAAAGCATGGCACATGGTAGCAATTTTACTCAGGTAGGATGTGTGTGAATCCTTTAGTGCTGTGTGTGAATCCACTAGTGAGAGAGGAGTCCTGCTACAGTATTGGGAAATGACCTCTGATTGGGGTGAGAAGCTTGCTGCTAACAGTTCCTGTCTGATTTTATGATGATTCTCCATGGACAGCAGTTTGGATCCCAGCAGCTGGCAGGTTTATCCAACTTAAAAAAAATCTATAAAAATGGTTTTGCAAAGATCTTTTCATTTTGTGCCTCAATGGAGCTGGAAGGAAGGACATTTATTTCCATGGGAGAGCTGGGCTCAGACACAGGCTCTGCTTGCTTTGTGAGGGCTCCTGTTTATCTTTAGACCCCATTTTCCCACTGGATTAACTAAGGTGCAAACACAGTCCCTTCTCACTCATCACAGGATTGAATTTATTGGTCTTCTAAAGACCTGAGCTGATCCTAATAGTAAATCCATGATGTTGGAAACACTGAATCAGGAAAATGAAAGTGTTATTTGGACCAAAGAAAGGATTTTGGTATAGTTTAAGGGAGCACTGTGTGGTTAAAAAGCATACATTTGCTGCCAAGGGGCCACTGTGACAGACAGGCAGAAATGCTAAGAGAAAGAGAGAGATTTGTAAAGATCTTTCCCTGTGACACTATTAGCACTTGAGATTTGGATTTTGGCAGATTGAGAAGTCTCAGCCCCAAGGATGTTGAGAGAGCAGGGCCGGCTCCAGGCACCAGTTAAGGAAGCAGGTCTTTGGGGCGTCCAATACAAAGGGGCGGCTGTCCATCTGCTCTTGGGGCAGCATGTCTGGGTCTTCTGCTGGAATTTAGTGGGGAGTCTCTCAGTCCCTCTCTTCCTCTTTCAGCTGCCAGTAAAGTGATGCCAAAGAGAAGAGAGGGAGTGAAGGACCCGCTGCCGAACTGCCGCCAAAGAATGGAGCGGCGCGATTGAGCTGCTGCCGACTAAAGTGCTGCCGATTGGCTTTTTTTTTTTTTTTTTTGCCACTTGAGGCAGCAGAAAACCTGGAGCCGGCCCTGTGAGAGAGTCACCCAAAGTAATATGGAATTAAGGGTGAATCAGTGGCTCAGCCAGGAGGGTTAAAGCCCTAACTCCCAGTCCTTTACAGTAGCCATCAGGCCCCACAGCCTTCTTGCTGTAAAATGTAAGAAAAGTGGTGGATTCACTTCTGCATCAGGGCTGGCCCCCAGAGGTCTCTAAGGGAAAGGATGCCTGTACTGACTGCCCAGCTGGCTCTGTGGAAGTAATGAGTGGTGTTACCTAACATCTGTCCCAGATGCTCTCCTCCCTTCTCAGAGAACTCATTGTGGCTGAGGTCCAGCTCCTTCACTCGGTAATTGCCCTATGGAGAGACATAATGCAGAGAGAATCAGATCTTCCATCCAGCTGCAGTCAGCTGCCATCCTAAGACCCCAGAAGAAAATGAAATATAGGCTCTCAGCTATTCAAGTGCACAGCAGTTTGTCAGCACGGAGATAGAGGATTATGATTCCCAGAACAAAGCAGGTTTGTCAGTCTTTTAATATTGTATTTTTTTCTCATGAAACAAAGCAGTCAAAAGGACTTTATGCAGCTAGGCACAGTAATAACAAATGCTAATCAAACTTCACTCTCACATTCTGTTTATGGACCCAGTCCTGTTCAGCAGCACACCTTGCTATTCCAGTTTGGTCCCCATATTCCCCCTCTACCAATGCGCCTCATTCCTGACCTATAGCACTTTGTGTTACAAATTCAGATCCTGGGCAGAAACGTCCAGTGTTGCCAAATTGTGTAATGATTTTTGTGATAGAGACTAAACTGAGAAAGACACTAAGCTTCTTTTCACTTGTGACTTTCAAAGTCATTTAAATCAGACCACTTATGTTTCCTAAAAGCTTTGCATCCCCAAAATCCCCTTCTGTACTCCTGTTACGCACTCCAGGGGGTTTATCTCCAAGCCAGACCCCAAGAGATGTCCTGTGAACACATTAACCTGGTACACACTTCTCCATGTTCTCCTCACCTGTCTCCTTTCTAAAGTGAGTGACAAGCATTCATCAGAATTATGTCAGGAAATCATGTGGGCACTAGCAGGTGGGAATCAAACCAAGTAAGTAAGGGCTTTAAAATGGGGAGAGCCCTTAATTAAGGCTACAGTTTTGTCACAGCTATTTTTTAGTAAAAGTCATGGACAGGTCATGGGCAGTAACCAAAAAGTCATGGCCTGTGACCTGTCCATGATTTTTACTAAAAATACCCCTAACTAAATCTTAGGTGCTGGGGAGGGGAGGTGCTCCCGCGGATGCTGCTGCTGCGGGGGAGGTTTCAGGAGATGCTGCTGCTCCGGCGGATGGGGGGTGCTCTGGGGTCATGCTGCTGCTGGGGTGGGACAGTCTCGGGCCCTGCTGATGCTGTTTCTGGGGGAGGGCAGCTTGGGGCCCTGCTGCTGCTGGGGGTGAGGTGGCCCAGGACTCCGCTAAACCTGCTGCTGGGGAGGGGGTAGCCCAAGGCTCTGCCGCTGCCTGGGGTCCTGCTGCCACTGATGCTGGGGGGGGGGAGGGAGCAGCCCAGGGCACCGCTTCTGTTCCTAGACAGCTGCTCCGGGGCAGCGCCCGGGACCAGCCTGGGGTCACCTGAACAGTGGCCAGTGCAGCTGACCCTGGGGCTGCCCCAGCTGCTCGGGCAGCCCTGGGGTCAGCTGTACTGACCGCTGCAGAAGTCAAAGAGGTCCTGGACTGTCACGGAATCAGTGACTTCCATGATCTCCGTGAAAGTTTTGCAGCCTTACCCTTAATACATATAGGACTGTGAATGGTTCTGTGCAGAAACCTGCTTCCTGCCAGGCCCACTCTCCCTTCCACTTCCTCCCTGCATGGCAAGTTACTTACCACTAGTGCCTCGGCAAAGTACTGTGCAGTTTCCTCCCTAAAGTTGTTTCCTGCAGAGGAGAAGCATGTGTTAACAGAACCCAAAGGTCTCCTTTATGACATTACACTATGTCTGGGAGAACCTCCTGGGCTGGCTGGAATGGTATCCCACAATGATGAAGAACAAATAGGGCTGAAAGAGGTTACCTCTCCCACTTTCTCTTCTTTAGACCTTCTTACTAGTGTTGTCTTAGGACCCACAGAGCACTCAGACATTGCCTAGCTGAGGGTCATACCTAAAATGTTCAGAGGTGGCTGTAGTTTAGAGGTGCTCTATGTATACAGGGCCAGATCCTTATTTTCAGGGCTGGCTCTAACTTTTTGAGCACCTCCCCTCTGTAACACTCCCCAACCCCGCGAGCGCCGTGCTGTCGAACCCCCCCCTGCACTGTGCTGCCCAAAGCCCCCACCCCCCCAAGCGCAATGCCGCCCGAAGCCCCGCCCCCTGAGCGCCGCACCGCCGAAACAAACACAAACAAAAAAACCCCTCCAGCGCTGCCCCGCCAAACTAAAAAAAAACCCCAAGCGCCGCCCCGCCTCAAGGTGCTGCCCCAAGCACATGCTTGGTTGGCTGGTGCCTGGAGCAGCCCTGCTTAACTTGGTATAAATATAAGTATGAATCTAGACTTCAATGCAGTTACTCTGGATTTACACTAGAGTACATATACATGAAAGCAGAATCTGGCCCATGGTCTATAATGTGCTTTCAGGATGAGAAGAGCTATAGAAGTGAAAATATTATCATATCAAACTCCTACCCCACCTGAGAGCTGAACAGCCCGGAGACTAGAAATATTATCCAGGAACATCCTGGAGATGGCTTCCGCTCCTTCTGTGCCTATGTGGTTATTGGAGATGTTCTGAAAGGGAAGTATCAAGCATATGAAAGGAAACATCCCTCCCAGAATGGAGCTGCTTTTAGTGTTGTTTGTGGCTGAATGTGCAAGAAAGTCCAAGAAAATCCAAGACCAGCAGGACAGAGGCACTAGTCAGGCAGGGTCACTCCAAGACAGTAATTAAAACCAGAAGTTTCCTTCTTTTTTGATACTTGTATGTGCAACCTCAACTCCTTCATAATAGGAGCAAAACTCCAGAGCCAACAACTTCACTGAGGTCTTGTTCTTCAATGAACCAGCAGTTACTTTGTCAAATATCTTCTTCGACACAACACAAAGCCCAAGGCCTTAAAAAATCCATTCCATATGCCCCCAATTTTTGGATACAGGAAATATTACTCAGGTCATATATAAAAAAGTAATTTTGTATTCCTCTCTTAATCTGTTCAGAAGGGCTTCCACATACCCTGTTGGAGCATGAAAGTCTCCGATACAGAACATTTTCTCCATTGGCTATGTTTATGTGAAAGAAGGTAATCATTTTGTGTGTTTCTGTAAATTAACTAAATAATTCCATAGCTCTGATGAGCCCATCATGCTCTCAGTATTTTGCTTTTCTGCGGCTTGTACTTTTTAAACTAGAGGGGCACAAAAATTATGACATTCATAATGTGAATTTTTGTGTGAGGAGGCAATTAGAACTTGGAAATTAATTAACTGATTTTCCTGAAACTCAGAAAATTCAAATTTCCTCAGATATTTTGTGCAGAAAATCTGAGGCAGATCCTATTGTTTCATATTAAAAATGCAGTGTATGATTTGGTATAGCACAAGGTAGGGATACGAGACCTGAAAGATCAGTGGTCTGACCCAATAAGGAAGGATACTGGATGAGATGACTAATGGTGGGAGCTTGTATGTCTCCTATGTTGCCATGTTCCTATGTGTTAGAACTAGGAGGAAAACTGAATACCAGTTCTTGAATGTAGCAGTTCTCTCGCAGCATCTGTACCAGACACGTGACTCCTTCAGCCAGGATCCAGTTATCTTCCAGCTCCAGGTGAGTGATGGTTGTGTTGGACTAAAACAGCCCAAACAAGAGAGAGAGAGAGAGAGAGAGAGAGAGAATTGCTGGAACAGTAGTGAAATGGGCAGTGTCCTTGGTGTATTTTACACAGTCCCTGTATACCTCCCATATAAGGCAGGAACTGTGCCTAACATAACTGTGGTCAGTGAAAAAGGGCTGAGGGTATTGGGACATGAAAGAGACTTGGTTAAGTGGAGTAGCTTCCAAGTGACTCATACTCTGCACTGCTATTATGGGAGAACCAGGTTCAATTCCCAGTCTAAATCTTATTAGACTCCCTGGGCCTGTGCAGTGATTAGCAGAGAAACAGGCTTAGGGTATCAATCTTGCTGTCTTACTCCCTGGGCCTGTAAGGGGTAGATGTGCTGGAAAATCAGGCCCTGCAGGGGCTTGTAGAACCCTTCTACAGTCTGCAAAGAGGTTCCTTTTTTTGGTTGGAAGGTTAGTGGCTGCAACAGCTTTGATAAATTAAACTGATAAATTAATAAGTCATCAGGGCCAAATGGTATTCATCCAAGAGTTCTGAAGGAACTCAGATATGAAATTTCGGAACTACTAACTGTGATATGCATGCATCTGACGAAGTGGGTATTCACCCACGAAAGCTCATGCTCCAAAACGTCTGTTAGTCTATAAGGTGCCACAGGACTCTTTGCTGCTTTAACTGTGATATGTAACCTATCATTTAAATTGGGTTCTGTACCAGATGACTGGAGGATAGCTAATGGCACACCGATTTTTTAAAAAAGGCTCCAGAGGTGATCCTGGCAATTACAGGCAATAAGCCTAACTTCTAGACCAGGAAAAATGGTTGAAACTATAGTAAAGAACAGAATGATCAGACACACAGATGAACATGATTTGTTGGGGAAGAGTCAACATGGCTTTTGTAAAGGGAAATCATGCCTCACCAATCTTTTAGAATTCTTTGAGGGGGTCAGCAAACATGTAGACAAGGGTTATCCAGTGGATATAGTGTACTTAGACTTTCAGAAAGCCTTTGACAAGGTCCCTCACCAAAGGCTCTTAAGCACAATAAGATGCCATGGGATAAGAGGGAAGGTCCTCTAATGGATCAGTAACTGGTTAAAAGATAGGAAACAAATGGTAGGAATGAATGGTCAGTTTTCAGAATGGAGAGAGGTAAGTAGTGGTGTCCTCCAGGGGCCTGTACTGGGACCAGTACTGTTCAACATATTTATAAATGATCTGGATAAAGGGGTAAACTGTGAGGTGGCAAAATTTGCAGATGGTACAAAATTACTCAAGATAATTAAGTCTAAAGCAGAGCTACAAAGGGATCTCACAAAACTGGATAACTGGGCAACAAAATGGCAGATGAAATTCATTGTTGATAAATACAAAGTAATGCACATTGGAAAACATAATACAAAATGATGGGCTCTAAAAATTAGCAATTACCACTCAAGAAAGAGATCCTGAAGTCATTGTGGATAGTTCTTTGAAAACATCTGCTCAAAATGCAGCAGCAGTCAAAAAAGTTAACGTAATGTTAGGAACCATTAGGAAAGGGATAGATGATAAGACAGAAAACATCATAATGCCATTATATAAATCCATGGTAAGCTCACATCTTGAATAGTGCATGCAGACCTGGTTGTCCTATCTCAAAAATATATGTTAGAATTTGAAAAGGTACAGAGAAGGGCAAGAAAAATGATTAGGAGTATGGAACAGCTTCCATATAGGGAGAGATTAAAAAGACTGGGACTTTTCAGCTTGGAAAAGAGATGACTAAGAGAGGATATGATAGAGGTCTATAAAATCTTGACTGTTGTGGAGAAAGTGAATTAAAAAATGTTAATTACTCCTTCATATAACACAAGAAATTTCAGGGGTCACCCAATGAAATTAATAGGCAGCTGGTTTAAAACAAACAACAGAAAGCACTTCTCTACACAATGCATAGTCAACCTATGGAACTCATTGCCAGGGGATGTTGTAAAGGCCAAAACTATAACAGGTTCAAAAAAGACCTAGATAAGTTCATGGAGGATAGGTCCATCAATAGCTATTAGCGAGGATGATCAGAAATGCAATACCATGCTCTGAGTGTCTCTAGCCTCTGATTGCCAGAAGCTGGGAATGGATGACAGGGGATGGATCACTTGATGATTACCTGTTCTGTTTATTCCCTCTGACACACCTGACATTGGCCACTGTAGGAAGACAGGATACTGGGCTAGATGGACCATTGGTCTGACCCAGTATGGTGGTTCTTATGTTCTGTGCAGAGGGTTAGAAATGGTGGGGTTTCTCAGGGTTCCTACAAGGATAAAGTAGATTTACCCACCCCTTCCCCCCCACACTAAATAATAGCCTCCAAAATTTGGAGAGGCCCAGTATGCCTGTTGGCTTTGAGTTGACACCACTTCTTCCATCCTTGATCAGGTACTCACCACCAGTGCGATGGCAATGGCTTTGGCACCCTGGGGTCCTAGACCATGATGGTTCAGGTTCACGTAAGGCTCCTCCATGTTCCGAAGGAAGTAAGAGACAGGCACCACCCCCACCAGTTTGCAAGCTTCTAGATATAGCTCTGCACCCTTCATGGTTGCAAAGGACCTCTCGGGATCTACAGAAACAAAGGGGGCTTGTGAGCAGTGTACTCAGTGTCCCGTCTCTCTTCCCCCCCTCATTGCAGCTATTTCTTCACCTGCAGAGGGAACTGGTTGATTCCTTGCTGAGGTCCATAGGTTACCTCATGAGGAAGGGCTGGAAGGCATGAGCCTAGCAACCCCCGAGAAGAATCAAGCTAATAAGAATCTCAGTGCATTTCTCCCTTTTGCTCAGTGCTGGTCTTGCAATTTGATGGAAGGAGAGATTAGGATCATGTGAGAAGTTCTCTCCCCCTCAACTGTGATGATTGGGTAGACTGGGACAGCCCAAGAGTTGCCAGGCTTTCAGAGAGCCAAGAAGCCACTTGTGCTTTTTGTGTTCATGAGACCCTCACTCCGCATGTTTTCAGATTCATGAATCAAATTCAACCTTTCCGTCAACAGACCATGCCAGATTCATAGGCTGGTCTTTTTGTGGCTGGCCTATGTCTAATTTTGCCTTGTTGAGTTAAGCTGAGGGCAAATAGATTCCACAGGAAAATAATAAGATCTCTGCTCTTAAGGACATCTGTTTCTGGGACAACTTATCCTGAACCCACTCCTTCTATGTTTGACTGTCAGAAACATGCTTTGGTTTCTAATATCTAACTTCAGAAACCTGAAATATGACTAAATCATTCCAGGTCTAAACAAGCACTTCTGACATGAGGCAAGGAAGCTTTCTTTTATTGATCGTAACTGAAGCCTGTGGCAGTTTCTGCCAGAGGAGGCTGGTCAACCCTCAGCATGTTGGCTTACAAATGGCAGAAAGAAACTCTGCATTCTCATCATCTTGGCCACTGGAAGTTGCTGACACAGCTGCAGTAGAACAGACCAGGACAGCTGCTGGCTGCATTTCCGTAAAAACCTGTCATTTGGACTTCATCAAACCCAGTATTTAGCGGTTGTATTCTCTGTATTGCTACATTTATGCAATGGTTTAACCTCAGCACAAACTCCACTCTAGTTAAAGTACTTTTGCCAGTTATATTTGAGGACTCTCCCAAACATCTCATTTACTTATAGTCTTCTGGGTATTAATTTTCTTTCTTTCTCCTTTCAATTTATAGTACATTAACAAAGTGCCGATCCTAGGCTCCAGACACCTTTGCCATATATAAAATGTGAGCAGAGTTTGATTAACCAGACATTTACTAGCTACAGGGCTAAACCCACTAGCTAGAGAATGATACTAAAGATAAGAGGGGCTCCACCAGAATGGTCTAGAGACAGAGCCCTTGGTTAGAAGTCCATCCTTTTCCTACCCATACTGCTGGAAACCGGGAAGGGTGCTGGGATTCCTATTAGAGCAGTGTCCTTGGTCCCTGCTCAGGGACTCCACTTCTTATATTAATCTCTTATTAAAAGGTGCTGCACTGACTGTGAAGGAAAGGGTTTAGCTGGAAGTGTGGCCAGCAAATGCTCACCTTCAATCTCTAGGTCTGTGTCAGAACTATCTGCTCTCGTCTTTTCCTCTGCTGGGCTGTTGGATTGGTCAGCAAGCAACAGGAATTCCACAGACAGGCTGCCCTGAGACATCTCCTCATTCTGGTCTGGAATGAAACTGATCTGCTTCATTATGTGAATGCAAACTTAAAGTATATGCAACACCCCACAAGACACTGCAGAGAGAACCTTTTTCTCCCTTCACTGAATCGCAGGGCCTCCTTAAAAATGTTTCAGGTACTTTCTTCCCCAGCCCCAAATCTATGTGCGTCCCTCCACTGCACTATACTTACTTGGAAGCTGTCACCGGTGTATGGATGTTCTCACTCAAGCAGTTGGAGGTGCCTGGACTCCCAATGGCTTGGCATCTTTTAGAGCAAACTCTCCAATAAGCCAGAAGCCCAAGTTTATAAAGGACTATTTGTTTTCTCACACTAATCCTTTACTGATTCTGGTGACCTGCTTTTTTCCTCTCCCTGATTTCTGAAACCACCAGTCACTGGCAATCAGATCCTCCCACCCCCTGTCTCCCAGACCTTCTGTTAACCCTTAAGCCAAAACTATGCCAGTTACTTTAAACTTTTCCTTCTCGGGTGGCTTTCTCCTAGCTTGCATGCTGCCTTTGCTATCAGTCTGAGAGGGCTTTGTTGTGTACTTCAAGTAAGGCAGAGGAGAAATGGTTTGAATGACACTGTACACCAGGATTGAGCTGTCACTTAGGAGCAAGACTTGTAATCAGATCCCAGCGGATGTGATACAGCCTCTCTTGCCCCCAATTCATAATTTATTTTACAATTAGAGCAAAAGAAAGATTAGAAAACTACCCTATGGGGGGAATAAAATGATACAACAGCCAGGAAGAGTAATGTCACCACACCCAATCCTGGGTGACAAGTGGAAGGAAAAGTAATATTACTATTTATCTTTCTCTTTTTTCACTGTTACCCCTTTGCTGCCTTTTCCTCTGACTTCTTACTTTCCTTTACTGACTGGTTATTGACCTGTAATTTTGTCCCCTTCTCATTCAATATTAAAGCTTGACATGGAATCCACAGCTTAGCTGTCCAGCCACAGATGTATGTAAGAGGATGACTGTCAGTTGGGGCAGGTGACAGCATCTCACTCACTCCACTCAGTTAGCCTCCAGTCCTGACCTTCCCACCTAAGACCCAGGCACTTTTGCCAGACTTTGCTTGTTCAAATGAGTCATTTGCTAACTTTGTTTTTAAAAAGAGGAGAAGGGGACAAAGAAAGAAAAAAGGATCTCTAAACTCTGTATAAACAACTGAAACGACATGCCAAACACAAGTTACTAGATGGAGACATACAATAGTTTATCTTGTGACTTTTCCTTGTTATTATTTATTTGTATTGTGGCAGTGCCCAGAGGCCCTCTCAGGATCAGAGATCCATTGTATTGGACATAATGATAAAGATAAAGCCCCAGCTCTGAGGAATTTAAATTCTCCTTTTGTAACACTAATTCTTACAGATTCCCACCACCCTATGACATCCCTTGTTGTTTTGTGTCCAACATAGCACCCAATACTGTGCCACCTAGGTAATTCCTGTGAAGTAGGGGCCCCAAATTTGAGTTCCTTGGGGTTTTTGTCTGTGAAAAGCCGTGCACACGTGTGGTGCTGTAGAATTTAGTGGTATATCTACAGCGCTGTTCAAGAAAAGCAAAGGCAAGGGTTTTAAAAAGTGTAACATTTTATAAAATTATATTATTATGCACTAAATATATTAATATCTTCATTGTTAAAGAGACAGGGCGGGTGAGGTAATATCTTCTATTGGACCAACTTCTGCTGGTGAAAAAGACAAGCTTTCAAATATGCAGAGCTCTTCTTCAGATCTGGTGGAACAGATTGTTTAGCATAAGTATTATTATTATTAAAGTAAATGCAGTGAAAGATGCCAGGTTGAAGTTCTGGAGATTCAGGTCCTTTATTTATCCAGACTACTGGTACTGCTAGGGTAGCATTATGGCAAACATCCCCCTGATACACAAACTGTCCTTATCAGTGTACTTCAGCCATAGTGGTAAGAGGAGATTTCAGTTTCTGTGGCTTGGAGTGAGACAGGGTAAATGGTGAATTCAGCCATCTTGCAGGTGCTTTCTTTTACATGTCCTCAACACCGCCGCCTGCTCTATCCTAGACCCATCCCTTTTGTTTGTTACCTCTTTAAATTGTGCCACATGGACATTAGACAAGTCAAAAGAGTAATTCATACTTAAATGGTAAGATGTCTGGGGCAATGTAGTGAGGCAGAGTGGCCTCCCACTGACCCAGAGGGGGAAGGGGCTACCGCTAACCCATCACAGACAAGGACCATCTTTTTGTTCTGTTTGTATAGCACCTCGCACAATAGGGTCCTGGTCCTGGAGCTTCTAGGCACTAGGAGGATACAAATAAATAAATAAATAATATAACATACAGAATTTACTAAAAGATTTACTGTTATCACTACACAGTGAGAAGGCCTTTGAGAAAGTAGAGTGACCTTTCCTAAAAACACTACTACCAACAATGGAGAATATAAACACTTGGATAAGTGACTCTCTCTCCACTAGGATAAAAGTTAATGAGGTATACGCCAAAGAATTTCATCTACAAAGAAGAACCAGACAAGGTTGTCTTCAATTGCCCTTTTTGTTCATTCTCTTTGTTGAATTTAGGAATTGGTATTTTAAAACATGAAATTATATAATTTAGTTACTTTTATTTCTATTACCTGCAATAAAGCAACATACAACGTACAAAAGTTGTAACAGATGGTAAAAGAACAAAACTATAATCTAGTTTTCAATGCTACTTTAAATGCACAGAGCTAGGAGACACAAACAACTATTTCAGTATACTGAATATTGATATTTTGGAAAAGCAACTGTAGTAGGTGATCACATATAGTAATATTCAGTTATGTAGAATTAAGAGTTATCTGCAAATAATTAAATTAGCAGGCAATTAACATACTTGTTAAATTATCAAAATGAAAGATTTTATGATTTTTAGGTAAATAATACCTCAAGCTTTTGTCAGAAGAAGTACAGTATCTTCCAAAATGGAACATTGCTCTTTTCTAGTATTTTATTCAAACTAATCAAATGGAACATAGAATTGTGTGATATGCAGTACAATCTATGACTTATGTTCTGTAAGAAATTAATTAATTCAGTGATATATGAGGCTATCAAATTACTTATACTAAATCTGAAATATTAAATATAGTGGGGAAGAATCTATTATTTAAAAAGTACAATATATATTTGAGTTTTTATGATCCAAACAAATAAAGTACTTAGGAGTCAATACTCCTCTTAATCCTACTTGGCTAATTGAAAATAATTTTCCTCATATTAATTCAAAACTGAAAAATTATTTCCTGGATTGGAAAAAACTACATTTGTCTTAGCTTGGCCATAAAGGAGAAGTAAAAATGAATTTGTTACTAAAACTTCATTTGCCATTTCAGGCCCTACCAGTAGTGATACGAAAAATAACTCTAGAGGCAAACAAAAATTATTAACTTTGTATGGGACAGTAAACTCCTAACTTTAAATGAGAAAATGCTTTATAGAGCAGATCTGCAAGAGGGATTGGTAGTACCAAATTTACTAAAATATTGGATGGCTCAATTAAAATCACTATCAGCCTAGTACATTGGATGGAACTCAAACAGGATTTTAAATATAGATGTAGTGCATTGTTTTTTGTACCCCAAAAATTTAGACATACACAACAGGGAAACAATATATAACATCACTTGGATATGGAATCTGACACAGATAAGAAGTAGCCTCTTCCCCTTCCTGCTTACACCCATCAGAAACAATCCAAAATTTTAACCAGAGTTATCAAATCCAGTGTATACTGTATGTCAGGAAAAAGTGGCTCAGTATTGTGTAATGATAAAACTATGTAAATTAATATGATCAAAGAACTGATGGGGAATATTAATATAACAGTTGGGCTTATTGCAACTAGAGCATTATATCAAAGCCCACGTAAGAAGTTCATATCTCAGAAGAGGATAGAAACACTAATTACAGGAAAGACCACCTTAGAGGGCCAGATCTCTGTATGGTACAATGAATTGTTACTGATGGACCTGGAAGGCAAGACTACCTTTATGGGAAAAGATCTAAAAATGGATATAACTTTGCAACAATGGGAAAATATCCTGAGAAGGGTCAGAACTTCATCTATCTGTGTAACAATTAAGGACAATTATTGCAAAATGCTTTATCAATGATATCTCACTCCATTGAAGCTAAAGGAAATATATAAAAAAGGAAGTCATAAATGCTGGAGAGGATTTGGAGGAATATGGACCGTTCTGCATGTTATGGTGGAAATGTCTTGATATAATAGTATTTTGAACACAAAACCAGCAAATAAAAATTTCAAAATAATTAAAGTTAGGCTACTCACAGAACCCATAGTGATTTTATGATGTTACAGTCCAAAGGAGACTATTGATTTGGGGAAGGACCCTTTGAACCTTGGATGCATAAACACTAGAATCTCAAGTAGGAGTAGAGAGGTTATTTTACACCTATATTTAGCTCTGGTGCCAGCACTGCTGGAATATTGAGTCCTGTTTTGGTGTCTGTACTTCAAGAAACATGCTGATGAACTGGAGAGGGTTCAGAGAAAAGCCCAAGAATGATTAAAGGATTGGAAAACATGCCATATAGTGATAAATTCAAACAACTCAATCTATGTAGCTTAACAGAGAGCGGGCTAAGGAGTGCCTTGATCGCGGTCTGCAAGTACCTACCTGGAGAACAAATATTTAATAACGGTCTCTTTAATCTAGCAGACAAACAAGATCCAATGGCTGGAAATTGAAACCAGACAAATTCAGAGTGAAAATAAAGTGTAAGTTTTTAACAGTGAGGGTAATTGTACACTGGAACAATTTACCAAGGGTTGTGGTAAATTCTCTGTCACTGCTAATTTTTTAAGCAAGATTGACTGTTTTTCTAAAAGGTCTGCTTTAGTTGAGACAGGAATTATTTTGGAAATGTCTATGTCCTGTGTAAGGAGGTCAGATTAGATTATCACAGTGGACCTTTCCGGCCTTAGAATCTGTGCATCTATGAATAACACAATTATTACTAGCACCAGATGCATGATAGTTCACTTTTAGAAAAGTACAGATCCCCCAACATTAGTGTATAGGAAATAAAGTATGTGAAATGCTTCCAATGGAAAAAAATGACAGACAGCCTTACAGCAGGATCAAGTCGATTTTAAAATATATAGTTACTGTTTTTTGAATTTGAACAGAATAAATACACAGATAATTATAAGATGTTGACCAAACACAAAGTGAACTTTTAAAGGTCACAAATACCGTTTATGAGTAAGATTTGTTTAATATCTATATAGAAAGTTTATGTGTCTTAGTATGAATGCTTGGCACTTCTGTAACAATAGCTAAATTACTTGTACATTTTAAATAAAGTGTATTTTTACAATTATTAAGTTATAAAGCCAAAACTTCATTATACTGTGGCCAAAAATCATCCAAGCATGAGTCTCACTGAAGAAATTAAATATGAGCAGCTATAGTCAGCTAGGAATTTGGGTCATAATACTACAAAGGGATACAGACTTTAGTGCTTCAGAGTATAAGCATGATGGCCAACAGGAGGATCAGAAAAGTATTTTGTCCCCTCATCCCTGCCGTGTCACATTCAGTGACAGCAACTGCATAACTAGAGCCTAATTCTGCATGGTGTTGAGCACCTGCATAAGAACATAAGTTATTGAAGTCAATGGTAGTTGAGGGTGCTCAGCACCTCCTAAGACCTAGCTCTTCCCCTGACCTATTTTAGAGCTTTTTATTTTCCTCTGAAAGATCAGACCTTGACCACAGCTGTTAGCAAGATCCCAGACTAGATAGGCCATTGGTTTGCTCCAATATGGCAGCTCCTATGTTTTTACCTAAGTGTATACTCACTATACATCCCGGTTTACTTCAGCAGG
Source organism: Gopherus evgoodei (assembly GCF_007399415.2). Lineage (NCBI taxonomy): Eukaryota > Metazoa > Chordata > Testudines > Testudinidae > Gopherus > Gopherus evgoodei. Next base: position 43,979,649 of record NC_044325.1, read on the forward strand.
CTCCAGATCTTTACCAATGGCTGCCTAATTGCTCAGTTTGGGTGGGCAGTGAGAGTCTTACATGTATATGGAGCCCTCTTATAGCAGTGGTAACACCTGTAGGGGTTCTGGTGGTTTTCCTTATTTTTAAAACAATTTATTAACTAAAAATCCCACCTTCATCCTCCTCAGAGTCAGAAAACTCATGCTCCATGGTGCGTGTCCTTGTCACCACACTGAAAGTGCTGCTTGTTACTTTGCTTTTTCTCCTCTGCAGATTAGTAGTTTACAATCATCTCTGTCTGACACCCTCACACAAAACCCCTGTCACAGCCACCCGACTGTAATTATCAATCACAGAACCTCCAAGAGCAAGGGTGTCATCTATACGATTTGTAATCTTGATTTATACTGTTTCTGAACAGGAAGGTCACATTTCCCAGTCACTGGGGCTGCCAGGGTCATGTAGGAAGTTTTTGCAAGGCCTCTCTTTCATTTCTTCTCAAGCATTCCATGACCTCATCTAGACATTATGACTCAAGATAGATGAAACTTACAATGAGATATCCTGCAGTCATATTACATCAGTCTTTGGATGCATCAGATCCCACTAAGTAGGATCAGAACCGGTCAGCATTTGGGTAAGTGTTTCAGAAAGTGGTGCTAATAAGCTGGTAAGGGGTGCTCATCCCTCAGAGTTACTAGTGAATCAATGTCCCAGCCTGGTACATTTTCAGATGAGAAATTCAGTCATGACCATTTGTAGTCTTTAAAGAACTCTCAGCACTTTTTGCAAAAGTTGGTTTATTAGTCCCCATGTTCTGAACAGATTCCAACTTGAATAATTGCATCTTAACTATTGTATCTAGATGTGCTCTGTAAAGATATAAACACCTAAAAGTGCCCCAAATCCAGGTATTTATTATTTATCCAAGCAATCTTAACTGATGCCAAAGTTGAGGCTCCATTGAATTGTCAAAGGAATTGGATCAGTGCTTTTTATTTATTTATTTACAGTGTTAGGGGACCACTCAAAAGGCTGACAAAAATCATTTTCTTAACAAAGGAGGGTTTTTTGATAAAAGTGGAGAATTATACTCAGTACATTTAGGGGCAGTCTTCCTCTACAGGAGGTAGCCCAATAAAGACAGTTTCTCATAGAGGTTTCACAGTGTATATAGCACACACAGATTGCTAAGTGCTATATAAAGAAAAAGTCCCTGCCCCAAAGAACTGGGTATCTTAGACACTTTGGTAGTTTTGTTTACCCATATTTTACATAAATCTCTCAACCATTCCAGTTGTCAGAGTTCAAACAGGGTTATACTTTAGTGCAGAAGAGTAAAATGTTGCATAAGCCAATGGAAGTTTTGACCTTGAAATGTAGGCCCATTGTATGTTTTGATTTTGTTTGTGAATAATTTTTCTAGTGCAGGCATTACAATTTTGGTAGCTCAGACATTTGTTTGTGGTACTAATTAATATTCCTTGTGATACTAATTAACAGTCCTCACATGTTTCAGTGTGATTGTCCCAATGCTGGTTGGTTCTTGGATACTATACCTTTTCTCTCAAAGATCAACTTTGTTTTAAAAATGCCCAAGTAATTATCATTTGCTGTTTCAATAGCCTGCTGCTCTGGGCTATTAGTAATATCACCTTCCATTTCTGTAGTTGAACAAAGAGGAATAGTCCAGTAGTTAGGATGCTAGCCTAAGACTTATGAGACCTCAGTTCAGTTACCTGCTCTGTCACAGACTTCTTGTATGACCTTAGACAAGTCACTTTGTCTGTGCCTCACCTGTAAAAGAGGGATAATAGTAATGTCCCTTCCTCACAGCGGTGTTGTGATAAATACAGTAAAGACTGTGAGGTGTTGAGATGGTAATGAGGGCCATATAAGTACCTTAGGTAGACTAATGCATGGTAAATTTTGCTCTGTGGTTTTGAAACAAAATTATTTTGAAAATACTCTACAGATCACCAGTCATTTTGTTTTATGAACCATCTTGCAGCAGTCAATGCGGGTTCTGTTAACAACATGTCAGCAATGTCCATTTTGGCTAGAGGTTTGAGTTGTTTTTGATGGAGATATGATTAATGTGCTCATTAGCAGATGATGGGTTTGGTTTTAAGGGATGTTTGGAGATACAGTCAGCAGATTTAGTCTTTCCAGTTCTGTGTATTACTACTTGTGTATAAGACATCAAGAGTATACTTGGAGTAACAGGGCATATTGGTAGGTACTCAATTTTACATGGTCATAATGATGAATGTAGCAAAATGTTCAAACTCTTCTCTTCCAGATGAAACTATCAGGTTTCAATATGTGACAGGCTTCAACTTTCATGGGCTACAATCTGATCATGCCTAGCTGGGTCTGTTTGATTCTATACAGCTCTGAGTTTAGAGGGCTTCAGTCTTCTATTAAAAGAAGGGTTGAAGGACAACATGTTCATATATTCATCAAGGCTACATATGATGACATCACCTGCTTCAGACTGTGCTTTTGTCCACACAGATTTTGTATAATATTTTATAAGATCCTGAAGAGAAGCAATTACACTTGCAAAGTTAGGAAGGCCGCATGATCAAGAACTATTCATGCCTAAAATGACTTGATATCTGCAATTGTTCAGTAAGACTATTTGCTTTATTGTTTTGACTTTCGAAGGATATGAGATAACCTTTGTTTGAAAATACATGTCCAAAGACTTTTAAGTAGATTTTAAAAAAATTGATCTTGTCCCTGTTTGATATGGGAGCATTCTAGGATTTTCTTTAGTGCATCATCATGGTCTTGATGTCTTGTTCTGCACACACTTTACAGGATGGATTAGATGCAGCAGATACTACAATCTTTTGTAACGCATTGGCCAATGTGAGTCGAAAAGATGGTTAGGCATGTGAATTCAGGGCCCATTTAGAATTGATGGAATTCTTGTTTAGGCCCAGTTTTGATAAACATCCAGCACTATTAAGGCAATGTACAATACAGCCCAGATGAGTGTAATATACGCTGCTCCTGATTGATTTCCTCCATGGGACACCACACACAGGTCTGAGCAGGTATGATTAGGGTTACCATATGTCCAGGTTTTTCCAGACATGGCCTCTTTTTTGGTCCACCAATCTCTGTCCAGGCAGATTTTTCAAATAAGAAGAAATGTCCAGGGTTTTTCCTTGTGCATCTGATATTGCAACTCAGAAAGAGCCATCTCCATGCCCTGATTGGTCCCTCCCCTGCAACCTCAGCTGTCAGATCCTGGCTTGCCAAATAAGCGGCGCCACCAAGCACCTCTCCACCGGGCTAAATGTCCTGCTGTGGGGCCTCAGAGCCCAGCTAGGAGGGGTGATGGGGCCAGGGTGATGGTGACAGGGCCAGGCCCCCACCCTAGGGAGAGGGATAGGCCTGCAAGGAGGTGCTGACTGAAGGCTGGTGCTGTGTCCCACACCTGCGCCAGTCACCTTACCATTGTGACAAGGAGCACGACACTGCCACCACCTCGAAAGTGAAGACGCCGGCACCCCCCAAATGCCCCCTCCATCACCCCCAATACTCTCCCTGTACACACACCCTCCAGTGCCTCCCAAATACCGTCCCCCCAGTACAAACATCCCTCCTGCACCCCCTCAAATATCCCTCCTAGTACACACACCCCTCCCGCACCCCCTCAAATATCCCTCCCAGTACACACACCCCTCCCGCACCCCCCAACTGTACCCCCCCCTCCCGCTGGTGCAGCGTGCTCTGTTTAGGAACTTGCATGGTAACCCTGCTAGGTGTGAGCTGGGCGGATACCCAAACGGGATCACACACAGCACAGCTTCACAACGCAGACTCATACACACAGGGTGGGGACGCGGGGCCTGCGGGCTCCAGGGGCGGGCGGGGCTGGGTGAGCTCCTGGGGAACTTTACAGGCCTCATCCCCCCAGCTCTGCTCCCCGGGACCCTTCTCCCTCCAGCCCCAGGGCGGGCGGGCGGCCTGCGTCATTGCGGGGGGTGCGAGGCAGCGCTGTGCCAAGGCCGGGTCGGGCCGCCGGCGGCTCCCAATAAAGTTGTTGTTGAGGCGGAGCCGGCTGGCGCGTGGGCAGAGGCTGGGAGAGGCTCGGGCAGGGCAGCATGATCGGCACCGTGCTCTGCTACCTGCTGCTGCCCGCGGCGCGGCTCCTCCGCGCCCTCCGAGGTAACAACCCCCCTCCGCGGACCCCGCCCCCGGCCCCGCCGTGCGGACTGCGGCAGGCTTCTGCATGCGCCCAGGGGTGCAGCCCGGAGCACGGGCCCTGCCGACGCTCCTGCAGCCCGCCCTGACCGGCGGGTCGTGGAGCAACTAGAGCACCTCGGGCCCGAGGTGACAGCCCCCCGGGGCGACCCCCCTCAGCTCCTGGGCCTCAGGTGACAGGCCTCCCCCACCCCCCGGGGGACCCGCTCAGGTCTCGGGCTTGGGGTGACAGGCCTCCCCTACCCCCCTGGGGGACCCCCTCAGGTCTCGGGCTTGGGGTGACAGGCCTCCCCTACCCCCCCGGGGGACCCGCTCAGGTCTCGGGCTTGGGGTGACAGGCCTCCCCCACCCCCCCGGGGGACCCCCTCAGGTCTCGGGCTTGGAGTGACAGGCCTCCCCTACTCCCCCCAGCTCCTGGGCCTGGGGTGATAGTCCTCCACTACACCCCTGGGGCTCACCCACCTCAGCTCCTGGGATGACAGGCATCCCCTACTCCTGCACCCCACCCCATCCCCCAGAGTGACCCCCCTCAGTTCCCAGGCCTGGGGTGATAGGCCTCCTCTACTCCCCTGGGGCTCACCCACCTCAGCTCCTGGGATGACAGGCATCCCCTACTCCTGCACCTCACCCCATCCCCCAGAGTGACCCCCCTCAGTTCCCAGGCCTGGGGTGATAGGCCTCCTCTACTCCCCTGGGGCTCACCCACCTCAGCTCCTGGGATGACAGGCATCCCCTACTCCTGCACCCCACCCCATCCCCCAGAGTGACCCCCCTCAGTTCCCAGGCCTGGGGTGATAGGCCTCCTCTACTCCCCTGGGGCTCACCCACCTCAGCTCCTGGGATGACAGGCATCCCCTACTCCTGCACCTCACCCCATCCCCCAGAGTGACCCCCCTCAGTTCCCAGGCCTGGGGTGATAGGCCTCCTCTACTCCCCTGGGGCTCACCCACCTCAGCTCCTGGGATGACAGGCATCCCCTACTCCTGCACCTCACCCCATCCCCCAGAGTGACCCCCCTCAGTTCCCAGGCCTGGGGTGATAGGCCTCCTCTACTCCCCTGGGGCTCACCCACCTCAGCTCCTGGGATGACAGGCATCCCCTACTCCTGCATCTCACCCCATCCCCCAGAGTGACCCCCCTCAGTTCCCAGGCCTGGGGTGATAGGCCTCCTCTACTCCCCTGGGGCTCACCCACCTCAGCTCCTGGGATGACAGGCTCCCCTCTCCCTGGGTGACCCCCCTCAGCTCCCGGGCCTGGGGTGACATTCCTTCTCAAGGAACACCCAGCTCTCAGCAACGTATCCGGGAGATACCAGCTCTCCCAGGCCCTCTTGGGTACCTCCCCCAGCTCTCACCGAGGAACTCTGGGTAGACCGAGGAGACCAACTTCCCCCAGGCTATTTTGGATAGTCCCAGGCTTGATCCTTTGTGTTTATATAGGCCTAACAGTGCTAAAATTGTGTGGGGAGGGGAAATAGGGGGGCCCTGATGTCATGTATCTTGCTTTAATTTAAACAGTAGTGAGACTAAAGGGGGCCATTAAATGGAAGTTAGGTAGCCCCTAAAACTGGTAAGGGGCCCACTGCCCAGCCCTCCCTTCAGTTCCTCTGTAATTTAAGTGCAGCTTAGCAGTGATCTACGTGCTTTCACATCAGAAGACAAGGTACCTGCCCTGAGGAGCTTGGGTTCTAGGCAGATGGAGGCAGGGCTGAGGCATCTGAAGCAGTGCTCTAGAGCTGGCTGAACAGTTACTCAATTTCTCTCTCTCTCTCTCTCTCTCTCTCTCTTTGTTTGTTTTAAAGGAGTAAAGATTCTCAGTTATCTAATTATATAGCTAATCAGAGGAGGGTTTAAAAGAAAGAGTGGAGGCTTGGTGGAGTGGTCAGGTGAGACCATCTCTAGGTCCTCCTCCCAGCTCTGACCACTGTGTACAAGGGAGAGCAGCTCCTCCAGATCTCAGGAAACTTCAGTTCTGATTGCTAAAAAAAAAATAGGCAGCAGTGTATCTACTGGAGAGACGGACTTCTCCAGGCTAGTGCTGACTACTAGCAATAGAGCAGAGGTCCCCAATCTGGGGGGCATGGGGCACGGGGGAACATTTGGGGGGTCGCACCTGGGGCTCGGGCCAGCTTCCACAAGGGGTAGGGAGAGAGTGCCACTCAGCTCTGCTCCACTCTGCTCCTGGCTCTGGCTGCTGGCCCCATGCCTGGGGATCAGCTGCCAGCTCCGCACCCGGGGCTCTACTCTCTCAACCCCACGTCTGGGAATCTACTCCCAGCTGCCGGCCCCATGACCGGGGTCCTGTCTGCCAGACCTGCGTCTTGGGTTCCACTCTTGGCCACAGTTGCTGATTGAGGCTCCGCTTCCGCCCCCAGGTGTGGCTCCAGTTTCAGCCCCCTTATGCATGTCCGTGCTCCCCCCCCCCCCGAGCCACAGCCTCGCTCCCAGCTCAGGAGTGGTGTGGTATGTGGACAGGGGTAAGAGGGGGGGATGTGAGGCAAAAAGTTGGGGGACCACTGCAGTAGAACATTCTTCTTGGGGGAATATACTTAAAGCAAACAATTTCGAGGGGAATGTCTTTAGAAAATTATTGTATTTTAATTATTTTTTCGTTTTACTTTATACATCTGCCCCCATCAAAATAAAATGGATGCATCCAAAGCTAAGTACCTTGAGAATACTTAAAAATACATTTTTATAAGCACTTGTCTACATATGCAGTTACTCTGAAATACCTAATCCATTCTAAATTCACATCCTACCTTATTTTGGAATAGCATTTATATGTAGATAAACTCTGATTTGTAGTTCCATTCATTTCTCTTAACCATTCCCACTCCTCAATCTTCAATGAGCAATATCCAGGTTAAAGATAGAGTAATAATGAAAAACACACACACTCATCACCCTCTTAATTGTCACCTCTCTTCTAAAGACCAACAGTCAAACTGTTTCTAAAGAAAGGTGGGAGAGGAGCAAGTTGTAAATGCCCTGCTAACACTTGTGTAATATGGGGGCTTCAGTGCCTCCACTGAACATGATTGCAGTAGTATGACATAGAGTAAAGGTGGGCTTTTGGGTTGGAAGGTTTTAGCCATTTATGATTTTATAGGAAACTTATAGACAGGGCAGATCAGAGCACCTGTGTAATAGTCTTGTGTTGAGATACTTACTAATCAAGTGGCTGCCAAGTTCTTTTGATGAGTAAGTGGTCATTAAGCCCTACTCCTGTTTTTGCTTCTTAAAATGGGATTTCAAGGTTTATCCTATTTACAGATCATACAAAGGCTCCCAGTGTAGCCCTGAGCTAGGATTGGGGAATCAGTATCATTATTTTAAAAAACTATTTCTATAGCACCTTTCATCCCAAAGTATCCCCAGGTGGTTCACAGATAGAACTTTATGTATCTACAGTAAAACCTCTCTGTAGCTTTCTGGGTGTTGCCAGTACTTCAGTGCTATGCTGATGCACCAGTGTGCAATCATGATGGCATACGAGGCTATCCTCCACTTCTGGGGGATTTGTGGGAAGCAGGGATCTTTTCTGGCCCCCTCTTCCTTGTGTAATGACTCCTCTGGCCGTCTTAGTTACATGGTGCTTACATGGTTACATTTATCCCTTTATGGCCAGAGAAGCAGAATGTGGGGATGGGATATTGATGCAATACTGACAAATACTGGGTGGGGTTCCTCACAGCTTGAAGGGAAATCCCCCATCCCTCTGCTATTGCTTGGTACATAATGGTTTGTTTGTAAGCAGACTCTGGGAGAAATGGATGCCCCCTCTTTACTATCCATCTCTGGTAATACATATATAACTCGGTTTCTAAACAGGATTGCAGAAGGTATTCTAAGAGAGATGGGCTCTTCCAGATCCTCACAGCATGAATTAACGTTCATAATGATCACTATGACCTGCTTAGCCGTGACTGTAATGACCTTTCTGTAATCAGACTTACATACTTGTTCATTATAATAATACTTAGTTCTTATTATTACTAAAAATTCTAATGGTGTGCCTAGATACGACAGTGTTGAGCATATTAGAAATACTGATGTGGGGAATATGTCTCTCTGTGTCAGTGCTTTGCTTCTCACACATACAAAATATTTTGACTTAGAAAATGCCAGTAAAAGCCTGTAGTGATATTGCTGACTCTTGCATGCTGTTATCCAGGGTGACCCTACATTACAGGGTATACAGAGTGAGCAAGGAACAGGAGAGGAAAATGAATGATTTGCAGAGAACACAATATGCTCATCAGTAATGGGGATATGATTGCACAGAGATATTAGCAAAAACACAAATGCTTTTATCATCTTGAAAAGTATAAAGGGGAGATACTAGTGAAACAAGTATGTTCTTGTGTTGAGTGTGCACTGAAGTATTTGGCCCATGACAGATGTCAGTCAACCACTGGGTGAATATCATGGTCTTCCTATTCTCAGACCATGGTTTCTTTCATGGTAGTGTTTTCCCTAATGGGACTTTTCCATCTTTAACTTCTGTGTTTGTGCTTCCTGTGTTGGTCTCTCCACTCCTTTTCTTATATGCATTTGAAAAGACAATCCAATGTGGAATGGGTCTTCTATATAGAGTCTCTGCAATTATGGACATTCCTGATATCTAAACATGCTTCCCGCTGAGGACCCCTAGTTCATTCCCTGAAAATTCACCCATTCCAAAGGTCAGCTGCTAGAACTCCTTCCTGATATCTCTACGCCATGTGGCTAAATGGGTCTGTATTTGTGTGGAAGATAAGAACAACCATACCGGGTCAGACCAAATCCATCTAGCCCAGTATCCTGTCTACTGACAGTGGCCAATGCCAGGTGCCCCAAAGAGAGTGGACCTAACAGGCAATGATCAAGTGATCTCTCTCTTGCCATCTATCTCCATCCTCTGACAAACAGAGGCTAGGGACACCATTCCTTACCCATCCTGGCTAATAGCCATTAATGGACTTAACCACCAAGAATTTATCCAGTTCTCTTTTAAACCCTGTTATAGTCCTAGCCTTCCCAACCTCCTCAGGTGAGGAGATCCACAAGTTGACTGTGTGCTGTGTGAAGAAGAACTTCCTTTTATTTGTTTTAAAGCTGCTGCCTATTAATTTCATTGGTGACCTCTAGTTCTTGTATTATGGGAATAAGTAAATAACTTTTCCTTATCCACTTTCTCCACGTCACTCATGACTTTATATACCTCTATCATATTCCCTGTTAGTCTCCTCTTTTCCAAGCTGAATAGTTCTAGCCTTTTTAATCTCTCCTCATACAGGACCTGTTCCAAACCCCTAATCATTTTAGTTGCCTTTTTCTGAACCTTTTCTAGTGCTGGTATATCTTTTTTGAGATGAGAAGACCACATCTGTATGCAGTATTTAAGATGAAGGTGTACCATCGATTTATATAAGGGCAATAATATATTCTCAGTCTTATTCTTTATCCCCTTTTTAATGATTCCTAACATCCTGTTTGCTTTTTTGACCGCCTCAGCACACTGTGTGGACATCTTCAGAGAACTATCCACAATGACGCCAAGATCTTTTTTTCCTGACTTGTTGTAGCTAAATTAGCCCCCATCATATTGTATATATAGTTGGGGTTGTTTTTGCCAATGTGCATTACTTTACATTTATCCACATTAAATTTCATTTGCCATTTTGTTGCCCAATCACTTAGTTTTGTGAGACCTTTTTGAAGTTCTTCACAGTCTGCTTTGGTCTTAACTATCTTGAGCAGTTTCGTATCATCTGCAAACTTTGCCACCTCACTGTTTACCCCTTTCTCCAGATCATTTATGAATAAGTTGAATAGGATTGGTCCGAGGACTGACCCTTGGGGACCACCACTAGTTACCCCTCTCCATTCTGAGAATTTACCATTCCTATCCTTTGTTCCCTGTCTTTTAACCAGTTCTCAGTCCATGAAAGGACCTTCCCTTTTATCCTATGACAGCTTAATTTATGTTAGAGCCTTTGGTGAGGGACCTTGCAAAGGCTTTCTGGAAATCTAAGTACACTATGTCCACTGGATCCCCCTTATCCACATGTTTGTTGACCCCTTCAAAGAACTCTAATAGATTAGTAAAACACGATTTCCCTTTACAGAAACCATGTTGACTATTGCTCCACAGTTTGTTTTACTATGTGTCTGACAATTTTATTCTTAACTATTGTTTCAACTAATTTGCCCAGTACTGACGTTAGAGGTACCGGTCTGTAATTGCCGGGATCACCTCTAGAGCCCTTTTTAAATATTGGTGTTACATTAGCTAACTTCCAGTCATTGGGTACAGAAGCTGATTTAAAGGACAGGTTACAAACCATAGTTAATAGTTCTGCAACTTCACATTTGAGTTCTTTCAAAACTCTTGGGTGAATGCCATCTGGTCCTGGTGACTTGTTTATGTTAAGTTTATCAATTAATTCCAAAACCTCCTCTAGTGACACTTCAATCTATGACAGTTCCTCAGATTTGTCACCTACAAAAGCCGGCTCAGGTTTGGGAATCTCCCTAACATCCTCAGCCATGAAGACTGAAGCAGAGAATCCATTTAGTTTCTCCACAATGACTTTATTGTCTTTAAGCGCTCCTTTTTGTATCTCGATCATCAAAGGGCCCCAGTAGTTGTTCAGCAGGCTTCCTGCTTCTGATGTACTTAAAAAACATTTTGTTATTACCTTTGGAGTTTTTGGCTGGCCGTTCTTCAAACTCCTCTTTGGCTTTTCTTTTTACATTCTTGCACTTAATTTGGCAGTATTTATACTCCTTTCTATTTGCTTCACTAGGATTTAACTTCCACTTTTTAAAGAAGTCTTTTTATCTCTCACTGCTTCTTTTACATGGTTGTTAAGCCACGGTGGCTCTTTTTAGTTCTTTTACTGTGTTTCTTAATTTGGGATATACATTGAAGTTGGGCCTCTATTATGGTGTCTTTAAAAAGCTCCCATGGAGTTTGCAGAGATTTCACTTTAATTACTGTACTTTTTAACTTCTGTTTAACTAACCCCCTCATTTTTGCATAGTTTCCCCCTTTTGAAATTAAATGCCACAGCGTTGGGCTGTTGAGATGTTCTTCCCGCCACAGGGATGTGGAATGCTATTGTATTATGGTCACTATTTCCAAGCGGTCCTGTTATAGTTACCTCTTGGACCAGCTCCTGCGCTCCACTCAGGACTAAATCTAGAGTTGCCTCTCCCCTTGTGGGTTCCCGTACCAGCTGCTCCATGAAGCAGAAGATGCTAAAGGAGGGCCAGTACTATAGCTTAGATGCTGCTCTGCTAACCACTTATTGCACTGTATAAATAATAATATAATATCAGCCTAAATTTTACTGTCAGTGAAACCAGCACCACCTCACTGAAGTCAGTGGTATAGTACCGACATAACCAAAGTCAGAATATGTGGGGGCTCCAAGAGGCAGCCTTAATTACTCAGAACTATAACTATGCACCTTTTTCGAGAAGCTACTCCGTGCTGTTGATGCATTCAGATGGTTCTGTTGCACCAAATAGTAACTGATTTCTCTAGCCTAAATGAGCGAATAAGTGAAGAGACTCATAGATTTTAACCATTGTTTTGTATTGAATTTTTGACAGATGCTTTCTTTACGTGTCGAAAGAAAGTGCTTCTGGCGAAGAGCCCGACCACCCAGGTAGGGGGCATCTCTTCTGTGCCCAGCAGGAGGTCAGTCCCAGAAGAGGAGGAAGCCCTGCTGCAGCAGCAGCTGGAGGAGGAAGCTGGTGGGCTACACAGCTGTGAGAGTGCTCCAGCAGTGGGGAACGTGTCAGCCACAGTGACTAGTGACTGGCTGGAAGGCTCGGAATTATTGATGACCAGCCTCAGCAATCTGAATGTGGCATCAGAGATCACATGGTGCAGTGATCAGCAACATGATGAGCTACATACCTTAATGTCTCTAGGACCAAAGGAACATGTTGGAATCACACTGGCAAAATTACCAGAGGAGGAAAGTGTCGCTATGGTAGGCATTGCACCATGGTCAGCTGTAAGGACACAGACCGATCACCAGATTAGTGGCTGCACCCCTTCAGCCCTGGAAAGGGAGGATGAAGATACTGCTGTGCTGGGCTGGAGCTTTGCGCATGACACAGAGATAGTGCCAGTGGAGGCCACAGCCTGGCCTGTTTATGATACAGGACAATTCCAGCCTTTTCCAGCAGAAAGATCTTACCATGGTCAGTAGTAGTACAGCCTTGCTTGATTCTAGGTGTGGTGCTAAATTGGGGTGAGGTAGTGTAACAAAAGTTTCTGATCTCACTGCATGTGGATGCTAAATCCTGGGTGAGCTTAGTATGTCTGCACTTGCTGGCTGTTAGGCATAGGCTGCATCTTTCCATGCCAGGATGATTGCACGTGGTAATGAAAATGATAAAAGTAATCTTTCCTGATGGAAAGGCCAAGGCTTCTGGCATTATTGGGCTGGCTAGTGTTGCTAATCACAATTCCTGTGAAGTTAACATAGGTGCCCACTTCATACTGGAGATGGCCTCCAAAGAATGGTTGAGTTTTTCCAAAACATTTTCTCCCACTTGGACTGACCTTGCCATTCCATCCCTGGTGACGGCTATTCAGGTTAATCAAAGAAAATCCAAGGGCCCATTTAGAGTTCAAAATGTCCAGATTCAGGGAACAAGAGAACAGCTAATCCCTATGTCCCAGCTAGCAGGAGCATTTCAGGAAATAGGACAGGAAAGGCTACCCAGCATACATCTGATCTGTCTTCCTCTCTCTTATAGAGATTTTATGGAGGGACTGGGAGGATCTCTGTATCCAACCTGCTGTTCCAGAGCTGGGCTCAGAGAATGGGCCTCTGTTTGAATTCCGAGTCATGTCTTACAACATTCTGGCCCAGGACCTGGTGGAGCAGAGCCCTGATCTCTACCTGCATTGCCAACCAGATATCCTGGACTGGAGCTATCGTCTCCCAAACCTCTTGCAGGAGATCCAGCACTGGGACCCTGATGTGAGTACTACCCAGGCTCTTTCATGTCAAGTATCACCAGAGTTTTTGGGGTTTGAAGCCAGTGCCTCTGGGTTTATTAGGGTCCTTGGTTATGTGCTCACTGGCTCCTATAACCTTATTAGGATCTTTTCTTTGATTTGGAGGGGCTCAACTTTTCCTAATAGAAGTAGGAGCAAGACAGCCTGCTTCAGTCCTTGGGGAGAAGGCAGAGCTTATAGAGCAATCTGGAACAAGCCCAGAGATGAGGCCTACATGGGGATAGACTTCCTGTTCCTTGCTTGCTTCTGTATTCCTTAGGCTAGCTTAGCATGCTGAGGAAGAAGTGTGCTCACCACTAAGGACGAGAAGTGAATTTTATTTCACTTTTGCTTTCCCACTGGGTAACTGAAGGAGAAGTATGCGCTTCAGAAGTCGTAGAGCATGCTCTGTCTCGGTGGTTCTTAACCAAGGGTATGTGTATCCCTGGTGGTAGCAGAGGACTTCCAGGGGGTACATTAACTCGTCTAGATATTTTCCTAGTTTTACAGCAGGCTACATAAAAAGCACTAGCAAAGTCAGTACAAACTAAAATTTCATAGACAATGATTTGTTTATATTGCTCTGTATACTATACACTGAAATGTAAGTACAATATTTATATTCTAATTGATTTATTTTATAATCAAATGGTAAAAATGAGAAAGTCAGCAATTTTTTAGTAATAGTGTGCTGTGACACTTTTTTGCATTTTTTATGACTGATTTTGTAGGCAAGTAGTTTTTAAGTGACATGAAACTTGGGGGTATGCAAGACAAATCAGATTCCTGAAAGGCGTACAGTAGTCTGGCTGTCAACCTTTCCAGTGCTCTAGCTGGAGGAAAAGTTGCTTAGATAACTCCTTCACCGAGAAATGCTAAGTGTGGGAAACTGTTTTTCCCTCTCTTCCCTCACAGTTCCAATACCCCCCCCCCCCCAAAAAAAAAAAAAAAAGCCAAACAGTGGTGGAGTGAGCTAGATCTCTGCCTTCCGTGCAGGTTCTGTGTCTCCAGGAAGTGCAGGAGAATCACTACTGGGAACAGCTGGAGCCAACATTCAGGATGATGGGTATGTCCCTGTCTTTTCTATAGGTTTGGTTGAGACTTACTGAGAAAACTCCATGTCAATTTCTCCAGAGCTATACTTCTGTTTACAGAAGTAGTCCCCACCCAGTTTATTTTGGCCACATTTCTGAAGCTATCTGCACCTCTTCAATTGTTGTCCTGTTCCTGTTGTGACTGATTCTTCCCCAGATTGGCAGATAAAAGCAACAAAACTCATCAGGGGCCTGGTTTATATAGAGAGAACAAAAGACACTTGATGGTACATGATGGCTAACAGGACAGTCCTGCCTGCAAGGGCATGAGCCAGAGGAAGAGAGATTGATTAGAGCATCCCTGATGGCATAACTAGAAGTGTGGACCAAAAATGAGCAAGAGGAAAATTCAAACTGGGTATTAGGAAAATCTTCCTGCCAGTGAGGTCTGCTGGACTACAGAACAGTCTACCTAGGGGAGTAGTGGGAGGTTGTGCTATTTAAACCCTGCAAAACAGATTTCCTATGCTTTTCTACATCTCACTAAAGAGGAGCCGAGGATTCTGGTCATTTGGACCCTCCTGATGGGTGGTGGTTTCTTTTCAGGCTTTATGTGCTTATACAAACGGAGAACAGGAAAAAAGACAGATGGCTGCGCAGTTTGCTACAAGCACAGCAGGTTCCAGCTGATCAGTGCCAGCCCTGTAGAATACTTCCGGCCTGGTCTGGACATCCTAAACAGAGACAATGTGGGTCTAGTACTCCTGCTGCAACCTCTACTCCTAGAGGGTGTAGGACAAACAGCAACGAGCCCCCTGTGCGTGGCTACCACTCATGTACTGTATAATCCCCGCCGAGGAGATATCAAACTTGCACAGATGGCCTTGCTCCTAGCAGAGGTCGATAAGGTTGCAAAAACTGTTGATGGCAGCTACTGTCCTGTCATCTTATGTGGAGACCTGAACGCTGTGCCTGATTCGCCATTGTACAAATTCATCCGGAATGGTCAGCTCTTCTACCATGGAATGCCAGCCTGGAAGGTAGGTATAGATAGGGAATGTAATGGAGCAGCTCTTTGGATTGCAGGGAGAGGAGTATTTATGTAGTTGTGTTTCTGATCACTATTATAAGGCTACTTTCTCATACAAAGAATGAGCCCCACTCAGCATCAAATTCATAGACCTACAGTAAATCACATTGTGGTCCTAACAACAGTGGAGGTTACTGAAGCAGAGAGAATTTTTAAAATCTTGTTTCTTTTTCACCACTGATGTTGCTTGTTTGTGGTGTTAGCTCAGATGGTGAAATTGGACTGGTCAGTTCTTCATTCCCCTTCACTCATCCATCGCTGTTGTACTTGGGTGATAGTAACTGTAGGGGAAGGTGCAAATCCATATTCATGGAAATGTTATCTAAATGTTGGGCCTAAAGCTAGTTCTCTTCCTCAAATATACACCCATGCAAGCACTGCTCATTAACACATACTCTCTGTGGTTGTGCACCCAAACACACGTACCAAGCTTGCTCTCAAGCACTGGCTTTCAGAATATTTTTTCCTCTTCCCCCACCCCTCCTTTTTACTACATGTTCCCCAGCTAGTAGTTGCACCATAGATTTACATGATACTTATTCTGTGCAAGTGGTTTTGCTGGGGCTTGGTTCTGTGTGGGTGCTGTGTATTCTCTCTGAGTGTGTTGTGCCTGTGCATATTTCTGGCCTTGCTTTAACCATTTCCTGGTGCTTTGTTCCCCTCACCTCTACCCTGCTGCCTTTATGCAGGTTTCTGGACAGGAAGACTTCTCCCAGCAGCTGCACCAGCGGAAGCTGCAGACCCCACTCTGGCACAGCAGTCTGGGTATAACAGACAACTGTCAATATGTCTCTCTTTGCCAGCCAAAGAAATCAGGTGAGCTGTGTACGTGGGCTCAGCGAAGATGATTATTGTGTGGGTCTTGCTCCCTCTCATTGATCTGCAGTCTCCACTCTTGGCAGGACATTGGCACAACCTCCAGGGCAGAACTGGGGAATGTGCTGCACCAGGCACTCTCCTTGACAAGGATTCTCTCCTCTCAGAGTACCTGATTTGAACTGTATCACTTGTATGCCCCACAGCTCATCTCAGCCTGGGTTTCTGCCATCTTCCTGCACTTGCTGGAAGCTGAATGTCCCACAGTACTTCACATATCGTAGTCATATTTGGGGTAAGGTTGAAGGGCTTCGTCTTTTTCTTCAAAGCGCTGTGTGGTGTCGAGCCCACTTAGGCTCTCATTCTGCTTTCCAGAGATGCTTCAGCATATGAAGCCCAGGCCAGGGTGTTCTTGGTGGAAGCTCAGTGGATATGAACTCCCTAGAAATCAGGCTGAACCCATATCTCTTTCCCCCCCTTCAAGCAGGGGTTTCCTCAGACATCTGTGTCATAAACACCCCAAATGCCTTGCTTAGAAATTGACTAGTATTTTGCCACTGTAGACCATTTTTTGGGACAGGGAAGCTCTTAATTTGTGGAACCCCCAGATGCCAGAGTGATGAGTGCATCAGCAATAGGTATTAGAGTAGCTGGACTGCAGTCTAGACTGTCTCTTCCTCTTCTATCACCATGTCTATTCTATATCCAGGTTCTTGTATTGTGCCCATCATTCATGTACTCTGGTAGTATTTTTGGCATGGAAACCTAGAGAGCTGACTTCTTGCTTATTTCCTTCCTTTGAACTGGCTCTGCTCTGCAGACAGACGAAAGTACAGCCGGGACTTCTTGCTTCAGTTCCGTTTCTGTGATGCTGCCTGTGAACGACCTGCACATCTGATTCTGTGGAAGGGTGTGACAGATGTTAAACCAGGTACTGGAGCAAGTTCTCCCTACTTCAACATCTTTTCTGCAGGCATGAGCTGCCTTTGGCAAGACTTGAAGCCAACAAGTGGAGACTAGTCTTGGCTTGTTACTGGCTGGATGAGTCCCAGAAAAGGCAAGGATTGGGGAAGGTGGGAGCCCCATCATTGCATCATACTCCCGTGGGCACAAGTGGATTCCGTAAGGGCTCAACAGCAGCTCTCAGCTACTGACCTGCTCCTTGTATAGCAAGCCTTGATTTGCTGATTTATGTGTTTTACCCCCTGTGTGGAAGACTGAACCCTCTCTTCCATTCCATTTTCTGTCCTCCATTTTGTTTTGGAGAGGAGCAGGTATTTTTCCATTCCTTTTATGCTTCCAACTCCACTGGAAGAAATCCGTGGTGGCACCTGAGCTGCCTCAGTGCTAATGTGGATTGACATCAGTGGGTGACCACAAGCTGGCATTAGATCTGCTACTAGAGAAGCAGAACCTCGCCTCATCTCTGGGCCTTTTGACATACTTGGTTCTGTTCTCCTCATTCCCCACCTCCTCTGGGCTGGCATCCCATTTCATGATCCCAGTGCTGACTGTCTGCATTTCTCTGACAGCAGAGGTTGTAGTACAGGGCCACAGGGATCAGCCTCTGGGCAGTGGTAAAGTCCACAGCTCTGGGCACAGGAGCTGATTGACCTGGATAAGTTGGTTACACTGTGCCAGGATCGGCCCACTGACTTTTTTGGGGGAGGGAGGTGGGGGTTAGACTTTGTTTTTGGCCTGATATCAACTTGTTGTTCTTTCAGCACCACTGTACCTAGGCCTCCTGTCTAAGACCAGGACAGTTTGCATTCAGCTTTGGAACCTTGCCCTGACTTCCCAGCATGTACTATCACTCCTAAAGGTGCCTATCCAGGCGGCCATGTTTAGGATAAGGAGAGACTCTTGGGGTTGGAATAAGAGACCTTCCTGGGGGGAACTTTCAAACTCAAAATGAACGAACTGCTCCAGGCCCAGTGACATGTCAAATTGGAATCTCTCTGCTCCTTTTTAGACCGCCCTGCACATTGGCCCAAGCATCTCCTCATGATGAATGATCCTGATCCAGAGCTCTTCTTCCCAAGGTAACATGGAGGGAGGGAGACTTCAGCTGGGCCTTGTAAACCTAGTGGCACCCCTCCATGGAGTGGCCATAGTGGGGTGCTTGGAAAGTGGGCACAGGAAGCTAAATTAATGTCAAGGTTTAAATAATTCCATGGTCCCTTCTCCCAGGCTAGAAAAAGAACACACCAGGGATGGGAAAGAATCAGAAAAATCTGTCTACAGCTGGCCAGATCCATACCAGGCTGCACTAGGGTTGGTGCTGCAGGTCAGGAATGCAGTGCGTTGGCAGAATTGTATGTTGGTGGTGCGGGAGCCCCTGTACACTCAGTGTTTTAATAGAATTGGTGTTAATAGTCCCTCACTTATATGAGCATTAAAATATATCAAAAAATTATGTGTAGAAATAGTCTACAAACAGCTGCATTAGGAAGGTGGCTTAGTTTGCTTAGATTCCAGCACTGACTTTTGCATCCCCTCTCCCATGTGAGGGAATGGGGGAGCTGTTTCTTCTCTGCAGGTCTCCAGGTGTTATCCGGCATGGCCTTAATCTGACCTCTGCCTATAGCCACTTCTTGCCCCAGAGAGGTCGCCCTGAGGTCACAACCATGCCCATGGGCCTTGGAGCTACAGTTGATTATATCTTCTACTCGGCAGAGCCCATTGAGAATGGGAATGAAGGGGGTGAGTGTGGCAACATGGGGCCTCCTGAGAGCTTATCCCCACCGTACTAGGAGGGAGCTGTGTGGTACAGCAAAATGGAGCTCATCATGGTGGGCAGTGTCCCCCCACCATGGCAGGAGTGGGCCGCTGGGGGTGGCAGCATGCAATTTCCAGGGATCTGTGCCCAGTAGGGGCTGAGTGATGTACTGTGGGGAAATGCTGTCCTCCCCAGCAGGGGTGACGATCTCTATTTCATGCTATTGAAGAGATACAATAGTTCTGCCTGTCCTGGCCATAGTTTTTAAGGCGAAATCAAAGTAGAATGAATGTTACTTTCTTGTTGCCCAACACTTTGCCTTGAGTTTACCTAGCATATGCTCTGGAAGAGCCCCACCTAGGTGGTTGGCATTGAGATCTGGGTTCCTCTGGCCTGGTAGTTTGTATCCTTCGAGGCAGCATAGTCCATCTGTAGGAGGCACCTCATTTCACCTCCCAGTGATACGCCATGCAAGAGTCACACTGTTTGAAGAAGGAATTGAGTTGATGAGGTTCTGCAAGTAACTGCATCAGCTCCCACTCCCTCTGAGGCCCAGACCAGCTCAGCGGCTCTTTGGGGATGGGGTGGGAGTAGAGTGCGAAGAGTCTCCACATGTCAAATTTTGTTTCCTCCGAGCCAATGGCTCATTGGGCTGACATGGTTAAGGCACACCAGTTTCATAGCCAATGGTACACAAGTCTATTCACGTAGAAGCCCAAATTCACCTTGGGGAATTTGAGTGCAACTAGAAAGAGCTTCCCTGTGAGCAGCTGCATGCTGACTGCAGTGTGTGTTTGCAGCTCCTGTGTGTGCCAGAGCATGAATCTATATATCAGTAGCAGTCTAGGGTGCGTGTTGCTATAGTATCCAGGCATGAAGAGGGACATGTTGTTTTGTATATGCTATCTGTGTAGACACACCCTTGCGTCCCCGACTGCAGCATATCCTAGCTGCCCTGTGTCTGTGCAAGAGTTTGAGCATGAAGCCCCAGTCTCCATCTGACATGTCCTTCCCGTTTCCTTGCCAGGTCGCAGGCTATATCGAGATGGAGCCCTGAAGCTGCTTGGCCGCCTCTCCCTGCTCTCCGAAGATGTCCTGTGGTTGGCAAATGGGTTACCCAATCCCTTTTGCTCATCTGATCACCTCTGTCTGCTGGTTAGCTTTGGCTTGGAGATATCCAGTGCCTGAGTGATGGGGATTGTGTGGGTTGAGCTGGACTGAATGCAGAATACAGAAATTGTGCATTCAGAGCCTCAGTTGGCTCACAGGAAACTTCCTTTTCATTTCCCCTGCACCCCTCATGTAACAGGAGCATGAGGGGGCCACAGAGGTTGAGATCTTCCCTGCATTGCTACTCCATGGGACTCCATTACTGGCTGATGCCAAGTTGTTCTCTGGCTGCACTATCTCTTAAAGGGACCTGGGAAATTAACTTCCTTACCTATTTGGTTCTGCTACATCTGGCAGACATTGTAGTTGTGATGTTCTTACACTGCAGGAATCAACATGACTTCCGCTTATTTACTTGTCTCTGTGTGCTGCTCCTCAGTGATCTGGGAAAGAGCAGGTGCAGTTTTGAGATGCCTGTGGGCTCTTATTTTTTAGTTGGCTACTTGCTGCCAAACAGCAGGCGGTGCTCCCAATCATCACCTGCCACATCAAAATGGTGATTCTTTTCAATTTCCCAGCAACAGTGTATGGAATGCATTCCCCCTGGATTCACCCAAGCATCCCTTTTGCCACCTGTAACTTAAGACAGGACTGGGCTTGATGATTGCTTGGAAATGGAATTGAAGTAGCCTTTACCTAGGGATACCTAAAGAGAGTTTCTGTCTGGTTCACCCAGGTCTGCTCCCAGCACACATATCAGCAGAGTGAGAGTTTGAAGTTTCAATAACTTTCTTTAGGGAGCTTTGTCATTATGAGACCAATGTACCAATAAGGTCTGACACAAGGATCAGCGTGATATGGAGGTACTGGTTCTTCAGAACCATCATAGAAAGCTCTGGAACTGCCACAGCAGAAATCTGAGATCCTTGGAAAGGCTGCCTCACTGCCTTCCTGACCATCTCAGAACAGTTCCTAATACCTCTCTTGGCACCTATATGTGATAGTGAAGGATTTGCCAAGGCCCTTCCTAGGGGTTTCATGCAAGAGAAACGGTGGACAGATCTGGACTGATAATGTGAGAGTGCTGTGGGACTGTGGGCATAGTTTCTCCCAGAACAATGCTAAAGAGAGAAGGGTGCCAGAGGAAGTGGAGTAATAGCTGCTTCCTCTTCCTTTTCCTTTTAGTAGGCACTTCACTGGTCTGCAAAATGTAGTAGTCAAGGCTCAGGACAGATCAGATGTCCTCCTGGCCAAACATGTTGTTGTGTGTGCATATTATTGCTCTGTTCTGGAGTCTACCCTCTAAAGGGAGGTGAGCTGATAGAAGCTGCTCCTCTGTCTGTGGTTTGGAGCCAAAGCTTCAGTTCTTGGATCCCATTGTAGCCTTATTGTCATGTGTGTTTTTGATATATTCCCCGGTCAGCAGTGGCTCGTTGCTAGTTCTTTTGCGTTTTTTTTGGTGCTGGACCCTGCAGGTCAGATTCCTCAGCATGACCTGACTGTTGGTGCTCAGTATTAATCAATGAGTTATAAGAAGAATGTTAGCAGAAAAGTTCTCCACCCTTAAACTCCACTTCTGGGGCTGAGACTGTCTTAGCCAGGTTTTCCGGGGGAAGGAGAGTGAGAAGCTTGAAATAACTTTAACTGGATTGTTTTGAATAATGTATTGAAGAGGTTTCAGTGTTTTAATTCTTATTTTCTTAAACATCTTATTTGAAAAATAAAATTTTATAATTTCAGAAAAAATGCATGTAAAAGTGGCTGCTGAGGCTTCTGAGGGCAGACACGCCCCCATCTTAGGGGCCTGGTTACACTTCGGTTGGACCATGAGATTTTGTTAGCTAGCTGTGTGGAAGAGGGGTGGGGTAGGGTAGGGTGTTAGCTGTGCAAGGGTCATGGCAAGAAGTGGGGAGAGGTTGGGCCTAGCTGATAATCTGTGTAAACTAGGCATTCCCATCAAACAGGCCACCAAAAGCCCCAACCCTTGATGCCATTCTGGCATAACTCATTTGGGCTGTTCTAAAACAGCGTCTAAAACTAAAGGGAGCTCAACCCACGAACCTGTCTTCTGAAAGTAGGAGAAGCAATTGCTGGTTCCTAGAGCCTATGTCCAACCTTCAGGTTGTCTCAGCAGTTCAGCCAGACCTCCGTTATTGGGCTCCCATGTTATCTTTACAGTGGGGTAAGAGAGAACTGTACTTGTATGTCCTTTTCCTCTCACCCCATTCTGTTGGGAGTGATGTCTGCCTACCTGTGGGTGACTAGACCCATTATTATCCTGATGTGGGAAGTGGGTGAGTAGGATTCCATGGTCCACTTGTGTGCATGCAGTCCAAAAATCTGTTGTGGGGAAGTAGGATTGTAGGGGCAGATCCACAAAAGGACTTAGGCACTTGAGTCCCAGTTTTAGGCACCAGTGCAGTCCATAATGCCCCCGCTCAGCTGCTGCCTACACTCTGTGCTTAAACTTCCATTGAAAAAGTTCCCCAGGTGCCTGTTTCTGCCACTGGACATGTGAACTGCTGCCTCATTGGCCCTTTACAGCGCTGCAACTTTCTTGCTCAGAGGTGTGAAAAAACACACCCCTGAGCGCAGCAAGTTACAGTGCTGTAAAGCACCAGTGTGAGCACAGCTCCCAGCACTGTAAACTGATCCCCACGGGGAGGTGGAGTACTTGCAGCGCTGGGAGAGAGGTCTCCCAGCGCTGGTGCCGCGATCACACTCACATTTCAAAGCGCTGCCGCGGGAGCTGCAAGTGTAGCCATACCCTTAGTCTCACTCCTAAGTGCAGTGCAATCCACATTGCGGAAGTGTGTCCTAACCGCTGAACCATGAGAGAGACTCACATCAGAATATCCCAATCTCTCTGATTGAAGCCGGTCCACTTTAATTGGGCCAGAGAGAGTGAGAAGCATTCCATAGTCCAGAGGCCATAGCGCTTACCTGAGAGGTGGAAGATCTCTGACAGGAGGAGGAAATTGAACCATTGTCTGCCACATCCCAGGTCAGTACCCTGACCACTGGGCTAAAAGTTACAAGGGAGTCTGGGGCTGCCAACCTCCTCCTCTTTCCCTTTCCCTCCCCGGCTGTTTTTTGCAGAGTTAGATACTCACTTAACTCATTCTCACAAGAAACAGCTTAGGCACCTAGGCTGCCTGACTTCAGGAGAAGGGGTTCCCAGCTGTGGATTACAGGCAGAGAGAGCTAGGTGCCTCCCTGCAGCTCGGATTTAGGTGCCAAACTCTGTGAGAGGGGAAGTGCTTGGGACACACCTTCCTCACCCGCATCTCCCATTGGCTGCCTTAGGCAGTTCCTGGCAGTAGCTTGCTGGCTTTTGTGGATCAATTCTTAGGTGTCTCACTCCCTATTCATTGTATTTGGTGCCTGACTCGGGGTTTGTGGATCCCATTGTTTCAGTGATTTTCTAGGTGCCTAAAAATTAAGTGTTGCAACAATCTTAAATCCCTTTGTGGGTCTAGGCCAGGGGATCTCAAACGGGGTCGTGACTCCTCAGGGGGTTGCAGCTGTCAGCCTCCACCCCCAAACCCTGCTTCACCTCCAGCATTTATAATAATGTTAAATATTAAAAAAAAAAAATTGTAGTTTTAGTTATAAGGGGGGTCACACGCAGAGGCTTGCTGTGTGAAAGAGTCACCACTACAAATGTTTGAGAACCGCTGGTCTAGGCCATAGTTGCAGTCATTCTTGTATGTTTATAAAGTACCTCTTTCCCCAACTTACATTGGTTTTGTGGTGGCATTGTTTGGTGGGGTAACTGTCATTGTGCAAAAGTTCCCATCTAACGATTGCATTAATTGCTGTAATACTTCTATTTTAGGGGGGTTTCTGTATTCACAAACAAACAAATCCATTTAACCCTTTGCCTGTGAGCTTCTGTTCCTATGCCTGATTGGCTCAAGGTTCTAGGTGAGCCTGAGACTGAAAGTGGCCCACTCTGCACTAACATATTCACATGCTGGAAACGCACAAAAGGGGAAAGACTGAAAGTTGGTACTTAGGGAGAAACTCACTGGAAAACTTAAGGCATTCAAAACTAATGCAACTAAGTGCAAAGTATTGGGTAATCACAGCTAAAGCTAAGATTGCAGAGCTTAACTTCAAAAACACTGGCTTAGAGTCTAATAGTTAAATTACGCAAGTATATATCTGGAGTAATTCCATTGACTTCAATGAACTCTGGAAATCCAGATTTTAACCACTGTAACTGATGCAAGAATCTAACCAACTATTTAAACAGTTTAATCTTTTTTTAAATAAAAAAGTTATAATCACACCGAACTGTTTCTAAAGCTGGTCACAACCCAAGGGGGACTTTTTAAATTTTGAGGCAAAAAGATGTCTTGTGCAGCCTTCTTTGTATAGCTCTAATGCTGAAATGGCTGAAGGTAGAAAGTTTAAAATTTAGCATAGAAGTAACCCTCCTTGAGAAATGCTTTTGTGTGTTCTGTGAAAATATCACTTTGTGCAGTTCAAACCTTTTTTTTTTTAAAATCGCCAATACTTGGAAAGAAGATTAGGTATGTTGAATGAGGTGGGTTGAGCCCTGTTTCATTCACTGCATATTGAAGTGTCAAGGGAGCTGCAGATTTTCTGTCCCCCACCCCCCGAGTTTGACTTTCACGTGGAGTTGCCTACAGTACACAGGGGAGAGAGGACTTTGTGGGAGCCTCACTGAGTGTGCACCATAGATTGGACAGTATTCTATTGGGGTCCCCGCCAAATTGTAGCAGATTCTGGATGGCTTTTATTCTTCACCACCCCCCATAAGTGAGGAGGCAGGGGAGGAAAAACTTGGAAATTCAATTAAAAAACCTAAGGTTTCACAACTAAGCACTCAAGTCAGAAAAGGCCAAAGCTGAAACTGCTGGTGCAGCCTTAACTCTGGCATCTATCGTTTCCATGCAGTTTTTAAAAATGATGTTGTCCTGTAGTATTTCTGAAATAATACCAGACAATTTATCTTCTACAACCTTGAATATAAATGATGTATGGATTCTGGATGTATATAAAACATGTATTAAATTATATATAATGTCACTAGAAGACATAACATATATAGATGTGGGTGGGGGGAATAGCATAATATGATATTATTTGAGACTAGCATGTGGGGAGATAATTAAAGATTGTATCATAATGAGTAGTTTGCAGCAGCACATGATTAAGATTGCATATATGGCCTTAACTGAAGCACTTCCAGACCCAAATGCTTAACCAGGCAACGCTAACACTTGCTCTGCATAGTTTTTTGTTGGATTGTGAATGGGCCTGGAATCCAAACTATGGAAACAAAACTATGGGAGGAAGTAGAAGGGTAAGAATATCTTTTATTTGCTGAAAGTGATAGGGAGGGAGTAAATGGTGAGGGGATCAAGAGAGTTCTGCTGTCGCCCTCTGATTATCTGTAGTGCTGAAGAGTCTCAGGACCCTTTTATCTCTGAAGACTAGAGAGTTTTGAGTGAGTGTGCATGTTGCTTGTTATGAGCTAGTTCATCTGCAGGAAACCATCGTGGCCAGGGAGGCATGTTTATGGTGGCTGACTGCATTTGCTAGATGACAATTCAGATTGTACAGCAGCTTTTAGCATACTCTTACCATCAAAATATGGGACATACTAAATAAAGTTGATTCCTCCCTCAGGGGGAAGGGACCATTTTGCAGCTGCCTTAGTAGTCTACTCTGTGCTTTAAGAAAGAATAACCAGAGAGACTGAGTTGGTGAGGACATATGCTTTAGACAGCCCTGACTGTGAGAACTCATAAGTTTGGTCAGTACCTGCTGATCTCGTGAGGATGACTGTCTGGCCGATCTATTGAAGTTTGGCTGAAGAAAGACCTATCTTACCCACAGAAGGAGAGTTCTGCTTCCAGGCCACAGCACACTTTGGACCACCCCATCATCTCAAAGTTTGCCTCAGCTCGATTAGCAGTATGAAAAGAGCCTGGTTGCTCAGCTCCTTTCCTCTGGTGCTAGAACACTATGTATTTCATCCCTGCTCTGAGTAGGCTTTGGCTAGCATGGGCATATTGACCAACCCAGAAGATGAATGAGGGGGGATGGTCTAGGGTTCTTTCCACTTCCCTATGAAAGCCACCTGTATTTATTCCCTTTTGGTGCTTGAATAGGATGCATGTCTTCTCCAGAGAGTTAGCCTCACCATACAGCCAGACTAGAAGTTTAAACAGCACCTGGGCTCTGGTTTTATCGATCAACAACAATGAAATCAGAGGCAGTTTTCATTTTTTTCTCTGCACAAGGCAAGGGCTGTGCAGACAAGAACTTTATTTTCTAATGTGAAAGGAAGAGGAAATACTGATATGATACATAGGTGCAGTTAGAACTAAATCTAGATACAAGTTCTGGGTTAACTATAGAAAAACAGACCCACAACTGGTTAGTTACAGAAAAAAAACAAAAAACAACACACATGGAAGTCCATAAAGAAAGAAACCCTTCGTTTCTTGGTTAGTTCTGGGCTGTATCAGTGATAAAATGTAAATGGTTCTGTTGTACCGTAAACAGAATAAATACTGATGTGCATGGAAGAGACTATGCAAGTCCCACTAGCACCATCTCAGCCCTGCCCTGCCCTGGAGGCTGGAGGGAAAACTCTGCTCTGCAGAGGTATAAGATTCAGTTGCCTTCTTGGCCTAAGCTGGTTTGCTCCTGAGCAGACAGTGAGTGCCTAGGCACCACCCTGAGGGTGAGTGGTGATGATATGAACAAACATCTGCATATAGACTCCACCTTGTTTTGGCAGAACAGGAGCCAAGCAAGAACAACTGCTGACCTGAGTTGGATCACAGGCTCCCTCCTATGCAGATTCTATACATTAGATACAGGGCAACAGTGCAAGACTGTTCGAGCACATGGTGCTGTTTCACCGAAGCAGACTCACAAGTAAGACACGGGTGAAAGCATGCCCAGTTTACAGCTGTCCCGTGGATATTTCAATCACAAGGAATAAGTGCCTAAAACAACCTGCCCATGTCAGTAGCAAGGGCCTCTGCAGTTGGATCAGGCCTACTTCTTCCTATCTAGTGCAGACTTCTACCCCTTAGCAATGTAGGATTCTTTTCTACCCTGTGATTTCTTGGCCTTTGTAAGTGACTATTTTAGGGACACTTGTTTCAGTTTATATGTACCACATGTGAACCAGCCTTTCAGGTGACTGATGGGGTCAGAGTCTGGTTCAGGGTTTTAGCTGCAATACAATGGCAACATTCTTCACATAAAACGGCTCTGGTAACATCAACACAGCAAATAACTTCTTTTTCTGCTACTGTGCAAATAACTTACCTCTCCTTCTCCTGCTAAATACAAACTACATCCAAGACAAAACTCTGGAGTCATCTACTCTAAGTGGCAAGGTATAGAGTACACTATAGAGATGTGCAGTACATACAAACTGGGTGTCACAAGGGGCAGGATAATCACACCTAAATACAAAGCATTACAGATCCCCCAGCTGGTGCATACCATGAAATGCAGTAAGCCACTGCAGAGTGGTTTCAGAGCAACACTGGAGTCTCAGAAGCCTAGACTATTGCCCACACGCTGATGGAGACCTGAGCCCACTTTTCAGCTGTCAGCCTGGTACATTTGTACCATGCCAGAGTACCCCCAGGGAGGAACCCCTTGGTCTCTATTCACTGCCACTTTAAGACAGTTGTAGAATTAAGTTGAAGGGTGTGGAACAAGAGGCCCTGTCTACACCAGCACCACAGAAGTGTTAGGAAGAGCTGTGTTTGAACCCAGCATTCATATTTAAAAATGGTCTTGCTAAAGGAATTCAGTTAAGGCCCCCTCTCCGTAACCCTGGTTGACCACATATACCAGGGCTGGCAAAACTTACTGACCCTCCAAGCCACATAAGATAATCTTCAGAAGTTCGAGCGCACAAGACATGGACAGCCTGCCCCACAGTGTGTCGCCTGCTGGGGCACGTCCTGAGCCCAACGCCCTCCTGCAGGGCTAAAGCCCCGAGACCCCACTCCCCACAGGGAAGGCAGCTAGTAGGTGGAGAATGAGGGTGGGGGCATGGAGGGCTCCACAAGCCGCACTTTAACTGTTAAGGAGCCACACAAGGCTCACAAGCCACAATGTGGTCACACCTGACATATACAATGCAAGTATGGTCTGGCTCATGTATGGAGGCACTTCCTCCCCAACAAGAGAGACAAAGAGTCCTGTGGCACCTTATAGACTAACAGACATATTGGAGCATAAGCTTTTGTGGGTGAATACCCACTTTGTCAGATGGATGTTCCAATACGTCTGTTAGTCTATAAGGTGCTACAGGACTCTGTCACTTTCTACAGATCCAGCCTAACACGACTACCTCTCTGATACTTCCTCCCCCCAGGTTTCAGAGCTGCATAGACTAAGGAACATATAAGGAGGAGAACCTGAAGAAGTGGAATTTAAACACATAATAAAAACCCCACTGGTGATATTTTTATAAGACCTTATTAAAAGGACTCCAAGCTAGTACTGGACAAAATCATCTGCCCTGGACTCCACCTGGTTCCATGTTTTGCTCTGGAACCATTAAGGATTAATTGCCATCATTCATTCCTAATAGCATTAAACTCACTTTCTTACAGAGGTCTGGGATACAGTGAAAGGGCCAATTTCATCCTTAAGCTACAACACGGTCCCATCTTTGGGTCTAGCAGTCAGGCTACTACTCTTGGGGGAAACAGACCAGGGCAAGCAGCATGGGCAGAGGAGAGAAAGACAGCATTGTTACGCCAGAAAGCCCAGTTATCTACCATAGTTATAGTCAGTCATGATTCCAGCATCCACTCAGGCAAGAAAGAATACAGAATGTTTAACATGATTTGGATACAGCCAGATTGCATAAATATCTAGACACTTTTTGTAGTGTAAGAGGACTGAATGTTAAACAATTTGCCATCCCCTATGTCAACATGCCTCAGGCTTGACCCACTCACCCCTTGCTTCTCACTTCCCTCTCTGAATCAATTCCGCCATGAGATGCAGCACCCCTGGTATGTCAAGTTTTGGGCCCCACACGCATATCTGCCAATGCTCTTCAGTTCTGACATGCAGCATGTAGACTGCTTAGCTGTGCCTCTCCTTTGAATGGAAATTTGTGAGCTGCCAAGGCTTTAGTCAGGTGGAAGGGCCAGCCCCTCTTGCTGGAGAATGGTACTCATTAACAAATAGTGTTAAGTACACTGTCAGAACAAACAGGAAGAGGACAGGCACACAGCTATGCTGCCTACTCCTAGGACAGACGGACCACTGCAATCAAAATGGGCCAGACTGAACAGTTAGGAGAAATGGGACACCCTGGAACAGTGATTCCCCACAGACATTTCAATCTTGATTGAGCTGGTACCCGAGGTTTAACTTGGGCATGAGCTTCTGGCTTGGACTCAATATGGCAGCACATCCCATTTATTTCTGCCACTCTTGCCCAGCCTGAGCATAGGTTGCTCCAAAACCTCCACAGATGAAAGGAAGGAGGGAGCATGGAGTGGTAGACCAGTGCATGAAAGGGTTGGAAGCTATTACCCTACAGCAACAGTGCAGCACCCCACCTTATTTCAATCTGAGAAACATTTCCCCATCCTACCTCCAATAGCATGTTTCCTGAAAGCATCCTCAGGTATACCACATAGGATTTGCTGCGGCAGTGCCCTGTGTGTTCCTAGAGGTAGTATGCCTCACTTTTAGAGGCACTCCAGCAGGCACTGGCCAGCTGTGGATGTTGACAAAGGGTGAGGGTGAACACGGCAACATGACCACAAAACACTATCTTATTTTGCTTAAGGATTCACCAGCACACTGGCCCCTTGAGCAAAGCACTACATTGGACCCTGTACCCTTCTGTTTCAAAGTTGGTTCCCAAAATTCCACTGTGGCTCTGAGCATCCAGGAAAAGTAGCCCTTCCTCACAGGGTGAAATGAAGCCAGACTCTAAGGGGGAAGTGCAAGGTGTCACAATAGTAGCTCATAAGCACAAGAGCGAAAGTGGGAATTTGATGTGGTGCCTTGAATATTCCAGGGTTAAGCAAGTGGCCAGGATGGGAATGAAGAGCCCCCCCATGAGACTAATGTTACAACCCAGCAAGGAAAAACTGAAGCTCTTTCCTTTTTGGAGAGAAAGATGCTTGTGAAGGCTACTCATGTGCATCAGAGTCACTTGCTTCCTGATGGAGTTGCACCTCAGTGGCCAAAGCTTTCCCTGCAGCTTCCAGTTACCACCACTGAGAAGGAAGTGGGGGAGACAGTTTCCAACCATCCTACTGGTTAAGCACTCATCCCCACAGACAGAGCTGTCCAGCAGCCCATTTCCAGGTTACAGTGGCATGGGCATTTCCTGAACAGCCTGCCATGAAGGGAAGTATCCACAGCACCTCACAGGAAAGGAGACACACTCATCCCCCATAGAGTCAATGAGCCATAGGGGGGATACATTGCAGACCCAACGGAATGTTAGAGTGGTGAATTCACTGCATATGAGGCTCTTAACACCACTGACAGGTTGCATTTTCATTAGTGATGCAAATATTAATTATTCCAGGGCTTATTCCTCTTCCCTGCAGGCACAGGGGATGGGGAAGGTGATCGTGTATTTCACTCCCTCCCCAACAAGAGTGACAGTAGCAAAATACACAGAAGTTACAAAACCAGAAATCCTTCCTTCACCAGAGGCAGGGGCCTTTCCATTACAATACCTTCCCCTCCTTCAAGCCCAGGGGCTTTGTGCTGGCTTGAGACCTTCGGCATAGAAGAGGAAGTGGCACTGTGGATAAAATGCCCCACCTGTCGTCTTTGTCAGTCCAAAGGATTCCATGCAAAGCCTGAGCTCTGCTTGGCCTCACTCACTCCACCCCTCACCACATCACAGTAGGAGCCCTCCCAAGCATCCTGCAGGACCTTCCCATCAACTGGCAGATCTGTTCTCTTATAAACTTGTTTTGTTGAATTAAAAAAAGTGTTCTTCCCAAGACAGGCAGGTGACTCGTCTGACCCCCAGGATACAGCTCAGGGATAGGCCTGATAGAAGTACCTTGGAAGACCAGCCCGCCACTCCCACTTCCCCTTCCCCATGTTGAGCTTGCTACAGGTGATCCTGGTTTCAAGTGTGGCCAATGAGGAGTCAATGGAGCCCGGCACACAAGGTGTGCCTCTCTTCACACCCGGATTTGATAACCATTGAGGTCTGGCATGGCTTTGGATTCGGCAGGCTTCTTCTCACCAGACAGCCTGTGAAGACAGAGAGAAGTAGTTATTCAGAGGCAGTCTCAATTTCTCCTCTGACAGGGTAACCCACACAGGCTGAGAGGTGCCAACATGAGAAGAGAAATTTCATCCCCTTCACCAGATCCTATACTCCTAGAGTGACAGGGGTGGTTCTTCTTCTAGCCGCTAACTCCCACAAGAGGATGAAACACAGAGTGGGAAGCCAAGCACCTCCACTTGAGATACTTTCCTGGGAAGATGGATTTGGAGTAGGCCTGGAAGCAGCCTCAAAGGCACACCAGTTCTCACTGACCAGTGATGTAGGTTCAGACATCTCTTTTGGGGGTCATCTGTGTGACCCACCCCACATTAGGCATTAGATGGGGTGACCTTCCTCTATCTGCAGCCCGCCCCTAATTCCAGCTATAGTTTGGAAAGTGAGAAGGCAGCAACTCATGTAGAGAAAGCAATGAGAGAGCTGAAAGGGAGAGAGACTGGGGGTGCGGCGGGGGGGGGGGAACACACCACACCAATGCAGCTGAGAGACATCTCCCCAGTTATGGACCGTGCCAAGAGAGTTCTCAGAAATCTACTTTATCCAAGTGTGAGAGGGGATGGAGGGGAAATCCTATAGCACGACTGAGAAAGATCCTCCAAAACAGGCCATCCACCAACCCCACTCACCGCCTCTCCCCACGGCTGTTGTGGCGGTGTGGACTGGACTGGCCCCGCTGTGGGGAGGACACATCTTTCTTCCTATCCTTCGTGGGAGATGGTGGCCCTGTTCCTTTGCCGATCTGCAAGAGGAAAACAACAAGGTGGGAGAGAAGCCAGGGCTAGCAGTGGCTGGGGAACACAATGCCCAAGGTACTTCATTGTCTAGGAAGGAATGACAGTGAAATGAAGAAAATTAAAAGTGAAAAAGAAAAAGGCAGTGATGAGCATTATGTAGCTTTACTATACTGTACCCTGCCTTTAGAGAGTCTCAAGCACACTCTTCCACCCAAAACTTCTGAGCAAGTACGTATCTTGGCTCATCTGTCTAATGCCTAGCAGGCATACCTGAAGGTACAAGATTCATATTCCCAGCTCTTGGGCAAGAGCTATACTTTGATGCACAGCATCTACACCTGCCAAAAGAAGAGGGATCTGCACCCCATTGGGGTCAGGGTCTGCAGAAAGGAGAGGAGAATCCTTACCCCGTTCCTCCACCTCACTGCCTTCCCCCACCCCCACCCAGCAGAATCTGTACCTCCCAACATACTAGCACCAGGATCCAATTAAACTCCAAGGCTCTGGCACCAAGAACAAAATTCACACCTGCAGCCTCCAATAGCAGCAGGCAGGTTTCCCAAGCACTTCCCAGCTTCTCACCTTTAGCCTCATGTCCCGGGCATGTCTCTCGAGCTCCTTGCGGAAGTCCTCACGGCTCAGCTTTTCCACGTCCAAAATGGAGTGCTTCCACTCAATCTGCTCCACACTGTGTGGGTCATGGGACACACAATGGCCCAGCTTCACCTTTCTGAGGACGTGCCAGCAGCGGTGGTATGCCTCCTCGTAGTTGAAGATCAGCTCACTCAGTGTGCGGAAGGTGGGCGCCTTATACATGAGTTCCTCTCGCCGGCTAATGCCCAGTGCTCCATAGCGGCCCCCAAAGTTCACCCCCAGCACAATGTGGCGGAAGTAGTTCCCTGAGAAGTGCGTTTTGAAGCTGATGGGGAAACGCTCCAGTGTGGGCATGTTGTTGGTGAGGTAACTGGCAGCGTCACACCATTCAGGAGATAACTGGTGATGCCATGGAAAGGAGGAAGATTCTTCCTCCCCATCCCCCAGAACATCTCAGCCAGCCTAGACTGGAAAGCAGATTCACTGCTGACGACAAATACCTCATTGACATCCCTGGAGACCAAATCCTGTTTATCCCTAGAGCAGGTACAGCTCCAGCCCCCCATGAGACAAGTCTACCCTGTCCTGGGATCAAAGGGATGCTCAGTCTTGACCTACTCCAACAAGACTGCCCACAAAGGGAAGCCAGTTATAATAGCAATTTTGTGGTGTGTACACCTGTCCTGCTAAGAGCTGGGAGGACCAGGGCCACCATCTCATTTCACACAGAGGCCACCAGGCAAGTTAGTTAAATTGACCATCACTATCAGCCTAGGAGAAATGGACCTGGTGCCCTACAGGTAAAATGTAACCCATTCTCCTGAGCCATCGAGATCCCCAAACTGGCATTTCATAAAAGCACTGCCTCTGAAGACAACTAACTTTCCAAAATACACAGGCCAATTAACCTAGCTTTCAAATACTTCCCCATCAATGAGGCAACTCCAATAAATAAAGAAATGTGGCCCTAGTTGGACTCAGCCTGGCAGGTCCCAGAGATGTGCTTCCCAGGACGTGTGTACACGGAGGGGCTGGCACAAATCTGGGACTAAAAGCAAGCATTATCCAGGGGAGAGTCTGACAGGTTCCCTTCCATGTCTCCCTGCACTGCAAAGAAAGTGCAAGGTGATGTACAGTGAGTGAGACATACCCACTATGCAACAGGGTTTCTGACCTGATGCTATTTCTTTCCTGTTTAATCCCCACATCCTTCTTCTCTCCCTCTCCCTGTTATGTTCAAAAGGAATAAACACTCAATCCTAAAGCAGGGGAGAGAAGTGACCATGAAGAACTAACTCTGCTACTTGGGTTCTCTGCTTGGCACTTTGCAATGCACCAGCAGCATGAGAGGATCATAAGGGAGCAGAGGGAGTAGAGCCCTGAGCAGATACAAAGTTTGTATCTGCAGCCAATCCATGATCCGCAAACATGCTCAACAGATCTTCGCATCTGATATAAAGTGGATATCCCCAGATCTGCAGGGCTCTACAGGGGGAGAACGCATTAGGGTGGGCACACATGCATATTTCTAAAGAGGAAAGGATACATTCCCAGGATCACAGCTTCCAGGCATTTGATTGGCAGGGCCTCTTTGGTCATTTCTTTGGCCAGGTCCATTAGCCTGTTAGACAGCACAAGGGGGAGAGATGGAGGAGGAGAATTAAAGGGGTTTGCACTGAGCAGGACTGGTGAATTCAGTCGCTAGGCAGCGTATATGCAGGGCAGGTTGCAAGGAGAGAGGAAGACTATTAAGGCAGACAGGAGAGGAGAAAACCCTTTAGGAATAAATTAAATTCAAACTCAGTCTTTTGTCATTCCCCTCCAGCACTGCTGCTGTGGAGTTTCCCCTCAATGAGCCAAACAGGCTCTACCCTCTATGCCAGACACTACTCTCAGCAAGTCTGGAGTCATTCCCTTTCATCTCAGTGCAGTTCCTCTGGATTTATACCCATCTAACCAAGATAAGAAGCCTCAGGCAGGAGGCCGAGTTCCAGACACACTTGCTTTCCCACATCTGAGGGCAGGGAAGGGGCCTGCAGCAGATTCTGCCCTGGTTACATCATAAAATGTTTGGAATGCCCAAATATTCACCTATACCTGATGGCTTGGGCCAGCAGTATTAATGTTAGCACAATGGTGTGGTTAGCAGACTAAGAAGTCCCTAGCTGTATCTGTGGAACCCAGGTGCACGAAGATGATTGACTTCAGCCTATGTACATACCTAGGGGTTTACAAGGCACAGCCATCTGGGGGTGTCCACCACCATCACCACCTCCTTTCTTCCCCACACATTTCTTTTTCCTTTATAAAGTTTCAGTCACCAGAAAGAGAGTCTAGCAAGTCCACATTCTGCACCAAACGCACTCCAGGACACTGGGCAGCAAGAATTGTAGAGACGTTTGGCCTTTGGGGACCTTGTTTTACTTTACACAAAATCCCTCAGAAGCCCATGATCTAGATTATAAATTAGATTGTGCTCAGAGACTGGGCACCTCTGGCTAACAGATAGTTTACTGATTCTTGGCAACAAATCCAGCCCTCATGCTTGAATAAGGCTAAATTATGGCTCTGACCAACTGCACCCTGAGCAGAGTTCAACCTCCTTAGGAAGAGCAGAACTGTGACACTCAACAAAATCCCCATAGTCCAGCCTGTACTCTTGGCCAGACTCAGTACAGAGGTAGCAGGCATCAAATGTGGCAAGTTCCCCAAACAGAAAGGCAGGAGCGTGGGAAAGGCTGACAGCACTTACCCGGTCAGAGGTCTGCTCTTCTTAATTTCAAAGAACTGCGTCCCAGTATGATTGTACCTGGCGGAAAAAGGTTAAGGGGCCATGCAGACTGGAAGAGAGCTGAGAAGCCAGAGCTGCCCACATAGTGCAATCTGCCTGGAGGAATCTCTTTGTACCATCAAGGTATCAGTTACCATTCTCACAGGGAACCTCAGGATCCAGCAAGCAAAATACCAGCACGAGAAAGTAGGCGTTTCCATTTGGCTACTCCTCCCACTTGCATTCTTTGGCTTAGGGGAGGAAGGAAACAGAGTGGCAATCTATTTCCCTCCCTATTCCTGCTGACAAGCACATTTTCTGGTCAGCCTTCTCTCCAGCACCACAGATTCCCAGACCCAAACAGGGTTGAAACAAGTCCTGTCTTGCTGCTGCCTGCAGGGGATCATCATCACCAGTCTAATGATGCCAAAACTTTACCTGGCTTTCATGCTGGCTGGTATCTATCTCTAAAACAGCACAACCCCAGGATTAGCAAAAAGGTGCTGGCAAGCTCCCTTCCCCCCTTGAGTCATCTCCATATCCAGGGCCATCCCTAGCCATTTTGGTGCCCTACACAGCCCCCCACCCCGCCCCGTGTGTGTGGGGGGGAGGGGTGTTGGCCCCAGGCCTCTGTTTGGGGGGGGAGGGAAGGGCAGGCTTGGGGGGCAGGGAGGAACCACCCCCCAGCATGAGCTGGCAGAGTGGGTTGGAGCTGGGTCACTCCACTTCCTGCCGCCTAGCAAGTGCAGAGCGAGCCCAATGCCACACTCATGGGGTGGCAGGAAGGGGAGTGACCTGGCCCCAGCCTGCTTTGCTCCCCTGGCTCCCAGCCTTGGGGCGCAGGGTGGAAACCACCCCTCAGCATTCACCAGCAGCACAGCTGGGAGCTGGCAGTGTGGAACAGGCTAGGGCCAGGTTGCTCCATTCACCGCCACACAGTGAGTGCAGGCTCGTCCTCTGCTGCAAGTCCTCAGGGAAAGGGGTGGAGTGGAGGCGGGGCCGGGGTGGAGCAAGGGTGGGAAGAGGCAGAGCAGGGGCTGGAGCAGCATGCAGCTGCACAGGGCACCAGGAAATTTGGTGCTCCAAATTTCCTGGTGCCCTATGCAGCTGCGTACTTTGTGTATGGGTAGGGACACCCCTGTCCATATCCCATCAGCAAGATAAAAATGCACTTGTGTTGCACATGCCCTCATCCTCACTCCATCCCAGCACACAGAGCGCAAGGGTATGCAGGAGTCTTGTTCCCAGGCCATAAACATACAGGCAGCTAAACATGGTTGGGAGTTGGTCATCCATCTGACTCTCAAAAGCAGGAGTGACTATCATATTCTGGCCACCTACCGAGCAGAAAGCACCCAGTAAAATGACTCAGCATAAAGCTCAAATTCCCCACCACCAGCACACCCAACCTTGGCAGGGGAGATTAGCATCTTCTAATCCTATGCTTTAATCTGTCCCGGGCCCTCCCTGCAGGGTTAGGCAAGCACAACAGCTACAAGGGCCTTCAATTAGGATGTTTTAAAAGGAACAACCACTTGAATTCAAGGAGTCTGGCTTAAAGAAAACCTACCACCCATTAGCTTGGCCCTGCTGACGCACATGCTGCTGTGACGAAGGGTTAACCACAGGAGACACAATTGGGCAGGATTAGAATAAAACAGCAAAACCACTCACTGTCACAACTTCAGTTTCCTGCTTTTAGGGAACAAGTTTCATTTCCCCTTCTGGCTGAAGCAGAGTCAGCTGTTCTCTTATGGTCGGCTATTGGAAGGTCTCCTTGCTTCCCCTTCCTGGATCATCATTCCTTGGTGTCTTTGATAATAGTAAAGGATACTGAAGCTCCTTGATGTAGCGCTGTATGGCTTCTAGGCGCTCAGGGATGGGGGTGGACGGCTGGAGCGCAGGCACACTTGGTATGGGAATCTGAACAAGGGAAGGCAGAGCGAGTCAGAGAGCAGACATCTCCTGAACCTGCTAGTCCCTTTGCTCAATGCTCTGGCGCATCATCATAGGAACTGCATTCCTCTGTAACCCAAGGAGCTAATCCCTTTTTGCTGTCCACCCAAGTTATTCCTTGAGTTGACAGTCACTTCATTCTTCTATCCTCAAGTTGACAAACTGGAGGGGATTTAGAGAAGAGTGACAGTTATAAGGGAGATGGAAGGACTAGTTTTTAAAATGAAAAACTAAAAGAAAGTCTGCAGAATGTTGTTAAGTGGCAAGCAATGAGGTACACAAAATAGTCTACAAACATCTAAAAAGCACAAATACAAAGGAGAAAGAGGAGCTCAGGACAGTACATGGGTCTAAGATGGAGGCATGGAATGAAAGTATAGCCAAGAAGTATCAGGGCATGGAACAGACTCACAAGGGAAAGGGTGAAAGCCCCACCTGTTGGCACTGTGAAAACTAGAAATGAAGTGGGAATGAATTTGCATTGGCAGGCAGATGGACTGGATAAGGCAATAGGGTTTTTCCAGCTCTAACTTTTATGACTGTCAGTTACACAGCTGTGGCTATTACCTGGATTATTGCCCAGCCAAAACAAAAAATAAGGCTGAACTCACAAAACAGGGACAAGGAGACACTTGGTCAATGAAAGACAATGGAAAAACAGATTTGGTGTGACCATGACAGGGAGAACTTTGTGCCAGAACTTCCCCAAGCCTACTAAGGAAGGTTAATGCCCTCGCACGTGGATCCAACACCAGAGCCACAACTCTCAGTGGCAGTGTGGTTTTGTCAGTTCCATTCTTCAGGGAACATGCAGTAACCCACCTCTTGTATAACAAAGTTAAACTGAGACAGACACCTCCCTCTGGTCCTTTCATTGTATTTGGTGGTGTCTGCCTATTTAGATGCAAGCATCTCAGGAGAGAGGCTGTTTGTTTTGCGCAGCTCCAAGCACAGCAGTATTTACATAACAGCAGGAAGCTGTAAGAAGTTCTATGTCTAGATTTTCTCTTGAGTATTTTGATCTCTCTTATTGTCTTAAGATTTTCCCCATAAGTCAGTTTGATGAAGATGCATTTTGTGACTGGTGTCCATTTTCCAGCACCTCTCAGAGCTGTGACTAGACATAAGAACCAACAAAATGTGCCAGCTGTTGTCTCCAGTAACCTTTGTGAGCAAATACCTCACTTCAGTCCCCTGCTGAGGACATGCAGAAATAGGAGCTCCTTCTACCGCAACCTCTCCCAGCAGGAGGCACTGCAAGGGAGAGGAAGGATACAATATCCCCAACAGTTTGAGCTCCTATCCCCAGGGGAACAGGAAGCCCCCTCGAGAATAATGCAGGGAATTTGGCCATCTCTGAAACTAATATATGCTAAGCTGATTTAGAAGCTATGACATAACATACTGAGTCACAGAAAATTATTCTGAAGCAGAACCAATGAAAGTGGTAAAACCAGGCAGGCTCAGCATTTAGCCTTAATTCATTTCTTCAGTGGGTGACTTCTGTGCAATGTTTGTGAAGAGACAAACAGCTAAAATTAACTCCCTGGGTTCCGGTTAGATACACATTATCAGCACAAGTTACTGGTTCCTTTTAGTTACTCCTCTCTGCTGCTGGAAACCACTCCTTGCTGTCAGATC
Organism: Gopherus evgoodei; assembly: GCF_007399415.2. Lineage (NCBI taxonomy): Eukaryota > Metazoa > Chordata > Testudines > Testudinidae > Gopherus > Gopherus evgoodei. The sequence goes on from NC_044325.1 coordinate 44,018,622, forward strand.
CCCTTTCCCTCCAGGGAACAAGCAATATCCTTAGACAGTGTAATGGAAACCACTTCACTGGGGGACTAGTTAATGTAGAAGCAGCACCTTAAGTAATTAAGCTGTGCTCTGGCTCTCAGATCTGGCCATGCAGCCCAGAATGGGCTATGATTTCTTTGGTGGCAGGTCTCCAGTATGTTGCCTGGGGAAAAGGTGGAGAGGAGTGAGAGAAGGGATAAGGAATCTGTCCCTCTCATCACTGTGCTGAATGGAGGAGTGATAACATTTTGGCTTTCTCCAGCATCCTCCATCCACAGATCTCAGAGTACAAACAGGTATCTTCACAATCCTCAAGGAGGTGGATGGAAATTTATTTTAAACACAGATGGGAATGCAGAGGTGGATTACCTTAACCATGGTCACCAGCAATTTGGTGGGACAGCAACGCAGGTTTCCTGGGCCCTCCTGCTCCAGTCACTGGAATACATGCCCCTGGAAGGCTGGCTGCCTTACCCATTCTTGTCTCTCCAAACTTGTATGGCTGGGTTACATCCCAGCACTCCCACACTTGTAAACATTTGGATATTGCACTGAACTCCTGCCTGACACAGCTGAGTCCCAACCCCATCAGTAGAGCCCATCTTCGGAAGGGAGCCTGGTGAAGATCTGAGATCTCCATGCTTAAAATGAGTCAAGCAGAATGAAAGCAAGCCAGATGGAAGAGAGGCACAAACAGAGCTCCCGCTCCCTGAGGGAGGAGGTATTTGATAATGTAACTTTAAAAAAAAAGCTGTCTCTCTCAAAATACTTATATGGTCCTATCATCATTAGAGTATCATAGCTCTAGCTATTCAGATGCTGCTACTTCCAGCAGAGTACTGATGTTATTCAGATAGCAGATGTATATATTAACCCCTCACACACCATAACTAAAGCTCAAGCATGCATATCCCAGCCTATCCTTCAGGGATGCTAAAATCCAGCTTCTTTTGTGGGCGTCTCCCCCCACTGTCACTGACGAGCTACAAATCCGCTTGTTTCCACCTTTATCTCTCTGCCATTTAGAATGAAAAACTTTTACAAATGCATAGACAGACCTGCTCCCTGCCATACCACCCATGGAGCCACTGGTGCTACATAAGCTCTGCAGACAGACACCACCACCTCTTCTACCAAAAGCAGCAAAGCCAGCAACTGCCAACACTGCTATCATCAACTCAGCCTTTGGAAGCTGATGGCAACTGAATGGAGTGGCACTAACGCCCATTGCCTCTGGAATAACGGGACGGCCAGTGGGTTATTCTGAAAGGCTGTCCTGCCCTACAGAGTGAGGGAAGGTCGGAAGGATATGCTAAAACGCAGGACAATCCAGGAGGTAGGAAAGTGCACCAGAAGTCAAGAGATCTGGGCCCTTTTCCTAGCTCTGCTTCTGACCTGTTGTTGACACCTTGGGCAAGTCACTTCAGCTTTGTGCTGCAATGTGATGCTTCTTGGTGGTATCCAGGGTTGTAAGGAACCTCACTAGCACCTGCCGTTAGTGTGAGAAAGCTTTGTCTGCACCTGCTGGGGGTTGGTTCCCCAACAGTTCTGGCAACACAAGCACACTGCTTTAGACCTATGTAGCCCCACCTCCCCCCACAGGTTAGCAATAGGCACACTCCAATCCCAGCGCCGCCCCCTGCAAAAAAAAAAAAAAAAAAAAAAACAAACACCCACCATCTCCGTGGAGTGTTTAGCCCCTGATCTATTGAGCACTCACAGTATGCACAGATTTGTTGGCTCCAGAGAAACAGTACATCTCAGCTTACCAGTTCCACCTCAGATCACTGCTCTCTTAACACACAGCATTTAGATATGTTTAGTGAAATTAAATATAAAATGTATTTACACACCAGCATAGATATTTAAGTAACAGCAAGTATTGGAAACAAATGGTTACATATAAAATTAAATCATAACACATTCTAGAACAGACTTAAAACTAGATACTCATGTCTCATTAAACATCTGAGGAATGTTTCATGGGGCATCTGAGGAAGTGGGTATTCACCCACGAAAGCTCATGCTCCAAAACGTCTGTTAGTCTATAAGGTGCCACAGGATTCTTTGCTGCTCATTAAACAATGTTCACCCAAAGTCCAAACAGCCTTTTACAGCTGTTTGGCTGTGATCCCTCTTCCAGGAGACCAACACTGTGAGCTTGTCTCGTACATGAACAATCCAAAGTGTTACTTTGCTTCCCAAGATATACAGGTCCCATCCTTGTTTATGAATGAAGACCAGGATACCCACCATGTGTTTTTGTTTTTTCTTATAGCTCTTGCAACCTTTCTACTGGCATCTGGCTCAGTGTGCAGCAGACCTCCATTGTGAGGTGGACAATACATAGATGACCAGACACAGAGGTAAGCGTCTGTTGTCTTGGATGTGTTCCTTTCAGGCAGGAGAGTAGGTCACCTCCTCGTGACCTGCCTTACCTCCAAGTGCTTAAGAACATGGTTTTCAGTACAGATACATAACTTGTTAAATATTATCTGTACATACATTTTATGGTGACTGGTGGGCTCTTGGCTCTCAGTAGAGACCTCACATGCCACCCACAGGTGAACTATTATGCATATATCTGACCCTGGGGATCCCTGCAAACCCTATGCACCTCCTCTGCCTGTTGGACCAAAAGGTCACTGTGTCAACACTCACTAGTTCCCCCATCTGTAAAATGGGGATAATTATACTTTATTTCTTTCATAAAGCACTTTGAGACGTACACATAGAGAGCTATGAAAGCATTATTAACTAATGAGTTCTGAGGCCTCACTCACTTTGCCACATGAGCACAAATGGGATAAACAATAGGCTTCTAAGGGAAGTAAGAGATGTTTCAGCACTTGCTCCCAACACTGCCTGCAACGGAGGGGCTAGGAGAAGAAAGGCCACAGAGACGATGCCCTGTTGTGACTTCCACATCACAGTGCTCAGCTAAGGCCACAATCTCACCTCAAATCAAACTGCAAGCAAATTACTAAGGTTACCTTGTGGGAAATGCTATTCATCTACTGCAGCTAGAAGAGCCCCGATTCCTGGCTTGAAAAGTCATAAAAATGCCATCCTAGTTTGTCACCACATGCAGTCACAAATCCTTTTCACTACAGCATTTCACTCCACTTAGGATAGCAAAACTGGACTAGTTCATTTCCATTTCTCTACTAGTCCAACACTCCAACTAGGATCAAAAAGGGCCCTTGCATGCAGGTGACAGTCTGGCACAGCCCTGGCAAACAGCAGCATGAAGCAAGAGTTTAGGCAACCTCCTGTAAACAACGCCAGACTACTTAGCAGGATGTGCAGCACCAGTGAGCAGGAGACAACTCTGCTCTGTATTTTGTATTGGGTGATAATGCTGGCCAGTGATGGGACAGCCTCCCCTGCCATGTTAACATGAACTTAACAGGAGTCAACATCTAGATATTTATATGGATAATGAGGTCATACAGGGCTTCAGGGCTCAAGCCAAATGCGAAGTGACAGGGGTTATTAGTATCAGAGGGGTAGCTGTGTTAGTCTGGATCTGTAAAAGCAGCAAAGAATCCTGTGGCACCTTATAGACTAACAGGCGTTTTGGAGCATGAGCTTTCATGGGTGAATACCCACTTCGTCGGATGCACGTATTATTAGGAAACTTTCCATTGGCAGGTTATTCCTTTCATGCCCCCATACTTTTGTCCATGTATCTACAGGATTCATACAAGAACAGTATGGCATCCTGCCACTGCCTTTCAAGCTGCCATCTTGTGATCTAGAATCTCAGCTTTTTCTTTTTTTCCTTGTCTGCCTGAGTCTACTATGAGAGAACACTGCTCTCTTCATCTCACTGAGGTGTTAATTCAGATAAATGATCAACACTGGGTAAGTGTCACTGTTAACTAGGTCACGACTGATCAAGTCATGTAAGACAGGAAATGGGGAAACATTATGAAAATCTACACAGCCTACAGTGAGTGACCGCTCATTTACTTGAGAGTGTAACCCCATTTTCTCCCTCCCTACAATCAGGGAGGCAAGGCTAACAAACCTAGCAGAGCTCAGCATGCCACTGTGAGAGAGATGCCCCAGAAGATTACATGTGATGACGTTTTTAAACACCTGTACAACATACTGTGATTACATCTCATTGTAGTGTCTCCAGGGGTGGAGCTTATTTTGTTATCTTCCCCAATTCAACCCCTAAGCATCCTGTACTGACCCTCATCCAAAACAGTATTTTGGATTAGCTAGGCCACTGGGCTGATCCTGCTAGAGCAACTCCTGCATTCCTCCCAAGGCCTATTCAGCCTCAGGAACCTAATGGGCATCATCAGCCTCTCGCAGGAGCCAGCCCTGCAGAGTAAATTTACAAAATATATTTTCCCCTGGAATATATTATTGCCAGGATTCTAATCTGTTGCATCAGTTCTTCAAAGCAACTAGACCCACTTCTGTGCATTTCAGTACAAATGGTGCTCAGAGACATGGAAACATCACTACAGGCAAGAGTGGGCTCTTCTCATTCCCTTGCCCCAATCCTTCCTACCACATTCACCCCTCTGTATTCCCCGTAAAATGCTGAGACCGATAAGCAGTGAGCCCAGATGGCAGAATGTGTTCTGCACCAGCCTCACTAAATACAGTGCACAAACCAGGCTACTACACAATAGTGCTGCAGGTACCAAAAATAGATGCTTGGCTAAGTTTCGGTCAAAGAAACACCCTCAGTGCTGATCCAGACCATGCTTAAGAGTCACAAAAGAGAAACAAGGGTTAGAGTTTCAGAGTAGCAGCCGTGTTAGTCTGTATCAGCAAAAAGAACGAATACTTGTGGCACCTTGGAGACTAACAAGTTTATCTAAGCATAAGCTTTCTTGGGTAAGTCTCGTGATTCAAACAGGGGACTGGACCCCTGAATTCCAACATTTCCTTACTGGCTCTGCCACAGACTTGCCGTGAGAACCTAGGCAAGTTATTGCATCTAAAGAAGTGATTTTTTTTTTTTTTTTTACCCACGAAAGCTTATGCCCAAATAAATCTGTTAGTCTTTAAGGTACTACCGGACTCCTTGTTGTTTTTGTGGATACAGACTAACACGGCTATCCCTGGAAACTTAATCTTTTTTGACTCAGTTGTCTCTATTTGTAAAAATGGGAATAAAAATATCTATTTCAAAGGACAGTTGTGAGACAGTGAATATTTGCAAAGCACTTTCAATCTGAGAATCTAAACATACTCTAGTTTTATCACCAGAAGCCATGCACATATAAAAATGGCAACATCTACAAAGACTCACGAGGCCCAAACGCAAAGGACTCAATACAGCATCAATATTAAGTTGCATGATCCTGGGTTCCCCTTTTCATAGGTCTCTCAGCAGTACGGCCAGAAAAGACAAGACATGAGATCATCTAGTCTGATTCCTTGTCAGTAACAAGTTTCCTCCACAAATTCTATAAGTGTTCTCTAATATGCTCTTAACTCTGTCAGAGCCACCTTTAGAGGCAGGCACCATTCCAGTGCAAAAATTCCCCTTGTTGAGGGGAAGGCTGTCCCTCATGTCCAACCTAAGAATTTCCTTTTATAGCCTATAGCTTGTTCCTGGTTATAATTACTCGACTCCCACTCCTCCAGCTTTCCCCCATCTCAAGTATTTAACCAGTCATAAATCTCATCTTTACTTTCCGTTTCTTGGGATGCACATATTAAGTTTCCTTATTCACCAAACAGGTCCCATCACCTTGTACTTTTAGCAGGTTGCCCTTCTGGATTATTTTTAATTACAATCTTTTAAGAACAAAGTGTTCAGATCAATACACATCACTCCAGAATGCAGCTGGAGCACAGTCACCTCCTCTTTCAGGCCAGGCAGGCTGCCTCGAAAGCTAAATCCCAATTCTGTACTTTGTCTCAGAATCCTGGCCTTTCCCCATATGCTCTAAGGTTACTGGACATGTGTTTTTTGCATCACCACAAATAGTATCAGAGCAATTAAATGGAAAAATTCTATTAAACCAAAGCAAAAATCCTGAGCAGCACAGGACAGAGACTTTCCTTCTGATGTGGAATCCCCATACTTTACACCCTTATGACTGTGCTTCTATTGAGTGAAACCCCCACTTCAGGATTATTGATCTGGATTTCAATGTTACATAACACAATCCCAGCTTCTCTACCATTCTCTGAGTGGACAGTCTAAAGCAGTGTCATTTGATTTATTAGTATCAGTTCTTTCAGGAATTCTCACCTTGGGTAGGTCTGTGGCTCCTCGAATCCTCTGAGCCACCGTTTCTCCCTCAGGGTGAATCTTGGCCACATGTCTCCACATTCTCTCCCAGGTGGGCTCATCAATGGGTAGCCCTCCTCGGTTCACAAAGAAAGGAACTCCACCATCTCGCAGATCTTCATCACCATCATCTTCCTGCTCCTCTTCTCTCTGAGTTGCCTCTTCGCTGGCCTCAAAGCGCTTGGTGGCAGCAGCGCCACTGCCCCCCGTTCTCCCCCCGGGCATCCCAGTCTGCACTTTGGAAATTGCTGGATTACAACCCTATGCCCACCACCCCCCTCAGCCTGCCAGAGACAGAGCAGCACATGGCAGCCTAGTGCAGAGGCCCTTTAAGGAAAAAAGGGCGTGGCCCGTTCACATAAGAACAGTGCAATATCAAGGTATATTTTACCCAACAGGAGGTTGTTTCCTCACATCAAACCAGAAGGAAGAGTCAAGGCAGGGCCCCATAAAACAAACGAAGTGGCCTGGAGATGCACCATAGATTAGACTTTTTTTCAAAAAATGGTCACCCGTGATGGAGCAGGCAGAACCGGACAGGCGCAGAACAACGAAAAGGTCGTTATAAAACAGCAAGGACAGCAGGGGGCTGTATATTCAGATCAGGCCACACACACCCCTCCCCCAAAAAAAGGGAGGGGAAAAAAAAGGTTCCACTGACCTAGCAAGAGATTGCCCGTTACAATCAGTAGGAGCAGATCGATGAAGTACTACACCAAAGCAGAGCTAAGGGGCAGGGGCAGGGGCAGGAGCAGAGGCAGATCACACACCTGAGTGACGACAGGCTCATACCACCTCAAAGTATTTGTCTCGGTGCAGGAAAATTAACCCGCTAGAGACACTGCCTGCCAGACACCGGGGAAACTGCAGCCACCCTTAGACAATAAGCCCATTAGACCCAAACAAAAGCGAATGGCCACAGACTAAGGCAATCAGCCCCCGAGGCTTTGTTCGCTCCAGGAACAAGCCGCCCCGGGGCAGTTCTGGATACCCGCCTCAAATGCCATCGCCGCTTTAGTCCAAGCTCCTGCTTGCGCCTGCTGAGCTCAGGAAGGGTCACAATGCAACAGGGGCCGGCGACCAGGGCAGGGCAGGCTCCGGCCCCCGTGCCGGGGGAGGAGGACGCTGCTGGAGCCGGAGCGCGGAGGAAGCGCAGTCCGGGGGGTGGCTCTTGGTGAGGCTGCCGGGCAGGAGGCTGCAGAGGCCGAGGGGCGGGAGACAAAGGCCCGGCGACCCCTGGCTGCCGAGGCGAGGAGAACCGGCTGGACAGTGGGCTGCGGCAGCTGCTGCATGCGGAGTAACAAAGCCCCCGTCCGAGGCCGTCCCGGGACCGCTGATACCTCGGCTCTGGCTGCCCCAGCCGCGCGCCGGGATCACACGCCCGCGGGCTGCATCGAGCACTGCCGCCGGCTCCGCTCCATGCCCGGAGTCAGAGAGACGCTCCCCGCGCATGCGCCCCACCCAAAGGGACCAGAGAGCCCCCAGCCGGGCAGCCTGAGCCCCTGGACTCGGCGAGGGGCGGGCGGAAAGGGGAGTCTCTTCCCCGACCCTGCCTGAGAGCGACGCGCAGTTCTCCCTCCAGCCTGCTGACTGTGCTGCCGGCTGCTGCTGCCGCCGCTTACGCTACTACAGCACAAGGGCAGCGCTGAGGCAGCTGGCTACTACTGCAGCACGGGAGGAGGGGAGGAGGCACGCACATGATTGGCCGCCCTGCCCTCCCCGGCCAGCAGGGAGACGTCTGGAGTAGCCTTCACTCACCTGAGCAGCTGGTGGGACTTCGGTGAGTGTCTGAACCTGTGACCCGCCCCCCAGCCTGCAGTCATCTCCTGCCCCATCCTGGGCAAGGGGCAGCCCCATACCCCATGAGGCTATGGTGAGGGGCAGCAGGCTGTAGCAGGGGAGGAAGGAAGCCACATGTGATGGCAGTCCCCTCCCACCCACCACAGGGGAGGCGAGGGGGGAAGCTCCCTGGACCTGAGAGTTGGAGCTTGGGTGAATGTTGTGACACCCTTCCCCTGCACAGCCACCACTTCTGCCCCATTCCCTACCCCCACCATTCCCAGTGAAGCTATGGTGAGGGACAGCAGCAGAGGAGGCCACACGTGATGCTCCCCCCCACACCCACCATAGAGGAGGCGAGAGGGCGTCCTGGACCTGAGAGGGCCCTAGGAGCATATGCAGTGACAGTGGGGCAGAGTGAGTGTGCTGCCCGTGGGGGTCCCTCCCCCAGAACTCGCTGCTGCCAATGGAGGGAGTCCTCTCTGGCCCTAGCCCTGGGGCTGCCCGCCTGCACCCCAAGCTCCTCATCCCTGGCTGTGCCCCACTTTAGAGCCTTTGCCCCCAGCACCCCAACCCTCAGCCCCAGCTGTAAGCCCCCTCCTGCACTGTGAACCCCTCATCCCCAGAGCCCTCACCTGGGGGGAAAAACACACAATTTAAATTTGGCAGTCAGTTTGGGGCATGATCGTGTTTAGCACAATACTTGATTATTTTTCATCCTTTAAAGTATATAATCAGTTGAAGCAGGCAAGTCCTGCTTCTGACTTTCCACTTTTAATTGGCCCTTGTAATCTTGTGGCATCGGCGCATTGTAGCTACATTTTATCCCAGCAACAAATTCTTGATTTGTAGGACCAGTAATAATCAACAATGGATAAATTCTTAATAAAGTTACCTGGAGAAAAAGGTAATTCATCAAGTGACGGCCTGAGTTCAACATCCAGCTTTCAAACTGAAGTTATACAAAAGAAAGACGCAGCAAATCTACAAGATAAGAAATGGAGTTTTCAGCAGTCTTCGCTATCAAGATTTAAGTGGTTGGAGTACAATAGCAAATTAGAGTTTTTTTGTTCAGTCTGAAAAAATTGTTCTAAAAAGAAGATCTTAATATTTTCTACAAAGGCCGAACCAATGTTTATTTCATCTGGATTTAAAGATTGGAGACACGCATTGCATGGTTGTACATCACTCAAAAAATCCTCTTGTGACAAGGAAGCAGTAATGAAATATGCTGCTTTGAAATTTCCGGGGGGACCCTCCACCAGCACAGGAGAGCTCCCCACCCACAGTCACTGCTCCTGCCCCACGCTGGACAAGGGGTAGCCCCTGGCCAGTGAGGCTACAGTGAGAGGCAGCAGCAGGAGAGGACGTGCACATGTGATAGCAGTGCCCACCCCACTCCAGCACCCACCAAAAGGGAGGTGAGGGGACTTCCTGGACCTGAGAGGGGCCCTAGGAACACGTGTACTAACAGTGGTGCGAGGTGAGTGTGGTGCAGAGAGGAGTTGGGAGGCCCCTCCCCCGGAGCTTGCTGCTGCCTGTGGGGAGAGGCCTGGGAGGAGTCCTCCTCTCTGGCCTGCCTGCAACCCAAACTCCTCATCCTCAGCCCTGCCCCTCTCCAGAGCCCTCTGTCCTACCCCTGGGCCCTCTCCCACACCCCAAACCCCTCATCCCCACCCCACAGCCCTCATCCCTGCACACCAACTCTCTGCCTGATCCCCCTCCTACACCCCAAACACCTCATCACCAGCCCCACCCTCACATTTTTACATTTTAAAAAAATATATACCATAACTCCTTACTTAACATTGTAGTTATGTTTCTGAAAAATGCTACAGTGTACTTTAAGCGAATCCAATTCCCCCCATAAGAATTAATGTAAATGGGAGTCTCGGGGTTAGGTTCCAGGGATTTTTTTTTTTGCCAGACAAAAGACTAATATATATACACACACAGTATAAGTTTTAAACAGTTTAATACTGGTACACAGTATTGATGATTGTAAAGCTTGGTTGAGGTGGTGGAGTCAGAGGGTGGGATGTTTCCCAGGGAATGCCTTACTGCTAAATGATGAACTATCACTGGCTGAGCCCTCAAGGGTTAACACATTGTTGCTAATATAGCCTCACACTCTACACGGTAGCAGGAATGGAGGGAGGGGAGACAGCATGGCAGAGAGAGAGACAGAGTCACATACCCTGTGTGTGTGGGAGAGACGCACATTGCCTCTTTAAAGTACGCTGACTGCACTCTAAATGCATTGCCTTTTTAAGCAGATCATCAAGTTGAGACAGCAGCTGCTGCCAGCAAGCTGCCTCTGTCCTGAGCTCTATCCTGTGTCACCCCCCTGCTCTGTGGAGATGGGGAGGAGACACCCTGACAGCACCCTTCTTCCTCCCCTGCACAGCAAGCAGGAGGTTCATGGGAGCAGCTCCAAGGCAGAGGGCAGGAGCAGCACATGGCAATGAAGGCAGGGACACTTGAACTGCCCCGCAATTGATAGCCTGCTGGGTGGCTGCCGCACAGGGAACTTAAGGAAGCTCATGGGAGGTGTGTGTGGGAGGGGTGCTGCTAGTCCACCCTGGTTCCAAGCCCCCACCACTAGCTCTAAGGGGCTGCTCCTTCTGCAAGCAGTGGACAAAGCAGGTGGCTGCCAAACAATATTATAAGGGAGCATTGCGCAACTTTAAACAAGCATGTTCTCTAACTCAGAGTTTCTCAAACTGTGGTCCATGGACCACCAGTGATTCACAAGCTCCATTCAGATGGTCTGTGGATAGTTCCCTCTAAGGTGCGTGCCTGTGCAGCCTCACATGAGAGAATGAAGAGCCACACACCTAATTAGTGGAGCCGCGCAGCTGTGGCTCCACTAATTAGGTGCCTGGACCCTTGAGAAGATGCACACATAAGCTCAGGTGGTGGCCTCGGGGGGAATTGGGGCGGGGACTTGGGAGGTGCAGGGCTGTGGGGGCCAGAGAAAGAGGCAACTCCTCAGCTCCAGAACTGCAGCTGTCGGGGAGAGATGGCCCTCCTTCCCAGCCTCAGCTCTGTGGCTGCTGTGGCAGGGGAGGGACCCCCCCTTCCATCCCAGCCCCAGTTCAGGGGCTGCTGTGGTGGGGGAGAGAGGGAAAGACACCCCGCCCTTCTTCCCAGTCCCAGCTTGGGGGCTGCCATGTTGGGGGAGAGAGGGCATATCCATCACAGTAGAAAGGTTGACTACTGATATTAAAATATGAGTTGTGTGCTTTTATGTGTAGAACAAAAACATGGTTATTATGAAGAGTTTTTTATATAGCACTTTATTGTAAAGCGCTTTACAATAGTTAGCTAACAGTACAAACAACATTTGGAAAGATCATTCAGTGGTCCTGAGACCCTCAGCAATTTTCAATTGGTCGATGGAAAAAAAAAAGTTTGAGAACCACTGTTTAATTGATCAGCAACATAACAAGAAAATAACGTTAACTGGGATGACTTTAAGTGAGGAGTTACTGTATACTGGCTTACAAGACAGGTGTCAGGGGGGCGGGACTGGGACCTGTTCTGGGCATCACCAAAATTATACAAACCTGCTGCCTCTGTCAATCACAGGTAAATGTTTCTGCACTAATGTTGGCCAATTACAGAAAAGAATCACAATCAGCTAGGATTGCACTGCACAGCATTTTGACTGGTGTTCAGTACCTAGCTCAACCAGCAATAGCATTAAGTGGACGTAATGAGAGTGATTCAAATTTGATGCAGCTCTTGTTGCTACGCAGTACAGATTCAGAGGAACTGAGACAGTGGTTTAATCACACAAAATACAAGTGGCTGTCACATGAGATTATTAACAAAATAATTGAAATGATGGCAATGATGGTGCTAAGACAAACTGCAAAAGATAAAGGCTTCTAAGTTTTTTATGCCATTGTAATGAATGAGACTACTGATTTTGTCAAGAAAAGAACAAGGAAATTTTTCTTTAAGGTTCTTTTCTAGTGAAGACTGGGAGATTTATGAGGAGTTTATTGGGTTTTACCAAACTGATGCAACGGATGCTGCTTCTCTTTTCAAAATTGTGAAAGAAACATTTTTCAGGTGTGATTTGCCCTTTTCTGATTGCCGGCAGGGCAGTGTTACAACGGAGCCAGTAATGTGTCTGGCAAATTTACTGGGGTCCAAGCCAAAGTGAAAGAGCGAGAGCCGAGAGCAGAATTTGTGCACTGTGCTGCACATTCCCTTAACCTTGCCACACAGGATGCCCTGCATAATATTCAAGAACGTCATGATGTGTTTTTGATGGTGAAAGATCTCATCAGTGCTGGCAGTGAGTCACCAAAACACATGACATCATTCAGAGGATTTCAGAGTGAAGGGGAACCTTCTTTACAACCATTGTGCCCAACAAGATGGACACTAAGGATCAATAGGATTAAATCACTTCACCACAACTACAAGGCCATGATGAACTGCCTAGTTGAACTTTTAGTTTCTCTTCCAATGAATTTGGCTCAAAATGTAGTGGATTCTCAAAACAGCTTTAGTCTTTTTCAATGTCCTTTACCTAACAATTCTTGTGAAAGCCATGGGTCCTGTAGAAGAAGCAAATGCAAAAATTCAAAGCCCAAACATGTCATTGGCAAGCATTATGAAGAAAGTAGGCCTGTTGCAAGAGGTGTTGAGTGGGATGTGCACCTACTCAACACCTCTGTTGTTTCTGGGAAACAACAGCAGAGAAGGCAAGAAATCTTTTAGATGATCCTACACTCCGAAGAAATACAAGCCACCGAGCCAGCTCGACCACCATGGAAGCTTCTCTCACACCTTCAGTGACTCCAAAGAGTATTTTTCATCAAATATATGTTGGGATCATTGATGCTTGCAAAGTTGCCATTGAACAGAGGTTTTCAATAACTGAAGCTTTCCATGGTGACATCGCCTGTGGGGGAAGGTGGGAAGACCTGGGCAGGTTTAGCCTCGGGCAGAGAAAGCTGCAGGGGACCAGCTAACAGTCTGCAATATGTTCAGGGTCGGTACAAAGAGGAGCATAATCTATTGTTCCACCAGATCCACTAGGACAAGAAATCATCAGCCTAGTCTGCAGTAAGGGAGATCTAGGTTAGACACAGGCTTTTTAACTACAAAGATAGTTAAGCCTAGCAACAGGCAGGACTAGCCCAAACCATTTTGCCAACCAGGGCAGAAAATGTTTTTTGTTGGTTTACCCCTAGACCAGTGCAAAAATGAAACAAACAAGATCAGCCAATCAGTGTGTGTTGGGGGGGGGGACAACAACCTGCCAGCCAGTCAGTCATCAGCTGAGAAAGAAAAAAAGCCAAGTGGTGCAGCAGGCCAGCACTCCGTGGAAGCTGGCCCCTGGGATGACCGCCCTTCTCACCTGTCCATAGAACTGGCCTTGGAAACAGGTTGCTGAGGGAAGTTGTAGACTCCCAGTCTTTGGAGGTTTTTTAAGAATAAGTTAGACAACTGCCAGGATTGTCTCAGCTTACTTAATTCTGCCCAAGCATGGAGATGAATGAAATGATCTCTTGAGGTCCCTCCCAGCCCTACATTTCTATGATTCTATATGCAGGAATTTGAGAATGGCATGGCTGAGCCGCTAACAAAAATACATGCTCTCATTTAAAATCAGGTGCTTTGCTGGAGGCCTAGAGCAAATGGTGTAACCCCTTCCCTTCCCCCCCTTTTTATTCTCTCAAAATGCTAGAGGTGATCCTGGCAATCACAGATCAGTGATTCTTTGTTCAATCCCTGATACATTAAATAAAACTTTAATTAAAATAGAATTATAAAGAGCTAGATGATCATGCAGTAATATTCAGAAAATAGTATACCTCATCTAAAGGAAAACTGCCTCTCATCTACAAGTATCTATTGGGTTTCCGGGAAGTGGGCGGGCAAAGCCCGCCCACTACTAAAGGATCCTCCCCCAGCCTAAGGGGAGGACCCACAGGACCCACTGATTACGGGGGGACAACTAATAAAAGAACAGGGACAGGAGTGTGGTCAAAGGGTCATAAGAAGGGAACCTGACGGGGACACGAGCAGAGAACCCCGGACAGCAAGTATTCAAGTAAGTTAGCAAAATAATGCATAAAGGAGAACTGGTTGATGTAATTTGTTTGGCTTTTCAAATAGCCTTTGACAAATTGTCTCACAAGAGGCTAGTAAGGAAACTAAGCAGTCACAGCCTAAGAAATAAAATTCTGTCACGGATTAGAAACTGGCTAAAAGACAGAAAACAAAAGGTAAATGTTTAAATATCAACAAGGCACAAGGTTAACTGTGGGGTGCCACAAGGACTCATACTGTGTTGTTTATTCTGATGGTGATGTGGCTAACTTGCAGATATATTTATTTCAGTAACTCAAGGCTAGAGGTGGCTGTTAAGAGTGTTAGCAGTTTAACAAAGCTGGGTAAATGAGTAGTTTGATGGCAAATGAAAATCTGTGTTGAGAAATGCAAGGTAATATGCATTGAAGAAACAAAATGAGCCATTGCTGGGTTCTGAGTGAACGGCAACCACTAGAGGGCAAGACTTGGATGTAATTGGGAACAAGTCAATGAAAGCCTCTGTTCAGAAAAAGTTTTAAAATATTAGGCTGTAGGAGGAATGGTATGGAAAAATAACACTAAACATTAAACGTTATTGTTGTTATTATATGCACACACTATATGCCTTCACTTGGGATACTGTGCTCAGTTCTTGGCCCTCTGTCTCAAAAAGGAGAAACAGAAGGGATTTAAGAGACGAGTAATAAAAATTTCCATATAAGAAGCAATTGAAGAGAATGGGACTGTTTATTTTAGAGTAGACTAATACAAGTTTTAAAATTAAAACTAATTCAGTCAAGATTGGATTTTTTTTTCTTAATTATGTGCTCTAGGAATTATTTGGAGAAGTGCTATGGCCTTTGTTATGTAGGAGGTCAAAGCAGATGATCACAATCAGGGCCGTCCTTAGGCATACGCAGCTGCGTAGGGCACCATGAAATTTGGGCCACCAAATTGCCCCAAATTTCATGGTGCTCTAGGTAGCTGCATGCTGCATATGCAGCAGCACAAGCCCTCTTACATGTCCGTCCGTCCCCCCGCAAGGGACAGGGCTGTCCCCAGGGGCTGTGGGGCCCCGGTCAACTCTGTCTGCCCTGCCTCTAACCCTCTCTCCCTCCCTGCCCCACCCCCGGCCCGCCTCCATGCCACCTCTTCCCCCAGCGACCCCGCACTCAGCGGCGGGAAGCAGAGAAACCCTGCCCCAGCCCACTCTGCTCCGCCAGCTTCCAGCCGTGTCGCTCCGCTGCCCGCCGCTGGTGAGTGCGGGGAGGTTGGGGAAAGGTTCGCCCCCTGCACTCACCAGCAGTGGGAAGTGGAGCAACGCAACCCCAGCACCTGCCATGTTGCTCAGTGGAGGGAGGGTAGGAAAAGGTCCCCCCCTGCGGAGTCACCATTGGCAGGAATCGGAGTGATCCAGCCCCAGCTGCGTCGCTCGGAGGCGGGTTATTTAAAGGTCCCCCCTCACCGGCAGCTGGGAGCTGGCAGCGTAGAGCTCACTGGGGCCGGGCTGCTTCGCTTCCCGCCGCTGCCAGTTAGTGTGCGGGGGGAAATACCTTCCCTCAAGCGACGCGGCTGGAGCCGGGCGAGGGAAGCAGAGCGGGCTTCTCCCAGCCCCCCGCCCCCCCCCACTAATCCCTCTGGGTCTGTGGGGCCCCCAAAAGTGCCTCCCCACAGCTCCTGCCTCCCAGACCCTGGGGGGGAGGCCTGGGGCCCCACATGGGGTCCCACACAGCCCCCCCATGGGGGGGGGGCTGCATAAGGCACCCAAATGGCTAGGGATGGTCCTGATCACAATGGTCCCTTCTGGCCTAGGAATCTATACAAATAGGAAATAATAGAGGTAGAGAAAACAATAAATGGGATGCTCCAATGTATTGTCTTTTATAATATAGGAGGAAGGTAACACTAAAAAGTGCTAATAAAATAATGGAGGGAGGAACTCCCACAAGGAAGTAACTGACCTGTTTCTGTGCAGTTATGTTCTTGAGGTTGAGTCTCCCTGGTTTGTCTTTATGTACTGCTGAACCTTGGTAAGCGCTGATAGCCTGAGATTTTGTTTTCCCTGGACTTCTGTGGAAAGGAGCTGGCTTCTAAATGTTAGGACACAAAAACCAGGATGCCACTACAGGAAGAGCACAATGGTCATCCTTATTGCCATGAAAGAGGCCTCATCAGTACAGGGACATCTGGTTATTTAAATGTCATAAATTTAAAAACTCAAGCTTGTCCCAAACCAGACAATCCAGATGCTGATTTCAAATGCCTCATAATTCAGCTGTGTTTGCAGACGGTGTGGGACTATCTCTATGTGAAATTGAATAGATGTGGTGGCTAGTTCTTGATCTCACAGCTCCGTCATGGCACCTCTGTGACCTGATCTGCAATTCCCATGCTATTTCTGCCCTGGGCAGTGACTGCTGGTTGTGGTTCTTCCTTGCCCAGTTATATTGCCATTTTTGAAGCTTCCAGTATGAAGAAAAGGTGGTTTGTAATTTAATCACCGAGAAAAAGAAATGACACACACGAGCTGTTGATGAACATCCCAAAAGGACATCATAAAATTCCTACATTTTACACCCTTTACAAAGGGCCCTTGTTTAGCCTCAGTGGAGGAAGTGGGAGACTGAGGGAAATGAGTCATGGAGCTGATTGCGGTGGGTTAAAAGAGGGAATGTGCTGTGCCACTGGGAATTGTGTGTGACCCTCATGCAAAGCAGAAAGGGCTCCAAGAAGAATTAGGGCCAGGATGACATTTCAATCTGTGAAGCCATTTGTTTGAGATCATGCCACAGCCAACACTTTGGGCAAAATGTTCAAAAGTAGTATCTGTCTCATCTTTCTAATCTGTCTAACCCAAACTTTTGAACACTGAATTCCCTTCAGGAAAATTAAACCAGTCATGTCCCACTCCCACAGTCAGCCCTACCATGTGGTCTTAAAGGCCTCCGCATCTTAACTGAGACATTGTCTGTGCCTCCTTCCTCCTGGCTGGTCCTTGGTGATGGTGGGGGGGATCCCCACACTTTGTAAAACGCTCACCTATTCTGTCTCTGAATTCACACCTGTCATTTTGTGCATAGGAGACAAAACTTGATAACCTGCTGCATTTCCAAACATTGCTTTCACACACAGTTTCTGTCTCTGGTAGGTACAAATGGTTTGTGCATATGAAATGGCAGAAGCCAATTTTGTGTCAAGGCTGAGACCCCCTTTGGAAATAGGTCCCTTAATGTGCATCTTGATTTGCCAGTGAAAACAGTAGGATGGGATGTCCTGTGGGCTTGAATTGTAGCAAAATTATTTTTATTCAAATATTTTAAATTAATGTTGTGCCTTTGATTGACAGATTGTCCTAGAGACTATTTAATACATCCCAGGATGGCTGTAACTTTAATGCATTGCCAAAAAAATCCCTGCGCTTTCTCACTGGAATGACACTAAAACCTAGACTGATGAGGTGTAAAGGAGAATTTACATAATGACAGAAACAGATGCTCACTAGAGGTGCAGCATGCAGAATGACAATCGTTCCATAATCCCAATTAATCAACAATTTTAAACCATCTAAACCCAGCACTGATATAGTCTGAAATTAGTGCTAAATGGGAAACTTTTAATATTCTTCCTGTTAAGACAATGCAAGAGGTGTATGTAGACTGAAATGCAATACCAGATTCCAAACAATAGTGACTGAAGTGTCAGGATCTTGTTCAGGTTCATGTAGTCCGTGACCATTCAGAAAGAGTGTCCCCACTACTGATGCATTGTCTCTTTTGGCTAAAGTATTTAAACCTTGGGCTGGAAACCATAAGTCCTGCTTCTGAATCACTATTACCTCTGTGATGTTAACTGAAAAACATGGCACTCACAGCTGGCTGTGATGTGGCCATCTAGTGGCTATTGGGGAAATGTTTAACAGATGCCAAAAAAATGGCCCCGATTCTGCAGCATGGCTGAACTGAGCTTGCCATGGGGATGGGGAGGTAATATGGCTTTATTCTGCTTTGCAGCTCCTGGATTCTGGAGGTGAATGGGGACTGCTATGGCCTTTGGTACAAGTTAAAGCAACTTCAGGGGGCAGTTATAGGGGCCTGCAACTGCCCTTGTAGGGCCACTGCAGCAGACCAGAACAGAGAGCTTGCAGTGCATACCAGCTCCTCCCTCAAGTTTAGTGCAGGGTGCAGTCTGTGGGTCCCAGGCTGCAATATTCTGGGCTAGATTTTCCAATCTGCTGAGTTCATGCTATGCTGCCTACATCTATGTTTGACTCCACTAAGACTTAAGCATGAGCTTAATGCTGTCCTGCGTAGGGATGCTTTCCTGATTCGGGCCCTTGCACAAAGCTGAGTTGCCCTTGATTTAGGGTCTGCTGCCTGGCTTGGGATTGTTTGTTTTTTACTAAAAACCACAGGCATTTCAGCAGAAGCCAGTTTCTTACATTTCTTCATTAAACAGTGGCAGCGTGGGCAAAAGGAATGAACACAGATCTGGAAGTCAGGACTCTAGGTTTCTAATTCCAGCTCTGTCATTGACCCCCTCTGTAGTCCGGGTAATTCAGTTCACCGTTTGAGCCTCAGTTTCTCCATCTGTAAAATGAGGGTGATGATCATAATCATGCTGACCCACAGCCAGGAGTATTGTGAGGCTTAATTAATGTTTGTGAATTGGTAAGAATGGTTACTAAATAAACATCAGGATAATGTGTTAGCCTAAAAGTGAAATGGAATCCCTGAATTTTTAATGCTTTCAAAAAAATCCTTAAATCTCACCCAATGAGTAAATGTAAATGTAACCAGAATATCACTAGAAAGCATGAGGACAGGATTTCTGGGGAGCTTTTTGACCACTTAGTACTAGTTAACTGCCAGGGCCGTCCTTAGCCAGAGGCAGAATAGGCAGCCGCCTAGGGCACCACTGGGTCTGGAGGCACCGCTCTGCTGGGAGCCTGGTCAGACGGGAAGCAGTGGAGCATGTAAGGACAGGGCTGCTGGGTCCTAGAGAGAGCCGAATGCAGCACAGTCTGAGGGAGGGGATTGGCTGCTGGGGTCTCCCCCGGCGTGAGGTGAGGCAGGCTCGGCTGCTCTGGCAGTATCCTTTGTTGTCCCCCATAACATCCATTCTTTGCCCCTCTGTTCCACGGAGAACCCCACCTTTCTCCCTTCCCCCCCCCCCGGAGCATCCCTCTCCCCCCTCCCCTCCCTGGCAGCCTGCTGAGGAATGAAAGTGAAAGTAATTCACTTCCTCCGCAGGCAGCCAGGATTGGAATGTCACACAGGACTGCGCTGCGGATAGCCAGATAGCAGCATGTGCAAAAAATCAGGACGGGGTTGCGGTAGGGTGAGCAGATGCCCCACTTGTATAGGGACAGTCCCAATTTTGAGGTCTTTTTCTTATATAGGCTTCTGGTGCCTATATAAGACAAGCCCCAAATATCGGGACTGGGCCTATAAAATCAAGACATCTGGATCTGGTCACCCTAGCTGGGGAGCGTGTCTCTCCCCTGGGCGGAGCTGCACAGGGCAGGATGAGCTGCTGTGGCTCCATGGGTGCCGTGTCCCTGAGATCAGATGCTGTGCTAACTTCACCATGGTCTGTTGGGCTGGCGGTGGTGCGCATTGGCGTGTGATCAGACCTGAGGGTTTGCAGTTGCTATTGCCACTCTGCACCCCAAGAGATGGATTTTGGGGTCCTGCTGTTTTCCACCTATCTCCTCCTCTACTGTAGCTGTTGGACCACCAGGCTGGGGGGTGAGCCAAGCATGAAAGCAGTAATGTGTTGCCATTTAGATTGTCATTTAACAAATTTGTTTGCCAACAATGCTTGCTAACAATCATGAATTCAATTTCAATTAAAAAAAAAAATCAATATCTTAGCCAAAAACAGAAAATTAAGTTGTTGACAATTATTTGTGACAAGTTTGGTATGGGGAAGGTAGTGGGCCAGTTTTCATCAGAGAAACAAACAATATTGACTGACTTTCCTATAGCCCTGTTACTGCTAAATAGAGCCCTCCAACAACTGTAATATGCTCATCTCCTTACTAGTGTATAGAGCAGGGGTTCCCAAACTTTAACAGCCCGCTAACCCCTTTCACTAAATTGTGAAATCTCATGAACCCTCACCTAAAAATGAATATTTTCAGGGATATAAGTTTAAATTTCCTCAGTGTGATGGATGCCCCAACTGCCTGCCCCGCTCTTTCTGGGGCTCAGGCTGGGGTTCGAGCTGCTGGCTAACCTGCTGACAGGGGCAGGGCTCAGGCTGCCAGCCCCAACTGCCCAGTCCCACTCTTCCTGTTACTCGGGCTGCCAGCCCCGCACAGAGCATTGGGGTTCAGGTTGCCGGCTCCCTTGCTGACTGCCAGGACTTGGGCTGCCAGCCCCAACTGCCTGGTCCCACTCTCTCTGGGGCTTGGGCTGCCAGTCCCACGCAGATTGCTGGGGTTCATGCTGCCAGCCCCCGCGCTGACCGCTGGAACTTGGGCTACCAGCCCAAACTGCCCAGCTCCACTCTCCCTGGGTCCCGGGGTGTCTGTCCTGCAACTGGGTCCCACCTGCTGTCTCCAATGCCCGGGGTCCTCTGGCCGCCATTAGTGAAATTTTTCTGGCGAACATCCTGTAATGTTCTGCGAACCCCCAAGGGTTCGCGAACCCATTTGGGAACCACTGGTATAGAGCAGGGGTTGGAAACCTACGGCACACGTGCCAAAGATGGCATGCCAGCTGATTTTTGATGGCACACAGCAGTGGGCTCTGGGGTTCTGGCTGCTGCCCCATTGCCAGCCAGGGTCCTGGCCGCCGGCGCCACTCAGCACCCGCTGCTGGCCTGGGGACCCCCAAGGAACCCCAGGCTGGCAGCAGGCTAAGCAGGCTAGCGGCTGAGACCCTGGCTGAGCACTCAACCCACTGTCGGCCAGGGGTTCCATTTACTCAGCTCGTAGGTGGGCTGAGCGGGACTAAATTCAACGAAATAGGAAAAAAAGAGTTACTAATGACAAAGTGCAAGAACCTAGAGAGCCTCCTGAAGCACGGTGATAGTTTTAATTTATATAGACTTGAACTGTATGAAGAATTGAGTACATTGTCATCAGTGTTGCCACATGCAAAATCAATATTGGGCATTGTACCGTTTATTCATACCAGCAAACTTGTTGATATAGATATATATCTATATCCTAATGTGTACATTGCCACTCGTATTCTACTGACAATTCCTGTAACAGTAGCATCAGGAGAATGGAGTTTCTCAAAACTAAAGCTCATTAAAAACTATCTCCGCTCTACAATGAGTCAGGAACGCTTGACTGGACTTGCTAGTCTTGCAGTCAAACAAGACATCACTTTGTCTTGTCATACAATGACTTCACTGATTTTGCTGCCAAAAAAGCCAGAAAGATTGCTTTTAATTAAAAAAACATCCTTGTTTCAATACCTCTTCATCTACATTTCCAATAAAATGTTGACAAATTAAAAAAATTATATGATTTGCATAATTCTGTCAAATCAGAATTTTTTCTATAGTGCTACTTCTTTTGTGCTAATCCATCAGCATTACAATATGCTTAATTAAGTTAAACTGGTTTTAATAACATGCATGTGGCAAGTTTTCCAATACTGTAAGCTTATGTTTGTGTTGCTCAGAGCAAGTCAGGCACAGGGGCACCAGTTTAATAATCCCACCTAGGGCACCATAAATCCTAAAGACGGCCCTGTTAACTGCTACCCAATGCCCGTCCCTTATGCCCATGATTTCTTCATTTTGCAACAGCAGGGATTCAGAGTTTTAAGATGATGACCCAAGCATAGTACTTTGCATGGTGGTGGGAGTGAAGCACATTGTACTGAGTGTGCCAGTCACTTGCAGCAGCATGGGCTGAAGAATGGTGCAATAACAAAGGACCATAACGTATATTGCTACTTAGTCTGCACAAAACATATTTTCTTATGCCTGAGCATTGTTATGCATCATGCAGGTTGTTCATAACGGAAGTGGAGTATTGACTTCTGTCATAACATTTCTTCCCAGATCTGGACCTTAGCGTCCAAAATATGGGTGCTAGCATGAAAACCTCCAAGCTTAGGTACCAGCTTGGACCTGGTATCGCTGCCACCAGCTAAGAATTATACAGTGCCTAGCTCACTGTGGTCTCCCCAAAACCTTCCCTGGGGGACCCCAAGACTCAGATTCCTTGAGTCTCACAACAAAGGGGAATAAACTATTTCCCTTCCCCCTCCTCCCCTCCAGGTGTTCCCTCCCTGGGTTCCTGGAGAGATATACAGAAGCAAGCTCCGTGAATCTAAACAAAGGGATTCTACCCTCCCTGTTTCCAGTCCTGGAAACACAAGTACCGAGAGAGCTAATCTCTCTTCCTCCTCTCCCAGAGGGTATGCAAAGTCAGGCTTAGTAAATCTAACACAAAGAGATTTTCCCCCTGACTTCTTCCTCCCACCAATTCCCTGGTGAGCTGCAGACTCAATTCCCTGGAGTCTCCACTAAAGAAAAACTCCAACAGGTCTTAAAAAGAAAGCTTTATATAAAAAGAATGAAAAAAAGGACATAAAAGGATCTCTGTAATAAGGTGACAATGTACAGGGTCAATTGCTTAAAGGAAAAAAATGAATAAACAGCCTTATCCAAAAAGCATACAATTTAACACATTCCAGCAACTACACACATGTAAATACAAAAGAAAACAATATAAACCTATTGTCTTACTATCCTTGTACTTACAACTTGGAAACAGAAGATTAGAAAGCCTGGAGATAGAAAAATCACTCTCAGAGCCAAGAGAAGAGAAAAAACAAGACAAAGAACAAAGAACTCACACCCAAAACTTCCCTCCACCCAGATTTGAAAAAGTCTTGTTTCCTGATCGGTCCTCTGGTCAGGTGTTTGGTTCCCTGTGTTAACCCTTTACAGGTAAAAGAACATTAACCCTTAGCTATCTGTTTAAGACAACTTCAGCATTCTGGCAGCAGCTGAACTCCTCAGAAATCCAATGGTAAGACAACAAGATACTGAAAGAGCATTCTGTTTTGTGCAATTATAGAAAAATAATGCTTTGCATTTATCAAATATCTTCCCTCAAACACATGGAGAGTGTCTGGAAGTAGGGTAAAAGTCACATCTGTGCAGTGGTTCTGCAGAAAGTCTATGCACTGCTTAAGTTCTCAAAATAAGACTTAAGCAGGACTTTAGTAATGCTAAGGCTTGTGCTATCCTTCTGCATGAGGGTGAATTTCACCCACTAATGAATTAAAAACTGTATGTGGGGAGAGCATTGTTACCTTATAGGTAAGGTTACTAAGCCATTAGTCAAAGAATAGAAGAGGTAAAATTAATAAAATGGTGACCAAAAATCAACCAATCAACCAAAGAAGCAACATTCATCAAGATGTAAATGGAATTAAGAAATTGCTACATGAGTCCATTATTTACTATTGCACACATTAAAAAAGATGCAGAGTGAAATCCTGGCTCTCTTTGAATCAGTGGCAAAACTCCCATTGATTTCAATGGAACTAAGCTTTCATCCATAAGATCAGAGTTAAGGGTTTGTTAATAAATAAATAATATGGTTTGTTAGGATACAAAACAAAATCTCTTATCTGAATTAAAATTCTGTAAAGATCATTCAGAATAAAAAGAAAACCCTTAACTCTGATCTTATGGATGAAAGCTTAGTTCCATTGAAATCAATGGGAGTTTTGCCATTGATTCAAAGAGAGCCAGGATTTCACTCTGCATCTTTTTTAATGTGTGCAATAGTAAATAATGGACTCATGTAGCAATTTCTTAATTCCATTTACATCTTGATGAATGTTGCTTCTTTTAATTTCCACAGATTGTTTATAATGGTTATTACATGAAATAATATTAAGAACAAATTAGTTCTGTAACCCCCTTTCTTCCCTGGGTTACCCGGGAGCAGGCAACGCTCACCTGTGTGCCTGGGCACCTGATGTTTGTTGACATTAGGAAGGCTTGCAGGTAAATAAACCCATTCACAACCAATGGTCCTAGTCAATAGGAGCCATCAAGCTTCTAAGCCAGGGGTGGCCAGCCTATGGCTCTGGAGCCACGTGCAGCTCTTCAGAAGTTAATATGTGGCTACTTGTATAGGCACCGACTCGGGGGCTGGAGCTACATGCGTCAACTTTCCAGTGTGCTGGGGGTGCTCACTGCTTAACCCCTGGCTTTGCCACAGGTCCTTCCCCCACTCCACCCTTTCCCATCCCCTCCCCTTAGCCTGCCATGCCCTCCTTCCTCCCCCTCACTCCCTCAGAGCCTCCTGCACACCACAAAACAGCTGATCAGGGGAGAGGGGGAGGTGCTGATCGGTAGGCTGCCAGTGGGCAGGAGGTTCTGGGAGCAGGGGACAAGGAGCTGATGGGGGGCTGCTGACATATTACTGTGGCTCTTTGGCAATGTACATTGGTAAATTCTGGCTCCTTAGGCTCAGGTTGGCCACTCCTGTTCTAAGCCACCATTAATGGCTTACACTTTGCATAATTACAATAGGACCTCATACTTATACTTTATATTTCTAGATTCAGATACAGGAACGATACATACATACAAATAGGAGGGATATATTCAGTAGGTTATAACCTTTGTTATGATATACCGTACAAGAGACCTTTTTCATAAAGCATATTCCAGTTACATCATAGTCACACTCATAAGAATATTTCCATAAAACATTATGGAGTGCAACATCACCAACCTGTCTTTTTTTAACCTCCATAAGAGTTAACAAGTGAAACAAGTAGCAGAGGTTTATACTTCTGCATGTCAGTTTGTCAGGGTTCCCTCCCCACTCTGAACTCTGGGGTACACATGTGACGACCCGCATGAAAGACCCTCTAAACTTATATTCTACCAGCTTAGGTTAAAACTTCCCCAAGGTACAATTCATCTCCTTGTCCTTGGATGGTATTGCTGCCACCACCAAGTGATTTATGAAAATATTTAGGAAAAGGGTCGGTCACTTGGAGTCCCTATTCCCCCAAGCCCCTTCACCCCCTTTCCTGGGGAGGCTTGAGAATAGTGTGAATACCGACCAGACCCTTTGGGTATGGCTACACTTACATTTGTGCAGCGCTGGGAGTTACAGCTGTGTTCGTACAGCTGTGTAGGGCCAGCACTGCAGTGTGGCCACACTGACAGCTACCAGCGCTGCAGTGTGGTGACATTTGCAGCATTTGCAGCGCTGTTGGGAGTGGTGCATTGTGGGCAGCTATTCCACAGAGCACCTCGTCCCATTTTGGCGCTGTGGGTTGTGGGAAGGGGATGGAAGGGTGCGGGTCTTTCCGCTTCCTGTTCCAACACCCCGTGGTGCTTTGCTACACATTCCAAGCAGTTTGGCGCCATTGTGAGTCTGCAGCGCGATTTCTGTTACAAATGGAGCCCGAGTTGCTGAGGACCTTGCTGATGAATGTTGCCAGCACATCATGTTTGGCAGTGGAGCTATTCCTTCAGCTCCAAAGTGACAGTGAGGAGTCAGACCATGATATTGATTCGCCTGACGCACAAGACACTAAATTGCTTGTGGCAGTAGCGGACGTGCTCAGCACCGTGGAATGCCGCCTTTGGGCTCGGGAAACGAGCACTGAGTGGTGGGATCACATCGTCCTGCAAGCCTGGGATGACGAGCAGTGGCTGCAGAACTTTTGGATGAGAAAAGCCACTTTCATGGGACTGTGTGCTGAGCTCGCCCCTACCCTGCGGCACAGGGACATGAGATTGAGAGCTGCCCTGCCAGTGGAGAAGCGGGTGGCTGTTGCAGTCTGGAAGCTGGCAACTCCAGACAGCTACTGATTGGTCGTGAACCAGTTTGGAGTGGGAAAGTTGACCGTTGGAATAGTGTTGATGCAAGTTTGCATGGCCATTAATCGCATCCTGCTAAGAAGAACCGTGACTCTGGGGAACGTGCAGGACATTGTGGATGGCTTTGCACAAATGAGTTTCCCTAACTGAGGAGGGGCAATAGATGGGACGCATATTCCTATTCTGGCACCACCCCACCTGGCATCCGAGTACATTAATCGCAAGGGGTATTTCTCTGTGGTTCTCCAAGCGCTTGTGGATCACCGTGGGCGTTTCACTGACATTTACTCAGGATAGCCTGGAAAGGTGCATGATGCACTCATCTTTCGGAACAGTGCCCTGTTCAGGAAGCTGCTGGCTGGGACTTTTTTCCCAGATCGCAAGATCACAGCAGGGGACATCGAAATGCCCATTGTGATCCTTGGAGACCCCGCTTACCCCTTAATGCCCTGGCTCATGAAACCGTATACAGGGAAGCTTGACAGGAGCAAGGACCGGTTCAACTACAGGCTGAGCCGGTGCAGAATGACTGTGGAGTGTGCTTTTGGCCATTAAAAGGGTCGCTGGAGGTGTCTCTACGGGAAGCTAGATTTGGGGGAAAGCAGCATCTCCGCTGTTATATCCGCATGCTGTACCCTCCATAATATTTGTGAAGGGAAGGGTGAAACATTCAGTGAGGAATGGACCTCCGAGGTTCGACGCCTAGAGGCTGAATTTGCACAGCCAGAGAGCAGGGCTACTAGAGAGGCCTAGCAAAGGGCTTCAAGGATTAGGGATGCCTTAAGGGAGCAATTTGAGGCTGAAAGCCAACAGTAATGTTTGGTGCCTTTGCTGTGCCCGTTTTTCCCTTGGGGTACAGTATTTCTCACTTTCTGCAATAATAAAAAATGTTTTAAAAGCCAAGAAATCATTTATTCAAAATACAGTACATAAAAGGGCAGGGGGGTAGGGTGGTGGACTGTACATTCAGAGGTTTGAATATGTCCTGCTTGGATTGCTGTTCAATGCCTGCTGCACTTTAGGATTAATATGCTGCATCGTGATGGGGGTTGAGTGCATAGGGTAAGGGTTGTAGTTCTCAGGGCTGGTAGGTGAACATACAGGTGTTGGGGGCAGCTGGTGGTGGTAAGAACCAGGCTGCTGGAGAAAGGTGTTTTGTGCAAACGCTGGGGAACAAGGGAGAGAGCTTTGGAAGGGGTGGGGGTTACCATGGTACTGATCTGCCTGCATGGCTACGAGAGACTGCATACAGTCCATTTGGCGAGCCAGGAGGCTTATCAACTGCTTTGTGCTTTTCTTGGTAGCCAATTCCTTTCTCCTGCTTTGTGTTTGCCTCTACTCATGCATTTTCTCTCTCCAGTCCTGCAACCTCTTACTGTCTCTGGCGTACTGATTCATAACTGCTTTGATCAAATCTTCTTTTGATTTCCTAGGATTTTTCCTCCTCAAATTCTGTAGTCTTCGTGCAGGCGGTGATAGGGCTGGAGGATTCAAGGACACTAAAAATAACAGAAATAGAAACATTTAATACAGAGGCTACATTGTTTATTATCACAGTGAAGGAGTTTGTAGACTATTTGTAGCATCATTTACACATACCAAACATAGCACAGAGAGGCCACGGCAGCGAAGGCATGGTGAGTAATGGGGTGAGTGTTTCTGCCATGACTTCACCTGGGAAAGGGAACTGCCTGAGGGCTCACTGGGGTTTCTGTGCATTGGGGAAAGCAGAGAGCAGCTACTTGGGGACCTGCACTGAACACCCCCCCCAATTGCCTCAGCAGTTACTCCTCTGGGAAGGAGAGCTGCCTCAGGGCTCACTGGGGTTTCTGTGCATTGGGGAAAGCAGAGAGCAGCTACTTGGGGACCTGCACTGAACACTATCCCTACATTTTCAACAGGATTTTCTACTGCCAGATATATCACTGCTGCATGTTACCTGGGAAGAGAGGGAGGGTCTTCTACAGCAATGTAGATTCCGCCCTGCAGCTTGCCTGTTTGCAGCAATGGTCCCCCCACTCCTCGTGGCACAGTGGCTCGGACAAGTTAGCCTGACCGGGACAAGGACCACGGCGGCTCTCCCTATAAACTTGCGCAAGCACGTTGCCCACGCTCTGGCTGCAACTTTTGAAGAGATTACCGAGGCCGATTACAGAGACGTGATAGACCAAATCAATGGGCTATTCCACATTTAGGCATACATGCAGGCAGCCATAACCCCCCCCCCCAAAAACATTTCCATCCTAAAAATAAAATCTGCTTACCAGGAACACGCTCCTCTGCTGCTTCTTCACCAACAAGTTCCAGCTGCTGCGACTGGCTAGCCTCCTCCTGGCTTGAGAAGAGCTCCTGGCTGCATGCCTCCTGGGACTCCGGGGTGTCTCCCTCCACCCCAGTAGCCTCACTCTCGGCTTCCTCTACACCCTCCCCCACTTCTCCCTGCTCTGAACTCTCCATCGTGCTCCTCGGATTGGCAGTGGGGTCACACCCAAGTATGGCATCCAGCTCCTTGTAAAAACGGCAGGTCTTGGGGACAGCTCCTGAGTGGCAGTTTCCCTCATGGGCTTTGCAATAGGCACTGCGCAGCTCTTTTACTTTTACCCTGCACTGCAACGCTTCCCGTTCATGGCCCCTTAGCAGCAAGGACTTTGATATCTGCCCATAGGTATCATAATTTCCATGGCTGGAGCGCAGCTGTGATTGCACAGCTTCCTCACTCCAAACACTGATGAGGTCCTGCAGCTTGGGGTGTGGAGGCATGGTCACTGATTGATTGATTGATTGATTGCACTCCACACCTGGCTGAGCAAACAGGAAGGGGATTTTTAAAATTCCCAGGGCATTTAAAGGGTGGGTCACCTGAGCCCAGGGCAGTGGAGTGTGAAACGATGAGCAGAGTGGCTGAAAAGGTATGCTGGGATACCTCCTAATACCCTGGAGGCCAATAAAAACGCTTTTTTGGTGGCCACACTTGATGACCAGTGCTGCATCACCAGCGCTGGAATCGCTACACCCCAAGCAGACCAGGTGTACAGCCAGCGCTGCAACCAGGGAGTTGCAGCGCTGGCCATGCTTTGCAAGTGTGGACACAGAGTGAGTTGCAGCGCTGTAACCCCATCACCAGCGCTGCAACTCTCCAATGTAGCCATGCCCTTTGTCTTTAGGACACTGAAATTAATCAGGTTCTTAAAGGAAGAACTTTATTATAAAGAAAAAGGTAAAAGAATTACACCTGCAAAATCAAGATGGAAGGTAACTTTACAGGGTAATAAAAAGATTTAAAACACAGAAAACTCCCCTCTGGACTCAACTTTACAGTTCCAAAACAGGAATAAAACTCTCTCTTAGCATTCACAAGCTAAAACAAAAGATAATCTACTGCATTTCCTTGCCCTTACTTACAGTTTTTGCAATCTTAGATGGATCATTCCGATATGTTTTTAGGAGCTGTTTTACCTGCCTGGTCTCTCCCTCCATCTGGAGAGGGAACAAACAAAAAGAGCACAAACAACCCCTCCTCCCCAGATTTGAAAGTATCTCCTTTCCTCATTGGCCCTTCTGGTCAGGAACCAACTAGATTATTTGAATTTCTTAACCCCTTGCAGGTAAAGTGATTTAAAACAGCTTCCCAGGAGGGATTTTATGTTACCCATATCTCTATGTTTATGACACAGTTATATATCAACAATAAAAGCAGCAAAGAATCCTGTGGCACCTTATAGACTAACAGATGTTTTGGAGCATGAGCTTTCGTGGGTGAATACCCACTTCCTCAGATGCATGTAGTGGAAATTTCCAGGGGCAGGTATATATATATATGCTAGCAAGCAAGCTAGAGATAACGAGGTCAGTTCAATCAGGGAGGATGAGGCCCTGTTCTAGCAGTTGAGGTGTGAAAACCAAGAGAGGAGAAACTGGTTCTGTAGTTGGCAAGCCATTCACAGTCTTTGTTCAATCCTGAGCTGATGGTGTCAAATTTGCAGATGAACTGAAGCTCAGCAGTTTCTCTTTGAAGTTTGGTCCTGAAGTTTTTTTGCTGCAGGATGGCCACCTTAAGGTCTGCTATAGTGTGGCCAGGGAGGTTGAAGTGCTCTCCTACAGGTTTTTGTATATTGCCATTCCTAATATCTGATTTGTGTCCATTTATCCTTTTCCGTAGAGACTGTCCAGTTTGGCCGATGTACATAGCAGAGGGGCATTGCTGGCATATGATGGCGTATATTACATTGGTGGATGTGCAGGTGAATGAACCAGTGATGGTGTGGCTGATCTGGTTAGGTCTTGTGATGGTGTCGCTATACCTGCCCCTGGAAATTTCCACTACATGCATCTGAGGAAGTGGGTATTCACCCACAAAAGCTCATGCTCCAAAATGTCTGTTAGTCTATAAGGTGCCACAGGATTCTTTGCTGCTTTTACAGATCCAGGCTAACACGGCTACCCCTCTGATATATATCAACAATGTTACTTTGTATATATTCTTTTATTCTGAATTCTTCCTGTGCTGGCAGACATTTGGGAATGAACAAGGCTTCTATCCTGGGCTGCTCTTTGCAAGTCCTCTATGTTGTTAACTCCCATAAATTCTCTGTCTCAAAGGTGGAAGGATTCCTTCACTCAGCCCTTTTAAATATTCCTTTAGCTGCCTGATGGCACACATGCCATGTTAGACATTCTGGGTTCATTTTTAACGTATCCCAGGTATTTCCATCTTCTTGCCTTTATAACTTTGGCAATGAGGAATAGATGAACTCTTGATTAATCTTGGCATTTGTTATACATTCATTCAATTTAATGCCTAGTATTTTTCCTGAGGCATTTGCTTTTGAAGGCATTTAGACAGCTATCTGTATCTTTGATGGATTTCCAGCTTTGCCAACCATATGTGAAGGTGGAAATAACATTTTAACTGAAGACTTGTAGCTTGTTTTTTAAGTTGTGGATTTTCTAAGCACAGTAATTTTGTTACGTAAATTGTTATTTCAGGAACATAAAATGCACAGTGTTTATATGTGCATATACATGAATGTAACCTTGTTTTCAACATTAAGGGCCTGATCTATTGCTAACTAAAGTCAATGGGAGTTTTTCGATTGACTTCAGTGGGTGCTGGATCAGTCCCCAAATGTCCCAATATGCTAATCTTACTCTCTCATGAGTAATCCATACTCACAGAAACAGTCCCATTGAAACCGATTAGAGCACTTGCATGAGATATCAGTTGTGTGAGTCAGGACAAGGGCCTGTGAAGTAGGTTAATGGCCATCTCTTTTGTAGCACTGTGATTTTTTTTTAACACATTGGCAGAGTTAAGCCTCCCCCCCACCTCTCTGACTGATTTTATAGATGCTTTTTAGTTAATGTCAGAGGGGTTTTGCGTCTTTTTAACCGCTTTTGAAAAGCAAGCACTCATTAAAGCTGTTTATTTTTCCATGGGGGAAAATGGTTACGTTTGCCAAATACAAGGGTAGCAAATTATTCACCCAGCTCCAGGAGCCACAAAAGAAGGTATAGGGCCTTCTCCTCCTCTCTCGGTGCTGTAAATCAGGAATGTCTCTAACAACAATGAAGTTTTACCAGTGTAAAATTGGTGTGAGATGAGAATCAGACCATGAGATTTCAAAGTAAAGATCTTCTCCATTAAGCCTGAGGCTCTGGCTGAGTCTGGGAAGTTGGCCACTCTCTTATCAGAACAATGTGATTGTTCTCTGAGGCATGCTAGGCTCAGCCTTGCCCATGACTTAGCAGCTATCCCTCAGTCTCACTGATGAGCTGGCAACATCAGCTGTATGTAGTGGGGCTTAATTAGAAAGTCTGACCTCAGCTGTTACTTAAATAAAACTGTGCCCTCACTAGAGGGGGAGTTAGGGAGAATTCCCCATTAGGAAGGGTCAGTAGTTTAGAGTGACTAGGGAGCAGGCCTACAGGAGTAGGGTTAACTCCTGGGGGCTTACAGTAGAGAGGAGCCCTGAGCTAGGATCCATAAGGACCAGAAAATGCAATGGAGGTCTATGTGAGGAAAAAGGCTAGCTTAAGTGTATTTGAACTCCAAGTGGGAAAAGCCTAGTGGAGTTGGTACCCTGCTAAGGAGGAAAGAATTGAAGCTGAGCCCAAAAAGGGCAAAGGACCTTTTGTTTATGAAGCTGAGCCCAGGAAGTGGACTAAACTGTTGTGAGACTTGCCTAGAGGGCTGAGCCACAGAAGACTTGGGGAAGGAGTCTAGAAAAGACACTAGCTAGGAGTGGTTACTGTGGCTGGGAAAGTGGCCACCAGTGTGGATGCAAGAGGCAAAGTCCCCTCTGGTGCTGTGTTCAGGTGCAAGGAGACAACCTAAAGGTAAGGACATACCCCAACTGCGTGTTTAAGTTATTAGGGTATTTGGGGGGTTACCAGTAGTCCTGGAGGCCTAAGGCAGATGGCTTGAGGGACTCCATTTTCCTGAGGGGTTGGCAGACCATGTTGGTGTCCAGAAAATATGCCAGAGAGGCTAAGGAAGGAAACAGAGCTGTTGCCTGCTAAAAATCCAGGGAAGCTTAAAACACCCAGGGACCCAGGATCTGGCTTGTCTCACAGCAGACTAACCAGTGGCCAAGAAGGGATGCTCAACTGGGATCTGTGACAACTCGTTTCCAGCAATGGTCCAATTTCTATTGTGGAATTCCTCAACACTTCTGTAAAATGCACACACTCCCGTGCAGACACAGATCTGAGTCCCACACCAGCAGTGCCGAGTGCAGATAAACAAGCTGTGTATTTATCTGTTGTGGGTCACAAGATAGAGCAGTCTGAGTGAATAAAGTAGCTGCACCACTCCCAGTACAGTTACATTCAGGCACTGTCCATTTGACTGTGTTTTGTTTTTGTCTGTTACATAACCTTAACTCTTAACCAAAACTTTTTGTCTGAGGATTCCCTAGGCTTTAAAAGGAGCATCAAAAGTTTAAATGAGGTTGACATCAAGTATACACAGCTTAAAACAGAACATCCTCACCACAATCTTCCTTAAATCCCCCAGATAATGCTCTCTTACCAGTCTCGGGTTTCCAGCTACCTCTTAGAACTTGTTTCAGAGTAGCAGCCGTGTTAGTTTGTATCAGCAAAAACAACTGAGGCATCATTCCTGATGAAGTGGGTTTTAGCCCATGAAAGCTTATGCCCAGATAAATTTGTTAGTCTCTAAGGTGCCAGAAGGACTCCTTGTTATTTTTTCTTAGGACTTGTGTTTATGCTGACAGTCTTCTGGCTTCTGCTGCAGGCTGGAGATTTTTTCACTGGAGGATAAGCATATTCATGTTGTAAGACAGCTGGAGCACTACTATCATCACCATTGTTGATCTGGAATGTAGGGGGATGTTTGTTTTCACTGATCTTCACAAATTAAATGTGCCTATCCTCTGTACTAAATACCTGTAAAATCACGCTCCATGTAAAATACCTCCAGATGCATATCTTTACCCACAAGCCAAAGCTCACTATTTTGGGGAAGAGGAAAAAAAAGGGGGGAGGGGCTAGAAATGTAGGGCTGGAAGGGACCTTGAGGTGGCATCTGGTCCATCTTCCAAATCCTCCCCTGCCCCATGTTGAAGCAGAACCAAGTAAACTTAGACCCCACTCTATCATCCATCTTCCTTCTCCCCAAAATTCCAAGCAAATAAGTACTGTGGGTTTACAGTGTGCCTTAAAGGTCAATAGATTCAATCTGCTTTAGAACAAAAGGGGGGAAGGTGAGTTTCAGATGAGGAGATCCCCGTCCTTTTGAAATCACCCAGGCTGGAGGTACCATATCTCCATTGTCCACAACTGCAGCTGTATCCTACAGAGCAGCAGCCTGTCCAGTGGGCTTTATAGGTCTAAACCAGCACCTTAAACTGCATCCAGAAACCAAAAGGGAGCTTGTCCCACCCAGGCTGTGCTGGTGTAATGTGATAACTAGCGCTGCACTGGGGCAACAGTCCAAGGGAAGGGTATCTCTAACTGTGACAGAGTTATAGAACTCTTCAGGTCCAGTTGTGTTCCCACTGAGGTGGGTGTGAATTTTGCCATTGACTGCAATAGAGCAGAGACACTGGTTTTAATGAAGATATGAATCCACACATCATACCCAGCTCCCTTATCTTGCTGCTGATTTTGGTTGTATCCCTCATTTTGATCCCCTGGCTTCTGAGCTGTAGGTGGCCTGCCAGTTGCCAAACCCCAGTCAGCATCTATTCAGAGATGTCCTGAGGGTAATAGTGAAAGTCCCATAATGTAGTCACTTAAAACTGGAAGGACAAAGCTTCTAAGAAACTGACAGGGCACAGTCCTGGGGCCAGGACCATGGGTCGAGGAGGGGAAGAGGTGATTCGAATGGACCAAACAGGGTTTTATTATCACTAGTTTCTAGAAGTCTGATCCTGCTTTCACTAATGCTGGTGTGAATCAGGTGTAACTGTACTGCAGTTATTGGTGTAAGCAATGAATGTCTAATGCCTCTCCCAACAATGGGATGTGAATGAGCTTTGTCTCTTCACAGATGGGGTTGAATAGATGAGCACCCCTCCTAGAGCTCCTTGATCAGTCTCCAATGATTTCACCTCTGTCCATAGCAGTTCGAAGTCTAGCTCTGTCTGTAACTCTTGTGACCTCAACTGAATTGCCTCCCTGGTCAGGCTGGCCATTTGCGGTCCGTGCTGAGTGATTATTTGTAGAAATGTCTTCTAGGAATTCCTGAAAACAGCTAAAGTGAAGCAGCTAAACAGTCCGGTAAACAATTCCCATCTATCCCTCCAAGTACCTCTGAAAGGAGCTGCCTCCCACAGTGAAGCCTTAGGTCTTGATTCAAATGTCACTGCCCTTCTTGGAGTCTGGAGGGAGATTTCCACTGCTGAGAGTGTGGAGAAACTCCACTTCCTAATGACAAAGGTGGGTGTCTCTCTTCTTTAGACAGGGCATGCTGCTCCCTGACAATATGCTGCCTCTATGCACCAGAGGGCACAGGTATCTTGTCCTTGCTTTGCTCAGCTCCTTGGCTCATGGGATTCAATGCAGATTGTATTTGCAGACTGGAGGAGCAATGGCTGCCCAAGGGATGTTTTTGGGATGGTGAATGGTAGGGAGATGTTCATGAGGCAATGCTCTATTAATGTGTGGCCCAGGCTGGGGGATCCCTGTGCTAGAGCACTGGCCTTGAGCTGCTATGACTGAAGCTTTGCTGATACTTGTATGCCATACCTATGGCACTGGAGTTAATCTCACTGAATCCCAAATTGGACCCTCTGACCCACCCACCCTGGAAAAAGCTCCAGAGTACTTTTTAAAGAGGTTAGAAGGCTTATCCTCAAATTACCTTATAATTAGGGCTGTTGATTAATTGCAATTAACTGACATGATTGATTTTTTTTCTCTCAGTTAATCACAGTATAATAATAGGAGATATACCTATTTCCTAGAACTGGATGGGACCTTGGAAGGTCATTGAGTCCAGCCCCCTGCCTTCACTAGCAGGACCAAGTACAGATTTTTCCCCCAGATCCCTAAGTGGCCCCCTCAAGGACTGAACTCACAACTCTGGGTTTAGCAGGCTAATGCTCAAACCACTGAGCTATCCCTCCCTCCATTGTTAAATAGAATACCAAATGAAATGTATTTAATATTTTTGGATGTCTTTTTCTACATTTTCAAATATGCTAATTTCAGTTACAATACAGAATTTGAAGTGTGCAATGCTTATTTTATTTTTTTTTAATTATTTATTTATTTATTTATTTATTTTATGTATTTATTTATTTATTTTGCTCATTTTTTCAGTGAAAATACTTGTAATAAAAAATAAATAGTGTTTCTCAATTAACCTCATACAAGTACTGTAGTGCAATCTCTTTATTGTGAAATTGCAGTTATGTAACAAAAAAATCTGTAAGTTGCATTCAAAAACAAAACAACGTAAAACTTTAGAGCCTACAAATACAAGAAGTAGGACTGAGTGTTTAGCCAATCACTAAGACAAACAAGTTTTGTTTACATTTACGGGAGATAATGCTGCCCGCTTCTTGTTTACAATGTCACCTGACAGTGAGAACGGGTGTTCATGTGGCACTGTTGTAGCTGGTGTTGCAAGATATTTATGTGCCAGATGCGCTAAAGATTCATATGTCTCTTCATGCTTCAGCCACCATTCCAGAAGACATGCATTCATGCTGATGACAGTCTCATTGATAACCAACCAAAGTAGTGCCAACCAACCCATGTTCATTTTCATTATCTGAGGCAGATGCCACCAGCAGAAGGTTGATTTTCTGTTTTGGTGGTTTGGGTTCTGTAATTTCTGGATTGGAATTTTGCTCTTTTAAGACTTCTGAAAGCATGCTCCACACCTCATCCCTCTCAGATTTTTTGAAGGCTCTTCAGATTCTTAAACCTTGGGCTGAGTGCTGTAGCTATCTTCAGAAATCTCACATTCATACCTTCTTCGTGTTTTGTCAGATCTGCAGTGAAAGTGTTCTTAAAACGAACATGTGCTGGGTCATCATCCAAGACTGCCATAACACAAAATATATGGCAAATGTGGATAAAACAGAGCTGGGGACGTACAGTTCTCCCCCAAGGAGTTCAGTCACAAATTTAATAAATGTATTTTTTTTAATGAGTGTCATCAGCATGAAAGCATGTCTTCTGGAATGGTGGCTGAAGTATGAAGAGGAATTAAAATGTTTTACATATCTGGCACATAAATATTTTGCAACACCAGCTTTAACAATGCGTGTGAATGCCTGTTCTCATTTTCAGGAGACATTGTAAACAAGAAGCAGGCAGCATTATTTCCTGCAAATGTAAACAAACTTGTTTGTCTGAGCGATTGGCTGAACAAGAATTAGGACTGAGTGGACGTGTGGGCTCTAAAGTTTTACAGTGTTTTATTTTTGAATGAAGTTTTTTTTTTTTTAATAATTCTACATATACAAGTTCAACTTTCATGATACAAGTACTGTAGTGCAATCTCTTTATAAGGTGAACTGAAAAACACTTCCTCTTTTTTTTTTTTTACAGGCCAATATTTGTAATCAAAGCGAGCACTGTACACTTTGTATTGTGTGTTGTAGTTAAAATCTATTTGAAAATGTAGAAAACATCCAAAAATATTTAAATAAATGATATTCTATTGTTTAACAGTGCGATTAATTTTTTTTAGTTGCTTGACAGCCCTACTTATAACTCTCCACCTCTACTGTCTGCTCTACTTCGTCTGCTGCGAAGGTCATCCAGGAGAAAGAGTTTTTACAGATGCACTGCCACTGTCCAATTTCATTCACCTCCCTACTTATGTTGCTGGAGCTCCAATTATCTGTGTACTAAAAAGAGAATGCATATTGAATGGATGAGAGACTCTCAGAAATGACCCCATGAAGGCAGATGACAACTGCATGTGTGGTTGTACATGGCTATGTTTACACTCCAATCCACATTTGGCAGCATGTAGGATATGTGAACCTACATGGCACAGTGAAAAGTAAGCTGTGTCCATATTGTAGTATGTAGCTACACATGTCAGTGAAAGGCTCTGGCAGGAGGAGGCAGCGGGGAAAAGTTCAACCTGCCAGTCTACTTCCCTGCTGCCAGAGTCTTCCCCTGCAGAGGGGAAGGGCGCCAGTGGTGGGGAACTGCTAGAGACTTTCCCTCTGCCTCCCCCCCCCCCTCCCACCAGAGCCTTTCCTTGTTGCTGGAGTCTTTTCCTGCAGTGGAGAGAGGTTCTAGTAGCTATACAGCTAAAACTAGCGGTGTTGACTGGAAGGCACAGCTTGAGCATGTAGAGACCCGTAAAGGGTATGTATTCTGGTACATACCCACATCCTTCAGGTGTGCTTGTACTCTACTCCCCTAAGACATGCCTCTCTGTCTATACAGGTACTTAAACCTATGCTGGGGGGACTATCCGAGTAGACTGTACATGCTGCCCAAGAAGGCGTGCAGTGTAGACATAGCCTGTGTGGTTAGTAAAAATGTTAGTGATAATTGGGTGTCTGGCTCACTCTGCTTCACTTTTTCATGTTACTGTAAAGCTGAGAATGCTGGCAAGAGTGAAAACACCTTAGTTAATGACATACTGTCCCCCAGCAACTTCAGTTTGCTGCTGCCTACTCTACTATTGCTGCACTTTGATGCTTGTTGAAAGTGACTCTTAAGAGCAGGGCCGCCCAGAGGATTCAGGGGGTCTGGGGTCTTCGGCAGCGGGTCCCGGGGCGGAAGGACCGCCTGCCGCCGAATAGCCGCCGAAGACCCGGAGTGGAAGAAGTGCTGGGGGCCCGGGCCCCATGAAAGTTTTCCAGGGCCCCCAGAGCAAGTGAAGGACCCTGCTCCAGGGCCCCTGAAAAACTCTCGTGGGGGCCCCTGTGGGGCCCGGGGCCTGGGGCAAATTGCCCCACTTGCCCCCCACCCCCCCGCTTAAGAGTACACGAGTAAGGGCACAAATGATCAAGCAATAGTTCTGTAGACAAGGGACAGCTGAACACTTGGCTGTTTTAATTTTTTTTTCTTACTGTAAATGAGCAAGGGAAATAACATTCTGCAGCTGTATGGGACATTATTTGTATCCATTAACTTCCTTTCTCTTATGTTTTCCCTCCCCACACCCAAAGCAGAATTCTGCACTGGCATAATTCAAGCTTGACATTTAAAACATAAACTGTTTCTGAGGCTTTGTTTGCTTAGCTCATAATGTCTTCCTAACCAGCAAAATATGCAATTCTTAATATCTCTGGTAAACTGAAAATGGCTGGATGGATTTTATTGCAACTTCCAAACAATTAACTTAACCAGTTTTCTCTATTCCCACATATATATTCTGCCTGCTTGAGTAGGTATATGGAAGATATGCTACAAACAGTGAACTGTGGCATTGCTGGAGGCTTCTGCTTATGCACAATTATCTTGAGT
The DNA here is from genome assembly GCF_007399415.2 of Gopherus evgoodei. NCBI lineage: Eukaryota > Metazoa > Chordata > Testudines > Testudinidae > Gopherus > Gopherus evgoodei. The sequence goes on from NC_044325.1 coordinate 44,057,485, forward strand.
AACATCACTGAGGATGCAAAAATATGGAACAATACAGGATAGCTGAATGGGGGTTTGGTGGAATAATGTATTAGCAAATGCTTCTTGTTGCTATTTTCCTATCCTTCTGCACGTGGGCAGTAGCTTCTATTAAAAGTAATAGAACTGTATCTTGGAATCTAAGTCAACAGTTTTGTAGCAGTTCAGTCACCTGGAACACAGTTTCTTACAGAAAAACAAGTAAGAGTTGATCACTTGTTCTTACAAGTATATCAATAATTAATGTATTGGATGAACTGTAGCTAAGTGCTTCAGTGTAATTAGATGGAGTTTACATTTACAAAGCAATCCCAGTCACTGCTCTGCTGGTTCTGGGTAAGCTGTTGGTGCCAGAGAGCCTCCAGAATGCAAAATGTGTTTTGTCATTAGAGCAGATTGAATCAAGTGCTCAAGTGAATATTGTTCAATGAACATGAGTGTTTGCTTGGTCCATACATTATTTGATTAATATTTCACATAGCTGGAGCAGCTCCAGAAGCCATATGAACGGTACCAATTAAATCACTTATTGGAAGGTGTGTGTTTCACATCAGGTGTCTGAATAAATTGTGAACAACTTTAGTTGCATTATTCAACCAGATCTAGCTGTGAGTGAATTCACAAGCAGAGTGAGTTGTCACATTACTGCATCCCAGTGAGGTCTGAAAGTTTTGCATGTGATCTCCAGCTTCCCTGTTTCTTTTTGTGTTGCTTGTCCTGCATGAACTGGGGTGAGATTCCAGACACTATCAGCAGATTGACTTTCTAAGAATCTAATCTGCAGTGTAGGAAGTTGGGGGAGAATGCAGTGGTTTTTATCTTCCATGTGAATGAGCAGCAGTTGGACATCAAAGGGTAGGTTCCTAAGTGCCCAGCATGGATGCAGTCTGAGTGGAATAATTCAGGCTGGTTTAGGCTAACTCACTTTCTAGAGGTGAGATCAATGAAGCTGAGGATTTGTCTCTCCAAGGGAAAGCATGCAAACCCTATCAATTTAGACATTTAACCTGGTCTCGTCAGAGCAGCAGAATAAGCTTCCTTGCCCAGACCCCTGCCTTTGTATTAATTCTTATACTAAAATCTCCTTTGTAGCTTTGAGTGATGGTTTCTGGCATAAAGAAGCAGCCACCCTTGCTGTAGTGACTTCGCTTCTCTAGCTCTGTTTTACTGGGGCGGGGAGGTTAGTTCTCTATGAGTCTCCTGGAGTTCTGAGGTTTCCCCCACCCTACACTTCCATCCTTCCCCTCTAGGCAAGCAGCAGACTACTGATTTTGGTTGACTTAATGTACCCTTTCTACACACACTCACATAATGCATCATTTGAAAGCTTATTATGTCTACTTTAAGATGAGGTTTGATGTGCTGTTACCATAGATACAGAGAAACAATGACACCATCATCACATTAAAATGATCTTTGAAATATTTCCATTCATTTCTGTGAGCTCTGACAACAGTATGTGGGTTACCACAGTCATCTTTGCCTTGACACGTGTACATAGTGCAGGGAAGGTTCTGACTACAGACAGCTGATTTTTCTTACTGACTCTTTCATGGCAAGTCAGTTCTGGGTGTGTTCTAGGCATTTCAAATCTTGCACACTGTGTAAGAGACTGCCTGGGGAGCATGTGATTCCCCCCTCCCCGCCACACACACACTTCAGTGATACATCTTGTGATGCTGAACTGTCTGCAGTCTGTACCTGAAATACCCCTTCAAGCCATTGAATAGAAGGTATTCTTTCCACCAACTGCTACAAAATCATGTCTGTGTATTATCTCCTTCATGGATACAATTCCATTTGGAATGAATACACCTCCCTGAAGTCTTTCTACTTCAGTCTTTGCCGCACTAGTAGTTAGCCGCCTCAGCTCAGCATAACTGATACAGAATCCACAAAGATGTAGTATGTCAATTAAATTGCAAAACCCACATTCACAGGGTAGCTATGCAGCAGAGCTTACATATAGTGGTGAGACAGTTCTGGAACTGTTAAATACTATGTACTCCACAATTGAGGGGCACCACCTTTGTCTTCTGAGGTATGATACTTGCTGCTGGCCAAATTAGATGCTTCTTCATCTGTCAGGCAAAGGACAAACTGCACCAAGTGAGACAAAAAAGTAGCTGACTTCTACTACAATCACTTGGCTTTGGGATAATATTCTGAGGTTTTCATTTTGGCTATTTCAGTCTGAAGGGTTGGAGCGGCATTATACTAGACCACTTGTTCATTTGAAAGCTGTTCTTCAGGCTTACCTGCCAGAAAAACATCCACAAAACATTTGGATAACTTAAGTTCCTGCTTCAGATTACTAGCTGCTGGATAGCATCACTAATATTGTTGTGCTGCATAAACAATGGTAGACTTGCCTCATCCATGCTGTGCATGGACTGAAACTGCAGAACTGTAGTGTTTTCTAATCTTGCCTGTAACTTGCTCCTGGAATAGCTTGCAGTTTGTACTTGTGAGGGAAGTAGAGCTTTGTATCTTTAGCAGCTTGGACAGAAGGAAGAACCTTTTTGTTGCACATAAGATCATTGTCTCTTCCATCAGCTGATTAAAATACACTGCAACAATAGTCACCAAGTGCTATTGCATTAGATGGCTTGACTTTGATTTTGTTTTACTCAAGTAAGAAGAAAGGCATGTTGAGTGATAAATTCAGCCCTGGTGCAGTGCTGTTATCTCAGCAGGCTCACTGGTGAATAAGCTTGGCACATTTTAGCCTTAATAAACCTTTTGGGTGGGGTCAGTAGGGGGATCTGTAACAAACCTAGCACAAGTCATCAGCAGGGCTGGAACCCAGGACCTTCAGCACCAAGTAACATAAACCTTGTCACTTGAGTTGAGGGATTGGCTCTGTTAACTGTTGGTAAATAGCAGACTCCAGCTCTCTGAGCTGGATGCTAGGGTCTCTCTCTCTCTCTCTCTCACCTAGTGCCTCATTCTACTCTGGAGCATGCGTTGAGTCATGTAGCCATGCGCACCTTTATTGAGGCATATGGCTTCACTTGCACACTTTCATCTGATGATATCTATTATTAATGACTCGTATCTCTCAGAGGTTCTAAGAGTGGGTCAGCTAGAAACCTGAATCTCTGTCATTGCTTGTTTGCTTTCCTTCTAGTGCTTCTCCCTGAGGATGAAACACCAGGAAGGCTGCAGACTCCTATTTTACAAGGTTACTTCTGCCTTCACAAGACACCTGGGAATGGAAAACTGTCCTCTGGGCTGAACAATGTGGGTGAATAGCTGTGCCACCTGTTCTACTGCCATCATCCTCAGTGTTTGGAAAAATAGACTTCAAAGAAATATTGACAACCCTGCCCCACTCTCTTAAGCAGATGGACCTGAACCCAACCCCCGATCAGGACACCCTGTCTCTGGGAAATGTCAGAGCTGGATCTGGGTTTTGCAGCTCAGCCCCATCGTTATTTTAAAGCTCAAATGTCATGGCTCATCTAGCAATAGTCCCTCTACAAAGCACCACCACTGTCTATGCCAGAGCCTTCATCCTCTGCATGGTGTTCTGTAGCAACAGGCCTTAACCACTGCAAGAGACATGGCCCTAGGCTATGAGAGAGTGCAAATAGCCTTATCTAGTCTAGCAAAGGCTGTGTCTGGCAGCCCTAGAATTTTTTTCCTGTCAAGTATCTTACCTGAGGCTCATGCATTTGGCTGCCCAGCTGAGAGGTCACCCTTTTAACAGGGCTGAAGGCAGAGACTAGTGGCCCCTGCCCTAGAGGCACTGCCTCTACCCTCTCTCTCCCTTCCAGGTGGGATCAGAGAAGGCACCAGTAAGTGGCTGATGGGAATGGACAGTAGGAGGCTCAATGCATGTCTCAGCCTCTCTCAGTGAGACCATAGCTACTTTCTCACAGACTTTGAGGTCGGATGAAACTGTCATGATCATCTAGTCTGACTTCCTGCATGTTGCAGGCCACAGAACCTCACCCACCCCCTCCTGCAATAGACCCTTAACCTCTGGCTGAGTTACTGAAGTCCTCAAATCATAATTTAAAGACTTCAAGTTACACAGAATTCACCATTGTGAGGCAGTACTCAGCACCCCTACCCTCGACAGCTAAGAGCCCCTCTGCACCCTCAGCTAACTGGAGAAACGCAACACTTACCATGTGTCCAGTATACCTTGACCCAAACGCCCTCCAGCACCCACCTATCTATCTATCTAGCACACTCCCTTCTGCCTATTTCTCTCTTTTTGCTCTTACACAACACATCTAATATGAAGGAGACACAGGAATCCAGTGGGGTCCAAATAACCTTGTTTACCAACCCCCTGCAAGGTGCACGGCCTTACTGCAGGGTGTACAATACTGTTCTGCAGGGCTCCAGTGGCATCAGGATCATAGAAGACTGTGAGGGCTGCTAATGGTATTTAAAGAGATCTACCCAATTCCTATAAATTGCCCTCCCCTAGCTTGGCAACCCAAGTCATAGCTGCCATGTTTTGTGTAGCTCTATGCCTAACCCCCACCACTGCCCCTATGTTGATTGAGGTAGGGCCAGTCAGCTTAACTTTGATATCTGGAAAAATACTGGAACATATTATTAAATTGAAGTTTATGGTTCTATGCAAACTATTTGCAAGTATGCAATTAGCTAATTAAATAACTTGCATAACACAACATATGTAGCTGCACAAAACTCGATGGCTATGGAAAAATTTTGGAAGGAGAAGCATTCAGAATGTCAGCCAAAGTAACCAGGGGGATAGTCATTCTAGACTTGATTCTTACTAATAGGTAGGAATTAGTTGTGAATCTGAAGGCAATTTGGATGAAAGTGGTCATGAAACAATAGATTTTATGATTCTAAGGAAAGGAAGGATTGAGAGAAGCAGAATAAGGACAATGGAGTATTTAAAAAAAAAAAAAGGCAGACTTCAACAAATTCAGAGAACAGGTAGATAAGGTCACATGGGAAGAAAATCTACCAGAAAAATGATAGAGGAGAGTTGGCAGTTTCTCAAAGAGACTATATGAAGGGTACAACAGCAAACTATCCCAATGTGAAGGAAGGATAGCCTAAAAAGAGGCCAAGATGATTCCATCAAGAGCTTTTTAATGACCTGCAAATTCAAAAGGAATCCTACAAAAAGTGGAAGCACAGATGGTTTGCTAAGGAGGAGTACGAAAGAATAGCACAAGTGTGTAGGGACAAAATCACAGAGGCTAAGGCACAAAATGAGTTACATCCAGCAAGGGACTTAAAAGGCAATAAGAGGTACTATAAGTATATTAGAAGCAAGAGAAAGATGAAGAAAAGTGTAAATCCTCTGTTTAGTGGGTAAGGAGAGCTAAACAACTGATGACATCAAGAGGGCTAAGGTGCTTAATGTCCATTTTGCTTCAGTTATCACTAAAAAAGTTAATTGTGATCAGTGACGTAACAAAAAGGGGGAAGGAACAGAAAGCAGAATAGGATAAGAATAGGTTAGACTCAGTGGCAGCTCCAGGCACCAGCACTCCAAGCACATGCCTGGGGCGGCAAGCCACGGGGGGGCGCCCTGCCAGTCCCTGCGAGGGCATCTGTCGCTCCCTTCAGTGGTGCGCCTGCAGGAGGTCCGCCGGTCCCGCGGAGTTAGCGGCAATTTGGTGGCAGGTCCGTCGTTTCCACAGGACCAGGGACCTCCTGCAGGCAAGCCACCAAAGGGAGCCTGACTGCCTTGCTTGGGGCAGCAAAAAAGCTAGAGCCTCCCCTGGTTAGACTATTTAGATAAGTTACATGTATTCAAATTGGCAGGCCCTGATGACATTCATTCTAGCATACTTAAGGAACTAGTTGAAGCAATTTTGGATTTTTAGTGATTATCTTCACGAACTCCTAGAGGATGTGTGAGGTTGCAGAAAACCGGACAAAGGTACATTTCCCTATCTTTAAAACGGAGAACAAGACCACCTGGGGGATTATAGGCCAGTCAGCTTAATTCTGATACCTGGAAAGATACTGGAACAAATTATTAAACCATCAGTGTTTAAGCACCTAGCATATAATAGGGTGATAAATAATAGCTAACATGGATTTGTCAAAAACAAATCATGTCAAATCAACCTAATTTCCTTCTTTGACAGGGTTACTTGCCTAGTGGAGGGAAGGGGGAGCAGTAGAGGTGATTATATCTTGATTTTAGTTAATCTAGTAAAGTTTTAGCTTTTGACACAGTCCCACATGACATTCTCATAAGCAAACAAGGAAAATGTGGTCTAGATGAAATTACTATAAAGTGGATGCACAACTGGCTGAAAGGCCATATTCAGAGTTATCAATGGTTCCCTGTCAGACTGAGAGGTTGTAAGTAGTGGGGTTCCATAGGGGTCTGTCTTGGTTGTGGTACTAGTCAATATTTTCATTAATGACTTAGATAATGGAACTGAGAATGTGCTTATAAAATTTGCAGATGACACCAAGCTGGGAGGTGTTGCTTGCATTTTAGAGGACAGGATTAGAATTCAAAACAATCTTGACAAATTGGAGAATTGATCTGAAATAAAAAAGATGAAATTCAATAAGGACAAGTGCAAAGTACTACTGTTAGGAAGAATCAAAATCCATGCCTGCAAAAGGAGGAAATTAACTGGCTGAAAAGTATCTCGGGGTTATGGTGGGTTATGAATGAGTCAGCAATGTGATGCCATTGCGAAAAAGGCTAATATTACTCTAGGGTATATTAACAGGAATGTTGTATGTAAGACATGGGTGGTAATTGTCCCACTCTACTTGCAATGGGTAAGGCCTCCGCTGGAGTGCTTTGTTCAGTTCTCGGTACCACACTTTAAGAAAGATGTAGACAAATTGGAGAGAGTCCAGAGCAGAGCAACAAAAATGATGATACAAGGTTTAGGAAATCTGACCTATGAAGAAAAGGTTTTTAAAAAAACCTGGGCATGTTAAGGTCTGTTTTCTCAAAACTAATCAGGCCCACCTCAGTCTTCAAATATGTTAAGGGCTGTTATAAAGAGAATGATGATCTATTGTTCTGCATATCCACTGAAAGTCAGACAAGAAGTAATAAGCTTAATCTGCAGCAAGGGAGATTTGGGTTAGATAATGGGAGGGATGGGGACTTTAACTATAAGGATAGTTAAACTCTGAAACAGGCTTCCTAGGAAGATTGTGGAATCCCCATGATTGGAGGTTTTAAAGGACAGGTTGGACAAACACCTGTCAGGGATGGGTTAGGTTTACTTGGTCCTGCCTATGCATCTATGAAACTCCTTCTGAGCTTCCAGTATTCAGCTGCTCCAAGTCAGGGAGGCTAACCCCCTGCCCCCACAAATATCAGCTGTGACAACGTGCACAATTTTTACTGGCACACTTCAATTTTTATTCATGGTAGCTATGCCAGGGGTCAGCTGCCCTGCTTGGTGTCCAGGAAGCAAGGAGTAAATTCCAGGCTGGGTGGAGAGTAACAAATCTGAGGCGGGGATTGGAGGCCTAATCTGGCTTTCAGGAGGAAACCAGGAAACTCTAGAAATAATTGGGAGGTCTGCTAAGATGGGCGGTTGTGGTCCAGGAAGAAAGCTTTGGATGAAAATCTCACTTGGCCAAAAGCTTTTGTAGCTGAACAAGTTGATCCTCTCCACCAGTTCACAATTGTCCTCAAAGGAAACACTCAGGCTGTAAGGATAAGGTAACCAATTTGGGTAAAAGCTCAGAGAATTGCAGGGCCTCAATACAGTTAACCTCCATGCACAGGTAGAAAATGTGGTGCCTAACAAAATGGTAGACGATTATAAAAATGTCAGCAGGACACTTTAGATCAGTGAGTTCTGGCTTAGTTAAAGGCTTTTAGGCTGTTTAGATTAGTAGCTTCCCTTGTTCCATTCAGTTGAAGGAAGTGGTGACCAGCTAGGGAAATGTTACCTGAGCGTTTTTTCAAGCTCAAAATTTCAAATACAAGCGGCATAAGGTGCAGTTTCAACACTAAAATGCACCTGCAGAGTCTGGGGAATTAGTGTCCTCAAGTTTCACCAGAACCAGTAGGGCAGAAGGCAGGTGACCCCGAGAAGGACTAGCTCTAGGTAGTTTGATATAGCCAATATGTAAGGGAGGAGGATTGTACATTGTGTCTTCATGGCTGTATGGCTCATGTTTTACAGAAACCCACTTTTTAAAGCACAAAATATTCCCCTAAACCTGGGTTACGTATTTAGGTTGGGCCTCGTCCTCTGTAGGTGCCCAGTGTGGGAGGGCACAAAGAGCTAGCCTGTCCTCTTGCACCCTGTGCATGGACCAGGTGTAGTTTTGGTATTTGTGCTTCCAAGGTACTAGAATCCCCATAAGGGAAGGTAAGAGAGAGAGACACACACACACCATGTTCTCCCCTCTCTGCCAGTTCCAGTCAGTGGAACTGGGCTATTGCCAGGTGGCTGTATGCTATATCCTAATAAAGGTAGAAGTGTGGCACTGCTGCAGCACCAGGGTGTCTCTGCACCTGCCTCCCACAGGCAGGGCTTAAAGCCACAATCCTACTCTACTGAGAGCTTCAAATTGTGATGATAATTTGAATTCTGAGCTGGATTTCTCATGTCTTCACCCCCAAACAATTAGGGCCATTTGTATCTTGGGTTTAGTGTAGGTCCATCCAGGGCCGGCGCTATCATTTAGGCAGCCTAGGCAATCGCCTAGGGCGCCAGGATTATTCAGGGGGCGGCATTTTGCCAGGGGGGGGGGCAGCAGGCGGCTCCGGTTGACCTGCTGCAGGCCTGCCTGCAGAGGGTTCGTTGGTCCGCGGCTCCGGTGGAGCTTCCGCAGTCATGCCTGCGGACGGTCGGCTGCACCGCCCGCAGGCATGCCTGAAGCAGCTCCACCGGAGCCGCAGACCAACGGACCCTCCACAGGAATAACTGCGGCAGCTCCACCGGAGCCGTGGGATCAGCGCGGGAGGCGGCGAAATGGCCGTGCACCTAGGGCACGAGAAACCCTAGCGCCGGTCCTGGGTCCATCTCTGGTAAAGTGCATGTGTAAAACTTCATGTTGGCTATATAAGCCTTAAACTACCTGGGGTTAAAAGAACAGGAGTATTTGCGGCACCTTAGAGATTAGCAAATTTATTTGAGCATAAGCTTTCATTTGTTAGTCTCTAAGGTGCCACAAGTACTCCTGTTCTTTTTGCTGATAAAGACTAACACAGCTGCTACTCTGATACCTGGGGTTAGTCTTTCTACGGGTCACCTGCCTTCTGCCGTGCTGGTTGATGTGAAACTTGAGCATGGCCTGCTGTCTACCTCCATGATGTAATCTGGAGAGGGTCATGGGCAGAACCTTCCCAGTGAAGGGCCATAACGCAGGAACACTTACACCCCTCAATGTGCAGCATTTTGTCCTGGAGGCCATTCAAACATGCTGGCTTCTGATTTTTCTGCTTCCCAGTCAACATTAAAAATGGGGACTCATTCTGCCATCTAGTGGCAATTTGTGTCACGTTGCTCAGTCTAGAAGTTTAGCTAGCCTATGCTAAACTAAATTGTTCCGTCTTGTCTTATTTCTTTGTCAAAAATGATTACAGAGGGATAAATCCCTCTAATTTTTGTACATAAATCTGGGCAAATACTGAAAATAATTTTTGTGACTGTTCAGCTAAAGATTTAAATGAATTTGCTTCACTTTTATCTGGCTTTTGTTTGCTTTGCAGGGATATTCTAGAGCAGTGGTCCTCAAACCTTTTACCTCACTCCCCACCCCAGAACCAGGCCAGGAGCAAGACTGTGGCTCCAGGAGGGGGCACATGGACTGGGTAATGGGGGCATGGGGCTGGGGCCAGGAGTGGAGCTGGGTGGCGCTCTCTTCCTGGCTCCCATGGGGGCTGGCCTGGGCCGCAGCCATGCCCCCCTGACTGTTTCTCCACATCCCCCTAGAGGGGTTGCACCCCACAGTTTGGGGACGTCTTTGCTAGAGGTTGAATTTGCTGGCAGGAGTAGTCTCAAGCAGCACATTCTAGGCGAGAATATTCACAGAAAGTGAACTTTTGAGTTCATAAATGTGAATAAACCTGCTTCTACATTGGGCTTACAGAGAGAAAATGGAAACAACAATTGATACCTATGTCCAGTCAAAACTGCTCTAAACCACAAATGTCAATTCCTATAAAATACATTTAATTAACGACTTGTGCAGTCTACAGATCAAGAAGTAGTCACACTAATTATTCAGTGAATGATTCTGATTACATAATGAAGTTGAGAAAATTGTAAGCTGTTTGCAGACAATTTGCAAACAGAAAAGTTAAATTTGTCTTATTATTTGACTCTTTGCATAGTCTTCCTTTTGTGAGATAGTTTTAGGTGACACATAAATGGGACTTTTTTTGTTTTGTTTTGTTTTCATTTGGTGGTCTGTGATGTGTTTAAAGAAGTCATGAAAGGATTTAAAAAAACATTTCCACACCAAAAGTTCAGTCCTGTGTGTGGGGTGTTTTTTTTTTTTTAATGGAAGATTCTGTAGGGAGCCAGCAGCGTTATGAGATCGCAAGTAACAGGAGTGAAGCCAAAGAAGGGATCTTTAATTGGAATACTCTAGGTGTGTGAGTTTTGTATACACTTTGAACTTAAATAGCTGATAAACAGTTGGGAGAAGCTCCATTGGAGAGAGGTTTGACATTTCTCAACTCTCATTTGACAGGACAGAAATCTCCCTCTGAAATCCTGTGGTTCTCCTGCAAAAACAGGGAAGACAAGACTGGATATTCCTGATATTTGTAAAGTAAACATAAATGACACAGACTTACAAGTCTGTTAACTTACTCAATGACCTTGGTCAAATCATTTCCCCTCTCTTTGACCCAATTTCCTCACTTATAAGCTGGGGACAATGATATTGACCTACCTTTGTAAAGTGCTTGGAGAGCTACTGTTGTAATTTCAAGATATTATTCTCCTCTGATACACACTGAACAGCTGCTGATGCCAAGTGCTGAGCGTGAGAGTTGAGCAATTTACTGTCTGAGCTATGGTTGGACCTTAGAACTGTGTGGAAGAAACAAATAACAATTCTCACATAAACTCAAAATGTGGTCTTTTTATTCTATGTTTAGCACCTTTAATTTTCTATTGTCCATGAAAACGTCACAAAATGGCCTTTCCCACATCAAATGCAAATGCTGGGTTCTAGCTGCAAAGCCATTTGTGCAGAAAAATGGGCCTATCTTTACCTGACCTGTGAAACACAAGAACTTTCATCCCATTGGGGGTCATTTCCGAATATGATCGTAGATTGATTTAAGATGCTGATCTTACTCATTATTTAAATCAGCAAGCAGGAAACCTTGATTTTAAGTAATTGACATTAATGTTTTCCATTTGTGCTTTTCAGTTATTTCCCTAAAGAAAGATTTTATTATTATCGGTTAGTATAACCATTAATACGTGCTGATTGGCAACCAAATAAAGTCTTTATGTTAAATTTGGTACCACTTTTTGTTAATCAAGAGGATACACTATATCTGTACACATTTATTTAAAGTTAAATAGCTTAACACACTTATTGAGATTTGTAAATTTAATATTTTTGTTTTAAAATGGTGAATGACGCACTTTTTTTATTTACTAGGTTTAAAAAACAACTTTTTTTTAATCAGGAGTTTGTGTCCAGGTGTAGTCAGCATTTCAATTTCCATCCATTAAAATGCACAAAGACAACATTTTAAAATTGTTTTTATTAAATAAATCTACCTTAAGTATTGAATACATAAGGGAAAAGTAAGTTTATCAAATTATATTTTGCATTTAAAATTAACTGTCTTATTAAACAATGGACATATTTAACTATAGTTAGTGAATATTTCTGGTCACAGTGGGCCAGATTTTCAAAAGTATTGGAGCACCTAAGAATGCAGATAGGTGCCAAGTGGCATTTTGAAAAGTGAAATTAATAGAAGTTCTGAAATTCCCACTAGACACCTGTCTGCATCTTTAGGTGCTGAAAATGTCCTTAAAGTTTTTAGCATTAGTAGGCTGCCTCTTCATCTCCCAATCATTTTCTCAATTTTGAATTAACTAGTCCAAGTGAAGAAAATACGCTCTTTGCACCTGCTATCTAAAACCGAAAGAAAGTAAGGCAAAAGCTTTTTTCCACAACAGAAACTGAATACACTTTTTATATTTGCTCCATTGTAAAGACTGAAAATAGTATGGTTACTTAAGGCAGTCAGTGGTGGATTAGCCACTGGGCCAATAGGGCCCATGGCCAAGGTGCTGAGGGCCACCTGGAAAAATGGGTGTCCCTCCGCCAGTCCAGCACTCCTGTTGGGGAGCAGGGGAAGCCCCTGCAACCTGGCAGGAATGTTGTGGGGGGGCAGAACTGGGTAAACCCCCACACTCCAACTCCATTTCTCAGGCAGGAGCATGGAGGGAGGCAGGGGGGGACTGCAGGCAGAAGGGGTGGAGAGGGGCCCCCACTTGCTCTGGCCCAGGGCCCCACAAAAGCTTAATCCGCCTCTGATATGCAGTACATGACATTGACATTTATAAAGCTTAAGTTGACCTCAAAGAGAGAGAGGTTTTCTCTCCGGTTCTGTAAGTATTTAAAAAGGTGAAAGGATGCTGTATTATTGACACTTACAGAGAGCTCACTGACGCAGTATACTGGGTATTTATTTAAATGATTTTAGTAAATTTAGGCCTTCATATAGGTTGTCAAAATTTCAAATTTAATTTTAACAGCTTTATTTTTGAAAAGAAAAATGTATTTTATTTAAACAAAACATTTAAATACAGTGGAACCTCAGACTTAAGAACAGCTCAGGAATGGAGGTTAAATCAATGTATTTGTAATAAAAAATAATATCAAGTGAGCACTCTATAGTTCGTATTCTGTGTTGTCACTGAAATCAATATATTTTAAAATGTAGAAAAACATCCAAAACATGTATAATTTTAAACTGATATCATGATTAATTTTTTTAATCGTTTGACAGCCCTACTTTAAGATTAGCATTAAACCCAAATACATGAAGTGTGTGTTGCTCCTTCAGAGGTGCTGGAGAATACTCTTCCCTCTGAATCTGTGGTGACAGGGCGGGAATGATGTGCTGCTTGGAGGGGTAGCAGCAAGGCACTACAGCATGATGTTGTCAGTCACTGTTCTGCTAGAAGTGCTAGGAGGCAGCGCTGAGGTCACTGGCTACTTGTGCTAATTAAAGGTCTGTGGCTGTTTTCACAAATAGTCTTTGTGTTAACACCTAGCTAAAGTCTAAGTTTGGTAATTCTGCTCTGCCCCTCCACACTTTCCTTGTACAGTAATTCCTTACTTAAAGTTGTCCTGGTTAACGTTGTGTCATTGTTACATTGCTGGTCAATTAGAGAACATGCTCGTTTAAAGTTGCTCAGTGCTTCCTTATAATGTTGTTTGGCAGCTTCCTGCTTTGTCCACTGCTTGCAGGAAAAGCAGCCTGTTGCAGCTAGCTGGTGGGGGCTTGGAACCAGGGTGGACTGGCAGCCCCTCATCAGCTCCCCTAAGTTCCCTGCGGGGCAGCCACCCAGCAGGCTATCAATTGCTGGCAGTTCTGTTGTCCCTGCCCCCACTGCTATGTGCTGCTCCTGCCCTTTGCCTTGGAGCTGCTCCCGAGAGCCTCCTGCTTACTGTGCAGGGTGGGGAAGAGGAGGGTAATGTTAGGGTCTCCCCCTGAGCCCTGCTCCTGTCCCCCGCTTATCCCATCTCCATAGAGTGGGGGCAAGACACAACAGGGCTCAGGACGGAGGGAGCTTGCGGGCAGCAGCTGCTATCTTAACTTGCTGATCTACTTAAAAAGGCAATGGACTTAAAGGGGCAATATGCATTTCTCTCTCAGACACACAGGGTGTGTGTCTCTGTCTCTGTTTGCCATGCTGTCTCCCCTGCCTCTGTTCGTGCTGCCTTGTAGAGTGTGAGGCTTCATTAACAACAATATGTTAACCCTTGAGGGCTCAGCCAAGTACTAGTTCATCATTTAGCAGTAAGGTATTCCCTGGGAAATATCCCACCCCCACCCCCATTTACATTCATTCTTATGGGGAAATTGGATTCGCTTAACATCGTTTTGCTTAAAAGTCGCATTTTTCAGGAACATAACTACAATGTTAAGCAAGGAGTTACTGTAGTTCTAACTGGATATGGGATTTTTCTTCTCTTCTGCTTGTATGGTATCATCTGCTGGGTTCCATTCCAGACATGGCTGCATTTCACTGGTGTATGAATTGATTGGGTTACAAAGTGCTTTAGGTGTCTCTTGGAGGGAAGATGAGTTAGAAATGGAAGATTATTATGAAAATTCACATTTTGGAGCCTCAAATGCAGAGTGGCCACAGGTTAGGCTAGTGGTGTTATGAAAAGTTTTGGCATAATAAACTGAATTCTGAAGTGTTAATAAACCCTCAAGAGACAGACTGGTTGTAGGGATGACCTTGCGCTTCTTTTAACTACAAAGGCGTCTAGCTCAGATTGACAGCTGAACCTTTTGGAAATATCCAGTTCGCACTGGGCATGCTCTGAGAAGTCTAGCCCATGAGTTTGCACAGTTGTTTATACTTAACATGAGGCCTAGTCTTACAAATCCCTTGAAAATGTGCACACTTGAACAAAATATAAAATAAGGAACAATCTTGCTTTGGGCTGGATGAGACATGCTAGGGCCCTGCTGTGATCCCTATGAGTACATCAAGGGATTCAATGGTCAAGTTATTAACTTCGATGACAAGACTCCCACTGACATCAGTGGAGTCAGGTTTTCACCACAATAAGATAACCAATAATCTCCGATTTCTTCAATCTCTGTAGTTATTACTTTATGTATTTGTATCATGCCCAGAGGTGTTTGTCAGTTGTTTTTGCTCTGTTACACCTGTGTAAATGAAGAGGAACTTCACCATGAGGGCAGGGGACTGGACTCGATGACCTCTCGAGGTCCCTTCCAGTCCTGGAGTCTGAGTCTAAGGGTAATGGAGTCATCCTGATTTACACAACTTTGCAATGGAGGGTAGAATCAGACCCTGTTATCTGAAAGGTTCTTTCCTTCTCCCTTTTGATAACTAATCTAATAATAGAGGCTGAAGCACCAAGGAGCAAATCAATCTACAATGGGTTTCTTTTTATTGTGCACCTATTGCAATCTTCAGCCACATATGGAAAAACTGCAGAAAGATCCAGGCTACAGAAAAATATGTACAGGGACAAAATGTCACCAATATTAGGGGACTCTATCCTCTCAGAAGACTGGGGGAACATGATTTCCAAAGTTGAGACCCCTACAATGAGAACGTCCTTCCCCGATGTGTGATTCTAATGGTCCTCCAGCTCAAGCACATCCGAAGTAGAGTAGAAGGATTAGGAGAGAGGTGGTTTCTAAGGTGGCCAGCCCCTAATTTGTAGGTCAGAAGTAGAATCAATGGATTTTCTACTTTGATGGATGTCTTCACTTTTCCTTTGGGCTTCTGTTTTATCCACTCTACCTATGGAGCAAACTGTGGTGTAAAGTGGGCTCCTATGCAGGAGGGTGGGTTGTGTATTTTGTGCCAATTAATTTTTTACTTGGCTTATATTAACGTAGTAAAATATTTTGAAGGGTTAGCTGAGATCTAGGAGTACAAAATACTGTACCTATTGGAAGCAGGTCCATGTCTGATTTCCCCCCCACCCCCCAATCAAGACTTGCAGTTGAACTCAAATACTCCATTTCCCCATTTTGCAGCTTGCATTTGGTAGGCAGAGTCCTTGTAGACAATGGGAGGAGGGGGGAAATCAAGAGCCAGTTGGAACAATAAACTAAATGTGCTCCCTGACCTTCCTGTTGCTTCTCCCAAACATTGCACAAAGGATGCACTTCTTCAAGTTCCTCTGCAGGTCAGGATCATATACAAAGCTTGACCAGTAGGACCAAGTGCATTCCGCAGGCTTCTCTTCTGTGAAAGACTTGTTTCCATGAGGTGCATGGAGGTGCTGGGAGGAATGTGCACTAGACCTTGGACTTTGTCTTTTAATCAAGCTGCATGTAGGAGGTGCCCATGTCTAACAGTAATACCATTTTATTTTGGGCTTTTCCCATCTTTCCTACCAGAGAGGAAGAGGCAGCAATATTGTACTTGGTTAATGAAGACGACTCCATGCTAAGCAGTGGAGGATGAGATTTTTCAAAAATTCATGGCACTGAATTCTCTCTCTAGGTGCTTGGGTCTTAGTGCAGCCTGGGTAAGGTGGAGAAATGGATGCCGTACTGGTGAACAGCAGGAAGAAGTTTGGGTAGCATGGTAGGGCCCCTCAAAGTTCTGCAGTACCTGCCTCTCTGAGTTAAATGACACCTAACCTTGGTCAGCCCTGGAAGGACACTTTTTGTTCAAAAAAAGAAAAAATGTACACGGTGATAAGACCATTTCCTTTCTCACAGCATCTCCTTTAATGTCAGGCCTGAAATATGAAGTCATTAGGGGATATTAAAACAGTGCTGACAAACTAATTAACAAAAGACATTACGCCGGATGGGCTCAATTTATCCTTTTTAATGGTTCTTATAAATGGGTGCCGCCAATTAAAATTAATAAAGATTTACCAGCGATTGCCCAGCATACACTGTTAAGGAGCTCCACTGAAGGTCGCCTTAAAGTCAGCCTTGTCAGCGCTGGAAGTTCAGCTCCCAACACCAAGCTCTGCTAAGTTGCTCACAGTTATGTTTTCCAAAGCAGTTTCCCTGTCTCTGTATTTGGCTTGAGTTTACCCACTTCCGTTTCCATCTCGCTACAAATCCATCTATCTGTGTGTTGACTCTGTTAAAAAGAAAATATATCTCCACCCCCCTCAACACACACACTACTGAATTTGTCACAGTTTTCTAAGCAGAATCTCATCTGTCAATCCTTATGAGAACATGCTGCTTCCTATAGCTCTTTGTTTTGAGGAGGTCAGAGCATCTGGAAACACAGTTTCCTCTTTAAACATCTCTTTATTTTCTTCCAGTGTGACTAATAAAGTGTTCCCACTGCCTGGGAGCGTACTACAGACAAGCAAGAACATATTGGGTGGTTGTCGGCTTGTTGACTTAATTGATCTGTCTAAAGCTGGGTGACTATTCTGAGCATTGATCAAACAGTTTGTTCAGATTCTAAATAACTGTTACCTTCTACTATGTTCATATCCCATTTTATTCACAAACATTCTGAGAACAAGCTGCTGTTTGGAGAATGGCTGTTTGAACTAACCCCTGTATTCATAAATCCTGATGGCACTTGCTATTCTGATGTTGGAAAAGTTTCAGTCAAGCATTCAGGGAGCAAAAATACCAGGTGATCAGTCCAACATAGCAAATGCCTAAAGTGAGCAGTTTGCAAACAACCTAGTGGCTGAGAATTGGCATCAGCTGTTCAAACATTACAAATAGAGTGAATCTTTTTTTAAAAAGTCTGCAGATAATTCACGAACAGAAAAATGGCTACATTTGTTGGATATTTTATATACAACCAATAGCTGAACAGCTCAATTCCAGTCTTTTCCCCTCTTCTCCCTTTCTGTAAAATGGTAGGACGGGTATACTGGCTGTACATTTATCCTCCTTTCCTCTCCTTTGATCCTCCTCAAAATAAACACTGGCATGAGGTCTATGTTGTAAGTCAATAGGTATATTGCTTCCTGTTTGGAATAGGAGTTTCTGTTTCTGGCTCTTTTGGGGAGCCCGTACAGATCTCTGTGCAATGGATGCTTCATATGGGAGTTTGCTATGAAGAGGCAGAGCCTACCGTAAAAGTAGGAAGTACCTGTTCAAAACGTACAGATACTTGGCATAGTCAAATACTCATGCTACCACCATTTATGATGCTCCCCAACAACTACTGCCAGCCCAATCTTCTGGTGGCAGCATTGAGTGACCTGAGGATACATTCTGGATTTTCATGTGCATACTGAAGAACATCATCTTTGAGACATCAAGACGGTGCAAATACTGTTGAAGAGCAATAAGCAGTACCAGATTTGTTCTCTTATGGGGCTTTGTAGAGGACTTCTCTGGGTGGAGGACATAAGAGACCAGCACAAGGGTCTCCATTCTATCCTATTGCTTAATTACCGAAAGCAGATCCCTGGAAGAATCAAACATCAGGGACTGAGGCTTTCTTTGAAGCAGTAAATCATTAGTTGCAAAATAAAGGGAAAGAAATACTCCATGCTAAAGGTAAAAAAGGAAACTGTCTGTGAGCTGTAAAAATGGCTACAGCAGCTCCTTCAGTGGAAAACTACCCTGATTAGTGAGACCCAGTGCAAAGTTCTCCTTTCACATCAGCTGATGCAACCCTAATGAAATCAGCAGGGTTGCATCAGAGGAACTTGGGAGAATTTGAGCTCCTATAGTGAGCTGCTAAGTTGATGCATAGCTGTAACTAGCCAGTTAGTCTTAGTTTACTCCTGCCACTGTCTCACCATCCCAGCTCTTCACTCTACCAGGTGCACACACAGAAGATGTACAGTAAGTTCTAACAGTGAGTATAGCCCCTACTGTGCAGCTTGCGGGACATGCTCCAGTGGGTAAGAGCTTTATTTATACTCTCATACCATCCTGGAGATAGAAAGAAAGGGGAGAGGGTAGCTTGAGGAAATGAGAAGGAAGGGCCAGGAAGTGAGGATGGAAGGAAGGAAAGAAAAGTAATGGGAGAAAGTATTTTTGAATACAATATCTTTCAAGTTTTTTTCCTCATGATGAATTGGTGCATTTTATTAAAACTTCAGCACAGAAGCCAACCACAGGCAGGGGCAGGAAACAATCTCCCCAGCCTACATGTTGCATAGTTAGCCAGGTGCATTCTCATTCCCCTTCATAAGCATTAAGTATTGACTACTGCTAGAGGCAGGCTACTGGATTGGAGGGAATGTGAAAATGACCACTACCCACCCCAGACCTTATAACTAGAAAATTAAATTGGTAGAAAATGAAGGACCCTGGATAGATTCCCCTCCCCCCCAAAAGATTTGTGATTTCACTTTGGTTCAGCTTATTTGTCTTTTTGTGCTGTTTTCCCTGTGAGGAGACATCAGATAAAACTCACAAGTATTGACAAGATGCATGAGTACAGCAGCCACTAGTGCCTGTGAACTCACTCTCAATGGAGTAATGTTAGGTTTCTTACCAGGAGTCGGGTTCTGATCTCTGAACCACATAGCCATTTGAATAGCAGCCTCAGTGTGAAAGAATTTGCACAACTTCCAGTTTTACTATTCTCAGGCTGGCAAACTGAATAACTTGTAATGACCCACATCCATGTCAGACCAGTTTAGGTAGGGCAGGCTCCCTCTTTGCTCATCTGGTAAAACTGATGTTTACAGACCAGGTATCTGCATGCCAGCTTGAAACCTTGGTTGTGGTAATGTGCAGGCTTTTGACTCTTCCTTTTCCACTTGACTTCAATTTTATATATTCCATAAGAGCTCAAAATGTCCCTGCAGCAGGTCTCTGGTTGAAGTTCCACCTCCTGTGCTTTATCCCATTACTCTTAAAATCAGAGGGATTTAACTCGGGTACCGTCCCATGGTATAGTTTTGAAACTGCGTGAGACAGCACAGATTGGCAAGGGTCTGTAGATTTGGAATGCTCCTTCCAGATATCCTCACTAACATTGTTCAGGTTGGGGACCTCTTGTTTCTGTATTTCCTGGCTATTCTATCTGACCTGATACAATGTGGGTATTCATTGGGGGAGGACCACCGTTGTTCCTTTTCTCTTCTATTCCAGGCTCATTGACTGATTTGAACATGTTGCTCAGTCTGGTGGCTCTTTGTAATGTTTTTAAAATATTCAGAGGCATTTGGGTGCCATGATATTAATGAATAAAACAGATTATTTCTCCTCAGTTTTTTTTTTTTTTTTACTTTGCCTGTTCATTTTCTCCACTCTACTGATTAATTCAGATTCAAAGAGGAGTGGTCACAGCAAGACCACAGGCCATGTTATTTGTGAATGTCTCAACACTTGTTATATTTGACATTGTTGGTATGAAATATTGAGACTTTCTTCTGCCTGCCAGAGTGTGAATTCTCCAGTGTGCTCTGAAGGTGAGGATGCAGGGTGGGAGAGCTCACTCTCTGCAAGGGGAATCTTTGGATGAGTAAGCAATAGCCAGGGGCCAGTGGTTCCACATGACTGAGCTTTGCAGGTTCCTCAAACAGCCCTGCAGAGTGGGATCACAGGCTTTTGTCTGCACTCTCAGTGTGCAGTACATTAATCGTGCCCTCCTTAATTCCTGCTTCAAGATAAATCTCTTGCGCTCCCATTATTTGGATAATTGCTGTGGATTATACGGCAGTCGGGTGCTCTTTGGCAGGGAGAGATTAATGGGGGATGATTCCTTTGTTTTGATTTCATTTGCTAATTGCTGTGTGGAAAGGTGGCTATGTTCATTCATCCTCTCACCCTGTTAGGTAGCAGGGTTTGATTTGCTTGTTCTGGGAAAGGAGTAGGCTGCTGGAAATCCTAGATGGTTCTGCACCTTTATTTTGTTCTCTTGACTTGGTGATTCTTGAGAGGCAGTACACTTGTTTTAGCATGTAGTATATAGGGTGCTTCTGTGGGTATGTACTTGTGTACACATAAGCATGATTGACCAGTGGTGCACAGGGAGGGGCGAGGGCACAACAGATCATCTGGATTTAGGTCTGAAGCTGAGTCATCATGATTGTGAGTCACTCAGTCTTCTCGTATTCCTGTCAAACTCTGCTGGTAAAGAGCAGGCACCTCCTAGAAAATCTGAGGGCTTGTCTACATCAGAAAGTTGCAGCGCTGGTGAGGGAGTTACAGTGCTGCAACTTTGAAGGTGTACACATCTGCAGGGCATCACCAGCGCTGCAACTCCCTGTTTGCAGCGCTGGCCGTACTCCCGTTTTGTCTCGGGTGTAGAGGATCCAGCGCTGGTGATCCAGCGCTGGTAATCCAATGTAGACACTTACCAGCGCTTTTCTTGACCTCCGTGGAAGGAGGAAGCCTCTGGTAATCAAGCAGGTCTCCTTTCCCGGTTTGCTCTCTCGTTCCCGGAACCCCGAGCAAGCAGGTCTCCTTCCCTGCGGTTTGCAGGGGGGTTCGGGGAACGCGAGAGCAAACCGCGGCGAAGCTGGTCTCCTTTCCCGGTTTGCTCTCTCGTTCCCGGAACCCCGAGCAAGCAGGTCTCCTTCCCTGCGGTTTGCAGGGTGGCTCCAGGAACGCGAGAGCAAACCGCGGCGAAGCTGGTCTCCTTTCCCGGTTTGCTCTCTCGTTCCCGGAACCCCGAGCAAGCAGGTCTCCTTCCCTGCGGTTTGCAGGGTGGTTCGGGGAACGCGAGAGCAAACCGCGGCGAAGCTGGTCTCCTTTCCCGGTTTGCTCTCTCGTTCCCGGAACCCCGAGCAAGCAGGTCTCCTTCCCTGCGGTTTGCAGGGTGGCTCCGGGAACGTGAGAGCAAACCGCGGCGAAGCTGGTCTCCTTTCCCGGTTTGCTCTCGCGTTCCCGGAACCCCCCTTGAAGCCGCCCAACAGCGCTGCAGTGTGGCCACATCTAACACCACTTGCAGCGCTGGTTGCTGTAAGTGTGGCCACTCTGCAGCGCTGGCCCTATACAGCTGTACTAATACAGCTGTAACAACCAGCGCTGCAAAATTTTAGATGTAGACATGGCCTGAGTCAACATGTTAACTGAGCTTCCATGGGTGTGTACAACACTCATTCTAGCCATGGGACTGTACCAAAAGCCTCCTCCTGTGAGATGCTAAGTGTCCTCACTCCTGCTGAAGTTGAAGGGAATTGAGGACGTTTGGCGTCTCACAAATCTATCGTTAAACCAATTCCTTTGCTAGCTCTATTTTTTTATTAAGCAGCTTCTAAAATAACTATCTCCAAATATGCAATTTATTCAGATTTGAAAAGATGCAAGTCTGAGAGGACTATCTGTCATAGGGAAATGGGCTTATTGGAGTCTTTCAGACTTGTAATCTAGAAGGAAATGCAAGCCAGGGCTATAGGGACTGAAAATTGTTACCATCTGTTGGCTGTTCTTTGGCCTCTGAAATGACTTGAGTGTTACTGTCATTCCTACTGAGACAGATGTCAGCATTCCACAGACTCCTGCCAGGATTGGCACTAATTGCCCCTTTGGTTGGTGGCTTCAGCAATAGTCATGAAGAGCCACTCTCATCCCAGCAGAGGTCCCTTGAGAGCAAGGATTCCATTGGTACAATGGCAGGAAATTATGTGTATGAAGAAGCTCCACAGCTCCTGCTGTAATGTAATTTTTTTCTGTGGATAAATGTGGCACTTTGCCCTCCAGGACTGTCAGTCTGATACTCTTCACTAGAACTAAATTCATTTGGGTGTGGTAGTGTACTAGTAGTTAATAATAATTAAAGTGTACAGTGGGGCTATATACCCTGTAGTGTACTGATAGAAAGAGTTCACTGAAGCCAGGGAGCAATTAGTGCACTCATGTGCACCTAGAGGGGTGGGCCAACCCCAATTTAGGATGAGTCCCAGCTGAGAGGAGCGAGATGACTAATAAAGAAAGGATTTCAGGGCCGTAGAAGGAGGTGGGAGGCCCAAGGGGAGAGGAGGGAGAGGATCCTAAGAAGGGAGCTCTGGCAAAGTGCCAGGAGAGACAGTGGAAAGCCACAGTTGGCATGAGCCTTGACTGAAAGGCTAGAGTCCAGGGAGGCAGCCTGGGGGTCTGGTTTCTAAAGGAAAGACACAGACACGCAGAGAGCCTTGGGAGAGGCAGACAAGAGCAAGGCCTCCAAAGAGAAAGCCCTTGGAGGTGCCGCTTGGTACAACAGCTGCTCAGAACTCTGCAGATCCTGGGAAAGGGCAAAGAGTCTGTGGAGGAATGAGCCCAGGAAGGGCCTGGGGGAAAGGGCCTAGAGACAGGCTAAGGTAGAAAGGAGGCAGGAAGGAGTTTGAGGAAGCACACCTTAGCTACCTGCTGTAGGGTTCCTGAACTAGAACCCAGCATAGAAGGAGAGCCTGGGAGTGGCCTACTGGCCACCAATGTAGGTGGAGTGAAAGCAGGGCCGGCTTCAGGGGTTTTGCCGCCCCAAGCAGCCCCCACCCCAAAAAAGCCGCAATCCTGATCCCAATGTGCGACAATTCAGCTGGAGGTCCTTCGCTCCAAGCGGGAGCGAGGGACCCTCCACCGAATTGCTGCCGAATACCTAGACGTGCCGCCCCTCTCCAGAGTGGCCGCCCCAAGCACCTGCTTGCTAAGCTGGTGCCTGGAGCTGGCCCTGGGTGAAAGTCCTGTTATAAAGGGTGTAAGTTCCCATTGAGACCAGAGTCAGACCAAAGACCTGGCCTATGGTCATTGAACTACTCTTTTGCGGACCCTGTTTCCCTGGATGGTGTGGGACTGAATGTGACCTGGCTGGAGGCCCAAGTCACAAGAAGGAGCAAAGCACTGCAGGACTGGAGCATGTCTGCAGAGGTCGCCAGAGAAGGACCAGTGAATATGGACCAGTGAATCGCCCTCCTACAGGCTAGATTTATGCTTTTATTTTTAAATGAATTGAAGTCTTGGTCATTGACAAGAGTGTCTCTCTAGCCCTCTTAGCACTGCAGGGAGCAGTGAACTGTGTTGGGAACTTTAGACTGTTCAAAGCATTTTTCAGAAGGCTTCTCACTATGATTCTGTACATCATATGCTCAGTGGAGACATTAATAATTTATCTGAGACTTTGTATACCTGGGAAATCCTCCGGGTGCTGTCAGGGACACACACCCAGCTGAATAAGGCAGATCTTGACTAGTACTTATGACTTAGCATTCTGTACTAGTATATTTCATGGAGAAATGTAAGGATGCTGTGTTACCAAATAGTTTTTGCATATAGGAATTGCCACACTGGATCAGACTAGGGGTCCACCTCGTCCAGTATCTGGTCTCTAACAGTGACCAGAACCAGATATGTCAGAGGAAGGAGCTACAATATCCGTAACGGATAACTGTAAAATATATTTTGCCTACTCCTGTTTAGTTTATGCACAGGGCATTATATAAAGTTATATCTTTTTAACATTGTCTAAAGTAACTACAGATGTTCTCATTCTAAAAACTTCAGACACTTCTATGAATAATCTTACTAAACTCTTGTCTGCTTTTTCCCCTCTTTTTTTGTAAACTGAGCAGAGTATCTCATTGAGCTGATCACAGCGATGCTCAGTTTCCTTACAGTTCAATTTAAACTTTGGCCACCAATGGCACTTCCAATATTAGTCATTGTCCAGTGAGACTACGGTGACCAGATGTCCCGATTTTATAGGGACAGTCCCGGTATTTGGGGCTTTTTTTTATATGGGCTCCTATTACCCCCTACCTTGTCCTGATTTTTCACACTTGCTATTTGGTCACCCTAAGTGAGACCCAGGCCAGAGGTTTTCCATCTCCTTTTCAGAAAATAATAGAATTATGTTCTTATAGTACATCCATATGCAAGATATTATAATGATCTTGTAGGGAAAGGATACTGCCTTTTTAAAACATCCCTGGAAGTAAAGAGAACTAGCCCATCTGACTGGATTTGGAGTGAGTGTGTGAGTGCACGCTAACACAATTAAAAAGCATGTGAAGGATAGTGAGCTCTCTAGAAGAGTAAAGCCATGGCACAGGCTCTAGAAAGGTCACCAACAAGTTACCACTCCCTACAGATCCAGAGGGCCATTTGGTACTACGTTACAAATGTAGTCTAAACTTAAAATACATCATACTGCCTGGGAAGGATTAGGAAGAGGTCTTTCTGGGGTAACTGGTATTTGCCATGTTGTGCCCACCACTTGGAATGGACTTAGGGGCAGTATGCAAACATGATAATAGGCTATCATATCTGAAACTCAAAGTGGGACCCTCAGGGTCTGCAGGCAGCTACTCTGTCTGCAGTAGGAGCTGAGCTTTACTTTCAGAAAGCCACTCTTATGCACACCTGTCATCTGAAGGCAGTGTTTTATAGGACATCGTTAGCAGTCGGGCCTGAGGAAGATCGGTTATATGACATAACGTCCTTGAATTTCAGATGAAGGGGAGGGTGTGTGTGACTGTGGGATGTGGATGGTAGGAGAGGACATTTAGTCACATGTCTTCTTCCAATTTGCCAACCGTTGTGATTGCTGGTAATAACCTATTCCTTAGGATGACCTTCCAGATCTCCTAATCAGGTACTGCTAATTAAAAGATAACAGGCAGGTGACCTCCACAATGAAGGCAGTGGAAATGTTGCTAATTCCTGAACAGAGATGGTAGATCTTAAACAACAGCATGAAACTTTTAAAATACTGTAGCAGCTTTTCCGTATTCCAACTTGTCATGGAATGAGGTGTTCTTTCTTCCCTTTTTAAAGCAATTTGAATGCAGGGAAGAGATGCCAGAATGAGCCATCTAGAAATCTGCATACTCTGGTTATTGTCAAAACAGTTACAGCATGGGGAAAGGTAGGAGAAGTTACCCACTGTGCCTCACATTATCTGGTCAATGTACTTCAACTCTGAGCAGGAGAGTTCCCATCTAGTGGTGATGGGGGAAATTGAGTCACCATGGCTCATTCAGTCTTTTGAAGTCTGTCACCTTGATGGTGGCTGTGTGATAGACCTCTGTCTTCAAAGATACTGTGCTGAGACCTGCCAACTCATTTCATATAGGGGCTCCCAAGCAGCTATCAGATGTCAATAACATTCAGTTATTACCAGCTTGGGCAAGGGAAGCAGTCACCTAAAAGTGGCAGACACCATATCCTTTTCCTAATCCTCTGAACTATTTTATCTTCTACCCTGGGTCAGAATGGAACCAGTTCTCTAGAAGGGAAAGGCTCATACTTCTCGGCCCTTTTTGGTTTTGGATGTTCTTTGGGGGGGATACTTACAGCATGAGCCTAGTAATAACACTGCCACGCTGAGCTCCTTTATAGGAGGGAATCTTGAAACTTCCACTTTCTCTGTGCCCAAGAGGCTACAGAGGTTGGTTTCTGCTCCCTGACATGTAGCAGACAATGCAGTAGACTTTGGAAAATGGGTAAATGTATGGGCACATGCTAATATTTCCTGAGTTGTGGGCAGTCTCATCACTAGACAACACTGCCACTACTGCCTGAGAACATCATGAAGCTCCTGCAAAACCTAATGGAAAAAGTTATTGGTTTAGTGCTTCTGTCCCTGCCCCTCTTCCACAAGAGAACAATCTGGGCAATGCATTCCAGAATATTTAGCTGGGAAGTGTTTCTAACTTGAAAGTTTAACAGGGTGAATGCCCAATTCTCTACTCCTTGGATGGACTGATGGAAGAGAGACTTGGGGGCAGATTTTCAATCTAGGTAATTGCATTCTGCCTCCTTAGTATTCCTCTTGCAACTTTAGTTGGAAATAGGATTCTTTCACTTTCCCTTAACATACTTTGTATGTTTGCTGTACAGCTATTAAATAATTGCCATGTTCCAGTGCAGAGGTCACTCCTGTTACTGGGTGTGTTGATTCCTGAACTTCTCTACTATTCATGCCTAATAGGGTCAGAAGCAGCCAGACTTGTTCAGAACAGATGCAGAAGCCACCTGTGGGTTTATGACACTGTGAATCTTCAATGGGGAGCTGATCTGCTGAGGGTGGGAACTGGAGGAGGACCTCTTTTCATGGCATCATCCTCCACACACCACTTGAGCTTGTCAGCACTCTGCATGAAACCCCTTTTGTTCTGTGTAATGTTCCTGACAAGGTGGTTGGAGACCATGACCATGACAGCAGGGTGTGCAGGAGGAAGCCGTGCAGTTATGGGGCAGTGGTGTATGAGGACCTACTCTCCTTTGCTTCACTGTCCTACCACTCTCAATTCCGCCTTGTCTTCAGGCTGTGGCCTTGCTTGATCTAAGACAGGAAGTTAATCCTCCTCCCCCAGTCCCAACAGGATAACCAGAAACTCAAGGAGTTGGAAGCTGTTGTTTGTGCTGCCATCATGGGACCAGGACCCCATGGTGCTAGGTGCTGTTCAAACACAGAAAAAAGAGATGGTCCCTGCCCCCAAGAGCTCTACTGAGTGAATGACTTCCCTGGAGGAGGTGGTTTTCCTATAGTTTACAAAGCATTAAGTCTCTCTAGAAATATAAGGTATTATCAAAGAGAAATATGATCTCCAGCCAGAGAAAGCTCTACATGATTAATATTGAGCCTGAATATGAGTAATGATTAAGAATGTGGCAGCCCAACCTGAACTTTCCCAGGGGAAACACAGAAAAACAAACCCAGCCCATAATAGCCACTAGTCTTTGTATATTTATTAAATAAATAACTTTACTACCAAATGAAATTTAAAATGCAGCATGCAAACAAGCAGTGTCCTCACCAGAGATCACAAAGGTCACAACCATTGATATTTTTTTCCCCCATGGGATGTTGTTTCAGGATACTAGCTGGCCTGTCCCAGGCTGTATTCAAGAAGAGAGAGCTCACAGATGTATTTAATCAATCAGAATTATTGACTGCGTTTTGGGGGGGAAGAATAAATAATGGTCAGTGACCTGATTTAGTTGAATTTACTTTCCTTGCTCCCCATTAGGTCAGGGGAAAGAGATCATGCCAGCCTGGGGCCATGGCCAGAGTCTGTCCCAAGCAGGTTTTCTGGAGTGATTCATCTCACCCAACCCCTTGCATTAGGATAAGGGACAAGAGTGATGCCCTGCACTCTTGTTGAAGTCAATGTTGGGTATATGCATCAGAGAGAGATTCCTCCAGTGTGGCAACTCTCCAAAATGGAGTAAAGCCTGAATGACTGCACCATGGAAGCCTCTGCTCTTGTAGGAAATAGCAAATGCACATCAGTCAGTGTGAGAGGAGGAGGACCGCACAGCAGCCTGTAAAATATTAACAGACCTGACCATAGTCACGGCATCCTGGCCTTGCGGCAAGTCTAAATGTACCCTGCAATTTCTGTTCTTCGGTTGCATCTGGTTGTATTGCTATTTCTTCTAAAATGATGAACAAAACCTTTTGGGCAGACTCCCTGTAGTTTCTACAACAGGGCAAAGTCCATGGGTCTAAAACTACCAAAGATTTTCTTGTTGCCTTCCAATGTATCTGTGTGTCACTTGAAAAATAGAGTGGTTTCTGTCACAGACAAAGGGACCGGTTTCTAGAAAGCACAGTATAGGGCAGGGGTGGCCAGAAGTTAATGAGGCTCCTTGTATAGGCACCGACTCTGGGGCTGGAGCTAAAGGCGCCAACTTTCCAATGTGCTAGGGGTGCTCACTGCTCAACCCCTGGCTCTGCCACAGGCCCTGACCCCACTTCACCCCTTCCCACCCACTCCCCTGAGCCTAGCATGCCCTCACTCCTCCCCTCCCCCCCCAAATCCTCCTGCACAGCACGAAACAGCTGATCAGGAGATGCGGGAAGGGAGGAGTAGCTGATCGGCTGGGCTGCCAGTGGGCGGGAGGCACTAGGAGCAGAGGGGGAGCTGATGGGAGGGGCTGCTGATGTATTACTGTGGCTCTTTGGCAATGTACATTGGTAAATTCTTTCTCCTTCTCAGGCTCAGGTTGGCCACCCAGGTGTAGGGGCTTGAGCAAACTCGTGAGCATGGCACCATGGGTGGAAGCACTCACATTCACTTGTGTACAAGGCTGGAGAATTCTCAAGGACAAGAAAAGTAAGATGCAAGAGATCAGATTTGCACATAGAAATCGGAATGCAGGGAACACAAAGTTGCAAACAGAGGCCTGCTCACAAAGTTGAAATTTAAACTTAAAAAAGCCATTGAGGGTAGAATGGTCACATGCGGAGACCAAATGAATGTACAGTCAAGACCGCTAGTGAAAAGGTAAACCTACAGAATGAAGTACAATAACTGTAGTGGAAAGGGTGAAGGAAAATAAGGGCTCTCACAATATAGTGGGAGCAAGCAGGAAGAAATGGGAACATTAATAAAAGGAAAGGATGAAATCGGTTGATAACTGTAAAACTGCTGAGCTTCTGAACTGCTATATAAAATCCATTTTGAACTAGGAACTAAAAAGAAGTATGGATAAAAAGTGAGGAGGACTTTACAAAAATAGCTAGTGAATGTGGTCTTCAAAAGAGGAGGGATCCTGACAATTATCTTAAATACTTAAATTACTAGTAAAATTACTGAAGTAAATACTTGTTTTCTTTCCCTTTTGAACATCATCAGTGTGCACATAACAGGATAAACTGGAGCAAAGCCATCCCTATCCAAAGGAGCTTGTAGTTCACATTGGAGATAAATAGATCTGATTGGGGGATAATGGATGCCTGCAGGGCCACTGAGAGTGGGTTTGAGCCCCGGTGAAAATTTTTTTTCCAGTCCCCCAGCAAGGGTGGAGCAGCTAAACAGGGCCAACGAAGCCAGGGAAGCTGGGCCCCCTTCCAGACCACTGGGCCCCAGTAGTTTGTACCGGTTTCCTCACTGCCTGGTTGGCCCTGGATGTCTGATATATACATAGAGAGAGAGAGATTGAGAGTGCGTAATGGAACCATGAGCCATTAATATAGACATTTTAACAACAAATAATGCCAGACAAGATATCATGTGGCTGGAGAAACTGGTCCTTGTAGATTGCTGAGCAGGATCAGAGCCTTGGACTGTAAGCTTCTCAGTCTGGAGCATGTATATTGTGTCTGAATAGTACCTAGCCCACTTTTGAGTACTTGATCAAAAATTTTCAAACTTGGGTCCCTAAAGTCAGGCATTAAGGCTCCTAAATAAGTAGCCTGATTTTTCAAAGATGCTGAGCACCCAGGTTTCCCATTATTGATTTTAGTGGGAGTGAATTCCATAAATGGAAACTGCCTGTTGAGAACACCATTATGCCTGGCACAAGCCATTTTGCTTTCATGAGCTAGTATAAAAAATGGCATTAAATTCTGCATTTACAGACAATAGCTACTCTTTATGTATTGTCCCTCCCACATACTTCTTCTCTTTGATGGCTCTGAGACAAGAAAACACATTAATTTTATTACTATTATTTAGGGCCAACAGCATGCTTGGCACTGCATAAAACACAGAATATGCAGTCCCTGTCCTAGAGAACTTGGTGTGAAATCTTGGCTTCACTGAAGACAATGTAACTTTTGGTATTAACTTCAATGGGGTCAAGATTTCTCCCTTTATCTGACCAGAGGGAGCCAGAAAAGAAGGACATGCTGAGACACCAACAGAAGTGACTAGGATTTTTTTCTCCAAACATCATTCTTGGTGCTTTGATAGGATAATTTTAATTGCTATTCACATTCCTCTTTCCTTAAAATCATGAGATCATAAGAAAAGCAAAACTCTCTTCACTGCCAATCCTTTGAGTGAGTGAAAAAAGAAGCTATTTCTGCCAATAGAAAACTGTCAGTTGGCCATAAAAGTGGTAATGTTTCTCTGCACAACAGCATTTCCACCTGGGTCAAATAGGGGACTGAACACATTTCTACTCTGGCATCCTAGATCTGTGATACTGAATCCTGAACTGTTGCTAAAATAACGCTGCTAGACCCAGGGGCCAAGGAAGGTCTGACAGTTAGCGCTTCAGTATCTTGTCAACTTCCAGGGCAAATACATACCAAACTATTTACCAGTTGGAACACTTACCGTTTATGTGATAGGTCTAGATGTGAATGACACAAATATTCTTGATGTGCTTTGGTGTCTGGTGCTTTGCAAAACACCATATCTGGTCTTTAAAAAAATTCTAATTTACCATTTTTTCTCTGTGAATTATGATGGGATTTTTAGTGATCAGTAATAGCACCGAGAAGCCGTCTTTATACTATCTGGAAGCCTAGAATGCCAGCTTTCAAATGACAGAACATCATAATCTTGAACTCTAGCAGACTGAAAGATTGGTGCTAAAACCAATGGCAGAGACGTATAGCCTGGAAGGAGAGGACAACATTTCTTGTTTGTTTTATTTTTTTATAACTATGCAGAACTTTGGTTTGCCTGTGGATTTATCCCTGGCTCAAATTCATGCCAGAAAATCAGTGTTGATTTCACACCACTCTGAAGAGTGTAACTCTCCTAGGATTCAACCAATGCTCACCCTTCATGTTCTGGCTGGGGCTCTACTAATTATCTCTGTCCATCTTACTTCTATTCCAGAAAGGGCTGGCTGTGGCTGTTGAATGGTGGGGGGTTATTTGCAAAGTTTCCTGCCCTTTTCTCCCTGCTGAAAAGCTTGCCACCACTGTTTCTAGATCAAGCCATCAAGAGCAAAACTGAGTCTGATGAAAATTTTCCCTTGATGCTGACAGTCAAAAATTGACTCTGAGAAGCCTGAATGTTAAGGAGCCAGTGTGTTAACGTGGTCCAACGCTTGTCTCCCTTAGCCAATCTGCATTGGCACAGATTTGGCTCCCTTCCATTCTGAATAGTAAGTGTCCATACCCATATGGTGAAAAGCATCTCTTGGCACCATAAGTTATTAAAAGAGAGATGCTGTTCAGAACAGCTGCATCACAGGAACCCCAGACAAAACAAATTCCCTTCACACCTTCCCATTTTGGTCCCATACCAGAGACCTTCCTTTTAAATGGGCTCTTGGTCTTCTCCGATCCGCTCTGCTAATCTGCATACACTAAGCAGCAATCGATGACCTCCTGTCTTGCTCACTGATTTTTATGCTAATTTATGGATCTCGCTAATCCTTGTCTTCTTGCCGAGTGGCAACATTTATAATATGCTCGAGGATCTGCACCACCAGCTGTCCAACTGGGCTCCGGAGCTGCTAGGCTATCACCAGCTAGAGCTGAATTCTGTTCTTACCAAAGCTCCTGAGAAGTGATGAAACTGTTATCTGACTTATCTTGTTTAAAGTGCTGTTGTTGTTTGGCACAGGAATTGGATTGTGGGGACAAGGATGCTTCTGCTACTGAAGGGATGATTACCTTAGAGGAAGGTTACCTGCTAGCTCAGGAGGATGGTAACAGGATATGTAGCCTTTCAGTGGAAGGTCCTTGATTCAAATTCAGCCCAGGTCACTAGTAACTAAATTGTTCCTATCTGACTGTGTGGTGGCCTTTGTGACATTAGTTGGGGTGGATTTCAGTTCATATCTTAGTGGAAAGGTGTTCTCATGCTCACCACAACTGGCCCTAACTGTTCTTGTTGGCCAGGAGCGGTGCCATGGTTTTTGCCGCCCTAGGAGGCAGAGCTCCCCCTCTGAGCATTTGCCGGTGGGGGGGTCCTTCCACTCCGCATCTTCGGGGCACTTCGGCAGGGGGTCCTGGAGCAAGTGAAGGACCTGCCGCTGAATTTCCACTGAAGACACGGAGTTGAAGGACCTCCTGCTGCCAAATTTCCGCCGACGGTGGCAAAATGCCGCCCCCCAAATCCTGCCGCTTTAGGCGACCGCCTAGGGTCACCTAATGGAAGCGCCGGCCCTGTTGTTGGCAGAGATGGCCAACCATTGAATTAACACAGGGACTAAACTTCTCTCCCTCTGGAGTGGGTCCTTTCGGAGCAGGTTGGTGTGGAGAAGCTGGCACCACCATTGCCTTAGATGTATCAGGTCTGGTGACAGACTAACAACACTGAACAATAAGGAGAGCCCCCGCCCAAGGGAGGGAAAGTTGGATGACCACTGCCATTCTGTAGCGCTTCTCTGGGCCTGGTTATTTAGCTTGTGTAAGGCAGTATGTAGTAAACAGTGTTCTGTGGAGCACTTGCTGGTGGTCTGCAGAGAGCTGGATGGTCATAAGGCACCAGCTCTTTATTTCCTCCTAGTAAACTTCCTATTTAAAAAGAAGCTTGAAGTACACTTCTTTCCTAATGTGAGTATTCTGTGTGAAGAGTTGCTATAGTTCCTGCAGGGATGTTTAGTGATGAAGAACAGGGCAATGACACATGGGAAGGAGGGTGTCAAGAGGTAATCGCTGTAAAACGTGTCTGTACTGTGGGAGCTTGAGGTCCCCTGGTGTAACATGAAGCTGGTCTCAGGGTGTGGGTTGAAAGGACTAGTGGGAGAGGAAGATGTTAGATTCCAGCTATCATGTGCACTGAGTTTGTATATTCTGATTGTCTTAAGTGTTTTAAATCGAATGCACAAAATCAGACATTTAAACTTCATAATATTGCTGAAAGTTAGAAGCTCCTGACTGACCATTCTCCAGCTCTTTTGCCAAGTGAGTCCTGCTTCTGTTCCTCATGGAGCATGAGAAGTAGGCTCAGGAAACCTGTTCAATGTAAAATTGTGTGTGTATCTCGGGTTTGTGATCCAGGATTGGGATTCAGGAACTCTGGTACCCAGTGATACATGTGCTATGAACACTCAGGTAGAGGAGCTGCACTCAAAAACTGCTGCTTTCCATGTCAGAGGAAACAACTCAAACATGCCTTTAGCTCCATGTTTCTAGTGTACCAATCATGATGATACCTAGTTAACAAATACAAGAATGAAAAGCATCAGCGGTGTTCTGGAAAACCACTTTCTCTGCATCTCCCTTGACAGGTCTTGTTCCTTCTTCAGCAGGAGACACCTAAGGGAGAAAGAAGAATCACCAGCTGAACTGACTCTGAGGGAAGGGCTATGCAGAGGGGTATATCTTATTCTGACTCCTTTGGAGCCCAAGGCATGAACTCCTGAACTCATGCAGCCACCCCTGCAAGCTTTGTTTTGGGTACCGTTAGCTCCCTCTGTACTCATCCTAGTATTCTAAAGGAGACAGGGACAAAAACAGATATCCCGATTTTATAGGGACAGTCCAGATATTTGGGGCTTTTTCTTACATAGGTGCCTATTACCCCTCACCCTCTGTCCCAGTTTTTCACACTTGCTATCTGGTCACCCTAGGAACAGGATTGGATTCTCTTACTGGTTCAACCCAGCCCTAAGGAAACAGTCACTGGGCTTGTTCATCCACGTCTGTGAAAATGATAAAAGCTGTGCCCCCATTTCCTGCTGGGGGAAGGGTGGGGCACACAAATGATACTAGATACCTGCCTTTGGGTTTTATATTTTGTGCTGTATGAAACTGCTCCGTATGCATGTCTGTTGGACCAAGCCCCACACAGTGTCTTGCTCTGTAATGGTGTCCAAGAAATGGAAGAAAGACTAGGTCTTAGGTACTCTTGAAAAACATACCCAAGTGCCTAAGTCACATTGACTTTCAATGAGACTAAGGCCATGTCTACACTATCAGGTCTACAGCAGCACAGCTGTGGTGCTGTAGTGATGTCAGCATAACCCCTTGATATAATTGCAGCCAGCGGTGATGGAAAGGGTTTTTCCATCAATGTAGGAACACCCCTCCTCAAGCAATGGTAGTTAGGTCTATAACCGCATTCTTCCATCAGCCTAGCTGTGTCTACACTGGGGGTAACATTGGCATGGTGATGATGCTAAGTGGTGTGGATTTTTCACATCCCTGAGCTCCATAGTTATGTTGACCTAACTTTTAAGTGTAGGCCAGGCCTGCGGCTCCTTCGGGCCTAAACACCAGATTTTATAGAGATATTTAGGCATTGTGTAAACCCCATGAGGTGTTTACCTCCAGCTTTACGTGCCTAGATACCATTGTAAATATGGTTCTAAGTCACTGTGGAAAAGGGGACTTAGTCTTTCAAGTCACTTAGGCGCTCTTGCAAATTTTATCACGTAGCTTGCCCAGTAACCCAACTCGGGGTGCAGGATTGTTCCCTAAAGTCTCTCTGTCTCGCCATTGCTTTTTCCAGTGTTTTATTTGGTTTCTCACCTTTGTGAAATTATTTCACACCCTGGGGAGACCATTTCACATTCTAGATCTCACTGCTAGGAAGTTTTCAATTGCTTAATTTCATCTTGTTCCTCCTAGCTTTACCTGCTTGCACTGCCCTAAATTCCTCCCCACTTGACTACTAAACCTACCATGCTCCCCCTTAGTCATCATAGTCCAGCCAGCTAAATTTAGCTCTTTTAATCTTTCCTCCTAAATTAGTCCCACCAAGATCTTCGCCATTTTTGTAGCTCCTCCCTCAATTCTACCCTTTGCTTAAATGCCCAGAAGTGAGTTTGCTATGCCAAGTGTAGTCCCACCAGAGTCATTGAGAGAGGACTTACCACCTCCCTGCTCTATGATGTGATGCCTCTGCAGCCAGACAATCCCAAACTTCATTGCTTTTTGGTCATTCTTTTGAACCGCAAACTTGCATCTAATGTCACACCTTTGTCCACTCTTGCCCAGAGGTGTCTAAGCATTACTGATTACAGTCTTCATTCTCCCACTGAACATTGGTTGCTGTTGATTTTTTCCTTGCTCTATTTCCTGCCCACTGCTCTTAATCTTTCTAAGTCCCTTTGGATCATCTCAGTTAGTCTTTGGTTCTTTACAATCTTTTATGAATTTCACTAATATGCTGTTTCCCCTACACCCTTTTTCAGGTCTGAGTTTAAAGGTAGGTTTGAAGGAAATTAGACTTGTACACACTTGGATTTTTTTGTGACATATAAATGCCTGAAATATTTACTCCTCCCACCGTCAAAAATTCCCTCTATCTTTCCCCACCACTAGAAATATAATGAACATCAAGTCTAGTTTGCCATGGGTTTTACAGAAGGATCCCTTGGATAATTATTCTTAGCATATGCACAATGTGCCTGAGGTGGCAAATGACCAGGATCATCATCAAATTTGGTCCACTGGTTGGATCACTAGCTTCCCTGGCCCAGGGTGGGTACTGATGGGGAGTACAACAATGTAGACAGAGTTTTCTCTGCTCTTCATTGAAAAGACAAGAGAATTTGAATCCTTTTCTCCCAAGTGCGTTACCAAACAAAACAGATTTAAATAACTTAAATAAAAACCATTTCAGCTTCTCAGGTTTCATTTCTTTGGTATATCTATCCTAACCCTGGTAGTTCTCTAGTCCTCCAGACAATCTTCCAGAGTAAGTGAGACCTGAATTATAATGTAACAAAGAAAAAGCAAAACCCACTGTGACAGACCCAGGCCAGTGGGGTACAGGAGTCTGGTAGAGGGCAAATATACTGGTCACTGGATGAGTAGTTTTCTGTTCCCTGAGTGACCAGAGCAGGGGCTGCACTAGAGTAATCAGGAACCTGCTAGAACCAATTAAGGCAGGCAGACTGATTAGACCACCTGCAGCCAATCAAGGCAGGCTAATCAGGGCACCTGGGTTTAAAAAGGAACTCACTCCAGTCAGGAAGTGGGGAGCCAGAGGAGAGGAAGTATGTAAGAGGAGCTGGGAGCAAGAGGTGCAAGGAGAAGGTGTGGGTGTGCTGCTGGAGGACTAAGGAGTACAAGTGTTATCAGATGCCAGGAGGAAGGTCCTGTGGTGAGGATAAAGAAGGTGTTTGGAGGAGGCCATGGGGAAGTAGCCCAGGGAGTTGTAGCTGTCATGCAGCTGTTACAGGAGGCACTATAGACAGCTGCAATCCACAGGGCCCTGGGCTGGAACCTGGAGTAGAGGGCAGGCCTAGGTTCCCCCCAAACCTCCCAACTCCTGATCAGATACAGGAGAAGTTGATCCAAACTGTGGGGAAGATCACTGAGGTGAGCAAATCTGCCAAATAAGCGCAGGACCTACCAAGGTAGAGGAGGAACTTTGTCACACCATCCACGCTTTGTTTTTCTTGAGGGGTGGAGGGCAACCTTTCAAACCTTCATTATAACTTGTGGTACAAATAAGGACATTCCCCATCTATTCCCATTTCCATATAACTTTGAACCGTTCCTTACTGGTCAGATGGTCTTACTGGTCAGATGGAAACAGTTTGATGCTAGAACTTAAGTTCCAGTCAGACTTCACCAGCTTGAGAATGTGAGCTGTGAAATGATATGAACTAGGAACTCCCACCTCCCTCTGCATGGTTAGATATTATGGTGATTTGAGTTGACAGTGATGGAAACTATTGAAAGACCAGAGGGAAAGAGGTGTCCTTTACATAAAACAGTAGGGGACTCACGTTTATTGCCACTTTCACTGTCACTGGCATCTTTGAAAGCATAGAGTAAATTTGCAGCTGTGTATTGCTCCTTCAGGAAAAAGCAGACCAGGAGCTGTAAAGGATGTGAGAGTTTCCAACTAGCCAGTAAATAAGTTACTATAATATGCCAGGTTAGGGGCCAAAAGGGTCTGCTATGTTAGGCCTAGAGAACAGAACCTGCTCTTTAAGTCTTTAACCACATGGGGGCACCAAAGCATCACATTTCCAGCCATAGCATTCCATTATGCTATACTCAAGAAGTCACTTATGAGAGAGAGCATTGGGTTCTCAGCACAGGGAGGTGTGCTGGAAAAGGACAATGGCTTGTGCTATGCAATCCACACTCTCAATAGACATTTTACTGATTATTATTCCATGTGGGGAGTGTAATTGGATTCCACATAGGAGGACTGTGTAAAATGTGTATCTTCTCTGTCACCTAATCACCCACAGGGAGTAATTAAATTCTTGGCGATGGGCACATTAAAGATTGATGCTGGCTAAGGATGGAAGTGGCTCCATAAACCACCACCAGCAGCTGTAATGGCCCAGGCATGGGTTCTTGGCACCTACCATTGTGTGATTAGTTCCAATCTGTACCCAGTTACTGCTTATTCTTTGTGCTCTGTGCAGCTTTGCTATGATATAAAGAAGCCCACCTTGTATTTGAAGTTGTGATGTCTGCCTTTTGGTAACTTACCTGGTAGGAGAGAAACTAGATTATCCCCATCAAACCTTTTATAATCAAACCAATGAGTGCAGAGCTACTATTGGTCAGTAATGTCTGTGTCATTGTCAAAATGATATATGCATTGTCATATTGACATATTTGACACATGCATGTCAAAATGCACTGTTTCCTTTCAAGATACTCCAGTCTCCTGCCCTATGATGAGTCCTTGTGCACAATCACCCTTCAGTGCCATGATTCAAAATCAGTAGTCAGAAATCTGGAGGAGGGAAACAAAACTCATGAGTAGCAAAGAGCAATGCTCTCCATGGAGTAAAACAGCCACTCAAAGAGGTTGCATAGGATCCTCCATTCATAAATATACGTATATTGCAGATAGTGGTGCAAGTTCATCCTCTGTGAACTCCGTTGGTGTCTGTGCTACAGAGAAATGGGGCCCAACATATCTTCCACATATTAGGTGTGGAGTAAGCTGTCTGCACATAACATCTTAGATCAGTGTTTTTCTAGCACTTTTTTCTGCTCACACTGATTTTTTTCTGCAGAGTTAATGTCTGTACCCCCTAGAACACACGGTATTACAAATACAATAAAGACGTTTTGAAAATAAATGTGTTTTAAATAAAAAAGTTGTGTGCCAATTCAATCCCAGTAAAGGCTACTGAGTCACAAAGGAGGGGAGCTCTTATTCTGCCTGGTGAGAAGAGCTAACCACAACAGCTGGTGAGGCAGAATAAATTGCTGATTGGTGGCAGCTATTGAGCAAGCTGCAAGTGGGAGTTGGAGTGGGGGATGTTTGGATGGAGTCTCTACTCTTCAACCTTGTGAATAAAGTAGGAACCCAGAAAACAACATTGGTTCTATCTTCGAAACTAGAGGAGAGGCTACAAGAGGCCTGTGTAATAAGACAGGTCTTGCATATCTTGCAGCACGCTGGGACCAGATTCCAAAACGGCAATTCCTACATTCTGCTGCAACATTAACTTATCCTGTTGCTGTGAAAAACCTTTGTTCCCATTTCCACATGTGCAACTGCACCTCAGAGTTGAAAATACGCCTTGTATCATTAATAAATATTAATATTAATACTTATT
The DNA here is from genome assembly GCF_007399415.2 of Gopherus evgoodei. Classification (NCBI taxonomy): domain Eukaryota; kingdom Metazoa; phylum Chordata; order Testudines; family Testudinidae; genus Gopherus; species Gopherus evgoodei. Next base: position 44,096,165 of record NC_044325.1, read on the forward strand.
AATGATTTTCAAGAATTAATGGGTTTTGGTGGATTTTTTTGTTTTGTTTTTACCCTGTGACTCCACACCTCAGGTTTTGGCTCCCGTTATGTTGTCCAGACAACCCAGCTCAGAGCCTCCTTCTTTCCATATGTGTCAAGCAAAGGGATAAGATCATACTGGTTTCTGCAGCTTATTTCCCTGGTTTTCAGGCTTTGGCAGTACAGCAGCTTAGACAACCTGCATTGTCTCTCCATCTCTCTGGCTGCAAGCTGGCCTGGAGTTCTTGCTCCCTAACCTCCTGCTTCCTAGCTCCATGGAACAATACAGGGAGCATACCCTGTAATCCAGTTAATACCCCTTGTGGGGAGAGCTACAGAGCAAAAGGTCTCAGCAGAGCAGGGTGACTGATGCAAAACGAAATGTCCGGCACCTAGCAAAATAGTGAATCCGTGGCACAATCACTGCAATCCATGACATCCTGGGGGAAAACGCCACCGAATTGCAGAACCCCCAGGGCTTTGACTGAGATGAATGGGGCAGGCCACAATTGTCTAAGCAATTGTTTCAAGCTCTTTCTGGGGAGGCAGGCAGATGATCAGGTCCGGCTCCAGGCACCAGCATTCCAATCTGGTGCTTGGGGCAGCAATTTGCAAGGGGCAGCAGTCCCTGTTGTTTTGCTCCCAAGCAGCGCGCTGAATTGCCACCGCGGACAGCGGAGGCAGTCTGTGTGCCCTTAGGGCAGCACGCGCTTTTCCGCAGCGGCGGCAATTCCGCAGCAGCTTCTATATTTAGCTGTCCGCAGCGGCTTCAGCTAAACATAGAAGCTGCCGCCGAATTGCTGCAGCCGCGTAAACGCACCTGCTGCCCTAAGGGCACACGGACTGCCCCCGCCGCCCGTGGCGGCAATTCAGTGCGCTGCTTGGGGTGGCGAGAACTAGAGCTGGCCCTGCAGATGACAGTGTGCTGACTTCATGTTTTTGAGGTTTTCTCCACAAGGATAAGAGCTAGAAATAATTTTTTTAATGGAAGGTTGGATTCCGGAGCACAATTCTGCAGCAAGGGGGTGAATTGTGTGACAAACTCTGCTGCTGTGGAAGACTCAAGCCCCTGCTATCAATACTCTGAAGTTATAGAGTGCCTTCCCTAAGAGGTTCCCAAAGCACTTTAGAAATAGCCTTGATTTAAGCCTTGCTGCTCTCCTGTGAGGTGGCTCAGAATCCTAAATCCCCAAGACCCTGAGAGACAGAAAAGGGGAAGCAATTGCTCCAGGGCACACTGGTTTATCAGCCCCAAGATCTCTGCTCTATACTCAGGTGAAGGTTTGCAAAGCTTCAGATGTTAAATCCCATCTCCATTCCTGGCTTTCTATTTTTTCCCTTCACTTTTGTTTATAAACCAGTTTAGTTTCTCTTGAGGGCAGGCTGCTTGGTTGGTAGAAGACCAGCTAATCTAGCATGTAACGGGAAGAGACTTTCCAAGCTGCACATCCTAGGCAACAATCCTACACATGCCAGGCATCCAGACGCTCATGCAGCCTCCTTGTTGAGGTATACTGCAGCATATGGACAAAATCCCTGCTGACTGGGTATTGTCTTGTCCTCCATGTGCAGACTGTGTAAGATACATGCCATGTTACAAACTGCTTGCAGATCTATAGCGGTGGTCAGTTTGCTTATCACTGGCTGTGGATGTGAAAGAACAATGGCAAAGAATGCTTCTGCAAACAGTACTCCTTATATCTCCATCCTTCCCACCTTCTGGATTTTAGCCAGTGCCTCCTCTATCTCCATCCTATTCTTTAGCTTGCTGGCCTCTATGAGGAGGCCATGTCTACACTACAAGCAACACAGCTGCAGCGCTGCACCATGCCACTGTAGGGTAGACATTTGCTACAGTGATGGAAGGGATTTTTCTGTCGCTGTTGTAAATCCATCCCCTCGAGAGGTGGGCAAAGAAGAATTTGTCTGTCAATCTAGCTGTATCTACAGTGTAGAAAAATGTTGTGCACCAATGAGCAATGTAGGTAGGTTGACCTAAGTTTTGGGTGTCGTGCAGGCCTGAGTCTCTGGCTTTTCTTAGCTGCCTGCCTTCTACCTTCTGCTGTAGGTGTCTTTCCCCCAGCTGGGCAATGCCGGCTGCCCAGAGTGAAGTGAGTGTACTGAGAGGGGGAACCCTAGGTCAGGAAGTGTGCTCAGGCAGTCTCAACTGGCCTGGAGATTCAAGCAGCAGTTCCCCTTCCCCACTCCTTGGGAAGGAAAGGATGCAGGGTCAGGAACAGATTAGGGGTGTTCAGAGACTTTGTATGAGCAGTGACCGAGATAGATGGATGCTTCTGAAAGGGGGAGATAGATGGGGCGGAGATGAGGAGAGGGATGGGAAGCCTCCTGCAGAAGTAAGGCCAGAGGCCTTCTTTGGGAATGGGGGAAAAGCTGCCCATGGAGCTATTGGGATATGGAGGTGGGGAGTGGAGAGGAAGGGCCTGCTCTCTGTCCCTGAGAACATGGGTACAGAAAAAAACACTTCACTTTCCAATAGAGGAAGAGAGTCTGATTGCATATGAAGTTACAGGGCAGACTTGATCACAAGCTGCGTGCCGGCTGGTCTGCATGTGTTTCAGGAAGTCAGTGAAACATGGCCTTGGCAGTATGATCAAGTAGTTAGAGCAGGGGCTGTCAATAGGGACTTCTGGGTTATATACCTGACTGACACAAACTTGTTGTGACCCTGGGCAAGTCACTTTCTTGCCTCACTTCCCCATCTGCAAAATAGGAATACCATCCCAAAACACCCTTGAGAGGTGGGGAGAATCAATTTCTGTATGTGAGTTGCTTGCACCGTGGAAAAGCCTGTGAATGAGCAAAATCTGTTGTTGTACAAGCTACTGGTTGTGACAGCAAGCCACCTTCTCTGTAGCCTTCATTGAAATACTATGTGCACCACCTTCTTGTTACCATATCTTAGTGGGTTTGTACTAAAGAGAGACCCTGCTGCAGTCCTGTGCACCCACAGATGTGGGTCATCACTGAGGAGCTGAGGGTCTCATAACTGCTGCTGCTGTGACTTTCAGCACTACTCCTTGGCAGTCATAAGTATTCTCACAACAAAGGCTGACCAGATGGAACCTGGGAGTCACTGACCTTGTGATCCTTCCTTGCCTTTTGCCCTTCCTCTCTTCCCGGTTTAATGGTATTCATGCTGATTTAATAGCATTAACTTTTAAAAAGCCTTTCTCAGACCATCCAGCTCCCACTGACCCATGTCACCAGTTCTAAGCCATCCTAGCTCAAGGCAGCAACAGCCTCTTCTTGCTGGTCTGTGCTGGGGCTGGAGTGAATGGGAGGAGTGGCCTAGTCACAGCTGCTAAGTCCTATGTACTGTCCAGCGTTTGTACAAGTAATTTGCAGGGGGACAAGGAAGATGATGTATCTACTGTAGCGGGATAGTCTGCTGGGAGACTCCCCTGCCTAAAGCTCTTCTCAAATCCCTGTCATTTGGCCCATAAGGGATGTATGGATGGCTCTGGTTGTTGGTAATGGGGTCCCTGGCTAAGCATGTGAGAGTGAGAAGTTACCTTCTAGGGATAATTAGATATTTGTCTGCTGCCTGAGCACCAACACACTCATCCCAGCTCTGCTGCCCTCTGTTTTCCTAAATCCCTGAAGGTCTTCTCCTTACCTGGGGCTGACTAGCGCTGCCACAGGGAAGGGTTTATCTAGGGCCCTTGCTATGAGTGAGTTGGTTTGTGTTGACTGTGTTCTGTAATGAGTGCTAAAGCTTGCGGGAACAGAGTGTGTTTCTGTCTATTGCCCAGATACCTCTTCTTTCACTCATGTCTTTTATGTGGGGGTGGATAGTGAAAACTGCTTGTTGTCGTGGTAGGGCGATTTCATATGCAGAAGTGAAATTCAGGACTGTGCCTTTAAGCTAGCAAGAGCTCCTACTGTATTTTCTACCTTGTCTAGGTTCTTTTGCTGCAGCCATCATGGTGGTGTCTGGGCACCCTCTGGGATATTTACTTTAGATATAAAGCCAACTCTCCTGAACAGGTTCAGCTGGGTGAGGGCCACTAACCAGTGCAGACCAAAAGGGGTTCCGAGTGGGATTTCTCTTACTTGCTGCATTCTATTTCCTAGGATACATTTTTTGCTTTTTGTTAAATATATTGTTGAGGCAGGGATTTGTTCCTTCCAGACACTTGGCTTCCCCTCACATCGATATAAAACCTTTAGCGTTTAAGATGCTGGTGTACATCCAACCCTGTTACAGCTTGGGAATTACCCTGTGATGGCTCTTTGGCCTCTCTGAAATGCATTTGATGGGTCTCAGTCCTGTCCTAATGGATAATGTCTGGATCAGAAAAAATAACATCACAATTGGCACTAACGGGCCCCCTCGACAGTAGTCTTGGCAAAGAGAACCAGGACTGAATGGACCATTATGTAATTAGATGCTTCAGTTGTGATTTGCAGTCTGAAAGTTTAGATAAATGGAGACTAAGCTCCTCTCTCAACCATAGAGGTGGCCCTTCCAGAACAGCACAAGTGAGTTTCTAAACCAAGGGTGGCCAGCCTGTGGCTCTGGAGCCACGTGCAGCTCTTCGGAAGTTAATATGTGGCTACTTGTATAGGTACCGACTCTGGGGCTGGAGCTACAGGCGCCAACTTTCCAATCTGCCAGGGGGTGCTCATTGCTCAACCCCTGACTCTGCCATAGGTCCTGCCCCCACTCCACCCCTCCCTACCCCCTCCTCTGAGCCTGCCGTGCCCTCACTCTTCCCCCCTCGAGCCTCCTGCATGCCATGAAACAGGTGATTGGGAGGTGTGGGGAGGGAATGGGAGGCGCTGATCAGCGGGGCTTCCGGTGGGCTGGAGGTGCTGGGAGCCAGGGAGCAGAGTCGGTAGCTGATGGGGGGCTGCTGATGTTTTACTGTGGCTCTTTGGCAACGTACATTGGTAAATTCTGGCTCCTTCTTAGGCTCAGGTTGGCCACCCCTGCTCTAAACTGAATCCTTGTTCTTTGTCAGACCTGCTCCCTGCACGTGTCAGGGTAACTTCTCCTGACATTGCAGACTAAAGGCAGACTTACTGCTTTTTACTCCAGTGAGCCCCACAGAACCGGTGCAGCTACAGGAAAGAGCCTGGATTCTATTCTGACTCACACACCAACAGAATTGTTAACTGTGTTTTGACTGCAGAATCTTTATTGTTGCTGATGGGTGAGATCATGGACAGAACCCAGCTTGATGCCTGGATTCTAGGCAAGCTTGCAGGGTTGGCAGTTAGATAAATTGTCTTTACTCATAAACTGGGCACATTGGCTATGAACTAACAGAGCCAATAAATAAACATAGACCAAACATATACTGGTTTTTGCAAAGTCACTTTTCAGAATGTAAAGGACTGTTCAGACAGGCTCAAAGTAAGTGGATGCTAATTTCACCCCTTAATCCCTTATTACTCTGGATCAGATTTCTTTGAATTCTAAGCTATAGTGGTGGCTCTTCAACTTCTGTTCTCTGGGCTACTTTTACAAGTGACTTTTTTAAAAGTTCTGATTTTTCGGAGTTTAAAAGCGTATGAAATCATTTGCAGGATACACAGTGAAGCTGCTCAGTATTTGAACCTGTGCTTTGGAATGGTGAACAATGAAGATTTATGGCATCCTCTTTTCTTGTTCCCCATGTGTGAAAATAAACTAGATCGGTACTAGTGCTTTCTGTGCCAACTCATAAACTACTTACAGTATTTTCATAGTAACATATTATGAATGAAGTGAAGCAGGATTTCTCCCTAAAAATCTTATCTTATATCTGTGAATTGGTGAAAGACCTCAATCTGCAACTGATTTATGGCTGTGAGTGTTCCACTAGCAGTTAATCTGGTCAATAGTGTAAAAAAATGAAGGCTCTAGCGATTAGCCTTATTAGTCCAAAGAGGCCAGTATCTTCAGATAATGAGAGTCTCAAGCCTGCTCCCTAGAAATCCTGGCCTTTCTGGTCACACTTTTCAAGCTCTCTTGCTTTGGTATTCCAGATCTATTTTTAAAAGACTAGCAAACAAAAACAAAGGCTGTAGCAGAGAAGCTAAATGAATTCTTTGCACCAGTCTTCACTGCAGAGGATATGGGGGAAATCCCCACAGCCGAGCCATGCTTTTTAGGTGACAAATCTGAGGAACTGTCCCAAATTGAGCTGTCAGTCGAGGATGTTTTGGAACAAATTGATGAATGTTACCAACAGTAAAAAGTCACTAAGGCCAGGTGGTATTCACCCAAGAGTTCTGAAGGAGCTCAGATATGAAACTACAAGAACTAACTGTGGTATGTGACCTATCGCTTAAATCAGCCTCTGTACTGATGACAGGAGGGTAGCTAATGTAACTTTCTTTCTTTTTTTTAAAGGCTCCAGAGGTGATCCTGACAATTACAGGCCAGTAAGCTTAATTTCAGTATCAGGCAAATTGGTTGAAACTGTAGCAAAGAACAGAATTATCAGACGTACAGATAAACACAGTGTGTTGGTGCTTTTGTAAAGGGAAATCATGCCTCACCAATTTGTTAGAATTCTTTGAGGATATTGACAAGCATGTGAACAAGGGTAATCCACTAGATGTAGTATACTTGGACTTTCAGAAAGCCTTTGACAAGGTCCCTCACGAAAGACTCTTAAGCAAAGTAAGCAGTCATGGGATAAGAGGGAAAGTCTTCTCATGGTAATTGGAAAAAGATAGGAAACAAAGGGCTGGAATAAATAGTCAGTTTTCACTATGGTAAATAGAGGGGTCCTGAAGGATCTGTACTGCGACCAGTGCTGTTCAACATATTCATATATGAACTGGAAAAGGGGGTGAACAGTGAGGTGTCAAAATTGGCAGATGATACAAAACTACTCAAGATAGTTAAGTCCAGAGCTGACTGTGAAGGGTTACAAAGGGATCTTACTAAACTGGGGACAAGGTAACAAAATGGCAGCTGAAATTCTATGTTGATAAATGCAAAGTAATGCACACTGGAAAATATAATCCCAATTACACATACAAAATGACGGAGTCTAAATTAGCTGTTATCACTCAAGAAATGGATTGTGGATAGTTCTCTGAAAGTATCTCCTCAATGTGCAGTGGCAGTCAATCAAGCTAACAGAACGTTAAGAAACATTAGGAAAAGGGATAGATAATAAAAAACAAATATCAAAATGGTATTATATAAATCCGTAGTATGCCCCTAGCTCAAATACTCCATGCAGTTCTAGCCTTTTCCCCCTCCTACCCCGATCTCCAAAAAAGATATTTTAGAATTTGGAAAGATAGAAGGGTAATACAAATGATTAGGGGTATGGAGCAGCTTCCATACAATTAGAGATGAAAAAGACTGGGACTGTTCATCTTAGAAAAGAGACAACTATGGGGAATTATTTTAGAATCACAAATGGTATGGAAAAAGTCAATAAGGAAGTGTTATTTACCTCTTCACATAGCACAAGAACTAGGGGTCACCAGATGAAATTAATAGGCAGCAGGTTTAAAATAAACGTAAGGAAGTACGTCTTCATACAACACACTGTCAACCTGTAGAACTCGTTCCCATGGAATGTTGTGAAGGCTAAAAGTATAACTGGGTTAAAAAATTAGGTAAATTCCTGGAGGATAGGGCTCATCAATGACTATTAGCTAAGATGGTCAGGGACACAAACCCATGCTCCAGGTGTCCCTAAACTTCCAACTGGCAGAAGCTGGAACTGGATGATGGGTTGGATCACTCAGTAAATTGCTCTGTTCTATTCATTCCCTCTGAAGCACCTGGCATTGGCTATTGTAAGAAGACAGGATACAGGGCTAGATGGACTACTGGTCTGACCCAGTATGACGATTCTTATGTTCTATACCCCCAGTGGTTTATTTGTATTGCAGTAGCACCCAGAGGCCCTACTCCTGACTGAGGCCAAGATCTGAGCAGGATTCTGAGGAGGACTAGACATTTTTATGGATAATGAGAATATCCAAATAAGTAAGTATAAATATTGTTTTTAAATCAAGGGTTATGGAAACCCTCATGTTTCAAGGCACACAGGGATCACTAAGTACTGGAGGTTCAAAGAAAAATTCCTCTGGGGAGAAATTATCTCATTAACTGCTTCCTGCAGGGCATCCTGCACCTTCCTCTGAACCATCCGGTGCTGGCTGCCATCAGAGTCAGGACACTGACCTAGGAGCAGGGCCGGTGCAACCATTTAGGCAGACTAGGCGGTTGCCTAGGGCGCCAAGATTTGGGGGCGCCAAAAAGCAACCCCAAATTTTATTTAAGTGGTTGAGCGGTGGCTGCTGCTGGGATCGAGAGGGAATCGGAGCTGCCGGCAGCATCCGCAGCCGGCAGCCCAGGGTGTCCCCTGGGTCAGGGCGCGGCCGCGGCAGCCAGCAGCCCAGGGTTTGTAGGGGGCAGGTTCTGTATGTTTGCGGTGCTCGGGCACCAGCAATATTCAGGGCTGGGGGCCCTGCTCCAGCAATATTTGGAGCTCACTCTCTCCCCCAGCCCTGCCTGGATCGGGATCGGGCCCGGCCCCCGCGGGGCTCCCCCCTCCCCGCCCCGCTGTCCGTGTCTCACAGAAAGCAGCGCAGCACCTCTCCCCTGCCTGCTTCTGCTGCTGGAGTAGAGCGGCTCCCGGCAGAACTGCTGTCTGCTGTCCCAGGGTCCTAGTGCCCCCCATCTCCTACTGGCAGGGCAGGCTGCCCTTACCCTGTGCTTCCACCCTCGCCCTGAGTCTCTCCAACACCCCAAACCCCTCAGCCCCTCACACCCTAATCCTCTGCCTCAGCCCCCCCACATCATGAATCCCTCATCCTCAACCCCAATCCTCATCCCCCTGCACCCTAATCCTCTTCCCCAGCCCTCAGCCCCCCACATCATGAATCCCTCATCCTCAACCCCAATCCTCATCCCCCTGCACCCTAATCCTCTTCCCCAGCTCTCAGCCCCCCACATCATGAACCCCTCATCCTCAGCCCCAACCCTCATCCTCCTGCACCCTAATCCTCTTCCCCAACCCTGAGCCCCCCCTGCAGCATGAACCCCTCATCCTGAGCTCCAACCCTCATCCCCCTGCGCTCCCTCCTATCCCCAAACTCCCTCCCAGAGCATGCACTCCCTCCCAGAGCGTGCACCACCTCCCCTTTCCCACACACTCCTTCCTACCCCAAAACTCCCTCCCAGAGCCTGCACCCCTCACCCTTTCCTATACCCCCACCCCCAGCCTGCACCCAAACTCCATCCCAAAGCCTGCACCCTTCACCCCCTCCTGCACACCCACCTCCTGCCCCAGCCCGGAGCCTGCACCCAGCACCCAAACTCCATCCCAAAGCCTGCACTCCTCACTCTCTTCTGCACACCCACCTCCTGCCCCAGCCCGGAGCCTGCACCCAGCACCCAAACTCCATCCCAAAGCCTGCACCCCTCCTGCACCCTAATCCCCAGCTCAGGGCCTGTACCCCAGAGCTCTCCCCCCAAACCCCTCCCAGAGCCTTAGGCAAGTGGGGGCGGAGTTTGGGGGGCAGGTTCTGGGCACCACCAAAATTTCTACAAACTTGCCACCCATGCCTGGGTCAGCATGCCACCGGCAGCCCAGGGGTTCCACTGTGCAGTTGCTACTTCACTTCTCCCGCCTCCCAGGCTTGCGGCGCCAATCAGCTGTTTGGCGCCGCAAGCCTGGGAGGAGAATTAGAGCAGGACAGTGTGCTCGGGGAGGACGCGGAGCAGAGGTAAGCTGGGGTGGGGAGGTACCGCAGGGCTCCTTGAGCCAGGGGGAGGGGAGCTGCCGTGGGGGCGGCGGGCACACTTCAGGGCGAGGAGCTGCTGCAGGGCTGGGGGGATGCAAGATGGAAGTTTCGCCTAGGGCGCGAAACTTCCTTGCACCGGCCCTGCCTAGGAGGGCCACTGGTCTGATTCTGTATAATGAGGCCTATGCTGGGAGCTGGGTACACACACAAAGTACACCATCCCCACCCCAGACAGGGATGTTATTCTGAGAAGGGTGCAGAGGTAGCACTGGAGTTTGAGTCCAGGATCTCCTGTTTATTCTGGCTCTGATATTTACCTCTACTAGCTAAGCCTGAATAAAAGCACTCCCTCATTAATATAAATCATTTTTCATTGGGAAACAATAAAATAACAGATTTAAATGCCTGCGGCACTGTCTTCCTAGAGAGACTTTTCCCCCGCTCCCACCCCCCAAGAGAAACTCATCACTTTCCATGATATATAATCCTCCTCCTGGAAATAGGGTTAGAACCTGTGTCGCCTGACTCTCCATTCAATTACACTAAACAATGCTGCTTCTCCATAGGAGCTGCAGACTCAGGTGTTACACTGATGGGGTGCTGTATAAGCACCTTGATGGAGAAAGCTCAGCAAGTCTGTGGTTCTGAATTTTATTTGTGTGACAGGGAAAAATACCAAATACTGATAATGTAAACAACAAAAATCCTTCTCTTCTTCTGCCTCCACCAAAGCTACTACAGCAGGGGGCTGCCTGACTTAGGTGGCTTGTTCTGTATCTGTTTTTGGTGGAAGTGAGGTTGCTTACAGCTGTGGTAAAGGGCGGATTCTGCAGTTGCTTCAGATATGGCCAAAGGAGCACTTGTCATGTAGAAGCAAAGCAAGCAGCTCTTTTCCATATGTTGTGCAATAACTCTGTTCAGGGCTCTATATCTCTGATCCAAGTTCCATTCACACCCCCCTTGCCCTCTCTCCTCCACAAATAACACCTGCCTCCATACTCCTTTCATTTCCTCTTCTTCCTTACAAGAGTCTTCATGCCTCCTTCCAAACTGTCCTGTATGCTTGGAATGGCCTCTCCAAGCTTGTTCTCATAATTCATTCCTAAACACTCATTTCTGCCATGAAGCCAGTGAGACGTGAAGGAGGAGAACAAGAAATTTTAAACACAACTGCACCAAGTCACTGGGATCTTACCATTGTCCCCCTCTTTCCTCTCCACCTCTTTTTGCATGTGCATGGCCATCACTGGAGAGTGCATGATTTCTTCTCAGTAGAGATTGACCCTAGGCTTTTTAATATGAGGTAGCTAGAGCACTTGTAAGTGTTTGAAAAATATTGATTAATGCAACAACCCTCTTTTGTTCGCTCTTTGACTATTCTGGTAGCAGCCCATATTCCGCTTAGATTTGACTATCTGCATTTGGCCTGTGGCAGACTTGTTTCCTTTGACAATTTTCTTGGCTGAAATAGAACTAATGACTCGTGAATGCATTCTCCATGTTGGCGGCTTCACACCCAACATAACCATCACCTGGAGTAAGTAAATGTAGCTTTTGTTAATTGTTAGACTGACCTTTTGGGGACCTATAATAGAAAAGTCTCTTTAAAAAAAACACAAAAATCAACTTTTTCCTCTAATCAGTGATCCATAAAAAAATGAGTGAACCAAATTTCAAGACTGTAGCTCAAAAGGATATTTGACCTATTGAAATCCAATATGAAAGTCTGACCTCTGGGTGACCTGTGATGGAAAGGTCAATACTGTACTGGGATAATAAATGAGCACACCAAATTTTGAGATTCTACTCAGTGAGAACATGGAATTTAATATCGTTCTATTCTGTGTGATATAAGATTAGCCCCATTTTGTAAATGCAGAAAGCAAGGCAGAGAGGCTTAAGAGATTTGCCTAAGGTCACAGAGAAGGCTTGTGTCAGAACTGAGTTTAGGATTTGAGAATCCTTTGCTATAAGTCCTTTGTTCAGGCCATACATCTCTCTAGTATGCATCAAGATGGACCATCTTAAGCTGGGACCTATACACTCCATGGGCTGCACCTTGTGTGCAGCTGGATAGGCCCCTGGATTCCCGGGAAATCCCCGTGACAGCCTCCAAGTTGGGCAATGTTTGGACAGCCTAGTCTTATGGATTCTAAGTGGAAGGTATCAAGGTGGTCATGTCCTTACATACTTGCATCCTGGCATGAATATGATTAAAATAATATTCTAACATCTGATCCTATAAAATGATAATGGACATATCTAAACCACGTCACAGTGTGTGCAGGTAAAATGTTACTTTCATATGGATTAGCTGATTTCTCCCCAGCCTTGATTTTCTCAGTCTGATTGTCACATATCATTTTAAGAGCTAACCCCATCTCCATCTGCAGCTATTCGTTATCAGCCCTTTTGCCTGTACCACTTCCATTTGTAATTTAAACACCCTAATTTAATAGGTTTGTCTCATTATTTTGATTAATCATATTAACTCATACTAATTAAGAGATGGATTTAGGTAATGACAGAGGTTAATGGAATCAGTTTTCACTTTCCCCTGTTTTTCCAGGTTTGGAGGGAAGAGTCAGGGTAGAAGGGGAAAATAAAAAGAGAGGCTGGAAAGAATGAAAAAGAGAAACTATTGGGGGGAAAATCACAGCTGGCAATCAGAAATTTCCTGCTAATTGAATGTCTGATTTTATTAATGATGAAATTTATAAAGGTCCTTAAGAAAAGAAAAGAATTTAGCCAGTTCAGCAAAGTGTGAAAATTAACTAACTCTGAGATAAAAGTTAAAAATATCCATTTTCTTTTCTTTTCTTTTCTTTTCTTTTCTTTGAAAAAAAAAAAAGCCTTGTGTGATATTTCATTCCATTAAAGCTTTAGTTTCCTTTGCCTTGCACTGCCAAATGGCTGGGGGCTGTGCAGAGAATAAAATGTGCTGGATGACTGTAGAGTTGCAGACCATAGAGGGTAGCAAGGTAATGCATGGGTCACCAAGTTCAGCCATAGTGCTGATTCTCCCTGACACTACCCTCAATGAGATGTTGAGATGTTAATTTAATTGTTTTGGGAAGGTTTACAGCTATAACACCTGCTCTCTGGTTCTGCCTTAACACACCTGTCCCTCTTATACCCAGGAAAACAGACACCCAAACACAGTGTCAAACTCCGTATGAATCCTGCACTGGTTCTGTGGACTGCAATTCCAGATGAGCAAAGACATCAAAGATGAATCCTTTACATACTGGCATCCTTCCAAGACCAGGGTCCTGTGATTATTACTCCTGGGGGTCCAGAAGCACATTGATCTTATTAACTTCTACCCTGTACCTGTGTTGTCTTTTATGCCTGTGCAAAGTAAGGGTAAAATGCTACCATTCTGATATGGGAATGTTTTACACCCATTCTGCCCAAGTGTAAATGACAACACAAAGGGCAAGTCAGAGGAGAACTCTTGTAGTTTGTTCTCTATGCCGCTTTAATTGGCCTGATTGCTTGGATACACGTTTGAGTATATAAAGCACATTTGGAGTTCTCACTGGGGTTCCTTTTCCGTGAAGAAAAAAATGGTTCCAGGTGCTCATGTTACTGGGCTCTTAGACTCAGATTTCCTCATTTGCAGTGCAGCACTCGCTGTGCCATTATTATATTAGTGCATGAAACAAGCAGAACAAAGCTCCTTAGACCCATTCCTCCATCTTCCCTCCCATTGTCTTAGTCATCTTCACATCCCACGAGGAAATTCACCGGGTGGCCTGATGATAACCCAGAGTAAATGGAATGAGTTCACAAGACAAAACACAGCACTTGCCCTCCCAAGGCTGGGGCTGGAGCATTCAGTACATAGGTGGGGTAGTCAGTGGGCAGTTAACACTGGTTTTACCATCCTGTGAAAAGGAAATGGAGAACACTTCCCTTCTTTCGAAAGCTTTCATCCCTTCGTAGAACATCCCACGAGAAAGTGAGTTACTGTGTAAATGCTCAAAACACCAAAGTGAAGGTATAACTCCTCTTTGTGGGAGAGAGAAGAGGGTTTCTACTGAAAGTTATAACTGCCCATTCAGTTCCAGTTATATAGAAAGTGAAAATAAAGACTTAAAATGCTGAAAAGACAGCCATTAATTTAAATTAATAAGAACATAAGAACGGCCATACTGGATCAGATGAAAGGTCCATTTGGCCCAGTATCCTGTCTTCTGACAGTGGCCAATGCCAAGTGCTTCAGAGGGATTGAACAGAACAGGTAATCATCAAGTGATCCATCCCCTGTTGCTCATTCCCACTTTCTGGCAAACAGAGGCTAGGGGCACCATCCCTGCCCATCCTGGCTAATAGCCATTGATAGACCTATCCTCCATGAACTTATCTAGTTCTTTTTTGACCCTGTTATAGTCTTGACCTTCACAACATCCACTGGCAAAGAGTTCCACAGATTGATTGTGCGTTGTGTGAAGAAATACTTCCTTTTGTTTGTTTTAATGTACCTTGATATCCAGAACATGTTCATATAAAAACTTTAAACATCCAAATCACAAAGTTGCTTTGTTAACAAATACATAATTTATCCTGAAGTATCTAAATGTGCTTTACAAATCTTTCTCAAGAAGGACTTCATCCACCAATGAAATTTATTTTTATTATTTCTTATTAATTTGTAGTATTGTAATGCCTAAGAGCCCTAATAATGAACCAGAACTCCATTGTGCTAGGCAGTGTACAAACATTGAACAAAAAGTTAACCACTTGTGGGATGGAAAGAGTGTGGAGTAGCTATTGTTGTGTGTGGTGTTTGCAGACGTTAGAAGATGACTCTCCATGTTGGAATGCAGGGCTCTCTGATTGCTATACTCTCTCTTAACTATAACAGCTGGACTTTGAAACTTGCTTCAAATAGTCATTGAGGTGCATGGTGAACATGTATGATGAAATATTTGTAAAAGTTTTTCATGAAGAAAATTAAACAATTGGGAAAAAAAAAGACCATCTCTGGTTACTATATTTGTGTTTGAAGTAATAATATAGAATTACAAGTTGACAGACAAGGGTACCCTTTGGCTATCAACCTTGGTTACTGCAGTGCATTCACACACTTTCAACAATTTTTTTTGGCTGAAAACTGTTAAACTGATGATCTCAAATGAGTTTAATTTCTCCGGACTGGAAGCCTCATACCTAATTTGACTGCCACACAGAAGAAATTTTAATATAAATTTGTAAATTGTTTGATTACCTTCTAGTGAGCTATGATTGAAATATTGAACTTTGAATTTGAGATTTTTCTGTCATCAGCAATTCAGAATAAATGAATGAACTAAATGTAAATATTATATTTCAGAGGCACTAGAGCAGGTGAAATCTGATGAAGACTAATGACCTTTCTGTGCCCGCTGATGGAAAAGTCAAAGGCCAACTTTCTCCTGTACTCCGTGGTTTATAACAAATAAGTGTACCACTTTTCAAGATTATAGTTCAGTGGGAACCTGGAAATTAATTATCAGACAATCCCCTTGTAACAAATATCTACATTGTATTAGATGTTAACTAAAATCATTATAGTGCCTTCCATGTCTCTTGTGTTTAAAAGTTTGCATAACTTAAACATAAGTGAACTTGGATTCAGTTCCCGTGCAAACTTTAGAGTCAACTTGAACGGAGAATGAGGAACTGAAAGAATCAATTGATATCACCAGCCTCGTATCTCTTTCTTGAATACAGAGATCTAAGGCATCCAAGGCTTGTGGTTGTGAAAAACGTCCAGATTTGGGAGATGGAGAATTTTAAGAATGTAAGTTTCATGAACTTGAGGAATAGGCAAGCAGGTAGAGTCGAGACACCGACTGAGACAATAGAGGGACCTGATGAAACTCTTAAGCTGGGAATTGGAACATGGGCTGGGATGTACTCTGATTTGGCTTAAGAAAAAGAAGGCCCCAGTCCTGAAAGGAGAGCTACTGATGCATACCCCTATGCCTGTGTGGAGTTCCACAACTCAGAGTTGCCAGCCTTCATGTCTTGATCACAAGTGTAATTATATTTGGTCTTTTTCTTAAAATGCTAGCCCCTAGAGTTTAACTTGTTCCTCCCCAATGTTCAAAGATCAAGCTAAACAGGCTCCATTAAAACCCTTTGCTATTTTAAGTGCTTATATGAGAGCTGAAATCACTTGTGGTCGGACAGCATTTCTACCCAGCCTGCTAAAAGCAGAAAATCACTAAGGCTACGTCCAGACTACCCGCCATATTGGCGGGTTAAAATCGATTGCTCGGGGATCAATATATCGCATCTAATCTAGACGCGATATATCGATTCCTGAGCACGCTTATATCGATTCTGGAACTCCATCAACCCCAACGGAGTTCCAGAATCGACAGGAAGAGCCGCGAACATCAATCCCGCGCGGTGTGGACGGGTGAGAAATCCGATCTTAGATATTCGACTTCAGCTACGTTATTCATGTAGCTGAAGTTGCGTATCTAAGATCAATTTCCCCCCCGTAGTGTGGACCCGCCCTAAGAGTCTAACCTGCAGAGGTCACAGCAGAGAGACAGGTGGCAACATAAGATAACTGAAAGTTGGCCCGCAGGAGCAGCCAGCGGGAGCAAGGAACAGGTGACCAGTGGGAGTGGAACAAGCTGATGGTGGGGTGGTCAGTGGAGAGGAATGAGCAGCTGACAGGGCAGCCAGCATAGCCAAACATCAGTTGGTGGGGCAGCCAGCCAAAGCAAGTGCTCAGATGGTGGAACAAGCAAGTTGCCTTCATCCCCAGGTGGAAGGTGAACTCACACAGATGCACCTCTGAACCCTGGGTCCTCACTGACCAAGGACAACCACTGTGAGTAGGGTATGGTAAGGGAGCAGAGAGGGGCACAGAAAAGGAACTTTTGTTTGTAGAACTCGAGAACATGAGGCACAAGGCACTGCCCCACGCACTGTGGAGTGGGTGTTCTGCTCACAGTTTTATGATTATGAATCCTGCTTAGGGCATTTTCCCAAATTAATGTTGAGTGACTTCCCTCCTTTCATTAAAAGTTGCTTTTCTACATTCGGACTCTGTGCGTGCAAGAGGGAAAGTATTGCTTTTCAGAGTCGCCCAGGGATAGTGTGTAATTTTCCCAGATTACTGGGTGGGGTCTCGAGCCAGCTCTGTGCTGTACTTTTGAAAAAGAACCCCTAGATCTTGAACCCGGCCCTGGTTGCTGTCGACTCCACCTGGCAGAAGGGTTACAAAAGCAATGATAAAACAACATTTTCCAATGGATTCTGATTTAATTTATACTGATTTTTATATTGGTGTAAAATCAGTGGACCTACTCCTGGGGTTTACAAGTGTAAGATTAGAATTTGGCCCTATGTGTGTTTTTTCTAACATGTATGTGAGTATTCACATATCTGTGTGGGCACACTGTATATCTTTGTCCATGCATGTGCATGTGTATGTATTTCCCAGCACCAGACTGCATCATTCACTTTCAAACCCAGCATGCATTCATTTTCATAACTTTTTGTTCCATTACAATATTAATGGGACTATCAATGGGAGAGGACAAGGGAAGCATTTTTAATGTTTATCTGACAGTTGCAAATTTCACTTGAGGTTGTTTACTGAAATCTGATTGTTGGCAAAAAGGACTAGGAGAGGCAACAAGATGAATGGGATCACAGGAAGAAGAGATGTATTTATGGGCCTTCCCAACACCCTCTACGAGTAATAAAAAGTCCTATCTTACCCCTCCTCTAGCAAGTCTTAAAAAGTTTTAAACAGTGAGAAATGAGGCATTGTTTTAATTAACTTCCATCTAATCCAGGTGGCCTGTTCAAAGTGAATCATGTTGCATTTATATCTCTGTCAATTATAAATTAGATGGAGACCTCTGTGGACATGTTCACTCCCTCCTTCCTTTTTTCCCCTCTTGTACTTTGTGCAGGAGACGAGTGAGTGATAAAGTCTGTCCTCTTCTGGATGATCCTGCCGTATAATGACATCCTGGGTACCACATTACTGTCATGGCTACAACTTTTCTGCCCTTCAACTATAGGACTGGAGTGATTGATTGGAGGTAGGTGTCATTTAGAGCAGGAAGGGGTGAAAGCATTATTGTGGCAATACTGTGAACATCGAGCAATCCAAAATAATGAGTCAGGGCCAAAAAAATCAGTAACTTAAAAATCATGAAATTAAAAAAAAACAGATCTGGGGTTCTGTTTATTTGCCTTCTGTTTTTTTGAGCCTTCATGCTTCGTGTTTTCAAACTTTTTTCTCTGTGAATAGGAGGAATAGAAACAATTTTTTAAATGAAAGCTGAGAGTCTCACATTATCCCATGACTCCAGGAGCTGGGGCTTTAAGAAGAGCACCAAATATTGAGATATTCATGATAAAATGGCAGAAATTGGCAACCCTGCATTTGCCTAATTTTGAACATCCAATGTTCAAAACCTCCACTTGAATGCAACTGTTATTGGGCTCGAGTTCCACAGAGGAAACACTATGAAAAGAGAATAGAGAAGAAAAGATCCAGTGACAGTCTATTTGGTGTCTGTAGAGTATCTATTTGTATCTGACCCATTTGAGGGGGTTATTCTCTGTCTCACACCTAATTCAGGCTGTACCGTAACCAGAAAAACATGTTGTTTTTTATAAAAATAAATTGAATCCTCCTTTGAAAGATAGTTTTTAATTAGAGTAGGGGAGGGGAAGGGCTGGAAACTTGACCTAGGTTTGTGAATCCAAAAATTAGCTTGGAAGATTCACAGTCCTCCAACTTTATTTGCCCAGCTGACGAGGCCTCAGATCCCTTTTGTTATTTTGCCCCCATCCCAACTCTCTGAGTAACGTGTTTAGTTCTGGTCTGTTATATTAAAAAGAATATAGCAGAAATAGAGGGAGGTCAGAGAGGGGTAATGAATAGAGCTGTCTCTCCATGGAAAAGTTCAATTTTTCTGCAAAAAATAGAAAACTGAAATATTTTCACCAAAAACTGAACTAATGTATTTCAGAAATGTTGCGATGATGCCTCAAGGGAGCTTATAGTTCAGATGGCTCATGCGTCCATTCAGGCCAGGTTCCCTGGTTGGACTACGTCTGGTCACCCTTCATGAAGTTCGGGAAGGCAATTGCATCATGAGTATTCTGTCTGGGTTGCATAATAGGAGATGTAGTCTGGCTGGAGAGCCTGGGCCATTGAGTACAGTGGGACTTGAGAAAATCGAACAACTCCTCCCAGGCGACATGTGTTAGGATTTTATTTTATTTTTTATGATACGTCAATATTTTACGCAGAAAATGGACACTTTCTGGAAAAAAATAATTGTCTTGAAAATCCAATTTACTGTTTGAAAAGAACAGTTTCAATAGAAAATTTTCAAGCAGGCTGATTAGATCATGGAAAAATTATCATATGAAGATAAACTGTATAGATTGTGATTGTTTACCTTTGAAACAAGAGGAATAAAAGGGAAGCTGATAAAAATATATAACATCATAAATGATCTGGAGAAGATAGGTCAGAAACTTCTATTCTTCCTGCCTCAAAATACAAAAACAAGGGGAAATTCAGTGAACTTGAGAGCTGGCAGATTCAAAACTGGTGAAAGGGAATACTTTTTTTTTTACAAATCATACATCCTGTGGAACTCATCGCCACCAGAGATCACTGAGGCCAAGAGTTCAGCAGGATTCAAAAAGGATTGGACATCTATATGGATAACAAGAATGTCCAGAGTTTGTTTTCCTTGGGGTTATGCTATCCCATATTTGCTCACTGCAGGATTTTTTGCTGCTTTCTGAGTTAGCTGATACTGACCAGTGTTGGAAACATGATCCTGGCCTAGATGAACCAGTGGTCTGATCCAGTATAGCTGTCTCTATGTAATGGATGGAGACTGCTTTCCCCTGTGATACGCTAATGTTCAGAAAAGTTGTATGCACAGGGAGCAGTAAGAGAACAGGATCTTGCCTCAAAATGGGCATGAAAGGAGGGTCTGGAAACTTGTGCATTGAGAGAAGGAAAAGAAGGATAAAAATGCAAACCAAAATGAATATATATAGGCAAGATACTGAGAGCTGTCTCGGGACATTTTCCAGGAGGACACTAGAGGGGACCTAATGGAAAATGGGGTTCTTTGCTTTGATTGATTGATTAGCCCCCTATCTTCTGTTCTGCTTCTGGCCATGCATCTTTAGAGTTGAGCTGGTATGTTGTGTTAGTACCAAAATTTCCTGTGAGAGAGAGATGCAAGAGCGACTTTCATAGGCAATGTGTGGGGGAGAGGCTGTAATGTTGGAAGTCCCAACAGTGGAACATAATGATGAGGGGTTTGGACAGTCAACCAGGAAACCATATATCAATCTGTTAGACCCATAGACGACCCTTCTGGACTACCAGCATGTGGGTGTGACCTTTTTTTATGGGGAATCCCCACTCCAGAACAGAGTCTTTCCCTTTTTGATCCCCTCCTTCTGACTTCTGTGAATTGGGCAGAGATGCCTGGAGTGAGTGTATATGGGCATGCACGTAGTCTAGCTGAAAGAATCTGTTACGAAAAGAGATTCTACTTCATTATTGCTGGTGTGGAGGACCCCGGAGCGAGTGAGAGACATCGGTGGATTCAACGCATCACTGCCTGGTAACTCCACTTCACCGTTTGTCAATTACTAGGACTAATTTCTGTTCAGTGTTAGGTTTAGGTTAATTACAGTAAGGTTTCTTTCAATACTTAGGTTAATCACAGTTGGATGTTCCCTGTGGTCACCCACCAACCCTCCCCCTCCAGGGGACCATTGCAGGCCTTGTTTGCTGCTTGCATCCTCTGAATTCAGGCTGGGACTGAGGAAAGATGGGTCAATGCTTTATTAAAAAGCACAGGGAGCAGCTGCTACCCTGTAGATATTTTCATCATCTAAGCCTCACTAAAGCTTTTAACCAAAGAATTGGGACCTGAGGTGCCTGAACTCAAGGGAATTGACACGTCCTTTATAAAGCTTGTAACACAAGCTTGGATGTTCTCATATTCCTGGGATCCTTGTGGAACTGTTCCCATGCAAGGTCAATCTTGGGGAACCTGCAAAGCCCAAAGCTTCTGATTCAGGAGACCTATACATGCAAAGAAGAATCTCCACTTTCAGTTAAAATGTATGTTTCTAGCCTTTTATGTTATGGGAATAATCTCAAATCTAAACTGATTGCCAGTGTTGAGGGTTTCACTGATTTATCCTCAAGATCACTGGTAATTCACTGTCCTTACCCACCTCTCCCTTGCAGCCTGTCAGGCTGGCCTGTGAGATTTTTATATCTCACAACCATGGGTCACTGAATCTTTTTGGGTTTTGGGGATGGTGGCCTAAAACAAGTTACAACTGTGAGGGTGGCTTCACTCAGGCTGTCTCTGGCCCACTGTGTTCTGTATCCTAGATAGTTGCCTGTGACTGAGCTGGTTCCTGTGCTGAGGAACTAGTACAGCCTCTGGTCACAAAAGATGGACAGCTCAAGAGTGTGAGAGGCAGCGTGGTGTATGGGGTGAAGTGTGTGACTGAAAGCACGCGACTCCTGTGTTCTAATGACTCCATCTGTAGCATGGCCAGGTTACTTATTCTCTGCCTTAGCTTCCTCGCCCCGCAGGGGGGATCATACTGAGTACCTCACTAGGGGGTAGTGCTGACTGATTAGTTTATATTTGTAAGGTGTTACTATATCTGAGCTAACATTCACCAGAATGCACCCAAAACCTTCTGGTGGATCAGGGTGGGCAAACTTTTTGGCCTAAGGGCCACATCTAGGTGGGAAAATTGTATGCAGGGCCATGCATATAGGGCTGGGGTGTGCAGGAAGGGGCTCAGGGCAAGGGGTTGGGGTGCAGGAGGAGGTGCGGAGTGTGGGAGGGGGCTCAAGGCAGGGGGTTGGGGTGTGGGGTGCAAGAGGGGTTCGGGGTGTGGGCTTTGGCCCGGCACCGCTTACCTTGAGCAGCTCCGGAGTGGCAGTGGTACGCTGCCGGGCTAAAGCAGGTTCCTTGCCTGCCCTGGCCCCACACCACTCCCAGATGTGGCCAGCATGTCCGGCAGTGGCTCCTGGAGGTGGGGTGAGGCAGCACACGCTGCCTTCGCCTGTGGGTACCACCCCTGAAGCTCTCGTTGGCAGCATTTCCCTGTTCTCGGCCAATGAGAGCTGCAGGGGGCGGTGCCTGCAGGCGAGGGCAGCGCACAGAGCCCTCTGCCCCCCTTCCCCTAGGGGCCATGGATGTGGTGCTGGCTGCTTCCGGGAGCAGTGCGGGGCCAGAGCAGGCAGGGAGTAATCCCACGGGCCGGATTGAAAGCCCTGACGGGCTGGATCCGGCCCGCGGGCTGTAGTTTGCCCTCCCCTGTGGTGGATGGAGCTTGGCAGCCCCCAGCTGTCCTTTGGAAAAAAATCTAAGTGTTGCCACCTTTGTAGACAGTCCTTGTCCTGGAACACAGGAGGAGCTGAAGATTTTCCTCCCCCTCTACTCAAAACAAGGTCATTTAAGTAGAAAGGGCAAAGAATTGCCTTTTTGAGCCTCCCCACAGTTTTAAATCTGTTCCCATGTGTAGTGGGGTGTTCACAGGACAGCAGCTGGTTACGCTGCATATTGCCGTGGAAGCTTGTTTCACAGGATCACCCCAAAATCAAAGGACAGGGGAACTGCCAACCCACCAAGAGATGAAATTCCAATACTGGTCACCAGTATTGAAAATGTACTGTGAGCCAAAATGCTACCATCCAAGTTTCTAGCTGGAGCTGTAAAGGGAAGAGGAGTCATTTTCCAGTTTTATCATATCTCTTATATGGATTTCCTTCATGACAGGATGCATCATGGCAATCTGGTAAGAAGCATAGTGATAATTAGCATGTTTATGGCAACCTTAATCGGAGGTTCATACAGCACTTTACCAACATTAATAATGTAACTTCACATCATACTCTGGAGATAGGCAGGTGTTATATCCAGTTTACAGATGAGGAAATCAGGGCACAAAGATCAAGTGACTGGCCTAAGATTGCAGATAAAGTCAGAGGCAGAACTTGAGGAGTTCTGATTGCTAATCCTGTATGCTAACCACTAGACCACATTTCTATAAATACATGAGACAGGAGAAGTGTTCAACAACAGCTTGATCATGCTACTTCATGACAAAAAAAAAATCTCTGAGCCATGCCCCTTGGAATGGGAGTTCTGGTCTGGGACAGGATCCAACAGCATCCTTATGTTCCACTGCTTCCTTTTCTCTCTTGCAGTCATTGCATGTAAGGCCCCAGTCCTGTTAGATATCCCAAGTTACCCAAGGTCAGAGCTAGCTTATGCTTAGGTGGAAGCCCCCTCAAGAAAACCCAAGGTCCTGTTGCAATGGTACTGGTGTTTCTTTTTCTGTTGAGTCCATACTGACCAAATGTCCTGTCCTGGTGCTTGACAGTGCTGTGCTTCTCAGAGTGCCATTTTTTAGAAGCAATACAAAATCAAGTCCCCATCTATGTGTGGCCATTACAAATCTTATGGGATGTTTATGTAAGAGTTGACATTAATCCTTTTGTCTTTTTCAGATTCTAACCATGCTAATTATATTCTCCTTCCGTAAATTCTCTTTGCATTTTTAGTTAGGACAGAAAGTGAATAATAGTATTGTATCTAAACTGTTATGTGAACTGTTAAACAGCTGCCAAATTCCACGCCAGAGGTGGCTGCATTTCATTGTTAAAGTGATTTTTCTACACAGATTTTTGTGATTTGTTGTGATTAAAGGCACTATAGGATCATTACCTAGTAATAGATGATACAGATGCATTCTTTCAAACTGATTAACGAAGCTGAGGTCTAGAAGTATTAGGAAGGCATCACACTCAGTATTCAGGCGAAGAGAGCATCTTGGGTGATACCCCAGCAAACTTCTTTGGTCAATACCTGTGGGCCTTTCTAGGGAGGGGTATGTGGGGGGGGGTGGAGGGAGAGTGTGTGTGTGGTGTCGGGGAGAGAGGGAAATGAAAGAAGAAAAACTAGGAAGAACATAGAGAGAATTTCCCACTCCCTCTAGTCCAGTGTCTTGTGATTGTCCTGATGAGCCATGTTGATGAGATTCAAATTCACTCTGAAGATGTGAATAGAGTGGGGGGAATAAAGGAAGAAGAAATTTTGGAGCGCATTGAAGTTTTGATATAAATCACAGGCCTCCTACCTATCTGTTTGGACAGAATGTAAATGCAAGTGTGTTTCCTGGTGATCGTCCAGGTGATAGCCTCTTTGGAATTCCATGGAACAGCCAACTGTCCACGCGTAATAAATGATGGCTATAAAGGAAAGTGATCCCAGCCCTGATACAGCAAGAGGCATTTGTTTATATTCTTATAATATGTATCAGATTGAATAGAAATGATCACTTAAAATGGACAAATGGAGAGCAGAGAGATTTGGTGGGGATGGCAAAGCTCAGCCAGGACTGGGCTGGCTACAAACTTTCTTCTGCAAAAATTCTCCATGGAATCCATGCACCAAGCCAGATGGGGTTTGAAGTCATGGCTGGGGGTCTAGGGGCTCATACATAATAATGATTCACATGTCTCTGAGAGCTGCACGATGGCAGGAAGGTTATTTTGTGGCTTGTCAGAAAGAGTGCTGTGGAACTTGTCCTAGCTTTGTGGGGGGCTGCCATTCTGGGGGGAGGTGCGTCATTCCCAGTAGCTTTATTTCCATTGGAGGGTAGCACTTCTGTCATGAAATTTTAGCTCTTGTTTTGAAATGGGCTTTCATTAATGAAATCCCACCTCTGTCACTATTCCCTGGGCTCCCCTGTAGTATTACAGAAATAACAAGAGGCATATTATCTCCTCCATATAGGGAGGGAATAGAAACTCAGTAGATCCTTGTTGGGGATGGTGGAAGGGTTCCATCTCTATGGCATCATTACCCCCTGGACTAAAAGAACTGGGAGGGGATTCCACAAGTAGAAACATTTAGATCCCTTTAGATAGGGGAGCAGCCTGGGTAGGGACCTATGGTCCAATGTCAAGAAACAGCTCTGATTACATCTCAGAATATCAATACCTCCAGTGGCTCCTGGAAGCTTGGATGATCTCTCTCATTCCAGTCTCTTCTTTTCCATATGATCTTGCATATTATAGAGGTCCCAAAAATCCAGGTGAAATGAACTTATTCTTTGTCTTCTGCCCCCCCTGCTAGCTTGATACCCTGCTGGAATGTCATATAATGCTTACAGACTGGCACAAGAATGTCAGTCCCAAAGAATCTCTCTCAGCATTATAAATGGAGATGTTTATAGTCCTCTGGGTTGAAATACCCATGGGGACATTCAGGGAATAGGCATAAACCACTTCCTGTCCTGTTAGGGAGTGCTGTCTGCTTTCTAAATGCTCTTCTCTCTCAGGAGGTGTCCAAGTAGATAACGACATAGAGCTCCAGCTGAGGGCAGCTCAGCTCGCTCCAGCAGGAGGCACTGTAGGGAACAGGGTAAGAGTGCTGATTGTGGGGAAGCTCCAAGCTACTGCAGTCCTAGTCTTTTCTAGCAGGAGGCGCTATAGGGAATGTGGTAGAATTGCGAGTTCTGGCTGAGGTCCCACTACACCCACCAATCGCAGCGGCAGCTCTGCTATACCCAAATCCTCATGCCAGCCCATCTCTGCATTGAGTCAGAGACTCATTCACTCTTGGCTGCCCTACTGTGGATTATATTGGAGTGTGAGGGATGGGGCCAAAAGGGAGTCTGGTGGGAGAAAGATGAGGGTGTGAGAGAGCAGGTTGAGAGGCATGAGAGCTAGGTATGGCAGAGGAAAGAGGGAGCCGACTAAAGGAAGAAAAGAGAGAAGGAATTAGCAGAAAAGTAATCATGTAATGGGGTATACTGGCCCTTTAACACTAGAGGGGGCCAAAGACTCCCTTGCAGGAATGTTGGAATAAACAGAAGCCCTGGAAATGGCCTGGTAACAGGAAGAGAAGTGGTCTTGGGGGATTAGTAGTTGGATGGGGAAAACCAAGACACTGTCCCTTTAAGGGCCCTGGACCAGGAGTCCTGTTGGTTAGGGCAGGACTCCCCTCTCTCCCAACCAAGGGAGGGAAGCTCTGAAGGAGGGCAGTACAGTATATATGCTGTCTTCTCCTTCAGAACACGGACCAACCACACTGACAGGGAGAATGGAGCCAGAGCCCCAGCTAGGAACGACAGGACTGGCAGCTCCATGAAGAACCGTCTGAGGCAGATTAAGAGCTCCGTGTGCGGCAGAAGAGCCAGACATGAGTATGAAGTTCTGTATTGCTGAAATGGACTTTACATTTGGGACACTGAGGACTATTTTGAACTGGTTTTGACAGTTAACTCAGACCTAGGCTCTTGGTGGTGGTAGTCTCGGACAGTCTGTGGGAAGCTTCTAAGGGTCCCCAAAGAGGGTGAACAGAGGGTGCTGCAGAGGCACTTCTGGCCAAGAGGGGGTGCTCAGTTAACAGCAACAGAGCAAGAGAACAAAGAGGGGTAAAGAGAAGAAGAGAGTAGAATATTAGAAAGCCTGGAAGGACAAGGCTAAAGGCAGGAAATAAGCCAGAGCTTAGACAAGAAGGATATTACAAAAACCCTGAGCCAGCAGATGCAAGTAGGACATACAGCAAAGGGAATGCAGCATGGGTGAGTACTGTCTATTCCCACCTGGCCTCTCGCAATCATGTGGCTCAGGTTTTATACTGAAAGGAGTCCTGGGGAGTAAAAGGTGGTGGCTGTTTGTCTGAATTGTGGACTCCATTTTCGCTCTCTTTTCCAGCTCCTTGGATACTTCCATGCCCTTTTTTGAGGAACAGGAGTCCTGTCTTTTGCCATGAAAGTCTGGTCACCCTGTACAGGGGATTGTTCTCTGCAATGTTTTGCTACCACGCTTGGGTTCTGCAGTAATGGCACTGCCATGCATTCCTATGCTGCAGCCAACAGGCTGGGACTGTAATGAGAGAGAACTGGATCTTTGTGTGACAGAAATCAGACAGTACTCTCTTCAGCTCATATGATCAAGTAGATCTGGAATAGGGGACATGGACAAAGCTTTCATATTGGCTGTCAGTGACTATGTCATTAGTACCCTATAAATCCACCAATCCTTTTTGTAGAAGGTGGAAAATCCAATTCCATAGTGATTAAACGCTCCAATCCCTGCTTGGCCTGAGGACTGTTACATTTTTATGTTCTTGAAGTAATCCTCCCTTCTTGTGCCATCTAGTCTCCCTACCTGAATTATGTACAACTAATAATATAAACAGTGCATTTTTTAAGCTGTTAGTGGAAAAACTCTTGCTCCAGAAACTGAGAAAGTGGAGTAGAACTTCAAAGCCATAAGCTAAGGATGCTACTGGCTATTTCCTCTGCTCCGGGGTGTGGTGATTGAGGTGCAATACTCTTCTGTTCACAGCAAGCCACACCACCCTGTTTGTATATGATTCATTGTGTCCGTCCCTCACTTGAGAATACTTCTGTGTTGTGGCACTGGCTCCAGCAGTTATAGCAGCAGTTGTATTACAGAGAATAATTATTTAAAAAGCATTATTTAACTATTTAATAAGCATCACACAAAGTACACAGTACTCGGCAAAACTCAGAAACTACATAATTCCTGCCCTGTGTTGTCTACAATCTAATATAGACAAGACAAAGCACAGCACAACAGTTCAGGTAAGGCTAAGTATGAAGAGCAGAGATAAAGGTAAGTGTTCAGATACTTCAGAGATGTGTAGTATAAACCGTTAGACTCTATTAAATAGAGATCAGTGGTAAATAAGGCAGGAAGGGTTTTTCTGTCAAACACTGCATCCTTCAGAA
Source organism: Gopherus evgoodei (assembly GCF_007399415.2). Taxonomy (NCBI): domain Eukaryota; kingdom Metazoa; phylum Chordata; order Testudines; family Testudinidae; genus Gopherus; species Gopherus evgoodei. Next base: position 44,123,725 of record NC_044325.1, read on the forward strand.
TTTGCAAACTGTATTATACAGTTGGGTGTGGCTGGTCTATTAGTTTTAAGAAAAAGATCCCTAGTCTACATAGCTCTGTGAGATCCATTTGTGGAATGAATCCCCAAAGAGTTTGTAAATAAAGAATAAAGGAACAGGACACAATTCTGTGCCCCCAAACGCACACAGAGCACATTTCTGTCTTGATGCAGAGATGTTAATACCCCTGGGCCTCTTTCTGAAAAGGCTGTGTCAGTTTGTGCCAACCTTCATCTACAAAACTTTGCCTTGCCTATAAAATTACTGGTTTACAGCTCCCTGATGCCTGTGAGAGCACAAGAGCCTAAAACCGCTGCACAGCACTGGAAAAGCAGCAACACTTTTATTCTGGGATCAGTGTCATCTGCACGTTGTGGGCAGTGGGAGAAATCTCAGGGTCTTTTTGAGATAAACAGGAAAATAGGGACATCTGTGACTATTTTCTTGTCTGGTACCATCCATGATAAGTTTAGCTAAAAGTTTAGAAATTCCTCTCGCTCTGCAGCTGGACCCTATGTAGCATCAGTCTCTGTCTTTGATTGGCAATAGCAGGATGTCCTCTTGCAGGTCGGAAAGGTGCATATGTCAAAATGAAGAGAGTCAACCGAACTGATCAGGGAGGTGGAGACATGTATTTATGAGGAGAGATTTAAAGAGCTAAATATGTTTAGGAGATGGCATAAAGGTCTGCAAGTGTAAAGATGAAAGAACAAAGGAAACTATTTTTGAGTGGTCCCTGGAGTTATAATGAAGAGTAATGGAAAAATTTTCTGTTGAAAATCAGAAGAGCCTTAGATCTCACTATTCACCAGGGAATAGTCTCCCAAGGGTAATGGTGTGAGCCGCATTGCTTGGGACATTTTAAAGCTAATCTGGACAAAGCACTAGAAAATGTATGGTAGGGAACAATCCAGCATTGGACAAGGAGTGGGCTGGAATGACCTCTCTTCCAACTGATCTTTTTCATGTGCAGATGTGAAAACCTGTTATACCTGTACACATCCATAATATTCAAGAAAGAACATGGCAATTTTTTGATGCTGTGCAGAGGCTTGGAATGTCGAACATAGTCCTGGTAGCAATGGATTAGTGCTCAGAGTGCCTCCAAAGGTGCATGACAATGCCATTCATCACATTATTTTTATAGGTAATATGGTAGTACTTGGGCAGGATCATTGAGGGCACCATTGTGTTGTACAAACATACTGGAAGACATAATGCATGCTCCAAGGAGCTTACAATGGCCCTGCAGTTTATTATGTGGTTGTTGCCCATATCGCCAATACTTTGAGAAATGGAGGCTCAAACCAAAGCCTGGAAAAACAATAGTAAGCACATTTCATTTTGATAATAGCAGTGCCCAAAACACACTGAAAGTAGCTTTCTATGATAAAAATGTGCAACATGATTAGAGCCCTACGTACCTCGACGTGAAACTCGACCAGACCCTCACTTTCCATGATCACCTTGAGAAGGTAGCTGCAAAGATAAAAATGAGGGCCAACATAATTCAGAAACTAGCAGGTACAACCTGGAGTGCATTGGCTTCAGTGTTTTGAACATCTGCAGTGGCACTTGTATATTTGGTGGCTGAATATTGTGCTCTGGTATGAAGCAGATGTCGCCGCATGCGACTTGTTGACAATCAGCTGAATACAGTGATGTGGTGCATCACCAGAACCCTTCAGTCGACTCCAACACCATGTCTACCTGTTTTGTCTAACATCGCTCCTCGACTGATATACTGAACTGTTGCGACACTCTGCAGTGCTCAGTGAATCCAGGAAAACAGATATCTTCCTATCCACCAAGACCTCGACAATGGCCCCCTCAACACCTTAAGTCAAGGTTTCTGAAACTGGGTTTCTCGGGGTTGCGAGGTCATTACTTGGGGGGTCGCGAGCTGTCAACCTCCACCCCAAACCCTGCTTGCCTCTAGCATTTATTATGGTGTTAAATATATTAAACAGTGTGTTTAATTTATTGGGGGGGGTCACACTCAGAGGCTTGCGATGTGAAAGGGGTCACCAGTAAAAACATTTAAGACCCACTGCCTTAAGTCCTGCAAGCCTTTCTGGAAACATTTGCTTAGCCTCATGCAATCAGGCTGTGATCAGAAAGAGGTTTGGAAAGCAGATTGGGCTAAAAAATAGGGCACCTTGTTCTGGATCCCATGCAGAAGGTTCCTGAGTTCACCCTTCCTTGGTCATCTTGGTCAACTTTGAAGCAAATCCGAACTAATTATGGTAGATACAGATATCTAATGCACAAATGGAAAATCAAGGACTCCGCAGCTTACAAATGTGGCTCCCCACAATAGACTATCAAATATATTACCACCTACTACTCAGTCTATAAATATGAAGGAGTCATCACTCTAGTAAATTCTGCTACTCCTGATGTAGCAACTTGGCTGGATCAACTTCAGGTGAAATTGTAGTTGTGCTCTACACCAGCCATACGAAAGAAGAAGAAGTCCATAGGTGTGGTGAGGAAGCACTATATAATTTTATAGCATACTATTTAAAAAACAAACAGGATGAGCGCCACATCTCAGTATCCTAGAATTGAATGCCTTTGTCCTGGCCATTTCCCCCCATTCCCACTGCTTTTGTTAGCTATGGATGCCTGTGTGATAGGGTACTGCCTGCTGGTCAGAGCTCCCTGCCATATGGCATGGCCCTTTAAGAGATTGGGAGTGATCTGATACCGATGGTCTGAGGAAATAGTAAAGGGGTCCTGGCAAGAAGTAGCATCCTGTTACTGTAAGGGGTGAGCTGGAAGAGTTGGCCTCCATCATCTCACAGCAGGGCAGATACTTGTAGGCACTGCAGGAAGCAAGAAGGCTCCTGCAGGGCCCTGAGTTAGTGGGAAAAGACTGCAGCAGGGATTTGTCTGCTGAACCCTCCCCGCCTGACTCTGGAGGGACTGATTGGGAAAAGGGCCAGCTGGAGCAGCTGACTGAGGCTCTACAGCTTTCCTAATGTACAAATCCAACTCCAAGGAAGAGAGGAAAGCGGCTCCTGTCTTAAGGAGAGGGGCAGTGGGATTGTATGAGGTACAGCCCAGCTCCAGGAGGAGGGCTGCATCCTCCTGAACAGGGGAGGAAACTGATCAGGATTCTTGCATGGACCCAGAGTGGGCATAAACTAGAGCAGCTAAATAAGTGAATGAGTAGAATAAACCAGTCTGTAGAATGGGTGAATAAACCAGTCCCTGCAAACAGGGCCGGCCTTAGGATTTATGGTGCCCTAGGCAAGATTATTAAACTGGTGCCCCTGTACCTGATCTGCTCTTAGCAACACAAACATAAGCTTACAGTATTGGAAAACTTGCCACATTCACGTTATTAAAACCAGTTTAACTTAATGAAGCACACTGTAATGCTGATGGACTAGCACTAAAGAAGCAGCACTATAGAAAAAATTCTGATATGACAGAATGATGCAAATAATATATATTTTTTAATTTATCAAAATTTTATTGGAAATTTATATGAAGAGGTATTGAAACAAAGATTTGTTTTTAATTAAAAGCAATCTTTCTGGCTTTTTTGGCTGCAAAATCAGTAATAATGTCATCGTATGACAAAGACAAAGTCGTGTCTTGTTCGATTGCAAGAATAGCAAGATCAGTTAAGTGTTCCTGACTCATTGTAGAGCGGAGATAGTTTTTAATGAGCTTTAGTTTTGAGAAACTCTGTTCTCCTGATGCTACTGTTACAGGAATTGTCAGTAGAATACGAGTGGCAATGTACACATTAGGATATATGTCAAAAAGTTTGCGGGCATGAATAAACTGTACAATGTCCATCACCGATTTTGCATGTGGCAACATTGATGACAGTGTACTCAATTCTTCGTACAGTTCAAGTCCATTTAAATCAAAACTATCACCGTGCTTCAGGAGGCTCTCTAGGTTCTTGCACTTTGTCATTAGTTGCTCTTGTTTTCCTATTTCGTTGAATTTAGTTATGTCATACAAAAATCCAAACTGTTCATGGTGTACTTGCAAGGTATTAAACCTTTCATCAACAGCAGATACTGCTTTATCCATCACAACATTAAAAAATTCAACCTCAAATTTCTTTTCTGGATCATCTATGGGCATGATCTGCTGTACAGATTCTTCACAAAGAAGTGTCCCTGGCCTTTTTAACTCATATTAACTATGTATTTACTTTATGAAAGTTCGAGAAAACATTGTGAAAACGTAAAACATTGGCTGCCCAACTTCTGGGCTGGCAAAAGTTATACTGACTCACAGGGAAAAAAAAAAGCAGGAGAATCTTAGTACAACATATGGTCACTCTATACCAGGGGTCAGCAACCTTTCAGAAGTGGTGTGCCAAGTTCACTGTAATTTAAGGTTTCTCGTGCCAGTAATACATTTTAATGTTTGTAGAAGGTTTCTCTCTATGTCTATATTATATAAATAAACTATTGTTATTATCTGAGGTATTGGCCACCGGTCCTGCTCAGGCCACTGCCAGCTGAGTAAATGAAACCCCAAACCGGCAGTGGGCTGTGGCTGGAACCCTAGACAAGGATCCCAGGCCCTGCTCAGCCCGCTGCTGGTCTGGGGTTCTGACCACCAACTCCTGCCAGCCAGGATCCCGGCCACCAACGCCCCCTCAGCCAGCTACCAGCCTGGGATTCTGCTCACCCAGGCTGGCAAGAGGCAGAGTGGGGCTGGCGGCTGAGCTCCTGACTGGCAAGGGGCCGGCAGCCGGAACCCCGGAGTAGCAGTAGGCTGAGTGCTGCTGGCACCCCAGACTGGCAGCAGACTGAGCCACTCAACCCCCCACCGGCCCTGCTCAGCCCGCTACCAGCCCACTCAGCCTGCTGCTGGATGAGTGAATGGAACCCCAGGCTGACAGCAGGTTGAGTGGTTCAGCTGGCCTGCTCACCCACTGCCAGCCTGGGGTTCCTTGGGGGTCCCCAGGCCAGCAGCAGGTGCTGAGTGGGGCCGATGGCTGATATCCCAGCTGGCAATAGGGCAGCAGCCAGAACCCCAGAGCAGTGATGGGCTGAGCCGCTCAGCTGCTGCTGCATACCATCAAAAATCAGCTCACCTGCCACCTTTGACACATGTGCCGTAGGTTGCCGACCCCTGCTTTATACACTAGTAAGGAGATGAGCATATTACAGTTGTTGGAGAGCTCTTATCAGGAGTAACAGGCTATAGGAAAGTCAGTCAACATTTTTTGTTTCTCTGATGAAAACTGGCCCACTCCCTGCCTCAAACCAAACCTGTCACTAATAATTGTCAACAACTTAATTTTCTGGTTTTGGCTAAGATATTGATTTTTTTAAAAAAAAATATTGAAATTGGATTCAGGATTGTTAGCAAGAATTTTTGGCAAACAAAGTTGTTAAATGACAATCTAAATGGCAACACAGTACTGCTTTCATACTTGGCTCACTCCCCAGCCTGCTGGTCCAATAGCTGCAGTAGAGGAGGAGATAGGTGGAAAACTGCAGGACCCCAAAATCCGCCTCTTGGGGTGCAGAGTGGCAACAGTAGCAGCAAACCCTCAGGTCCAATCACATGCCAATGGGCACCACCACCAGCCTTATGGACCATGGTGAAGTTAGCACAGCATCTGATCTCAGGGACGGGGCACGCATGGAGCCATAGCAGCTCATCCTGCCCTGTGCAGCTCCCCCTGGATGAGATGGATCGCTGGCAGCTGCCAGCCTGGGGGAGAGGCGCTCCCCAGCTAGGGTAGCCAGATCCGGATGTCCTGATTTTATAGGGCCAGTCCCAATATTTGGGGCTTTGTCTTATATAGGCACCAATTACCCCCACCTAAAGTGACCAGACAGAAAGTGTGAAAAATCAGGACAGGGATGGGGGGGAGGGGTAAAAGGAGCCTATATAAGCAAAAGACCCCAAAATTGGGACTGTCCCTATAAAATAGGGATATCTGATCACTGTACCCCTATCCTGATTTTTCACACATCTGGCTAACCCCAGCCAAGCCCTGTGTGACATTCCAATCCTGGCTGCCTGCCCAGGAAGTGAGTTACTTTCACTTTCATTCCTCAGCAGCCAGCCAGCCAGCCCTCCCCCACTTATCCCCCAGCACCTCACCCAACCCAGCCCTGACGGAGGGGAGGGAGGAGAGAGACAGGGGTGCTCCTGGGGAGGAGGGAGAAAGGAGGGGGTGCTGCGTGGGGCAGGGGGGGAGAAGAATGGATGTTATGGGAGACAACAAAGGATACTGGTTCCAGAGCCACAGCCTCACCTGACCTCAGCCGGGGGGAAAGAGTCACACTCACAGGTGAGCTCCTTCCCCAACCTCACCCCCTCCCCTTCCCAGAGACCCCAGCAGCCAATCCCGTCCCTCAGACTGTGCTGCATTCGGCTCTCTCTAGGACCCAGCAGCCCTGCTTCTACACTGTCTGGGCTGCCTGCAGAGTGGTGCCCTCAGGCAGAGTGAGGCCCTACGCCACTGCCTATTCTGCCTATGCCTAAGGACAGCCCTGCCTGCAAAGAAGGCTTGAGGTAATCTGGTCTGGGTAATTTTCTGAAAAGACCCAAGGGACACTGAGTGCAATATGCCTGCAGAGCCATGATAGACCACAAGGGGAGAAGAACATGCTCTCTGAAAGGCTGATCCCTTAAACCAGTGTTTCCCAAACTTGGGACGCCGCTTGTGTAGGGAATGCCCCTGGCAGGCCGGGCCAGTTTGTTTACCTGCTCCGTCCGCAGGTTCGGCTGATCGCAGCTCCCACTGTCCGCGGTTCACTGCTCCAGGCCAAGCGATGTCCCGAGTTTGGGAAACACTGCCTTAAACCCTTGACATGCAGAGCTGACTTAAATGGAAGCTCTGTGTGAGATTGTTAGCATAGGGCGCTAATGTTGTAAATTTAGTGGGGTGGGGAGAAAAACTTTGTCATATTTATTTACAAGGCACCATCCATCTGGATGGCATTACAGAAATAACAAATAATACCAGCTGCTTGACTTCCTTTGGCCTGGACACAAGAGATGCTGATAATGGGCGTTGGTAAGGACTGATTTTTCTTAAGCAATCAGGAGCTGTACTTAATGTTCCTAATAGAACTTGTGCTGTGGTTGTTAAAGAAGTGCAGTGTCTGTAGGGAAAATGTGACAGAAAACAAATACCGAAGTAGTAAAAGCAACGGAGTGGGTGTCAGGAGATAGGGGTTGTATTGCTGGTGCTGCCATTGACTTTGGCAAATAATTTAATATCTTTGTGCCTCAGTTTCCCCACCTGTAAAATGAAGATACTGTTACTTACTCTCCTTACTAAAGCACTTTAAGGTTTTTTTATGAGATGCACTATAAGCGCTGAGTTGTTATTAATAAATATAAGTAGTCTTGATCACAGAGAGAAACACAGAACACCTACTCACTGACTTCTATGTTTTTGTCATTTCTTATTGTTTAATTTTTCAAACCATCCTCGCTGAAGTGTTCAGAGGCAATACTCCACCCAGTGTTGAGTTTTACAAGCCCCTATCAGTTCTCATGAACTTACCTAGTAAATGTTTTTATTTTTATATTTTTCCTACCTATGCTACACTGATCTAGTCTTGCTCTCTAGTTCTGCCCTGGAGCACTGGTATGTGACCACAGCTTCTAGCATTAAGTATTAACATACTTTGTTTTCTACAGCTTTCGGCAGTTCTTTCTCGCTAACTATTAAGTAGCTTTCATTGTTGGGCTACACTCTCTACAGCTTCACTATACCAGCTGAGTATGAAGCTGATTGTTTTTACTTTTAACACTTTTCCAGTCATTGAAGTTGAAAGTTTAAGTTGCTGTGTTTATTGGTAATATTATGCTTTTATTCACAGGATACATCTGTGCTATAAAATTTCTAAACTGAAGACAACTTAGTTATAAAGCTGGTGACAGCATGTTACATTGGGCTGCAGCACTCAAACCTTTCAGCATCCTATATTGTTACTGGCATAACGTTGAGAACTGTAGAGAGATGTATAACTATGAGCTTTGTTGATCTACTGCTTGGCTATTCACACAGCGACAAGTGAACTCCCAAAGTCCTGTCCTTACCATGTGCTTGGCCTTAGTGTAAAAACCTGGCGTGGGATGTCTGGGGGCAGAATTCTCTATTTTGGATGTTCTGGGATTGGGTCAGGATTCTGGGGGGGCGGGGAGGGGACAGCCTGTTCCACCATCCCTTCACAGATCTGCTTGGATGTGAGGGTGACTGGGGAGGAATTCTGTGATCACAAGGAGGGGTTGAAAAAGACCAAACTAGTGCAGTGTACAGAGGATGCAAGCAGAGAAAACTCTTGAGTGTAAGTATGAGCTGGTATTGTGGCTCAGTGCTCTGATATCTTGTGCCTCAGCAGCTCAACCCTTTGTTCTCTGGGCCCACAGTTAACATCTCAGTTTGCACTCTTACATGCAAAGGGAGGAAGACATGCTCCCATTTGTCTCTAGGGCATCATTCTGAACCTGGCTCCAGTTTGATTATGATCAAAAGTTGTTTCTGTCTGATAACGGGCTGAGGAAGTCTCGGTCCAGTTCCTAGTGGGTAAATATCTAAATTCAATCCTTGGCTTCTCCAGTGAAACTGTTAAGGAGGCCAGTCACAAGAGTTTGAATGAGCCATAAAAATCAAACTCCTCTCTTACCTGTGGAGGGGGTCCCTCCTCAGTCCTGCCCTATTACTTCGGGAAAGCAGTGGCGGGAAACCATGAATTGCCATTTTCTATGCTATCCCTTGTGAATCCTCCATCTCATTTCCAGTCTTAACTGAAAAAACACTTGTCTTCCTTCCATATACCTCCTAACTTCTGATTTGGGTACTATTTAATACCAGTGAGTGGCAGTGCACCCTTTAAAAGGCTGCTGCTAACAATATTGGTGCCTGTAGCATACTTGCTCACGGTTTTCTTGGTTAAAATACACTTAACTGATGACCTGGATGCCTTTTAGTACCATAAAGGTCAAAGTTCAAATTCTGGGGTTCTTTTTTTTGTGTTTACATGGCAATTACCAAAGTATGAGCTGATTAGGATTCAAGACTGTAGCTCTGATGGGCACCTGAATGTTTGACATCCAAAACTAAAGTCTGGTGAAGTTTTGGTGAACTTGGCTAGTAAATTCAAAAGCCATCTTTCAAACAGGACCAGGCGGGAGCGTAGTGAATTACCGATCTGGTCTGATCCCTGTTTGTTCCAAAAGATCCCCTCTGTGTAGTGAGTTAGTTCAGAACAGGAGATCTCGGGTTCAGGGTGGAAATTCATAGAGGGAAGTTGTCCTAAATCTATAAATAAAGAACAATTAATTGTCCTTCTGACAAATCTGGCCATGAAAATGTGAATGAGTTTACCCTGCTTTTGCTCCAGATATTAACAAGGAGAACTGATTTGTCCTTTAACCAAGACTTTGCTATACATTATACCAGGGAAGCCCAAGCTTTGGCTACTCAAAGGCAGATCTCTGACATCTTGCTAAGAGCCCAATAGCCATGGAATCTTCATAAAATGCAACAAACAGGCTGTAGCCACCCCTTTTTCATACCAAGGTTTGAGTGGCCCCTGGAGATTACAGGACCTGGCCTGGCTGCTCATTCAAGATGGAGTGTTGCATGTTAAGATCTGTAGGTCTCACATCTATATTAGAGATGAGGGAACCACTGGGCTGCATTGCAGAAGCCCATGGGCTGTGTTTGGTTTGTGGACCATGCTTTGGCTACCCATGCTGTATAATGTCTCATCTTCCAAGCCGAAGACTATAACTAATTGTGGGTCCTCCACCAACTCTCAGTGGATCCAGCCTCAGTTTTCTGATGAGTTGCTGCTGCCTAGACAGGCAGTTACTTAAATTGGCCCCAGCTGTATGAAGCAGCTGACAGCTACTAAAAAAAAATTAACCCAGGTCTCTCTTGATTCTCCCACTTTCTACAGTTCCTATCCACTCATTTTTGAGGTTTCTTTATTTTAACTTCTTAGGAATCTTTCTTTCCAGGTCTTCCATTTACTATGTATCTTTTCTCTCTCTCCTTTTTTTCTTTTAAAGGAAAACCCTGTCTTTTGTTCTTCCTCTTCTTCATTGGCTTCCTTTGTCTTCCCCCCCCTTCCCACCGTCTCTCATTTCTCCCCTTTGTAGGTACCTAGTAGCCAGGAAAAAGGAGTGGATACCTGGGCCTGCAGCTTTGGCATGAAGTCACCTCCAGAAGCACATGACAAACACTTCTGGAATCAGCCAAAAGGACTGCAACAAAAACAATAGAGCTGGCATCATCTCCACTCCTCACTCCCCTAGGGCTCTCTATGCTGCATTTATTCACTGTTAACAAGGATGGTGCCCCAAACTCCCTCCATGGTAAATGGAAAATGGCTCCCTGTGATGTTAGGGTTTTGTCTCACTCCTGAGCTCTTCCCTCTGGCTGTCTTGGACCATCATGCTTGTATCCTCAGTTTTGTATTCTCTAGCCTAGAAGACTGCCTCTTCGTTATGCTCCATTTCAGTGTATATAAGCAGCAACGTATCCTGTGGCACCTTATAGACTAACAGACGTTTTGGAGCATGAGCTTTCGTGGGTGAATAACCACTGACGAAGTGGTTATTCACCCATGAAAGCTCATGCTCCAAAACGTCTGTTAGTCTATAAGGTGCCACAGGATACTTTGCTGCTTTTACAGATCCAGACTAACACGGCTACCCCTCTGTTACTTCAGTGTGTATGTGTGGGTGGGGGGGTTGGAAGTCTGGAATCTCACCATTTCCTCCCTCCACCAAGGTTCCACATGTGGGTGACCAATTCTGGCCAGGAAAAACTGGCCACAGCTCCTTTTGGAGCTCATCAAAGCAGCTGCTAGTCTAGCTGAAGGGGGCTGCTGCAGAGTGGTGAGAGACAGACCACCCACCTCAGCTCTGCTTGCAAGGCTGAATGTGTTGTTTCTGCAGCACAGCCAGCCCCATGTGGGAGGGGCATATGGTCCCAGGTTCCCATGGGGGTGGGGGTGCTTACAGCCCAATGTATCGCCACCCAGTGCTGGTTTTTAATGGCAAGTTAACACTTTGTCCCTACCCAATATCTTTCACTCAAGGATCCCAGAGCACTTTGCAAACACTGGTGAATTAAGCCTGCCTACACCCTGTGTGAAGTGGGTTGGTATCTTTACCATTTTAGGGGATGGGGAAACTAAGCATGTGACCAGAGTCACATAACAAATCAGTGGCAGAGTCAGTTAGAACTTGGCAATCCTAGCTTTTCCCAGCTCTAACCAATAAACCTTTTCCATCCCAGGGGTGGAATGCAACCCCTGTGTCCTGATTGTCTCTGACTGCAACGACTAGACTACATTCCCTCTCTTTCTCTTTTCCTTCACTACTGATCCTCCCACCTTCCTTTCTTCTTAATTTTTTCCTTTCCACTCTTGTTCTTCCTCCTCCCCCTACCAACGAGCTCTAGAAGGAAGGAGCTGATAATGCAATAAGTCAGGGTGGGAAACTCCCCTCAACCATTCCTTCTCCTCCCCCCTCCTGTCCATACAAGATTGATAATGAAACCGATACCTTTCACCGGCGTAATTTTCATATTTAATGAGCGTGACTCAGAAACTATTACATTAATTAGTCAAATCCCACAAACTGTTAATGGTGCACACGGTAATTAATATTGTATTCAATTAAAAGCTGACCCGTTTCAGGTGCCTTCCCCTGGTTTGGGGGGCTCTTTGGAGACGGCGTATGTTACAGTGCCTGAGGCCAAGCCTTTTATTTTTTTTCCAGCAGTGGGAGAGGGAGGTATTCGTCTTTTCTGTCTTGCTTCTGTAATTTTTTCTCCACGACCATATGCTGGGTTCTTTCCCCCTCATCTCTGAATGTGGCGGCTCTCGCTATACAGACAACCTGCTTTCTGTGATTTATGGGTTAGCCCAGCGCAGAGCTCACAGACTGGAAAATTTCCAGTTTACACAAGAATTCCCTGAAAAATGAGCTTGGTTAATTTATTTCTTTCATTAACGAGTTCGAACTGTGAGATAATCTTTCTGAAACCTGCCCCCTCCCCTACATGAACTCTGACAAGCTCAAGGCTCCCCTACCCGACTCCCAGCAGATGCTCAAATTGACTCCTCAACTAGCTGCAAACAAAGCCATGCTGATTAAACTCACTTTCAAAACTTCTGCAAAGAGGGATATTCTCATTCCTTGTGAGCCTGGTTGCCGGCCACAGGCTCACATCCCAGGGCTGGTATTTCAGGTCTGGTAGTCTGGGTTCCCTCTCTAACAGATCCTGCTCCCATTGAAGACACTGGGATTGTAGCCTTTGACTTCAGGAGGAACCTAGTTAGATCTTTGTGCTGGGCCTCTGTGTGTCACAGCTGCCCACTTCCCATTCAGCTGTGTGTATTCAATAGCTTCTCTGTACCCCAGTCTCTCCAAAGCTGTCTGGTGGGTTAGGGGACATACAGGTCAACAGGAGGCAGTAGGTCAGGGATGGGCAAACTTTTTGGGCCAAGGGCCACATCTGGATGGGGAAATTGTATGCAGGGCAGGGGGTTGGGGTGCAGGAGGGCGTGTGGGGTGTGGGAGGGGGTGCGGTGTGCAGGAAGGGGCTCAGGGCAAGGAATTGGGTCAGAGGAGGGGTGCAGGGTGTATGAAGGGGCTCAGGGAAGGGGTTGGGGTGCGGAGTTCAGGAGGGGGCTCAGGGCAGGGGTGCAGGAGGGGGCTCAGGGCAGAGGGTTGGGGTGCACAGGGAACTCAGGACAAGGGGTTGCGGTGCAGGAAGGGTATGAGATGTATGAGGGGGCTCAGGGAAGGGGGTTGGGGTGCACAGGGGTGCAGGGTGCAGCAGGGAACTCAGGATGGGGTTGTGGTGCAGGAAAGATGTGAGATGTATGAGGGGGCTCAGGGAAGGGGGTTGGGGTGCACAGGGGTGCAGCAGGGAACTCAGGATGGGGTTGCAGGTGCAGGAGAGATGTGAGATGTATGAGGGGGCTCAGGGAAGAGGTTTGGGGTGCAGGAGGAGTATGGGATATATGAGGGGGCTCAGAGCAGGGACTTGGGGTGCAAGGTGCAGGGAGTTGGGGGGCTGGGTGCAGGAGGGGTTCGGGCTCCAGCCCGGTGCTGCTTACCTAAAGCAGCTCTGGGGTGGCAGCAGTGTGTACCAGGGCCAGGGCTGGCTCCCTGCATGCCTGCCCTGTCGCCGGCCCCGCACCGCTCCAGGAAGCGCTGCAGCCCCTAGGGGTGGGGGGCTCTGTGTGTGCTGCCCTTGCCGTGCCTCCAGGTACCTCCCCCGAAGCTCCTATTGGCTGTGGTTCCCCGTTCCCGGCCAATGGGAGCTGCAGGGAGCGGTGCCTGGAGGCAAGGGCAATGCACGGAGCCCTCTTGCCCTCCCCCCCGCCCGGGGGCCACAGGGACATTGAGCCGGCCGCTTCTGAGGGCGGCACGGGGCCCAGGGCGCCACAGAGGGCAATCCCGAGGGCTGGATTCAAAGCCCTGAGGGGCTGGATGCGGCCCGCGGGCCATAGTTTGCCCACACCTGCAGTAGGCCCTAGCTGCTATCACTGTCATCTTTGTTTATTGAGCTGATCCAGTTACTAGGTGGTTTGGAAGCTGCTGGTTACAGTGACCTCATGGTCAGTAGTTCTCTGCTTGAAATCCCTTTGTTTCGATTCAGGCCATTACTCCTGAATAACTTCTCCATCCCATCCTTTCAGAACTATACTGGCCTCAGGTTTTTAGAGTCTGTGCCCAGCTGCTGCCTTTGCTTCCTCTCTCCCATGCTGAACAGTTTTGGGATATGCAGTCTAATTCCTTGAGTATTTTTGGCACCTTTCTTTGGACTCTCTCCAGTGTTCCTATGTGCCTGCTGTAGGCAGGGGCCAGAACTGAGCACAAGAGTCCTATGCACTCTCCCTAAGGCTGAACAAAGAGAAATGATCACTTCTTCTTTCTCACAGAGGATAGCCCTATAGATAACATCCCAAAATAGCACTAGTAATAGCATCACGCTGCACATGTCTGTTTAATTTGGTGTCTGCTCTGACCCGTAGGGCCTTCTCTGGATCACTGCTCTCTAACCAGCTCCCTCTTGGCTTCTCTCTCTGTGTGGTATTATTCCCCCCAAGTGTATTGCCACCATTTATCCATATTAAGTCTCTTTGGAACAGAACAAAGATCCTGTTGTCCTGTATATATCCTAATATAACAAAGACCCAGGAATGGAAAATACAAAAAATGTTGATGCAATTGGATTTCTAAATACAATATTTGTCTGGCCTTTAAGGAAACGTAATATTTTCAATGACAGCAGCACAAATATCTTATAATTATCCTTTAGTAAACTTTGTAATTTAATAGGACTTACTGATGAGGACTCTGTATCTACAGCCATTAGGTGCCTGCAGGTTACTGAGTAGTAGGTCCAGTAATTTCCATGTACAATACACTGACCTGCCCTCTGGTTCAGAAGAAATGATCATGCATTTACACTCTGTTTGTGTGGTGCTTGTCATATCTAGATGGTATGATTACATGGTATTGTTAGACTGTAAATTAGCTCTTCAAGGCAGGGACAGTGTTCTCTCTTGTTTCCTTCACAGAGCACAAAGTTAACAAATAATCATAATATGCCGTCAATGTAGAACGTATATCTGGCCACTGATTAGTGTGTGCAATATCATTAAATAGCTGGAAGTTATCAGCTGAGTAAAATGTTACCAGCCCAACTGCTTATGCCAGGGGAGAAAGGAAGGCATCAAGTTGGTAGAATGAGGGTGACTATACAAATAAATTAAGGTAAGGACACTGTTGGAATGAAACCTCTGAGCATGCCCAGTGTGAACTAAGGCTGGAATTTTGAAAGAGACCTAAGGGATGTCAATGTGACTTGTGTGCCTAACTTTCTCAAGCCCCTTTGAAAGTCCCAGTCTAATGTTTCCATCAGTCTGAGCTGAGCACACAGGTAGTTGTTAAAACATGTTGGACCTGATTCTCCCCTGCCTTGCACCTTGAGTCTTCATTTACATCTGCATAATGTGGGTGCAAAGACATTACCAGTAGGGTTGTGTGAATATCTGGCTGTTTCAAAAAATCAGGAAAAGAAATTCAGTTCAAACCCAACTGAAAGCAACATTTTTTTTAGAATGTTTGGTAAATTGAAAAAAGTTGGAAAAACGTCTTTTGAGATTGAACAAAATGTGTTGTTTCCTTGCTAAGCATTTCAAAAATAAAAGCAAAGAAAATGAAAGGCTAGATTCACAAAACTGGTGGTGGTGCCACCCACTCCCCATCCTCCTCCTATAACTTTCAGCCCAGTGATTAGTGCACTCACCTGGGAAGTGGGAGACCCAGATTTGATTTCCCCCTCTGAAGCAGTTATTTCTTATGAGGTATGGCAGCATTTCTGTCCTGGCTACCTAGCCCTCAGCTTGATCGAAATGGCAGTTCTCATCTGCATAAGCAAGTTATTGCACTCTGCATCTAGAACCTTGACTGTCATTTGGGCACTGCCAACTTTATGATTTTAGGATAAAATCCCTATAACAGCCCCCCCTGTGGCCTGAGGGTTCCTATTACTCTCCTTGCAGAGATGGTACTGTTGCTTAGTAGTTGTATAACCATTATATACAGGGGCTCCAATCAAGCTTAGGTCTGTGCAAAAATATAGTCCTTTCCCACAGAGTGTACCCTTTAAAACGTGGTAGGCGCTTAAAAATGTCTTGTATAGACCTATGTTCTTCTCTCCTAGTCTCCTAATTGTTAAGTCCCATTGCCTTGTCATCTTTTTGCTTTGTAGTCATTGTCTTTAGTGGCTTTAGGTAGTTTTTGTACCTGCATTTGTTGACTCTTAACTGGCCTGGGGGTACACTAGAACTCCAGAGTTACGAACACCTCAGGAATGGAGGTTGTTCATAACTTTAAAATGTTGGTAACTCTGAACAAAACATAATAGTTGTTCTTTCAAAAGTTTACCACTGAACATTGACTTAATACAGCTTTGAAACTTTACTGTGCAGAAGAAAAATGCTGCTTTCCGTTTATTTTTTTAGTAGTTTACTGTATTCACTTTTTGTGGGGGTGGGGGTGAGGGGTTGTCTTTGTCTCTGCTGCCTGATTGCATACTTCCGGTTCCAAATGAGGTGTGTGGTTGACTGGTCAGTTTGTAACTCTGGTGTTCGTAGCCTGAGGTTCTAATGTATTTCATTTCCTTTGCAGTGTGAGCGCTCCTAAGAGATGCATCTTTCCTCCCTGGCTGGTGGCTCTGCCCACAGGGGAGGAGACATTTTTACTGCTGTGGCAACATCCATCATGCCCATGTTAGCTGTGCGCAGCCAGGTGGAAGTTCACTGATATAATTTGGTCTGTAAACCTGCCCATACATACACTTGCACATACATTCATGTCCATACTGACAGGCACATAAATATAAATACTTCTGCTGAAATCTGGCCTTATATAGTCACAAGGAGGCTGCATCTCAAGCTATATTTGAAGTGAATCCTGACTCCAGTGTCAGAGTGTTTCTTACAGATCGACCCTACAGCAAAAGGGTTTTAACTAAATGGCCCCACATACTTTTGCCCTAACTATTTTCCCTCTGCTGGTAGCTGTGTGATTGCCTGCTTGTACACACAGCTCTCTTGACTTCTTCCTAGAATACTGATCATCACTCATGTGGCTTACAAACCCTTGGCTTCCCTGCCCTCCATCAGTACTTCTAGCCCTGTCTGTGCACACAGACCCCTTGCTCTCACACATTGCCTGGCTGAATCAGTAATTCTGCTTCTTGGTTGATGCCCAGTTTTTCACTGGTACAATGCACGCTGGTATCTTCTACCTGCTAATATTTTGGTTAGTGTCAGGAGACTACGCGTTATTCTTTGATGTGATCCACCCCTTGCTATTTTAGACCTTGGCACCTTCTCCCACCAGTAGCTCATTTGATACACCTCAATCCTGACCTACAGCAATCCCTGCTATTTCACTACTGCACCTTCCTTGGGTGCCATCCTGTCAGACTGTTACGAGGTTTTGTGTCTAGAACAAAAACCACCAAGCTCCCATTTCTTGTGCGATGGGCCCAGGATTTGAACACTGATGTGAAGAAGTGAGCAGCCACTATACTAACCCACAGTGCCATCCACACCATGTATCATTTGCTCTTACATGTACTTGATGTGTCTTATTCTGTTGCATTATGGTGATGTCATAAACCAGGGCTTATGATGATACCAAAACTCCTGTGGCCTAGGGCCTGGCTGGGTTGTTTCCATCTGGAGGAGATATTGCTGGGGTCAGTTATTTCTTTGATTAAACCCTGTTTGTGTGTATGCTTTGTAAATAGCGTCCTGTTTCCCTGAACACAAAAGGGGTAAACAAGAGGCAGTTTCTCTATTCAAAAATCTAAGCCTGTTTTCCAGCCAGTTCGGTGCCTCAAGGATATCTCTCTTTGCTTCCTCTCAGGGTCATGCTACCCATGTTTCTCTGGCTTTCTGGTTCCTTTCTGCTTCTGACCTGCACAGACAGACTCAGTCTCACCAATCAATGTCCCACCCACTGCATTTTCAATCAGTCCCAAGGAAATCTCTTTTATTCTTCTTCAGGTGGTATTTGCTCAGGCCTTCTTTTGTGGCCTGCACCTTGGATGGTGGTTTCAATTGTTTCCTCTGTCTTAATCCATAAAGATTAATTGTTCTTACATTTAGCCTGAATGAAAGGGCCTAGCATGCCCATCAGCATTAATGACATCTGTGATAGCCCATAGATCAAAGACCTGCTTGATAGCAGCTACCAACATCCTCTAGCACAACAACACAGTATGTTCTTGAGGGGGTTGATTTTAAAGGTTGTAAACATTCTTGTGCTAGTCTAGATGCAGCTAATCTTGAGGCCTCCTTTAATCCATGGGAGTTTGCCTAAGTATCTCAGAGTTTGGCTTACGGGAAATAGAAACCACTACAGAAGGCAAGGCACATGCCTACTCTGCAGCTCATGATGCTGGGGAGCCACTTGCAGGGGTAGGTGCTTTCCAAGCACTGGGCAGGCAGTCCTGAACTTTGTGTGTGCATCTCTCCACAGCACAGGGAGCGAATCTAACAATATTTCACCCAAATGAGAAATGTTATTGTGCAGATTAAAGCCACGCAGCGCCTGGTTTTGTCTTTATTTATGTCTTTCTATTTCCTTCTCTGCTGACATGGGTGCACATGCTGGGAAGCACTGAAGGACATAATTGGCGTTGTGAAAAATTATTGGGAAGCCAGGACGTTCCCTTGCAGTGATCCCCCTCCCTTCTCTTTCTCATCTGTCACCATCTAATGTGACAAAGTTTTTATCGGGCATCGAGGCAGAGGAGATTAAAAGTAAATACTGCAATCAGGAAGCAGCTGGGGGGAAAATGTAACACATTTCACACTAAGCTGAACAGCTCATCAACTTAGCCTTGTATATCTACGGTGGGAGGGAGCGAGAGAGGAAAGGCTGCAGGGGGATGGGTAAGTTCAGCATG
Organism: Gopherus evgoodei; assembly: GCF_007399415.2. Lineage (NCBI taxonomy): Eukaryota > Metazoa > Chordata > Testudines > Testudinidae > Gopherus > Gopherus evgoodei. The sequence continues at coordinate 44,142,212 of NC_044325.1, forward strand.
CTCCTCCACACTGGAAAGGGGATTGTGGTTTCCTATGTACACAGTGCTCCCACTTTCGAACATTTGTTTTGCTTGGGGAGAGAGAAACCTCAGAGCAGTGTCTTCCTTTTTGTGTAATAAGGTCCTGTCAAGCAGTTTGTTTGCAGGCCCTGATCCGTGTATTCACGTTTGTGCTCTAGGCTCCCCTCCCTGCTTTAGAGATTATCCTCTGTGCTGGTGTAACTTTTGGATGGGCTAGAGTTCACTTCATTTCCTGTCTCTGGTGCCTTAAAAAAGCACCCTCAACTCCCACAGAAAGCAGCTGGAGATCCAGAGTTCAGTCTCTAAGGATTTTCCAGGCGGCAATTTAAAGGGCTGGAGTCCGGGGCCCTTTAAATTGCCGCCAGAGCCCTGCTGCCAGAGCTCTGGAGTAGCGTCGGGGCTCCGGGGGTTATTTAAAGGCCCAGGGCTCCCGCTGCCTCTACTGCCCTGGGCCCTTTAAATAGCTACTGGAGCCCCACCACTGCTACCCCAGGGCTCCAGGGGCTATTTAAAGGGCCGGGGCAGTAGCAGGGGAATCCTGGGCCCTTTAAATAGCTCCCAGAGTCCTGGAGTAGCAGCGGGGCTCCGGGGGCTATTTAAAGGGCCTGGGGCTCCCGCTGCCTCTATGGCCCCAGCCCTTTAAACTGCTGCCGGAGCCCCCAGCTGCTGCTGCTGCTACCCCAGCAGGGGAGGGGAGGGCACTTACTGGTACAGGGGGGGCCGGGGCTGGCTCTGACCCCCTCACCCCAGCCCCTTGTTCCTGAGGCCCCGCCCCTTCCGAGGACCAGAGCCGTCCCCAACCCAGCCCCGTACTGGTAAGTCCCTATTTCTACTTTCACCCCTGTCTCTCTCCCCTACATATGCAGCACCTCAATTTCTGGAATTTTGCTTAGTAATTTTTTTTTCTTTTCACAGAGTTTGTGAAAGTGTATTTGTGTTTTCTTCCTCTTTTTTATGCTATTAGTTTTATGTGAATTCAGTACTCGTGAAAGAGGCTGTATTGACAGCGCTGAAGGCTGTCAGAATCCTCTGTTTATTCCTAGGGTTAATAGAGCTTCCTATATACACCACCACCCCCTGCTAATGTGACTCACTCCAAGCTTGGAGTGAAATGGATCCTCCTCGGAGTGAAAGGAGTTCACTTTCCGGAATCCATTCAGTCTTTGGCTTTTCTGCTGAGTGCCAGTACGGGGGGCAATTATTGGCACTTCTAGTGGTTTATGTGAAGTAGACAGCTGTCCTGCTGGGAACTAGACTCAGACCCAGCACCTGTAATTCATTTGATGACGTTTCCCTATCACCGGCTCTGCAGTCTTGAAGACACTTTCCCATTTTTGCAGGTGCAAAATCTTGCCAGCCAAATGCTGAAAAACCAGATCTGTCATTGTCTTTGTGTGATACGCCTTTAGCAGTGCATGGTAACTTCCAGGGTTTCTGAACATCGGGAGTGTGTTTCACCTCAAGTCTGTGATGGCTCGTGTGTGAGATGGGACACTGTCACTTTGCTTTCTTCTTAGTGTGCTGCTTTGAGCAATAGAATTAGGTAAATCCAAGGGCTTGGAATGGCACTCGGTGTTACAGGTACAGACTTGATACCGACTCACAATTGCCACAGTCAGATTGCTGTTTGGTGACCTATGAGAATTATGCTGATGATTCGATCTGGGGTCTTCCAGCTGTAACAACTTGGTCAGGTCATGGAATCTGTGCTCTGGGTACAGCAGAGGGAAAGCTATGTCCAGATTCAGTACTGTGATTGTGCTGTGGCTCTGTGGCCTCTTCAGTGAAAACAAGAGTTTGTCAGCCATTGCAGCTGCCTGGCTCCAGCACTGGGCTTTGACCGTAGTCAGTTATGGCTATAGGATAGTCTAAAAGTCAGGGCACAAGCATGCCAAAAAAGATGCACTCAGTCAGTTGCCATTATCAGAACAATCTGGTTCCATGGAACTTCCAGGAGAGATTGTGGAAAACCTTGAGCAAAGGCTTCCCCGTTAAGGAAATGGACTAGACAGGTTCCTATCTTGTCCAAGTGCATTGGCACTTTCTCTGAGTTGTCCAGCCCTGCAGTTAGGGGAAGAGTTCTGTCCATTTATGACTAGGAGTACTGACTTGAATAACAGAGAATGGATGTATGTTGTAAGGCACAAGAGTCATTTTTCCCCCCACAAGGATGGGATAAAGTCCTGACAGTTATCTGAAGCACAATCTAGCATTTCACACATGAAATATTTGGCTCAGAGTTGTGTATAGTGGCCAAACATGGATGATGACCGGGAAGAAGTAGTAAATGGATGTCATCAATGTTAAATACACCAGCAGACTTCCGTGCTGGCATGCCTTCATCTTTGGGAATGGCCAGGCCACTCATGGTTCTGCCCACATATAGACTTTGCAGGCCCAAACATGGGGAAAATGGTTCTAATCATAGTGGATGCAAATTTTAAATGGTTAGACGTCTATGTGATGATCTTGGTGACCTCCACTGCTACCTGTGAAAAGCTCCGATGTCATACTTGGGCTATCAGGAATACTTGTCACAGACAATGGACCACATGTTATAAGCATTTAAAGACTTTCTGATCAAGAATGGGATTAAACATATTAAAACATCCCCATATCATCCAGTGGCCTTGCAGAGACAGCTGTAAGGATTTTTAAAGTGGGGTTGGAGAAGAAGATTAATGGGAGCTTGGGGACAAATACAGAACCACTCCTCCAACTGCAGGGAGTGTGAACCTGGCTCAGCTGTTGATGGAATGGAAGATAATTGGGACTTCATCCATCCTACCATGGAAGGAGGAGTGTTAAAGCAAGTTTTTAAAAAAACCATGACTGTCATGCTCAAGACAAAGAGCTAAGCACAAAGAACCTGCTCTATACCAAAAGTTTCAATGCTTGCCAGCCAACATGGATTCTGGGTACTATCCCAGGGCAAGTTGAACCCTGGTTGTTTAAAATCTGTTAAAATGATGGGCAAGTCATAAGATGACATCAGGATCATGTCTGCTTGCAGGGTGATGTGTAAGAGCCAGAGCCTTTGTCCTTGGGGGATGACCATCTGGAGGGACTGAGGCCAGGAGAGGATGCAGTTTTATCAGGAATGCCTGAGACAGGGGTATTAACAGAATTGCTGGACCAGGGGACAGAGGAAAGGGCTCTCTGCTCCTGGAGGAGACTCAGGCTGCTGCATGCAGGTGCTACCCTCTGAGAGAGAGAGAAGAGCCTCTGGTTACTTAAAAGATTTACATCCAGGATCAGGGCCGGCTTTAGGGCGATTCCCCCAATTCCTGGGAATCGGGCCCCGCAGTGTCTGGAAGAGGGGCCTTGCACCCTCAGCTGAAGTGCCACCAGAAACAGCGGCAACCGATTGAGCTGCCGCCGAATTGCTGCCACTATCTTCGGTGGCATTTCAGCGGCAGCTCTTTCGAATTGGGCCCCACACATCCTAAAGCTGGTCCTGTCCAGGAGAGGAATATAGAAAATGGTCATCAAGGGGTTAACTGGGTTACTTAGATTATTATGGGTTGGAGCTATGCTCCACCCCTCTCTTACTTCTGATAACTGGTGTGTGTTCCCCCACTCTGTTAGGTAGCTGAATAGAGCAGTCTATTCCCCACGTGCAGTACTGTAAGTAAGTGTGTTAAAAATGGTTGTTTCTCTAATTGTTTGTGAGACATCTAGCATGCTTTTAGATACTGAAAAAATAATTATAGGCAGAGCTGGTAGAGCCACCTCTGTTTAAGATTACCAGAAACGTCCAGCTTAAGACCTTGTTTTCAGTTGCTTATAACTTTGCCAAACTTAAACTGTTCAGGTTGAAATTTTCCAAGCCAGGTGTCTGCCTCTGGCTGAAATTTTCTATAAAGTTTCAGGTAAAATAGTTAAGCTGTTTCTGAGAATGAAGTGACTGAAAAACACATTTATTTGCCGGTGTTAAAAAGAATTCTTACAATGTTTTTGTTGAGAAGCTCTAGTACCTCCATACATTCCAGCTGGGATTTGAAATTGGCAGTTCAGGACATCCCTTTGAAAATTCACCCAAATTTGGCCAAGTTTTAAGCCTCTGAAAAAAACTATTTGCATGTGCTCAATAGCAACTGCTTAGAGTTTGGATAGCTAAGTTCTCTGAAAAGCCTGTGTGCATTGAGAATGCTTCTGCCTCCTACAGCACCTGACTGCCCTGCACGTGTCTTCCTCACAGTGACTGAGTATGCTCCACCATAGGCCTGCAGGCGCTAAGTAGGACTTTCTACCACCTAATCTCACAGGGATCAATTCATTAATGTTCGTAAAGTGTTCAGACATTATGGTAGAACACCCAGGAGGAAATTAATACTTTTTAAATTCAGTGCAGGCTTTGGATTGTGTGCATTTTAAATGAGGCCTGGTGTTATAACTTTCCTACTCAGGTCTGAACCTTAGAGTTCAGAACATGAGAAGCTAGCATGAAACCTCCAAACTTAATTACCAGCTTGGATCTGATATCGCTGCCACCAGCCAGAAGATTCCAGTGTCTGGCTCACTGTGGTCTCCCTAAAACCTTCCCTGGGGGACCCCAAGACTCAGATTCCCTGAGTCTCACCACAAAGGGAAATAACCCACTTCCCTTCCCCCTCTTTACCGCCTCCCAGATTTCCCCGCCCTGGGTACTCTAGGAGATTCCCTGCTTCAAGTCCTTGAAACACAAGTACCGAGAGATCAAATCTCTCTCTCCCCTCACCCAGAGGGTATGCAAAGTCAGGCTTCGTAAATCTAACACAAAGAGATTTTCCCCCTCCCTTCGTTCCTTAGTCTTAACCAGTGAAAAAACTCAAACAGGTCTTAAAAAGAAAGCTTTATATAAAAAGAAAGAAAAAGACATAAAAATGGTCTCTGTATCAAAGTGACAATATACAGGGTCAATTGCTTAAAAGAAAAAATGAATAAACAGCCTTATCCAAAAAGAATACAATTTAACACATTCCAGCAACTACACACATGTAAATACAAAAAAACCAATATAAACCTATTGTCTTACTATCCTTGTACTTACAACTGGGAAACAGAAGATTAGAAAGCCTGGAGATAGAGAGAGCACTCTCAGAGTCGAGAAAGAGAACAGACCAAGAACAAAAGACTCACACCCAAAACTTCCCTCCACCCAGATTTGAAAAAGTCTTGTTTCCTGATTGGTCCTCTGGTCAGGTGTTTCAGGTCATTGTTTGTTAACCCTTTTATAGGTGAAAGAGACATTAACCCTTAGCTATCTGTTTATGACACCTGGGCTGCACATTGAATGAGGAGGGTAAAAAGAAATGTTGTATAACTACCCATTCACTGGGTGAAACAGGGGTCCCAGGGAGAAATAGGTTGTGATTATGCAATTTAAAGACTGGTTGCATGGGCAACCTTAATTTTGGCATTTCCCAACTCTTATGAGTGTGTAGTTTTAATGGTGTGTGTGTGTGTGTGTGTGTGTGTGTGTGTGTGTGTGTGTGTGTGTTTTAAAGAAATTCCATGGTGTTTAGTTACAATTAAATGTTGCCCAGTGGTCTTAAACAAGTGAAGGTTTTTTCTTTCTTTTTTTAATTCCTAAGCCAAGTTATAAGGAAAGAAACAACAGGGTATTACATAAACATAGGTTCAAACAGAAAAAGTCAAGGCTGGGCTATGATCCATTAACTACAAAACTGGGTTTGGGCCTCTGCCTGTTGAGGGACCCCTAGGTTCCTCTAGTTTTTTTTAGAATTTCTTTGAGTGTCTGATTGGCCCTTCAGTCCCCAGCCTGGCTTCATTATGGTACGCTTGCGGGAGAGCTGCACAAAGAGTTAACCCTTTGCTTATTGGCATGTAGTTAGGGATCTGCATCCTATTGTATCTGTTTCTTTATATCTGCCAAGTTGCTCTCTCCGAGACCATTCACATTTCCCATGTAGTCTGCCTCTTTCTAGGATGTGCTTAGAATTGGATAAGAGTCCTTCTAAATGTCTTTGCCAATCTAGTTACTGTAATTTTCAAGATACTTGCATTTTCAGCCTCATTTTCAGTCTGTTTTAGCCTCTCTTCCTCAGCTTCCTTGATCCCACAGTAATGATAAACTTGGCAACAGTCTGTGCACATAATAAACTTGGGAGAATTCTATTCATATTTGTTATACTGTGCCCATCACTGTGGAATCTGAGGACGGTCTCAGTGGCAGATTAGGGAGGAAGAGAGACGGTCTGGGAAACAGGTGGCACATGCAGTTTTAACAATGTGTTAATTCCTTTTATCTTGGGGCACCTGAAAACTACTACTACTTGGTTACAAGTGAAATGAGTTAGGTTGTCTTACACTGGTCCCTTGGGAATGTTTTTACACCACACAAGCATTGCATAACTTGACATGACTGCATCTGTGATCAAAAGAGGATCAGGACTGGAACAGTAGCAGGTGCTGTAGACCTGGTACAGTGGCAAAGTTGCATGTGAGAATCTTGCATAACGCACATCCATGCTATGCCTGGCATTAAGCAAACACTATCAGCACCTCACTTTCATCAGCACCAAATTCACTGTCTTTCAAAATAATGAAGCAGGGAAGCTTTTATTCCAACACAGATATGTGACTGAATAGCTGGGAATACGCAAAACTGCTGACAAGGTCAGTTGCATTTTGTGTAAGTGATGAGCCCCTCTATCAATTCCTTCATCCCTCAGTTCAGTGGCAGACGTCGTTCATTGCTTCTGTTTCTCAAGGTCCATCTGAGCAGAGCTTTGGTTAGATGGCACCAGTAGGTGAATTTAATGATCTCTCATAGATTCAGAAACCTTGGGTAATATTATTTGTCATTATACAGGTACCCCTTTGCTAAGAGCTAGCAGAATTTGGAGCCTTGTGAGTCAGTTTCCTATATGGAGAAAAGTTGGTAACATGGAGTCAGGTATTTCCACAGTGTAATTTGTTTATTTACCAGAAGTACACATAACCAATTCTTTGAATTGGGGTGATAACAAATGACAGCGGAGGCCTCTCCCTCTATCCCAGAGGTTCTGAACCAGGGGTGTGTGTATGTCTGGGGGTACACAGAGGTCTTCCAGGGGGTATGTCAACTCATGTAGATATTTGTCTAGTTTTACAACAGGCTACATAAAAAGCACTAGATAAGTCAGTAGAAACTAAAATGTCATACAATGACTTGTTTATACTGCTGTATATACTATATTGTATGGTAACGTGATGTGCATATATGCACTGTATTAGATATGTGTTTTATGTCATTTACTGATGCGTGCAAGCACGTTAATGAAACTGAAGTTGTAGTTTAAGTGAGGCGACACTTGGAGTATGCAAGACAAATCAGACTCCTGAAAGGAGTTTAGTAGTCTGAAAAGGTTGAGAACCACTGCTCTAGCAGAAAGCTCAGTTAAGGGACCCCTGCCCTGTCTTCAGAAGCAGCTTGTACTCTGTGTCAGTCTAAGGCCTCAGACAGGTCTCTCTCTGGTTAACGTGCTCTCTGCTCCTCTTCCTACTGCCTGGGCTGCACCTAAAATGTCGGTCGACCTAACGCTATTGGTTAGGGGTATGAACAATTCACATCCTTGAGAGACGGAGTTAAGTTGACCTAAGCGCCGCTATACCCACAGCTAGGTTGATGGAAGCGTTCTTCCGTCAATCTAACTACCACCGCTAAAGGGGATGGATTAACTACAGCGATTGAAAGCCCCCTTCCATCACAATGGGTGGTATCTCTGCTACTGCTGTGTAGCTGCATCTGTTCCACTTGTAGTGTAGTCATACCCTGACTCAGCTCCTGCCTTTCAACCTGTGAAAGCCCTAGTAAAAGGCTGCTCAGTGAGACTATGGTTTAGAGAGGCAAGTTTGGACATCTGTCCTCCTTTTATGCAGATGTTTTGTGACATAAAGGAACCTCAGAGTTTCAACTGGCATACAAAAAAGAGTGCTTTAATCTGTACAATACCTTTAATGACTATCTAGGGACAGTTACTGCATGGCATCTTTAACTTGTCCTGTAGCATTTCATCCTAGTTAGTTATACATCAGTGACTCCTAACATGCAGCCATTGGCACAGTTCTGTATAATAATTTATTAAGAGGAGAAATACCTGCTACTTCAATTGTATGCAGGAGCCACCACCATGGGGTATGATCTTGTCGTCTTGCTAAGTGGAATCTGGCATGGTCAATACTTGGATAGGAGACCTTCAAGAAACAGGTTATGGTGGGAAGTCCTATTGGTGGTTTACTGTGGCATTTTCCCAGCCCTAGGAGACACTGAGCTGCTGGAGATGATGGCTTTTGGGTGATGCGCTAAACTGAGGCCCTGAATGCTTGCATATTTTTATAACTGCTCCCCTGGCTGTCTCCTATGTGTATTTTAAAGAGCTCATGTATTTTGTTTGGGCAATACTGAGGACCATGATGAAGTGCAAGTAACTCAATGGGATTTATATGAGCTTACGAAGCGGAGAATAAACCCCATAGTTTGTGCAGTAAATCAATTTGTAAAGCGCTTTGGGATCTTTCTGGATGAAAGGCTCTATATAAATGTAAGTCATGACCATTCATCATTATTGAATATGAAATAGAGATATACACTCTATCAAGCAGCAGCAATAGGCTGAGGCTCATGATTGCTCACAAGGCCCAATCAATCATCAGATCACGAAATAAAGCAGCTAGAATAAAAAAGAAAGAGAACCCACTGCAAATCATTCCAAGCAATGCAATTAATGGGTGTCCAATATAAATAGTGATCTTAGAACTGGGGAGCATGGGCTTTTCCTGAGCAGCAAAGTCCAACAGGGTTGCACAGTGGGGGAGGCAGGAATTAAAGAAGAGACCCCTCCCAGATGGTATTCCAGCCATATACATATCTAGGGCTTGCTAAGAAGACTATGCATATTTGTTTCAGAATTACCTTTTATTCCATCTGGTTTGGTTTTCTGCTGAACTTTTCAGGCTATAAATCTGGGGATTGAGCTGTACCTTCTGCAAGTAATTAAGACATCCTTCCAATTATTACATCACAATGCAGCCACAGGCCAAATGTGCCCTGCCAGTCCCTGCCTTGCTCACTCTTATCTTCAGCATGCAGGTGTGGCCTATATAAAACTACAGGCCCCAAAATGCTGTTCTCCATCTTGATCCAACCAGAAGGAGGCTTGGCTCAAACAGAGAATGTATGCTGAGACCTGTAGTCTCTTTTGGCTTTTAACCCTTATAGAAGATGAGGACTGGTGCAGTCTGTTCCATTTTACGCCAGTTAGGAAGATAAAGCATGGGAAGCTCCTGTAGTCTGTGCTGTGAGATCCAGTGTCAGCTGAAGGCTATCTGTGGACTAAAACAAAAAGTCCTCTGTCTTGTGAGGGAAGGCAATGTCTAGTATGCTTTTTGACTGTGCTGAGAATGCTTTTGCCTCTCAAGCTCTTGAGGTGTTATGAAATATAATATTCTGCTCTCTCTTTTGTTTGTTCACAATTATAGAAGAGGGATTGAAAATTAATAAAATATAAGGAGGGAATGGCATAAGATAGTAGGCAAGTAAAAGTACAGTCTTGTTAAACATAATGCACAGAGCCACAGCTCAGGAAAGGAATGGCAGGTAACTTCCTGTCTGCTATTCATGCTGGCCATTCAGTTTCTTAGTGGAGGAATCAGAATATCAGGGTTCGAAGGGACCGCAGAAGGACATCTAGTCCAACCTCCTGCTCGAAGCAGGACCAATCCCCAACTAAATCATTCCAGCCAGGGCTTTGTCAAGCCTGACCTTAAAAACCTCTAAGGAAGGAGATTCCACCACTTCCCTAGGTAACCCATTCCAGTACTTCGCCACCCTCCTAATGAAAAAGTTTTTCCTAATATCCAACCTAAACCTCCCCCACTGCAACTTGAGACCATTACTCCTTGTTCTGTTTCTGCTACCACTGAGAACAGTCTAGATCCATCCTCTTTGGACTGCTGGCCAGATATAGTCTGCACTTTCTAGGTCTCAGCCTGCAGCCATCTTCATCTTTAATACAGAAGTGCAGTCCACAGATGCTGCAGATCTTAGAATGTCCCAGTAAGCTCAGTGGGCTGGGACTGAGCTCTCTCAGACACTGCTTCTATGATCAAGACATTGCAAGACTTTTGCAATTCAGTTTTGAATGGGAAGGCTAAGGACTTGTAAGACTGGGAGATGGAGAGTTAGCAGCAGCCAGTCCATGGCTGTGGAAATCCTGTGCACGAGTTCAGGATGAAGTGTGGTTTCCTTCAGGACAGAATGTAAGACCCACCTTTTACCAACAGTTCCTCGTAACAGTTTTTCTCCCCCCCAGTAATGATTGTCAATCACTCTGCCTGTTGTCAGAATGGAGTAAAGAATAAAATTAGAAGGATCAGATTATTTAAGAGAGGAGGGATAGCTCAGTGGTCTGAGCATTAGCCTGCTAAATCCAGGGTTGTGAGTTCAATTCTTGAGGGGGCCATTTAGGGAACTGAGGTAAAAATCTGTCTGCAGTTTGGTCTTGCTTTGAGCAGGTAGTTGAACTAGATGACCTCCTGAGGTCCCTTCCCACCCTGATATTCTATGATTAAAGACCTCCTGAGTCCTAGGCACCATGCTCAATGCTGAGAGAGAAGAAAAAACTCAGGGTTAGTTGTAGTTTTCTCATATTTTATAATTTAGTAAGATTCTCAGTCACTAAATGATGGGCCTAGTATGAATGCCTGGTTGGATAGCATACCATTCTTCAAGTGACCTGTCTTCAGATCAAGCTGGAGCATAGCCTACATTGGCCCGCCGATTCCATAGTCTACTTCTTAGTGTTAAAGACGAGGGTGCCTGCAGTTTATTCCATTTTATGCCAGATGGAATGCAGCCCTTTGTCTCCCCTTCTTTTGAGGGATCTGATACAGGCCAGCAGACAGACACTTACAAACTCTTTTCAGGTTGTAGCTTAGGTACTGTCACAGGGTGAGTAGCATACACCGAACAAGGTATTAATTAACCTCTGTGGGGATGCTGTTAAATGTAGTTGCAAAAATCACCCGTTTTACTTCTCATTCCAGCAGGTGCCAGAGAGTCTACAGTAGACAGCAGCTGATACCAGGGATGGAGGACCAAATAGATCCTTAGCTCATTTTTTTTTCTTTTCTTCTCAGGGTTTGATTACTATATTAGCAGAGCATCTAGGAACCCTAGTCATGAATGAGGAGTCCATTGTGGTAGGCACTGTACGAGCACAGAACAAAGAGGCAATCCTGGCCCCAAGGGGCTTTGATGCTCTCTGCTTCCTTCACGTCAGGGATTCCTTGCAGTCGGGGTCTCATAGTCATTCACGTTTGATAGTCATCCAGCTAGTTCTGGAGTTGGGGTCTGTTGTGGGGCTTCAGAAGTTCAAATAAACATTCACACTTATAGCAGCTAATACAAACTTTGAATCCTTTCAGATTCTTCATCACAGATTTCTCTGGCACATCTCTAATCCATCCACATGGATAGCTTAACTTTTATTTCCTAGGTCCAGAATTCTTATCTTTCTGTAGCAACATTGTAATTACATTGTTATTTCCAGCAACAATCGATAGCCTCTCAGTTGGGATTTAATAGCTTTGTGATTAATTGATTAGTTAATGTAGCTAATTTTATAGCTTCTTGATTAATTGATTAATTAGTGAATGTTTGTATAGCGCTTTGAAAATGTAAAGAGCTATATAAGTGCTAAGTATTATTATTAATTATTAATATTATTATTTATTATTCTGTCTCAGTTGGCCAAATCCTAGTGAATAATTAGGTCAGGCTGAGCGTTTTAATGCTGGACTTGGTTTAGAATTCAACGGATAGCAAAGCATTTGGTGTTCAGGACTTCGTTCACACTAGTTGACGCTACATGCAGGTGTAATATCTTTGGGAAAAATAAATGAGACAATATTAGCCATTTAAATAATCAGCTAAGTAAAATATCTGTCCTGTTATCCAAGGCCTGTGTGTACTGAATGTGCTTGTGTTGTGTTTTTGTCTCTCTTTAGATTGCAAGCTCCTAAGGACAGGGACTGTATCTTTCTAGAAGGTTGTACAGTTGCAAGCCTGTTTTGGTACTTAACATTAACGTTGTGTTTCTGTAACTGTTGGAAATGTCACCTGATGAACCACCAGTCTCAATGGAAGTTAATGCCACTCTTCAGTCAGCTCTACACTCTACACTGTTTCCCCCTTTTGAAAATAGCGATGATACTGACTACCCCTTTATGAGGTCAACGAGGCTTTCATCATTGGGTGTAAAACACAACAGAAGTGCCGAGGCCTTGTCTTTGAGAACATAAGGACATAAGAACGGTCGTACTGGGTCAGACCAAAGGTCCATCTAGCCCAGTATCCTGTCTACCGACAGTGGCCAATGCCAGGTGCCCCAGAGGGAGTGGACCTAACAGGCAGTGATCAAGTGATCTCTCTCCTGCCATCCATCTCCATCCTCTGACAAACAGAGGCTAGGAACAGCATTCCTTACCCATCCTGGCTAATAGCCATTAATGGACTTAACCTCCGTGAATTTATCCAGTTCTCTTTTAAACATTGTTATAGTCCTAGCCTTCACAACCTCCTCAGGTAAGGAGTTCCACAAGTTGACTGTGCGCTGCGTGAAGAACTTCCTTGTATTTGTTTTAAACCTGCTGCCTATTAATTTCATTTGGTGACCCCTAGTTCTTGTATTATGGGAATAAGTAAATAACTTTTCCTTATCCACTTTCTCCACATCACTCATGATTTTATATACCTCTATCATATCCCCCCTTAGTCTCCTCTTTTCCAAGCTGAAGAGTCCTAGCCTCTTTAATCTCTCCTCATATGGGACCTGTTCCAAAGCCCTAATCATTTTAGTTGCCCTTTTCTGAACCTTTTCTAGTGCCAGTATATCTTTTTTGAGATGAGGAGACCACATCTGTACGCAGTATTCGAGATGTGGGCGTATCATCGATTTATATAAAGGCAATAATATATTCTCAGTCTTATTCTCTATCCCCTTTTTAATGATTCCTAACATCCTGTGTGGAAATTTTCAGAGAACTATCCACGATGACTCCAAGATCTTTTTCCTGACTTGTTGTAGCTAAATTAGCCCCCATCATATTGCATTGGCTTAATTGATGGTGTGATTTTTAAGCCAGTTTAGTCAAACTGATGGTAATCCTTCTGCAGACATTTTAAATTCAAATTAAGAGTGGCTTATTTCAGTTTAGTTTAAGCTAAAGCAAAATAAGAGTGCCTTACACTGAAATAAGACTATCTGTCAAGGGGTTTGCACAGGTTTAATTTAAATCAGTTTCAAAACCTGTGTAGAATTTTCTCTTGTAGACAATGTCTGCGTAATATTGCCAAGCTTTTCTTGATCAAGCTACAGTGTTGATGCAGCTGTTTCACTAGCAATCACATGGTTTATCAGGAAGTTATTAACAGAATGGTCTTCAATGTAGTGTTATATTCCTGAGTCTGGAGACTATTAGCTTCATTTCTTGTGTTGCTGCACTGAGATTTGCCCAGCAGCAGCCACAGAGTAAAATTATGAAGACTGGTCAGTTTTGCACTACTGTTCAGAATCTGAGGTCAGTTATTACATTGCATTAGTTTTATTGCATTTGTTTGCTCTTGGACTTTGGTGAATTGTTAACCCTACTGACGCTGGAGAAGGTGAGAAAGAAGAAGAGTGCAGTACGAGTGTAGAGTTAGCTGGGCTCATCATACTTGCATGGTTAGATTCTTTAGCAAGGAACTGACCTGCTCTTTTGGGTTCAGTCAGAGTAGGTGGAGTTTATGTTCTTGCCAATAAAGAAGAAAGTTGTATTTGCTTGAGGGGTCTTACATAAGGTAGGGTGAGCCCAGAAATTAGGGGTTCAGGGTACGGGAGGGGGCTCTGGGTTGGGGCAGGGTGTTGGGCTGCAGAGGTGCATGAGGGCTCTGACTGGGGGTACATGCTCTGGGGTGGGACTGGGGATGAGGGGTTTAGGGTGCAGGAGAGGGGTCCAGGCTAAGGCCAGTGGTACGGCATGTGGGAAGGGGCTCGGGGCAGGGGGTTGGGGTGCGGGAGGGGGTGTGGTCTCTGGGATGGGGCCGGGGATGAGGGGTTTGGGGTGCAGAAGCGGGCTCAAGGCTGAGATGGGGGGGTGGGGTGAAGGAGGAGGTGTGTGGTCCAGGAGGGAGCTTGGATGTGGCTGGGGAAGGGGGGTTGGGGTGCGGGCTCCAGGAGGGAGTTAGGGTGCAGAAGGGGGTTCTGACCTGCGGCAGGGAGTTGGGGTGTAGAAGGATATTCAGGGTGTGGGCTCTGGCTGGGCAGCGCTTACCTCAGGTGGCTCCTGATTGGCGGCACAGCAGGGCTAAGGCTGGTTCCCTGCCTGCTCTGGCTCTGAGCAGCTCCCAGAAGTAGCGGCATGTCCCTGTGGCCCCTAGACGGAGGAGTGGGCAGGTGGCTCTGCATGCTGTCCGCCTCCGCAGCTCCCGTTTGTCGTGATTCTTTTTGCGACCAGGCAACCCTAGTGCAACCCTCTAGTCTGGACACTTCTATTTCAGTTTACAAGTGTGCCTTACATTAATTTAGCTTACATCGATTCCTTACCAGTTTAGGCTAACTTGATATTCCAAGATTTTAAAAAATAAGACATTAAGATGGTGATAAGGTTGAGGGTATACATCAGAAGCTTAAGGTTTAAAAAAAAAAGGGTATATCAGTTATCCCTAAATCAAGCAGTATAAACAAAGAATATTCAGATTTAAGGTTACATTTAAAAGAATACATACATGTTATGGTATGGAAGGACATGCTTAAGGCACCCAAGCAACCATAACTCTGCCCTGTAGTGATTATACAACAACTATATGATTATAATAAAGGCATTTTCCTTTCTGTGGGCCCAGATTAGATTGAAAAATTTTAAAGTTATTCCCCTCTCCCCCACACACCATATTTTTTCTTCTCATGGTGTTACTACAGGGCAGAGTTAATGTTGTGTCTGCAATTCCTTGTGGTGCTGTTGCTTTTTAATTAAAAAATTCATATGTGAACACTAAGCAAAAACCATGAATGTTACCATGTGGCATTTCTAATGATATGAAGATACGTAGTATCAACCTTAAATTATGTTTAAAAATTTTACTCTTAAGGGCAGACTCACTGTTGCACCAGAGCAGCACAAAGCAGCCAGAATGCACCAACCAGTTAAGATGAGATTACAATTGCCTTGCATTGCCAGAGCAGTACAAAGCCATCAAAATGAACTGGTGAATCTAGCCCATAATTTGCAGTTGACTTATTGGGTTAGAGCAGGGGTAGTTAATTCTTTTTTTGTCAAGGTCCACATTTCTTGGTCAATAAATGGTTCAGGTCCAGACTCCAAAGAACATAATAAAAAAACGATGATGATGATAATAATAATAAGCAAATAAAAAGATTTTGGGGTCCATTTGAAAGTGTCTGGTGGTCTGGATTTGGCCCATGATCTGTCTGTTGACTGCCCTTGGGTTAGAGAGTGGGGCTATGTGAGAGGAGCCCAGTCCTGAGTTCCAATGTGTCTGCACTTTCAGGGTTCCCTGGCACTTATGCCCCAGTGCACAGTGAATGGCTGTTACCTCTGATGGCACAGTGACCCTAGTTTAAAACTGACCTGTCTGTAACCTATAACAACAATTGGATATAGGATTTATTAATAACTTGATGTAATTACAACTTATTTTCTTCAAATATGGATTGTGCACAAGATTTCAATGAAATTTAGTCAAAGGGAACATTTGAAGAGTCTGTTGTTCTGTTACCGAAATAATTCTGGACAACCCACCCCTTCCCAAAAATGCAGTACCAATGCGAAATTTCCTAAAGAACTCATGCTAAGTTAACTTTAACTCATTAAGTAATAACTGTACTTTTTGGTTTTTCATATGTAACAGAAGTTAAATCCCTGCTTTAAGGGCAAAATGAAACTCCACCTTATTTATGGAGGCACTGGTTGTTTGACTCCATAATTAATAAGGCACTTAAACCAAAATAAGTTTCCCTCCCAAGGGTTTGCATTAATTTAACTAAACCAGTTTCTAAACCACTTTAGTTAATTAGGTACACTTTTCCTGTGTAGACAAGGCCTTAGAGACAGGAGAGCTAATACTAGAGCTAGTTGGGATAAAGTTTTCCAGAAATTTTGTTCCCGTATTTAACCAACTGTAGTGAATTGTCATTGACTTGTAGTACCTACAACTGCCTTTCCTATTTTCATCAGGCACTTGCTGCCTGCAGCTTGACAAGTGAGGTTGTAGGCCCATTGTTGTATGCTGCATTATTTTTGTTTGCTTTCTAGGTTCATATCCTATAGGCCAGCTTTCCTTCAAGTGTGGGGTACACCCCCATGCATGGGATGAGAAGTGATGGGTGCGTAAGGGTATGGCCTTTAACAACAAATGCTGTGGTTGCAGGGGGCTGTATCAATTTAATTTTCCTGCAGGAGGCTCAGCTCCCAAAAGTTTATGAAATATGGCTGTAGGCAGCAGCTGTGTACAAGAAAATCAGTCAGAGAGAGGCTAAGGCAGCAAACAGACTTCACTGGTGAGATGCACAATTTCTTAAAAGAACTGCACCACAACTGACAAAAAGCATTTATTCAGCCTTAACTCCTTCTGTACAGTGAGCTAAGCAGCACTTATAAGGCTATCTGTAATACTGCCATCTAGCTATTCCCAAATCCTACAATGCAGCCCAAAACTGCCACCATTTTTTTACAGGAGGCATGGCCCATTGAGAGTAGAGGTCTTAGCAAGCAGTGAGGAAGGTCATTTGGATTGAGGTAATTGCCAGCTGGAATTTGTAGTCTCTAGGAGTTGCACCACCATATTGAAAAGGAGGGTGCCTGGGATCTGCTTCATTAATGCAAATGAAGGCCTATGTGCAGGCTTCTGGCAAGCTGCTGATTAGGCTCCTGGTTAGGCAAAGTTTAGGTGACCCTGATCTGTTGAGTCACTGAAGCTGCCACTGCCTCTGCTGCTTTTCCTTTTTCCCAGCTCGTGCTTAACACTTGAGATGGTGCTTGCCCCTTATCTTCTTCCCTTTGTCGGGAAGGAGGGCCTGTGCTATGCGTGAGCATCTCTGTGTGTGTGTGCGCGTGTGTCTGGCTGCCTGTCATTACAGCACTAATGGAAATACTGCACGGATCACAACTCTCAATTAGCTCCTTGGGAGATTGCTGTGACAGCCAGTTACTGAACAGCAAGGCCTGAAGGAATGAATTAATTTGTAGTACATGGCCGTTAGAGTCACAGTGTTAGCGATGGAATGAGACAGCAATAGACCCTGATTAGGCTCAGGCTGTGTGATGCAAAGGAGTGTTACCTGCAGGATGGCCTTTCCTTCTCCCTACTGCAACCCCCTCCGCCCCAGGACTGGGGATGGTCTCAGGCCATAGATGAGATGAGTGTGGTGATCTCAGTTTAGCTCTTGGAGGCACAGCCTGCCTGAGGCTGTCTGGCAGCCAGCAATGGACTTTTATTCAGCACAGACAAGGGCATGCTGCACTCCAGCTGGCTTGGAGCCAGGCCAAAGCCACTGAGTGAGTAGTGTTCAGGGAGGGTAACACTATCTTTCTTTCTGTCTTCAGACAAGATCTCTCTTCCTTATTAGTTTAGATAAGTGTAGATCAGAGAGTGTACCTTGGGGCTGCTGCTCCCAGAGATGCCAGTGTCTTGGCTTCTCCGTGCAGCATAGAATCTCACTATGATACGGGGAGAGGCAGGGGTGCAAAATCTACGCAGCGCACACCAGCAGGCAGGGAAGCTTGGAAGCGCATTCACAGAATGTGTAGGAATCGTCACACCTGAATAAACAGCCTGAAGTTTCCAGAGCCGCTGCCTGGAGCCAGTCGTGCATCCTTTATTACCCTGAAGTTCCCTAGTACCCAGCCCACTACTACATTATTGCCCATAAGCCTCTGTAGCTGCTGCTGCCCAAAGGCAGCATGACATGCTCTCTGATCCTGAAATCTCCAGGTCTGCTCCCCAGAAGACTTGCATCATCTTACCCTGAAATCCCTGGGGTTGCTGCCCAGACCTAGCTTTTCATTTTCTGTTGTATATGATTTCGTTTTTAGCGATATATAGGGGTGCAGAATTATAAACTGGTTTTTAAGAATATGGAATTAGATTTGTTAGGACAGGATGTCAGCTTTTCTCCCCCTCGAGGGAGCATCAGTCAGCTGGAGAAAAGAACTGTGAAATTGATGAGGTGCTGGGAAATTATGATGATTTAAAAGGGGACAGGCCCTGGGCTCCAGAAGTGCGTGATCTGCAAATGGGTACAGGAGCACGGTTGAAGCATCAGGGGAAGATTAGGGCCTATGTGATTTGCACTGGAACAGCCCTTGCTAAAGGCTGGAAACAGGAAGGGATTTTTTTCCGTTGGAGAGATTTGTTTTTTAATGAATATTGTGCTGGTGAACAGTACAGCGAGGTAGCCCTGTTGTTTGATACTGATGTGTATTCCAGAAGCACCAAGAACGTGCTGGGTGCAGCACAGAAATGTATGAAGAGACAGTCCCTGTCCCAAATTGCTTACATTTTAAAAAGACAAACATGTGAAGGGTGAGGAACAGAGAAATAACTTGCCAACAATGCAAGCCCTACAGGCTGTTGCCCACTGTTTCTCCACAGCACAGGGCTAGCCCAAGCGGCACCAGAGGAAGTTTCCTCCGCTTATTTGGAGTGTGAGCTCTTTCGGGACAGTAACCATCTTTTTGTGCTGTGGTTGTTCACTGCCTAGCACAGTGGGCTCTTGATCCATGACTATGGCACCTAAGTGATACAAATAACTACCCTGCCAATGCCGTCACTCCTGACCTGTAGGGGTAAGTCTACACTGCAATTAAAAACCTGCAGCTGGCCTGGGATGCAGGGCTGTTTAATTGTAGTGTAGATATTTGGATATGAGCTGGAGCCCGGGCTCTAGGACCCTGCAAGGTGGGAGGGTCCCACAGCTCAGGCTACATCTACACTGCAAATCAACAGCTCTGCAGCGTGAGCCCGAGTCAGCTGGCATAGACTAGCTGCAGGTGTCTCACTGCAGTGTAGATTTACCCTCGGTGTCATTTTTAGGAGTGAAAGGAGTGTTTAGCCTCCAGGAGCCATTCAGTCCTTGGCTTCTTAGTTGAGACCACCAAAAAGAGGGCCAGTTAATGGTGTCTGTGTTGGTGGAGTGAGGTAAGTTTTCAGTACCTGCAGAATCAAACCAGATTCCATTCAGCTCCTGTGGCTTAATGATTTGGGAGCTACTGGGGATAATGGAACCAACATTTAGGATTATGGCCCTTCCAGCGTGGCCTGGCAAATAGTAGTCTAGGTCCCACAGGCAGCATTGTATCTGGCGCCTGTTTATTTTCTTGTAATTGTGTGTGTAAACAAGATGAGCAGGCCCATCAGCCAGATTCTTCCCGTACCCATCCTGCCTTGTGTAGCCTCCAGTTCTTCATTGATCTTTGGGTCTATTGCTTGTGGTCATTCTCATGTGGAGCAGGTTCCAATAGTCTTACCCTGGACACTGTAAGTGGTCCTCCTGGGCCGCCCAGCCTCCCAGTCATTGTGCAGAGCTCAAAAGCACCATTTTGCTTCAGTATCCCTGTAGCATTATCTGATTAAAATATCACCATATATATCATTGTTGCAATCACTGTTATATTTGTAACAAATCTTAGTCAGCATGTGGCATGTAAGATGTCTATGAAAAGGTTATGATTTGCTGAATATAATTATGCTATTTGTATGCATGTATCATTTTTGTATTTGAAGTTATGAATATTGGCTCTATACCTGTATTTCAGATGTTTGCTCCTGGGGTAACACCCACAAGGTAGTTAGCCAGCACATCTTGAAGGGACTATTCAAATTAAGTGGCTCATCAAGGGACACTTAACTCACAATGAACCATGGGAGATGCCCTTCTACACTGAGTGGACATTCCATCTGAAATATAGGTAATGGCTTCCTGGAATGACTAAGCGAAATCAGGCATGCACAGGTGACTTGCTCATGTGACTCAGCTCTCACCTCCATCATATGTAATTTTCCACTAGCTGTGCTGAGGGCTTTGTTTGAAACAATGGGTTTCCCTCCTCATGGCAGAACATATAAAAGGCCCTGGAAACCCCTCCATTTTGCCTCTTTTCTGCTCCAGCCTCTGGACTTATATTAATGGAAGCATCTAACTAAGGAACTGAGGACCTTCCAATGATTTGGAAGCAGCCGGAGACTTAACTTAAGCCAGCAGTTTATTCCATCACTGCTAAAAGCCTGAACTAAGAACTTTGCAATTACTGTATGTATTTGATTCCTTTAACCTATTTTAACTCTCACCTTTTTCCTTCTTTCTTTTTATGAATAAACTTTTCGATTTTAGATATTAAAGGATAGACATCAGTGTGATTTTTGGGTAAGATCTAAGTTATATATGGTGGCCTGCTTGTGTGGCTCGTCCTTTGCGATCAGAAGAACCTTTTATTTGAAGAGATTGGTTTTAAGAACCAGTCATCTCTAAGTCTAGTGTTTTCAAGGGTAATACGAGGATTGGAATGCCTAAGGAAACTGCTTTTATGACTTCTTGTTAGCCAGTGTGGTGAAACAGAAGTTTACTTCTGTTGCTGGTTTGGTATATCCTATGGGGGATTAGCCACCAGTCTTGGGGTGTATCTGCCCTATTTTTCAGCAGTTTGTCCTGAATTTGGCATCCTCAGTTGTGACCCACTGAGGCACCGTTACAATAACTTTCACATTTTTCTGGCCTAGGGTGTTTGATATGGATTCTGATGTGATTTAGTGATGTAACTTAGCAACATTTCTGGGATGGGATGTACTGGTGTCTTCACTGTGATGTTGGCATTGCACAATTGTCCTTTATTATTGTAGAAGTGTAGAAGCCTCAGGCATGGACCAGGACCCTCTTGTGCTAGGGGCTGTACAAACACAGAACTAAAAGAGGGTCCCTGCTCCAAGAAGCTTATAATTGAAGTATAAGACAAGAGACAACAAATGGATACACACAGATTGGGGAATATAAGGAAAAAATGAGACGGTATTGGTCAGCATGATCAGCTGTGATCTCAGCACACCAGCAGCATAATAGGGATTTTACATCTGCTGGTAAAGCTGCTCATACTGTCCACTGGCAGTGATGGGACACCAGTGCAGCAATTTCTCTTGATTATTTGAATCCCCTTTCCTCATGGTTGTATTGTGGCCAGTTAAGAAATCTGTTTCCCTGCTGGAACTACTTGCTTTGGGCGTTGGGACACACCTTCTCCCACTAAGCTAGTTAGGCCAGCACCTTATTTAAATTCCTCTGTGAATTTCGGTGGCTTGCAGCCTGAAGTCTAATCACCTTGTCGGCAGTGACACCCATTTTTTCCAGGTGTAAAATGCAACTCTTCTGTTTTGGGATCTGCTGGGCACTTGCTTTGTCCAGATCTAAATGAGGAAACACGGAGTGGGGCTGAGAAGAATGGTACTGTGGGGAAGCTCTTGGACCTAAAGTTGCAGAGAGCTATCTGAACATTGAGACAGGAAGCAAAACACAAATGAAGGAACAGGGGAAACAGCCTGAAAAAGAGGCAAAGAAGAGAATGAGAAGAGAGGAAAATTGATAAATAAAAAAAGGTGACTTAAGTGAGAAGAGAGAGGGTGATTCTCTCCTGATTAGAATTCATGAACTCCGTTCTTACATTAAGTCTATATATGACACCTGGCCTTTAATGTGAAGCTGCCTACAAGCATTAAAAATTAAAAGCAGAAGGTAGGATCCATCCATCTCAGGCAGCGCTGCTCCCCTCCTATCTGAGCTCTGCACAAAGCTATTACACATTGATAAATTATTTTGGGTAATAGCTGAGATATTACATTGTTTCTGAGTGAAGGTAAAATCTCTCCATGACATGGGCATTTATCAGGAGCGCATTTCATCCTATTTATTATGGTCGAGACGAGATCGCAGGCTGCGGGCAGAGCTGGCACGTCGTACTGATCACCTCCTCCATCGCCTCCCTTTCCTCTGTCACTTGGGTGATGGGATATTGATGGAGCTCATGACAAGTTAATTATTAACTAAAGATATGCAGTTCACCTTTGCCAGGGGAGGAGGCATGGAGAGGAGCAATGATGGTTCTTTAAAAAAATATATCCATTGTGTTCCTGGAATTCTTTCCCCTCTACTCAATACATGGTCCCCTCATTCTGCAGCAACCAAATTAATGTATAAGTTGTTTGGAGCTCACCTAGGCCCAGGTGTTGAGTAGGGCTGGATGAAGCTCTGAAGATGTGGTGTTTGGGTTCAGTTAAGCTTCCAAAAGCTAAGATACTTAGCTTGTTTTCTTGGCTCTGAAATAAGTGCTGTAGAAATCCTATTGGAACAGCTATTTTTATGGTACTTGCCATATCTGGTTCTTGTGCTGGCCAGAAAACGGACTTAGCCAAAGGTATTAGAGCCACAGATGTTTGTTTGAGTTCTGAAAATGATTTTTTTCTCTTTGTGGGGAGGATTGTTCTCATTTGCTCAAAAGCCTTTCAGCCATCCCTGGCTGTGTGGAGTGCTGTGTGAAGGCTGGAGGACAAGGGCAAGAAGGCAGGTACTGCAGCTAGTGTGGTTATGTCCTTGGACACTCACGCTCTCTCGATACTTCCTCGGGTGCTGGAGTAAGTGGGGCAGAGTTGTCCCCCATTACACTAGCATGCCAGTTACCATCTTGTCTGCCACCAGGGATAGAACGAGGGACTTGAAGAGCTAAAAGTTTGAGTTTCTACAGCTTGAGCTAAAGTGCCTGGCTGTGTGGCTGGGGGGCTGTAACAGATTCAGATCCTCTGTGGATTGGGCATGGAAAGGTATACACAGCAAACACTGACCAGTGGGTAACATTAGCACATACATCAGCACATTAAAATATCAGAGTGACTGAAGGGATTGGGAATAGGACACACATCTTTTACCTTTAGGTCGGCAGTTTCTATAGAGGTAGGTCACTCCCATCTGATGGCGGTTTGGCCTGTATGAAATGAATTTGGGTTCCAGTTGAGTTCTTATTGGACCCAGTGCCATGTCCATGGAAAATCACCAGCATAGTTGCACTAACTAGTTTTGTTGTTGACCTTCTCAGAACAGATTGAAAGGGCCACTAAATTAGGTGTTGAAGCATTTTGTTGGGGAGAAGTGAATAGAAGCTTGCCATGCTATTGGTTGTGCTATGTCTGTTCTGGAGAAATCCAAGCTTCAGTCTCTACAGCAGCCAGTTCTGTGCACTGTATCAGTGCTGTGGTCACAACAAAGGAAAATTGTCTGTCAAAAAGCATGTTGATTATGTGGTTTTACTAAGATATGAGCAAATGGTATCTCTACCTGTTGTAGACCGCCACAGCAAAGATCCCATTTAAAATGCAGTTGCAGGTAGAAGGATCATTACCTAGTACCTGACAACCCCTCTCTCTGTCCCTGTCTGGAGACCTTCTAGAGCTGCACTGGCTCTGCAGAGGCTCTCTGGTAAGGTTCATTCCTGAAGTGAACATTGGCAAAACTGGGCAGCGGTTTTGTTTTGCAAAACTAATGGTGGTTTAGATTCAGTTCCCAATATATGCATCCTCAAAAACTTAATGGTGGTTTGGATAAATCACAGAGTTTTTCCATCTCTGTTAGGCCTCATCTTCAGGGAGTCAGGCCAGGGTTTTTCTTTACACTCTATACTCCAAAGCTGTGTCCTGTCATACTTGAAATGGGGCTTCTGGTTTTGGCTTATGTCTGTCTTCAAGTGTCGTATCTTGATACCAAGTCTGCCAGCTGGTGATCAGAAACTAAAAAGCTATTTAGCCAACCAATATGGTATTTTCTTGGGACTGAAAATGGAGGCCCTATTCCATCCCTCCCCATTTGGGTTTGTTCAGATTCGAACATGGGGAAACTGGTTCCTGTTTGATACCTCTATACAAGAGACCAATCTTTCTCCCCCAGGGATGTCATTGTACATTTCATTAGTGCCTCTCACACTGAAGTACCTCAAAGCATATTACAGACTGTAGATAGGCATCTCCCATACAGTGCAGCCACTTCCTGGGTGGATGGCAGTAGCCAATATGCAGCAGCACTGAACAATGGAAGGGAAAAGAGAGAATTATCTGCTTGATCTCATTTCACTTTCTGATACCAGGGCCCCATTTTGGATTATTTGGAACTGGTTTCATCTAATTGATTTCCACCCTTTCTGCTTCCTGACCCCACGGTTCCAATGATTCTGAGTGAAAGCCACAGCTCCAAGAGATTGTGTTGAAAATCCTGTTAGCCTGGATTGTCACTGCCTGAAAGAGGCCCAGTTTAGCCTGGGTAGGTTTAAAAAAAATAGTCCATTGGACATGATGTTCAAGCTGGATTCATCAATGGCCTCCTCAGATTTAGCTCTTCCTTGCATTTGCTCCTGCGTTAAAATTGCAGTTTATAAAAGCAAAACTTGCAGAGATTTCACCTGCTTCATCTGTCTGGCCTTTATAAATCCTGGTCAGAAAGTTTTTAATCTCTTGATGATATCAAAGCTTTTGGGAAAGAGAGATGGACCTGGCTCCTACCTGCCAATAAGGTAAGCACTAACGGGAGTTCGATGGGCAGATAAGCTGTCTGGAGTCCAGGTAAAAAACTGCCCCACGCTGCAGTAAGGCTAATCTCACTGTCCTTGTCTGGTCATAGTGATTGGTCTGCCCTCTACTTAATATAATAAAATACATAATAAAAATATATTAGCAACAATGAACCTTCCTCCTCCCTCCACTTCCCTTCAGGATCTTTCAAGGTTACAGGAGTTATGTAACATACTCACCTGAAAGAAACTGCATGGACTTATTGTCTTCACTCTTATTTCCCGCACCTTATCCTCCCAAAATGCCTTTCTTCTTGTTGTCCTCTCTTGCTGATGTCTTTTGTATAGGGGCCAACTCTGCAATCACTTACTACAGAGTATAGTGCTTACTGATATAATATGTGCATTGAAGTCAGTAGGGCAGTACTCATGGTAGTAAACCACTGGGCCTGATTCATCTCCCATCATCAGTAGGAGTCTTTCCATTGATTTGAATGAGAATTAGATCAGACCACATGCCCAAAAATAAGTGTTTGCAGGATGGGGCCCTTAGATTTTTGTAAGATCTCCAGGGAAGAGAATCCGTTTTTCTTTGTTTCATAAAACAGCTTGCACATCTAGCCTTACAAAAGTGATCAATAATAATAATCGTAGAATCATAAAAATTAGGACTGGAAGGGACCTTAAGAGGTCACCAAGTCCAGCCCTCTGCACTGTGGCAGCACCAAGTAAACCGAGACCATCCCTGACAGGTATTTGTCCAGCCTTCAGTGATGGGAATCATCCCTTTGAAACCTGTTCCAGAACTTCACTTCCTTTATAGATAGAACATTTTTCCTAATTTGCAGCAGGGAAGACTTAGGTTAGATATTAAGACCATTATTTCTTGTCCTACCATTGGACATGAAGAACAATTGATCACAGTCCTTTATATAACATCTCTTAACTTTTTAAGATTGTTTTTGAGTCCCTGTCATAAACAGAGAGCAAAGGGTTAATGTTCTTTTACCTGTAAAGGGGTAACACCAGTAACCTGAAACACCTGACCAGAGGACCAATCAGGAAACAAGACTTTTTTAAAATCTGGGTGGAAGGAAGTTTGTGTGTGAGTTCTTTGTTCTTTGTCTTGGGTCTGACCCTCTCGGTTGTAGGGTCTATTGTCGGTGTGCCCTCTGGTGTATGCGCTCTCCTTGACAGTAGCTTTCTTGCTTTCTGCCACTTCCATCCATCTGGCTCCAATCTCCCCCGCCTCGGTGAGATTTTTGGGTTTTCCATCTTGTATGTACCGTGTTATGTCCTCAGGAACACCATCCAAGAACTGCTCCATTTGTATGAGGAGGTGCAGTTCGTCTATGGATTTAACATTGGTTCCTGATATCCAGGCCTCATAATTTTTCCCAACGTAGTAGGCATGTTTGAGAAATGACACATCTGGTTTCCACTTTTGGGTTCTGAAACGCCGACAGGCATGATCCGGGGTTATCCCCATTCTGTATCTGGCCTTGGTTTGAAACAGTTTATAGTCGTTCATTTTCTCCTTAGGCATTTCAGCTGCCACCTCTGCTAAAGGTCCACTGAGCTGTGGCCTCAATTCTACCATGTACTGGTCTTCAGGGATGCTGTACCCAAGACAGGCTCTTTCAAAATTTTCCAAGAAGGCCTCAGTGTCATTACCTGCCTTGTAGGTGGGAAATTTCTTGGGATGTGGAACCATAATTGGTGAAGGGTTGTTAGGATTGGCTGTGTTCTGTTGCTTAGCCTTTTCTAATTCCATGGCCTGTCGGTGGGTCTCCCTCTGGATTTCTATCTGTCTTCTGTAGGCTGCCTCTTCTTCTTCTTGTTTCCTTCTGTGGGCCACCTCTTCTTCTTGTTTCCTTCTGTGGGCCACCTCTTCTTCTTCTAGTTTCCTTTTGTGGGCTGCCTCTTTGGCTGCTTGTTCTCTTTTGTAGGCTGCCAGTTTGATGTTTTCTTCCTTTTCTTTCAGCTCCACCTCTTTTTGTCTTTTTTCCAGTTGTCGCCTGTGTTCAGCTTCTTTGATTTGTTCTTCGGCCTCCATTTTTGTATTGGAATGCATGGTTCCTGTTTTCTTGTGTTGGGGTGTCCTCCGGTGTTTATCTTCTGAACTGCAGGCTCTCTGTTGCCTCCTGGAGTCTGCCTAGCAACAGTGCCTTTTTCCCTTTCATCCTCTAGCTAATCTTTTAAATGTAAAGTAAACCAGAAAAACCACTTTATTTGCATGTGTATTGCTGGATACTTGACTCACAATTGGAGTGCTATTGTCTGACAAAAGACCCGTTTGTCACAGCTTAATGGTTCCTTGCTTAATATGCAAGCTACTGCCAGGAGAGAGCAGAAAAAAAAATTCTCTCTGGTTCCTTTTAAAACCAAACCCTTTCTGCTTAAAAGCCCCTAGCAGAGAAAAGAAAAATATAATATTCCTACTGGCTTCTGGATTCTATCTATCCCACCTCTGCCACCATGTCATAACATTTTTCCCAGATCTGGACCTTAGCATCCAAAATATGGGTGTTAGTATGAAAACCTCCAAGCTTAGTTACCAGCTTGGACCTGGTAAAGCTGCCACCAGCCAGGAATCTATACAGTGCCTGGCGCACTGTGGTCTCCCCAAAACCTTCCCTGGGGGACCCCCAGACTCAGATTCCTTGAGTCTCACAACAAAGGGGAATAAACCATTTCCCTTCCCCCCTCCGGTTGTTCCCTCCCTGGGTTCCTGGAGAGATATACAGAAGCAAGCTCCGTGAATCTAAACAGAGGGACTCCACTCTCCCTGTTTCCAGTCCTGGAAACACAAGTACTTCCCCCCTCACCCAGAGGGTATGCAAAGTCAAGTTAGTAAATCTAACACAAAGAGATTTTCCCCCCTGACTTCTTCCTCCCACCAATTCCCTGGTGAGCTGCAGACTCAATTCCCTGGAGTCCCCACTAAAGAAAAAACTCCAACAAGTCTTAAAAAGAAGGCTTTATATACAAAAGAAAGAAAAGGACATAAAATGGTTTCTCTGTATTAAGGTGACAAATACAGGGTCATTTGCTTAAAAGAAAAAAATGAATAAACAGCCTTATTCAAAAAGAATACAATTCAAAACATTCCAGCAACTACACACATGTAAATACAAAAGAAAACAATATAAACCTATTATTGTCTTACTATTCTTGTACTTACAACTTGGAAACAGAGATTAGAAAGCCAGGAGATAGAAAGATCACTCTCAGAGCCGAGAGGGTCAGACCCAAGACAAAGAACAAAGAACTCACACACAAACTTCCCTCCACCCAGATTTTAAAAAAGTCTTGTTTCCTGATTGGTCCTCTGGTCAGGTGTTTCAGGTTACTGGTGTTACCCCTTTACAGGTAAAAGAACATTAACCCTTAGCTATCTGTTTATGACAATCCCCCTTAGTCATTTTTTCTCAAGACTAAACATACCCAGTTTTTTAAATATTTCCTCATAAGTCTGATTTTCTAAACCTTTTATAATTTCTGTTGTTCTCCTTTGGACTTGCTCCAATTGGTCCACCTCTTTCCTAAAGTGACGCCCAAAATTGGACACACTATTCCAGCTGAGGCCTCACCAACGCAGAGTTCAGTGGGACACTTACCTCTTGTGTCTTACACGTGACGCTCCTGTTAGTACACACCAGAATGATATTAGCTTTTTTTGCAACTGCCTCGAATTATTGACTCATGTTTGGTTTGGGACCCACTATAACCCCCAGATCCTTTTCAGTAGTACTACCAGATAGCAAGTTAGTCTCCATTTTTTAGTTGTGCATTTGTTTTTTCTCCTTCATAAGGGTAGTATTTTGCACTTACCTGTATTGAATTTTATCTTGTTGATTTCAGAACAGTTCTGTAATTTGTCAAGGTTATTTTGAATTCTAATGCTGTCCTCCAAAGTGCTTGCAACCCCACCCAACTTGGTGTCATCTGCAAATGGTATAAGCATACTCTCCACACCATTATTCAAGTCATTATTGAAAATATTGAATACTACTGGATTCAGGACTGACTCCTGCAGGACTGTACTAGATATGTCCTCCCCATTTGACATAGAACCATTGATAACTACTCTTTGAGTATGATCTTTCAACATGTTTTACATCCACCTTATAGTAAATTCATATGGACCCATTTCCCTAGATGGCTTATGAGAATGTCATGTGGGAATGTGTCAAAAGCCTTATTTAAACAATAATGTTTCAGACTCTTTCTATTCTTACCCATTCTTGATGCTACTAAGGCACAGTATTGTACTTTATTTCATACCTAGTGCAAGCACATCCAATTATAATTACTCATTAGAAGAATGCCTCTTGCTAAGATTCATGTTGCATGGGTACCAAGGAGCAGTGTATCTTTAGATGCTCCCCTTGGATTTTTAAGAGCATTACATTTCTAGGGAAGGCATGCCAGCAGGGCCGGTGCAACCATTTAGGTGACCTAGGCAGTCGCCTAGGGCACTGGCATTTGGGGGGCACCATTTTCTTCGGTAGCGACCGCGGCGGCCAGATCTTTGGCCGCCCCAGTTGCCGCTGGCATTTAGGTGGAGGGAGCTGGGGTGGGGAAGCGCGGGGAGGGCCCCTGCAGCAAGTGTGAGGGTGGCGACATGCAGGGGAACTCTCTGCCCCACCTCCTCCCTGAGCACGGTGTGGCTGCTTCACTTCTCCCGCCTCCCAGGCTTGTGGCGCCTAAGCTGATTGGTGCCGCAAGCCTGGGAGGCGGGAGAAGTGAAGCAGCCACGGTGTTCTCGGGATGCTCATGCGTGGAGCAGGGGTGAGCTGGGGCGGGGAGGTGCCTCAGGGCGGAGGGTGGGGGGTGGGGAGCTGCCACAAGGGGGGCGCCTCAGGGCAGAGAGGGGGAGCTGCGGGGGGAAGGGTGCGCAAGGTGGAAATTTCTCCTAGGGCGTGATACATCCTTGCACCGGCCCAGCATGCAAGGCCCCTTATGAAAATGGGATATTTATACTACTGTGTATAAATATAAGTATTCTGAAAAGTACGTGTATACATATCATTTAGTTCTTGGAGTGGGATAAGAGGAAGTTCTTCGAGTGATTGCTTATATCTATTCCAATTAGGTGTGTGCGAGCTGCATGCACAATCGCTGGAAAGTTTTTCCATTTGCAGCTCCTGTTGGATCAGCTGTGGAGCCCCCTGGAGTGGCGCCTTTATGGTGCTGAATCTATACCCCTGCCGACCTGGCCCCTTCTCAGTTCCTTCTTACTGCCAGCGATGGTAGTTGGAACTGCGGTCGCTTGTGTAGTGAGTGCTTCTCTTAGTGTGCTTAGTAGCTGTTAGCTGTAGTTTAGTTTAATTTGTGTATATAGTTGTAGATAACGTATTAGGAGTGGGGTTCACCTCCAATACCTTACTCTTCCCCTGGGTTCTGGGGCATGCCTGAATCCCAGCAGTTTAAGCCCTGCAGTAAGCCTATGCCAACAGGGGAGCCCCATGACTCATGTCTAAGGTGTCTGTGGGAGACTTATCAGACTGAGAAGTGCAGGATCTGCAAGGCATTCCTCCCCAGGACTAAGAAAGAGCACGATTCTTGTCTAAAACAATTCTTGATGGAGTCCGCTTTTTGCCCCCAGCCTGCTGTGGACCACCAGGACCCAGCACCGAGCGCATCCGTGTGGCGTGCCCCAGCGTTCATATGCAACGTGTTGCCGAGGAAGAACTCTGGTCTAAGAGACCCTCGGCACTGGCGCTCCCAGCGCTGTAGGCTGTGGAGACAACCTGGCACTGCTCCCACTGCCCTGTGCCACACAAAGACTGATAGGAGTTGTTCCCCTGTGCCAGACAGAGGTGCCAGTGGGCACAGCAGCAGTGCATCCTATGCAGGAGCACTTGGCGCCAAGAGTGCAGGAGTCATTGCCATTAATTTTGGTCCCATTAAGGGGACCGTTGAGTCCAGTGCCCAGTAACACTCCTAAAAGACAGTGACAGGTGGAGGAGTTGGAGTTGCCCTCCATCCTGGACACTTTTGCAGCTACCAGGGATCTGATCGCCATGACGGCACCTCAGCCCTCGGCAGTCAGAGACAAGCCTCTGGTGCCACAATAACCAGCAACGTCTAGAGGCAAGCCAGCCATGATAAGTCAGTCACACTCCCTGGCTCGGCACTGCTCCCGATCTCCCCTGTTGTGGCACTGTTAGTCAGCACCAGGTTCCAGGCAAGGTTCTCTAACAGCATTGAGGCGACAATGACTGGACCAGCATCAGTCCCTGGCACCTATTGAGCAGCACTGGCCTGTCGGCACCAGTCCCTAGTGCAATATCCATTGGCGTTCCTGCAGTCCTCACAGTCGAGATCAGCCTTGTTGGACTCAGATGCGGACTCCTTCTACTCCAGAAGCAGCCGTTACAGGTTCGGTAGGCACCAATGTGATGCACCGGTGGTCCCCTGGTACCTCCAGCGGCAGCTGCCTACATAGTGGCCCTTTTGGACCCCCAGAGCTTATCACCAGGCCCAAGGCAGCTCTTCCAGGGGCTCCAGGTTGGTGGCCTCTGAAAATCAAGCTCCGCCACTGCCCACAGACCAACCTGCGCCTCGGGGCTCTGAGGTGACATCAGCACAAGGACTGCCTCCCACTCAGGCCACCGCTACCATGACATGAGCTGATGTCCCTGGCACTGGTCAGGAGGATGCTAGAGAGCTGGAGGGTCAGGAAGACCCTGCACCGTCTTTGGCCTCATCATCCTTGTCCCTGGACAAGGCGGTGGCAGGGGCTTTGGCCTCGGGACCACCCTTGATTGACCACAGAGCCCACCAAGACCTGCTCCACAGGATTGCCCGCAACATGGGGTTACAGTCAGAGGAGATGGTCGAAACTGAGGGTCCCATCATGGACATTTTTGGCATTGATAAAAACTGTCCAGAGCAATATCAAGACCCTGTGGCAGACCCCTGCATCCATTCCACCTACTGCAAAAAGGGTTGAGTGGAAATACTTCGTACCCTGTAAAGAGCTGGGTTTGCGGCGATAGTAGAGGAAGGGAAGGCGGTGGCATGAACCTCTTTGCAGGCCTTGATGGATGCTGTGGATTCTGCCGCCTGCACCCTTTCCTTCACGATAGCCATGAGAAGGTTGTCATGACTGCAGACATCTGGCTTGCGTCTGGAACTGCAGCAGACCTTACAAGACCTGCCCTTTGACGAGGCAGGCCTATTCTCAGAGCAGATGGACTCCAGCCTGCACAGCCTAAAAGAAGGAGGGGTAGAAATGGAAGGCTCAAGCCTTCCCCTCCCCTCCGCTCCCGGGCAGGACCTGACCAAGCCATCATCGGGCTCAAAACAGGCCTTTTGAAGATACACCCGAGGACAGCACACCAGCCACATCACCGGATCCTTCCTCTTGTTTCTTGAATCATCTGTCCCAATTCTGCTGTGCTTGGTCCTAAATTACATTGGACTGCTGGGTTCTTCGCATGGTAGATGTGAGATATTCTCTCCAATTTTGCTCCTCCCCTCCGTTCCACCCCCCTTTACCCATCCCTCTTCAGGGACCCTTCTCACAAGCAACTCCTTATCCAGGTGGCAACAGAAAGCCCTCCACTAGGGCCACATACCTAGCAAAGTGGAAAAGGTTCACTTTCTGCTCAGCATTGCACACCTCTACTCCAGGTGCCCATACCACTCATCCTGGTGTACCTGCTGCACTTGAAATAGCTTGGTCTTACAGCATCGTCCATCAAGGTGCACCTTGCAGCTATTTCGGCCTTCCACCCAGTAGTGGCCAGGTGTTCAATCTTCGTCAACCCTGTAGTTGCCGATTTCCTCAAGTGCTTGGA